>NC_079487.1:10552889-11978532 GCF_020520425.1 Spinacia oleracea | reverse complement strand
TACTGACTCCTGGATAAACTCTAACAAAATAAATATTAATTTGAATAATTATCTAACATCCTCCCTTGATCCAAAATCACGTACAATTGCTCAACCTTGCTATTGTCTTCAACGATCCATATTGCGGTGGCCGGTGGACTCCGACTTGAACTCTGACATTTTTTTTAAAAAATCTCAACACGAACTCTCGACACACAAGAACACACGACTAGAAGAGGCTACTTTCTTCTCCTTCAACATTTTGAACAAACCAATCGATAAAACAAGTCGTCCTAAGAGTTTCCTTTTCTCCCAAGTTTCTTCTCTCGGTGCACGTTAGCTTAACGTGAGCCGTAGCCATGGCAAGAAAAACTGGGTCGAAAGCTCAAGGAAACAGGCATGGAAATGGCAATGGAAGACCACGAGGACCATCTTCAGACTCCCAAGCGCTGAAAACTCGCTCGATGGACGAAGTTCTGGGCGTAGAGGCTTTGGATTTTGGGATTGAGAATGAAGTTTTCACTCCAAAATCTGGGTTGCGACATCTCCAAGTTCGATCAGAAGTTCGTCATTCATTCAATGAATTCATGGAAGTCATCCATGGTTCAGCAAAACAGATGAATGCAGGTACTACTCGATCTCAGCTGGATATTGGTATGGTTTCAATACCCATTTTACAACAATTTGATGATGCTGCTAAATCTGAGCATAGTGATAATCATAGTGAATCAACTACTGATCATAATGATGCGATTCCACCCATAGTGAATTCAGTTCATATTGAAATAGATGATATACAGGATGAGATTGATTTCTGGAATTCTGCTGTTGTTTGTTATGTAGTGGGTGCAAACCCTCCTGTTCATGTGATGGAGGGATATTTTAGGAGAATATGGAGGAATTTTAAAGTGGATAAAGTGGTGATGGTGAAGAAAGGAGTATTTCTGGTGCGATTTATGACAATGGAGGCAAGAGATACAGTGTTAACTGGTCATTACTTCTTTGATAAGAAACCCCTAATTGTTAGACCTTGGTCTGTGGATATGGACATGGAAAAGGAAGAAGTACAGGTTATCCCTATTTGGATTCAATTGAGATTGAACTTCAAATATTGGGGTGAAAAAGCTCTGTTTAAAATAGTGGGGCAGATTGGCAATCCAGTTAAGAGAGATTCAGCCACTATTAATAGGGACAAGCTACACTATGCTAGAGTTATGGTGGAAGTGCCAATGAATCAAAAACTACCTGAGTCTGTTTCTTTTGTGAATGAGCATGGCATGATAACTCAGGTGGAATTGAGATATGAATGGAGGCCAACACTCTGTGAGAAATGTCAGTTGATAGGGCATACTGAATCAGAATGTAGACAGAACAAAGCTAAGAAACGGTGGGTGCAGAAACAGGTTCAACCTGTGCATCAAGTAAGATCTCAAGAGGTGGAAGTGGATCAAGAGGGATTTCAGAGGGCACTTAGACCAATAAGAGTGAGAGTTTCTTCTGTGGAACCCACTCAGACTGCAAATCCTTTCCAGTTACTTAATGATGAGCAACAGGAGCAAGTTTCTCCACAATTGCAAGACAGTTCTGGTGATCACAGATGTGTCAGTGAACAAATGGGGAGTTTAATTGGAAGAGGGAACTCTTCTTCTCCTCATGGATAGGATATTAAGTTGGAATGTTAGGGGGCTCAATTCATCCCAGAAGCAGAGTGAAGTGTGTAGATTCATTCAGCAGCATGGAATTGGATTGGTTGGTCTCCTAGAGCACAAGGTAAAGTTGCCAAATCTGGGTAAACTTTATCAGAAGATTTTCTCTGGTTGGTGTTTCACTAGCAACTCAAGCTTCCATTCTGGAGGTAGAATAATTGTGGCTTGGAATCCTGGTAGTTTCACTGTCAGCATTTTGTCTGTTACAGCTCAGCATATTCACTGTCATGTCACTCCTATGAGTGGTATGCCAGCTTTCTTTTGCACTTTTGTGTATGCTTTCAATGATAGTAAGCAGAGAGAGAGTTTATGGAGTGATTTGAGAGTTTTGAATACTCAGGATCCTTGGATTCTTTGTGGAGATTTTAACTGTGTGATGAACATAGAGGAGAGAATTGGTTCTGCTGTTAGACAATCTGAAATTGCTGACATTAATGCCTGTATGCACTGCTGTGGCATGGAAGATATCAAAAGTAGTGGTCATTTCTTTACTTGGAACAATAAGCAGGAAGGAGCAAATAGGGTCTTTTCTAAACTGGATAGGGTTCTTGCTAACCCTAAATGGTTTGATTCTTATTCTGCTGCTGAGGTGTGTTTTCTGAGTGAAGGTGCTTTTGATCACTCACCTGGGTTGCTCACTGTTTATCCTAAGAATAATGGGGGGAAGAAACCTTTTAAGTACTTCACTATGTGGAAAAGTGCTCCAAAGTTTAGTGAGATTGTTAAGACTCAATGGGATAGACCCATTTCTGGAAGTAAGATGTTTGTAGTGGTTTCTAAGTTGAAGAGAGTGAAGTTGGCTTTGAAAGAGCTTAATAAGACTGGTTTTTCTGATGTACATGCTGCAGACTTGAAGGCCTATCATGACTTATTAGCTGCTCAAGAAGCTATGCATCTTCATCCTGCTGATCATTCACTTGCTAATGAAGAGCTAGATGCTATTAAGACATACAAAGATAAACATCAGGTTTATTTGGATTTTTTGAGGCAAAAAGCTAAAGTTGAGTGGATCAAGAGTGGGGATGAGAACACTGCTGTGTTTCACCAGAGTATTAAAAGAAGAAATTTGCAGAATCAAGTGTATAGTATTCATGATAAGAATGGAGTTTGGAGAGATAATCCTACTGAGGTTACTAGTGCTTTCTTGGAGTATAATGTATGTTTATTGGGTGGTAATAGTACTCAAAAAGCTGAAGTTCTTTCTCATATAGTTCAAACAGGTCCACTGGTTACTGATGCTCACAGAGCTATTCTAAATGCTCCTTACACTAGAGAAGAGGTGAAGAATGCTTTATGGTCTATTCCAGGTGTGAAAGCACCAGGGCCAGATGGATTTGGATCCTTCTTTTACAGAGATGCTTGGCACATAGTGGGGGATGATGTGATTGCTGCTGTGTTAGATGTTCTGCAGAGTGGCAAATTGTTGAAGGAGCTGAATCATACTGTAATTACCCTTATTCCCAAAACTAAATGCCCAAAAAATGTGAGTGAATACAGACCTATATCTTGCTGTAATACCTTATATAAATGTGTTACCAAGGTATTGTGTGGGAGAATGAGACAGATCTTGCCTGATCTTATCCAGGAGAATCAGGGTGGTTTTGTTCATGGGAGGTACATTGTTCACAATATCATGGTGATCCAAGATTTGGTTAAGCAGTATGGTAGGAAATCAGTAAAGCCTAGCTGTTTAATGAAAATAGATTTACAGAAGGCATATGATACAGTGGATTGGGGGTTTCTGAAATCTATGCTTGAGCAGTTGGGTTTCCCTAATTCCTTTGTGCAGATTGTTATGGAGTGTGTTACTACTCCCATGTTTTCTTTGATGGTTAATGGCTCAATGCAAGGGTTTTTCAAATCCAAAAGAGGGTTGAGACAAGGTGATCCCATGTCTCCCTTGTTATTTGTCATCTGTATGGAATATTTATCAAGAATTCTTCAGAAAATGAGTGCTCTCCCTCAGTTTCAGTTTCACCCAAGGTGCAGAGATATTAAGCTCACTCACTTGTGTTTTGCTGATGATCTGATCCTGTGTAGCAAAGGTAACTTCCCTTCCATTTATCTTCTGTTGCAAGCTTTCAAATTGTTCTCCATAACCTCTGGTTTGTCTGCTAATATTCAAAAATCCTCTGTTTATTGTCATGGTATGACTGAATCTGATGTAACTAGAGTGATTGCTGCTTCTGGTTTTACTAGAAGTGCTTTACCTTTTAGGTATTTGGGAGTTCCAATTTGTTCAAAGAAAATTACAGCAGCTCAGTGTGAGATGTTGGTGGATAAAATGACTGCTAGAATCAAAGTATGGAGCTCTAGGAACCTCTCTTATACAGCTAGGATGCAATTGATTAATGCTGTTTTGCTTAGTATCCATATGTATTGGTCCCAGATTTATATTTTGCCCAAGAGTGTTCTAAAAGAGATTACCAAAATTTGTAGATCCTTCTTATGGAGTGGACAGGCATATAGCTCTAAGCCAAGTTACATAGCTTGGGAGCAGACTTGTTGTGATAAGAATCAAGGTGGTCTTGGTTTTAGGAATGTGGAGGTGTGGAATGTGGCTAATCTGGGGAAGTATGTTTGGGCTGTAGCCAATAAGCAAGATAACATCTGGATAAAATGGATCAATTCAGTTTATGTTAAGGATGGGGATTGGTGGGATTTTGTCCCTACTAGTTCTTCTAGTTGGTACTGGAAGAAAATCTGTGATACTAAAGAACAAATCAAGCAAGTGTTTACTGCTACTGAATTCTGCAATATGCCTAAATATTCTGTGAAATTGGTGTATAATAAGCTCATTGATTCCAAGCCCATGGTTCACTGGGACAAGATGGTCTGGAATAGACTTACTGTGCCAAAACATAGGTTCATCTCTTGGTTGGCAATTCAGCACAGATTGCAAACAACAGCAAAAATGGCAAGAATTGGAGTTAGCTCAACTTCAGATTGTCTTCTCTGTGGTCAAGCCCCTGAAGATCATGAACACTTGTTCTTCAAGTGTCCTTACAGTAGCAGATGTCTCACTGATTTGAAGAGTTGGTTGGGGATTCCAAGCTCCCTTACTACCTTACAGAGAGGAGTTAGACAACTGTCTAACAGCAACAGTTCCAAATTTAGGAAAAGTGTTATGTATGCTAGCATGGTTGCTTTGATCTACCTGATCTGGAGGAGTAGAAATAGTAGTTTCTGGGATAAAGCTTTCCCTACTGTTTTGAATGTAATGACTCTTTTAAAGCATACAGTTAAGAGTAGAGTGATGGCTGTAATGCCAAAGAATGTAAGTAGGAAGGATAGTTTGTGGTTTCAGAATCTCTGAAACTTTGTTGTGTTGTGCTTGCTCTTGTGAGGAATGGTCCAACCTAGTTGGTTTGTTCCCCTTGAGTTAGCCTAGGTTGTATTCTGTTTTGTGGAAATTAATATTATCCTTACTTGCTTAGTAATTGGTTTGCTCTTTCTCAACACGTTGCTTATCCCAACACCTATCTTCTTTGTGACCCTACCTTTTGCAATAGTAGCATTGAACGCTACTCATGGATTGACGTTGTCCTTCGAATCGACCACGACCACCTCCATCACGACCACAACCACGACTACTCATACCGCGACCACGACCTTCACCATAATACCAATCACCCGACAGTTGCCCCGTAACTTGAAAGGCTTTCTCCTCGACGTTTTCTTCCGTAGACTTATCCATTCTCTCCTCATGAGCCATTAATGAACTCATCAATTCATTAAATGTGTAAGTTGATATGTCCTTAGACTCTAAAATTGCAGTCACAATATGTTTATAATCACTATTCAAACTCCTTAACACCTTGCCCACAATTGACTCATTTGAGATATTATCACCGTATATTTTCATTTGACTAATAATTGAAGACACTTTAGACAAATAATCTTGAATTGATTCTATCTTTGTCATTGTTAAACTTTCAAATTGTGTACGAAGGGTTTGTAATTATACAGCAATTACCTTCTTATCAACAAAATACTCCTGCTTGATGATTTCCCACGCTTGTTTCGATGTTGACGCAGCGGAAATTCGTGGGAAATTTTCATCATCCAATGCCGATCGGATAAAGAACAGAGCCTTTGCATCTCTCTTCCTATTTTCCTGTAGGCTTTGATCTGGTTCAGCCGGTGCCTCTGCCGGTTCCGTATACCCGTTCTCCACCATATCCCACAACTCTTGAGACTTGAACATAGTTTTCATCTTGAGACTCCATAAATGATAATTCTCCCCCTTAAACAATGGGATTAGGGGCTGAGAACTAGAACCACTACCATTAATCGCCATACTCCACACAATTAATTCACTCACAAACAAACTCTCACAATAATGGAAAAGAGAGCTACGTTGCTTTCTTGACTCTCACAACTCACACTTTTTTTTTGTATGTTCTCACGGTAGAACAAACTGCTGTGTTTGTTCCTTTCTCTCACCCTCTCTTTTTTTTGGTATGGATCTAACCTGGAGCTCTAGATACCATGTTGAATAAATTAATGTGAAAGAGAGTGAAAGAAATAAGCGAATAACATTGCATTCTGAATCAAAATACACGTACATCATATATCTATATACTGCTAGAGATAACTAATAAACCTAAAATTAAGGGAAACATAATCCCATGATAACCCACTAACTAACTAAATCAGAAAACTTATCCCATTAATTTTAGCCCATTATTCCCATTAGTCCATGACTTGTAAACCACTAAGTTACTGACTCCTAGAAAAACTCTAACAAAATAAATATTAATTTGAATCATTATCTAACAATATCAGGCCAAAAAATCTTCACCATTCTCGCCAATTTTTTTCTTTCTTTCTTTTGTGTGGGCAATCTATCGTAACTAGCTTAAAGTTTTCTTTAATTCTGTTTAATTTTGAATTAGTCTATGCCCGTGCTAATGTACGGGTTATTTATTATCATGTCATTTACTCAATAGTGTTTATGCACGCGATGCATGTTTGAGATTTTACAATAACAATTAGAGTATGTATAGAAACGAAAAAAAGTTAAAACATACGAAACAATTTGTGTGATAAGTACATTATCTAAAAAACTTAGCACTTATAAAACATGGAAAAAAAAGAAGGAATAGTAATTCATCTAATATTCCATCTTATAATTACCAAAAAAATAGTATCCCATCTTATTTTTTTATAAAAAAGCCCAGAAGGAGCGAGTATGCGAAACACCTAAAATTCTAAAACTACACGACAAATTCTTATCCAATGTTTATGATTGTAAATTCTAATATTTAATCTTAATAAATTCATCAACCAATGTAAACTCGATTTTTTGTCATGCATTTTGATTGATGATCTAGTCCAACTACTAAAATAATGATGCTCTAAGATAATCTAATGATAATTAAAAAAATAATCTTGATTGAACAATGGTCCATGTTATCTACGAAGTATAACATAAAATTGGTTAGATGACTTTTTACCCTTGCATTTGCACAACTTCTTTAAAATATAAAAAATAAAACAGATGGAAAAAAATATTTTGCCAAACACAAAATGAATTATCTTTTATATATAATTTCGTTTATCAAAACTACTCCCTCCGTATAAAGGAAACTTCTACATTAAAATAGTACGTACATGTATCATGCATGTTTCTTCTCTCATGGTCTCCACTCTTAAATATAATATTTTGTTTCCTCTTCCAAAGGCTCAACAGTCCACACATACTCACATCATATTTTCTCACAATAATTATCTACTCACTATCGAATATTTACAATAAAGAATTAACACATCCACACACTTATATCTTATTACAAGGGTGCCCGGGACAAGGGATTCTTCTTCGGGCTGACTGTGATCTTACTTTGTCGGGTTGGTGTGATTCTGATTGGGCAAGTTGCCCCTTGACTCGGCAATCTCTCACTGGTTGGTTAGTATTTCTCGGTGGCTCACCTGTATCTTGGAAAACCAAGAAACAACATATCGTTTCTCGATCGTCTGCGAGGGCTGAGTACCGGGCCATGGCAACCATTACTTCGGAGTTGAAGTGGCTTAAATCCTTACTTCATTGCTTGGGTGTTGATCATCCTCGGGCCATGGCTAAGTCCGCTCTTCACATTGCTCAAAACCCTGTCTTTCATGAACGCACAAAGCATGTTGAGATTGACTGTCACTATGTACGGGATGCTATTCAAGAGGGTATTATTACCACTAGTCACGTATCTACAGACAATCAGCTTGCCGACATCTTCACGAAGGCATTGGGCAAGCGTAAATTCTTGTACTTACTTCGCAAGTTGGGCATTTGTGATCTCCATGCTCCAACTTGAGGGGGGTATTAGGGCTTTGTATATATTATGTATTTTGGGCTTTAATAGACTAAGCTTGTAATTAGTATATTAGGTCTCGGAAAGCCCGTGGCTAATACTGTAGTATATAATGCTACTTCCTGTGCAATACAAACTCAAGGAAATTAATAACCCTAACAAACTTGTCATGGTATCGAAGCTAGCAGCCTAGCAAACCCTATCATCTCAAAACAATTTTTTTTCCTCGCCTATTTTTTAACAACAGCCGTTTACCAACAGAAGTTTGTTAGGTTTGGACGAATGTTGGGAAATTAATAACCCTAACAAACTTGTCAATTATAGAAAATGACAATTACCCAAACCTACGAAATTAAGAACATTCTTTCCCAGTTAAATGGTACTCCGTAACTGTTAATTCATTCCACGATACTTGAAAAGTGATAATGTATTAATGGAAGCTCCTAATGGAACTCCCTCCAAAAATGAACGTATGCCACTAAATGCAGCAAGCACACGGTATTCTTTAGTAAAAGGCGAAAGAATAGTTCGCTTTGTGCTCACTGCATGGCTGCGTGAGTTTAACTAAAATGATGACCACTTATTTATACCGCTATTCTAGCTTGTATCTTCTCCTTTTCCTATGTGGGAGCAATCTGCTTATTTTTCTGAAGCCACAATATTTTAGTTATTTCCAGATGAGCAGTTGTGTACTCGAATAACCTAAATGGAAAAAATGTCAAATCTTTTGATTTCTAATTGATCTAATTTTAAACTGTATGATCTACATCGCCTACATAATTTTCAGTAATGGTATTCGATTAATTTTAAGAATTTAAGGCTCGTCAATCAGGTCAAGAAAACTGAATGCAAGGATTTAAACATGCATAGATGTACATCATGCAATAAAGCATTCATAGACGTACGTCATGCATGTGTAACCTGTCTTCTTAAGAATTGAATTACTAATGCTGCAGGAAATTAAAGTCAGACATTCTGATTTTGAGCAATATAACAAATTAACAGCAGACAGTCTCCAAGTTGTAGGAAATTAAAGTCAGACGTTCTGATTTTGAGATTTTTATTCCAAGACTTATATAGGCCAAGAATTCAAACAGCATGATTATAACATGATAAGCCGATAACCACTCTGGCATGTCTTAGTCTACCAGACTACCACATTACTAAGGTTTGATTTGGCATAGTCAGTACGGAGAAGAATTTTGTATTTGAATTGTAAGGCTTTGCCCACAAGAGAGGGAGCCCTTCCAGAAATTCTCGTCGACCAAGGTCAAGCCAAGGCCGAAGAGGGGGTTTGGAAATAGTTTTCAACCAGCAATTGACGCGCCTCGGTTATTACCTCACTAGCTGCGTCATTGCCCCAAGCGCAAAGATAACTTGAATGAAATAAAGTTTTCATTTATATGATATTCTCATGTGATGTTAATGTCTACATTTCATGATGTGGGACAAGAACATGAACCTTACAATCCTAGCAGGTTACCGCACAGTGCTCTCATTCTCTGACCCTCAGTATTGAGGTTTCTGTATTTTATGCAACTAGCGTAGTTGAGGCGGCTAGACTGCGACGGAAGCAAAATCAAAGCATAGCAGTATAGCACGCACCTTATTCATGCTCCTCCAACTTTGTAGCTACAAGTGTCCAAGCTTTTAACGTAGTCGGCTATCGTCCACTAAGCTAAATATAAAAGGATCTCGGTAGGAGGAGCTTGTCTATGTTGCAAAGTGGGTAGACAAATACCCTCTTTAAAAGTAATATGTTGAATATAATAACAAGGTCAAAGGTTTAGCTTGGGCTCGTTCGGTATCGATTTTTGTTTTCTGTTTTTTACAAAACTAAAAATCAAAATATAAAAACCACAAAAAGTAGTTTCCAGTTTTTTGTTGTCAATTTTCAAAATTAACATGATTACAATAGGTATGACTATGTTTTAATTGATATTCAATATAAATCATATGACTTACAAAACCAAAAAACCAAAAACTGGAAACTAACAGTGATACTGAACGGGCCCTTAGTTGGCATTCTCACTCAATCAATGTATTCGAGCAACCTGAGTTAGAAACCATGCGCCAGTAGTTTTATTTTTATTTATTGTTATTTTTTCGGGCTCTAAACCTCTAACTAGTTTGTCAATGCATTTACTTCTCTTTATGGAGTACGGAGTATTATCATGTTTTAAGATTTAAGTTTTGCCTTAAAAATGTGCTCTTATATGGATAATCTCTTACTTCATCCGTTCATTTTTACTCGCAATGTTTGTCACTTTCACGCATGTCAATGTACAAATTTGATCATTAATATCTTTAATTCTCTTTAAGCAAAAATTATAAAAAATTAATATTTTGAAAATACACATTAAGACGAATCTAACAAGATCTCACATGAATATGTTTTATCTTACGTATAACTCACCAACAATGATCAAATTATAATATGTGAATAGTGTAGAAATCACAACGTTGCGAGTATTTAATGCGGAGTATCATATATACACAAATATTTTAAAATGAATAAAGAAATGAAGAGGTTACCTTAATGGATTTTACATGTTCAATAAAGAAAATTAGAACAACTCGAATTATGTGAAGTATTTTCTTAAGTTGTATTCCATAGGTTTAAAGGGAGGTCGTGAGTACGATAACTTAATATAGGCAAATACTTTTTTCCGATGTAATGAATAATTAGTGTGATGAGATATTATATGCTTACATAGACACCGATTTTTGAATAGTACTTTTATAAAAGAACTAGTTTATTTTATTTTACGTCATACGTATTAAAAAATGTCTACCGATTTTTAAATAGTACTTTTATAAAAGAACTACTTTATTTTATGTCTACATCATACTTATTATTAGAAAATGTCTACCTTATTTCAAAATCCTGCATACGTCACTTCTTAGCAGTTCATTTGTTTTAAAAACAAAAATAGCAGCCACTAGTTTCTTTTAACATGTTTAGATAAATTGATAGGGATTTTTTTTCTCCTTTTAACTTATACGAAGTATTATTTATTTTCAAGTTCCCGAAAAAATATATTTGCTGCCCTTGTTGTTGCGCCAAGCCGCCCACGGGCCTTGAATGCTTCGCGTACTCGGCTCGTGGGCTGGTCCTCGTGTGTGTCCGATGGCGTTTTGGCCAATGCTTATCATATAGTAATTTGACAATCTATTCGTCTTACCATACACTTATTCGTTTGGCCTAGTTTACGAATATACTCAATACGATATACGATTACGATCCAACGTCTTATTGTATATTTATATTTTCCGAACTAATTGCTCGAATAGCAATTGAATGAATTTCCGATTCATTTAATCCAACGATCTGTTTTATGTCATTGGTGTGACCTTGTAGGTTTAGTCAAGAGTAAGATGTGAGCCTAAGAAGGATTAGAATCACTGATGGGAAACATTGCTCCAGCTAGCTGTTCCGATCACTTGATCTTGCTGAATTAATTATTCATAATTAATTTAAACCTTGGTATTAGACTAATGCACATTGGGTGAAGGATACATTTCCTTCACTGAACATAGTCTTTGTTTGGCGGATCGTTCTAGCTTACTACAAAAGAAACTATATTTTGTAATGTAGTTTCTACAGTATAGCCCAGTTGTGATTCTTGTTAGAAATGCCTATCAAGATTGGTTAGCAGCAAGACATTTGGGTTTAAATAACCCAAAGGGAGTTTCTAATCTCACAACAAATGTATTGAAAAACACCAAGGAGGTTAGTTGTCCCCTCCTTCTCATAACTTTGTAAAGTTAAATTTTGATGGTTCGAAATTAAAAAATGAAAGGTCGGCTTTTGAGGTTGTAGTTTCATGCTGAATCGCCAACCAGGGAGAGGAGGTGTCCAAGTTTACAACAATCTCTAATTTAATTATTGAAGATAACCATCAGACATTATCAATTTCATTTAAATGGGTATGTAAGGTTCCATGGGATACCCACAATGTCATTAGTGGCGTGATATGAATCCACTGTGTTTTAAGAGTTTCGAGGTAAATCATTGGTTTCGAGAGGCGATTAAAGACGCACACTTGTGTGTAACAAAGGTCACTCATATTCGTCACTCACTTATAGGTAATATGTCTTCCTCCGTTATAAAAAGTACATTTTGTTGAGGGCATGGAATGCATATGAATAGAAACTTTAAATTCCATAGTCGAATTTGCCGTTTTATTATTTTTTTCAAGAATAAGGAGGAGTATGTGCGTTTTTTTTTAATTCACACTATAAAAACTACTCCGTAAACATTAATATTAAGTAACAAAAAAGTTCGATTAATTATCAGCCCATCCAACCCCATATTTGATAAACTTTATTTTTTTGTTTTATAATACTGTCATGGAATAGTTGGTTATTTTAACCAATATGGAGTATCCATCCATGTAGACACCCCATGGTTTGTTAAATCGGGTCATCGATTGACTGTATAACAAATTCGGGTATAATCGAATAATATTTTGTGCGGGACCATTGTACTCATCCTTGATTGAATGTAAGATCCTTTTATCCGGGTTAGTTCGATTTTTATCGGATGTTGGTCAGATCGGTTCACATTTTGACAATCTTTAATACAACATTCCCACATCGGAAAAGCATAATTCTTACAAAATGAATCTAGTATAAAATAGAAAAGTGAATATTGTAAAACTTACTTACCTGGACGAGGTCTATGGGCGATCAATTAGGCTCATGGCCTAGGCTGATGGTTTCCATTGCACTTAGGAAGGGTATCAGCCTAAGATCTCCCCAAGTGGGAGAGTCTACGTCATAATTTGTGATAGTGAGGGCCTGCGTTCGCGCGGCCCTCGTCTAATTCAATTCTTAAATATTCAGTTAGTTTAGTCTAATTCAATTCTTAAGATTTTGTTTGTTTGGAAAATGTCAAAACATATTATTTCTCGAACTGGATTACGTTAAAATGAAAATAGTAAAATGTCAAAATAGGATTTTAGGAGAGGATTTAAAGCCTTTATATCTCGTGCAGTTTTATATGGATGCGGTTCTTCATATTCAACTAGCTATATTTATGGCATTGGTTGTAGTAAGAACATCTATGGTTCCAGCTTCTATAACTTGTGCATTTTTATGGATGAGGTTCTTCAGATTCGCGCGGCTCCTGTCCATTCCCTTTCCCTATATTTATGGCATTGGCGACTGCATTTGCGTTGGTCCTTCCATTTAATTCCCTATATTTTTAGACCAATTAAGTTCAGAACAGATTTAAGAACTAGCTAGCCTAATGCATGGTACAAAACAAAATTCTCTATTTTGGTTACTCCCTCTGTCCTTTAATACTCGCACCGTTTTCCTTTTCGAGTCGTCCCTTAATAAGTTAATTCAAATGTCTTAAACTCCGCACCGGTCAAACCGGTGCGAGTATTAAGGGATGGAGGGAGTATTTTATAGTCTTATATGGATTACTTTGATGATATTTTATTGCGTTGTTTCCCAAAGGTGCATCTTTTAGACAGAAACGTATTGGATATACTCTGAAAGTTCAACAGTGCACAGCTACGTCCCAATTAACATTTCTGCTCAGCTCCACTTCAAAACTTTTTGTAAAGTCTTCTGTAATGTTTTCTTTCTTCCCGGTCTTGTTAGCGAACACCATATGTTTTCACTTTCCAGTTTAGGGTATTACAGTAGCGGATCTAGAAATTGTACTAAGTGGGGTCACTATTACAAAATGAATGAAAAACTAACTAAATTAGGTACTGTTTAAAATAAAATAGTAAAAAATAAACTAAAATTATGCAATTTTTTTTTTGCCAAGTGGCCAAGCGGGGTCAAGTGACCCCACCTCCCATACACTGGATCCGCCACTAGGGTATTACAACATGACTTAAAAAATGTCAGCCATGATCAAAAGATATATTAGTAAAGCCGATCATGACTTATAATCCCTTGATCAACCACTTCTTACATTTATCACAATCACTACAACATATAAGACCAAAGAGGGCGATATTTTTCGCCCTCTTTGATGTAAATCTCGCCCTTTTAGGCTACCAGGGCAATTTAAAAATCGCCCTTCCGTCGCCCTGTTAGGCTCGTTGTATTAGCTTAGTAGGACAAGCAATATTTTTCGCCCTCTTTGATTTCAATCAAAGAGGGCAATATTTTTCGCCCTCCTTGATTGAAATCAGACAGGGCAACTTTTTTTTCCCCCTCCTTGAATGAAATCAGACAGGGCAACTTTGTTTTCGCCCTATTTGATTATTTTAAGGAAGACACCCCTTTTTTTGCCCTTCTTGATTCTCTTTCGCCCTCTTTGATTGAATCAATGAAGGGAACTCTTTTTTTGCACTCTCCTTGTTCTATTTTTTTAAATATATATATTTTTGTTAAATGTCAACTAATGCATCAAATAAATTAACCTATATGGGATTCGAACCCACATCCTTGTGCATTTGCACAATGCTCTCCCATTTGAGCTAATAGGTTAGTGTTACTTATCTATTGAGTAGGAATAATTAGTCAATGCAATCATTCTATTGAAGCAATGTTTATAGTACATAAAACGGATGATACATGGATACGCCTTCTTGGCAGCCTAGCAGCAAATTAGAACTGGTATAAGTAAACAACAATCATTCACATACAGGCATACAACAATAAATATTATTTTCGGATACTATCGTTTTAAGACATCGAGCACTAAGTGACTGTGAAAGATGAAATAGTCATGCCAATGAAATAATATAGAGATAGTTTAGAACTGGAAAGAAGCTTACAAAACAACCTCCCACTGAATCATAGTGAGCATAATGCGGACCGCCAACTTCTCCAAATACTTTGAATGTAATTTTATCCTCAGGGATCACCTTCACTGTTCTGTTACATCGTATTGAAATAGGGATAAGAGCATTATACTACGAGAGATTCAAATATGCGATACGAGTAAGAACTACTGTATATATTATACCGTATACAGCTTCAGGAGGACAGATTAAGTCTCGATTACCAGCAAATATGAAAATGACCTGATAAATTATTAGAATCTGAAACCAATATGAAAATAACTTCTTGCCGAGTCTAAAAAGACTACAAGTACTGGAAGGTCTGAAACGTCAGTGTATACTAGAAGGGGGGAATGACTGTTGTTTACTTATAGGCTGCCAACTGTCAAGAAGGTGTATTCATGTATCATCCGTTTTCTCAGTGCTCATGACAAGTTACTTATTCGTACATTACAGAGAAAAACTAGGAATTAGAGAAAGAAAGAACCACCGTATAACCCTAATCTCACGTACACCAAGTTACCAAGTAATCAAAGAATATAAAAAAAAGTTCTTAATCAGCAACTGCCAGTCCAGTGAGTATAAAATGTTGCAATTAAAGCGAAAATTAGAACAAACTTATCTGATTCGATGAACTGAACGAAGAACAATTGTTGCGTCGTGGACACCCACTGTCCTAAAAGACGATTCCGCGCTACCTCCCGGTGCAGTAGAACAGAATGCGGTCGCCCTCCAGGATTAGCGCAACTCCGACGTTGTGTGCACTCACAAAGCCGGATGGAGTCAGAACGTATGCCCAAAACCGAGAGCAATTTTGTGTGAGAGTAAGAATGTGTTTTCGTATTTTGTGTGTATGATTTTCTGTGTGAAGGGAACTGAAACTCTGATTTAAATAATTAGAAGGAAAGCATTGCAACAGACAAAAACGACTGAGGGAATGAATGTTGCAACAGCCAGAAAACGGTCAAAAACATTGATCATAGTAACGGACGTAATTAATGGCATTTAATCCAACGGTTACGTAATCAATACAGATTCCCGTAACAGTGACTTGCGCAAACCGGTCCAGTTACCAAAAAGAACAGGGTTGACCCACAAACCCCACCCCACGCCCGCGAACCGCATTCCCACGGCCCACGGCCCGCACCCGACCCGGCGCGCGTGTGTGTGATGTGTCCACCCATACCATTCTCACACTTTCTTAAACAAGAGTTACACTCATTCCCCAATTAATAAACAAGAGGAATATGAAGAGTTTTTTCAATGTGGGACTCTTGAATTTTCACTCACCCTTTTTTCCTTTGTGTTTCCCAATGAGAATTTCCAACAATCCCCCACAGGTTCGAATATGCGGAAAAGAAAGAAAAGAAAGGAGAAGGATATTGGTTTTGGGCAAAACAAAACAATTGAATAGGTGTCAATGTCTTTCGACTTGAATTAACACTTAGTGACATTTAAGCTATGATCTCTTTCCTACCAAGTGACTTTCGTATTGAACTTGATAGGGAGATAGAAACCCGTCACTTAAAGCACGCAACTGAATATGTATGACATTCTGACTCCGCGAATAAAGTGACGCCTTATACTGGCCATACGTCCGACCTGGATATGCTCATAGGTGCTCTAGAGAATAGCCCACATCGCAATTCTCATAGGAAGCGGCCACACTTCCACACCTACGTAGGTGAATCCCATCAAGTGTGAGCTACATTCACACCACCAAACATATGGTATGGGTTCATTAAGAGCCGTATGCTCAACCTCTTTCCTATTGTAGCAAGCACATTATAACATCTAGGGGATGGACAAAAAATAAAATTTTGTGCTTCCGAATTATAACAATAATGTCGTCCTTTGAACTCTGTGAGTAGGAGTTCATTATTTTACAATTCATTCAACGGGCTTCAGGCCCATCCCTTCCGATGTTTCCAAAACTAGTTTTCTACATAGGCCTTTCGTTAACGGATCCGCAATGTTCATTTCAGACTTTACATAGTCTAGTGATATCACCCCACTTGACAACAATTCTTTGATGGCCTTGTGCCTCAAACGAATGTGCCTTTTCTTCCCATTGTAGGCATGGTTGTTTGCCACAGCAATAGCCGCTTGCGAATCACAATGAAGTGCAACTGAAGGAGCTGGCTTCCCCCACAGCGGAATATCTGCAAGCACATTTCTCAACCATTTTGCCTCATGACCTGCCAATTCAAGAGCAATAAACTCAGATTCCATAGTAGACATAGCAGTACAAGATTGTTTACAAGATTTCCAAGACACAGCTCCACCCCCTAGGGTGAAAACATAACCACTGGTAGAGTTAATTTCATCATTGCCAGAAACCCAGTTAGCATCACAATAGCCTTCCAAAACTCCTGGAAACTTGGAGTAGTGCAAACTCCAATCCATGGTACCCTTAAGGTACCTGAGCAATCTCTTCAAAGCATCCCAATGTTCATGACTTGGGTTATGAGTATACCTGCTTAATCTACTCACAGAATAAGCAATGTCAGGTCTAGTGTAGTTCATCAGAAACATAACACTACCAATAATCTTAGCATATTCAGATTGGCTAACAGGATCACCATTATTTTTCCTTAAGTGGATGCTTGGATCATAGGGAGTCCTAACTGGATCGACGTCAAAAGAGTTAAATTTTTTAAGTAACTTTTCAACATAGTGAGCTTGGCTAAGACAAATGCCATTTGGAGTTCTCTTGATTTTCACTCCTAAAATCACATCTGCCTCACCCATATCTTTCATTTCAAACTTAGAACTTAGAAAACTTTTTGTCTCATTTACTCGATCCAAATTAGTCCCAAAAATTAACATATCATCCACATAAAGACAAATAATCACACAACCATCAGAATCATGCTTAGAGTAAACACAAGAATCACCTTCATTTACATGGAACCCATTACCTGTCATAGTCTTGTCAAATTTGTCATGCCATTGCTTTGGAGCTTGCTTAAGCCCATACAAGGACTTGACTAATTTACAAACCTTATTCTCTTGACCAGGAACAACAAACCCTTCCGGTTGAACCATGTAAATTTCCTCATCCAAATCACCATTTAAAAATGCAGTTTTAACATCCATTTGATGCACAACAAGATCATGAATGCAAGCAAGAGCAATCAAATTTCTAATAGTAGCAATTTTAGTGACAGGAGAATAAGTATCAAAATAATCAATACCATGCCTTTGGGTGAATCCCCTTACCACAATTCTAGCCTTATACTTGTCAATGGATCCAGTGGATTTCAATTTTTTCCTAAAGATCCATTTACAAGTAATGGGCTTGCAACCCCTAGGCAGATCAACCAACTCCCAAGTATTGTTACTTAGGATTGACTGAAGTTCACTATCTATTGCCTCTTTCCAAAACACTGCATCAACAGATTTCATAGCCTCTTCATAGGTCCTAGGATCATCTTCCAACATAAAGACATAAATAAAGTCATCATCAATCAAGTAAGGTTCAGTTAAGAAAGCAGTAATAAAATCATCACCATAACTGGTTTCCTTTCTTGCCCTCTTGCTCCTCCTTGGCTCCAATTCAGAATTCACATCAGAGGTGGGAGGAGCAACAACAGGCATACTAGAGGAAGTGCTAGAAGAAGGCACATCATTGATACAAGATATTTTCAAAGAAAATACTGTTTCAAAAAACTCGGCATCTCTTGCCTCAATGATGTTACCACCTGCATAAGAATTGTTAGCACCTTTAACAAGAAAACGATATGCAGCACTTTGGTAAGCATAACCAATAAAAATACAATCAACCGTTTTAGGACCAATCTTGTCCCTTTTGAAGCTGGGTATAGCCACCTTTGCTAGACACCCCCACACTTTCAAATAACTTAGGTTAGGTGCACGACCCTTCCATATTTCGTATGGAGTCTTGTCTAGCTTCTTGTGAGGTACCCTGTTCAAAACATGACAAGCAGATAATATAGCTTCCCCCCACATGTTATCAGAAAACCCAGAACTAATAAGCATAGAATTCATCATGTTCTTCAATGTTCTGTTCTTCCTTTCAGCAATCCCGTTCTGCTCGGGTGTGTAGGGAGCCGTTGTCTCATGAATGATCCCATTCTGCTCACAAAATGCCTTAAGAGTGTTAGGGTCATATTCACCACCCCTATCACTCCTAAGTCTCTTGATCTTCCTATCAAGTTGGTTCTCCACTTCGGCCTTGTATTTGAGGAACATTTCCTCAGCCTCATCTTTTGACCTGAGAAGATAAACCATGGTGAATCTTGAGCAGTCATCAACAAAAGTAATATAATACCTTTTACCACCCCTGCTCTCATAATTTTTAAAATCCCCCAAGTCACTATGAACAAGCTCTAGTACTTAAGTTTGTCTATCTATTGATTTAAATGGCTTCTTTGCAAACTTGGCCTCAACACATACTTCACATTTTGCAAAATCAGTTTTAGAAAAACTGGGGATCAAGTTAAGTTGTTTAAGCCTTTTAATTGAAGCAATGTTAAGATGACCCAACCTTGCATGCCATAAATCAATAGACTCAGCAATATAAACAGAAGAAGTACTAGCATTCTTATTCATAATTTCAAGTTTGACATCAAGAGTAAATAAACCCCCATTACAGAAACCCTTTCCCACAAACTCCCCATTATGAGTAATAACAAGCCTATCAGAATCAAATGAAAGCTTCAATCCAGCCTTAATTAGCAAGCTACCAGAAATCAGGTTCCTACGCATTTCTGGAACATGCAACACATTGGTAAGAGTAATAAGTTTTCCAGAGGTAAGAGTGAGAACGATCTTCCCTTTGCCTTGAACAGTTGCAGAAGCTGAATTACCCATGAAGACATTTTCACCATCAGTTTTTTTCGTAGGTAGTGAACATGTCTTTGTTGGTGCAGATATGTCTCGTTGCTCCAGTATCAACGATCCATTCAGCAACATTACCTGTCAAGTTAGCTTCTGAAACAACAGCAACAAAATGGTTAGGATTAGAAACTTCATTAGCTTCAGCAAGGTTGGCTTGGTTCTGATCCGACTTCTTCTTGGATCTGCAATCTACAGACTTGTGACCAGTTTTCCCACATTCAAAACACTTGCCCTTGAACTTATACTTCATTGGTTTCCCTTGAGGCTTGAAAGGACTTCCCTTTCCCTTAAACTTTTCAGAATATGCATGAGGCTTAGGTTCTACAAGGTTAGCCTTAGCAGACCCGGAAAACACAGATTGACCCTTATCCTTAATACGATTTTCCTCCTCAATTTTCAGGTGACCTACAAGCTCCTCTAAGGTAAGGTCCTTTTTCTTATGCATTAACTGATTACGAAAATCTTTCCAAGAGGGTGGGAGTTTCTCAATTAAAACTATAGCAAGGGTAATATCACAAATACTCAAACCCTCGGCAGCCATAGCAATGCAAATATTTTCATAAGCATGAATCTGATCAATAATTGGTTTATCATCTTGGACTTGGAAAGCTAACCACTTACTGACACAATAACGCTTAGTACCAGCATCATCAGTTCCATATTTCTTTTCTAATGCATCCCAAATATCCCTAGCATGATTAAACCCCATATAGATATCAAGCAATGTATTCGACATATGATGCAGCAACATGCCCTTACATGTCCTATCATCTTTAGCAAATTTCAACTCAAAAGCATGCAATTCAGTTTCATCATCAGGTTCGACAACATCATCAAGCACATAAGCAATCTCAATTTGTTCTAAATAGAATCGCATCCTAACAGCCCAACGTTTATAATTCTTGCCATCAAGAGGTTCTAACTTAGACATATCAGGGATCATGAATTTGGAAGTCAAAGCCATAATAATCGTCTTTTAGATTGTTGCCTAAGAGTGCCGAAAATTCTAGTACCTTAAGGGCGATTCTAGTTGGTCAATCTTAAGGCGGATCCGGACGTGCTGTGGACTATCTACGGAGGGACGACACTTGGAGTCCTAAAGACTTGTTCTTGTTCGGTTCGGGCGCAGCTAGGGAAGGCACGCAACAAAGAGTATGCATCTAAATTATGCTATATGATTATGTGTAAATAATATGTATTCCTGGCTAAATGGTTGTTTCCGCATGATTTATGAATTGTCATATGTATCATAACCTAACAGTGGTATCACGAGCCCCTTATTATTTTCATAATCTAAATTGCATGAACATGGTTAAATATTACAAATTTGCAAGAATTAAAAGGGGTGATTAATTTTCGTAATTGTTAATTAATTGCAAATTGCGTTTATTTAATTATACGTACGCAGTTTTTCGGTAGTTTCTTCGTTACTCATCCAAATCGAGTGATTTTTGTGTCAATTCCGCATGTAAAAGGCATTCTAAAATTTTGACAAAAACAGTATTTTTCTGCCGAACCCAGAATTCTCAAATTCGAAGCCTAACTATGACTTTTCGAAGGTTTTATATAGTTTTTCGAATGCAAAATTTCGTAAATTTAAGATGTTAAATTAAATATTTGCGATTCTTGTTGATAAATCTTGAATTTTTGATTGACCTAATGTATATGTTTAACAAGTTTGAATGCCTAGCCTTGTTAATTATGCAATCTAATTTGTAATTATGATTAATTTGTTGAAAATTAGAATAATTTAGAAATAATTTGATTTTCATAATTAATTATAATTTAATTAGAAACCTATGATTAAAAACCACCATAAAAATTGTAAATTTATGATAAATTTTAAATTTTTATGACCTAGACTTGAATCCATAATAATCGGAAATCAATTGGATAATAAATTTTCGATTTTTCGCCCTAAAATTATGAAATTAATATTATTTATTAATTTGTCATTTTTTATTTTTTTTTTTTTTTTTTTTGCTAGGCAAGCAAGATCGAATAATATTAAGTTCAAAACAGATTTACAACCTAAACTAACTCAAGGATGAAACAAACCAACTAGGTTGGACCATTCCATCAAAGAGCTAGAAACAGAAAGCTATCTTACAGAGTAGCAAACCACAAGCTATCTCTCCTAGATACATGTTTAGGTAAAACAACCAAAATTCGATCTCTAACATTTTGCTTAACTCTAGCTACCATATTCTGAACAGTTGGAAAGGAAGCATTCCAAAAACAACCATTCCTACTTGACCAAACAGCATACACTGCAGCAGCTAGCATTGCAAAGCTAACCTGCCTTCTAAACTTTGACATTCTGCCATGAGCAATACACCTCATGAGCTGCTTCAGATTACCAGTGGAATAAGTAATCCCTAACCAAGCTTTGAGAGCACTAATGCATCTGCTGCTATAGGGACAAGCAAAGAACAGATGCTTATGATCTTCATCAGCTTGTCCACAAATCAGGCAACTTGCAGTATTACTAACACCAAATCTTGCCAATTTTGCAGTGGTTTGAAGCCTGTCCTGCACTGCCAACCAACATATGAATCTATGCTTAGGGATATTCAGCCTATTCCACACCATATTATCCCACTGAATCACAGGTTTTGGACCAATAATTTTCTCATAAACTGTTTTCACAGAATAATGAGGCATAGCAGCTAACTCAGTTTGAGTATAGACTAGTTTCAACCTCTCTTTTATGGCACAAATCTTCTTCCAATACCAGCTAGCAGAAGCTACAGGTTTATACTCCCACCAATCCCCATCCTTAATGTACACAGCATGAACCCATTTGATCCAAACATTATCCTGCTTGGAAGCAATGGCCCAAACATATTTTCCAATGCTTGCAATATTCCATCTGATAACATCTCTAAATCCAAGTCCACCTTGCTTCTTATCACAACATGAACTTTCCCAAGAAATGTTACTGTTTTTCTGACTATAAGCTTGCCCACTCCAGAGAAATGCTCTACAAACTTTAGTAACTTCCTGCAGTACTTTCTTGGGTAAAATAAATACCTGAGCCCAGTACATATGAATACTCATCAACACAGAATTAATGAGCTGCATTCTTGCTGTGTAGGAAAGATTCCTTGAACTCCAGACTTTAATCCTAGCAACCATCTTATCCACTAAGACATCACATTGAGCAGCAGAAATTCTTTTAGCACATATGGGAACACCTAAGTACTTAAAAGGAAGCTGACTCCTAGTAAAACCAGAAACATTGACAATTCTGTTGATTTCATTCTCAGCCATACCGCAGCAGTAGATAGCTGACTTCTGCTTGTTGGCTAACAAACCAGAAGAGTTGGAGAACAGCTTAAAGGCTTGAAGCAGAAGATACACAGAGGGGAACTCACCTTTACTACACAGGATTAGATCATCAGCAAAACATAGATGAGTGAGCTTAAGTTCTTTGCATCTAGGATGAAACTGGAATTGAGACAACTCACTCATTTTGTAGAGAATTCTGGACAGGTACTCCATGCAGATCACAAACAGAAGGGGAGACATGGGATCACCTTGTCTTAAACCCCTTTTTGACTTGAAAAAGCCATGCATTGTGCCATTAAGCATTAGAGAGAACTTAGGGGTGGTCACACACTCCATTACAAGAGCCACAAAAGCTACAGGAAAACCCAGCTGTACCAACATTTCTTGCAGGAAATCCCAATCAACTGTGTCATATGCTTTTTGAAGATCAATCTTCATCATACAACTTGGTTTAGCACTCTTCCTACCATACTGTTTTACCAAATCCTGAACCACCATGATATTATGCACTATGTATCTGCCATGCACAAACCCCCCTTGATTCTCAATGATCAAATCTGGTAATACTTGCCTCAATCTGCTACAGATCACCTTAGTAATGCATTTATACAGAGTATTGCAACAGGATATAGGTCTGAATTCACTCACATTCTTTGGACATTTAGTCTTAGGAATGAGAGTAATGACTGTATGATTTAACTCCTTAAGCAACCTGCCTTGTTGGAGGACATCCAGCACAGCACTGACAACATCATCACCAACAATGCTCCAAGCATCTTTATAGAAGTTGGATCCATACCCATCAGGCCCTGGTGCTTTCCTACCAGGAATAGAGAACAAAGCTTTCTTCACCTCATCAGCTGTATAAGGAGCATTTAGAATATTTCTATGAGCATCTGTAATCAATGGACCAGCTTGGACAATATGACTAAGAACAGGTCTTCTATCAGTGTGAGTAGTACCCAACAAAGTTGTGTAATAATCCAAGAAAGCTTGAGAAATATCAGCAGGGTTATCTCTCCAAATCCCATCCATGCCATGAATGCTGTAAACTTGGTTATGATTATTCCTAGCTTTGATACTCTGATGGAAGAGGGAGGTATTTTCATCACCATCCCTAATCCATGAAACCTTTGCCTTCTGTTTCAAAAACTCTAAATAGGCTTGATGCTTATTTTTGTAATTCTGCACTGCATTGAGTTCTGCATCAGCAAGACTCTGATTAGCAGGATCAAGATGCATTGATGTCTGAGCTGCAATCATGTCATGGTATGCTTGAAGATCAGCAGCTTGAACATCAGAGAATCCCTTTCTATTCAACTCTTTGAGAACCAACTTCACCTTCTTCAGTTTGTGAACAACACCAAACATCTTGCTCCCTTGAACTGTACCACTCCATTGTGCTTGGATAAGAGTCAGAAAATGAGGAGCAGATTTCCACATTGTAAAATACTTAAAAGGCTTTTTCCCCCCTGTATCCCTAGGATAGACAGTCAACAAACCAGGGGAATGATCAAAACAACCCTCATTCATAAAACACACTTCAGCTGAGCTATAAACACCTAACCACTTAGGATTAGCCATTATTCTATCAATTTTAGAAAAAACTCTAGCTGCACCATGCTGCTTATTGTTCCAAGTGTAGAAATTACCCACACTCTTAATATCTTCCATACTACAGAAATGCATACAATCACACATATCCACTATTTCAGTATTCCTAACAGGGGAGCCAACTCTCTCATCAGTACTCATAACACAATTGAAATCTCCACACAAGATCCAGGCATCCTGTGTGTTTAAAGCTTTCAAATCTTTCCACAACACTTCTCTATTAGAGCTATCATTGAAAGCATAAATGAAAGTACAGAAAAAACTAGGCATACCACTCACTGGTTGAATGAAGCAATGCATAAACTGACTAGAAGCTGCTTGGATACTCACAGAAAAGCTTCCTGGATTCCAAGCCAAAATAATTCTGCCACCATTATGATAACTTGCATTACTAGAGAAACACCAATTTGGGAAAACTCTTTGGTAAAGCTTCCCTAAGTTAGGAAGCTTAACCTTATGCTCTAGGAGACCAACTAACCCCACATGATATTTATGAAGAAAATGCTTCACAGTATCCTGTTTCTGAGCTAGGTTGATACCCCTAACATTCCAAGATAATATCCTATCCATAAGATTTGGAAGAGTTCCCTCTTCCTGTGCTACCCTCCTCAATGTCATCTTCCCTATCCAACTCAGCAGTACTGCAAGCACTGTGACCACCATCATCATTCAGCATTTGGAAAGAATTAACAACTGGTGTTGGAACCAAATTGGTAGGTCTAACCCTGATTGGCCTGAGAGTTCTCTGAAACCCCTCCTGATCCACCTCTGGTGCCACCACTTCTGTGTGATTCTGAACTTGTTGTTTTTTCTGCACCCATATTCTCTTAGTTTTCCCCTTCCTACACTCAATGGTTGAATGTCCAACTAGTTTGCAATTATCACAAACAGTTGGTCTCCACTCATAGGTGATAGGTACCTGAACCATCTCACTATGCTCATTCATAAATGAAACTTGATCAGGAAGCTTTTGTGTAATTGGCATATCAACCAACACCCTAGCATACTGAAGTTTATCCCTACTCACAGTGGCTGCATCCCTCTTAATTGGTTTGCCTAACTGACTCACAATCTTGAAAAGAGATTTTTCACCCCAATATTTAAAATTCAGAATCAACTGAATCCAGATGGGGACAGATTTGATCTCTTCCTTCTCCATATCCATATCAACACTCCAGGGTTTCACTATCATAGGTTTGCTGTCAAAGAAAAAATGGCCAGAAGTGACTTTGTCTCTCATGTCCATAGTCAGAAATCTCACTAAGTAGATCCCCTTTTTCACCAACACCACCTTATCAACATTAAAGTTCTTCCAGATTCTCCTAATAAACCCTTCCATAACATGTATTGGGGGATTAGCACCAATAATATAGCAGATTATGGAAGAATTCCAAAAATCCACCTCATCCTGTATATCATTAAAATCAATCTGTACAGGGCTAGAAACAGGATGCATTTCAATTGGATCAGGTGGCCTAAATTCATCATCAACACTATCAGCATGTTCAGTCATTACTTCATCAAATTGTTGCAATATTGGAATGGAAATCGTACCAATGTCAACATTAGATGGAGTATTATTCACCTTGTTAGCTGATCTGTGAACAGATTGCATCCACTCATTGAAGGAATGCCTGAGTTCAGAACGAGCTTGCAAGTGTTTCAATCCAGATTTGGGGGTGAGAATTTCATTTTCAATCGTCAAATCCAGTGCTTCGACTCCTAAAACCTCCTCAATCGATCGAGTCCTAAGAGCCTGAGAATCAGATGAAGGTCCTCTTGGTTTCTGCTTTGCATTGCCATGCTTACTACCTTGCATTTTGCCCCCAGACTTCCTTGCCATGGCAGCAGTGCACAATGGAGATCATGCACCGAAGGGAAACTTGGGGGAGAAGGCAAGGTTTTCTCTCGCTTCTCTCTAGAGTTTCTCTCTCTTTGTACGAAGTATTATTTAATTTGTCATTAATTTTAAATATAAATTTTAATTTTTATGCGATTCGTTCATATAACTTGCACGCACAAAGCAATGGACGCTTCGTGTTACCCTTAAGGGGTGTTGTATAGTGCGGGCATGCGACGACGAGCAAGGGAGCTCGTCGCCCGTGCGGCACAATGCAATGAGCAAGGGCATGGTGCACGAGCACAAGGCAGCAGCCCTGCCTTGTGTCGTGGGCCACGAGCTATGAACAAATGGGCATGGGCGAAAGGCAAGCCAAGGCAGTCGTGTGTGGGCAGCAAGCGAGCTGCGCCACGACGCGCACTGCCTCGCGCAAGCGCGCGCAGCCTCGCGCGCAGCGAGCGCAAGCTCGCGTGCCACGAGCGCTGCGCCCAGCGATTGATCGCGCGCAATGGCTCGCGCGCACAGCGAGCGATGGCTTGCGATGGAAGATGTAGCAGCTATGCGACGAGCGCATGGGCTGCGCGCACATGGCCAGCGATGGCTGTGTGCGTGCGGCCCATGGGAGTGCGATGCGTAGGGTGTTTGCGTTGCGATTAGATCGTTTTGAATGTTTAATTTGAAAGTTTTCAGTTTACGTAATTTTAATTAATTTTAAAATTAATAATTTAAATTATTTTCTTGGATTTTAATTTTGAATATTGTAATTATAATAAATTTTATTTATTCTAATTATTTTACTAAAATTAAAATCATGAATTAATTTAAATACGACTGAAATTAAATTAAACTTTTTGGATTCAATTATAAATTTATATGAGCTTTAAATTTTAATTAAATTTGTATGTTTCCGGTTAGACTTGAAATACATTTTTATGTTTAAAATTAGTAAAGCGTATGAATTTATTGGTTTAAGTGGGAGCCCTTTTAGTCATAAACTCTTGATTAGGTCTACGAATCCTTAAGGTTAAAACAACTTGATTAGAATTAATAAGGACTGAATAATTGGTAGATTATTGGTGCCCTTGATTAATTGCTGCAAATGTTTACGTGATGCATAATGTGTTTTACTAACCAGCTATGTGGGCCATTCATGATAATGAATGGGTGAATGGTATGTATTGTATATGTACTGTTTTGCAGGTTATGAAGTGACTAGTATGGCCCAAATAGGATAGAAAATATGGTCTGCGTACCATTAATTTGAATGTAATTGGTCTAAAGTACCAAAGTTATTTTTCAATTCAAATATGGTATGCGTACCATCAAATAGTTGTAATTAGTTATAGCTTATCCTATTTGAAGAAAATGGTGCCTCCCACGGAGATTTTCAAGACGGACTTTGAAGTCAAAGCTTCAAGATGAAGTCGGGCCATACTAGATCACATTTATCTTATGCATGCTTTAAGTTATTTATTGCTTTAAATATGTCTTAATTATGCGTAAGATTGTGGCTTGATTATGTTGCATGATTAAGGATTTTAGTTCACTTAAAATCTAACCAACATAGTAAGAGCCTTAAGTTCCAAACTTAAAAATTGAGTTAAAAGGTGCCATGCCAAAATATACACTTGCTTGGATATCCTTTACATCAATCTAGTAATAGTTTTCGCTCAGCGAGGTGTTACTTATTGGTCCTAAAGGGGCAAGGTACACAAATAATTGTGAGTACATGTTAGTTTTGGTGAAACTCAACGATATAAGTAAGGAGTCCTTTTATGTCGTGGCAAAATCGATAGGTTTACCTAATAAGTTCTTAGACGTACCTATCAACCAAGAATAGTTTCTAGACTATTAGCAAAAGGTTTTTGCTTACCTAAAATGTTCTAGGATTAAGTCGACAAACTGTGCTTAGTTCTTCAATGATTTTAGGATCTTGGAATCATTTTATTCACACCTGCCGGAACACATAACTTGAATAAAATGCTTAATAAACATTGAATTATGCATGTATGCTAGAATTTAAGTTTATTAAGAGAAACTGTGAATGGGTATTTATTTGTTTATTCTTTTCAATTGTAGTTTTTAATATGGCAAACAACAATTCATTCAACATTCGATCAATTCTCGAAAAGGAGAAGTTGAACGGGAAAAACTTCCTTGACTGGCAAAGGAACTTGCAAATAGTTCTTATGCAGGAAGAAAAGGAGTATGTCCTAGATGAGGCGATGCCCGAAGCCGCAGGCGACGGGGTCACTCAGGCAGCCCTCAATCGTTGGATTGATGCCAACAAGGATGTGAAATGTCTAATGCTCGCCACCATGAGTGCGGATCTGCAGAAAACGTTCATCAACTCAGATGCTTTCACAATCATCAGTGAGTTGAAGAACATGTTCCAAGATCTGGCTCGAGTCGAAAGATTCGAGACTCATAGGCAAATTCTTGAGACCAAGCTTAAGAAAGGCGAGCCCGTAAGTCCACATGTTCTCAAAATGATTGGACTCATTGATAATATGAGTCGGCTGGATCAACAATTTTCTCAGGAAATGGCTATAGACAGCATCCTCCATTCTCTTCATAGCGGGTATGATCAGTTCAAACTGAACTACAGTATGAATAGTCTGGACAAAACGCTCACTGAGCTTCACGGTATGCTGAAGACCGCTGAAAAGACGCTCAAAAGTGATAAGCAGGATGTGCTTATGGTGCGTGGGGGCAAGTTCAAGAAATCTGGAAAGAAGAGGAATGCTAAGAAAGGTGGCAACAAGGCCAGCCCAACTAAGCAAACTGGCGCCAAATCTGTAAAGAGGAAGGTCAGTCAACCCACTTCTGAATCCGAATGCTTCTACTGCAAGAAGAAGGGGCATTGGAAGAGAGATTGCTTGAAGCTAAAGGAAGATCAGAAGAACGGAACAGTCGTTCCATCTTCAGGTATTTTCGTTATGGACTGTATACTTGCTAATTCAACTTCTTGGGTATTAGATACAGGTTGTGGCTCACACTTATGTTCCAATCCACAGGGACTAAGAAGAAGTAGAAAGTTAAGCAAGGGTGAAGTCGACCTACGAGTGGGAAATGGAGCACGGATTGCTGCATTAGCTGTAGGAACTTACTATTTGTCGTTGCCCTCCGGGCTAGTTTTGGAACTGGAAGAATGTTTCCATGTTCCAAGTCTTACTAAAAACATCATTTCAGTTTCTTGCTTAGATGCTAAGGGATTTTCCTTTTTAATAAAAGACAATAGTTGTTCGTTTTATTTTAAAGAGATGTTTTATGGATCTGCTAGATTAGTCAATGGACTTTATTTATTAGATCACGACAAACAAGTTTATAACATAAATACCAAAAAGGCCAAAAAGGATGATTCAGATCTCACCTATCTGTGGCATTGTCGATTAGGCCATATAAACTTGAAACGCTTAGAAAGACTTCAAAAGGAAGGAATTCTAGAACCATTTGACTTAGAGGATTATGGTAAATGCGAATCATGTTTACTTGGCAAAATGACAAAGCAACCTTTCTCTAAAGTTGGAGAAAGAGCAAATGAACTATTGGGTTTAATCCATACAGATGTATGTGGACCAATGAGTACAAATGCTAGAGGTGGTTTCAGCTACTTTATCACTTTCACTGATGACTTCAGTAGGTATGGTTATGTCTACCTAATGAAGCATAAGTCTGAATCCTTTGACAAATTCAAGGAATTTCAGAGTGAAGTAGAGAATCAATTAGGCAAGAAGATTAAAGCACTGCGGTCTGATAGAGGCGGTGAATATCTGAGCTATGAATTTGATGACCATCTGAAAGAATGTGGAATTCTATCAGAATTGACTCCTCCTGGAACACCACAATGGAACGGTGTGTCGGAACGGAGGAACAGAACCTTGCTAGACATGGTCAGGTCAATGATGGGTCAGGCCGAACTTCCATTAGAATTTTGGGGACATGCACTAAATACAGCTGCACTCACTATAAATAGAGCTCCGTCTAAAGCTGTCGAAAAGACTCCATACGAATTATGGTTTGGAAAGCCTCCAAATGTGTCTTTTCTTAAGATTTGGGGATGTGAAGTATACGTCAAACGATTAATTTCAGACAAACTTCATCCAAAATCTGACAAATGTATCCTTGTGGGCTATCCAAAGGAAACAAAGGGGTATTACTTCTACAATACATCTGAGAACAAAGTGTTTGTTGCTCGAGATGGTGTCTTTTTGGAGAAAGATCACATTTCCAAAATGACAAGTGGGAGAAAAGTAGACCTCGAAGAAATTCGAGTCGAACAACAAACTCTAAAGAATGCTCAAGATGACATTCAGGATGAAACTCAGAGATCTTTAGAAGAATCTGGTGAGAATCATGGTCAATCTAGAAATGTTACCCCGCGTAGATCGCAAAGATATAGATCTCAACCGGAAAGGTACTTAGGTATTTTGACGAACGAGAGCTATGACGTTCTATTACTTGAAAGTGATGAACCTGCGACTTACAAACAAGCTATGACGATCCCTAGCTCCAAGCAATGGCAAGAAGCCATGCAATCTGAATTGTACTCCATGTCTGAAAACCAAGTATGGGATTTGGTCGATTTGCCAGATGGCTACCAAGCCATTGGAAGCAAATGGGTTTTCAAACTGAAAAAGGACAAGGATGGGAAACTTGAAGTTTTCAAAGCTAGATTGGTTGCAAAAGGTTATAGGCAAGTCCACGGTGTGGATTACGATGAAACCTTTTCACCAGTTGCAATGCTAAAGTCTATTCGGATAATGTTAGCAATCGCTGCATATTACGATTACGAAATATGGCAGATGGATGTCAAAACTGCTTTCTTAAACGGCGTTTTAACAGAAACTGTGTTTATGACACAGCCTGAAGGTTTTGAGGATCCAAAGAATGCTAAAAAGGTATGCAAGCTAAAGAAGTCAATCTACGGATTGAAGCAGGCATCCAGGAGCTGGAATATACGTTTTGATGAAGCAGTCAAGGACTTTGGTTTCATCAAGAACGCAGACGAATCTTGTGTATACAAGAAGGTCAGTGGGAGCAAAATTGCTTTCCTAGTATTATATGTCGACGACATATTGCTTATCGAAAATGACATTCCTATGTTGAACTCTGTCAAGATTTGGCTTGGGAAATGTTTTTCGATGAAGGATCTAGGAGAAGCACAGTACATATTGGGCATCAAGATTTACAGAGATAGATCTAAAAGGATGATTGGACTTAGTCAAAGCACTTATATCAATAAGGTGCTTGATAGGTTCAAGATGGCGGACTCCAAGCGAGGCTACCTACCCATGTCTCATGGAATGACTCTAAGCAAGACTCAGTGCCCAAAAACACTTGATGAGCGTAGACGAATGAATGGGATTCCATATGCATCATTGATTGGTTCAATAATGTATGCTATGATATGTACACGCCCGGATGTTGCGTACGCACTCAGTGCTACGAGCAGATACCAGTCAGACCCAGGAGAGGCGCATTGGACTGCTGCCAAGAACATTCTGAAGTACCTGAAAAGGCACAAAGATGACTTCCTGGTCTATGGTGGAGATGATGAATTAATTGTTAAAGGCTATACGGACGCAAGTTTTCAAACCGACAAAGATGATTTCAGATCACAGTCTGGGTTTGTCTTCTGCCTCAACAGAGGAGCAGTAAGCTGGAAAAGTGCTAAGCAAAGCACCATTGCGGATTCTACAACTGAAGCGGAGTACATTGCTGCACATGAAGCAGCAAAGGAAGCTATATGGCTAAGGAAGTTCATAGGTGAACTTGGTGTAGTCCCCTCCATTAAAGGACCAATAGCCCTGTATTGTGACAATAACGGAGCTATTGCACAGGCAAAAGAGCCTAGACACCACCAGAGAGTCAAGCATGTACTTCGTAGATTTCACCTTCTACGAGAGTTCGTTGAAAGAAAAGAAGTCGAGATAAGCAAAATTGGAACTGATGACAACATATCAGATCCATTGACTAAACCTCTGCCGCAGGCGAAGCACAACTCGCACACTGCAGCTATGGGAATCAAGCATATTGGAGAATGGCTTTGATGTCTCTGTTTAATGTTTTAAAGTTTTAGAGTTTAAATCTTTGTAAAACATTATTGGTTAATCATTCACAATAAATGAAAAGAATTCATTTTTCCATTTAATTTGTGGTTTATTAAATGATGAGTCCCTTCAATTTGACGATATATTCAAGATAGACTGTCAGGACCAGTCCTGTGACTAAGAAATGTCTATCAAGTGAACTTGAATGTCAAAGGTTGAAAATGGTCCCTAGTCGGAGTTTTCTATAAAATTGGACGCATAGAAAACGTTAGACGATTAGAATGCAAGATGACTAGTAGTTCTGTTTCTTGAACTATGTGGACATGGCAATGTCATAATCATTTGCATAGATACTTACTTTGGGAAGACTAGTATCGGACAAGACCTATGAAACTTTACTGTAAGAGATGAAAGTCTGTCATAAGTAAATTTCATTAAATTATTAGACACTAAATCCTCAATACCTGAGTGATTTGAGATTACTTGTTTGAGAACTGGTTGCTTTGACGTTGACCAACCGTCGCACCGTAAAAGGAGGCTATAAAGGCAACGCTCAGGTAATCACCTATCAAACGAAGTCTAATCTCAAGATCGCAAGATTGGGATTGTCCTCCCATAAATCGGGATGAGATGCTTAAAAGTTGTACAAGGCCACTCGGAGAGCTAGAAACTGTGAAATGCATGGCCGTGCTCGGATGAATCATAGGCTATGATTATCTGTTTATTTGATCAGTTGAACTCTGAAACCGAGGAACACCTCTGGACATAATAAGGATGACAACTCTTACCTTATGTTCAAGAGCAAGCATCGAGCGACAAAGGAATAAGGAAATGCACACTTGTCCCTAAGGACAAGTGGGAGACTGAAGGAAATAATGCCCTTGGTCAAAGTATGCATTCTATGTTAAGTCTAATAAATGCGGTTCAGTATTAATTAACAAGTTAATAATTCAGTGAGATCAAGTGAGCTGAATGCCTAGCTAGAGGCCGCTTCAGTTCAAGTGGAATTAATGATATTAATCCACAGCTTACTCTTGACTGAACCCGTAGGGTCACACAAATAGTACGTAAACGGATCAAGTATTTAATGGCATTAGATACTCCATCTATGGATATTCGGAATCGACGGATCTTGGTTTCAGTGGGAGCTGAGATCGTCACAGGCAAGAAATGAATACTCCGGAAACGATGATATTGCCGGAAACGGAAATATGGATCGTATCGGAAATATAAATATTATCCAAGTCGTAGATGTTGCCGGATACGGAAACATGGTACGTATCGGAAAATATTATCGAAAATGGAAATATTGCCAGAATCAGAAATATTGCCGGAAACGGAAATATTGTCAGAATCGGAAATATTATCGGAATCGGAAAATAATTCCGGAAACGGAAATATTAAATATTTGTTCAAAACGGAAATTGATTCCGGAATCGGAAATATTAAATATTGTTCGTATCGGAAATGAATTCCGGAACCGGGAATTTAATCGGAAGCGTATCGTACGAATTAGCATCGGACGAGGCCTGCCGGACGAAGGCCCAGCACGAAGTCGGGCCATCGCCCAGCAAGCCAAACGCGCGCCCAGCCAAGGCAGCGCCCAGGCCCACCGCAAGGCAGGCCCAGCGCGCGCCAAGGCCATGGCCTCGCTGCGTGGGCTGCTGCTCGCACGCACACGCATGGGCGGCCCTCGTGGCTGCCGTGTGTGTGTGAGTTTGTGTTCATGCATGATTCCTAAAACTATTAGAGTTAGTATATGATTAAATTCCTATTCCTAAAAGGATAAATTAATTAATTAGAGTTCTTGTAGGATTCTAAGTTTAATTAATTCGTATCCTACTAGGATTCCAATTCCCTTTCCATAACTCTATAAATACGTGCCTAGGGTCACATATTTTCAGAGATTAATTCAAGTATTCAAAGTGAGTTTTGAGAGAAAAATTCAGTCATATTTCTTACCTAAGAGTGCCGAAAATTCTAGTACCTTAAGGGCGATTCTAGTTGGTCAATCTTAAGGCGGATCCGGACGTGCTGTGGACTATCTACGGAGGGACGACACTTGGAGTCCTAAAGACTTGTTCTTGTTCGGTTCGGGCGCAACTAGGGAAGGCACGCAACAAAGAGTATGCATCTAAATTATGCTATATGATTATGTGTAAATAATATGTATTTCTGGCTAAATGGTTGTTTCCGCATGATTTATGAATTGTCATATGTATCATAACCTAACAATATGTCTCAAGCACCTAAAATCCTCTGCCGCCAAATAATCATTAGATAAATACAAATCCACGACTGTGGAAGAAATTGAAGGGATTACAAATCACATTCTGAAGGGATTAAGAATCCTATTCTGAAGGAATCAAACATACGACAAAAAGTGGACTATAAGGCACTCAAATTAAATTTATGAAAAAATTTGTTGCATATTGTCGATTTCAAACAGATAAACAAGTCAACAAGGTTCATATTTAACATGTACGAGTCAAGAGAAAACCTAAAACAGAAGGGACAAATCAATAAGGTACACAGATAGTATGATTTAAGAGCAAACCTGAGGCAGAAGGGGCATACAACCAATCTGCATATCTATTGTTGACAATGCAGAAACAACGACAGTGTAATGTACCCCGAACTGCAAGTTTCCACAAGGATTGTTCATTCAGTTGCTCCATCTGCAATAAGTCACATATTTACAGGGAAAAAAGTTGTACTCTGTTAACATTTTTGTGATCAATCTTATGAGAATACATACATCTGATCCCTGGACTGTTTGAAGGGTTTTATTTTCTTCTTATGTTTATATTAGTGTTATGAATTCAAATATTAAATAATTACCTGAGAATAAGCTGTGTGATCGTACACAAGGCCCTTACCTAAAGCAAAAGGCACAAGAAAACAAAGAAGAAGAAGAAGAAGAAAATGATATCAATAATAAATTGCATAAGTAAATAAATAGGGATGATAGAGTGAGAATTTTCAAGACAGAGCGAACCATATGTTAGTATAACATCAGCTCCTAGGAGGAACCAGAACAGCAACAAAGTATGCAGGTATTATCTTTCATGCTATTTTCCTAGGCTGGAATCTGTTTTTATAAGTGAAATGTGTTTCCTAGAAATCATTCTTTAAAACTGCAACAGAGTGGATACGATGTGCAATGTCCAAAACCGGGATCGGACGAATGAAAGAGAGTCGATATGGGAAATCGAGTTACTGATGCAGCTTATAGTGTCTGTAATCATCCATGCAGTGCCAAAATGTATCAAGTACATAGCTGCTATTGTTGCCAATACATCACAAGAACTTTATGATGGACAATGAAAGAAGCAATTAGTTATTTCCGTTCATGAAGTAATTCATTTTAGAGCTCTTACTTAACCCCCACTCTTATATCACTCTTAACCCCCTCACTCTAGACATGGGAAAGTTTAGGCAAGCGAAATTCCCTTTTATTGAACTATACTTCTTTTCATGACATCTAAAAACATTGAGTAATGACATCCCTTCCACCAAAACGACAGAAAAGGTAAAGTAGGACATGTTAAGCATCAAATCCTAAGAAAAACTATTACCAAGAAAATCCCCAAAGTCTAAGAAGCCAACATCCAGGTGTTTGAACAACCCTGAGTCATATAAAAACAATCAGAGCCGAGGAAAACCAATCAATTACAACAAAATTGCTCTAACATGGAACTTGAACAAAATAAAATTTCTATCTAATTGATTCAAACAAAAGTAATTGCAAAATCTGGGGATAAGAGTGAGAGAAAAAAGTTACTGATTCTAGCAAATCTTTTAGATTGGAGGGAGAGCTTATCAAATCGTCTGAAATCTTATTGCCGAAACCGATCAAATCTGTAAGCGATTTGAACTAATCGTCAAGCAACAATATCAAATATGCAAGCAATTCGGAGTAATCTTCAAGCAATTCACACTAATCTTCAAGCAATTCGATCAAATCAACAACCAATTCAAACTAAATCGAATTACGATAACAGTTAACCTAATATTGCATATTGAAACAAATTCGCAAATTCATAAGGAAAAATCGCAACATATTTTACGAATCATAGTACTAATCACGAAATTCGAACCAAAAAACGCTAAACATCAACCAATTGTAGAATAATTGCCTTCAACATAACTAATTTTAAGGAAAGAATACGAGATTCGTACCTTTTTTGAGATTTTTTGAACAAATCGATTTCTAGGGTTCCAGAAAATTTGCAGAGAAAAACTATTTTTTTCTTTTTGAATCTGGAAGAAGATAATGGAAATTCAAGTTTATCTGGATCAAGTCGGTTAAAAAGGAAAATGAAGGATTAGAAGAAACTGGGGAGGAGAAGACGAAGAATCTTTCACCCTCTTTTGTTAATATTATAATTACTCTGGTTAATTTTTGAAGGGCAACCAAAACATTTCGTCCTCTTTGTTAGAGGTATTAAAGGCAATTAAAACATTTCGCCCTCTTTGTTAGTTATATTAAAGGGCAATTAAATAATTTCGCCCTCTTTATGAATACCCAATATCAAAAAAGGCAGTTAGATAATTTCGCCCTGTTTGCTCATATCAACAAGGACAATACAATACCGCCCTATTTGATCCGTTCTACTAGGACGATTTTATTATCGCCTTTCTTTTGATGATAAAATCGCCCTCCTTGCTTCTGATTCTTGTAGTGAATACTTGTACAAAAAATTTATCAAAGTTCGATCAAATTAGAAATGCATTCGGAACTCCGCATAATTCACATAAGAGTTTATATGGTAGCTGTTAGTTCATTCCCACCTAAAATTTCATAAGAATTCCTATGGTAGCTATTACAACATGACTTATAAAACATGTTTTCCCACCTAATATTTCCTATGGTATGTGTTAATTCATTCCACGGTACTTGAAAAGTGATACTGTATTAATGGAAGCTCCTAATGGAACTCCCTCCAAAAATAAACGTATGCCACTAAATACAGCGAGCACACGGTATTCTTTAGTAAAAGGCGAAAGAATAGTTCGCTTTGTGCTCACTGCGTGGCTGCGTGAGTTTAACAAAAATGATGGCCACTTATTTATACCGCTATTCTAGCTTGTATCTTCTTCTTTTCCTATGTGGGAGCAATCTGCTTATTTTTCTGAAGCCTAAAACTTTGTACAATATTTTAGCTCTGAAACTAAAATAGATCACGTGCACGCACGGATTTTGATCATTTTTTTCACAAAATATTTAACGGTATCTCCCAAACTACTGAATAGTTATAACATTTTTAACATACTCGTTTAAATTTATTCATCTAATGTGCATATTTAAAATGTTAATATGGTAATTTGACCAAACTATTGAGTGATTTATTTTTCATTTTTAATATAGCGATTTGACTAAAATATTACCAATTTGGAATCATTATTATTACGTTGTATCTATTATTATCATAATTTATAAACTAAATTTTGTTTCCATACATAAATAATTTATAAAAAAAGGTAAAGAATAAAAAAAAATAGATACACTTTTTTGGGGAAATGGTTTTTGGCAGAAAAAACTCACACCAGGAATTGACACGTGTTATTTCTGGTGTTTCTTTTAGTATATAGTAATAGATAACAACAAATGATCAGTTGTGTACTCGAATAACCTTAATGGAAAAAATGTCAAATCTTTTGATTTCTAATTGATCTAATTTTAAACGGTGTGATCTACATCGCCTATATAATTTTCAGTAATGGTATTCGATTAACTTTAAGAATTTAAGGCTCGTCGACTAGGTCAAGAAAACTGAATGTAAAGATTTAAACATGCATAGATGTACATCATGCAATAAAGCATTCATAGACGTACGTCATGCATGTGTAACCTGTCCTCTTAAGATTGAATTACTAATGCTACAGGTTAAGGAAATTAAAGTCAGACGTTCTGATTTTGAGCTTTTGGTTTAACCAATATAACAAATTAACAGCAGACAGTCTCCAAGTTGTAGGAAATATATTGGATGAACATCTTTAAAGATACTAATTAGAAGTTCAATTATACAGAAATGAATACACACAAACACAAAATGCTATGGAGTACCATTTTTATTCTTATACTGATTATACTGATGATTTGAGTTAGTTAAGGAAGGCCAAGATTCAAGCAGCAGGTTTATCATGGTGAGGTTATCCTTAGTATAGAAAGCAAATTCTGGAAAAAGCAGGTTTGATTTGGCATACTGAATATGGAGAAGAATTTTTGTATTTGAATTGTAAGGCTTTACCCTCAAGAGAGGGAGCCCTTCCAGAAATTCTCGACGGCCAAGGTCAAGCCAAGGCCGAAGAGGGGGTTTGGAAATAGTTTTCAACCAGCAATTGACGCGCCTCGGTTATTACCTCACTAACTTCATCACAACAAGCCCATGTTATTTTCTTCCTCAACTAACTTCATCCTTAAAACAATTACCCCGTCCAGTTAACACAAACTCAATTTTACTATAAAAAAAAAGCTAATTGTTCTTTTCGAGTCTAATCAACAACAACTCCAATTAATTCACAAGCTTAGTGGTTTTCGCATCCATGGCATATCTGTTGAATAAATTAACGTGAAAGAGAGTGAAAGAAATAAGCGAATAACATTTCATTCTGAATCAAAATACACGTACATCATATATTTATATACTGCTAGAGATAACTAATAAACCTAAAATTAAGGGAAACATAATCCCATGATAACCCACTAACTAACTAAATTAGAAAACTTATCCCATTAATTGTAACTCATTATTCCCATTAGTCCATGACTTAGTAAACCACTAAGTTACTGACTCCTAGATAAACTCTAACAAAATAAATATTAATTTGAATAATTATCTAACATCCTCCCTTGATCCAAAATCACGTACAATTGCTCAACCTTGCTATTGTCTTCAACGATCCATATTGCGGTGGACTCCGACTTGAACTCTGACATTTTTTTTTTAAATCTCAACACGAACTCTCGACACACAAGAACACACGACTAGAAGAGGTTACTTTCTTCTCCTTCAACATTTTGAACAAAATTGGTTTGCTCTTTCTCAACACGTTGCTTATCCCAACACCTATCTTCTTTGTGACCATACCTTTTGCAATAGTAGCATTGAACGCTACTCATGGATTGACGTTGTCCTTCGAATCGACCACGACCACCTCCATCACGACCACAACCACGACTACTCATACCGCGACCACGACCTTCACCATAATACCAATCACCCGACATTTGCCCCGTAACTTGAAAGGCTTTCTCCTCGACGTTTTCTTCCGTAGACTTATCCATTCTCTCCTCATGAGCCATTAATGAACTCATCAATTCATTAAATGTGTAAGTTGATATGTCCTTAGACTCTAAAATTGCAGTCACAATATGTTTATAATCACTATTCAAACTCCTTAACACCTTGCCCACAATTGACTCATTTGAGATATTATCACCGTATATTTTCATTTGACTAATAATTGAAGACACTTTAGACAAATAATCTTGAATTGATTCTATCTTTGTCATTGTTAAACTTTCAAATTGTGTACGAAGGGTTTGTAATTTTACAGCAATTACCTTCTTATCAACAAAATACTCCTGCTTGATGATTTCCCACGCTTGTTTCGATGTTGACGCAGCGGAAATTCGTGGGAAATTTTCATCATCCAATGCCGATCGGATAAAGAACAGAGCCTTTGCATCTCTCTTCCTATTTTCCCGTAGGCTTTGATCTGGTTCAGCCGGTGCCTCTGCCGGTTCCGTATACCCGTTCTCCACCATATCCCACAACTCTTGAGACTTGAACATAGTTTTCATCTTGAGACTCCATAAATGATAATTCTCCCCCTTAAACAATGGGATTAGGGGCTGAGAACTAGAACCACTACCATTAATCGCCATACTCCACACAATTAATTCACTCACAAACAAACTCTCACAATAATGGAAAAGAGAGCTGCGTTGCTTTCTTGACTCTCACAACTCACACATTTTTTTTGTATGTTCTCACGGTAGAAACAAACTGATGTGTTTGTTCCTTTCTCTCACCCTCTCTTTTTTTTGGTATGGATCTAACCTGGAGCTCTAGATACCATGTTGAATAAATTAATGTGAAAGAGAGTGAAAGAAATAAGCGAATAACATTGCATTCTGAATCAAAATACACGTACATCATATATCTATATACTGCTAGAGATAACTAATAAACCTAAAATTAAGGGAAACATAATCCCATGATAACCCACTAACTAACTAAATCAGAAAACTTATCCCATTAATTTTAGCCCATTATTCCCATTAGTCCATGACTTGTAAACCACTAAGTTACTGACTCCTAGAAAAACTCTAACAAAATAAATATTAATTTGAATCATTATCTAACAATATCAGGCCAAAAAATCTTCACTATTCTCGCCAATTTTTTTCTTTCTTTCTTTTGTGTGGGCAATCTATCGTAACTAGCTTAAAGTTTTCTTTAATTCTGTTTAATTTTGAATTAGTCTATGCCCGTGCTAATGTACGGGTTATTTATTATCATGTCATTTATTCAATAGTGTTTATGCACGCGATGCATGTTTGAGATTTTACAATAACAATTAGAGTATGTATAGAAACGAAAAAAAGTTAAAACATAAGAAACAATTTGTGTGATAAGTACATTATCTAAAAAACTTAGCACTTATAAAACATGGAAAAAAAAGAAGGAATAGTAATTCATCTAATATTCCATCTTATAATTACCAAAAAAATAGTATCCCATCTTATTTTTTTTATAAAAAAGCCCAGAAGGAGCGAGTATGCGAAACACCTAAAATTCTAAAACTACACGACAAATTCTTAACCAATGTTTATGATTGTAAATTCTAATATTTAATCTTAATAAATTCATCAACCAATGTAAACTCGATTTTTTGTCATGCATTTTGATTGATGATCTAGTCCAACTACTAAAATAATGATGCTCTAAGATAATCTAATGATAATTAAAAAAATAATCTTGATTGAACAATGGTCCATGTTATCTACGAAGTATGACATAAAATTGGTTAGATGACTTTTTACCCTTGCATTTGCACAACTTCTTTAAAATATAAAAAATAAAACAGATGGAAAAAAATGTTTTGCCAAACACAAAATGAATTATCTTTTATATATAATTTCGTTTATCAAAACTACTCCCTCCGTATAAAGGAAACTTCTACATTAAAATAGTACGTACATGTATCATGCATGTTTCTTCTCTCATGGTCTCCACTCTCAAATATAATATTTTGTTTCCTCTTCCAAAGGCTCAACAGTCCACACATACTCACATCATATTTTCTCACAATAATTATCTACTCACTATCGAATATTTACAATAAAGAATTAACACATCCACACACTTATATCTTATTACAAGAAAATTAATTCATATTCCTAAAACTTTATCCGGTGGAAGTGTAACTCCTAAAAAGTACGGAGAGAACATCATTTTAAAAATGTTTGCTCCAAATTTTCCCCCTCTCAAAACAAGTACGTACTAACATATTGTAGCTTACTTGTATATCTAATCATTTTATAAATATAAAATGTAAAATTTAAAATGGAGAAGTCATGTTTAGTTTACGTTTCAATATCATGGATTCCTGATTATATTAAACTAAAAAATTGTATATACACTGTAAAACATATGTATGCATATTGGTTTTATATAATTCAATTCTCTAAAATAAATTATAATTTTTGTGATCTTCCTCTAAGAAAAACATATAGCATTGTAAATTAATTGTATAAAGAGGTAAGTACGTAAGAAAAATGATCGTAACATTTAAGATATTACAGTATGGGAAAATTAAATCATCATCAATATGGAGCTGAGTGGTTAATTAGGAAATTAAGATAAGAGAATATAATTAAAGAGTGAGTTTAGTAATTTAAACAAATATGTTAAGATTTTATTAAAAATTTAATTACATAATTAATGCTTCTTTGTGAATTGAATGTTGTGATAATGTGTTAGGAGAATTGGATGAAGTTCAATCAAGCGAGATTAATGGTCCAAAATGCCTAATGCATGAGATGGCTTGGATGACCTTTTGCTTAACTCTCACTTTTCACCACTTTACTTTAATAATATAGAGTAGAATTATTTTGATTTTTTTTTTTATTTTCTTAATTAAACTTGAAATACTTAATTTCAAGCACTTGAGAGTCTCATGTATTTGTGATTTTTTTTTCCTCAAAGATAGAAAATGGGGAGTAAGTTTTATAAAAATTGAAAATTGAGGAATAAGTTTGGTGTTAGGTCTTTTCTTTGGAGCAATCTTAGCCTTCTTAGGTTATGATGGGTACGTGAGTGTAATAGAGGAACAATAATCCTTGGTTATGATGGTTTGCGCCCTTTATCTCTCCATTTTCATTCTCTTCTTTGCAAGCCATCTTTTCCTCTTCATTAACGGATTCCAATAAATTTGTTAAATTATGATCCGCGTTGACGGAAAGTTGGATAAAATCTATTAAAAACATGATGAATACATTGTTTTATAAAGGAAAATTTGTCAAAAACTAGCTACCTTATAAAATCGTATTTTTATGAGAAGCTACCTTATAAAAACTTTATGTTGTAATATATACTACCTTTGTCCAAATTATGAGCCTTAAGGATATGCACCTCACGCGCCATTAAGTTACTCATTTCAGATGCCACGGGAAATACATGGTAAAGTCAATCCCGGAATTTCGATTTTAAATATGTTCAAAATTTAGTTAAAGGTAGTATCTTACATCATAATTTTTTTTATAAGATAGTCAATTACAACATTTTTGTTATAAGGTAGTTGATTTCTCGCATAAATCAGATTTAATAAGGTAATTTTTGACAAATTTTTCTTTTATAAAATTAAGATAATAAATCTGAAATTACATTATATAGAGGGGTCTGATCTAATCCAATCTGATCTGGTCTGATCTGATTTGAACTTATTTTTTCTAATCTGATCTGATCTGATCTGATTTGATTTGATTAGATCTGAAATAATTAATAAAGTCCTGAAATAAGGTGAATTAAGCAGGGCCTAAAAACTCATTAACAAGCTGCTGACGAACAGATGAAATACCGCACCTTTAATGACAAGTACCCAAAAACCAATTGTCGCAGGTTAAGCCGTGACAACACCGCCCCAAAAAAAACCACAACAATTTCCAACTCCACGGCACCATTGGCAAATGTTATCGAACAAATTCCAAACACATTCAGAATTCGGATAACACTCTCCGATCTGGCAAGTTTTGTAGTTAGCTTTGCATTTCAATCCTTCCCCAACTGGAGGTCCGATTCAAGCATGATATTCGAAATCGGAAAATTTTTGGTGTACTCATTAGCAGCCACCGGAGTGGTAGCCATCACCCCAAGTATTACATTTTTATTATAATACGTAATTAATAAAATTAGTATTGACCCTGTGCCATGCATGGCTTTTGTTATGTATTAAATGTGACTTTAATTTTTCAATTCATCATATGATTAAGAGTGAAATGTATTTTATTTCGTGTGTCAGTAAAAAAAAACAACGTTGATAATAATATAAGTTGGTAATTATATTATTTGAAATTAATATAAAGGGGCATGAAATTTATCGAAGGTGAAGGGGCATGAATATTTTTGGTGGTGAAAGATATATTGGAGAACGAAGGGGCATGATTATTTTTGGTGATGAAAAGAGGTATTGGAGAAGGAAGGGGCATAAAGTTTAAAGAAAATAAAATGGGAATGTTCTAAAGAGGGTCTATATTTCTTGCAAATGTTGTTATTAAATCGGAGGCTGAAGAGAAATTCCAATTGAAACTAAAAACTACTGAAAAATAAAAATTACAATTGAATACTTGCTCTTAATTTATTTCTCTTGATTTATACGCAGGAGAATAAACGATATGAGAGATTGAGCAATAACAGAATAAGGTAGTTTATTCTCTATCAAACACATGAAAATGGGAATGGATTTTTGAGTGAAGAAAGATTTCAGTTATTTTTCTTTTTGATGAACAGAAACATAGTTTCTTAGTTTCTTTTAAGATAAAGAAAAAAAAATGTGGAATGCTAAAAGATGCCACGTGGCACTCTATATGGACTTTAAACTTCCCTGTTATTAAATATTAGAATAGATGTATTACCTCCGTTTCAAAATGATCTTTACACTTTTCGTTTTACTCTGTTTTGTAATGTTCTTTATACTTTGTTTTATTCTATTTTTGTATATGAAAATTCAGTATCTTAATTCTCTTACCCCACAACATTTACAACTTTCCACTCACTTTCTCTTATTTGATTCATTTTTTTCTTAGAACACTCATCTTTTTACCCATCTAATATACTTTATCTATATTTTATTATATTAATCTATACTTTTACACACTTTATCTATTTGTCTTAATATTTGTGCAAATATTAGTCGTAAAGATTATTTTGAAACGGATGTAGTAATTAATAATTCTTGACATGACAGAGTTTTCTAAGGGGTGCTTCCCTTTTAGATATGTTGGTATCCTCATTTGTTCTAAAAAGATCAATATAGTTGATTGTGAGAAAATTGTGGAGAAAATGTGTGCTAGAATCAAGGTTTGGAGCTCTAGGAATATGTCTTTTGCTGGGAGATTAACACTTGTAAATTCTGTGTTAATGACTCTACGGACTTATTGGCCTCGGATCATGATTTTGCCAAAGAGTGTATTCAAAACTGTTAACAGTATTTGTTGAAGTTTCATGTGGAATAGCACTGCTGACTCTAGCCTTCTTGGTAAGGTGGCATGGGAACATGTTTGTAAGCCAAAAAGAGAAGGGGGTTTGGGGCTCATAAACTTGAAAATATAAAACATAGCAGCTATAGGCTAACATGTATGGATGACTACCACTAACAAAGATAATGTGTGGGTTAGATGGATCCACTCAGTTTATCTTAAAGATAAGACCTGGTGGGAGTATTCTCCAAAACTAGAGATAGCTGGTACTGGAAAGCTATATGTTAGATTAAAGAGTTGATGAAAACTCACTTAACAGAAAGTCAATTGGTGGCTATTAACAAATATTCCATTAAGAAGGCCTACTGTCAACCGGTGGCTGCTACAGCAAGAATGCAGTGGACTAATGCCGTGTGGGGGTAGATGTAGATTAGGCTAGCGAAAGCACATGTTTATCACCTGGCTAGCTATGTTAGGCAGACCCACTAAAGACAGACTGCTGAAAATTGGTGTCACTACAGATAACATTTGTTTGCTTTGTGGGCTTGACGTGGAAGATCACAAGCATTTATTTTTTGGGTGCCATTTTAGTTCCAGATGCTGGCAGTAAATTTCTCTTTGGTAGCATGCCTAAATTCCTTCCTGATAAGGTCATGTGGTTGCACAGAAAGAAGGCTACAAACCTTAGAAAAGGGGTGTTATTTACCACTGTTTTGTGTACAGTTTACCACATTTGGAGTGAAAGGAATAATACTTTGTGAAATGCTCAAGTTATAAGTGTTGAAAGAGTGTGCAGCCTTATACAAGAAAATGTTCATAATAGAATCAATTCAGTTTTACCAATAGTTTTGAGCACTAGGGATCACAGTTGGTACAGAGCCCTTTTTGAAGGGTAGTTTTTTTTGGCTTTTGTTGCCTATTGTTCTGTTTTGTTCAATGAGTCGTCCACTTAAACTGTTAATATTGTAATTGTTTGATGCAAAATATATAAATAAACTTTTATAATGTAACCAATAAATGTATAAACTGACAACAATTGGATATTAATATATGCTTGAGTGGTTGACCCCCTTCACAAAGTCTTTAACAATACGTAGCAGATGAGCAGTTGAGAAGTTGAGCATGTGACGTGCAAACAATAGTCAGGCCACCTTTGTATTGCATCCGTTTCAAATGATTTTTAAGTTTACTATTTGTACAAAATTAAGAAAATAAGAAAATTATGTGAAAAGATGTGTGAATATATATAATAAAATATGGATAAAAAAGTTGGATGTACATATACACTGGATTAAAGTATTTTGTTTTTAAAATAAATGTGTTTGGTTGTTAGAGGATTCATAAAAAATTAGAGAATTTGACTAATTTAGAGGTTTGACCAATTCAATCCTCTAATGTATTTGGAAGTTAGAGGATTGGGATGAATCCTCTAATTCCAAAAAGTGGCTCAATGTAACTTTTCAATTAAAGGATTGTGTTGGGTAAGTTGAAAAGACAATTTAGTCCTCAAGGTGAAATATGGTTGATATACTTCTTTTTTTGGAAAAATTACTTTAAATAATCTAACCTATGTACGATTTTCCGTTAATAATACAACTTTTGGATTATTATCTTATAATCCAACCTCTATACCCAATTAACTTTTATTATACCCAACCGGTCACCAACCAGATATAGTAGGTAATTTGTATACGTGTCATGAAACCATTCATTATTATTATTATTATTATTATTATTATTATTATTATTATTTAATCCTTCTTCCTTCTTTATTTTTTATTTTTTATTTTTTATAAAAATAATCATTCTCATCGTTATTCCTCCTTCAGACCTCGTCTCTCTCTCCTCTTCTACAATACCTCTGCTATATCGAAAATGATAAAGGTCGCAACATGCGACCTTTAAGCCGTGTCACAATGATGACATGTCATGCTTATGTGTCGTGATTTAGATTGGAAACTATAATATTTAACTTATATAATCTATTATATATATTTCACAAAAAGGTAGGAAATCTTAATATTCTAATTTGTTTCCTTCTTTATTATCGATTAACTTATTTACATATTTTCATAGTAAAAATATTGCATTGATAGTAAAAATATTGTGATGACGCAAACCTACGTGGTGCCTATATGTACCAATTAGATTCCAACACGTAAGATTGCTACAACTAAAAATTGTCGCAACTTGCGACCTTTATCATCACCCCTGCTATATTGCTGCTCTAGAACAGTACTCCTCCACCGGTTAACAACCTACACCCACCACAAACCCCCTCCTCCTCCATTGTCTCTTTCTATCTCCTCCCTTCCACAACCCCGTTTTTCTTCACCTCCAATTACACCATAGAAGAGCAATTAGACCAACGAGCGACAAACAATTATTACAACAACACCAACCAACAACAACAATAACAATCATAGCAAGGGTAGGGAGATGAGAGGCAGGGCGACGAGTAGACATTCGCTGCCAATTGAACTCTGGTTGTTGTGGTGCATGCGAGGTAGCAACACAACTCGGCAACAAGAATGCACCTCGACGACGAAAAAATTAGGAGTCTCTATGCTTTGATTATTTTCAGTTTGAATTACACAATTTTGCATTCTTGGTAGAATTATACATGATGATTGATTTATTAAGGGTTGTCTAATGAGAAAATAACAACAAAAATTCCCCTTAATGAGAAAGATGAGCAGATGAGCGTCGCCGCCATTGAATGAACCTCCACCCTTTTCTCTTTGTTCCCTTCTTCGTGAAAACCACCCGAGCTCAAGTTCCAATTGTTGGAACTCCTTTAGAGCATCCACAATGGTAAGCTAATTTGACAATTAGCTTATTATGCCACATAAGATTTCAAGCTATTTTATTGTCTAGCTAATTTGTGCCTCAATGGCTAGCAACTAGCTTGTTATTTAAATTTATTCCACTTGTCCACTTGTCAATTAATTATTTGGCAATTTTGAGAGCTAGTTGTCAAGCAAATTAGCTTGTTTAAGCTAATTTGCTTGGCAAAGCTAATTTGTTATTTTCACTCCAATGGTTTAGCTATTAGCTTGAAACTTTTATAAATTTCAAGCTAGTCCCTAGCTACAACCATTGGAGATGCTCTTACTAGTTAGCCCAATTCCAGAAGATTTTGGGAATAAGGAAGGATTAGTTTTTTTTTTACAAAAAAAATAGAGTTGTTGGCATGTTTTGCCGGTTGTAAGTAATTTAGGTGCAATTAAAGAGAATGGGTTATAAAGGTTGGATTATTAAATAATCGATAGGTTGGATTATTAGCAGGAAATCGTCCAAAGATTGGATATTTAAATTAATTTTTCTTATTTTTTTATTCACTTTAGTACTTAACTTTACTACTCTGCTTACCTTTTTATTTTAAAATTTATTTAACTAGACAATTTTTCTTAAATAGATGATGTAAAATAAAAATAAAAATTGAGTTTCTTTTATAGTATGAATTTATGTAAAAAATTATTTATTAGTCAATCCTATTTTGCAAATTATACATTTAATCATTAATTCTCGTAAAAGTTGTTAATGGGATTAACAAATTTTCAATTTTTTTTGAAGGAAGCCTAAAAGGCACTTGATTTTTCTTGCTTAAAACATCACCAATTAAGCACAAAAGAACATTTGACGGAAGATTTGACGGAATACCCAACAAATGTCAATCATTGACCCACTACAATCAACGAGCGATCTCGTGGGCAACAAAATTACTACTTCTACCAACAAAAGACCAAGAAATATTAGAAAAAGAACTCAACACAAAACCAAGAAATAACATTTTCAATTTTATAGGAATGTTGTTTAATTATTTTTCATGTTACTACATGTAATTCCAAAAAAATATAACCATACATATTCATATATTTAGCAATTACTAATTCTCTATAATTAAATAAGGTAATGTCCTTATTGGTAATTTTACACAATCAAATACCTATTATATATCAGCTATTTACCAAACACTCTTACAAAATCAGCTAAGTACAATCAGCTATTCAAACAAGCTAATACCAACAGTTAGTCAAAACTGCCAATACAATCCGCTACCGCTAACAGCTAACCGGTAGTTACCAAACAGGGCCAAAATCATCACAAAAAGCATTCCCACGACAATAACAATAACGTACAGTAAAATGAATCTAATAATAATAAAAGAAAGTCTACTAGTAATAATTATAATAATAATAAATCTATTTTTAATATAGTAGCGTCAGATCAACCTGGTGAACTGGAAATTGTCTTTGTCGATCTAAATAAGACTTGCCTTCATACTCAGAAAATGTACCCTCAAACTGGTGATGTTTTGGCTTAGGGTTAAGACTGAGGGCCTGTGAAGAATAGATCTCAAGTTCGAACCCCCCTCCCTATTTGTAATTTATATTGCCCTTGTAACTTAGTCACACCAAAAAAAAAACATTATGTATGTATCCTCAAATACCCATGCAATCGTAAATGCAGTAATACGAACATTACGATTGGAGAAATAAAAAAACGTTAATCATATGCTTGTCATGTCGTCTCGAGGTACAAGGAAACCAAATATGCTTGTCATACCGTTTCAATGTAAGACGAAACTTATATGCGATCGTTTCAAGGTAAAACGAAAACCAATATGTTTATCATGTCGTTTCAAGGTACATGAAAACAATATTCATGTTTGTTCTATCGTCTCAAGGTACAATGTCATGTAGTTTCAAGGTACAAGAAAAACCAAACTCTGTCTCATGACACAAGGAAAACCATCCTTGTCTCATGGCACAAGGAGAACCAAATAATTAACCCTGTCTCACGACACAAAAAAGCTATAGTTGAAACATCATTGGAGTAATTAATATTACAAAAGATATGAATACTTGAAAACTTTACAAATCCCATAAAAATAATACAACAATTTTTATACAACAAGCACCTTCATTTGACCCCATTGAGTCAAGTCTTGCTCGGGGACACGACGATTTACGTATACCAAAACGATGTTAGCTTAGCTACGACTGAATTACGTACGTATTTCCCTTTTTTTTGTAATGTTCTCATTTACTTTTGTTTCTAGAAAAAATATGGATAAAAATAAGAGAAATGTAATAAAATTAATAGGTAATGTATAGTGGATGTTTGGGCTCCCAATTGGATACCAATTCGACCACTAAATCCAAAGCCCAATGGCTCCACACAATAACATCAAACCCACTTCTATTCAACATGGCTGATCAGCCACCAGCAAAGGCCCAAGACCCACTAGTAATAAATGACCTATGAGCATTTACTACACAAACACTATAAATAAGCCGCCAAGGCTCACACCTCAAGGTACGTCCAATTTACCGCCTTAAGACTACACTCTAGAAAACTTCTCTCTAGAATCCGAGCATCGTTCTTACTTAGGCATCGGAGGGGATTTCCTCGGAAACACCCCCGAGGCCAGTAACCTTGTTATTGTGCAGGTGAATTCGAACACAACTCATTCAAGCTAGCAAGATCTTCAACACAATCAAAAGGGCCTTCATTCGAAGCCCATTGTTTCAACACCGGAACAATTTGGCGCCGAGGATAGACCAATTGGTGGATTCCACAAGTGGCCACGCGTTGCTCAGCTTCATGGACGCCTTTTCAGGGTACCATCAAGTATTCATGCACCCCAACGACAGGGCGTAGACATCATTCATCACGAGTGCGAGAGTGTTCAACTACAAAATGATGCCCTTCGGCTTGAAAAATGCTGGCGCTACCTACCAAAGGCTAGTTGATCACGTCTTTGCCGATTAGAAGGGAAAGAACGTCGAGGTTTATGTGGACGATTCCATTGTAAAGAGCATCAAAGAGGAAGACCATGTCAAAGACCTGGCTGAGACCTTCGGAAATCTGAGGAAATACAACATGAAACTCAACCCGAAGAAGTGTGTCTTCGGGGTCAAGTCAGGAAAGTTCCTCGATTCATGGTGAGCGAAAGAGGAATTGACACGAACCCGAACAAAGTCCAAGCAGCATTAGATTTGCCCGAGCCAAGGACAAAGAGAGATGTGCAGAGGCTAACTGGCAGGTTAGCCGCACTGTCGAGATTCATATCGAAAGCCTCGGACAAGGGAGCTCCTTTCTTCAAATCTCTAAAGCCAAAGACCCTCCCCGGAGGAGAAGCAGAACCCGTCAAGAAAAACGGTGTCCCGAGGAAGGTGCACCCCGAGCTGATATGGGAACAAGAGCAAAACGATGCGTTCCAACAGCTCAAGGCTCACCTGGCCCAACTGCCGACATTGGCCAGGCCAAAAGAGGGGGAAACCCTATACTTATACGTCGCAGTCAGCCCCGGGACCGTGAGCGCAGTACTCCTTCGGGAAGAGGAGAAAAAGCAACAGCCAATCTACTTCACCAGCCGAACGCTAACAGGTGCCGAAACTCGGTACCCACTCATCGAGAAAGTGGCATATGCAGTGGTGGTGGCTGCAAGAAAGCTGAGACCATACTTCGACTCTCATTAGATCGTAGTATTAACCGGCCAACCGCTCGAAAAAGTACTTGACAAAATAGAGAGGTCGCGAAGATTGGCTGCGTGGGCCTTCGAGCTATCAAAGTTCGGCATCAAGTACCAGCCGAGGACAGCCATCAAGGCACAAGCACTCACTGACTACTTGGCCGAATGCTCATACCAAGAGGTATTGGATGATACAAAGAGCCCTTGGGAGGTCTTCACTGATGGATCCTCCACAGTAAATGGCTCGGGATCCGGAGTTGTACTGATCCCCCCAACAGGGAAAATCATAGAGTATGCCCTGAAGATTGGCTTTAAAGCAACCAACAATGAGGCCGAATATGAGGCTGCAATCGCAGGGATAGAACTTTGTTTATCCCTGGAAGCCGAACATGTTTGTCTCAAGACTGATTCACAGCTTGTAGCCAACCAAATCCGAGGGGAGTATGAGGCCAAATGGCCCAGCATGACAGCTTACCTAGCAAAAATTAAATCCTTAACGTCAAAGTTAAGATCCTTCAAAGTCATCCTCATTCCCCGAGGATAGAATACACAAGCCGACGCGCTGTCAAAACTCGCAAGCTCAACGCTCATCGACCTAACAGGTGGGTCCATGTGGAAGTTCACCAAGAAAGGACCATCGATTTGCCACCCCTCACAGTATGCAATTTACGTACCAAGCCGAGCTGGATGGACGCAGTAATAGCATACAAGGAGAGGGGAGAACTTCCCGAAGACAAGCTACAAGCGAGAAAGCTGAAAAGATTCAACAAATGGTTCGTCATCGATGCCAACGGAGAGCTCATGAGGAAATCATTCTCTGCCTCACTGCTGAAATGTGTAGGTCCAACCGATGCTGACTACATCCTAAGGGAAATCCACCTCGGCATATGTGGAAATCACATCGGAGGCAGGGCATTGACACACAAGGCCCTTCGGGCTGGATATTGGTGGCCCACCATGGTTTCCGAAGCAAAACAGATGACGAGGAAGTGTGAGAAATGCCAGAAATTCACACCGGCTATCCACCAACCAGCTCAGACCTTACAATCAACGCTCTATCCCTTGCCATTAACACAATGGGGGTTGGACATCATTGGTCCCTTCCCCTCGGCTGTGAACCAGAAGAAGTGGTTGATTGTAGGAGTCGACTATTTCACCAAGAGGATCGAAGCCGAAGTAGTTTCTTCCATCACTGAGCCACAAGTCCGCAAATTCATCTGGCAGAACATCATCACAAGGTTCAGCCTACCGAGGCTGATGGTCTTCGACCATGGAAAACAATTTGACAACACACCGCTGCAAAAGTGGTGCAAGCAGTTCGGTATCCACCTAGCTTACGCAGCAGTTTGCCACCCTCAAAGCAACGGTCATGCCGAAGCCGCAAACAAACTCATCCTCAACGCACTCAAGAAGAGAGTTGAGGACGAGAAGAGCAAATGGCTGGAAGAGCTTCCTGGAACACTCTGGTCCCTTCGGAGCACCGAGAAAGAGGCCACTGGACAAACACCTTTCCACCTGGTATACGGTTCCGAGGTTGTCATCCCTGTAGAGATCGGAACAGAAAGCTTGAGGATCCAAGCATACAACAAGTATGATGGAGTCCATGGAGAAAGCAACGACCACTCCTGTCCGAAGCTCTTGATCTACTAGATGAAGCCCGGAACGACGCCCGAACTCTCAACGCTGCCTACTTACAAAGGGTCAGCAAGCATTACAACCGAAGAGTCAACGCCAGACCTCTGAAGGTTGGCGATCTAGTACTCAGAAACGCCGCCGCAGTTCAGAAAGGGAGGATCCATGGGAAACTCTCATCCACCTGGGAAGGACCATACATCATCCACTCTGAAAAGAGGGCTGACACTTTTATGCTTAAACAGTTAGATGGAACAATCTTGAAGAACCATTGGAATGCCGATGTTCTCAAGAAATGCTTTGTATGATCTTACTCTATCTGTAATCCAAGTAAGTTGTTTAATGAGAAGAGGAAAGCCCTTGGCACCATGTGTTTCATTAAACTTATCTCTTTATTTTACTTCATTGTCTTTCTATTTTATATGCATGCAGCCTCGGATCTGATCAATCCGAAGCTAATAATTAATCTGAGTTAACCAATCCGAAGCAACTTTCTAAATGCTATTTCATGTGAATAAATGCTTTTGATGCTATCACCAAGTAGTAAAGGAACAAGACTTGTTGAAACTAACATGAGCATAAAGTACTCTTTTCCCAAATGAACTTTTCGTTTAGGGCCCTTGTACACTTTTCAATTGAAGTAAATCATGCACGCCTATAAGTCAATGTGTCACACTCAATTCTCATGTTTTAAAAGACATATTCACTTGCCCAAAATTATTAGAGGACTCGTTGAGAAATTTGGATGTTGTCCCAATACAAAATTCCTAAGTTGCCAAAGGAACAATGAAAGAAACGTTGAAGGAACAAGGCAGTAGTGTTCCTGAAATATTGCACTTCTTTTTAAATCTTTTAGAGGGAACAAACTTTCAATACCAATATCATTCCCCAAGTCAGGTTTGTGTTTTCGTGATTGGGTTGAGCCTACCCAGGCCGAGCCATTAGCATAATTCTACAATCTTATGATTGTGGGTGTGTGCTAAGTTCAATCATACTCTACAATCCTGATCTTGTCTTTCTCCATATCATCTTTCAATAATTTTGAATGTTCTTTCCTTATCTCATATCATATGTGTACTCTACCACTTCACATTCTCACTACCCTTGAACTCCAAAAATATATTCTTCTTTCCTATGGTTCGACGATGCATGAAGAGTAATAATTATGAATATGTTTTAAGAGGGAAGTCAAAGATGAAGTAGAAGCAGCGGGTTATTATTTATCAATAAAAGTTTTGAAGGAAAATCACCGTATGATGTACGTATCACATAGAAATTTACTAGGTATCATATGGAACTTCACTTCTACAAGGTTCCGCATGAAAGAAGATGGTAAGGAACTCAGGGGGAATAAGGTAGGGAACATTGAACAAGATTTTGATATTCGATGGTGGAACTTATATTTAATGGTAAGTCCTTTCTATATTATTATATGATCTTATACTCTAGGAAAGCTCAAAATTTTGTAATGACGCCTTTGTCTCAAAAAAAAAAAAAAATCAAAAAATCAAAAAATCAAAAAATCAAAAAATCAAAAAATCAAAAAAAAAAATCAAAAAATTGAAGCAAAGGTGATCAATTCTTGTACTTTATTATTTTCTCCTAGAATTCAATTATTATGAAGAATATCAATGAGTTACAGAAATTTAAACTCATACACTCGTTGAGCAGTAAAGGAGCAGACGGTTCTAGGACCAGGAACAGGAAAAGGAAGCAACACTAATGTTAGTTCCTGTTCCACTAAACTTGGTAAGTTGAACAGCCACTGCAGGCACTGATTTCAGCAGTCAGTCCACGTTTCACTATGATGTCAGTTCCTTATGGAAGATTGGTGATATATGGGAACTTGGTACGATAAGGTGCTACTGAAGGAAATAATGCCCTTGGTCCAAGTATGCATTCTATGTTAAGTCTAATAAATGCGGTTCAGTATTAATTAACAAGTTAATAATTCAGTGAGATCAAGTGAACTGAATGCCTAGCTAGAGGCCGCTTCAGTTCAAGTGGAATTAATGATATTAATCCACAACTTACTCTTGACTGAACCCGTAGGGTCACACAAATAGTACGTAAACGGATCAAGTATTTAATGGCATTAGATACTCCATCTATGGATATTCGGAATCGACGGATCTTGGTTTCAGTGGGAGCTGAGATCGTCACAGGCAAGAAATGAATACTCCGGAAACGATGATATTGCCGGAAACGGAAATATGGATCGTATCGGAAATATAAATATTATCCAAGTCGTAGATGTTGCCGGAAACGGAAACATGGTACGTATCGGAAAATATTATCGGAAATGGAAATATTGCCAGAATCGGAAATATTGCCGGAAACGGAAATATTGCCAGAATCGGAAATAATTCCGGAAACGGAAATATTAAATATTTGTTCGAAACGGAAATTGATTCCGGAATCGGAAATATTAAATATTGTTCGTATCGGAAATGAATTCCGGAACCGGGAATTTAATCGGAAGCGTATCGTACGAATTAGCATCGGACGAGGCCTGCCGGACGAAGGCCCAGCACGAAGTCGGGCCATCGCCCAGCAAGCCAAACGCGCGCCCAGCCAAGGCAGCGCCCAGGCCCACCGCAAGGCAGGCCCAGCGCGCGCCAAGGCCATGGCCTCGCTGCGTGGGCTGCTGCTCGCACGCACACGCATGGGCGGCCCTCGTGGCTGCCGTGTGTGTGTGAGTTTGTGTTCATGCATGATTCCTAAAACTATTAGAATTAGTATATGATTAAATTCCTATTCCTAAAAGGATAAATTAATTAATTAGAGTTCGTATAGGATTCTAAGATTAATTAATTCGTATCCTACTAGGATTCCAATTCCCTTTCCATAACTCTATAAATACATGCCTAGGGTCACATATTTTAAGAGATTAATTCAAGTATTCAAAGTGAGTTTTGAGAGAAAAATTCAGTCATATTTCTTACCTAAGAGTGCCGAAAATTCTAGTACCTTAAGGGCGATTCTAGTTGGTCAATCTTAAGGCGGATCCGGACGTGCTGTGGACTATCTACGGAGGGACGACACTTGGAGTCCTAAAGACTTGTTCTTGTTCGGTTCGGGCGCAGCTAGGGAAGGCACGCAACAAAGAGTATGCATCTAAATTATGCTATATGATTATGTGTAAATAATATGTATTCCTGGCTAAATGGTTGTTTCCGCATGATTTATGAATTGTCATATGTATCATAACATAACAGTGGTATCACGAGCCCCTTATTATTTTCATAATCTAAATTGCATGAACATGGTTAAATATTACAAATTTGCATGAATTAAAAGGGGTGATTAATTTTCGTAATTGTTAATTATTTGCAAATTGCGTTTATTTAATTATACGTACGCAGTTTTTCGGCAGTTTCTTCGTTACTCATCCAAATCGAGTGATTTTTGTGTCAATTCCGCATGTAAAAGGCATTCTAAAATTTTGACAAAAAAGAGTATTTTTCTGCCGAACCCAGAATTCTCAAATTCGAAGCCTAACTATGACTTTTCGAAGGTTTTAGTTTTTCGAATGCAAAATTTCGTAAATTTAAGATGTTAAATTAAATATTTGCGATTCTTGTTGATAAATCTTGAATTTTTGATTGACCTACTGTATATGTTTAACAAGTTTGAATGCCTAGCCTTGTTAATTATGCAATCTAATTTGTAATTATGATTAATTTGTTGAAAATTAGAATAATTTAGAATTAATTTGATTTTCATAATTAATTATAATTTAATTAGTGACCTATGATTAAAAACCACCATAAAAATTGTAAATTTATGATAAATTTTAAATTTTATGACCTAGACTTGAATCCAAGACAATCGGAAATCAATTGAATAATAAATTTTCGATTTTTCGCCCTAAAATTATGAAATTAATATTATTTATTAATTTGTCATTAATTTTAAATATAAATTTTAAATTTTTATGCGATTCGTTCATATAACTTGCACGCACAAAGCAATGGACGCTTCGTGTTACCCTTAAGGGGTGTTGTATAGTGCGGGCATGCGACGACGAGCAAGGGAGCTCGTCGCCCGTGCGGCACGAATGCAATGAGAAAGGCATGGTGCACGAGCACAAGGCAGCAACCCTGCCTTGTGTCGTGGGCCACGAGCTATGGACGAATGGGCATGGGCGAAAGGCGAGCCATGGCAGTCGCGTGTGGGCAGCAAGCGAGCTGCGCCACGACGCGCACTGCCTCGCGCAAGAGCGCGCAGCCTCGCGCGCAGCGAGCGCAAGCTCGCGTGCCACGAGCGCTGCGCCCAGCGTTGATCGCGCGCGATGGCTCGCGCGCACAGCGAGCGATGTCGCGCGCACAACGAGCAATGGCTCGCGCGCACAACGAGCGATGTCGCGCGCACAGCGAGCAATGGCTCGCGCGCACAGCGAGCGATGTCGCGCGCACAGCGAGCAATGGCTCGCGCGCACAGCGAGCGATGTCGCGCGCACAGCGAGCAATGGCTCGCGCGCACAGTGAGCGATGGAGCGCACGCAGCGAGCACCAAAGCGTGCGATGGCTTGCGATGGTAGATGCAGCAGCTATGCGACGAGCGCATGGGCTGCGCGCACATGGCCAGCGATGGCTGTGTGCGTGCGGCCCATGGGCGTGCGATGCGTAGGGTGTTTGCATTGCGATTAGATCGTTTTGAATGTTTAATTTGAAATTTTTCAGTTTACGTAATTTTAATTAATTTTAAAATTAATAATTTAAATTATTTTCTTGGATTTTAATTTTGAATATTGTAATTATAATAAATTTTATTTATTCTAATTATTTTACTAAAATTAAAATCATGAATTAATTTAAATACGACTGAAATTAAATTAAACTTTTGGATTCAATTATAAATTTATATGAGCTTTAAATTTTAATTAAATTTGTATGTTTCCGGTTAGACTTGAAATACATTTTTATGTTTAAAATTAGTAAAGCATATGAATTTATTGGTTTGAGTGGGAGCCCTTTTAGTCATAAAACTCTTGATTAGGTCTACAAATCCTTAAGGTTAAAACAACTTGATTAGAATTAATAAGGACTGAATAATTGGTAGATTATTGGTGCCCTTGATTAATTGCTGCAAATGTTTACGTGATGCATAATGTGTTTTACTAACCAGCTATGTGGGCCATTCATGATAATGAATGGGTGAATGATATATATTGTATATATACTGTTTTGCAGGTTATGAAGTGACTAGTATGGCCCAAATAGGATAGAAAATATGGTCTGCGTACCATTAATTTGAATGTAATTGGTCTAAAGTACCAAATTTATTTTTCAATTCAAATATGGTCTGCGTACCATCAAATAGTTGTAATTAGTTATAGCTTATCCTATTTGAAGAAAATGGTGCCTCCCACGGAGATTTTCAAGACGGACTTTGAAGTCAAAGCTTCAAGATGAAGTCGGGCCATACTAGATCACAAATATCTTATGCATGTTTTAAGTTATTTATTGTTTTAAATATGTCTTAAAATGCATGAGATCAAAAGCTTGATTATGTTGCATGATTAAGGATTTTAGTTCACTTAAAATCTAACCAACATAGTAAGAGCCTTAAGTTCCAAACTTAAAAATTGAGTTAAAAGGTGCCATGCCAAAATATACACTTGCTTGGATATCCTTTACATCAATCTAGTAATAGTTTTCGCTCAGCGAGGTGTTACTTATTGGTCCTAAAGGGGCAAGGTACACAAATAATTGTGAGTACATGTTAGTTTTGGTGAAACTCAACGATATAAGTAAGGAGTCCTTTTATGTCGTGGCAAAATCGATAGGTTTACCTAATAAGTTCTTAGACGTACCTATCAACCAAGAATAGTTTCTAGACTATTAGCAAAAGGCTTTTGCTTACCTAAGATGTTTTAGGATTAAGTCGACAAACTGTGCTTAGTTCTTCAATGATTTTAGGATCTTGGAATCATTTTATTCACACCTGCCGGAACACATAATTCGAATAAAATGCTAATGACTTGCTTAGATTGCATGATTGCTTTCATTTTCAAGTTATTATTCATGATAAATGTTTAGACTTTGCATGCTTCAATGTATGTTTTAATTATTGTTTATAATTAAATATCTTGCACTGCAATAAATCCTTTTAGAAAGGTAACAGTAAATTTCCTCGATTGGTAGTGAATCCAAGAACGATTCACGGAAATGAGAGAAAGTGAGCAATTTAAAATGTACATTTCTTATATCGACTTTTATGGTTGTTTTCGAATATCAAAGTCGAATGGCAAACCGATTGGTGCTTGTGAATTCAAAATAAAATGTAGTTTTGAGATCATAAAGCATTGAGTTTAAACGCTCAGCTTTACCAATGGTTAACAACCTAATATCTTTGTCCATTTAATTCTCGAATGAGTCTAGTCCCTAGACATTCGAATAGATCGATACTTAGAGAACTTTAGAAGCTTCTGGTAAGATCATCTAGTTGAAACAAAATATTCAACATAAATTAAAATGGTAAAGAACCTTGTTGGTGACATTGGACATGTCTAACAAAGTATAAAAGTCAACACTATAGAATTCAGTTCTTAAGACTATAAGAAATTTTACAAGAAATAGGAAAACAAGGAACAAATGAAAGGAATTTACGAATCCGTTTCTACCTATAAGTTTATGTTTAAAGAGAAGTGACCGAGCAATCAAACTTCCTTGGTATCATATACCGCTTGACGTTCTTACTTCGGTAATAACTCAAACAATGGAAGCGAGGCTACACTAATGACCTACAAGTGGGAAATGAAGCATGGCAATGCTACATTAGTTGTAGGGTCATCTAGTTTGTTTTAAGTCCTTTCAAAGGCTGGAACTTAATGGATATTTTGTTCCATAATCAGCATGCCTAAATTTCTGTTTCAAACACAGAAAGACTCACATTCAGAAGAACAAAAACAATGTTTGTTTGTTTATTTGAATGAAATGGTCAATTACAGGTTGAGTCAATATGCTTGATTAAAACAAACAACTCTTTAAAGAACTTTACTAAGTTCAAATCAACCCCTTGATTTGAGTTCCACTAATCTTTGGCATTGTTGCTTAGACCATATCAACAAGTTAACACTCAAAAGCTCTATTTTAATGGACTTTTGAAAGTTGGTTGATTTCTAGATCAACTTAAGACAAGCTAGTCTTACTTGTTGAAAGTAACAAAAGATATGAACTATTGTTAGAACGCCTAGACGATAGAGTTCAAAGCTAAAGAAAGATTTTATGACTTTATTATTTCACATGGATTTGAGTGAATATATGTTTATTGACTCAAATGTGATATAAGTTGAATCTATTTGGCTAGTTCAAAGATTCAGAAGTATAAAATCCACTTGGCAAGAAATCATAAAGATCTAGGTTAGATCATGTTGATGATTACTTGAGACCAAATATGATCATCAATGATTGTGTGTTGTAATTTCACAATCTAGGTCCATAAGATATGGCATATCGTAGTTGGAATAATCGAAGTCAATTAGTACTTGATTCGATTAATGATGAATCATAAAGACCTTTCCTATAATTTCTAAAACAAAATGCTCAACTACCACCAAACTAAACCAAATTCGTCAAAGCTATTGAAAAGTAATTTCAGAATAACTTTTCATAAAATATATCTAGAGAGTTGCAAAACTCAGTGGGAGCTTAGTGTTTGTCATTCGACAAACTAAAGCCCAAGTATAGATATATGTTTCATTATGATTTATTCAAATGAGACACAAGGATATTGTTTCTACCACGAATTTTTGAGAACATAATGTTTGTTTGCTCGAAATAATGTCCTTTTTGGAAATTCGTTTCCAAAATGACAAGTGGGAGAAAATAGACCTCGAAAGTCTTCGAGGCGAACAACAAACATAAACGGACATTCCGGAGGATTTTCGAAGTGCTTCAGAAAATCCGAACTTATTCTTTAAGGACTTTAGAAGTGGCTTTAAAGAATAGACATCTCTTAGAAGACTTTACAAGTGCTTCAAGGAGAATAGAATATTCAAAGGACTTTCAAGTGGCTATTGATATTCTATTGTTTGATGTTCTATACCCAAGTAGGCATAGAATTCAAGTCACTGAAACTATGAGATTCTTCTATTAGATAGTGAAGAAACATAGAGATCAGGTCAATGAAACTATGAGATTCTTCTATTAAATAGTGAAGAAACCTACAACTTGCAGTCAAACTATTATCATGTAAATTAATGAGTTTGTGACTTGTAAGAAAGCTATGACGAAACCCAGATTCCCTAAAATGGTTAGAGGCCATATATAGACTCAAATGTTTTAAATGGTTAGAGGCCATAAAACATACTCAATGTTTTGATGACAAAATTGAAATTTTTTTGATTTGCAAGAATAGGTTCACACCTACTGGTTGCAAGTTTGTTTTAAGGATAAAAACCATCAAACATGAAATTGTGTTCACACACAAAGCTAGATTAGTTGTTAAAGGTTACAAGCAAATTCATGGCATGGATTATGTTGAAACCTCATGCATAATCATAATGCTCAAGTCTATAATTCAAGCAATGATTGCATATTGGTACATATGACAATTGGATGACAAAACGTATTCCTCAATCAAATGATGGAAGAAACTATGTACATGGAATGTCATAGGATTTGTGGATCCAAATAAATGTTTGAAAAGAAAGCTAGCTTACGAAATCTAAGTACAGATTTAAGCAAGCAATTGGGAGTTGGAACTGTATTTTAGTGAAGCTAATAAGTATTTTAGTTTCATAAAATGTACATGATTCTTATAGATATATAAGAAGTTTAGTGGGAGTACATAAAACTTAATTGGTCCTATGTGTATCACACACATATCTCTCCATTGTGAAATAACATTCAAATGCTAATGACTTAGATTTGAAATTATTCATCAATGATGGACCAAGGCGAAACTTAGTACATACTGGGTATTAAGATCTATTTACAAAGATCTTATATTAATGTTTTAGATTAAGTAATGGCATTTACTAAATCAAACACGAAAGACTCCATTGGAGATATTCGACCCATGTGAATAAATCTAAGTAAAGAATGTTTGAACTATGTATAAGCATTTACTAAGTTAACATCAAAGAATCTAATGAGATTCTTCACCTATATTTTATGTCAAAGAATTTAGCTGGATTCAGTATCTACTGAAATTGAATAAGCTAAGGTTACATGAATAGAATTCAATTGAGAATTATTCTGCAAAAGAATTTATCATGTATGATATAATATGAGGATCGCCAAAAACGTATCGTATGACTTTAGGCATGACGAACATATACCAATCTTTTTTGATCTAAGTGAAGATCAACTAGATTGAGATCAAGAATACTTATGGTACTTGAAAAGGTACATAGGAATAGTTCTTGATTCAAGGAAATAAAGATATACTAAATATTGATGCTACACGCATAAACACTAGCAAAGGATCAAGCAAGACCCTTTGGAGTTAACCATTGATAAGGACGAGCTATAGAGCATCGTGTTTTGAAATGGCAACATGGATTGGAGACCATGAGTTGTTGCGTGGGAAATTAAAATAATAATTTCTATGTTCTAAGATATAGTTGGAGAGTCTTCCACATATCTATGAACTGCTTGGATAGGTAAATCCAAACAAAGCATCACTAGCAACCTATACAGTTGAAGTAAAAGTAATTATTGCCTAAGAAGCAATAAAACAGGGTTGTTTAAAGTTCTTCACTGAACTTGGGTAGATCACCTATCTGCTGGCTTGATGGTTCTTCATTGAAAAATGCGTAGAACCACTCTTGAAGCAAGAAAAACGTCTACTAACTTGATGGTTCTTCATTGCAAAATGAGTAAAACCACCATCGAAGTAAGAAAGACTAGATCACATAATAAACACACTCAAAAGATCTTATCATCATATCTCAAAGAACATTCGATGAAAAGGATATTAAGATTGGCAAAGCATGATAACTAAACCTATGCAACAAGTGAGAAGCAACACTCACATTGTAGCACTGGAAATCAAGCATAGCTTTGAATTCCATGAACTGTTTTAAAGATGGGTTTGAGGCCCATGGTTGTAAAACAATGGGGTTAAACATTTATCATATATGAAATGTATTTTCATATTCCATTTAATCTTGGTTTAGTATTAAATGATGAGTCCCTTCAAATTTGACGATATATTCAAGATAGACTGTCAGGACCAGTCCTGTGACTAAGAAATGTCTATCAAGTGAACTTGAATGTCAAAGGTTGAAAATGGTCCCTAGTCGGAGTTTTCTATAAAATTGGACGCATAGAAAACGTTAGACGACTAGAATGCAAGATGACTAGTAGTTCTGTTTCTTGAACTATGTGGACATGGCAATGTCATAATCATTTGCATAGATACTTACTTTGGGAAGTGATGAATCATATTTATATAGGGTATTTTAGGCTCATTTAGGTTGCATTTCTAGGCATTTCTCTCATTTTTTGTTGCATTTAGAGTCATTATTGCATAAGTCGTCGTTATCGTACTCTATTACGCTCCGTTTGTGTTTTCTTTGATATTTCAGGTGATTTTACAATCATTTGGATGTTTCTGGAGATTTAGAGGTGGGTCGAATGGCTATCGGATGGTTCGTGTTGAAAACGTCGTGTTTGATCGGAAAATGAAGTTTTCGGAAATGATTTGCGGAAGTTCCGGTTCACTTAGCTTGAGTTATTCGGCCATCGAGGCAATTCGTTATTTTGGATGACATGAAGCTAGTTCCTGATGCTCGCCCTAAAATCTTGGTGATGTGGGAAGCATCGTCGCAACATCGTACTTGAATCGTGCAATGTGGCCACATCGAAGTGCTTTATGCCCATATCTAGAGCTTTGTGGCCGCACCCAGCCCGCAGCACCCCGTCGCTTCACTAAACATCGTCTGCCATGCTCACAGCGAAGTGCTGCGCCCACAGCGAAGTGCTGCGCCCACAGCAAGAAGTGATGCGCCCACAGCAAGGATTGTTGCGCCCACATCTCACTCACGCTTCACTGAGCAGTTGCTGGCTTGCCCACAGCGAAGTGCTGCGCCCACAGCGAAGTGCTGCGCCCACAGCGAAGTGCTGCGCCCACAGCAAGAAGTGCTGCGCCCACAGCAAGGGTTGTTGCGCCCACAGCTCACTCACGCTTCACTGAGCAGTTGCTGGCTTGCCCACAGCGAAGTGCTGCGCCCACAGTGCGTCCAGGCCGACGAATCCATATTGTGTATGTCTCTCATGCCATCGACCAATCGTTGACGACTTCTATTTTTATTTTCTCATTTATTTATTTATTATTATTTCAGAAATAGGAAGCCTATAAATATTGAAGGGAATTATATTCCTAGGGCTCGAATCTTATGTTATTTTTATTCCTTAGAATTCTTGGAACGTTTATTATTATTTTTTTCTCTTTTCATTGTCGAACGCTTTTCTGAATTCATTGATTCATCAATCTAAGGTAATTTCATAATTTCTTTTTCTCTAATTCAAATTTATTATTTTTCGTTCCTTAGATTAATTCGTTCGTTGATTATGAATTCCATTATTATTATTCGTTTCATGATTGTTAAATTAATTATGAGCGAGTAGTCTTTTTCTAGGGCTAAGTAAGGGAAGCCATGTTTATACCATAATCGTTATGCATTAAAGTTCGTTAATTTATAGATTATGATTGAGTAATTCCAATTGATTTGTTCTTAATCGTTGATTCATGTTATCGGCCAATTTCATGGATTAATTATCTAGCTAATAGGAATTAGAATCGAAAGATCGTGTTTTTAGAGGCTTTGTACAATTGGCAATTCTGATTATGTTAGCGATCGTACTGCATATGTTGAATTGAAAGTGTTAAGACCCGACCGTAGGATTAGCATGTACTTTAATTACTCGGCCTAGTTTATTCGTTGTCGAATTGAATTGTGTTATTGGATTGGCATAAGCATGGTGAACCGAACAGACGCCCTAGACCTTTAATTCATTGATAAATTACACATTTTTATTATTGCTTTAGCTTTAGTAGTTAATACTCAAACTCAACTTTCGTTATTGAAATAGTTCGTATAATTGGGCAAAAACTAATAGAACTTGTCTCCCTGTGGGATCGACCCGTATTTGCTAAGTATCTGCTAACAACAGACACCGTGCACTTGCGGTATCACTTTTTAACTCATCAAGTTTTTGGCGCCGTTGCCGGGGAGACGGCTATATTCTATTAGTTTTAGTTTGATTGTTTGAACTGTTTCCATTGTCTCATTGGAACTCTCAGTTCCAATTGAGGCAAATCTCACTGCGTTTTCTTTCGTTGTTGTTTATGCCCAGGTCTGCCAGAACGGGTACCTTGGTTCCTCCCGATCCCGATCTTGGAAAGACCCTTCGTCAACTAAAAAAGCAACAGAAAAAGAAGAAGCAGTCAGGGTCCCAAGACTCACAGACTCCGCGGAGTCACACGATGTCTAAATCCCTGAAATCATATGGGGTTCCTTCCTCGAATAGTGTCCCGACTGGGCTCACAATGCCAACTATTGATGCTGTCAACTTTGAGATCAAGCCCGCTCTAATCTCCATGGTCTCACAAAGTCAATTTGGTGGCCATCCATCTGAGGAACCCACCAACCATTTGCAGAGGTTCAACCAACTGTGTGGTACTATCAAGCATCAAGGGGTCACTCAAGACCAATTGAAAGTCATGTTGTTTGGTTTTAGCCTTCGTGATAAGGCTCAGACATGGTTGAATGATGTCAAGGAGACAGAGTGGAGTGCTATTTCACAGGCCTTTCTAGAAGAATTCTTTCCACCCACCAAGACTGCTGAAATAAGGCATAAGCTGACTACATTCACTCAAGAACCCGGTGAATCACTTCGAGAAGCCTGGGATAGATTCAAGGCTTTGCAGCGGTCGTGTCCGCATCACAACATTGAAAAATGGTTCTTGGTTCAGATTTTCTACCATGGTTTGCAAGATGAAACAAAGAACACGGTTGATTCTGCTGCTGGGGGTGTTTTTCTTGACAAAGAAGTGGATGCAGGTTATGATTTTCTTGCCAATTTAGCTGCCAACCATTACAGCACCACCAGATCCACATCTAAGAAGGGAAAATTGGATGTCGATGCTTATGCTCTATTGTCCTCACAAGTGGCAGCCTTGAACCTGAAGATCGATTCTTTGAAGGCTCCTCAGTCTAGTACACCCCCAATGAGTATCAATGCTATGTCTAGTGTAGCTCCAGTGACAACTTCTTACTGCGGAGTATGTGGCATCCAAGGTCACTTTGGTCATGAGTGCTCTTATAGTTTACAGGATACTACGCAATTGGAGCAAGTGAATGCTTTTCAACAGAGACAACCCAATGACCCATACTCCAATTCATTTAATCCGGGTTGGAGGAATCATCCAAATTTCTCATATCGGGGCAACAATGTTCAGAATCCTCAACCCCAGCAACAATGGTCGCAACCACAGTTCCATCCACCTCAACCACATGTTTCTAGGCCTCCATTTCAACAAGGAGCCTCACATAATGCTCCCCCGGGGTTTAATAGACCCCCGCACCAAGGCTATCAGCAACAACCTCCGCAGAGCAATGCCACTCCAGAGCCTAACATGAGTGATTTGTATAAGCTCATAGCGAATATGCAGAAGACCTCAGAGATTGCTCAAAAGAACCACGATGAAAGCATAAAGGAGTTGAAGAATCAAAATAGAATGTTGGAGAACCAAGTTGCTCAACTCGCTGATACTTTGTCAAAAAGGCAACCGGGTAAACTTCAAGGGCAATCTATGTCGTCTCAAGATCACACTAGAGAGAGTGCTTGTGCCATTGTTCTTCGGAGTGGTACTACATATGATGCCCCCTTGGTACCTACTGATTTTATAGATATTGAAAAGGGGAGAGAGGAGGCTAGAAGGGCTAAGGAAAGAGTCAAGGAGAAGGTTATTGATGATTCTCTCCCTTTTGTTCCTCGATTGCCATTTCCACATCGACAATATAAGTCAAAGGGTGATCATCAGTCTGGTGAAGAGGCATATGTTGAAAGCAAGATTGTGGATGTAGGGGTTGAAATCCCAGGTGTTGAGAATGAAATAAAGAAGAAGGAAAGCGGGAAGGAGAAGGTTACTGATTCTCCCCCTTTTGCACCTACACTACCATTTCCTCACCGAATGCAGAAAACAAAGGTTGATCAACAGTTCGGTAAGTTCTTGGCTATGGTCAAGAATCTCGAGGTAACAATTCCTTTCATTGATTTAATATCTCAGATTCCTATGTATGCCAAGTATTTAAAGGAATTAATCACTAAGAAAAGGGATCTTAGTGGTGTAGAGAGAGTGGCTCTAACTGAGGAGTGTAGTGCTATGTTACAAAACAAGTCTCCTCCTAAACTAAAGGACCCCGGTAGTTTCTCAATCCCTTGTCATATAGGTGCTTTATTCATTGATAAGGCTCTATGCGATTTAGGTGCTAGTGTGTCCGTCATTCCCCTCTCTATTTATAAAAAGTTGAACATGGGAGAATTAAAATGTACCACCATTACTCTTCAAATGGCCGACCATTCTATTAAATACCCCTTAGGTGTTTTAGAAGACGTCCCCGTGAGAGTAGGTAAATTCTATATTCCCATAGACTTTGTTGTGCTTGACATAGCAGAGGACAATCAGATTCCGATAATCTTAGGAAGGCCATTCCTTCATACTGCAGGGGCAGTTATTGATGTTAAGAAAGGGAGGCTAACCTTGACTGTAGGGGATGACAAGGTGGCCTTTAGCTTGTCTCATGAGATGAAAAGTTCAATGCAAGAAGTGTCGTGTTCTTTGATTGCTTTTAATGCTAAGTTGCCTAATTCTTATTCTAGAAATCTTTCAAATAATGCACTTGGCTTGAAAGGGTTTGCAGGTGATGATGATCCTGGAGATGCAGTTGATGCTAGTCCAAAAGTTGGAACAAGAGATTCGGTACTCGAAGGCACCGGGTTTGGTGCCCCTGATCGGTGAAGTTGTAAGTTTTCTCTTCCCCTCACTTTGGTTTTACTGTCGTGTTTTGTGCAGTGGGGACACTGCATCATTCTAGCTTGGGGGAGGGATATTCTATCCTTTATTTCTTTCTTAGTGTAATTTTATCGCTTTTGTAGGTGTTGTACGCTTTGTACCATCCATTAGGGGTGGGAGTTTACGTGCAACGAAAAAAATGTACTGCTTTCCTAGTATTATTGATTAGTTTAGTTGTTTTTCTTTACTTGCATTGCATTCATATTTCCTTATACCCTGCATAGTGAATTTGACTTTCAAACCATGTTCGGACTCTTTTTGACTCTTTGGAGCTTCTCTTGAACTTAGCTATGACTCTGAAATTCAGTCGGTTGTGCTATACATTGATAACTGCTTGGCATTGTGTGAACCAATTGAATGGTATGCGGTAAGATGTTGGTCTCGTATCGAGAATAGCTAGCCAATTATCTTGTAGGTCACCTTACTATGTGTTTGTGTGATTGATGTGACTTGTTATCGTATGATTTTGGCTTGAGATTCATTAGTAGTTTAGTTGCAACTCACGCATGCCGCGTATGACAGAGGCCATTCTCTTAGGAAGCCTTCAGACGAATTTAGAAACATCAGTTCCTGCCTTTCATACCCATGTTGTAGCCTTGTCCGTTTATTGTTTTAACTCCACAAATTGAGCCCTATTAGCCCCGTTGGTTACTTGTCCCGAGTCTAGCTTGGGGGAGCTTCGGTGTTCGTAATGGTTTCGTTGATGTTGATTGATTGGCACACTAAGCCAATAGTTCGTGGTTCGAGGCTATGTTTGGATTTGTGGTTCGGAAATGATGTATATTATTGTCGGCACCCAAGCTTGTAGCAGTTAGCATTAGATTTATTTAGGTACTTTCGATTTTCATTCTTTAGTTTCATTTTCAAAAAAAAAAAAAAAAAAAAAAAGAAAAGAAAAAAAAAAGAAATATCAAAGAAAAATCAAAAATATGTTTTTCGTTTTTTTTGTATATAGTTTGAAGGCAAGGAAAAGGGATTGAACAAAGAAATTGACATTATATTATGTTTTTTTTTCCCTTGGTTATATATAACTTGGTTGATTGTTCGGGTTTCATGGTTCGATGGAGTTGGATTTTCGGCATTATCACGCAGACGCATATTACTCTCACTTTTTCCCAAATTATATCCTACCCTTCCTTTTCACCTAGCCCCATTACAAGCTTATTATAAAGACCTCTTGATCGGCATGTTTGTTTTGTGAATGAGCGAAAATTGTTCCTTGCTATTGTCATCTTACCCCGCGTTGCATCATATATTCATATTCTACAAGGTATGCGGCGACGACTAGCTTGATTGAGAACGGTTTGTGGCTAAGTTTGGTTGTTTCAATTGTGGATCATGATGCTTTGTGGTTCTATTTGTATCCGAGCTAAATTTCTATCTTAATAACTTTGTTTGATTGTTTGCCCGAGAGTTGAGTAGGTTTGTTCAAGTTCAATGAAAGTCATGTGCGTCTCATATCTCTGTGTTCGGTCTAGTGTTGCTTGGGGACAAGCAACAGTTTAGCTTGGGGGAATTTGATGAATCATATTTATATAGGGTATTTTAGGCTCATTTAGGTTGCATTTCTAGGCATTTCTCTCATTTTTGTTGCATTTAGAGTCATTATTGCATAAGTCGTCGTTATCGTACTCTATTACGCTCCGTTTGTGTTTTCTTTGATATTTCAGGTGATTTTACAATCATTTGGATGTTTCTGGAGATTTAGAGGTGGGCGAATGGCTATCGGATGGTTCGTATTGAAAACGTCGTGTTTGATCGAAAAATGAAGTTTTCGGAAATGATTTGCGGAAGTTCCGGTTCACTTAGCTTGAGTTATTCGGCCATCGAGGCAATTCGTTATTTTGGATGACATGAAGCTAGTTCCTGATGTTCGCCATAAAATCTTGGTGATGTGGGAAGCATCGTCGCAACATCGTACTTGAATCGTGCAATGTGGCCACATCGAAGTGCTTTATGCCCATATCTAGAGCTTTGTGGCCGCACCCAGCCCGCAGCACCCCGTCGCTTCACTAAACATCGTCTGCCATGCTCACAGCGAAGTGCTGCGCCCACAGCGAAGTGCTGCGCCCACAGCGAAGTGCTGCGCCCACAGCAAGAAGTGCTGCGCCCACAGCAAGGATTGTTGCGCCCACATCTCACTCACGCTTCACTGAGCAGTTGCTGGCTTGCCCACAGCGAAGTGCTGCACCCACAGCGAAGTGCTGCGCCCACAGCGAAGTGCTGCGCCCACAGCAAGAAGTGCTGCGCCCACGGCAAGGGTTGCTGCGCCCACATCTCACTCACGCTTCACTGAGCAGTTGCTGGCTTGCCCACAGCGAAGTGCTGCGCCCACAGTGCGTCCAGGCCGACGAATCCATATTGTGTATGTCTCTCATGCCATCGACCAATCGTTGACGACTTCTATTTTTATTTTCTCATTTATTTATTTATTATTATTTCAGAAATAGGAAGCCTATAAATATTGAAGGGAATTATATTCCTAGGGCTCGAATCTTATGTTATTTTTATTCCTTAGAATTCTTGGAACGTTTATTATTATTTTTTTCTCTTTTCATTGTCGAACGCTTTTCTGAATTCATTGATTCATCAATCTAAGGTAATTTCATAATTTCTTTTTCTCTAATTCAAATTTATTATTTTTCGTTCCTTAGATTAATTCGTTCGTTGATTATGAATTCCATTATTATTATTCGTTTCATGATTGTTAAATTAATTATGAGCGAGTAGTCTTTTTCTAGGGCTAAGTAAGGGAAGCCATGTTTATACCATAATCGTTATGCATTAAAGTTCGTTAATTTATAGATTATGATTGAGTAATTCCAATTGATTTGTTCTTAATCGTTGATTCATGTTATCGGCCAATTTCATGGATTAATTATCTAGCTAATAGGAATTAGAATCGAAAGATCGTGTTTTTAGAGGCTTTGTACAATTGGCAATTCTGATTATGTTAGCGATCGTACTGCATATGTTGAATTGAAAGTGTTAAGACCCGACCGTAGGATTAGCATGTACTTTAATTACTCGGCATAGTTTATTCGTTGTCGAATTGAATTGTGTTATTGGATTGGCATAAGCATGGTGAACCGAACAGACGCCCTAGACCTTTAATTCATTGATAAATTACACATTTTTATTATTGCTTTAGCTTTAGTAGTTAATACTCAAACTCAACTTTCGTTATTGAAATAGTTCGTATAATTGGGCAAAAACTAATAGAACTTGTCTCCCTGTGGGATCGACCCGTATTTGCTAAGTATCTGCTAACAACAGACACCGTGCACTTGCGGTATCACTTTTTAACTCATCAGGAAGACTAGTATCGGACAAGACCTATGAAACTTTACTGTAAGAGATGAAAGTCTGTCATAAGTAAATTTCATTAAATTATTAGACACTAAATCCTCAATACCTGAGTGATTTGAGATTACTTGTTTGAGAACTGGTTGCTTTGACGTTGACCAACCGTCGCACCGTAAAAGGAGGCTATAAAGGCAACGCTCAGGTAATCACCTATCAAACGAAGTCTAATCTCAAGATCGCAAGATTGGGATTGCCCTCCCATAAATCGGGGTGAGATGCTTAAAAGTTGTACAAGGCCACTCGGAGAGCTAGAAACTGTGAAATGCATGGCCATGCTCGGATGAATCATAGGCTATGATTATCTGTTTATTTGATCAGTTGAACTCTGAAACCGAGGAACACCTCTGGACATAATAAGGATGACGACTCTTACCTTATGTTCAAGAACAAGCATCGAGCGACGAAGGAATTAGGAAATGCACACTTGTCCCTAAGGACAAGTGGGAGACTGAAGGAAATAATGCCCTTGGTCCAAGTATGCATTCTATGTTAAGTCTAATAAATGCGGTTCAGTATTAATTAACAAGTTAATAATTCAGTGAGATCAAGTGAACTGAATGCCTAGCTAGAGGCCGCTTCAGTTCAAGTGGAATTAATGATATTAATCCACAACTTACTCTTGACTGAACCCGTAGGGTCACACAAATAGTACGTAAACGGATCAAGTATTTAATGGCATTAGATACTCCATCTATAGATATTCGGAATCGACGGATCTTGGTTTCAGTGGGAGCTGAGATCGTCACAGGCAAGAAATGAATACTCCGGAAACGATGATATTGCCGGAAACAGAAATATGGATCGTATCGGAAATATAAATATTATCCAAGTCGTAGATGTTGCCGGAAACGGAAACATGGTACGTATCGGAAAATATTATCGGAAATGGAAATATTGCCAGAATCGGAAATATTGCCGGAAACGGAAATATTGCCAGAATCGGAAATAATTCCGGAAACGGAAATATTAAATATTTGTTCGAAACGGAAATTGATTCCGGAATCGGAAATATTAAATATTGTTCGTATCGGAAATGAATTCCGGAACCGGGAATTTAATCGGAAGCGTATCGTACGAATTAGCATCGGACGAGGCCTGCCGGACGAAGGCCCAGCACGATGTCGGGCCATCGCCCAGCAAGCCAAACGCGCGCCCAGCCAAGGCAGCGCCCAGGCCCACCGCAAGGCAGGCCCAGCGCGCGCCAAGGCCATGGCCTCGCTGCGTGGGCTGCTGCTCGCACGCACACGCATGGGCGGCCCTCGTGGCTGCCGTGTGTGTGTGAGTTTGTGTTCATGCATGATTCCTAAAACTATTAGAATTAGTATATGATTAAATTCCTATTCCTAAAAGGATAAATTAATTAATTAGAGTTCGTATAGGATTCTAAGATTAATTAATTCGTATCCTACTAGGATTCCAATTCCCTTTCCATAACTCTATAAATACATGCCTAGGGTCACATATTTTAAGAGATTAATTCAAGTATTCAAAGTGAGTTTTTAGAGAAAAATTCAGTCATATTTTTTACCTAAGAGTGCCGAAAATTCTAGTACCTTAAGGGCGATTCTAGTTGGTCAATCTTAAGGCGGATCCGGACGTGCTGTGGACTATCTACGGAGGGACGACACTTGGAGTCCTAAAGACTTGTTCTTGTTCGGTTCGGGCGCAGCTAGGGAAGGCACGCAACAAAGAGTATGCATCTAAATTATGCTATATGATTATGTGTAAATAATATGTATTCCTGGCTAAATGGTTGTTTCCGCATGATTTATGAATTGTCATATGTATCATAACCTAACAGCTACATACAAAGAGATGGAGGTGTGTTGGGTTTGGTTTCATATTCATTAAAAAGCTCTAATGATTGTTGAGGACCTCATTTAAAAGAAGAAACCACAAACACATCATCTACCCTTGGTTCCCTCTACTCGATTATTCACCAAGCCTTTTCTTCACACCATTTCTACTTAATTCTCGCCCTTGGCAATTAACAATGAAACCATTTTCTTCTAACCTTTTTTGATATTATTTGTCAAGTTACTTCATTGCTTCTAACATTGGGTCTTTGGATTGTGAATTGGAATTATGTAGCAACAACATCCTTAGTTCAAAATTGGAAACTCGAGGACTTTTGTGACAAACAAGTGTCTAACCTATCAGGTGGTGTGTGTGACATATAAACTCAGGGTGTGTATGGTTAACCTAAAAAGATTGTGTGCAAAGTAACCCTTTTCGATAATGCCAAAAGGGGGAAGAGTATGTATGATGCTTATTGTTTGATATAATACAATCTAAATCCTTATCTATATGGTGTTTATTAGTATTGCTCTTACTATGTCATTATACTTGTTCATAAGTTGTTGGTTTACAAAATTAAGGGGGAATAAGTGTAATCGATTTATTGATTAAATTGTGATAAGCATCATTAGTTTGTCATCATCAAAAAGGGGGAAATTGTTGAGTAGTGAGGTTTTGATGATTATAAACAAATGATGATTATCTAATTAACATGTGTGCTAAGATGTGCATAGGAAGAACAAGCTATGATTAAACCAAGAGACAAGGGACATGAGCAATGATAAGCTATTGTTGACGAGAGCGGAGATGGCTACGTTATACATGTTGTTTATATGTAAATTAGCATTTACATTGGTAAACTTCATGTGGTAAGTAAAGTGACAAAGGAGGAACGAAATGATACTTTATATGGTCCAGCAGAAACAACAAGAAAGAGATCAGAAACAGTTTAACAGAGTTCCTAGTTGTCTGACTGTTCCTGTTCCCAGTCACCTGTACGAGATACGCATGCGTGCATCAATAGAGTTTAGGAGTGCATATAGTTCTTTCATATTTGCATCCTAATATGTTCGTTATATGCATGTGGAATTAAGAGTCCATATTGGGATAAGTTGTTTATTAGATTTAGGACTTTGCATTAGTTTAGGTCTCTTATAATATCCTATCATAAGTACATATAGTTGTGTGTGATTAGGACTCTTCATATAGTTATATATGCATTAGGAGTCTTCTAGGAATGCATATCATAGCTGGTCTCATTTATCATATATTATGGTGCATTGTAGACGATGTAGGAGTCTAAGAGTTTTAGTTTGCATAAGCATGTTAGGAAAGATTAAATGTTTAGAGTTTAAGCTTTTATAATTAGTATTATGCATAATATAGGACTGTCTAGATTCAATGTATTTTAGGTGTTTGAGTCACATAATACTTGCCGTAAATATTAAGTTCATATTAGGATAGGAATAGTATTTATCCACTAGTATATTATATTCCATATTATCCTATGTGTATTTTAGTTAAGCAAATATTATAATATATGATTTATGCATATTTATCATACTTGACTCAATATCTAACGTGGTTTATTATGCATGCAAATAAATGATAAATGACGTGTGTAGGTAAGACTTTGAAGAAGACCCAAAGACTTACAGGAAGAACGAGGATTCAAGAGTTAGAGAATCCAAGAGAAGAGGAACTTGGACTCGAGGAGAATTAAGAGTACAAGTACAGAGAAAGAGAAGAGAAAAAAATCTAGTAGCATTAGTGTGCTTAATAGATTTGTTTTAGAAACTGAAAGTTCGGAGCTGGTGGAACAACGTACGTGGAACAGTGTCAATGACGAGGGTACTGGTCCTAGTCTGCACGTAGTATATAGGATTGCATGAGTATAGTATTTAGATCACGTTACCTTAGAGTTTGTGTCCTAATAGAAGTCTAAACATAATAATACTAAGTCATATACTAAGGAGTTTTAGTATAGTTAGGATTATGTGTTTGATAGTAATTAGGATTGCATTAGTTAATGGTTAAATAATGTTTATCTTATTTAAGAGTCGTGATAGGAAAGGAGTGTCGTTTAGATAGAGTTTTCATTAATATATCTACTGCATAAAAAGTTATTATTCGATCATATGTTTGTTAGAGTCTTAGGATAAAAGTCTATCATGATAGAGTTCTATTAGGTCTAGGATTCCTAAATAAAAGATAAACATAAAATATATCTTCTAGGGTTAATAGATAACATGCATCACTATATATACTGCATTCATAAGTCTAGGAAAATTGTCTGACTTAGTGGTGTTACGTGCTTAAGTTAAATCTACATTATAACCCACGTCAGTACCGTCAGTTCCTGTTCCACATACGTAGTTCCTGCTCCAGCAGAATTCCAGATTCTATTTGTTATTCTATCTTTTATACTTGAGAGTTGGGAAGGGGTTTGAGTGAACCTTGTAATTGAGAGAATCAGCTTGAGTCGAGCTGAAGAGTTGAGAGAGAAGATCTCTAGAGAGATCATTGAGAAGGAACGGTTGAGGGACTGTTCCTAAGGGAGTTGAGTTTAGGGAACTGTGATTTTCCTAATTAGTAAAAGGGTTTAAAGTCCCTACGGGGGCGTGGTTTTTCCTCTCTATTAGGGTAGAGAGGTTTCCACGCTAAAATCTCTCTTGCAATCTCTTAATGTTTTTAATTCCGCGAAAAAGTAGATCCAACATCTACAAACACTAATTCACCCCCCCTCTTGTGTTGTTCATCTAAACTAACACTTTTCCTATGTGGGAGCAATCTGCTTATTTTTCTGAAGCCACAATATTTTAGTTATTTCCAGATGAGCAGTTGTGTACTCGAATAACCTAAATGGAAAAAATGTCAAATCTTTTGATTTCTAATTGATCTAATTTTAAACTGTATGATCTACATCGCCTACATAATTTTCAGTAATGGTATTCGATTAATTTTAAGAATTTAAGGCTCGTCAATCAGGTCAAGAAAACTGAATGCAAGGATTTAAACATGCATAGATGTACATCATGCAATAAAGCATTCATAGACGTACGTCATGCATGTGTAACCTGTCTTCTTAAGAATTGAATTACTAATGCTGCAGGAAATTAAAGTCAGACATTCTGATTTTGAGCAATATAACAAATTAACAGCAGACAGTCTCCAAGTTGTAGGAAATTAAAGTCAGACGTTCTGATTTTGAGATTTTTATTCCAAGACTTATATAGGCCAAGAATTCAAACAGCATGATTATAACATGATAAGCCGATAACCACTCTGGCATGTCTTAGTCTACCAGACTACCACATTACTAAGGTTTGATTTGGCATAGTCAGTACGGAGAAGAATTTTGTATTTGAATTGTAAGGCTTTGCCCACAAGAGAGGGAGCCCTTCCAGAAATTCTCGTTGACCAAGGTCAAGCCAAGGCCGAAGAGGGGGTTTGGAAATAGTTTTCAACCAGCAATTGACGCGCCTCGGTTATTACCTCACTAGCTGCGTCATTGCCCCAAGCGCAAAGATAACTTGAATGAAATAAAGTTTTCATTTATATGATATTCTCATTTGATGTTAATGTCTACATTTCATGATGTGGGACAAGAACATGAACCTTACAATCCTAGCAGGTTACCGCACAGTGCTCTCATTCTCTGACCCTCAGTATTGAGGTTTCTGTATTTTATGCAACTAGCGTAGTTGAGGCGGCTAGACTGCGACGGAAGCAAAATCAAAGCATAGCAGTATAGCACGCACCTTATTCATGCTCCTCCAACTTTGTAGCTACAAGTGTCCAAGCTTTTAACGTAGTCGGCTATCGTCCACTAAGCTAAATATAAAAGGATCTCGGTAGGAGGAGCTTGTCTATGTTGCAAAGTGGGTAGACAAATACCCTCTTTAAAAGTAATATGTTGAATATAATAACAAGGTCAAAGGTTTAGCTTGGGCTCGTTCGGTATCGATTTTTGTTTTCTGTTTTTTACAAAACTAAAAATCAAAATATAAAAACCACAAAAAGTAGTTTCCAGTTTTTTGTTGTCAATTTTCAAAATTAACATGATTACAATAGGTATGACTATGTTTTAATTGATATTCAATATAAATCATATGACTTACAAAACCAAAAAACCAAAAACTGGAAACTAACAGTGATACTGAACGGGCCCTTAGTTGGCATTCTCACTCAATCAATGTATTCGAGCAACCTGAGTTAGAAACCATGCGCCAGTAGTTTTATTTTTATTTATTGTTATTTTTTCGGGCTCTAAACCTCTAACTAGTTTGTCAATGCATTTACTTCTCTTTATGGAGTACGGAGTATTATCATGTTTTAAGATTTAAGTTTTGCCTTAAAAATGTGCTCTTATATGGATAATCTCTTACTTCATCCGTTCATTTTTACTCGCAATGTTTGTCACTTTCACGCATGTCAATGTACAAATTTGATCATTAATATCTTTAATTCTCTTTAAGCAAAAATTATAAAAAATTAATATTTTGAAAATACACATTAAGACGAATCTAACAAGATCTCACATGAATATGTTTTATCTTACGTATAACTCACCAACAATGATCAAATTATAATATGTGAATAGTGTAGAAATCACAACGTTGCGAGTATTTAATGCGGAGTATCATATATACACAAATATTTTAAAATGAATAAAGAAATGAAGAGGTTACCTTAATGGATTTTACATGTTCAATAAAGAAAATTAGAACAACTCGAATTATGTGAAGTATTTTCTTAAGTTGTATTCCATAGGTTTAAAGGGAGGTCGTGAGTACGATAACTTAATATAGGCAAATACTTTTTTCCGATGTAATGAATAATTAGTGTGATGAGATATTATATGCTTACATAGACACCGATTTTTGAATAGTACTTTTATAAAAGAACTAGTTTATTTTATTTTACGTCATACGTATTAAAAAATGTCTACCGATTTTTAAATAGTACTTTTATAAAAGAACTACTTTATTTTATGTCTACATCATACTTATTATTAGAAAATGTCTACCTTATTTCAAAATCCTGCATACGTCACTTCTTAGCAGTTCATTTGTTTTAAAAACAAAAATAGCAGCCACTAGTTTCTTTTAACATGTTTAGATAAATTGATAGGGATTTTTTTTCTCCTTTTAACTTATACGAAGTATTATTTATTTTCAAGTTCCCGAAAAAATATATTTGCTGCCCTTGTTGTTGCGCCAAGCCGCCCACGGGCCTTGAATGCTTCGCGTACTCGGCTCGTGGGCTGGTCCTCGTGTGTGTCCGATGGCGTTTTGGCCAATGCTTATCATATAGTAATTTGACAATCTATTCGTCTTACCATACACTTATTCGTTTGGCCTAGTTTACGAATATACTCAATACGATATACGATTACGATCCAACGTCTTATTGTATATTTATATTTTCCGAACTAATTGCTCGAATAGCAATTGAATGAATTTCCGATTCATTTAATCCAACGATCTGTTTTATGTCATTGGTGTGACCTTGTAGGTTTAGTCAAGAGTAAGATGTGAGCCTAAGAAGGATTAGAATCACTGATGGGAAACATTGCTCCAGCTAGCTGTTCCGATCACTTGATCTTGCTGAATTAATTATTCATAATTAATTTAAACCTTGGTATTAGACTAATGCACATTGGGTGAAGGATACATTTCCTTCACTGAACATAGTCTTTGTTTGGCGGATCGTTCTAGCTTACTACAAAAGAAACTATATTTTGTAATGTAGTTTCTACAGTATAGCCCAGTTGTGATTCTTGTTAGAAATGCCTATCAAGATTGGTTAGCAGCAAGACATTTGGGTTTAAATAACCCAAAGGGAGTTTCTAATCTCACAACAAATGTATTGAAAAACACCAAGGAGGTTAGTTGTCCCCTCCTTCTCATAACTTTGTAAAGTTAAATTTTGATGGTTCGAAATTAAAAAATGAAAGGTCGGCTTTTGAGGTTGTAGTTTCATGCTGAATCGCCAACCAGGGAGAGGAGGTGTCCAAGTTTACAACAATCTCTAATTTAATTATTGAAGATAACCATCAGACATTATCAATTTCATTTAAATGGGTATGTAAGGTTCCATGGGATACCCACAATGTCATTAGTGGCGTGATATGAATCCACTGTGTTTTAAGAGTTTCGAGGTAAATCATTGGTTTCGAGAGGCGATTAAAGACGCACACTTGTGTGTAACAAAGGTCACTCATATTCGTCACTCACTTATAGGTAATATGTCTTCCTCCGTTATAAAAAGTACATTTTGTTGAGGGCATGGAATGCATATGAATAGAAACTTTAAATTCCATAGTCGAATTTGCCGTTTTATTGTTTTTTTCAAGAATAAGGAGGAGTATGTGCGTTTTTTTTAATTCACACTATAAAAACTACTCCGTAAACATTAATATTAAGTAACAAAAAAGTTCGATTAATTATCAGCCCATCCAACCCCATATTTGATAAACTTTATTTTTTTGTTTTATAATACTGTCATGGAATAGTTGGTTATTTTAACCAATATGGAGTATCCATCCATGTAGACACCCCATGGTTTGTTAAATCGGGTCATCGATTGACTGTATAACAAATTCGGGTATAATCGAATAATATTTTGTGCGGGACCATTGTACTCATCCTTGATTGAATGTAAGATCCTTTTATCCGGGTTAGTTCGATTTTTATCGGATGTTGGTCAGATCGGTTCACATTTTGACAATCTTTAATACAACATTCCCACATCGGAAAAGCATAATTCTTACAAAATGAATCTAGTATAAAATAGAAAAGTGAATATTGTAAAACTTACTTACCTGGACGAGGTCTATGGGCGATCAATTAGGCTCATGGCCTAGGCTGATGGTTTCCATTGCACTTAGGAAGGGTATCAGCCTAAGATCTCCCCAAGTGGGAGAGTCTACGTCATAATTTGTGATAGTGAGGGCCTGCGTTCGCGCGGCCCTCGTCTAATTCAATTCTTAAATATTCAGTTAGTTTAGTCTAATTCAATTCTTAAGATTTTGTTTGTTTGGAAAATGTCAAAACATATTATTTCTCGAACTGGATTACGTTAAAATGAAAATAGTAAAATGTCAAAATAGGATTTTAGGAGAGGATTTAAAGCCTTTATATCTCGTGCAGTTTTATATGGATGCGGTTCTTCATATTCAACTAGCTATATTTATGGCATTGGTTGTAGTAAGAACATCTATGGTTCCAGCTTCTATAACTTGTGCATTTTTATGGATGAGGTTCTTCAGATTCGCGCGGCTCCTGTCCATTCCCTTTCCCTATATTTATGGCATTGGCGACTGCATTTGCGTTGGTCCTTCCATTTAATTCCCTATATTTTTAGACCAATTAAGTTCAGAACAGATTTAAGAACTAGCTAGCCTAATGCATGGTACAAAACAAAATTCTCTATTTTGGTTACTCCCTCTGTCCTTTAATACTCGCACCGTTTTCCTTTTCGAGTCGTCCCTTAATAAGTTAATTCAAATGTCTTAAACTCCGCACCGGTCAAACCGGTGCGAGTATTAAGGGATGGAGGGAGTATTTTATAGTCTTATATGGAGTACTTTGATGATATTTTATTGCGTTGTTTCCCAAAGGTGCATCTTTTAGACAGAAACGTATTGGATATACTCTGAAAGTTCAACAGTGCACAGCTACGTCCCAATTAACATTTCTGCTCAGCTCCACTTCAAAACTTTTTGTAAAGTCTTCTGTAATGTTTTCTTTCTTCCCGGTCTTGTTAGCGAACACCATATGTTTTCACTTTCCAGTTTAGGGTATTACAGTAGCGGATCTAGAAATTGTACTAAGTGGGGTCACTATTACAAAATGAATGAAAAACTAACTAAATTAGGTACTGTTTAAAATAAAATAGTAAAAAATAAACTAAAATTATGCAATTTTTTTTTTGCCAAGTGGCCAAGCGGGGTCAAGTGACCCCACCTCCCATACACTGGATCCGCCACTAGGGTATTACAACATGACTTAAAAAATGTCAGCCATGATCAAAAGATATATTAGTAAAGCCGATCATGACTTATAATCCCTTGATCAACCACTTCTTACATTTATCACAATCACTACAACATATAAGACCAAAGAGGGCGATATTTTTCGCCCTCTTTGATGTAAATCTCGCCCTTTTAGGCTACCAGGGCAATTTAAAAATCGCCCTTCCGTCGCCCTGTTAGGCTCGTTGTATTAGCTTAGTAGGACAAGCAATATTTTTCGCCCTCTTTGATTTCAATCAAAGAGGGCAATATTTTTCGCCCTCCTTGATTGAAATCAGACAGGGCAACTTTTTTTTCCCCCTCCTTGAATGAAATCAGACAGGGCAACTTTGTTTTCGCCCTATTTGATTATTTTAAGGAAGACACCCCTTTTTTTGCCCTTCTTGATTCTCTTTCGCCCTCTTTGATTGAATCAATGAAGGGAACTCTTTTTTTGCACTCTCCTTGTTCTATTTTTTTAAATATATATATTTTTGTTAAATGTCAACTAATGCATCAAATAAATTAACCTATATGGGATTCGAACCCACATCCTTGTGCATTTGCACAATGCTCTCCCATTTGAGCTAATAGGTTAGTGTTACTTATCTATTGAGTAGGAATAATTAGTCAATGCAATCATTCTATTGAAGCAATGTTTATAGTACATAAAACGGATGATACATGGATACGCCTTCTTGGCAGCCTAGCAGCAAATTAGAACTGGTATAAGTAAACAACAATCATTCACATACAGGCATACAACAATAAATATTATTTTCGGATACTATCGTTTTAAGACATCGAGCACTAAGTGACTGTGAAAGATGAAATAGTCATGCCAATGAAATAATATAGAGATAGTTTAGAACTGGAAAGAAGCTTACAAAACAACCTCCCACTGAATCATAGTGAGCATAATGCGGACCGCCAACTTCTCCAAATACTTTGAATGTAATTTTATCCTCAGGGATCACCTTCACTGTTCTGTTACATCGTATTGAAATAGGGATAAGAGCATTATACTACGAGAGATTCAAATATGCGATACGAGTAAGAACTACTGTATATATTATACCGTATACAGCTTCAGGAGGACAGATTAAGTCTCGATTACCAGCAAATATGAAAATGACCTGATAAATTATTAGAATCTGAAACCAATATGAAAATAACTTCTTGCCGAGTCTAAAAAGACTACAAGTACTGGAAGGTCTGAAACGTCAGTGTATACTAGAAGGGGGGAATGACTGTTGTTTACTTATAGGCTGCCAACTGTCAAGAAGGTGTATTCATGTATCATCCGTTTTCTCAGTGCTCATGACAAGTTACTTATTCGTACATTACAGAGAAAAACTAGGAATTAGAGAAAGAAAGAACCACCGTATAACCCTAATCTCACGTACACCAAGTTACCAAGTAATCAAAGAATATAAAAAAAAGTTCTTAATCAGCAACTGCCAGTCCAGTGAGTATAAAATGTTGCAATTAAAGCGAAAATTAGAACAAACTTATCTGATTCGATGAACTGAACGAAGAACAATTGTTGCGTCGTGGACACCCACTGTCCTAAAAGACGATTCCGCGCTACCTCCCGGTGCAGTAGAACAGAATGCGGTCGCCCTCCAGGATTAGCGCAACTCCGACGTTGTGTGCACTCACAAAGCCGGATGGAGTCAGAACGTATGCCCAAAACCGAGAGCAATTTTGTGTGAGAGTAAGAATGTGTTTTCGTATTTTGTGTGTATGATTTTCTGTGTGAAGGGAACTGAAACTCTGATTTAAATAATTAGAAGGAAAGCATTGCAACAGACAAAAACGACTGAGGGAATGAATGTTGCAACAGCCAGAAAACGGTTAAAAACATTGATCATAGTAACGGACGTAATTAATGGCATTTAATCCAACGGTTACGTAATCAATACAGATTCCCGTAACAGTGACTTGCGCAAATCGGTCCAGTTACCAAAAAGAACAGGGTTGACCCACAAACCCCACCCCACGCCCGCGAACCGCATTCCCACGGCCCACGGCCCGCGCCCGACCCGGCGCGCGCGCGCGTGTGTGTGATGTGTCCACCCATACCATTCTCACACTTTCTTAAACAAGAGTTACACTCATTCCCCAATTAATAAACAAGAGGAATATGAAGAGTTTTTTCAATGTGGGACTCTTGAATTTTCACTCACCCTTTTTTCCTTTGTGTTTCCCAATGAGAATTTCCAACAATCCCCCACAGGTTCGAATATGCGGAAAAGAAAGAAAAGAAAGGAGAAGGATATTGGTTTTGGGCAAAACAAAACAATTGAATAGGTGTCAATGTCTTTCGACTTGAATTAACAATTAGTGACATTTAAGCTATCATCTCTTTCCTACCAAGTGACTTTCGTATTGAACTTGATAGGGAGATAGAAACCCGTCACTTAAAGCACGCAACTGAATATGTATGACATTCTGACTCCGCGAATAAAGTGACGCCTTATACTGGCCATACGTCCGACCTGGATATGCTCATAGGTGCTCTAGAGAATAGCCCACATCGCAATTCTCATAGGAAGCGGCCACACTTCCACACCTACGTAGGTGAATCCCATCAAGTGTGAGCTACATTCACACCACCAAACATATGGTATGGGTTCATTAAGAGCCGTATGCTCAACCTCTTTCCTATTGTAGCAAGCACATTATAACATCTAGGGGATGGACAAAAAATAAAATTTTGTGCTTCCGAATTATAACAATAATGTCGTCCTTTGAACTCTGTGAGTAGGAGTTCATTATTTTACAATTCATTCAACGGGCTTCAGGCCCATCCCTTCCGATGTTTCCAAAACTAGTTTTCTACATAGGCCTTTCGTTAACGGATCCGCAATGTTCATTTCAGACTTTACATAGTCTAGTGATATCACCCCACTTGACAACAATTCTTTGATGGCCTTGTGCCTCAAACGAATGTGCCTTTTCTTCCCATTGTAGGCATGGTTGTTTGCCACAGCAATAGCCGCTTGCGAATCACAATGAAGTGCAACTGAAGGAGCTGGCTTCCCCCACAGCGGAATATCTGCAAGCACATTTCTCAACCATTCTGCCTCATGACCTGCCAATTCAAGAGCAATAAACTCAGATTCCATAGTAGACATAGCAGTACAAGATTGTTTACAAGATTTCCAAGACACAGCTCCACCCCCTAGGGTGAAAACATAACCAATGGTAGAGTTAATTTCATCATTGCCAGAAACCCAGTTAGCATCACAATAGCCTTCCAAAACTCCTGGAAACTTGGAGTAGTGCAAACTCCAATCCATGGTACCCTTAAGGTACCTGAGCAATCTCTTCAAAGCATCCCAATGTTCATGACTTGGGTTATGAGTATACCTGCTTAATCTACTCACAGAATAAGCAATGTCAGGTCTAGTGTAGTTCATCAGAAACATAACACTACCAATAATCTTAGCATATTCAGATTGGCTAACAGGATCACCATTATTTTTCCTTAAGTGGATGCTTGGATCATAGGGAGTCCTAACTGGATCGACGTCAAAAGAGTTAAATTTTTTAAGTAACTTTTCAACATAGTGAGCTTGGCTAAGACAAATGCCATTTGGAGTTCTCTTGATTTTCACTCCTAAAATCACATCTGCCTCACCCATATCTTTCATTTCAAACTTAGAACTTAGAAAACTTTTTGTCTCATTTACTCGATCCAAATTAGTCCCAAAAATTAACATATCATCCACATAAAGACAAATAATCACACAACCATCAGAATCATGCTTAGAGTAAACACAAGAATCACCTTCATTTACATGGAACCCATTACCTGTCATAGTCTTGTCAAATTTGTCATGCCATTGCTTTGGAGCTTGCTTAAGCCCATACAAGGACTTGACTAATTTACAAACCTTATTCTCTTGACCAGGAACAACAAACCCTTCCGGTTGAACCATGTAAATTTCCTCATCCAAATCACCATTTAAAAATGCAGTTTTAACATCCATTTGATGCACAACAAGATCATGAATGCAAGCAAGAGCAATCAAAGTTCTAATAGTAGCAATTTTAGTGACAGGAGAATAAGTATCAAAATAATCAATACCATGCCTTTGGGTGAATCCCCTTACCACAATTCTAGCCTTATACTTGTCAATGGATCCAGTGGATTTCAATTTTTTCCTAAAGATCCATTTACAAGTAATGGGCTTGCAACCCCTAGGCAGATCAACCAACTCCCAAGTATTGTTACTTAGGATTGACTGAAGTTCACTATCTATTGCCTCTTTCCAAAACACTGCATCAACAGATTTCATAGCCTCTTCATAGGTCCTAGGATCATCTTCCAACATAAAGACATAAACAAAGTCATCATCAATCAAGTAAGGTTCAGTTAAGAAAGCAGTAATAAAATCATCACCATAACTGGTTTCCTTTCTTGCCCTCTTGCTCCTCCTTGGCTCCAATTCAGAATTCACATCAGAGGTGGGAGGAGCAACAACAGGCATACTAGAGGAAGTGCTAGAAGAAGGCACATCATTGATACAAGATATTTTCAAAGGAAATACTGTTTCAAAAAACTCGGCATCTCTTGCCTCAATGATGTTACCACCTGCATAAGAATTGTTAGCACCTTTAACAAGAAAACGATATGCAACACTTTGGTAAGCATAACCAATAAAAATACAATCAACCGTTTTAGGACCAATCTTGTCCCTTTTGAAGCTGGGTATAGCCACCTTTGCTAGACACCCCCACACTTTCAAATAACTTAGGTTAGGTGCACGACCCTTCCATATTTCGTATGGAGTCTTGTCTAGCTTCTTGTGAGGTACCCTGTTCAAAACATGACAAGCAGATAATATAGCTTCCCCCCACATGTTATCAGAAAACCCAGAACTAATAAGCATAGAATTCATCATGTTCTTCAATGTTCTGTTCTTCCTTTCAGCAATCCCGTTCTGCTCGGGTGTGTAGGGAGCCGTTGTCTCATGAATGATCCCATTCTGCTCACAAAATGCCTTAAGAGTGTTAGGGTCATATTCACCACCCCTATCACTCCTAAGTCTCTTGATCTTCCTATCAAGTTGGTTCTCCACTTCGGCCTTGTATTTGAGGAACATTTCCTCAGCCTCATCTTTTGACCTGAGAAGATAAACCATGGTGAATCTTGAGCAGTCATCAACAAAAGTAATATAATACCTTTTACCACCCCTGCTCTCATAATTTTTAAAATCCCCCAAGTCACTATGAACAAGCTCTAGTACTTTAGTTTGTCTATCTATTGATTTAAATGGCTTCTTTGCAAACTTGGCCTCAACACATACTTCACATTTTGCAAAATCAGTTTTAGAAAAACTGGGGATCAAGTTAAGTTGTTTAAGCCTTTTAATTGAAGCAATGTTAAGATGACCCAACCTTGCATGCCATAAATCAATAGACTCAGCAATATAAACAGAAGAAGTACTAGCATTCTTATTCATAATTTCAAGTTTGACATCAAGAGTAAATAAACCCCCATTACAGAAACCCTTTCCCACAAACTCCCCATTATGAGTAATAACAAGCCTATCAGAATCAAATGAAAGCTTCAATCCAGCCTTAATTAGCAAGCTACCAGAAATCAGGTTCCTACGCATTTCTGGAACATGCAACACATTGGTAAGAGTAATAAGTTTTCCAGAGGTAAGAGTGAGAACGATCTTCCCTTTGCCTTGAACAGTTGCAGAAGCTGAATTACCCATGAAGACATTTTCACCATCAGTTTTTTTCGTAGGTAGTGAACATGTCTTTGTTGGTGCAGATATGTCTCGTTGCTCCAGTATCAACGATCCATTCAGCAACATTACCTGTCAAGTTAGCTTCTGAAACAACAGCAACAAAATGGTTAGGATTAGAAACTTCATTAGCTTCAGCAAGGTTGGCTTGGTTCTGATCCGACTTCTTCTTGGATCTGCAATCTACAGACTTGTGACCAGTTTTCCCACATTCAAAACACTTGCCCTTGAACTTATACTTCATTGGTTTCCCTTGAGGCTTGAAAGGACTCCCCTTTCCCTTAAACTTTTCAGAATATGCATGAGGCTTAGGTTCTACAAGGTTAGCCTTAGCAGACCCGGAAAACACAGATTGACCCTTATCCTTAATACGATTTTCCTCCTCAATTTTCAGGTGACCTACAAGCTCCTCTAAGGTAAGGTCCTTTTTCTTATGCATTAACTGATTACGAAAATCTTTCCAAGAGGGTGGGAGTTTCTCAATTAAAACTATAGCAAGGGTAATATCACAAATACTCTAACCCTCGGCAGCCATAGCAATGCAAATATTTTCATAAGCATGAATCTGATCAATAATTGGTTTATCATCTTGGACTTGGAAAGCTAACCACTTACTGACACAATAACGCTTAGTACCAGCATCATCAGTTCCATATTTCTTTTCTAATGCATCCCAAATATCCCTAGCATGATTAAACCCCATATAGATATCAAGCAATGTATTCGACATATGATGCAGCAACATGCCCTTACATGTCCTATCATCTTTAGCAAATTTCAACTCAAAAGCATGCAATTCAGTTTCATCATCAGGTTCGACAACATCATCAAGCACATAAGCAATCTCAATTTGTTCTAAATAGAATCGCATCCTAACAGCCCAACGTTTATAATTCTTGCCATCAAGAGGTTCTAACTTAGACATATCAGGGATCATGAATTTGGAAGTCAAAGCCATAATAATCGTCTTTTAGATTGTTGCAATTAAAGCGAAAATTAGAACAAACTTATCTGATTCGATGAACTGAACGAAGAACAATTGTTGCGTCGTGGACACCCACTGTCCTAAAAGACGATTCCGCGCTACCTCCCGGTGCAGTAGAACAGAATGCGGTCGCCCTCCAGGATTAGCGCAACTCCGACGTTGTGTGCACTCACAAAGCCGGATGGAGTCAGAACGTATGCCCAAAACCGAGAGCAATTTTGTGTGAGAGTAAGAATGTGTTTTCGTATTTTGTGTGTATGATTTTCTGTGTGAAGGGAACTGAAACTCTGATTTAAATAATTAGAAGGAAAGCATTGCAACAGACAAAAACGGCTGAGGGAATGAATGTTGCAACAGCCAGAAAACGGTCAAAAACATTGATCATAGTAACGGACGTAATTAATGGCATTTAATCCAACGGTTACGTAATCAATACAGATTCCCGTAACAGTGACTTGCGCAAACCGGTCCAGTTACCAAAAAGAACAGGGTTGACCCACAAAACCCACCCCACGCCCGCGAACCGCATTCCCAAGGCCCAAGGCCCAAGGCCCAAGGCCCGCGGCCCGCGCCCGACCCGGCGCGCGCGCGTGTGTGTGATGTGTCCACCCATACCATTCTCACACTTTCTTAAACAAGAGTTACACTCATTCCCCAATTAATAAACAAGAGAAATATGAAGAGTTTTTCCAATGTGGGACTCTTGAATTTTCACTCACCCTTTTTTCCTTTGTGTTTCCCAATGAGAATTTCCAACATAAAAGTCTAATGAAAAGGAATTATATACCTTTTTTCTATTGTATCCTAATAGCTTAAACAGATCGTTACCTGCCCGGTTGCTCTTTTTTGTCTTAGACCACTGCTGAACTCATCTTTCAGCATTACTCACTGTTCGTCCCGAGATCGATGGTTATTGACTTATTGGCAAACACTGAAACAAGAAAGCCGAATGCATGATGCTTCTCATATTAGTTATTAAATGAAAAAGAACTGAGGGCCTATGGTGCTTACAGCTGATGGACGGACCCCTCCAAGAGCTGTATAAAGTATAGAGAGCCAATTTTCCCACAGGTATTCCCATCCCCTGAAACAAGTTCATGTATCAGCTATGAAATCGTACATATTTATAACATTAGTGAAGTAACTATGTTCAGTGGGGTTATAGAGATTAGTACTTGGTGTAGTCAATTATCATGTTTGGTGTTCTGCAATATGGAATCGAGCAATGGTCTATAAAGGTCACCAACAAATATGTAGTTATGCACATAATCAGAGCCATTAACAGACTCATGACAGACAAGAATTGCAAAGACCACAGCCTCAAACAAGATTATAGCAATAAATCAGCCAGGCAAAGATATATTATAAAGAAAGACATATCTAACTTCAAGATATAGTGTCAACATGAAAGTACCGTATAGTAAAACCATTACATCAAATAATGAAGCTATATGTGAAGGAAATAATGCCCTTGGTCCAAGTATGCATTCTATGTTAAGTCTAATAAATGCGGTTCAGTACTAATTAACAAGTTAATAATTCAGTGAGATCAAGTGAGCTGAATGCCTAGCTAGAGGCCGCTTCAGTTCAAGTGGAATTAATGATATTAATCCACAGCTTACTCTTGACTGAACCCGTAGGGTCACACAAATAGTACGTAAACGGATCAAGTATTTAATGGCATTAGATACTCCATCTATGGATATTCGGAATCGACGGATCTTGGTTTCAGTGGGAGCTGAGATCGTCACAGGCAAGAAATGAATACTCCGGAAACGATGATATTGCCGGAAACGGAAATATGGATCGTATCGGAAATATAAATATTATCCAATTCGTAGATGTTGCCGGAAACGGAAACATGGTACGTATCGGAAAATATTATCGAAAATGGAAATATTGCCAGAATCAGAAATATTGCCGGAAACGGAAATATTGTCAGAATCGGAAATATTATCGGAATCGGAAAATAATTCCGGAAACGGAAATATTAAATATTTGTTCGAAACGGAAATTGATTCCGGAATCGGAAATATTAAATATTGTTCGTATCGGAAATGAATTCCGGAACCGGGAATTTAATCGGAAGCGTATCGTACGAATTAGCATCGGACGAGGCCTGCCGGACGAAGGCCCAGCACGAAGTCGGGCCATCGCCCAGCAAGCCAAACGCACGCCCAGCCAAGGCAGCGCCCAGGCCCACCGCAAGGCAGGCCCAGCGCGCGCCAAGGCCATGGCCTCGCTGCGTGGGCTGCTGCTCGCACGCACACGCATGGGCGACCCTCGTGGCTGCCGTGTGTGTGTGAGTTTGTGTTCATGCATGATTCCTAAAACTATTAGAGTTAGTATATGATTAAATTCCTATTCCTAAAAGGATAAATTAATTAATTAGAGTTCTTGTAGGATTCTAAGTTTAATTAATTCGTATCCTACTAGGATTCCAATTCCCTTTCCATAACTCTATAAATACGTGCCTAGGGTCACATATTTTCAGAGATTAATTCAAGTATTCAAAGTGAGTTTTGAGAGAAAAATTCAGTCATATTTCTTACCTAAGAGTGCCGAAAATTCTAGTACCTTAAGGGCGATTCTAGTTGGTCAATCTTAAGGCGGATCCGGACGTGCTGTGGACTATCTACGGAGGGACGACACTTGGAGTCCTAAAGACTTGTTCTTGTTCGGTTCGGGCGCAGCTAGGGAAGGCACGCAACAAAGAGTATGCATCTAAATTATGCTATATGATTATGTGTAAATAATATGTATTCCTGGCTAAATGGTTGTTTCCGCATGATTTATGAATTGTCATATGTATCATAACCTAACAGTGGTATCACGAGCCCCTTATTATTTTCATAATCTAAATTGCATGAACATGGTTAAATATTACAAATTTGCAAGAATTAAAAGGGGTGATTAATTTTCGTAATTGTTAATTAATTGCAAATTGCGTTTATTTAATTATACGTACGCAGTTTTTCGGCAGTTTCTTCGTTACTCATCCAAATCGAGTGATTTTTGTGTCAATTCCGCATGTAAAAGGCATTCTAAAATTTTGACAAAAACAGTATTTTTCTGCCGAACCCAGAATTCTCAAATTCGAAGCCTAACTATGACTTTTCGAAGGTTTTATATAGTTTTTCGAATGCAAAATTTCGTAAATTTAAGATGTTAAATTAAATATTTGCGATTCTTGTTGATAAATCTTGAATTTTTGATTGACCTAATGTATATGTTTAACAAGTTTGAATGCCTAGCCTTGTTAATTATGCAATCTAATTTGTAATTATGATTAATTTGTTGAAAATTAGAATAATTTAGAAATAATTTGATTTTCATAATTAATTATAATTTAATTAGAAACCTATGATTAAAAACCACCATAAAAATTGTAAATTTATGATAAATTTTAAATTTTTATGACCTAGACTTGAATCCATAATAATCGGAAATCAATTGGATAATAAATTTTCGATTTTTCGCCCTAAAATTATGAAATTAATATTATTTATTAATTTGTCATTTTTTTTTTTTTTTTTTTTTTTTTTTGCTAGGCAAGCAAGATCGAATAATATTAAGTTCAAAACAGATTTACAACCTAAACTAACTCAAGGATGAAACAAACCAACTAGGTTGGACCATTCCATCAAAGAGCTAGAAACAGAAAGCTATCTTACAGAGTAGCAAACCACAAGCTATCTCTCCTAGATACATGTTTAGGTAAAACAACCAAAATTCGATCTCTAACATTTTGCTTAACTCTAGCTACCATATTCTGAACAGTTGGAAAGGAAGCATTCCAAAAACAACCATTCCTACTTGACCAAACAGCATACACTGCAGCAGCTAGCATTGCAAAGCTAACCTGCCTTCTAAACTTTGACATTCTGCCATGAGCAATACACCTCATGAGCTGCTTCAGATTACCAGTGGAATAAGTAATCCCTAACCAAGCTTTGAGAGCACTAATGCATCTGCTGCTATAGGGACAAGCAAAGAACAGATGCTTATGATCTTCATCAGCTTGTCCACAAATCAGGCAACTTGCAGTATTACTAACACCAAATCTTGCCAATTTTGCAGTGGTTTGAAGCCTGTCCTGCACTGCCAACCAACATATGAATCTATGCTTAGGGATATTCAGCCTATTCCACACCATATTATCCCACTGAATCACAGGTTTTGGACCAATAATTTTCTCATAAACTGTTTTCACAGAATAATGAGGCATAGCAGCTAACTCAGTTTGAGTATAGACTAGTTTCAACCTCTCTTTTATGGCACAAATCTTCTTCCAATACCAGCTAGCAGAAGCTACAGGTTTATACTCCCACCAATCCCCATCCTTAATGTACACAGCATGAACCCATTTGATCCAAACATTATCCTGCTTGGAAGCAATGGCCCAAACATATTTTCCAATGCTTGCAATATTCCATCTGATAACATCTCTAAATCCAAGTCCACCTTGCTTCTTATCACAACATGAACTTTCCCAAGAAATGTTACTGTTTTTCTGACTATAAGCTTGCCCACTCCAGAGAAATGCTCTACAAACTTTAGTAACTTCCTGCAGTACTTTCTTGGGTAAAATAAATACCTGAGCCCAGTACATATGAATACTCATCAACACAGAATTAATGAGCTGCATTCTTGCTGTGTAGGAAAGATTCCTTGAACTCCAGACTTTAATCCTAGTAACCATCTTATCCACTAAGACATCACATTGAGCAGCAGAAATTCTTTTAGCACATATGGGAACACCTAAGTACTTAAAAGGAAGCTGACTCCTAGTAAAACCAGAAACATTGACAATTCTGTTGATTTCATTCTCAGCCATACCACAGCAGTAGATAGCTGACTTCTGCTTGTTGGCTAACAAACCAGAAGAGTTGGAGAACAGCTTAAAGGCTTGAAGCAGAAGATACACAGAGGGGAACTCACCTTTACTACACAGGATTAGATCATCAGCAAAACATAGATGAGTGAGCTTAAGTTCTTTGCATCTAGGATGAAACTGGAATTGAGACAACTCACTCATTTTGTAGAGAATTCTGGACAGGTACTCCATGCAGATCACAAACAGAAGGGGAGACATGGGATCACCTTGTCTTAAACCCCTTTTTGACTTGAAAAAGCCATGCATTGTGCCATTAAGCATTAGAGAGAACTTAGGGGTGGTCACACACTCCATTACAAGAGCCACAAAAGCTACAGGAAAACCCAGCTGTACCAACATTTCTTGCAGGAAATCCCAATCAACTGTGTCATATGCTTTTTGAAGATCAATCTTCATCATACAACTTGGTTTATCACTCTTCCTACCATACTGTTTTACCAAATCCTGAACCACCATGATATTATGCACTATGTATCTGCCATGCACAAACCCCCCTTGATTCTCAATGATCAAATCTGGTAATACTTGCCTCAATCTGCTACAGATCACCTTAGTAATGCATTTATACAGAGTATTGCAACAGGATATAGGTCTGAATTCACTCACATTCTTTGGACATTTAGTCTTAGGAATGAGAGTAATGACTGTATGATTTAACTCCTTAAGAAACCTGCCTTGTTGGAGGACATCCAGCACAGCACTGACAACATCATCACCAACAATGCTCCAAGCATCTTTATAGAAGTTGGATCCATACCCATCAGGCCCTGGTGCTTTCCTACCAGGAATAGAGAACAAAGCTTTCTTCACCTCATCAGCTGTATAAGGAGCATTTAGAATATTTCTATGAGCATCTGTAATCAATGGACCAGCTTGGACAATATGACTAAGAACAGGTCTTCTATCAGTGTGAGTAGTACCCAACAAAGTTGTGTAATAATCCAAGAAAGCTTGAGAAATATCAGCAGGGTTATCTCTCCAAATCCCATCCATGCCATGAATGCTGTAAACTTGGTTATGATTATTCCTAGCTTTGATACTCTGATGGAAGAGGGAGGTATTTTCATCACCATCCCTAATCCATGAAACCTTTGCCTTCTGTTTCAAAAACTCTAAATAGGCTTGATGCTTATTTTTGTAATTCTGCACTGCATTGAGTTCTGCATCAGCAAGACTCTGATCAGCAGGATCAAGATGCATTGATGTCTGAGCTGCAATCATGTCATGGTATGCTTGAAGATCAGCAGCTTGAACATCAGAGAATCCCTTTCTATTCAACTCTTTGAGAACCAACTTCACCTTCTTCAGTTTGTGAACAACACCAAACATCTTGCTCCCTTGAACTGTACCACTCCATTGTGCTTGGATAAGAGTCAGAAAATGAGGAGCAGATTTCCACATTGTAAAATACTTAAAAGGCTTTTTCCCCCCTGTATCCCTAGGATAGACAGTCAACAAACCAGGGGAATGATCAAAACAACCCTCATTCATAAAACACACTTCAGCTGAGCTATAAACACCTAACCACTTAGGATTAGCCATTATTCTATCAATTTTAGAAAAAACTCTAGCTGCACCATGCTGCTTATTGTTCCAAGTGTAGAAATTACCCACACTCTTAATATCTTCCATACTACAGAAATGCATACAATCACACATATCCACTATTTCAGTATACCTAACAGGGGAGCCAACTCTCTCATCAGTACTCATAACACAATTGAAATCTCCACACAAGATCCAGGCATCCTGTGTGTTTAAAGCTTTCAAATCTTTCCACAACACTTCTCTATTAGAGCTATCATTGAAAGCATAAATGAAAGTACAGAAAAAACTAGGCATACCACTCACTGGTTGAATGAAGCAATGCATAAACTGACTAGAAGCTGCTTGGATACTCACAGAAAAGCTTCCTGGATTCCAAGCCAAAATAATTCTGCCACCATTATGATAACTTGCATTACTAGAGAAACACCAATTTGGGAAAACTCTTTGGTAAAGCTTCCCTAAGTTAGGAAGCTTAACCTTATGCTCTAGGAGACCAACTAACCCCACATGATATTTATGAAGAAAATGCTTCACAGTATCCTGTTTCTGAGCTAGGTTGATACCCCTAACATTCCAAGATAATATCCTATCCATAAGATTTGGAAGAGTTCCCTCTTCCTGTGCTACCCTCCTCAATGTCATCTTCCCTATCCAACTCAGCAGTACTGCAAGCACTGTGACCACCATCATCATTCAGCATTTGGAAAGAATTAACAACTGGTGTTGGAACCAAATTGGTAGGTCTAACCCTGATTGGCCTGAGAGTTCTCTGAAACCCCTCCTGATCCACCTCTGGTGCCACCACTTCTGTGTGATTCTGAACTTGTTGTTTTTTTTGCACCCATATTCTCTTAGTTTTCCCCTTCCTACACTCAATGGTTGAATGTCCAACTAGTTTGCAATTATCACAAACAGTTGGTCTCCACTCATAGGTGATAGGTACCTGAACCATCTCACTATGCTCATTCATAAATGAAACTTGATCAGGAAGCTTTTGTGTAATTGGCATATCAACCAACACCCTAGCATACTGAAGTTTATCCCTACTCACAGTGGCTGCATCCCTCTTAATTGGTTTGCCTAACTGACTCACAATCTTGAAAAGAGATTTTTCACCCCAATATTTAAAATTCAGAATCAACTGAATCCAGATGGGGACAGATTTGATCTCTTCCTTCTCCATATCCATATCAACACTCCAGGGTTTCACTATCATAGGTTTGCTGTCAAAGAAAAAATGGCCAGAAGTGACTTTGTCTCTCATGTCCATAGTCAGAAATCTCACTAAGTAGATCCCCTTTTTCACCAACACCACCTTATCAACATTAAAGTTCTTCCAGATTCTCCTAATAAACCCTTCCATAACATGTATTGGGGGATTAGCACCAATAATATAGCAGATTATGGAAGAATTCCAAAAATCCACCTCATCCTGTATATCATTAAAATCAATCTGTACAGGGCTAGAAACAGGATGCATTTCAATTGGATCAGGTGGCCTAAATTCATCATCAACACTATCAGCATGTTCAGTCATTACTTCATCAAATTGTTGCAATATTGGAATGGAAATCGTACCAATGTCAACATTAGATGGAGTATTATTCACCTTGTTAGCTGATCTGTGAACAGATTGCATCCACTCATTGAAGGAATGCCTGAGTTCAGAACGAGCTTGCAAGTGTTTCAATCCAGATTTGGGGGTGAGAATTTCATTTTCAATCGTCAAATCCAGTGCTTCGACTCCTAAAACCTCCTCAATCGATCGAGTCCTAAGAGCCCGAGAATCAGATGAAGGTCCTCTTGGTTTCTGCTTTGCATTGCCATGCTTACTACCTTGCATTTTGCCCCCAGACTTCCTTGCCATGGCAGCAGTGCACAATGGAGATCATGCACCGAAGGGAAACTTGGGGGAGAAGGCAAGGTTTTCTCTCGCTTCTCTCTAGAGTTTCTCTCTCTTTGTACGAAGTATTATTTAATTTGTCATTAATTTTAAATATAAATTTTAATTTTTATGCGATTCGTTCATATAACTTGCACGCACAAAGCAATGGACGCTTCGTGTTACCCTTAAGGGGTGTTGTATAGTGCGGGCATGCGACGACGAGCAAGGTGAAGGAAATAATGCCCTTGGTCCAAGTATGCATTCTATGTTAAGTCTAATAAATGCGGTTCAGTATTAATTAACAAGTTAATAATTCAGTGAGATCAAGTGAGCTGAATGCCTAGCTAGAGGCCGCTTCAGTTCAAGTGGAATTAATGATATTAATCCACAGCTTACTCTTGACTGAACCCGTAGGGTCACACAAATAGTACGTAAACGGATCAAGTATTTAATGGCATTAAATACTCCATCTATGAATATTCGGAACCGACGGATCTTGGTTTCAGTGGGAGCTAAGATCGTCACAGGCAAGAAATGAATACTCCGGAAACGATGATATTGCCGGAAACGGAAATATGGATCGTATCGGAAATATGAATATTATCCAAATCGTAGATGTTGCCGGAAACGGAAACATGGTACGTATCGGAAAATATTATTGGAAATGGAAATATTACCAGAATCGGAAATATTACCGGAAACGGAAATATTGTCAGAATCGGAAATATTGCCGGAATCGGAAAATAATTCCGGAAACGGAAATATTAAATATTTGTTCGAAACGGAAATTAATTCCGGAATCGGAAATATTAAATATTGTTCGTATCGGAAATAGATTCCGGAAATGGAAATTTAATCGGAAGCATATCGTACGAATTAGCATCGGACGAGGCTTGCCGGACGAAGGCCCAGCACGAAGCCGGGGCCATCGCCCAGCAAGCATGCGCGCCACAAAGCCCAGCCAAGGCAGCGGCCAGGCCTACCGCAAGGCAGGCCCAGCGCGCGCCAAGAGGCCACGGCTGCGTGGGCCTTGCCGCGCGGGCTGCTGCTCGCACGCGCATGGGCAGCCCTTGTGGCTGCCGTGTGTGTGTGAGTTTGTGCTCATGCGTGATTCCTGAATCTGCAAGAGTCAGTGTATGATTAAATGTCTATTCCTAATTGGATAAATTAATTAAATAGAATTCATGTAGGATTCTAATTCCAATTAATTCGCATCCTACTAGGATTACGATTCCTTTTCCATAACTCTATAAATAAAGGCCTAGGGGTCATAATTTATACACAAGTTTCAAAGTATTCAAAAGTGAGTTTTTAAGAGAAAATCAAACACACATCTTGCTCAAAAGTGCCGAAATTTTCTAGTACCTTAAGGGCGATTCTAGTTGGTCAATCTTAAGGCGGATCCGGACGTGCTGTGGACTATCTACGGAGGGACGACATTTGGAGTCCTAAAAGACTTGTTCTTGTTCGGTTCGGGCGCAGCTAGGGAGGGCACGCAACAAAGAGTATGCATCTAATTATGCTATATGATTATGTGTAAATAATATGTTTCCTGGGTTAATGGTTGTTTCCGCATGATCTATGTAAATGTCATATGTATCATAACCTAACAGTGGTATCACGAGCCCCTTATTATTTTCATAATCTAAATTGCATGAACATGGTTAAATATTACAAATTTGCAAGAATTAAAAGGGGTGATTAATTTTCGTAATTGTTAATTAATTGCAAATTGCGTTTATTTAATTATATGTACGCAGTTTTTCGGCAGTTTCTTCATTACTCATCCGAATTGAGTGATTTTTGTGTCAATTCCGCATGTAAAAGGCATTCTAAAATTTTGACAAAAACAGTATTCTCAAATTCGAAGCCTAACTATGACTTTTCGAAGGTTTTAGTTTTTCGAATGCAAAATTTCGTAAATTTAAGATGTTAAATTAAATTTTGGATTCAATTATAAATTTATATGAGCTTTAAATTTTAATTAAATTTGTATGTTTCCGGTTAGACTAGAAATACAATTTTATGTTTAAAATTAGTAAAGCATATGAATTTATTGGTTTGAGTGGGAGCGCTTTTTAGTCATAAACTCTTGATTAGGTCTACAAATCCTTAAGGTTAAAACAACTCGATTAGAATTAATAAGGACTGAATAATTGGTAGATTATTGGTGCCCTTGATTAATTGCTGCAAATGTTTACGTGATGCATAATGTGTTTTACTAACCAGCTATGTGGGCCATTCATGATAATGAATGGGTGAATGGTATATATTGTATATGTACTGTTTTGCAGGTTATGAAGTGACTAGTATGGCCCAAATAGGATAGAAAATATGGTCTGCGTACCATTAATTTGAATGTAATTGGTCTAAAGCACCAAAGTTATTTTTCAATTCAAAATGGTCTGCGTACCATCAAATAGTTGTAATTAGTTATAGCTTATCCTATTTGAAGAAAATGGTGCCTCCCACGGAGATTTTCAAGACGGACTTTGAAGTCAAAGCTTCAAGATGAAGTCGGGCCATACTAGATCACAAATATCTTATGCATGTTTTAAGTTATTTATTGCTTTAAATATGTCTTAAAATGCATGAGATCAAAAGCTTGATTATGTTGCATGATTAAGGATTTTAGTTCACTTAAAATCTAACCAACATAGTAAGAGCCTTAAGTTCCAAACTTAAAAATTGAGTTAAAAGGTGCCATGCCAAAATATACACTTGCTTGGATATCCTTTACATCAATCTAGTAATAGTTTTCGCTCAGCGAGGTGTTACTTATTGGTCCTAAAGGGGCAAGGTACACAAATAATTGTGAGTACATGTTAGTTTTGGTGAAACTCAACGATATAAGTAAGGAGTCCTTTTATGTCGTGGCAAATTCGATAGGTTTACCTAATAAGTTCTTAGACGTACCTATCAACCAAGAATAGTTTCTAGACTATTAGCAAAAGGCTTTTGCTTACCTAAGATGTTCTAGGATTAAGTCGACAAACTGTGCTTAGTTCTTCAATGATTTTAGGATCTTGGAATCATTTTATTCACACCTGCCGGAACACATAACTTGAATAAAATGCTTAATAAACATTGAATTATGCATGTATGCTAGAATTTAAGTTTATTAAGAGAAACTGTGAATGGTTATTTATTTGTTTATTCTTTTCAATTGTAGTTTTAATATGGCAAACAACAATCAAAACATCATCATGGGTTCTGAGCTTATGGTCAAGCTGAACCTGACAAATTTTCTTGAATGGGAAGCTAAGCTAGTTGAAATAGTCAAACTCAATGGACTTGAGTATGTACTGTCACATCCCATGCCAAGCTACTATGCCAGAGACATGACCCCTGAGAGATTTTACGCCTGGGATGCGGATCTCAAAAAGGTTATGAGTCTCATGCTGAACAATATCCCTGATGATTGGGCTAGAAGGTTTGTAGCCTATGAACCTTTTACGCTCATCAAGAATCTGAGGGATATCTGTCGTGGAAATACGGAGGACAGGGACCTGAACGTCCATGAGTTGATTGAATCAATGTCTGGGCTAAAGGTTAGTTCTCCCAACAGGTGTTATAGGATGGAGGTCCAAGAAACACATGTTCAGCTCCTTCGCACTAAACAGAGGGTAGGCGTCCCACTGAGGTTCCATGTGGATCTTATGTGTTCATATTTTGATCGCCTAAGTCTACTAGGAACACCAATAAGCGAAAGGATGGCAGTCTCTGTCTTGCTCAATTCACTACACAGTGGGTTTGGTCGCTTCAAGCAACAATACCTAAGTGAACCAAGAGAAGAAACAGTTGCAGAATTTATTCACCTTGTCAGAAAGGCTGAAATAGTACTGGACTGTGAAGCCAAAGATTTACTCAAGGCTAGAAAGAGACCATTCAAGAAAGGTGGAAAGTCCAAGGGCAATGCTAAATCAAAGCAGGACAAGTCCACATCAAGCTGTCTTTATTGTGATGGAATAGGCCATTACAAAAGAGAATGTCCAAAGCTAAAGGAAGATCAGAAGAACGGAACAGTCGTTCCATCTTCAGGTATTTTCGTTATAGACTGTATACTTGCTAATTCAACTTCTTGGGTATTAGATACAGGTTGTGGCTCACACTTATGTTCCAATCCACAGGGACTAAGAAGAAGTAGAAAGTTAAGCAAGGGAGAAGTCGACCTACGAGTGGGAAATGGAGCACGGATTGCTGCATTAGCCGTAGGAACTTACTATTTGTCGTTGCCCTCCGGGCTAGTTTTGGAACTGGAAGAATGTTTCCATGTTCCAAGTCTTACTAAAAACATCATTTCAGTTTCTTGCTTAGATGCTAAGGGATTTTCCTTTATAATAAAAGACAATAGTTGTTCGTTTTATTTTAAAGAGATGTTTTATGGATCTGCTAGATTAGTCAATGGACTTTATTTATTAGATCACGACAAACAAGTATATAACATAAATACCAAAAAGGCCAAAAAGGATGATTCAGATCTCACCTATCTGTGGCATTGTCGATTAGGCCATATAAACTTGAAACGCTTAGAAAGACTTCAAAGGGAAGGAATTCTAGAACCATTTGACTTAGAGGATTATGGTAAATGCGAATCATGTTTACTTGGCAAAATGACAAAGCAACCTTTCTCTAAAGTCGGAGAAAGAGCAAATGAACTATTGGGTTTAATCCATACAGATGTATGTGGACCAATGAGTACAAATGCTAGAGGTGGTTTCAGCTACTTTATCACTTTCACTGATGACTTCAGTAGGTATGGTTATGTCTACCTAATGAAGCATAAGTCTGAATCCTTTGACAAATTCAAGGAATTTCAGAGTGAAGTAGAGAATCAATTAGGCAAGAAGATTAAGGCACTGCGGTCTGATAGAGGCGGTGAATATCTGAGCTATGAATTTGATGACCATCTGAAAGAATGTGGAATTCTATCAGAATTGACTCCTCCTGGAACACCACAATGGAACGGTGTGTCAGAACGGAGGAACAGAACCTTGCTAGACATGGTCAGGTCAATGATGGGTCAGGCCGAACTTCCATTAGAATTTTGGGGACATGCACTAAATACAGCTGCACTCACTATAAATAGAGCTCCGTCTAAAGCTGTCGAAAAGACTCCATACGAATTATGGTTTGGAAAGCCTCCAAATGTGTCTTTTCTTAAGATTTGGGGATGTGAAGTATACGTCAAACGATTAATTTCAGACAAACTTCATCCAAAATCTGACAAATGTATCCTTGTGGGCTATCCAAAGGAAACAAAGGGGTATTACTTCTACAATACATCTGAGAACAAAGTGTTTGTTGCTCGAGATGGTGTCTTTTTGGAGAAGGATCACATTTCCAAAATGACAAGTGGGAGAAAAGTAGACCTCGAAGAAATTCGAGTCGAACAACAAACTCTAGAGAATGCTCAAGATGACATTCAGGATGAAACTCAGAGATCTTTAGAAGAATCTGGTGAGAATCATGGTCAATCTAGAAATGTTACCCCGCGTAGATCGCAAAGATATAGATCTCAACCGGAAAGGTACTTAGGTATTTTGACGAACGAGAGCTATGACGTTCTATTACTTGAAAGTGATGAACCTGCGACTTACAAGCAAGCTATGACGAGCCCTAGCTCCAAGCAGTGGCAAGAAGCCATGCAATCTGAATTAGACTCCATGTCTGAAAACCAAGTATGGGATTTGGTCGATTTGCCAGATGGCTACCAAGCCATTGGAAGCAAATGGGTTTTCAAACTGAAAAAGGACAAGGATGGGAAACTTGAAGTTTTCAAAGCTAGATTGGTTGCAAAAGGTTACAGGCAAGTCCACGGTGTGGATTACGATGAAACCTTTTCACCAGTTGCAATGCTAAAGTCTATTCGAATAATGTTAGCAATCGCTGCATATTACGATTACGAAATATGGCAGATGGATGTCAAAACTGCTTTCTTAAACGGCGTTTTAACAGAAACTGTGTTTATGACACAGCCTGAAGGTTTTGAGGATCCAAAGAATGCTAAAAAGGTATGCAAGCTAAAGAAGTCAATCTACGGATTTAAGCAGGCATCCAGGAGCTGGAATATACGTTTTGATGAAGCAGTCAGTGACTTTGGTTTCATCAAGAACGCGGACGAATCTTGTGTATACAAGAAGGTCAGTGGGAGCAAAATTGCTTTCCTAGTATTATATGTCGACGACATATTGCTTATCGGAAATGACATTCCTATGTTGAACTCTGTCAAGATTTGTCTTGGGAAATGTTTTTCGATGAAGGATCTAGGAGAAGCACAGTACATATTGGGCATCAAGATTTACAGAGATAGATCTAAAAGGATGATTGGACTTAGTCAAAGCACTTATATCAATAAGGTGCTTGATAGGTTCAAGATGGCGGACTCCAAGCGAGGCTACCTACCCATGTCTCATGGAATGACTCTAAGCAAGACTCAGTGCCCAAAAACACTTGATGAGCGTAGACGAATGAGTGGGATTCCATATGCATCATTGATTGGTTCAATAATGTATGCTATGATATGTACACGCCCGGATGTTGCGTACGCACTCAGTGCTACGAGCAGATACCAGTCAGACCCAGGAGAGGCGCATTGGACTGCTGCCAAGAACATTCTGAAGTACCTGAAAAGGCACAAAGATGACTTCCTGGTCTATGGTGGAGATGATGAATTAATTGTTAAAGGCTATACGGACGCAAGTTTCCAAACCGACAAAGATGATTTCAGATCACAGTCTGGGTTTGTCTTCTGCCTCAACGGAGGAGCAGTAAGCTGGAAAAGTGCTAAGCAAAGCACCATTGCGGATTCTACAACTGAAGCGGAGTACATTGCTGCACATGAAGCAGCAAAGGAAGCTATATGGCTAAGGAAGTTCATAGGAGAACTTGGTGTAGTCCCCTCCATTAAAGGACCAATAGCCCTGTATTGTGATAATAACGGAGCTATTGCACAGGCAAAAGAGCCTAGACACCACCAGAGAGTCAAGCATGTACTTCGTAGATTTCACCTTCTACGAGAGTTCGTTGAAAGAAAAGAAGTCGAGATAAGCAAAATTGGAACTGATGACAACATATCAGATCCATTAACTAAACCTCTGCCGCAAGCGAAGCACAACTCGCACACTGCAGCTATGGGAATCAAGCATATTGGAGAATGGCTTTGATGTCTCTGTTTAATGTTTTAAAGTTTTAGAGTTTAAATCTTTGTAAAACATTATTGGTTAATCATTCACAATAAATGAAAGAAATTCATTTTTCCATTTAATTTGTGGTTTATTAAATGATGAGTCCCTTCAACTTGACGATATATTCAAGATAGACTGTCAGGACCAGTCCTGTGACTAAGAAATGTCTATCAAGTGAACTTGAATGTCAAAGGTTGAAAATGGTCCCTAATCGGAGTTTTCTATAAAATTGGACGCATAGAAAACGTTAGACGATTAGAGTGCAAGATGACTAGTAGTTCTGTTTCTTGAACTATGTGGACATGGCAATGTCATAATCATTTGCACAGATACTTACTTTGGGAAGACTAGTATCGGACAAGACCTATGAAACTTTACTGTAAGAGATGAAAGTCTGTCATAAGTAAATTTCATTAAATTATTAGACACTAAATCCTCAATACCTGAGTGATTTGAGATTACTTGTTTGAGAACTGGTTGCTTTGACGTTGACCAACCGTCGCACCGTAAAAGGAGGCTATAAAGGCAACGCTCAGGTAATCACCTATCAAACGAAGTCTAATCTCAAGATCGCAAGATTGGGATTGTCCTCCCATAAATCGGGATGAGATGCTTAAAAGTTGTACAAGGCCACTCGGAGAGCTAGAAACTGTGAAATGCATGGCCGTGCTCGGATGAATCATAGGCTATGATTATCTGTTTATTTGATCAGTTGAACTCTGAAACCGAGGAACACCTCTGGACATAATAAGGATGACAACTCTTACCTTATGTTCAAGAGCAAGCATCGAGCGACAAAGGAATTAGGAAATGCACACTTGTCCCTAAGGACAAGTGGGAGACTGAAGGAAATAATGCCCTTGGTCCAAGTATGCATTCTATGTTAAGTCTAATAAATGCGGTTCAGTATTAATTAACAAGTTAATAATTCAGTGAGATCAAGTGAGCTGAATGCCTAGCTAGAGGCCGCTTCAGTTCAAGTGGAATTAATGATATTAATCCACAGCTTACTCTTGACTGAACCCGTAGGGTCACACAAATAGTACGTAAACGGATCAAGTATTTAATGGCATTAAATACTCCATCTATGAATATTCGGAACCGACGGATCTTGGTTTCAGTGGGAGCTAAGATCGTCACAGGCAAGAAATGAATACTCCGGAAACGATGATATTGCCGGAAACGGAAATATGGATCGTATCGGAAATATGAATATTATCCAAATCGTAGATGTTGCCGGAAACGGAAACATGGTACGTATCGGAAAATATTATTGGAAATGGAAATATTACCAGAATCGGAAATATTACCGGAAACGGAAATATTGTCAGAATCGGAAATATTGCCGGAATCGGAAAATAATTCCGGAAACGGAAATATTAAATATTTGTTCGAAACGGAAATTAATTCCGGAATCGGAAATATTAAATATTGTTCGTATCGGAAATAGATTCCGGAAATGGAAATTTAATCGGAAGCATATCGTACGAATTAGCATCGGACGAGGCTTGCCGGACGAAGGCCCAGCACGAAGCCGGGGCCATCGCCCAGCAAGCATGCGCGCCACAAAGCCCAACCAAGGCAGCGGCCAGGCCTACCGCAAGGCAGGCCCAGCGCGCGCCAAGAGGCCACGGCTGCGTGGGCCTTGCCGCGCGGGCTGCTGCTCGCACGCGCATGGGCAGCCCTTGTGGCTGCCGTGTGTGTGAGAGTTTGTGCTCATGCGTGATTCCTGAATCTGCAAGAGTCAGTGTATGATTAAATGTCTATTCCTAATTGGATAAATTAATTAAATAGAATTCATGTAGGATTCTAATTCCAATTAATTCGCATCCTACTAGGATTACGATTCCTTTTCCATAACTCTATAAATAAAGGCCTAGGGGTCATAATTTATACACAAGTTTCAAAGTATTCAAAAGTGAGTTTTTAAGAGAAAATCAAACACACATCTTGCTCAAAAGTGCCGAAATTTTCTAGTACCTTAAGGGCGATTCTAGTTGGTCAATCTTAAGGCGGATCCGGACGTGCTGTGGACTATCTACGGAGGGACGACATTTGGAGTCCTAAAAGACTTGTTCTTGTTCGGTTCGGGCGCAGCTAGGGAGGGCACGCAACAAAGAGTATGCATCTAATTATGCTATATGATTATGTGTAAATAATATGTTTCCTGGGTTAATGGTTGTTTCCGCATGATCTATGTAAATGTCATATGTATCATAACCTAACACAAGGGAGCTCGTCGCCCGTGCGGCACGAATGCAATGAGCAAGGGCATGGTGCACGAGCACAAGGCAGCAGCCCTGCCTTGTGTCGTGGGCCACGAGCTATGAACAAATGGGCATGGGCGAAAGGCAAGCCAAGGCAGTCGTGTGTGGGCAGCAAGCGAGCTGCGCCACGACGCGCACTGCCTCGCGCAAGCGCGCGCAGCCTCGCGCGCAGCGAGCGCAAGCTCGCGTGCCACGAGCGCTGCGCCCAGCGATTGATCGCGCGTAATGGCTCGCGCGCACAACGAGCGATGGCTCGCGCGCACAGCGAGCGCTGGCTCGCGCGCACAGCGAGCGCTGGCGAGCGCGCACAGCGAGCGATGGCTCGCGTGCAGCGAGCACCATAGCGTACGATGGCTTGCGATGGAAGATGTAGCAGCTATGCGACGAGCGCATGGGCTGCGCGCACATGGCCAGCGATGGCTGTGTGCGTGCGGCCCATGGGAGTGCGATGCGTAGGGTGTTTGCGTTGCGATTAGATCGTTTTGAATGTTTAATTTGAAAGTTTTCAGTTTACGTAATTTTAATTAATTTTAAAATTAATAATTTAAATTATTTTCTTGGATTTTAATTTTGAATATTGTAATTATAATAAATTTTATTTATTCTAATCATTTTACTAAAATTAAAATCATGAATTAATTTAAATACGACTGAAATTAAATTAAACTTTTTGGATTCAATTATAAATTTATATGAGCTTTAAATTTTAATTAAATTTGTATGTTTCCGGTTAGACTTGAAATACATTTTTATGTTTAAAATTAGTAAAGCGTATGAATTTATTGGTTTAAGTGGGAGCCCTTTTAGTCATAAACTCTTGATTAGGTCTACGAATCCTTAAGGTTAAAACAACTTGATTAGAATTAATAAGGACCGAATAATTGGTAGATTATTGGTGCCCTTGATTAATTGCTGCAAATGTTTACGTGATGCATAATGTGTTTTACTAACCAGCTATGTGGGCCATTCATGATAATGAATGGGTGAATGGTATGTATTGTATATGTACTGTTTTGCAGGTTATGAAGTGACTAGTATGGCCCAAATATGATAGAAAATATGGTCTGCGTACCATTAATTTGAATGTAATTGGTCTAAAGTACCAAAGTTATTTTTCAATTCAAATATGGTATGCGTACCATCAAATAGTTGTAATTAGTTATAGCTTATCCTATTTGAAGAAAATGGTGCCTCCCACGGAGATTTTCAAGACGGACTTTGAAGTCAAAGCTTCAAGATGAAGTCGGGCCATACTAGATCACATTTATCTTATGCATGCTTTAAGTTATTTATTGCTTTAAATATGTCTTAATTATGCGTAAGATTGTGGCTTGATTATGTTGCATGATTAAGGATTTTAGTTCACTTAAAATCTAACCAACATAGTAAGAGCCTTAAGTTCCAAACTTAAAAATTGAGTTAAAAGGTGCCATGCCAAAATATACACTTGCTTGGATATCCTTTACATCAATCTAGTAATAGTTTTCGCTCAGCGAGGTGTTACTTATTGGTCCTAAAGGGGCAAGGTACACAAATAATTGTGAGTACATGTTAGTTTTGGTGAAACTCAACGATATAAGTAAGGAGTCCTTTTATGTCGTGGCAAAATCGATAGGTTTACCTAATAAGTTCTTAGACGTACCTATCAACCAAGAATAGTTTCTAGACTATTAGCAAAAGGTTTTGCTTACCTAAAATGTTCTAGGATTAAGTCGACAAACTGTGCTTAGTTCTTCAATGATTTTAGGATCTTGGAATCATTTTATTCACACCTGCCGGAACACATAACTTGAATAAAATGCTTAATAAACATTGAATTATGCATGTATGCTAGAATTTAAGTTTATTAAGAGAAACTGTGAATGGTTATTTATTTGTTTATTCTTTTCAATTGTAGTTTTTAATATGGCAAACAACAATTCATTCAACATTCGATCAATTCTCGAAAAGGAGAAGTTGAACGGGAAAAACTTCCTTGACTGGCAAAGGAACTTGCAAATAGTTCTTATGCAGGAAGAAAAGGAGTATGTCCTAGATGAGGCGATGCCCGAAGCCGCAGGCGACGGGGTCACTCAGGCAGCCCTCAATCGTTGGATTGATGCCAACAAGGATGTGAAATGTCTAATGCTCGCCACCATGAGTGCGGATCTGCAGAAAACGTTCATCAACTCAGATGCTTTCACAATCATCAGTGAGTTGAAGAACATGTTCCAAGATCTGGCTCGAGTCGAAAGATTCGAGACTCATAGGCAAATTCTTGAGACCAAGCTTAAGAAAGGCGAGCCCGTAAGTCCACATGTTCTCAAAATGATTGGACTCATTGAGAATATGAGTCGGCTGGATCAACAATTTTCTCAGGAAATGGCTATAGACAGCATCCTCCATTCTCTTCATAGCGGGTATGATCAGTTCAAACTGAACTACAGTATGAATAGTCTGGACAAAACGCTCACTGAGCTTCACGGTATGCTGAAGACCGCTGAAAAGACGCTCAAAAGTGATAAGCAGGATGTGCTTATGGTGCGTGGGAGCAAGTTCAAGAAATCTGGAAAGAAGAGGAATGCTAAGAAAGGTGGCAACAAGGCCAGCCCAACTAAGCAAACTGGCGCCAAATCTGTAAAGAGGAAGGTCAGTCAACCCACTTCTGAATCCGAATGCTTCTACTGCAAGAAGAAGGGGCATTGGAAGAGAGATTGCTTGAAGCTAAAGGAAGATCAGAAGAACGGAACAGTCGTTCCATCTTCAGGTATTTTCGTTATGGACTGTATACTTGCTAATTCAACTTCTTGGGTATTAGATACAGGTTGTGGCTCACACTTATGTTCCAATCCACAGGGACTAAGAAGAAGTAGAAAGTTAAGCAAGGGTGAAGTCGACCTACGAGTGGGAAATGGAGCACGGATTGCTGCATTAGCTGTAGGAACTTACTATTTGTCGTTGCCCTCCGGGCTAGTTTTGGAACTGGAAGAATGTTTCCATGTTCCAAGTCTTACTAAAAACATCATTTCAGTTTCTTGCTTAGATGCTAAGGGATTTTCCTTTTTAATAAAAGACAATAGTTGTTCGTTTTATTTTAAAGAGATGTTTTATGGATCTGCTAGATTAGTCAATGGACTTTATTTATTAGATCACGACAAACAAGTTTATAACATAAATACCAAAAAGGCCAAAAAGGATGATTCAGATCTCACCTATCTGTGGCATTGTCGATTAGGCCATATAAACTTGAAACGCTTAGAAAGACTTCAAAAGGAAGGAATTCTAGAACCATTTGACTTAGAGGATTATGGTAAATGCGAATCATGTTTACTTGGCAAAATGACAAAGCAACCTTTCTCTAAAGTTGGAGAAAGAGCAAATGAACTATTGGGTTTAATCCATACAGATGTATGTGGACCAATGAGTACAAATACTAGAGGTGGTTTCAGCTACTTTATCACTTTCACTGATGACTTCAGTAGGTATGGTTATGTCTACCTAATGAAGCATAAGTCTGAATCCTTTGACAAATTCAAGGAATTTCAGAGTGAAGTAGAGAATCAATTAGGCAAGAAGATTAAAGCACTGCGGTCTGATAGAGGCGGTGAATATCTGAGCTATGAATTTGATGACCATCTGAAAGAATGTGGAATTCTATCAGAATTGACTCCTCCTGGAACACCACAATGGAACGGTGTGTCGGAACGGAGGAACAGAACCTTGCTAGACATGGTCAGGTCAATGATGGGTCAGGCCGAACTTCCATTAGAATTTTGGGGACATGCACTAAATACAGCTGCACTCACTATAAATAGAGCTCCGTCTAAAGCTGTCGAAAAGACTCCATACGAATTATGGTTTGGAAAGCCTCCAAATGTGTCTTTTCTTAAGATTTGGGGATGTGAAGTATACGTCAAACGATTAATTTCAGACAAACTTCATCCAAAATCTGACAAATGTATCCTTGTGGGCTATCCAAAGGAAACAAAGGGGTATTACTTCTACAATACATCTGAGAACAAAGTGTTTGTTGCTCGAGATGGTGTCTTTTTGGAGAAAGATCACATTTCCAAAATGACAAGTGGGAGAAAAGTAGACCTCGAAGAAATTCGAGTCGAACAACAAACTCTGGAGAATGCTCAAGATGACATTCAGGATGAAACTCAGAGATCTTTAGAAGAATCTGGTGAGAATCATGGTCAATCTAGAAATGTTACCCCGCGTAGATCGCAAAGATATAGATCTCAACCGGAAAGGTACTTAGGTATTTTGACGAACGAGAGCTATGACGTTCTATTACTTGAAAGTGATGAACCTGCGACTTACAAACAAGCTATGACGAGCCCTAGCTCCAAGCAATGGCAAGAAGCCATGCAATCTGAATTGGACTCCATGTCTGAAAACCAAGTATGGGATTTGGTCGATTTGCCAGATGGCTACCAAGCCATTGGAAGCAAATGGGTTTTCAAACTGAAAAAGGACAAGGATGGGAAACTTGAAGTTTTCAAAGCTAGATTGGTTGCAAAAGGTTACAGGCAAGTCCACGGTGTGGATTACGATGAAACCTTTTCACCAGTTGCAATGCTAAAGTCTATTCGGATAATGTTAGCAATCGCTGCATATTACGATTACGAAATATGGCAGATGGATGTCAAAACTGCTTTCTTAAACGGCGTTTTAACAGAAACTGTGTTTATGACACAGCCTGAAGGTTTTGAGGATCCAAAGAATGCTAAAAAGGTATGCAAGCTAAAGAAGTCAATCTACGGATTGAAGCAGGCATCCAGGAGCTGGAATATACGTTTTGATGAAGCAGTCAAGGACTTTGGTTTCATCAAGAACGCAGACGAATCTTGTGTATACAAGAAGGTCAGTGGGAGCAAAATTGCTTTCCTAGTATTATATGTCGACGACATATTGCTTATCGAAAATGACATTCCTATGTTGAACTCTGTCAAGATTTGGCTTGGGAAATGTTTTTCGATGAAGGATCTAGGAGAAGCACAGTACATATTGGGCATCAAGATTTACAGAGATAGATCTAAAAGGATGATTGGACTTAGTCAAAGCACTTATATCAATAAGGTGCTTGATAGGTTCAAGATGGCGGACTCCAAGCGAGGCTACCTACCCACGTCTCATGGAATGACTCTAAGCAAGACTCAGTGCCCAAAAACACTTGATGAGCGTAGACGAATGAATGGGATTCCATATGCATCATTGATTGGTTCAATAATGTATGCTATGATATGTACACGCCCGGATGTTGCGTACGCACTCAGTGCTACGAGCAGATACCAGTCAGACCCAGGAGAGGCGCATTGGACTGCTGCCAAGAACATTCTGAAGTACCTGAAAAGGCACAAAGATGACTTCCTGGTCTATGGTGGAGATGATGAATTAATTGTTAAAGGCTATACGGACGCAAGTTTTCAATCCGACAAAGATGATTTCAGATCACAGTCTGGGTTTGTCTTCTGCCTCAACAGAGGAGCAGTAAGCTGGAAAAGTGCTAAGCAAAGCACCATTGCGGATTCTACAACTGAAGCGGAGTACATTGCTGCACATGAAGCAGCAAAGGAAGCTATATGGCTAAGGAAGTTCATAGGTGAACTTGGTGTAGTCCCCTCCATTAAAGGACCAATAGCCCTGTATTGTGACAATAACGGAGCTATTGCACAGGCAAAAGAGCCTAGACACCACCAGAGAGTCAAGCATGTACTTCGTAGATTTCACCTTCTACGAGAGTTCGTTGAAAGAAAAGAAGTCGAGATAAGCAAAATTGGAACTGATGACAACATATCAGATCCATTGACTAAACCTCTCCCGCAGGCGAAGCACAACTCGCACACTGCAGCTATGGGAATCAAGCATATTGGAGAATGGCTTTGATGTCTCTGTTTAATGTTTTAAAGTTTTAGAGTTTAAATCTTTGTAAAACATTATTGGTTAATCATTCACAATAAATGAAAAGAATTCATTTTTCTATTTAATTTGTGGTTTATTAAATGATGAGTCCCTTCAATTTGACGATATATTCAAGATAGACTGTCAGGACCAGTTCTGTGACTAAGAAATGTCTATCAAGTGAACTTGAATGTCAAAGGTTGAAAATGGTCCCTAGTCGGAGTTTTCTATAAAATTGGACGCATAGAAAATGTTAGACGATTAGAATGCAAGATGACTAGTAGTTCTGTTTCTTGAAATATGTGGACATGGCAATGTCATAATCATTTGCATAGATACTTACTTTGGGAAGACTAGTATCGGACAAGACCTATGAAACTTTACTGTAAGAGATGAAAGTCTGTCATAAGTAAATTTCATTAAATTATTAGACACTAAATCCTCAATACCTGAGTGATTTGAGATTACTTGTTTGAGAACTGGTTGCTTTGACGTTGACCAACCGTCGCACCGTAAAAGGAGGCTATAAAGGCAACGCTCAGGTAATCACCTATCAAACGAAGTCTAATCTCAAGATCGCAAGATTGGGATTGTCCTCCCATAAATCGGGATGAGATGCTTAAAAGTTGTACAAGGCCACTCGGAGAGCTAGAAACTGTGAAATGCATGGCCGTGCTCGGATGAATCATAGGCTATGATTATCTGTTTATTTGATCAGTTGAACTCTGAAACCGAGGAACACCTCTGGACATAATAAGGATGACAACTCTTACCTTATGTTCAAGAGCAAGCATCGAGCGACAAAGGAATAAGGAAATGCACACTTGTCCCTAAGGACAAGTGGGAGACTGAAGGAAATAATGCCCTTGGTCCAAGTATGCATTCTATGTTAAGTCTAATAAATGCGGTTCAGTATTAATTAACAAGTTAATAATTCAGTGAGATCAAGTGAGCTGAATGCCTAGCTAGAGGCCGCTTCAGTTCAAGTGGAATTAATGATATTAATCCACAGCTTACTCTTGACTGAACCCGTAGGGTCACACAAATAGTACGTAAACGGATCAAGTATTTAATGGCATTAGATACTCCATCTATGGATATTCGGAATCGACGGATCTTGGTTTCAGTGGGAGCTGAGATCGTCACAGGCAAGAAATGAATACTCCGGAAACGATGATATTGCCGGAAACGGAAATATGGATCGTATCGGAAATATAAATATTATCCAAGTCGTAGATGTTGCCGGAAACGGAAACATGGTACGTATCGGAAAATATTATCGAAAATGGAAATATTGCCAGAATCAGAAATATTGCCGGAAACGGAAATATTGTCAGAATCGGAAATATTATCGGAATCGGAAAATAATTCCGGAAACGGAAATATTAAATATTTGTTCAAAACGGAAATTGATTCCGGAATCGGAAATATTAAATATTGTTCGTATCGTAAATGAATTCCGGAACCGGGAATTTAATCGGAAGCGTATCGTACGAATTAGCATCGGACGAGGCCTGCCGGACGAAGGCCCAGCACGAAGTCGGGCCATCGCCCAGCAAGCCAAACGCGCGCCCAGCCAAGGCAGCGCCCAGGCCCACCGCAAGGCAGGCCCAGCGCGCGCCAAGGCCATGGCCTCGCTGCGTGGGCTGCTGCTCGCACGCACACGCATGGGCGGCCCTCGTGGCTGCCGTGTGTGTGTGAGTTTGTGTTCATGCATGATTCCTAAAACTATTAGAGTTAGTATATGATTAAATTCCTATTCCTAAAAGGATAAATTAATTAATTAGAGTTCTTGTAGGATTCTAAGTTTAATTAATTCGTATCCTACTAGGATTCCAATTCCCTTTCCATAACTCTATAAATACGTGCCTAGGGTCACATATTTTCAGAGATTAATTCAAGTATTCAAAGTGAGTTTTGAGAGAAAAATTCAGTCATATTTCTTACCTAAGAGTGCCGAAAATTCTAGTACCTTAAGGGCGATTCTAGTTGGTCAATCTTAAGGCGGATCCGGACGTGCTGTGGACTATCTACGGAGGGACGACACTTGGAGTCCTAAAGACTTGTTCTTGTTCGGTTCGGGCGCAGCTAGGGAAGGCACGCAACAAAGAGTATGCATCTAAATTATGCTATATGATTATGTGTAAATAATATGTATTTCTGGCTAAATGGTTGTTTCCGCATGATTTATGAATTGTCATATGTATCATAACCTAACAATATGTTTCAAGCACCTAAAATCCTCTGCCGCCAAATAATCATTAGATAAATACAAATCCACGACTGTGGAAGAAATTGAAGGGATTACGAATCACATTCTGAAGGGATTAAGAATCCTATTCTGAAGGAATCAAACATACGACAAAAAGTGGACTATAAGGCACTCAAATTAAATTTATGAAAAAATTTGTTGCATATTGTCGATTTCAAACAGATAAACAAGTCAACAAGGTTCATATTTAACATGTACGAGTCAAGAGAAAACCTAAAACAGAAGGGACAAATCAATAAGGTACACAGATAGTATGATTTAAGAGCAAACCTGAGGCAGAAGGGGCATACAACCAATCTGCATATCTATTGTTGACAATGCAGAAACAACGACAGTGTAATGTACCCCGAACTGCAAGTTTCCACAAGGATTGTTCATTCAGTTGCTCCATCTGCAATAAGTCACATATTTACAGGGAAAAAAGTTGTACTCTGTTAACATTTTTGTGATCAATCTCATGAGAATACATACATCTGATCCCTGGACTGTTTGAAGGGTTTTATTTTCTTCTTATGTTTATATTAGTGTTATGAATTCAAATATTAAATAATTACCTGAGAATAAGCTGTGTGATCGTACACAAGGCCCTTACCTAAAGCAAAAGGCACAAGAAAACAAAGAAGAAGAAGAAGAAGAAAATGATATCAATAATAAATTGCATAAGTAAATAAACAGGGATGATAGAGTGAGAATTTTCAAGACAGAGCGAACCATATGTTAGTATAACATCAGCTCCTAGGAGGAACCAGAACAGCAACAAAGTATGCAGGTATTATCTTTCATGCTATTTTCCTAGGCTGGAATCTGTTTTTATAAGTGAAATGTGTTTCCTAGAAATCATTCTTTAAAACTGCAACAGAGTGGATACGATGTGCAATGTCCAAAACCGGGATCGGACGAATGAAAGAGAGTCGATATGGGAAATCGAGTTACTGATGCAGCTTATAGTGTCTGTAATCATCCATGCAGTGCCAAAATGTATCAAGTACATAGCTGCTATTGTTGCCAATACATCACAAGAACTTTATGATGGACAATGAAAGAAGCAATTAGTTATTTCCGTTCATGAAGTAATTCATTTTAGAGCTCTTACTTAACCCCCACTCTTATATCACTCTTAACCCCCTCACTCTAGACATGGGAAAGTTTAGGCAAGCGAAATTCCCTTTTATTGAACTATACTTCTTTTCATGACATCTAAAAACATTGAGTAATGACATCCCTTCCACCAAAACGACAGAAAAGGTAAAGTAGGACATGTTAAGCATCAAATCCTAAGAAAATCTATTACCAAGAAAATCCCCAAAGTCTAAGAAGCCAACATCCAGGTGTTTGAACAACCCTGAGTCATATAAAAACAATCAGAGCCGAGGAAAACCAATCAATTACAACAAAATTGCTCTAACATGGAACTTGAACAAAATAAAATTTCTATCTAATTGATTCAAACAAAAGTAATTGCAAAATCTGGGGATAAGAGTGAGAGAAAAAAGTTACTGATTCTAGCAAATCTTTTAGATTGGAGGGAGAGCTTATCAAATCGTCTGAAATCTTATTGCCGAAACCGATCAAATCTGTAAGCGATTTGAACTAATCGTCAAGCAACAATATCAAATATGCAAGCAATTCGGAGTAATCTTCAAGCAATTCACACTAATCTTCAAGCAATTCGATCAAATCAACAACCAATTCAAACTAAATCGAATTACGATAACAGTTAACCTAATATTGCATATTGAAACAAATTCGCAAATTCATAAGGAAAAATCGCAACATATTTTACGAATCATAGTACTAATCACGAAATTCGAACCAAAAAACGCTAAACATCAACCAATTGTAGAATAATTGCCTTCAACATAACTAATTTTAAGGAAAGAATACGAGATTCGTACCTTTTTTGAGATTTTTTGAACAAATCGATTTCTAGGGTTCCAGAAAATTTGCAGAGAAAAACTATTTTTTTCTTTTTGAATCTGGAAGAAGATAATGGAAATTCAAGTTTATCTGGATCAAGTCGGTTAAAAAGGAAAATGAAGGATTAGAAGAAACTGGGGAGGAGAAGACGAAGAATCTTTCACCCTCTTTTGTTAATATTATAATTACTCTGGTTAATTTTTGAAGGGCAACCAAAACATTTCGTCCTCTTTGTTAGAGGTATTAAAGGCAATTAAAACATTTCGCCCTCTTTGTTAGTTATATTAAAGGGCAATTAAATAATTTCGCCCTCTTTATGAATACCCAATATCAAAAAAGGCAGTTAGATAATTTCGCCCTGTTTGCTCATATCAACAAGGACAATACAATACCGCCCTATTTGATCCGTTCTACTAGGACGATTTTATTATCGCCTTTCTTTTGATGATAAAATCGCCCTCCTTGCTTCTGATTCTTGTAGTGAATACTTGTACAAAAAATTTATCAAAGTTCGATCAAATTAGAAATGCATTCGGAACTCCGCATAATTCACATAAGAGTTTATATGGTAGCTGTTAGTTCATTCCCACCTAAAATTTCATAAGAATTCCTATGGTAGCTATTACAACATGACTTATAAAACATGTTTTCCCACCTAATATTTCCTATGGTATGTGTTAATTCATTCCACGGTACTTGAAAAGTGATACTGTATTAATGGAAGCTCCTAATGGAACTCCCTCCAAAAATAAACGTATGCCACTAAATACAGCGAGCACACGGTATTCTTTAGTAAAAGGCGAAAGAATAGTTCGCTTTGTGCTCACTGCGTGGCTGCGTGAGTTTAACGAAAATGATGGCCACTTATTTATACCGCTATTCTAGCTTGTATCTTCTTCTTTTCCTATGTGGGAGCAATCTGCTTATTTTTCTGAAGCCTAAAACTTTGTACAATATTTTAGCTCTGAAACTAAAATAGATCACGTGCACGCACGGATTTTGATCATTTTTTTCACAAAATATTTAACGGTATCTCCCAAACTACTGAATAGTTATAACATTTTTAACATACTCGTTTAAATTTATTCATCTAATGTGCATATTTAAAATGTTAATATGGTAATTTGACCAAACTATTGAGTGATTTATTTTTCATTTTTAATATAGCGATTTGACTAAAATATTACCAATTTGGAATCATTATTATTACGTTGTATCTATTATTATCATAATTTATAAACTAAATTTTGTTTCCATACATAAATAATTTATAAAAAAAGGTAAAGAATAAAAAAAAATAGATACACTTTTTTGGGGAAATGGTTTTTGGCAGAAAAAACTCACACCAGGAATTGACACGTGTTATTTCTGGTGTTTCTTTTAGTATATAGTAATAGATAACAACAAATGATCAGTTGTGTACTCGAATAACCTTAATGGAAAAAATGTCAAATCTTTTGATTTCTAATTGATCTAATTTTAAACGGTGTGATCTACATCGCCTATATAATTTTCAGTAATGGTATTCGATTAACTTTAAGAATTTAAGGCTCGTCGACTAGGTCAAGAAAACTGAATGTAAAGATTTAAACATGCATAGATGTACATCATGCAATAAAGCATTCATAGACGTACGTCATGCATGTGTAACCTGTCCTCTTAAGATTGAATTACTAATGCTACAGGTTAAGGAAATTAAAGTCAGACGTTCTGATTTTGAGCTTTTGGTTTAACCAATATAACAAATTAACAGCAGACAGTCTCCAAGTTGTAGGAAATATATTGGATGAACATCTTTAAAGATACTAATTAGAAGTTCAATTATACAGAAATGAATACACACAAACACAAAATGCTATGGAGTACCATTTTTATTCTTATACTGATTATACTGATGATTTGAGTTAGTTAAGGAAGGCCAAGATTCAAGCAGCAGGTTTATCATGGTGAGGTTATCCTTAGTATAGAAAGCAAATTCTGGAACAAGCAGGTTTGATTTGGCATACTGAATATGGAGAAGAATTTTTGTATTTGAATTGTAAGGCTTTACCCTCAAGAGAGGGAGCCCTTCCAGAAATTCTCGACGGCCAAGGTCAAGCCAAGGCCGAAGAGGGGGTTTGGAAATAGTTTTCAACCAGCAATTGACGCGCCTCGGTTATTACCTCACTAGCTGCGTCATTGCCCCAAGCGCAAAGATGTTCTCGTGTGATGTTAATGTCTACATTTTATGATGTGGGACAAGAACTTTAACCTTACCATTTGATGCAGAGTTGATGCTACACCTTCTAAGTGGTGGAATCAGGGGCGTCCGAGTAGGAGGTTAAATGTGGGTTTAATTTTCACTATCTTGATTTCTGTAGTTCTCGCTACATGTAACACCTTGATAATTCTCTCTTTTTTAAAGTACCCTTTTAATATAAAATATAGATAATTATCAAGGAATTATTGCCTGTGAGAAAATGTATCGACTTACTCGGAATTTTACAGCGGAAAACATAATAATAACTTTATAGAATAAATAGTCAATTATAACTCAACTCTAAAACCAACCAATAAAATCCAAAGTCAACTTAAAACAACCCAAGGTCAACTTAAATAAATACAATCCAAGGTCAACTTAGAAAATTATAAATAACTACACAAACTCTCCATTCCCGAACCCAATTATGCATCATCTTCAAACCTATAAATGGACAATGCTTATTGATCCTTATAGACTATCACCGAAATGGGTCATCACATGATCAATAAGGCATAGCCATGATCAAGATGCACAAACAAAAACACGTAATCAGCAAAGCTGAGTACTACATACTAAATAAAAACAATCCTAACATGATACTAATAATCAAACAATCCTAACATGATACTAATAAATAATAGATAATAATAAGTAACAACATAAAGACTCACAAATAACTTTTACTAGACTAACTTATAATAGCAATTAATTTAAATGGATTAGTCAATGGACTGAGTTGTCTAACTGAAATAGTGTTCCTTTTGGAAGACAAAATACAGGCGAGACTCCGTATTCTCATGACCTACGATATCGAGGAACCCTTTAATTAAAATAGAACATGGTAACCACTTCGATCCCAGAAAAAGACATGGGCTACCACCCTAAACTCCAACTCCTAATAGTCCGTCACTTCAAACATTCACAGTTTAAAGCTATATTGTAAAACGTTTTTTTTTACAACAGCTATTTACCCGTTGCATGTGAATAACATACAATGATATAAACAATCCATCATAGAATGTGAATGTGAATAATGTATAATTTAAACCATTACATGCATTTAGATACATGTATGATGTATGTAGCCCAGCAATGTCATGGGAATAAAAACATTGAATCTGTCCGCAATTTTTTTTAAGAAAGTGATAATCGCTCTTTTATAAAAGTGTTTTATGAATTTCGTTTTCTCCTGGAAAAAAAAATTGTGCACGCCAAAATTATGTACATGTAACAAATAAAATTAACGGATTTTTCATGAAATACCCCCGAGTATTTCCATAATTCACCAAACGCCCATCAAGTTTCAATAATTCATAAAATACCCCTATTTCAATACTTATACCCCAACTACCCCTATTTCAATACTTAATACACCAAGTACTTTTAATGACGTTATTGACCCTATAATAAACCAATCGAATTTTTCATGAAATACCACAGAGTTTTGCCATAATTCACCAATTAAATGCCTATCAAGTTTCACTAATACATAAAATACCCCTATTTCAATACTTAATACCCCAACTACCCCTATTTCAATACTTAATACACCAAATAATAAACGACATATTTCATTAATGTCTAATTAACTCACCAATTAATTCCCTAATCAACCCACCCATTTCTTTTTTCTTTCCCCAACTCTGATTTTCTTTGAAAGAACATTGAAATCGATTCCTCCCCAAATCAATTTTCTTCACATTATAACTAACTGCCCAACCACCACCACCACCTCCTAAATCCATCGCCTCCTCCACCACCGTCAAAACTCCCCTTCGCTTCGCCCAGAACTGAATCGCTGCCCCCTCACATTTCCTCCTCCCTCACGCCCTCCCTGCCTCATAGGTACACTCAATGTTTCACCACCTCACCAGTCGAGTAGTTGACAGCAGCGAGAAGTGAGCGACTGAGCGAGCCTACCTGCCGGAAAACGATGATGCGTGAAAAAAACAAACGTTGCGAGTAAAAATGAACGAAGGAAGTATAATTTTTCATATAAATACTCCCTCCATTTCGAGTAAATGTTTAGACCCCAGAAATTCCCTTATAATATAGAGATTAGCTTGGACATACAAGATATATTGCAAGAAGCAAGATAAAAAAGCAAATTCAAATGATACACTTTAATAATAAAATCAATTAAACAACGTACAGAAGGAAATCATTGTTATATAATTAGATATTTGCAGCAGTAGCTAGATATAGCACGATCGATCTAGCCGCATGTACCCGAAAAATAGCCGTCGCATGTATAGTTCGAGCAACAAGGGGTAAATAGACTGCATGATTCCCCAGCCCCGGGGCACGGATGGCATGTACCGGAAAAGAAGCCGTCACACGAGAGCTCAGAGCAACACTGAGTGAAGATTTTACTGCAAGAAGCACCAAGTCCTGGGCACGTTTGGCAAGTATGAGCCTCGAGCTCGAATTGTCTGCATTCATAACCCGGGCAACACTCATTAGGAGTGTTGCAAAGGGTGTTTACTGGAGTGCATTCATCCTGTGCGGCGACTTTATTAGTCGCCACCATCAGAATAACGGCAACCATAAGCCCAAGAACAACCTTAAAGTTACTCATTGTTTTCATGTATCTTATTATCTTAATTTTCTGGTGCTCTTATCTATGGATTTCCAGGCTTTTTATAAACTTCAATTCCTAATCAAAGTCGTACCTGATTAATTATGTAACAATCATAGCCAACGCATACTGATGCGTGCAACATCGACATAATTAAGTTGGCAACCAGTTGAATTATCCCTTAATATATTACTATCAATCTAAGAATGTCCTAAGAAATAAAATTTTTGAAATGAATAATTAATAGGAAAATTTGCAAGAAACCACTTTTTAAAATACAAAGATTGATTTTATGTGAAACCACCTTTTAAAAGGAATTTTACAAGAAGAAACCTAAATCATAAATTTTTTTATCAAAAGACCACCTTTGTCCGAAATCCGGTAGTTAACTGCATTTTCCGGCATTACACCTATATAGTTTTTTTTTTCTTCTCTTTCTCTCTCTCTTCTTCCTACCCGGCCTTCTCCATTCTTAATCCCCTACAACTCATTCAGTATTTCTTAATTCATCACAACAAGCCCATGTTACTTTCTTCCTCAACTAACTTCATCCTTAAAACAATTACCCCGTCCAGTTAATACAAACTCAATTTTACTAAAAAAAAAAAAGCTAATTGTTCTTTTCGAGTCTAATCAACAACAACTCCAATTAATTCACAAGCTTAGTGGTTTTCGCATCCATGGCATATCTGTTGAATAAATTAACGTGAAAGAGAGTGAAAGAAATAAGCGAATAACATTTCATTCTGAATCAAAATACACGTACATCATATATTTATACACTGCTAGCGATAACTAATAAACCTAAAATTAAGGGAAACATAATCCCATGATAACCCACTAACTAACTAAATCAGAAAACTTATCCCATTAATTGTAACTCATTATTCCCATTAGTCCATGACTTAGTAAACCACTAAGTTACTGACTCCTAGATAAACTCTAACAAAATAAATATTAATTTGAATAATTATCTAACATCCTCCCTTGATCCAAAATCACGTACAATTGCTCAACCTTGCTATTGTCTTCAACGATCCATATTGCGGTCGACTCCGACTTGAACTCTGACATTTTTTAAAAAAAATCTCAACACGAACTCTCGACACACAAGAACACACGACTAGAAGAGGTTACTTTCTTCTCCTTCAACATTTTGAACAAAATTGGTTTGCTCTTTCTCAACACGTTGCTTATCCCAACACCTATCTTCTTTGTGACCATACCTTTTGCAATAGTAGCATTGAACGCTACTCATGGATTGACGTTGTCCTTCGAATCGACCACGACCACCTCCATCACGACCACAACCACGACTACTCATACCGCGACCACGACCTTCACCATAATACCAATCACCCGACATTTGCCCCGTAACTTGAAAGGCTTTCTCCTCGACGTTTTCTTCCGTAGACTTATCTATTCTCTCCTCATGAGCCATTAATGAACTCATCAATTCATTAAATGTGTAAGTTGATATGTCCTTAGACTCTAAAATTGCAGTCACAATATGTTTATAATCACTATTCAAACTCCTTAACACCTTGCCCACAATTGACTCATTTGAGATATTATCACCGTATATTTTCATTTGACTAATAATTGAAGACACTTTAGACAAATAATCTTGAATTGATTCTATCTTTGTCATTGTTAAACTTTCAAATTGTGTACGAAGGGTTTGTAATTTTACAGCAATTACCTTCTTATCAACAAAATACTCCTGCTTGATGATTTCCCACGCTTGTTTCGATGTTGACGCAGCGGAAATTCGTGGGAAATTTTCATCATCCAATGCCGATCGGATAAAGAACAGAGCCTTTGCATCTCTCTTCCTATTTTCCCGTAGGCTTTGATCTGGTTCAGCCGGTGCCTCTGCCGGTTCCGTATACCCGTTCTCCACCATATCCCACAACTCTTGAGACTTGAACATAGTTTTCATCTTGAGACTCCATAAATGATAATTCTCCCCCTTAAACAATGAGATTAGGGGCTGAGAACTAGAACCACTACCATTAATCGCCATACTCCACACAATTAATTCACTCACAAACAAACTCTCACAATAATGGAAAAGAGAGCTACGTTGCTTTCTTGACTCTCACAACTCACACTTTTTTTTTGTATGTTCTCACGGTAGAAACAAACTGTTGTGTTTGTTCCTTTCTCTCACCCTCTCTTTTTTTTTGGTATGGATCTAACCTGGAGCTCTAGATACCATGTTGAATAAATTAATGTGAAATAGAGTGAAAGAAATAAGCGAATAACATTGCATTCTGAATCAAAATACACGTACATCATATATCTATATACTGCTAGAGATAACTAATAAACCTAAAATTAAGGGAAACATAATCCCATGATAACCCACTAACTAACTAAATCAGAAAACTTATCCCATTAATTTTAGCCCATTATTCCCATTAGTCCATGACTTGTAAACCACTAAGTTACTGACTCCTAGAAAAACTCTAACAAAATAAATATTAATTTGAATCATTATCTAACAATATCAGGCCAAAAAATCTTCACCATTCTCGCCAATTTTTTTCTTTCTTTCTTTTGTGTGGGCAATCTATCGTAACTAGCTTAAAGTTTTCTTTAATTCTGTTTAATTTTGAATTAGTCTATGCCCGTGCTAATGTACGGGTTATTTATTATCATGTCATTTACTCAATAGTATTTATGCACGCGATGCATGTTTGAGATTTTACAATAACAATTAGAGTATGTATAGAAACGAAAAAAAGTTAAAACATAAGAAACAATTTGTGTGATAAGTACATTATCTAAAAAACTTAGCACTTATAAAACATGGAAAAAAAAGAAGGAATAGTAATTCATCTAATATTCCATCTTATAATTACCAAAAAAATAGTATCCCATCTTATTTTTTTTATAAAAAAGCCCAGAAGGAGCGAGTATGCGAAACACCTAAAATTCTAAAACTACACGACAAATTCTTAACCAATGTTTATGATTGTAAATTCTAATATTTAATCTTAATAAATTCATCAACCAATGTAAACTCGATTTTTTGTCATGCATTTTGATTGATGATCTAGTCCAACTACTAAAATAATGATGTTCTAAGATAATCTAATGATAATTAAAAAAATAATCTTGATTGAACAATGGTCCGTGTTATCTACGAAGTATAACATAAAATTGGTTAGATGACTTTTTACCCTTGCATTTGCACAACTTCTTTAAAATATAAAAAATAAAACAGATGGAAAAAAATATTTTGCCAAACACAAAATGAATTATCTTTTATATATAATTTCGTTTATCAAAACTACTCCCTCCGTATAAAGGAAACTTCTACATTAAAATAGTACGTACATGTATCATGCATGTTTCTTCTCTCATGGTCTCCACTCTCAAATATAATATTTTGTTTCCTCTTCCAAAGGCTCAACAGTCCGCACATACTCACATCATCTTTTCTCACAATAATTATCTACTCACTATCGAATATTTACAATAAAGAATTAACACATCCACACACTTATATCTTATTACAAGAAAATTAATTCATATTCCTAAAACTTTATCCTGTCGAAGTGTAACTCCTAAAAAGTACGGAGAGAACATCATTTTAAAAATGTTTGCTCCAAATTTTCCCCCTCTCAAAACAAGTACGTACTAACATATTGTAGCTTACTTGTATATCTAATCATTTTATAAATATAAAATGTAAAATTTAAAATGGAGAAGTCATGTTTAGTTTACGTTTCAATATCATGGATTCCTGATTATATTAAAGTAAAAAATTGTATATACACTGTCAAACATATGTATGCATATTGGTTTTATATAATTCAATTCTCTAAAATAAATTATAATTTTTGTGATCTTCCTCTAAGAAAAACATATAGCATTGTAAATTAATTGTATAAAGAGGTAAGTACGTAAGAAAAATGATCGTAACATTTAAGATATTACAGTATGGGAAAATTAAATCATCATCAATATGGAGCTGAGTGGTTAATCAGGAAATTAAGATAAGAGAATATAATTAAAGAGTGAGTTTAGTAATTTAAACAAATATGTTAAGATTTTATTAAAAATTTAATTACATAATTAATGCTTCTTTGTGAATTGAATGTTGTGATAATGTGTTAGGAGAATTGGATGAAGTTCAATCAAGCGAGATTAATGGTCCAAAATGCCTAATGCATGAGATGGCTTGGATGACCTTTTGCTTAACTCTCACTTTTCACCACTTTACTTTAATAATATAGAGTAGAATTATTTTGATTTTTTTTTTATTTTCTTAATTAAACTTGAAATACTTAATTTCAAGCACTTGAGAGTCTCATGTATTTGTGATTTTTTTTTCCTCAAAGATAAAAATGGGGAGTAAGTTTTATAAAAATTGAAAATTGAGGAATAAGTTTGGTGTTAGGTCTTTTCTTTGGAGCAATCTTAGCCTTCTTAGGTTATGATGGGTACGTGAGTGTAATAGAGGAACAATAATCCTTGGTTATGATGGTTTGCGCCCTTTATCTCTCCATTTTCATTCTCTTCTTTGCAAGCCATCTTTTCCTCTTCATTAACGGATTCCAATAAATTTGTTAAATTATGATCCGCGTTGACGGAAAGTTGGATAAAATCTATTAAAAACATGATGAATACATTGTTTTATAAAGGAAAATTTGTCAAAAATTAGCTACCTTATAAAATCGTATTTTTATGAGAAGCTACCTTATAAAAACTTTATGTTGTAATATATACTACCTTTGTCCAAATTATGAGCCTTAAGGATATGCACCTCACGCGCCATTAAGTTACTCATTTCAGATGCCACGGGAAATACATGGTAAAGTCAATCCCGGAATTTCGATTTTAAATATGTTCAAAATTTAGTTAAAGGTAGTATCTTACATCATAATTTTTTTTATAAGATAGTCAATTACAACATTTTTGTTATAAGGTAGTTGATTTCTCGCAAAAATCAGATTTAATAAGGTAATTTTTGACAAATTTGTCTTTTATAAATTAAGATAATAAATCTGAAATTACATTATATAGAGGGGTAAATACAAAATCTAAAACTTAAAATTGGTAAATATGTAATTGTAAATTCTTCAAAGGAGCAATAAGAAAGATTTAGATATGAGATTAAGGCCCCGTTTCGATCACCTTATTTCTCCTGATCTGGTCTGATTTGATTTGATTTGATCTGATCTTATGTGAACTTACTTTTTCTGATCTGATCCCTGATCTGAACTTATTTTTTCTGATCTGGTCTGATCTGATCTTGTCTAATCTGATTTCAAAATTGAGTTTAAACAAAAATCTACATTTATTAATATTAAACGACTTACCTGTAAAATAAGTGTTACACAAATTTATAATATTGTTATTATTTATTTTACTTTTCACATGATTTAACTATTTCTTATATTAGAGGGACCTAGACATGATCTAGATAGAGGGATTATGATCTGGACATATCATTTCTGATCTGGATATGATCTCTACAGATCGGTTCTGATTTGGGGATGATATGTACAAATTTGGTTCTGATTTGGATATGATATGAACAAATCAGTTCTAATATGAACATGGTCAGTACAGATCTGGACATGATCTATACAGAAACGTTTTGGTCTGGACATGATCTATATAGACAAGTTCTGATTTGGACATGATGTAGACAGATCGGTTTTGATCGAAATAGATCGATTCAAATTTGGGCATGATCTGGACATATAGGTTTTGATATGGACTTGATCTTGACAAATCAGTACAGATTTAGACATGATCTAGCTAGATAGATCGATCCGAATATATGGGTTATGATATGGACAAATCGGTTCTGATCTGGACTTGATCTTTGTATATCAATTCTGATCTGGACATGATCTATATAGATCAATTCCTATATGGACATGATTTGTATAGATCAGTTCTGACCTGGACATGATCTCTACAAATCAGTTCTGATCTGGTCATGATCTCTGCGGATCCATTCTGATCTGAACATAATCTGTACATAGTCGATATCTAGACCAGTCCTAATCTGGACATATCGATTCTGATCTAGACATGATATCTGTACAAATCGGTTCTAATCTGAACATATTGGTTCTGTAAGGATCGGACATGACTTGTAAGGATCTATATATCATTTCTAATCTAGACAAGATCTTTGGAGATCTAAACATGATCTGGATATGATCTTTATAGATCAGTTATGATCTGGATATTATGTGATCATACCGGTTCTGGTATGGATATATAATGGTTTCGATCTGTAAAAATCAAGTCTGGTATGGACATGATCTGATCATATCGTTTCTGATATGGACTTAATGGTTTTAATTTAGACATGATGAATTTGAATGTTTTGTTAATATTTTTTTTATGCCTTAAATAATAGATTTTAATTGCATCTACAACAACATTCTTTTTTATTAAAGAAATAATAGTATTAAGTTATAGTAATAATAACAATGATATAAATATATACCAATAATAATAGTAAATAATAATAATAATAATAATAATAATAATAGCAATAATAATAATAATAATAATAATAATAATAATAATAATAATAATAAACAAACACGTACGTTAGGGCGATAGTTATGGCGATGGTTATGGCGATTAGGGCTGGTTATTAGCACGTTCATTTTCCGGCGAAGGTAGCAGCAGCTCGGTCCGGCGAAGGGTGCGGTAAAGGGTCGGCGTTTTCAGGCAGTTTACAGGCAGTTTCACGGTGGTTTTTGGTGGCGTTTTCGGGTGTTGTCGGGTTTTTCAGGCATTTTCCGGTGGTTTTTTGCGGCATCATTTTCAGCTTCGTGGGTTCGGTTGCAGGTATTTCGGGAGTTCAGTTTCATTTCGGGTTTCAGGTTGGGGATTCGATCAGTTCCGTCAATTTGGGTGTCAGTTTCAATTCGGGCTTTGGTGTTTCGATCAGGTTCGTGACTTCTTTCTCTGCCATTCGTGGGTTCCTTTTGGTGATTTGTTCAGGCGTGGAGGTTCTGGTTCGACGTTGTGGGTGTGTTGCATTCGCTGTGGGTGTGTTGCGTTCGCTGTGGGTGGCAGTTTCAATTTGGTATTTCCGCATAGGTTTTCGCAGTGGGTGTAATCGGAGGTTTTTCAATGTGCAACGTGCATGGTTAAAGCATTTGCACGGGTTTATTACTTCGGGCAGTATTGTCATCTCTGTTTCGATCGGTGTGGTAGCGGTTCTCTGTTTCGGTGTGCTGCGGACGTTTTTTGTGGTGTGTGGTGTGTTGTGTTTCGGTGGTTATTGTGGTGTTGCAGTGTTTTCCGGTGCTTTGGCGTTAGGGTTATTGTGGTGGTGAAGTAGTGTGGGTTGCGTTCTTGTTATTCTTGATTGTCGTAGCGGTCGGTGCTTGTGAATTGCGTTGTGTTTGGTGGCATTGCGTGGTTGTTGCGTTGTGAGGTTGTGTTTCTTGGTTGAGGTTTCAGATTCAGTGCGGTTGAAGTGCTTTGATATGGCGGCTTCCGTGGAGAAGTTTCATTGCCCTTTTGTGGGACTTAGCGGGTGCCAGGATGGAGGTGGGCGTGGTTTGGTGAGGAGTTCTCTGCTCACTCACTTACGGGATCGTCACTGTTGCTTTGGTGTGCGGGATGCTACCCGTCATTCCCTTACTACCAATTTGCAGGTTTTTACTTCGGCTGAGGTGACCTTTCGTCGTATGGGAATTTGGCTATGTGGAGATTGTTACAAGACTCATACTCATCGTACTAGGTGTCGACATGGCAGTGGTTCTAGTACTGTTTTTGTGGACCCTCCTGATTCTGGGGATGGTATTCCCCGTTTTATTCTCTATGGTATTCAAAAACCCCTAGCTCCTACTTCCGAGCTGCCTTCTTCTGATGCGCCTCGGGAACATCATTTTTCTTTTGATGTTGCTCTTCTAGACTCTTTGTTGTCTAAGCGGTTGCGTTCTGTGAAATCCATCCCTCCCAAATGTCGTTTGGGTTTTTCGCGGGTTCTGAAAGGGGCGCTTGATAAGGTGATTTGCAGATTAGATGACATCGCTTGTTGGGTTCAGTTGCTCGTGTTACCTCTTTGTGTCCTCACGACTTTTTCTCCGCGGAGTAATCGTGAGTGTTCATCCGGTGTTAGGCGTCGTCGTCAGGAAGAGAGTATCACCGCTGCTATTCGTTCTTGGGGTGTGCCTGGTGGTTCTGAGCAGCTTGTTATGGACACATTGGCTAGCGTGTCTCCCCCTCTATTGGATGTTGACGACGACCATGATTTGGCGGAGCGTAATATTAAGCAATGCAAGAGAAAAATTTCTGACGGTCACTACACGGCTGCCGTTAGAGTTCTTTCGTCCTCAGGTCTTGCCCCTTACAATGATGCTACTCTTGCTGATTTGCAAGCAAAGCACCCTTCAGTTCCGGAACCTACCTTTCCGGATATCCCAGTTGATCATCACCTTACTGCTTCCTCCGCTGTTGTGTTGGAGCAGATTAGGGGCTTTCCGCGTGGTACTTCGTGCGGTAGAGATGGCTTGCGTGCTCAACACCTTTTGGATTGCTTGGGTGGTGCTGCTGTAGCTGTTTCTGATGAGTTGGTGGACTCTATCACTCAGGTAGTTAATCTCTTTCTTGCTGGAAAGTGTCCTGCTGAGCTTGGTGGATATATTGCTAGTGCTCCTCTTACGCCACTTGTTAAGCCGGGTGGTGGTATTCAGCCTATTGTTGTGGGCACTATTTGGAGGCGTCTTGTTTCTAAGGTTGGGGATGCTATGATTGGTCCGCGTTTAGGGAACTACTTTGGGGGGCTTCAGTTTGGAGTTGGGGTTCCAGCAGGTGGTGAGGCTATTCTCCATGCTGTCAATCGTTTGGTTGAGGCTCGTGGGGCCGATGTTGGCCTCTCTATGTTATTGGTGGATTTTCAGAATGCATTCAATTTGGTTGATCGTTCGGCTTTGTTGCGTGAGGTTCGGCTACATTGTCCTTCTCTTTCGCGTTGGGTTGAATTCTGCTACTCTTCTCCAGCACGGTTGTATTATGGGGAGCATACCTTGTGGTCTTGTCAAGGTGTGCAGCAAGGGGATCCTCTCGGCCCTTTGCTATTTTCTTTGGTTCTACATCCATTGGTGTGTCGAATCAGGGACTCTTTTGATCTATCTCTGCAGGCGTGGTACTTGGATGATGGCACTATCGTTGGTGACAGTTTGGTGGTTGGAAAGGTCTTGGAGTAGATTTTGGAGGAGGGTCCTCATTTAGGTCTCCATGTTAATGTTGAGAAGACAGAGGTTTTCTGGCCTTCGGAGGACCCACGCAGTCGTCTAGAGGGTGTCTTTCCTACTGGTATTGCTCGTCCCGCGCTTGGTGTTAAGTTGCTTGGTGGTCCAGTCAGTACGGATTCCTCTTTTTGTAAGGAGTTGGTTTCGCGACGGGTGTCGAAGACTGTTGTGTTGATGGATGCTGTAGCTAAGCTTAATGATCCCCAGTGTGAGTTGTTGCTTCTTCGTGCGTGCACTGGAGTTTCTAAACTCTATTTTGCTATGCGCACTTGTCCACCTCATCTTTTTGAAGCGGCCCAAGTATCTTTTGATGTGGCTCTTCGAGCTTCTTTAGAGCGTATCGTGACTGCTTCGGGACCTGGGTTCGGTGACTGGCAATGGCGTCTTGCTACCTTGCCTTATTCGTATGGAGGATTGGGTGTTTATTCAGCTGGTGATGTTCGGCATTATGCTTTTCTTGCATCCCGTTTGCAGTCTTCTGGTTTGCAGGATTCGCTTCTTCGGCTTTCAGGTGTTGATGGTCCGGGGTCGGCCTTTGATGATGCTCTTGGTCTTTTCAATAGGACCGTGGAGAGCGACCTTATGAGTAGCCCTAGTGAAATCGCTGCCCCCACTCTCATGAAGAAATTGGCAGACATATATTTCACGAAGGTTACTGCTGATGCGGTATCCGCCTACTCCTTATCTTCGCGTCATGTTGCCCTTTGGAAATCCCAGCAGGGGGATCACTCCTCAGCTTGGTTGCGGGCAGTCCCCATCTCGGGTTTAGGCCAGACTATGAACGGTAAGACTTATCGTTCGGTTCTTTGCTATCGGTTGGGTATTCCGTTGTTCTCTGATTCGACGCCGTGTTCTGCTTGCTCTCGGGTTTTCGATGGGGATATTTATGGGGATCATGCCGTGTCTTGTGCTGGGATCGTGGGTATCAAACATCGACATAATGTTGTTCGTGATACCCTTTTGGATATTTGCTATCGGTCGGGGATTTCTGCTCGAAAGGAGGTTGATGTTGGGCTGACTAGTGAGAGTGATGGAGCTCTTCGTCCTGCAGATATATTGCTTTATTCTTGGGATGGCGGTGTAGATGTGTGTGTTGACTTGACTGGGTCTTCACCTATGACGCAATCTGGGTTGTCAGACTTCGTTCCGGGTCGGGTTGTGGCGGTTGCTGCGCAGCGGAAGCAGGCTAAGTATGCGGCACGTTGTAGGGCTTTGGGTTACGGTTTCTTTCCTTTTTCCTTCTCTTCTTTTGGGGAGTTAGAGAAAGGGGCTGTTTCGTTGCTGAAGCGGGTCCAGACGTACTCCAGGGCTCAAGACATAGGGGCACGGGCAGCTGCCCACATTTTCAGCAGGATCGGGTTCGCCATAGCTAGAGGAGTGGGGGCCCAGATTGTATCTCGGCTCCCCACCAACTTCTTGTAGTTTACTTGATCTTTGTAGCTTGTTAAGCTTGTAACGTTTTGGTGGTTTCCCATAATAATAATAATAATAATAATAATAATAATAATAATAATAATAATAATCCGATCTGATCCGATCTGATCTGGTCTGATCTGATTTGAACTTATTTTTTCTAATCTGATCTGATCTGATTAGATCTGAAATAATTAATAAAGTCCTGAAATAAGGTGAATTAAGCAGGGCCTAAAAACTCATTAACAGGCTGCTGACGAACAGATGAAATACCGCACCTTTAATGACAAGTACCCAAAAACCAATTGTCGCAGGTTAAGCCGCGACAACACCGCCCCAAAAAAAACCACAACAATTTCCAACTCCACGGCACCATTGGCAAATGTTATCGAACAAATTCCAAACACATTCAGAATTCGGATAACACTCTCCGATCTGGCAAGTTTTGTAGTTAGCTTTGCATTTCAATCCTTCCCCAACTGGAGGTCCGATTCAAGCATGATATTCGAAATCGGAAAATTTTTGGTGTACTCATTAGCAGCCACCGGAGTGGTAGCCATCACTCCAAGTATTACATTTTTATTATAATACGTAATTAATAAAATTAGTATTGACCCTGTGCCATGCATGGCTTTTGTTATGTATTAAATGTGACTTTAATTTTTCAATTCATCATACGATTAAGAGTGAAATGTATTTTATTTCGTGTGTCAGTAAAAAAAAACAACGTTGATAATAATATAAGTTGGTAATTATATTATTTGAAATTAATATAAAGGGGCATGAAATTTATCGAAGGTGAAGGGGCATGAATATTTTTGGTGGTGAAAAGATATATTGGAGAACGAAGGGGCATGGTTATTTTTGGTGATGAAAAGAGGTATTGGAGAAGGAAGGGGCATAAAGTTTAAAGAAAATAAAATGGGAATGTTCTAAAGAGGGTCTATATTTCTTGCAAATGTTGTTATTAAATCGGAGGCTGAAGAAGAATTCCAATTGAAACTAAAAACTACTGAAAAATAAAAATTACAATTGAATACTTGCTCTTAATTTATTTCTCTTGATTTATACGCAGGAGAATAAACGATATGAGAGATTGAGCAATAACAGAATAAGGTAGTTTATTCTCTATCAAACACATGAAAATGGCAATGGATTTTTGAGTGAAGAAAGATTTCAGTTATTTTTCTTTTTGATGAACAGAAACATAGTTTCTTAGTTTCTTTTAAGATAAAGAAAAAAAAATGTGGAATGCTAAAAGATGCCACGTGGCACTCTATATGGACTTTAAACTTCCCTGTTATTAAATATTAGAATAGATGAATTACCTCCGTTTCAAAATGATCTTTACACTTTTCGTTATACTCTGTTTTGTAATGTTCTTTATACTTTGTTTTATTCTATTTTTGTATATGAAAATTCAGTATCTTAATTCTCTTACCCCACAACATTTACAACTTTCCACTCACTTTCTCTTATTTCATTCATTTTTTTCTTAGAACACTCATCTTTTTACGAGGAAGTAAAAACACATATCTGATATGTGTGTCCAAATACATATCAGAACATAAGACAAAATAGGAAAAAGGACAAAAAAAAAATTAAATGGTACTTTTCTAAACACAAATGGTACTTTTTTTTACAGAATGGTATTAGAATGGTACTTTTTTTACATGAATGGTACTTCCTTTTTTGTCTTTTAGCTATTTGTCTTTTAGTTGATATGTGTTTGTTGTTGCATGCCCGATATCCGCCTCGACGCACTCTCTTTTTACCCATCTAATATACTTTATCTATATTTTATTATATTAATCTATACTTTTACACACTTTATCTATTTGTCTTAATATTTGTGCAAATATTAGTGTAAAGATTATTTTGAAACGGATGTAGTAATTAATAATTCTTGACATGACAGAGTTTTCTAAGGGGTGCTTCCCTTTTAGATATGTTGGTATCCTCATTTGTTCTAAAAAGATCAATATAGTTGATTGTGAGAAAATTGTGGAGAAAATGTGTGCTAGAATCAAGGTTTGGAGCTCTAGGAATATGTCTTTTGCTGGGAGATTAACACTTGTAAATTCTGTGTTAATGACTCTACGGACTTATTGGCCTCGGATCATGATTTTGCCAAAGAGTGTACTCAAAACTGTTAACAGTATTTGTTGAAGTTTCATGTGGAATAGCACTGCTGACTCTAGCCTTCTTGGTAAGGTGACATGGGAACATGTTTGTAAGCCAAAAAGAGAAGGGGGTTTGGGGCTCATAAACTTGAAAATATAAAACATAGCAGCTATAGGCTAACATGTATGGATGACTGCCACTAACAAAGATAATGTGTGGGTTAGATGGATCCACTCAGTTTATCTTAAAGATAAGACCTGGTGGGAGTATTCTCCAAAACTAGAGATAGCCGGTACTGGAAAGCTATATGTTAGGTTAAAGAGTTGATGAAAACTCACTTAACAGAAAGTCAATTGGTGGCTATTAACAAATATTCCATTAAGAAGGCCTACTGTCAACCGGTGGCTGCTACAGCAAGAATGCAGTGGACTAATGCCGTGTGGGGGTAGATGTAGATTAGGCTAGCGAAAGCACATGTTTATCACCTGGCTAGCTATGTTAGGCAGACTAAACACTAAAGACAGACTGCTGAAAATTGGTGTCACTACAGATAACATTTGTTTGCTTTGTGGGCTTGAGGTGGAAGATCACAAGCATTTATTTTTTGGGTGCCATTTTAGTTCCAGATGCTGGCAGCAAATTTCTCTTTAGTAGCATGCCTAAATGCCTTCCTGATAAGGTCATGTGGTTGCACAGAAAGAAGGCTACAAACCTTAGAAAAGGGGTGTTATTTACCACTGTTTTGTGTACAGTTTACCACATTTGGAGTGAAAGGAATAATACTTTGTGAAATGCTCAAGTTATAAGTGTTGATAGAGTGTGCAGCCTTATACAAGAAAATGTTCATAATAGAATCAATTCAGTTTTACCAATAGTTTTGAGCACTAGGGATCACAGTTGGTACATAGCCCTTTTTGAAGGGTAGTTTTTTTGGCTTTTGTAGCCTATTGTTCTGTTTTGTTCAATGGGTCGTCCACTTAAACTGTTAATATTGTAATTGTTTGATGGACGGGTACCTATTAAGGGAGTTAAAAAGTTAGAAAGAGAAAGTTAGAAAGAGAAAGTTATAACTCGTAGCAAATTTGTATTTCTCCTCTGCTCGATTGATGGAGAAGGAGGTTAATCTTCCTTCTCCTTCAATTACTGATAGTGCCATGATTGATAGTGAGGATCATTTGGTTCCTCCTCCTAGTAAAGGGGTAAGTCCTAGTTTTAGAGAAATAGTTGCAACATCTACTCAATGGTTCTCAGAGGCTAGAAAAATAATTTCAACTTCGAAGGAATGGGATGATGAAGAGGAAATTGTTCCTGAAAAATCGCTGGCAGTTCAATTTAGCAAAGTTACCTTGGATAAATTACGGACGCCATGGAAGATGACACTAATGGGCAAATGTTTAGGTTTAAATATCAGAGCTGGGTTTATGGAACAAAGAGTCAGAGCGATGTGGAGACCAAAAGGAGCTATGGAGGTCATTGATTTGGGTAAGAATGTCTTCCTATATCGATTTACTCAGATAGATGATTATGAAAAAGCCTTGTTTGGAGGTCCTTGGTTTATTAATGATCATTACTTAATGTTATCCACGTGGAAACCTAATTTTCGTCCTTCCCTTAACTCATTTGATCATATGTCAGTTTGGATTCGTATTGAGGAACTTCCTGTAGAATATTATGAGAAGGATGCTCTTTTTGAAATAGCTAAAATGGCTGGAAAACCAATTAGAGTTGATTATGCTACTGATAGAATTTCTAGGGCGTGTTATGCTAGAGTTTGTGTTGAAATCGATCTTACGAAACCCTTAGTCACTAAGGTATGGGTAGGCGGTGCATGGCAAGCTTTGGTATATGAGAACATTTCTATGCTTTGTTTTGGATGTGGTAAAATTGGTCATCTTAAGGCTAATTGTGTTCCATTAGATACTACTAATTTGGTGGCTAAGGTAGATTCTAAGAGTAATGATGTAATGGACCAAGTTAATATGGATATAAGTCTTCCTAATCAATTGGGCCTTATTGATAAAGAAAAGGGAAGGAAGGATAAGGAAAGTAACAAGAATGTCATTGCGGATATTAATACGGATAATTATGGCCCATGGACCCTCGTCCATACTAAAAAGGCCTCTCGGTTACGGGTGGATAATAGAAAAGGAATTTCTAACAATATTAATACGGTTAGCAATAAACGTATTAATGATTATAAAAAAACTAAAGGTATCTTACGAAGTGGTGTAGAAGCTCAAAACATCTCTAGGGTTGAGAATATCAAAGGACATCAGAATACCCAATTAGTTTTAAGTAACACTGATTTGGTTTTAAAGCCCCAAGATTTAATTAATCATATTAATGATACAACTTCTAAAGGAAGCAAAGAAACAAGTGGGAACATGGGTCAGTTGGGGGTTTCGAGCCACTTGGCTGTTGATTCCCAACACTTGGCATTAAATGGAACTTCAAAGGACGTCACCTTACCCGAGTTGGTAAATTTAAAGGAGGTTAACCAAGATAACACTCCTCATTTCTTACCTTCCTTCTCTCAAACACATTCTCTCTCTTCTTCACATTCTCTCAGTACTATTCCATCTTCCAATTCCACTCTCAATGGAGAACCATCCACCCAAAAGGAGCTCATGCATGCAATCCCAACCTCCTCGTCGCTCTTATCAACGTCGACCAAGACAGACTTGGGTTCAGAGGGGCCCGCGCCTCGCTCAGGGGAGGGAACCAACAAAAATAGCGGAGATGACAACCTCCTTGGGTCCGAATGCCCAGTCGGAAACTTTAAATTTATTTCCAACTCAACCATCGATGAACTTATGTGCGACAGTGAGGGCACCATGTCCACCACGGTCGGAGCTGAAGGAGCCATTGAGCTTATTGGAGACGCTACAACAGAGAGAGGAAATTCAAATTCAGAGGCAGCAAATCAGACCAAGGTTGGAGTTGATGATACCATCGCCGCCAAGACCACAGTTCAGGCCACCATTGACAGGAGCAAGTCCAGACTTCAATCCAACAATTCTGGGTACACATCGGAAACCGGTGCAATTGGACGAGGACAAGCAAATTCCCTTATTGTTCGTAACAGAAGGACGAGATATGGGGCATCCACTTCGCCATACAGTCACATACATCTCCCAAGAGGAGGTGGTGGGGGTTCAGATTCAAGCAACTTATTACCAGAAACTCATGGACCCGCTTCGAATATTCACGTACTTGACTCCAATCAGACTGGAGGATCTGGGGATGATGGGAATCACGGAAGAATGGAAGGATTGGGAGGAGTATTACCTCGCACTTAATGCTGGTCCTATGAATGCTCCACAAGTGACGGTTCAGCGTCCTTTACCAAACCTTTCCATGAAAATCTGTGTTTGGAACGTTCGCGGAGCTACTAGGGATGGTTTCTTGCCCCATGCATGGGAAATTATTGATTCTCAACACCCAGCAATTCTGGTTCTGCTGGAAACAAAATGTGGAGAAGATAGAGCTAAGGAGGTTATGCAGCAGCTACGGTTTGATGCGTTCAAAGCTATTCCTTCAACTGGTAAGCGTGGAGGGATTTGGATTTTCTGGAAAAAGGTGGTTGATTTGGTGATGTATACAGCTGAGGTAAACCAATTTCATGCTTTATTTCACTTTCAAAATGTTTCTTCTGAGGTGCTGGTTACGGGTATGCATGCATCAACTCTTCCTAGAATAAGGCATGAAAATTGGAGAAATCTTCAAGATAATCTTCCACCATCTCAAACTCCTTGGATGGTGATGGGTGACTTTAATGAGGTCATCTCTCAAGCTGATAAAATGGGTGGTAGGGCTTTTCGGCCTTCTCAGTGTCAAGATCTTCAAAGTTTCATCAACGCTGCTGGTCTGGTGGATGTGGGTTTTAATGGAAATCCGTACACTTGGACAAATTCAAGGGATGGAGCGGATATGATCAAAGAAAGATTGGATAGGGCCCTGTTCAATGCTAGCTGGTTGGAGCAATTCCCTCATACCAAGGTGAGTCATCTTCCTAGAACTTATTCGGACCATGCTCCTCTTATTATTTCTTTAGATAATCCTAGAATTGCTGGCCCTTTTCCTTTTAGATGTAAGGAGGTGTGGATGGAACACCCTAACTTTAAAGATTTCTTTTCTAATGCTTGGATTAATGATTCGAATTGTTTTATTTTGGGAAGGGATAAATTTCTTAATAATATAGGGAGCTGGGTGCATAATATCTTTGGGAATTTAAATGTTAAGAAACGTAGATTGATTGCCCGTATTGATGGCATTCAAAAAGCCCTTGCTAATCATTACTCTGGGTATCTAGTTAACCTAGAAAAGGAGCTTCTCTTCCAACTAAATGATATTTTTAGGAAGGAAAGAATTATTTGGGCTCAAAAAGCAGGCATTAACTGGAGAAAGTTTGGAGATTACAACACTAAATATTTTGATATTTTAGCAAAAATTAAGAAAAGTAGAGGTAAAGTGCTTGCCTTAAGGGATTTACATGGTAATTGGATTACAAATCAACATGAATTAAAAGTTTTGGCTAGTAATCATTTTCAGTCCTTGTTTCAAACTACCCATCTGTCTAGTAGGAGAATTAATCAGCATCAATTCCCAACTGTTCTTTCAGATATAGACAATTTGTAGTTGAATAGAGCTTTAACTAAGGAACAGGTTCATTTAAATTTAAGTCTGATGGATCCCATTAAATGTCCTGGTCCAGATGGAATTCAACCTGTTTTTTTCCAAAAATATTGGGACATTATAGGAGATTCTCTATTCAGGTTTTGTGAGTCTTGTTTTAGTAGTAGTCATATTCCAGTGGATATTAACAAATCTTTCATCACTTTGGTTCCAAAAACTGATAATCCTGAATCCATGTCAGATTTTAGACCCATAGGTTTATGTAACACTGTTTATAAACTTATTACTAAAATTATATCATCCCGTTTAAGACCGCTTTTGGATAAAATAATAAGTCCTTTTCAATCGAGTTTTATTAAAGGCCGTGGCATAGAGGATAACGTCATTTTAGTGAAGGAGGTCGCTCATATGTTTCATAAGTGTAAGAAGGGTAAAAATATCATGGCCTTAAAACTTGACCTTTCTAAAGCCTATGATAGTCTTGAATGGAGTTTTATCCGGGATACTCTTATAGGTTTTAATTTCCCTAATCAACTCATTAATCTCATCATGTGCTGTATTACTACTCCTAGAATTTCAGTCTTATGGAATGGTGAGATCACTAATGACTTTGCACCTACTAGAGGAATAAGACAGGGTGACCCATTGTCTTCTTATATCTTTGTGTTATGCTTAAACAGGCTCTCCACTCTAATTGAGGAAGAGGTTAATAATGGGAACTGGAAACCTCTTAAAATTTCATCATCTATTTCCATTTCCCACGTTTTCTATGCGGATGATGTTTTTTTATTTGGAAAGGCCACCACTGATAATATGTCTGTTATTATGAACACGCTAGACAGTTTTAGTAATCTTTCAGGTCTTACAATTAACATGAATAAATCTTCCTTGGTTTTTCCTGCAAAAATGTGTCATCAAGTTCGTAATTCAGTGGCTGCTACTTATGGTTTAAATACTACATCTTCCTTTGGAAAATATCTAGGGGTGGATATAAGGCCAAATAAATTGAAAATTTCAAATTTTTTGGGCTTGCTAGATAAAACCTTAGATAGGGTTAGGGGATGGCAAAGTAAGTTATTAAATATGGCTGGTCGTTGTACGTTAATTAAATCAGTTCTCAACACTTATCCCTTGTATTCTATGCAGACCACTATCTTACCTACTAGGGTTTTAAATAATATTGAAAAGAATTGTAGGCAATTTCTTTGGAATAAAGTAGATCGATCTCGTTATATATCTAGAACGTCTTGGGAAAATGTCACTAGGCCTATGGGTTTAGGGGGTCTTGGAATAAGGAGACTTAAAGATTGGAACATTGCCTTTATGGCCAAGCTTTGTTGGAAAATGCTAACTAGTCCGGATAAGCTATGGGTTCGTCTCTTTAAAGAAAAGTACCTTAATCGTACTAATTTATTTGATTGTATTCCCCATGGGTATCATTCTCCTATGTGGCGAGATATTCTTCATGGTAGATCTCTACTTCAAAAGGGGATAATTATAGGAATAGGAAATGGAAGGTCCACCTCGCTTTGGTATCATCATTGGGTCGGTTCGGGCCCTCTTTATAAATTAATTGATAAAGATATTCCCGAGTCTAAGTCCCATTGGTATGTCAGTAATATTATTAGAAATGGGAAATGGTATCTGGATAATGTAAGTCACATAATTCCAACTGATTTGTGTAACCTTATTCTTTCCACTCCTTTATCCATGCATGATGATCAAGAAGATTTTATTAGATGGAAGTATTCTGAAAATGGTTCTTTTACTGTCAAATCAGCTTATTCTCTTCAAACAAATTCTCTGTCTCAATCCTTTGATAATCCCACTGTTTTCCCTTGGAAGAGTTTATGGAAAATAAAAACTCCTTTTAAATACAAAATGCTTTTGTGGAACTGTTGCCATGAAATTCTCCCTGTAGCTCAGAAACTTTCGAATATTTTAGAATTTATTTCCCCAATCTGTTGTAGATGTCAAACTCACTCTGAATCTCATCTCCATCTTTTCAGAGATTGTTGGGAATCTGGTATTTTCTGGAATTTTGTTTTCCAGCGATTAACAGCTCCTAAAAGTCTGAACTTATCTAATTTCTTTAATACCAATTGGAGGGACTGGTTGACTCTCAATTTGGCTCAGGATATGAACTGGAAAGTGTTGTTTGTTGTGGGCATATGGCATATTTGGAAATCTCGCAATAGGGCTGTTTTTGATCAAAAAATGATAAAACCTTTTTCAGTTTATAATAGTTTTTATGTGGATTGGATTTCTACTTCAACCATTTTGCAGGATAAAGGAAAAGCACCAATGAGAGTGCTGTCTCGTGCCAAGCATGTTTGGACTGCCCCAACTTCTGGCTACCTGAAGCTCAATACTGATGGAGCATGGACTGCACATACTATTGCTGGAGGTGGTGGTGTTTTCAGAAGATCTTCTGGCACCTGGTTTATGGGGTTTTCCAGTAAATTCAATGTTGTAACTCCTCTTGCTGCTGAGTTGCTTGCTATCAGAGAAGGTTTGATTATGGCAATTGAATATAAGGTGGACAAACTGGAATTAGAAACTGATGCCTTGTCCTTAATGAAAATTCTCAATTCTTTGGATGGTCATACACATCATCAATTATCTCCAGTCCTCAATGATGTTGCCAGTCTATGAAGGAAATAATGCCCTTGGTCCAAGTATGCATTCTATGTTAAGTCTAATAAATGCGGTTCAGTATTAATTAACAAGTTAATAATTCAGTGAGATCAAGTGAGCTGAATGCCTAGCTAGAGGCCGCTTCAGTTCAAGTGGAATTAATAATATTAATCCACAGCTTACTCTTGACTGAACCCGTAGGGGCACACAAATAGTACGTAAACGGATCAAGTATTTAATGGCATTAGATACTCCATCTATGGATATTCGGAATCGACGGATCTTGGTTTCAGTGGGAGCTGAGATCGTCACAGGCAAGAAATGAATACTCCGGAAACGATGATATTGCCGGAAACGGAAATATGGATCGTATCGGAAATATAAATGTTATCCAAGTCGTAGATGTTGCCGGAAACGGAAACATGGTACGTATCGGAAAATATTATCGGAAATGGAAATATTACCAGAATCGGAAATATTGCCGGAAACGGAAATATTGTCAGAATCGGAAATATTATCGGAATCGGAAAATAATTCCGGAAACGGAAATATTAAATATTTGTTCGAAACGGAAATTGATTCCGGAATCGGAAATATTAAATATTGTTCGTATCGGAAATGAATTCCGGAACCGGGAATTTAATCGGAAGCGTATCGTACGAATTAGCATCGGACGAGGCCTGCCGGACGAAGGCCCAGCACGAAGTCGGGCCATCGCCCAGCAAGCCAAACGCGCGCCCAGCCAAGGCAGCGCCCAGGCCCACCGCAAGGCAGGCCCAGCGCGCGCCAAGGCCATGGCCTCGCTGCGTGGGCTGCTGCTCGCACGCACACGCATGGGCGGCCCATCGTGGCTGCCGTGTGTGTGTGAGTTTGTGTTCATGCACGATTCCTAAAACTATTAGAATTAGTATATGATTAAATTCCTATTCCTAAAAGGATAAATTAATTAATTAGAGTTCTTATAGGATTCTAAGTTTAATTAATTCGTATCCTACTAGGATTCCAATTCCCTTTCCATAACTCTATAATTACGTGCCTAGGGTCACATATTTTGAGAGATTAATTCAAGTATTCAAAGTGAGTTTTGAGAGAAAAATTCAGCCATATTTCTTACCTAAGAGTGCCGAAAATTCTAGTACCTTAAGGGCGATTCTAGTTGGTCAATCTTAAGGCGGATCCGGACGTGCTGTGGACTATCTACGGAGGGACGACACTTGGAGTCCTAAAGGCTTGTTCTTGTTCGGTTCGGGCGCAGCTAGGGAAGGCACGCAACAAAGAGTATGCATCTAAATTATGCTATATGATTATGTGTAAATAATATGTGTTCCTGGCTAAATGGTTTTTCCGCATGATTTATGAATTGTCATATGTATCATAACCTAACAGTGGTATCACGAGCCTCTTATTATTTTCATAATCTAAATTGCATGAACATGGTTAAATATTACAAATTTGCAAGAATTAAAAGGGGTGATTAATTTTCGTAATTTTTAATTAATTGCAAATTGCGTTTATTTAATTATACGTACGCAGTTTTTCGGCAGTTTCTTCGTTACTCATCCAAATCGAGTGATTTTTGTGTCAATTCCGCATGTAAAAGGCATTCTAAAATTTTGACAAAAACAGTATTTTTCTGCCGAACCCAGAATTCTCAAATTCGAAGCCTAACTATGACTTTTCGAAGGTTTTAGTTTTTTGAATGCAAAATTTCGTAAATTTAAGATGTTAAATTAAATATTTGCGATTCTTGTTGATAAATCTTGAATTTTTGATTGACCTACTGTATATGTTTAACAAGTTTGAATGCCTAGCCTTGTTAATTATGCAATCTAATTTGTAATTATGATTAATTTGTTGAAAATTAGAATAATTTAGAATTAATTTGATTTTCATAATTAATTATAATTTAATTAGAAACCTATGATTAAAAACCACCATAAAAATTGTAAATTTATGATAAATTTTAAATTTTTATGACCTAGGCTTGAATCCATAATAATCGGAAATCAATTGAATAATAAATTTTCGATTTTTCGCCCTAAAATTATGAAATTTATATTATTTATTAATTTGTCATTAATTTTAAATATAAATTTTAAATTTTTTATGCGATTCGTTCATATAACTTGCACGCACAAAGCAATGGACGCTTCGTGTTACCCTTAAGGGGTGTTGTATAGTGCGGGCATGCGACGACGAGCAAGGGAGCTCGTCGCCCATGCGGCACGAATGCAATGAGCAAGGCATGGTGCACGAGCACAAGGCAACAGCCCTGCCTTGTGTCGTGGGCCACGAGCTATGGACGTATGGGCATGGGCGAAAGGCAAGCCATGACAGTCGCGTGTGGGCAGCAAGCGAGCTGCGCCACAACGCGCACTGCCTCGCGCAAGCGCGCGCAGCCTCGCGCGTAGCGAGCGCAAGCTCGCGTGCCACGAGCGCTGCGCCCAGCGTTGAACGCGCGCAATTGCTCGCGCGCACAGCGAGCGATGGCTCGCGCGCACAGCGAGCGATGGAGCGCGCGCAGCGTGCGCTGGCGAGCGCGCAAAGCGAGCGATGGCTCGCGTGCGTCGAGCGTTGGCGCGCGCGCAGCGAGCACCACAGCGTGCGATGGCTTGCGATGGAGATGCAGCAGCTATGCGACGAGCGCATGGGCTGCGCGTACATGGCCAGCGATGGCTGTGTGCGTGCGGCCCATGGGCGTGCAATGCGTAGGGTGTTTGCGTTGCGATTAGATCGTTTTGAATGTTTAATTTGAAAATTTTCAGTTTACGTAATTTTAATTAATTTTAAAATTAATAATTTAAATTATTTTCTTGGATTTTAATTTTGAATATTTGTAATTATAATAAATTTTATTTATTCTAATTATTTTACTAAAATTAAAATCATGAATTAATTTAAATACGACTGAAATTAAATTAAACTTTTTGGATTCAATTATAAATTCATATGAGCTTTAAATTTTAATTAAATTTGTATGTTTCCGGTTAGACTAGAAATACATTTTTATGTTTAAAATTAGTAAAACATACGAATTTATTGGTTTAAGTGGGAGCCCTTTTAGTCATAAACTCTTGATTAGGTCTACAAATCCTTAAGGTTAAAACAACTTGATTAGAATTAATAAGGACTGAATAATTGGTAGATTATTGGTGCCCTTGATTAATTGCTGCAAATGTTTACGTGATGCATAATGTGTTTTACTAACCAGCTATGTGGGCCATTCATGATAATGAATGGGTGAATGGTATATATTATATATGTACTGTTTTGCAGGTTATGAAGTGACTAGTATGGCCCAAATAGGATAGAAAATATGGTCTGCGCACCATTAATTTGAATGTAATTGGTCTAAAGTACCAAAGTTATTTTTCAATTCAAATATGGTATGCGTACCATCAAATAGTTGTAATTAGTTTTAATTATAGCTTATCCTATTTGAAGAAAATGGTGCCTCCCACGGAGATTTTCAAGACGGACTTTGAAGTTAAAGCTTCAAGATGAAGTCGGGCCATACTAGATCACATTTATCTTATGCATGCTTTAAGTTATTTATTGCTTTAAATATGTCTTAATTATGCATGAGATTGTGGCTTGATTATGTTGCATGATTAAGGATTTTAGTTCACTTAAAATCTAACCAACATAGTAAGAGCCTTAAGTTCCAAACTTAAAAATTGAGTTAAAAGGTGCCATGCCAAAATATACACTTGCTTGGATATCCTTTACATCAATCTAGTAATAGTTTTCGCTCAGCGAGGTGTTACTTATTGGTCCTAAAGGGGCAAGGTACACAAATAATTGTGACTACATGTTAGTTTTGGTGAAACTCAACGATATAAGTAAGGAGTCCTTTTATGTCGTGGCAAAATCGATAGGTTTACCTAATAAGTTCTTAGACGTACCTATCAACCAAGAATAGTTTCTAGACTATTAGCAAAAGGCTTTTGCTTTCCTAAGATGTTTTAGGATTAAGTCGACAAACTGTGCTTAGTTCTTCAATGATTTTAGGATCTTGGAATCATTTTATTCACACCTGCCGGAACAATAAATTCGAATAAAATGCTAATAACTTGTTGAAATTGCATGATTGCTTTAATTTTCAAGTTATTACTCATGATAAATGTTTAGACTTTGCATGCTTCAATGTATGTTTTAATTATTGTTTATAATTAAATATCTTGCACTGCAATAAATCCTTTTAGAAAGGTAACAGTAAATTTCCTCGATTGGTAGTGAATCCAAGAACGATTCACGGAAAAGAGAGAAAGTGAGCAATTTAAAATGTATGTTTCTTATATCGACTTTTATGGTTGTTTTCGAATATCAAAATCGAATGGCAAACCAATTGGTGCTTGTGAATTCAAAATACACTGTAGTTTTGAGATCATAAAGCATTGAGTTTAATACGCTCAGCTTTACCAATGGTTAACAACCTAATATCTTTGTCCATTTAATTCTCGAATGAGTCTAGTCCCTAGACATTCGAATAGATCGATGCTTAGAGAACTTTAGAAGCTTCTGGTAAGATCATCTAGTTGAAACAGAACGTTCAACATAAATTAAATGGTAAAGAACCTTGTTGGGGGTGACATTGGACATGTCTAACAAAGTATAAAAGTCAACACTAAAGAATTCAATTCTTAAGACTATAAGAAAGGGTACAAGAAGTAGGAAAACGAGGAACAAATGAAAGGAATTACGATTCCGTTTCTACCTATAAGTTTATGTTTAAAGAGAAGTGACCTAGCAATCAAACTTCCTTGGTATCATATACCGCTTGAGGTTCTTACTTCGGTAATAACTCAAACAATGGAAGCTAGGATACACTAATGACCTACAAGTGGGAAATGAAGCATGGCATTGCTACATTAATTGTAGGGTCATCTAAGTTTGTTTTAAGTCCTTTTCAAAGGCTGGAATTTAATGGCTATTTTGTTCCATAATCAGCATACCTAAATTTCTGCTTCAAACACAGAAAGACTCATATTCAAGAAAAACAAAAACAATGTTTGTTTGTTTATTTGAATGAAATGGTCAATTACAGGTTGAGTCAATATGCTTGATTAAAACAAACAACTCTTTAAAGAACTTTACTAGGTTCAAATCAACCCCTCGATTTGAGTTCCACTAATCTTTGGCATTGTTGCTTAGACCATATCAACAAGTTAACATTCAAAAGCTCTATTTTTATGGACTTTTGAAAGTTGATTGATTTCTAGATCATTTTAAGACAACTAGTCTTACTTGTTGAAAGTAACAAAAGATATGAACTATTGTTAGAACGCCTAGACAATAGAGTTCAAAGCTAAAGAAAGGTTTTATGACTTTATTATTTCACACAGATTTGAGTGAATATAGGTTTATTTACTCAATGTGATATAAGTTTGAATCTGTTTGGCTAGTTCAAAGATTCAGAAGTATAAATCCCACTTGGTAAGAAATCATAAAGATCTAGGTTAGATCATGTTGATGATTACTTAAGACCAAATATGATCATCAATGATTGTGTGTTGTAATTTCACAATCTAGGTCCATAAGATATGGCATATCTTAGTTGGAATAATCGAAGTCAATTAGTACTTGATTCGATCAATGATGGATCATAAAGACTTTTCCTATAATTTCTAAAACAAAATGCTCAACTACCACCAAACTAAACCAAATTCATCAAAGCACTTTTCATAAAATATATCTAGAGAGTTGCAAAACTCAGTGGGAGCTTAGTGTTTGTTATTCAACAAACTAAGGCCCAAGTCTAGATATATGTTTCATTGTGATTTATTCAAATGAGACACAAGGGTATTGTTTCTACCACGAATTTTTGAGAACATAATGTTTGTTTGCTCGAAATAATGTCCTTTTGGAGATTCGTTTCCAAAATGACAAGTGGGAGAAAATAGACCTCGAAAGTCTTCGAGGCGAACAACAAACATAAACGGACATTCCGGAGGCTTTTCAAAGAGCTTCAGAAAAACCGAACTTATTCTTTAAGGACTTTAGAAGTGGCTTTAAAGAATAGACTTCTCTTAGAAGACTTTACAAGTGCTTCAAGGAGAACAGAATATTCAAAGGACTTTCAAGTGGCTATTGATATTCTGTTGTTTGATGTTCTATACCCAAGTAGGCATAGAGTTCAAGTCACTGGAACTATGAGATTCTTCTATTAGATAGTAAAGAAACATAGAGTTCTGGTCAATGAAACTATGATATTCTTCTATTAGATAGTGAAGAAACCTACAACTTGCAGTCAAACTATTATCATGTAAATTAATGAGTTTGTGACCTGTAAGAAAGCTATGACGAAACCCAAATTCCCTAAAATGGTTAGAGGCCATATATAGACTCAAATGTTTAATGGTTAGAGGCCATAAAACATACTCAATGTTTTGATGACAAAATTAAAATTTTGTTGATTTGCAAGAATAGTTTCACACCTATTGGTTGCAAGATTGTTTTAAGGATAAAAACCAACAAACATGGAATTGTGTTCACACACAAAGCTAGATTAGTTGCTAAAGGTTACAAGCAAATTCATGGCATGGATTGTGTTGAAACCTCATGCATAATCGTAATGCTCAAGTCTATAACTCAAGCAATGATTGCATATTGGTACATATGACAATTGGATGACAAAACGTATTCCTCAATCAAATGTTAGAATAAACTATGTACATGGTATGTCATAGGATTTGTGGATCCAAATAAATGCTTGAAAAGAAAAGCTAGTTTATAAAATCTAAGTACAGATTTAAGCAAGCAATTGGGAATTAGAAATGTATTTTAGTGAAACTAATAAGTATTTTAGTTTCATAAAATGTACATGATTCTTATAGATATATAAGAAGTTTAGTGGGAGTACATAAAACTTAATTGGTCCTATGTGTATCACACACATATCTCTCTATTGTGAAATAACATTCAAATGCTAAATACTTATATTTGAGATTATTCATCAATGACGGACCAAGGCGAAACTTAGTTCATACTGGGTACTAAGATCTATTTACAAAGATCTTATAATATTGTTTTAGATTAAGTAATGGCATTTACTAAATCAAACACGAATAACTCCATTGGAGATATTCGACCCATGTGAGTAAATCTAAGTAAAGAATGTTTGAACTATGTATAAGCATTTACTAAGTTAAACATCCAAGGATCTAAGTAAGATTCTTAACCTATATTATATGTCAAAGAATTTAGCTGGATTTAGTATCTACTGAAACTAGATGAGCTAAAGTTACATGAATAGAATTCAATTGGGAATTATTCTGCAAAAGAATTTATCATGTATGATATAATATGAGGATCGCCAAAAAAACGTATCGTATGACTTTAGGCATGACGAACATATACCAATCTCTATTGATCTAAGTGAAGATCAACTAGATTGAGATCAAGAATACTTATGGTACTTGAAAAGGTACATAGGAATAGTTCTTGATTCAAGGAAATAAAGATATGCTAAATATTGATGCTACACGCATAAACACTGGCAAAGGATCAAGCAAGACCCTTTGAAGTTAACCATTGATAAGGACGAGCTATAGAGCATCGTGTTTTGAAATGGCAACATGGATTGGAGACCATGAGTTATTGCGTGGGAAATTAAATATTAATTTCTATGTTCTAAGATACAACTGGAAAGTCTTCCACATATCTGTGAACTGCTTGGATAAGTAAATCCAAACAAAGCATCACTAGCAACCTAAACAGTTGAAGTAAAAGTACTTATTGCCTAAGAAGAAATAAAACAGGGTTGTTTGTTTATGTTAAAGAGTTTCTTCACTGAACTTGGGTAGATCATATGTCTTCTGACTTGATGGTTCTTCATTACAAGATGCGTAGAACTACTCTTGTAGCTAGAAGGAATAGATCACAAAATAAACACACTCAAAAGATCTTATCATCATATCTCGAAGAACATTCGATGAAAGGATATTAAGATTGGCAAAGCATGATAACTAAACCTATGCAACAAGTGAGAAGCAACACTCACGTTGTAGCACTGGAAATCAAGCATAGCTTTGAATTCCATGAATTGTTTTAGAAGATGGGTTTGAGGCCCATGGTTATAAAACATTGGGGTTGAACATTTATCATATATGAAATGTATTTTCATATTCCATTTAATTTTGGTTTAGTATTAAATGATGAGTCCCTTCAAATTTGACGATATATTCAAGATAGACTGTCAGGACCAGTCCTGTGACTAAGAAATGTCTATCAAGTGAACTTGAATGTCAAAGGTTGAAAATGGTCCCTAGTCGGAGTTTTCTAGAAAATTGGACGCATAGAAAATGTTAGACGACTAGAATGCAAGATGACTAGTAGTTCTGTTTCTTGAACTATGTGGACATGGCAATGTCATAATCATTTGCATAGATACTTACTTTGGGAAGACTAGTATCGGACAAGACCTATGAAACTTTACTGTAAGAGATGAAAATCTGTCATAAGTAAATTTCATTAAAATTATTAGACACTAAATCCTCAATACCTGAGTGATTTGAGATTACTTGTTTGAGAACTGGTTGCTTTGACGTTGACCAACCGTCGCACCGTAAAAGGAGGCTATAAAGGCAACGCTCAGGTAATCACCTATCAAACGAAGTCTAATCTCAAGATCACAAGATTGGGATTGTCCTCCCATAAATCGGGATGAGATGCTTAAAAGTTGTACAAGGCCACTCGGAGAGCTAGAAACTGTGAAATGCATGGCCGTGCTCGGATGAATCATAGGCTATGATTATCTGTTTATTTGATCAGTTGAACTCTGAAACCGAGAAACACCTCTGGACATAATAAGGATGACAACTCTTACCTTATGTTCAAGAGCAAGCATCAAGCGACAAAGGAATTAGGAAATGCACACTTGTCCCTAAGGACAAGTGGGAGACTGAAGGAAATAATGCCCTTGGTCCAAGTATGCATTCTATGTTAAGTCTAATAAATGCGGTTCAGTATTAATTAACAAGTTAATAATTCAGTGAGATCAAGTGAGCTGAATGCCTAGCTAGAGGCCGCTTCAGTTCAAGTGGAATTAATAATATTAATCCACGGCTTACTCTTGACTGAACCCGTAGGGTCACACAAATAGTACGTAAACGGATCAAGTATTTAATGGCATTAGATACTCCATCTATGGATATTCGGAATCGACGGATCTTGGTTTCAGTGGGAGCTGAGATCGTCACAGGCAAGAAATGAATACTCCGGAAACGATGATATTGCCGGAAACGGAAATATGGATCTTATCGGAAATATAAATGTTATCCAAGTCGTAGATGTTGCCGGAAACGGAAACATGGTACGTATCGGAAAATATTATCGGAAATGGAAATATTACCAGAATCGAAAATATTGCCGGAAACGGAAATATTGTCAGAATCGGAAATATTATCGGAATCGGAAAATAATTCCGGAAACGGAAATATTAAATATTTGTTCGAAACGGAAATTGATTCCGGAATCGGAAATATTAAATATTGTTCGTATCGGAAATGAATTCCGGAACCGGGAATTTAATCGGAAGCGTATCGTACGAATTAGCATCGGACGAGGCCTGCCGGACGAAGGCCCAGCACGAAGTCGGGCCATCGCCCAGCAAGCCAAACGCGCGCCCAGCCAAGGCAGTGCCCAGGCCCACCGCAAGGCAGGCCCAGCGCGCGCCAAGGCCATGGCCTCGCTGCGTGGGCTGCTGCTCGCACGCACACGCATGGGCGGCCCATCGTGGCTGCCGTGTGTGTGTGAGTTTGTGTTCATGCACGATTCCTAAAACTATTAGAATTAGTATATGATTAAATTCCTATTCCTAAAAGGATAAATTAATTAATTAGAGTTCTTATAGGATTCTAAGTTTAATTAATTCGTATCCTACTAGGATTCCAATTCCCTTTCCATAACTCTATAAATACGTGCCTAGGGTCACATATTTTGAGAGATTAATTCAAGTATTCAAAGTGAGTTTTGAGAGAAAAATTCAGCCATATTTCTTACCTAAGAGTGCCGAAAATTCTAGTACCTTAAGGGCGATTCTAGTTGGTCAATCTTAAGGCGGATCCGGACGTGCTGTGGACTATCTACGGAGGGACGACACTTGGAGTCCTAAAGGCTTGTTCTTGTTCGGTTCGGGCGCAGCTAGGGAAGGCACGCAACAAAGAGTATGCATCTAAATTATGCTATATGATTATGTGTAAATAATATGTGTTCCTGGCTAAATGGTTTTTTCCGCATGATTTATGAATTGTCATATGTATCATAACCTAACAGTGGTATCACGAGCCTCTTATTATTTTCATAATCTAAATTGCATGAACATGGTTAAATATTACAAATTTGCAAGAATTAAAAGGGGTGATTAATTTTCGTAATTTTTAATTAATTGCAAATTGCGTTTATTTAATTATACGTACGCAGTTTTTCGGCAGTTTCTTCGTTACTCATCCAAATCGAGTGATTTTTGTGTCAATTCCGCATGTAAAAGGCATTCTAAAATTTTGACAAAAACAGTATTTTTCTGCCGAACCCAGAATTCTCAAATTCGAAGCCTAACTATGACTTTTCGAAGGTTTTAGTTTTTTGAATGCAAAATTTCGTAAATTTAAGATGTTAAATTAAATATTTGCGATTCTTGTTGATAAATCTTGAATTTTTGATTGACCTACTGTATATGTTTAACAAGTTTGAATGCCTAGCCTTGTTAATTATGCAATCTAATTTGTAATTATGATTAATTTGTTGAAAATTAGAATAATTTAGAATTAATTTGATTTTCATAATTAATTATAATTTAATTAGAAACCTATGATTAAAAACCACCATAAAAATTGTAAATTTATGATAAATTTTAAATTTTTATGACCTAGGCTTGAATCCATAATAATCGGAAATCAATTGAATAATAAATTTTCGATTTTTCGCCCTAAAATTATGAAATTTATATTATTTATTAATTTGTCATTAATTTTAAATATAAATTTTAAATTTTTTATGCGATTCGTTCATATAACTTGCACGCACAAAGCAATGGACGCTTCGTGTTACCCTTAAGGGGTGTTGTATAGTGCGGGCATGCGACGACGAGCAAGGGAGCTCGTCGCCCATGCGGCACGAATGCAATGAGCAAGGCATGGTGCACGAGCACAAGGCAACAGCCCTGCCTTGTGTCGTGGGCCACGAGCTATGGACGTATGGGCATGGGCGAAAGGCAAGCCATGGCAGTCGCGTGTGGGCAGCAAGCGAGCTGCGCCACAACGCGCACTGCCTCGCGCAAGCGCGCGCAGCCTCGCGCGTAGCGAGCGCAAGCTCGCGTGCCACGAGCGCTGCGCCCAGCGTTGAACGCGCGCAATTGCTCGCGCGCACAGCGAGCGATGGCTCGCGCGCACAGCGAGCAATGGCTCGCGCGCACAGCGAGCGATGGAGCGCGCGCAGCGTGCGCTGGCGAGCGCGCAAAGCGAGCGATGGCTCGCGTGCGTCGAGCGTTGGCGCGCGCGCAGCGAGCACCACAGCGTGCGATGGCTTGCGATGGAGATGCAGCAGCTATGCGACGAGCGCATGGGCTGCGCGTACATGGCCAGCGATGGCTGTGTGCGTGCGGCCCATGGGCGTGCAATGCGTAGGGTGTTTGCGTTGCGATTAGATCGTTTTGAATGTTTAATTTGAAAATTTTCAGTTTACGTAATTTTAATTAATTTTAAAATTAATAATTTAAATTATTTTCTTGGATTTTAATTTTGAATATTGTAATTATAATAAATTTTATTTATTCTAATTATTTTACTAAAATTAAAATCATGAATTAATTTAAATACGACTGAAATTAAATTAAACTTTTTGGATTCAATTATAAATTCATATGAGCTTTAAATTTTAATTAAATTTGTATGTTTCCGGTTATACTAGAAATACATTTTTATGTTTAAAATTAGTAAAGCATATGAATTTATTGGTTTAAGTGGGAGCCCTTTTAGTCATAAACTCTTGATTAGGTCTACAAATCCTTAAGGTTAAAACAACTTGATTAGAATTAATAAGGACTGAATAATTGGTAGATTATTGGTGCCCTTGATTAATTGCTGCAAATGTTTACGTGATGCATAATGTGTTTTACTAACCAGCTATGTGGGCCATTCATGATAATGAATGGGTGAATGGTATATATTATATATGTACTGTTTTGCAGGTTATGAAGTGACTAGTATGGCCCAAATAGGATAGAAAATATGGTCTGCGCACCATTAATTTGAATGTAATTGGTCTAAAGTACCAAAGTTATTTTTCAATTCAAATATGGTATGCGTACCATCAAATAGTTGTAATTAGTTTTAATTATAGCTTATCCTATTTGAAGAAAATGGTGCCTCCCACGGAGATTTTCAAGACGGACTTTGAAGTTAAAGCTTCAAGATGAAGTCGGGCCATACTAGATCACATTTATCTTATGCATGCTTTAAGTTATTTATTGCTTTAAATATGTCTTAATTATGCATGAGATTGTGGCTTGATTATGTTGCATGATTAAGGATTTTAGTTCACTTAAAATCTAACCAACATAGTAAGAGCCTTAAGTTCCAAACTTAAAAATTGAGTTAAAAGGTGCCATGCCAAAATATACACTTGCTTGGATATCCTTTACATCAATCTAGTAATAGTTTTCGCTCAGCGAGGTGTTACTTATTGGTCCTAAAGGGGCAAGGTACACAAATAATTGTGACTACATGTTAGTTTTGGTGAAACTCAACGATATAAGTAAGGAGTCCTTTTATGTCGTGGCAAAATCGATAGGTTTACCTAATAAGTTCTTAGACGTACCTATCAACCAAGAATAGTTTCTAGACTATTAGCAAAAGGCTTTTGCTTTCCTAAGATGTTTTAGGATTAAGTCGACAAACTGTGCTTAGTTCTTCAATGATTTTAGGATCTTGGAATCATTTTATTCACACCTGCCGGAACAATAAATTCGAATAAAATGCTAATAACTTGTTGAAATTGCATGATTGCTTTAATTTTCAAGTTATTACTCATGATAAATGTTTAGACTTTGCATGCTTCAATGTATGTTTTAATTATTGTTTATAATTAAATATCTTGCACTGCAATAAATCCTTTTAGAAAGGTAACAGTAAATTTCCTCGATTGGTAGTGAATCCAAGAACGATTCACGGAAAAGAGAGAAAGTGAGCAATTTAAAATGTATGTTTCTTATATCGACTTTTATGGTTGTTTTCGAATATCAAAATCGAATGGCAAACCAATTGGTGCTTGTGAATTCAAAATACACTGTAGTTTTGAGATCATAAAGCATTGAGTTTAATACGCTCAGCTTTACCAATGGTTAACAACCTAATATCTTTGTCCATTTAATTCTCGAATGAGTCTAGTCCCTAGACATTCGAATAGATCGATGCTTAGAGAACTTTAGAAGCTTCTGGTAAGATCATCTAGTTGAAACAGAACGTTCAACATAAATTAAATGGTAAAGAACCTTGTTGGGGGTGACATTGGACATGTTTAACAAAGTATAAAAGTCAACACTAAAGAATTCAATTCTTAAGACTATAAGAAAGGGTACAAGAAGTAGGAAAACGAGGAACAAATGAAAGGAATTACGATTCCGTTTCTACCTATAAGTTTATGTTTAAAGAGAAGTGACCTAGCAATCAAACTTCCTTGGTATCATATACCGCTTGAGGTTCTTACTTCGGTAATAACTCAAACAATGGAAGCTAGGATACACTAATGACCTACAAGTGGGAAATGAAGCATGGCATTGTTACATTAATTGTAGGGTCATCTAAGTTTGTTTTAAGTCCTTTTCAAAGGCTGGAATTTAATGGCTATTTTGTTCCATAATCAGCATACCTAAATTTCTGCTTCAAACACAGAAAGACTCATATTCAAGAAAAACAAAAACAATGTTTGTTTGTTTATTTGAATGAAATGGTCAATTACAGGTTGAGTCAATATGCTTGATTAAAACAAACAACTCTTTAAAGAACTTTACTGAGGGAGAAGCGCCACAAGTCATTGATCTAGAGGCTACTTCTGAGGCAGCTTCTGTTAGCTCTACTCGAATCATGTTTGGCTCAATTCCTGCTGCTGTACCAATGGAGATTAGGGGCACTGAAGGTGGAACTGGAGGATCTAATGCAGGTTACAATGATGAGGTTATCCAGGAGACTGAAGTCTCTACAAGGAAGGAGTAATCGCAGTAGCAATTTGCAGCTCTCCAGCATGGATGTCATTTCTACTTTTTGTGTTCTTTCATGTTTCAGCTGGAGCTGCTCGGAGACAATAAATATTATTTTGTGTGCTTTAATGGTTACAAAAGTTTGTTTTGTGAATATTTGGGTTGTAAGTTTTTGGTGTTGCCCCTTTTGTAACAAACTTATTGATGGACTTGAGTCCTAAATAATAAAAATGTCTCCGTTTTATGTTAAAAAAAAAAGTAATTGTTTGATGCAAAATATATAAATAAACTTTGATAATGTAACCAATAAATGTATAAACTGACAACAATTGGATATTAATATATGCTTGAGTGAAGACAGATCTGTCAGACCTAAACGAGAGGTTCTCTCTCAAGAAAAAATTTCTCTCTCTAAAAACGAAAAGTAATCAAGAAAGAAGGAAAGAGAACAAATAGAAACCCAAAGAATATACTTGAAAAATAGAAGAGAAGAAGGATGTTCATGAAGATATTCTGATAGTGACTATTCATCTCCTTTAAGTAGCATTAAATTCTCAACTAACTGTGTTCTTGTTTTCTGAAAATAATAGTTTTTATATTTATAGTACTATTTTGTTTTAAAGTACACCCTCTTTTTCAGTTTCCTTCTCTTCGTGGTCCTTTTGTCTCCCTCACGGATGCTTTCTTCTTAGAATATTTTCTTCTTAGAAAGTTTAAATAGTAGCATGGTCCATTTCTGTCTTCCTCTGTCTGCTGGAATATTTGCTCTTTCTTCCAGATTCTGTTGCTATTTTCAAATTGCTGTGATTGATGACTTAGATAATTTAATTGATATCTTCCTCGTTGACTTAAGTTAAACTATTGCTTCCAGTTGTGGTTTAAAAAAAAAAAAAAAAAAGAAGAGAGAAGAAGTAGAAAATAAAATTTTATTTTTTCTTGTTTTTTCTTCCTTCCTTTTTCTTTGATCACCCTGGTTCTGGAAAGGTCAATATGGAAGCTTGTTCGGCATTCAGTTTTCTGAGGAAGCGAGGCCCTTATATAGTGCCTCCTCCAGGGTGTAAAGATCCCTCTAAAAAAGAGTTCCAGAAGATGGTCGTGGGTAAGTTCATCAATGATAGAGACTATGAGGTAGAAGATCTGAAAGAATGGCTGGATTCCTGGAGAATGAGGGGGGGTGATGGATGTTTGGAAGGAAGAAGATCTCTTCTTCTTCGTCTTTCATGAAGGAGAAGACTATATAGACTTTATGGGAAGGTATAATACGCTTAATTTCCACGGTGCCCTAATGGTTTTAAAAGCTTGGTTCCCAGCTGCTTCTTTTCGCTCGTTCAACTTCTCAGAATCTCTAATGTGGGTAAAAGTGGAAGGAATTCCTTTGACGTTTCATTCTTCAAAAGTGGCTGAAGCAATGTTGATGAAGATTGGAAAACTTGTGTGTTTTGATGAAAGATCAGTGGTCCCAGGGTTTAAGAGATGGGTAAGAGCCCTAGTATGTGTGAAAGTTTCAAAACCGCTTCTGCCAGGATGTTTCTTTGAATATGAAGAAGGGAAATCAGTATGGGTTGATTTTCGATATGAAGGTGTGTTTATCTTCTGTAAAAGATGTGGGAAAATCGGTCATGAGATGATTGAGTGTCACTAGTGGAAAAAGGCTTATTTGCATCCCCGCATTTGCCACGCCATTCTGAACATGTGACGCAAATGACAAATTTTAGCATAAAATTTAGTCATTTGCGTCGCAGCTTTATTAAACTGCGACGCAAATGACTCTAGGATGCCCCCCAGAGTCATTTGCGTCGCAGATTAGTAAAACTGCGACGCAATTAACTCAATCAAGTGCGTCGCAGATTTACTAATCTGCGACGCAAATGACTCTGGGGGGCATCCTAGAGTCATTTGCGTCGCAGTTTAATAAAGCTGCGACGCAAATGTGTTTTGATTTTTTTTTTTCGAATTCGCGCTCACGCTTAATTGCTTTCAAGCTTCATTCTGACTTAGGTTTTGCTCGACAAACAACCAACACTGCTTCACTCCCAAACGAAACCAAACACCAACACTGCTAGAGTCTCACCGGCGGCTTCACCCTGCCGTCGTTGCTTCACTGCCGCCTTCCGTGCCTTCCGCCGTTTCTTCACTGCGCTGCCCCTTCACTGCGCTGCACTTCACTGCTTCACTCCTTCTTGCTGTACTCCCTTTTTAGAGCCGCTGCCCACGGCCAAGGAAGTCGTCCACGCTGCCGCCCACTCACTCCTTCACGCCGCCGCCCACTCACTCCTTCACGCCGCCGCCCACTCAGCCGCCCTTGTTCATTGTAGTCTCTCCTCTCTTAGGTATTGAATTTTAATTTTGATATTTATTGAATTTTAATTGTGCATTTTAATTTTAATTGTGGACATTATAATTGAATTTTAATTATGCATTATAATTGAATTTTAATGGTTGATATTATTTGTTGAATTTTAATTGGGTACATTTTAGGATTTAGGTTTTGTTGAATTTTAGTTGTAGGTTTTGTTGAATTTTAGTTGAATTTTAATTGGGTACATTTTAGGATTTAGGTTTTGTTGAATTTTAGTTGTAGGTTTTGTTGAATTTTAGTTGAATTTTAATTGGGTACATTTTAGGATTTAGGTTTTGTTGAATTTTAGTTGTTAGGTTTTGTTGAATTAAAAGTTATGAAATGAAGTTTTGGGTATGAAATGAATTTAGGTGATATATGAAATCATGTTTTGGGTTTGCTACAAAATTTTGGATTTATAATGATATGAATAGCCTAGTTTATATTCTAACCTTTGACAAAATTTGGTCTAGTGGTTGAAAATGGATCGGAGTTGGATGTATGGTAGTAAACGATTTTCTACAAGGTTCTTACAAGGGATTCAAGAGTTCATTAAGGTTGCCTTGAAACATCAATCAAAACATGAATCAAGTTTAATTCTGTGTCCTTGTTGTGATTGCAATAATTCAAGGGGGTATCGGGATATTGATGATATTGTTGATCACATAGTTCGTCGCGGTTTTAAGGGTAACTACACGACGTGGACATGGCATGGTGAGAGCATAGATCATGGGGCAAGTTCTAGTATGCCGAGCTCGAGTCAGCATAATCATTGTGATAATGGTGATGATAATGAAATTGAGGATGATATTGGTGTTGAAAGTGAGGAAGAAGAGGAGAAAGATAGGATAGATGATATGATGCATGATGTGGAAGACCATCATTTCGTTGAGCGTCCCCATATGTATGATAGTATAATCAAAGCTTCCGCAACACCATTATATCCTGGTTCTACACAAACTGTACTTGGTGCCGTCATCGAATATTTCAACTTAAAGGTGGAAAACGGTTGGACCAACAAGAGTTTTTCACAGTTTTTGGAGGCCACGTCTGGTAATCTTCCTGAAGGAAACAAACTTCCAAGGTCTAACTATGAGGCCCAGAAGCTTATGTGTCCTTTGGGTATGGATTATGAGAAGATACACGCGTGTCCAAATGATTGCGTGTTGTATCGAAAGCAGTATGCAAATCTGCATGAGTGTCCAAGATGCGGATTGTCCCGTTACAAGATCGTGGAGAATTATGCAACATCAACTAAGAAGAAACCTTCTCCGGCTAAGGTGCTTTGGTATCTTCCAATTATACCAAGATTTAAGCGCCTTTTCTCAGAAGAGAAAACTGCAAAACTCTTGAGGTGGCATGCCGAGGGGAGGAAGAAAGATGGGTTAATGAGGCATCCTGCTGATTCTCCACAATGGAGGAACATTGATCGAAAGTACAAGGTCTTTAGGGAAGAAGTTCAGAATCTCAGGCTTGGTCTTTGCACGGATGGAATGAACCCATTTGGGACACTTAGTACCCAATATAGCACTTGGCCGGTTCTTCTCACCATATACAATTTGCCTCCTTGGTTATGCATGAAGCGTAGATACATCATGTTGTCGCTCTTAATCTCTGGGCCTAAACAACCCGGAAATGACATAGATGTGTATCTAGAGCCACTCATTGAAGATTTGAAATTGTTGTGGGATGAAGGGGTGTTGATGTTTGATGCATACACCAAAACCAATTTCACTTTACGTGCCATGATTTTTTGTACGATAAATGATTTCCCGGCTTATGGAAATTTGTCAGGGTATTCTGTAAAGGGAAAGAAGGCATGTCCAGTTTGTCATGATGATTTGGTCTCGAGGCGCCTAAAATTTTGTGGGAAAGATGTGTACATGGATTACCGGATGTATCTTCCTGAAGATCATCCATTTCGAAAAGAGAAGGAAGCTTTTAATGGAGAATTGGAGATGAGAGAAGCTCCTGCCTCCTTATGTGCGTGTGAGGTTTATGAACGGGTTAAAGACATTGAGACAGAGTTTGGTAAGCCTTATAAAGGTCAGCCAAGTGGTGGTTACAAGAAGAGGTCTATCTTTTGGGATCTCCCATATTGGAGAGATTTGGAAGTTAGGCATTGTTTGGATGTAATGCATATTGAGAAAAATGTTTGTGATGCCATTGTTGGGACATTGTTGAATATGCAAGGGAAAACGAAGGATGGGCCTAAAGTTAGACAAGATATGGCTGCTATGGGTCGCTCCGAGTTGGCACCTCAAGAAAGGGGAAAACGCTGGTACCTTCCCCCAGCTTGTTTCACCTTGTCTAAAAAGGAGAAAGTTAGCTTTTGTGAGTCTTTGCATGGCTTAAAGGTCCCTGCCGGTTACTCTTCAAATTTTCGTAGACTTGTGTCCATGTCTGACTTGAAATTAGTTGGAATGAAATCTCATGATTGTCACGTGTTGATGCAACAATTGCTGCCGGTTGCAATTCGAGGGATATTGCCGCCACAAGTGAGGTATACCATTACAAGATTGTGTTTCTTTTTCAACACAATTTGTAGCAAGGTGATCAATCCAACAATACTGGATGATTTGCAGGCTGATGTACTTGAGACCATGTGTCGGTTTGAAAAGTATTTTCCGCCATCATTCTTTGACATGATGCCTCATTTGATTATTCATCTTGTTCGTGAAATTAAGCTTTGTGGGCCAGTTTGTATGAGGTACATGTATCCCTTTGAACGGGAAATGGGTACCTTGAAAAATAGAGTGATGAATCCGGCCAAACCTGAAGCTAGTATTGTCCAACGAACCGTCGCGGAGGAAGTTGCTGCATGGGTTTCTCAATATATGGCACGTTTGAAAGAAGTCGGAGTACCAAAGTCTAGACATGATGGGAGACTTGGGGGTCAAGGTACAATTGGCAAGAAAAGGATATCAATCAGTTCTGAAATGATGTGTAAGGTTGAGCTGTTTGTGGTGCAAAGTCTTAGTGAAGTCCATCCATACGTGGCTGAGCACATGAACTTTCTTAGAGAGCAATATCCTTCAAAAAATGGTCCTCAACTGATAAAAGAGCATAATCGTTCATTCCTCACATGGTTCAAGCGTCGAGTGATGGATCAATTTTCCGACACGCCTAATGAGGTATCTGACATGGTGAGATGGTTGGCATATGGTCCTAAATGTCAAGTCATATCTTATGAGGGGTACGACATCAATGGCTATTCTTTTTACACGAAGCGACAAGATGACAAAACGACGATGCAAAATAGTGGTGTTACGGCAATATGTTTGTCTTCAGAGTATGCTAGTGTAAAAGATAGAACACTTGTAGATAAGACGAACTCTTACTATGGAGTCATTGAAGAAATATTAGAGTTGGAATATAAGTATTTTAAGATTCCTCTATTCCGGTGCAAGTGGGTTGATATTAGTCGCGGTGTCAAAAAGGATGAACATGGGTACCTGACACTTGTAAACTTTAGTCGAGTTGGGCATCTTGCAGATCCTTTCATATTAGCATCACAGGCAAAACAAATCTTTTACATGGTTGACCCTGCCGATCGTAGTTGGTCAGTTGTTCTGGAAGGCAAAAGAAGAATACTTGGCGTTGAGGATGTAGATGATGAAGAAGAGTATGATGAGCAGTTTAATGAGATTCCACCTTCCTCCTGGCATATCCCTCAAATGATTGACGATGTTGACATGAGTTATACACGCCGAGATCATGATGAAGGATTTTATGTTGAAAAAGAGAAATAGTGAGATAGGTACTATTTTGGCAACTATTTTTTCACCAAGTTAATTTGTAGATTAGTTAAAAGTTGGGTTCGAAAATGTCATTTTTGCCTAAATATGTACTATAACGACCCAATTACCCTTAAATGTGGAATAATAGATTAGTACGAGGCTTAGAAAGTTATAACTATGCATATGAGACATGTAATAAGTTTGAAAACATTCCTTAGGTTCTTTGGTTCAAAGTTGGGTTCGAAAATGTCATTTTTGCCTAAATATGTACTATAACGACCCAATTACCCTTAAATGTGGAATAATAGATTAGTACGAGGCTTAGAAAGTTATAACTATGCATATGAGACATGTAATAAGTTTGAAAACATTCCTTAGGTTCTTTGGTTCAAAGTTGGGTTCGAAAATGTCATTTTTGCCTAAATATGTACTATAACGACCCAATTACCCTTAAATGTGGAATAATAGATTATTACGAGGCTTAGAAAGTTATAACTATGCATATGAGACATGTAATAAGTTTGAAAACATTCCTTAGGTTCTTTGGTTCAAAGTTGGGTTCGAAAATGTCATTTTTGCCTAAATATGTACTATAACGACCCAATTACCCTTAAATGTGGAATAATAGATTAGTACGAGGCTTAGAAAGTTATAACTATGCATATGAGACATGTAATAAGTTTGAAAACATTCCTTAGGTTCTTTGGTTCAAAGTTGGGTTCGAAAATGTCATTTTTGCCTAAATATGTACTATAACGACCCAATTACCCTTAAATGTGGAATAATAGATTATTACGAGGCTTAGAAAGTTATAACTATGCATATGAGACATGTAATAAGTTTGAAAACATTCCTTAGGTTCTTTGGTTCAAAGTTGGGTTCGAAAATGTCATTTTTGCCTAAATATGTACTATAACGACCCAATTACCCTTAAATGTGGAATAATAGATTAGTACGAGGCTTAGAAAGTTATAACTATGCATATGAGACATGTAATAAGTTTGAAAACATTCCTTAGGTTCTTTGGTTCAAAGTTGGGTTCGAAAATGTCATTTTTGCCTAAATATGTAATATAACGACCCAATTACCCTTAAATGTGGAATAATAGATTATTACGAGGCTTAGAAAGTTATAACTATGTATATGAGACATGTAATAAGTTTGAAAACATTCCTTAGGTTCTTTGGTTCAAAGTTGGGTTCGAAAACGTCATTTTTGCCTAAATATGTACTATAACGACCCAATTACCCTTAAATGTGGAATAATAGATTAGTACGAGGCTTTAGGATAGTGGTGGTTGTTCAAAGGATGATGGATGGTTACACCTGATACTTCTTTATTCAGGGAATTTCCATACTCCTTGAATTCTTATGCAACTGGTCTCTATATTATGCTCATGGAGCTGGATATTATGTCATCCATGTTTGCACTCCCAAACTACCTCCCAACCCGGAAAAAAAACATCTTATTTGGATTTAAGTGTCTGCTAAGTTCCTGTGTACCATCTAATTGCTGGTTGTTAGTATCTGAAGGTTATTTCAGGAGCTTGGTTGTGCTTTCTTTGTTGCTTAATCTTTAAAGAACAGTCTGTTTTTGGGTGGGTTTGTGGACCAAAATTTTGCATATTCAAATTCATTCCCCAGCATTTGTACAGAACTGATCAGAACTGACCAGTTCTATGCACTGATCTGCACAGCTCAGATCAGAACTGTGCAGATCAGTGCACAGAACTGGTCAGAACTGATCAGTTCTGTGCACTGATCTGCATAGTTCTGATCTGAGCTGTGCAGATCAGTGCACAGAACTGGTCAGCTCTGATCAGTTCTGTGCACTGATCTGCACAGCTCAGATCAGAACTGTGCAGATCAGTGCACAGAACTGGTCAGTTCTGATCAGTTCTGTGCACTGATCTGCACAGTTCTGATCTGAGCTGTGCAGATCAGTGCACAGAACTGATCAGCTCTGATCAGTTCTGTGCACTGATCTGCACAGTTCTGATCTGAGCTGTGCAGATCAGTGCACAGAACTGGTCAGCTCTGATCAGTTCTGTGCACTGATCTGCACAGTTCTGATCTGAGCTGTGCAGATCAGTGCACAGAACTGGTCAGCTCTGACCAGTTCTGTGCACTGATCTGCACAGTTCTGATCTAAGCTGTGCAGATCAGTGCACAGAACTGATCAGTTCTGACCAGTTCTGTGCACTGATCTGCACAGTTCTGATCTGAGCTGTGCAGATCAGTGCACAGAACTGGTCAGCTCTGATCAGTTCTGTGCACTGATCTGCACAGTTCTGATCTGAGCTGTGCAGATCAGTGCACAGAACTGATCAGTTCTGACCAGTTCTGTGCACTGATCTGCACAGTTCTGATCTGAGCTGTGCAGATCAGTGCACAGAACTGATCAGAACTTTATTTTTATTTTAAAATCCTGCTTTTGAAGGTATGTAATTTTGATGATTTTCCAATGCAGTACCGTCAGGCATGGATGAAGATCAACACGCAAATTCAGGTCCTTCTAACAAATCACCAAATCAAGTGCCCCAAAAGCAAAAAAAGAAGCCAAGAGGCCCTACAAAAGGAATAAAATCCATGCCCGGGGTTCCAAGAAAAATTGAATGGGATCACTTGGACCGACCCACAGGGAAATGGGCAACGGATTACAAGAATCACATTGGCGAGATAAGTCGCGCAAAGGTTTCAATATTGATCAGAACCTGGGAAGATGTTTCACAAGGAATAAAAGACACTTTGTGGGAAGACGTCAAGGTAACCGGTTTTATTTTGGAAATTCAGTTGTACATATCTACGTGTCTTTTTCATGTGCTAAAAGACTTTCTTGTTCCTTTTCTTTTTCTTTCATTTAGAGAGAATTTCATATCACAGATGAAACTAAGAAAGAAGTTGTCTTAAAGAGTTGTGATAAGCGTTGGAGGGAATTCAAATCAAGATTGACGACTGGTTGGATTCGGGGTATAAGGAAAAGGCCAAAAGATGAAAAGATTCCATATGATTTGTATAGTTATATAACTAAGGATATATGGAAGGAATTTGTGAAGATACGTACCTCCGAAGAAGCTGAGGTATAAAAATTATTCTTATTTAAAGTCTTGTTATAATCTAAGTTTTATTTTGTTGTAATAATTTCTTTTACCCCCCTAAAATTAGGAAATAAGTGAGAAAGCAAGACAAAGTCAATCTTTCAACATATATCCTCATCATATGGGACAGAAATCATATGCTGAAATGACAAGTGAATGGCAGAGAAAAGGGTACATTCCCTCAGTTTCTTCGTCATCTGAAGGTTCCTCTGCGTCTACAATTTCTTCAAGTTTGCCGAGTAGGACATGTTTATGGCTTCTTGCAAGATCGAAACCAGATGAGAAAGGAAATCCTTACTTGCCGGATGAGGGCACACAAAAGGTCAAAGAAAATATTGTAAGTTCATTTAACAATTTTGCGTAATGTTGTGATTCCTCTAATTTCATATATGTTCTTAAATATGAAACCAAGTGTTGAACTTTTCTCAAAACCATTTGATTTCATGTAGGATGAATGGAAAAGGAAACAAGATGAAGGGGAATTTGTTCCCAAAAGTGCACGAGATGATGTCTTATCTCGTGCACTTGGTAAGACTAAAGAAGGGAGACCACTAACATTTGGTGGTGGAGTAGGCATCAAAGCTGTGTGGGGGACCGGAGAGCGGCGTAGCTTTCGACGGTATGGAGATGCGGAGATGGAGGAAATGGAAGCAAGAGTGACCAAAAGGGTCAAAGATGAGACAATACAAGAGATGAACTCCAAGATGGATGCCATGGTCATGGAGAAATTTATCACATTTGCTAAAGAACTTGGTGTCCAAATACCAAGCCATATGAGGATAGACGCAAATGTTCATAGTAGTTGTCGTTCCGGGGGTTTAGATCCATTTGCCGACATTACGGTATGATAATTTGTGTTTTTCAAGTACTTTGTTTCTAGTTAATTCTATTGAACTTTTCTAACATGTTACATTGTATTTGCGTTATTGTTCAAAATAAATAATAAGGAACCTGTCCCGTGCCATCTATACCTGAACATAGGCTCGGAGAAAGTCTTTGTTGCCTATGGTACCATATGTCCAGAGTTGCTCCTTGATCACCACAACGACGTCACGTCCGATAACGTGAAAGTGAGCGTTGATGATTTTGAGCCCGCGTACAAAGAAGCTCCCGTCCCCGTGCCTTCTCAATATATTAAGAAACTTGCTCAAGCTCATGGTACCTTCACTCAGTGGCCAAAACATTTGGTGTCGCTTACGAATGAGGAGGTAACTAACATATGCATGATAATTTGAAGTAGAACTATTATACCATGTATGCTCACTAATATGTATATCGTTATTTGAAAATCATACCTCAGGTAAACAAGCCTACAAGTAAAGAGCCTAAAGGGAAAGGGAACAAAGGGAAAGAGATAGTGGTTGGGGGAAGTGGAACAAAAGCGTCCAACACTAAATCAAAAACCTATTTCCTTGAAAATTATAAAGTGCAAAATTTGAGTGGTAAGTGCAATGTGATGAAAACTATGATGTTGGGATTAAAAGAAGGGGAGCACGTTAAGGTACATTGCACTAAAAGGACATTCAATATGGAAAAGGAATTTGAAATTAGTGTCACCGTTGAAGACACCGATCAACTTCTCTCGGGAGCATGGCTCAATATATCAATAATACAAGTTTTTGCTACGTGAGTTACCTAAATTCATATTTTGCCCCTAAATTTGATTTTTATGATTGTCTTAACGTTCTTACACTCTATATTATAGGGCTTTGAGTGAGTTGTGTTTTCACGATGATTGTCACCCCAATAGTATTGGATTCATGTGCCCGGAGATGATCTCGGCCACCATGTTAAAGTCCGATGCAGATCGAATTCTATTGTACATGACGAGGTCCATGAGTGCACTTAGTTCTAAGACATTCATCTTATGTCCATACTACGAAAAGTATGAAAATTACTTTGAACTTCGTTTTTAATTGATTGTTATAAATTTAACTTTTTTTTTTCTAACTACATACGTTTATTGTTTGTATGTAGGAGTCACTGGATGCTTTTAGTTCTTTGCTTGTCTAAACGTGAGGTCTACATATTTGATTCTCAACAGAAGAAGAGAAATTTGATGATTAAGGAGCCACTAAACAAGTAAGTAAAGTATGCATATGAAAATGCCATTTTTGCCAAAATTTTTGCCTTAGGTTCTTTAGTTCAAAGTTGGGTTCGAAAACATCATTTTTGCCTAAAAATGACCTAGGACGACCCAATTAGCCTTAAATGTGAAATAATAGATTGTAAAGGGACTTAGAAAGTTATAACTATGCATATGAGACGTGTAATAAGTTTGAAAACATTCCTTAGGTTCTTTGGTTCAAAGTTGGGTTCGAAAACATCATTTTTGCCTAAAAATGACCTAGGACGACCCAAATAGCCTTAAATGTGAAATAATAGATTGTAAAGGGCCTTAGAAAGTTATAACTATGCATATGAGACGTGTAATAAGTTTGAAAACATTCCTTAGGTTCTTTGGTTCAAAGTTGGGTTCGAAAACATCATTTTTGCCTAAAAATGACCTAGGACGACCCAAATAGCCTTAAATGTGAAATAATAGATTGTAAAGGGCCTTAGAAAGTTATAACTATGCATATGAGACGTGTAATAAGTTTGAAAACATTCCTTAGGTTCTTTGGTTCAAAGTTGGGTTCGAAAACATCATTTTTGCCTAAAAATGACCTAGGACGACCCAAATAGCCTTAAATGTGAAATAATAGATTGTAAAGGGCCTTACAAAGTTATAACTATGCATATGAGACGTGTAATAAGTTTGAAAACATTCCTTAGGTTCTTTGGTTCAAAGTTGGGTTCGAAAACATCATTTTTGCCTAAAAATGACCTAGGACGACCCAAATAGCCTTAAATGTGAAATAATAGATTGTAAAGGGCCTTAGAAAGTTATAACTATGCATATGAGACGTGTAATAAGTTAGAAAACATTCCTTAGGTTCTTTGGTTCAAAGTTGGGTTCGAAAACATCATTTTTGCCTAAAAATGACCTAGGACGACCCAAATAGCCTTAAATGTCAAATAATAGATTGTAAAGGGCCTTACAAAGTTATAACTATTCATATGAGACGTGTAATAAGTTTGAAAACATTCCTTAGGTTCTTTGGTTCAAAGTTGGGTTCGAAAACATCATTTTTGCCTAAAAATGACCTAGGACGACCCAAATAGCCTTAAATGTGAAATAATAGATTGTAAAGGGCCTTACAAAGTTATAACTATGCATATGAGACGTGTAATAAGTTTGAAAACATTCCTTAGGTTCTTTGGTTCAAAGTTGAGTTCGAAAACATCATTTTTGCCTAAAAATGACCTAGGACGACCCAAATAGCCTTAAATGTGAAATAATAGATTGTAAAGGGCCTTAGAAAGTTATAACTATGCATATGAGACGTGTAATAAGTTTGAAAACATTCCTTAGGTTCTTTGGTTCAAAGTTGGGTTCGAAAACATCATTTTTGCCTAAAAATGACCTAGGACGACCCAAATAGCCTTAAATGTGAAATAATAGATTGTAAAGGGCCTTACAAAGTTATAACTATGCATATGAGACGTGTAATAAGTTTGAAAACATTCCTTAGGTTCTTTGGTTCAAAGTTGGGTTCGAAAACATCATTTTTGCCTAAAAATGACCTAGGACGACCCAAATAGCCTTAAATGTGAAATAATAGATTGTAAAGGGCCTTACAAAGTTATAACTATGCATATGAGACGTGTAATAAGTTTGAAAACATTCCTTAGGTTCTTTGGTTCAAAGTTGGGTTCGAAAACATCATTTTTGCCTAAAAATGACCTAGGACGACCCAAATAGCCTTAAATGTGAAATAATAGATTGTAAAGGGCCTTACAAAGTTATAACTATGCATATGAGACGTGTAATAAGTTTGAAAACATTCCTTAGGTTCTTTGGTTCAAAGTTGGGTTCGAAAACATCATTTTTGCCTAAAAATGACCTAGGACGACCCAAATAGCCTTAAATGTGAAATAATAGATTGTAAAGGGCCTTACAAAGTTATAACTATTCATATGAGACGTGTAATAAGTTTGAAAACATTCCTTAGGTTCTTTGGTTCAAAGTTGGGTTCGAAAACATCATTTTTGCCTAAAAATGACCTAGGACGACCCAAATAGCCTTAAATGTGAAATAATAGATTGTAAAGGGCCTTACAAAGTTATAACTATTCATATGAGACGTGTAATAAGTTTGAAAACATTCCTTAGGTTCTTTGGTTCAAAGTTGGGTTCGAAAACATCATTTTTGCCTAAAAATGACCTAGGACGACCCAAATAGCCTTAAATGTGAAATAATAGATTGTAAAGGGCCTTACAAAGTTATAACTATGCATATGAGACGTGTAATAAGTTTGAAAACATTCCTTAGGTTCTTTGGTTCAAAGTTGGGTTCGAAAACATCATTTTTGCCTAAAAATGACCTAGGACGACCCAAATAGCCTTAAATGTGAAATAATAGATTGTAAAGGGCCTTAGAAAGTTATAACTATGCATATGAGACGTGTAATAAGTTTGAAAACATTCCTTAGGTTCTTTGGTTCAAAGTTGGGTTCGAAAACATCATTTTTGCCTAAAAATGACCTAGGACGACCCAAATAGCCTTAAATGTGAAATAATAGATTGTAAAGGGCCTTACAAAGTTATAACTATGCATATGAGACGTGTAATAAGTTTGAAAACATTCCTTAGGTTCTTTGGTTCAAAGTTGGGTTCGAAAACATCATTTTTGCCTAAAAATGACCTAGGACGACCCAAATAGCCTTAAATGTGAAATAATAGATTGTAAAGGGCCTTACAAAGTTATAACTATGCATATGAGACGTGTAATAAGTTTGAAAACATTCCTTAGGTTCTTTGGTTCAAAGTTGGGTTCGAAAACATCATTTTTGCCTAAAAATGACCTAGGACGACCCAAATAGCCTTAAATGTGAAATAATAGATTGTAAAGGGCCTTACAAAGTTATAACTATGCATATGAGACGTGTAATAAGTTTGAAAACATTCCTTAGGTTCTTTGGTTCAAAGTTGGGTTCGAAAACATCATTTTTGCCTAAAAATGACCTAGGACGACCCAAATAGCCTTAAATGTGAAATAATAGATTGTAAAGGGCCTTACAAAGTTATAACTATGCATATGAGACGTGTAATAAGTTTGAAAACATTCCTTAGGTTCTTTGGTTCAAAGTTGGGTTCGAAAACATCATTTTTGCCTAAAAATGACCTAGGACGACCCAAATAGCCTTAAATGTGAAATAATAGATTGTAAAGGGCCTTACAAAGTTATAACTATTCATATGAGACGTGTAATAAGTTTGAAAACATTCCTTAGGTTCTTTGGTTCAAAGTTGGGTTCGAAAACATCATTTTTGCCTAAAAATGACCTAGGACGACCCAAATAGCCTTAAATGTGAAATAATAGATTGTAAAGGGCCTTACAAAGTTATAACTATGCATATGAGACGTGTAATAAGTTTGAAAACATTCCTTAGGTTCTTTGGTTCAAAGTTGGGTTCGAAAACATCATTTTTGCCTAAAAATGACCTAGGACGACCCAATTAGCCTTAAATGTGAAATAATAGATTGTAAAGGGCCTTAGAAAGTTATAACTATGCATATGAGACGTGTAATAAGTTTGAAAACATTCCTTAGGTTCTTTGGTTCAAAGTTGGGTTCGAAAACATCATTTTTGCCTAAAAATGACCTAGAACGTACGACCCAATTAGCCTTAAATGTGACTACTACGTATATAATTGCATTTACATGTGTAAACAAAGTATATAATTGCACTTACATGTAAAATATTCTTTGCATTTACATGTATAAACAAAGTATATATAATTGCATATTTTATCGAATGTGTAGTGCTTTTCGGAGTTACAAGAGACTAGGTGGACAATCTAAGGGAACTAAATTAACATGGATTCCAGCACAGGTATATATATATATAATTAGTTTATTATTTACCTAAGAAATAAGTTTTTCAAAATTATAACATACAATGTGATAGAAATTTTACTTGTGTTATTTATTTTAATGCATTTAGTGTGCTCAACAACCGGGATCACTAGATTGTGGCTACTACGTCATGCGTTTTATGTACGACATAATAATGAATCATGGTAATAGTCAAGATCTTACTAAGGTATGTTCTCATAAACTACGTACTTTATATAATAAATTGAAGTACACAAAACTATTATATTGATCAATCGTTGATAAATTGAATTATTTACACTTTTTTAGGATTTTTCAAGAACATTGCCTTATTCAGCGGAGGAGATTAATGAGGTGAAAGATTTTTGGGCAGATTACTTCATGAACAATGTCGAATTTTTAGCTTAATTTGTAATATGAACTTGATCTCTAGCTAGCTACGTACCTTTGTTGTAATAATTTTATGTTTGTTGTAACATGTTGGTTGATCGATCTATGAGGAATTTAATTGCCTTTTATTGGGAACGTTAATTACGTTGTAAACTTTTGTGACAGGTATTAATTATAAATGTATTCCCGGTAGTGGGAATGAACCGTCTAATTTCAAAGACGATCATGTCGGAATTTCCAACTAATATTAAAAAACGAATATTTTTTTTAAAAAAAATAAGTCATTTGCAATGCACGTTAGCTCAATGTGCGAGGCAAATGACTTTGTTGCGTGCCCTCCCTAGCTGCGCCCGAACCGAACAAGAACAAGTCTTTAGGACTCCAAATGTCGTCCCTCCGTAGATAGTCCACAGCACGTCCGGATCCGCCATAAGCTTGACCAACTAGAATCGCCCTTAAGGTACTTAGAATTTTCGGCTATTGTAGGCAATTATATGACTGAATTTTTGCTCTCAAAAATCACTTTGAATACTTGAATCGTATATCCAAATAATGACCATAGGCCCTTATTTATAGAGGTATGGAAAAGGAATTGTAATCCTACTAGGATGTGGATTTGTTAATTAGAACTTTATCAGGACTCTAAATAACAAAGCAAATCTAATAGGATTAGGATTTTAATCTTCGCACGAATCCTAATAGGATTAGGATTTCCCGCACACGCATCGTACAAGCCGTGCACCCGCGCAGGCCTTGCGGCCCACGACAAGCGCACAGCCCATGTGCGGTGCTGCGCGCGCGCGCGCCCTTGGCTGGGCCTGGCCTTGCGCTGGGCGTGGTCGAGGCGTGCGTTGCTGCGTGCGGCTCGCTGGGCGATGGCCTGGCTTCGTGCTGGGCCTTCGTCTAGCGGGCCTCGTCCGATGCTAATTCGTACGATACGCTTCCGATTAAATTCCCGATTCCGGAATTCATTTCCGATACAAACAACATTTAATATTTCCGATTCCGGAATTGATTTCCGTTTCGAACAAATATTTAATATTTCCGTTTCCGGAATTATTTTCCGATTCCGATAATATTTCCGATTCTGACAATATTTCCGTTTCCGGCAATATTTCCGATTCCGGCAATATTTCCATTTCCGATAATATTTTCCGATACGTACCATGTTTCCGTTTCCGGCAACATCTACGACTTGGATAATATTTATATTTCCGATACGATCCATATTTCCGTTTCCGGCAATATCATCGTTTCCGGAGTATTCATTTCTTGCCTGTGACGATCTCAGCTCCCACTGAAACCAAGATCCTTCGATTCCGAATATCCATAGATGGATTATTTAATGCCATTAAATAATTGATCCGTTTACGTACTATTTGTGTGACCCTACGGGTTCAGTCAAGAGTAAGCTGTGGATTAATATAATTAATTCCACTTGAACTGAAGCGGCCTCTAGTCAGGCATTCAGCTCACTTGATCTCACTGAATTATTAACTTGTTAATTAATACTGAACCGCATTTATTAGACTTAGTATTATATGCATACTTGGACCAAGGGCACTATTTCCTTCAGGAACGTCGAGGTTTATGTGGACGATTCCATTGTAAAGAGCATCAAAGAGGAAGACCATGTCAAAGACCTGGCTGAGACCTTCGGAAATCTGAGGAAATACAACATGAAACTCAACCCGAAGAAGTGTGTCTTCGGGGTCAAGTCAGGAAAGTTCCTCGATTCATGGTGAGCGAAAGAGGAATTGACGCGAACCCGGACAAAGTCCAAGCAGCATTAGATTTGCCCGAGCCGAGGACAAAGAGAGATGTGCAGAGGCTAACTGGCAGGATAGCCGCACTGTCGAGATTCATATCGAAAGCCTCGGACAAGGGAGCTCCTTTCTTCAAATCTCTAAAGCCAAAGACCCTCCCCGGAGGAGAAGCAAAACCCGTCAAGAAAAAGGGTGTCCCGAGGAAGGTGCACCTCGAGCTGATATGGGAACAAGAGAAAAACAATGCGTTTTACAGCTCAAGGCTCACTTGGCCCAACTGCCGACATTGGCCAGGCCAAAAGAGGGGGAAACCCTGTACTTATACGTCGCAGTCAGCCCCGGGACCGTGAGCGCAGTACTCCTTCGGGAAGAGGAGAAAAAGCAACAGCCAATCTACTTCACCAGCCGAACGCTAACAGGTGCCGAAACTCGGTACCCACTCATCGAGAAAGTGGCATATGCAGTGGTGGTGGCTGCAAGAAAGCTGAGACCATACTTCGACTCTCATTAGATCGTAGTATTAACTGGCCAACCGCTCGAAAAAGTACTTGACAAAATAGAGAGGTCGCGAAGATTGGCTGCGTGGGCCTTCGAGCTATCAGAGTTCGGCATCAAGTACCAGCCGAGGAAAGCCATCAAGGCACAAGCACTCACTGACTACTTGGCCGAATGCTCATACCAAGAGGTATTGGATGATACAAAGAGCACTTGGGAGGTCTTCACTGATGGATCCTCCACAGTAAATGGCTCGGGAGCCGGAGTTGTACTGATCCCCCCAACAAGGAAAATCATAGAGTATGCCCTGAAGTTTGGCTTCAAAGCAACCAACAATGAGGCCAAATATGAGGCTGCAATCGCAGGGATAGAACTTTGTTTATCCATGGAAGCCAAACATGTTTGTCTCAAGACTGATTCACAGCTTGTAGCCAACCAAATCTGAGGGGAGTATGAGGCCAAATGGCCCAGCATGACATCTTACCTAGCAAAAATTAAATCCTTAACGTCAAAGTTAAGATCCTTCAAAGTCATCCTCATTCCCCGAGGATAGAATACACAAGCCGACGCGCTGTCAAAACTCGCAAGCTCAACGCTCATCGGCCTAACAGGTGGGTCCATGTGGAAGTTCACCAAGAAAGGAGCATTGATTTGCCACCCCTCACAGTATGCAATTTACGTACCGAGCCGAGCTAGATGGACGCAGTAATAACATACAAGGAGAGGGGAGAACTTCCCGAAGACAAGCTACAAGCGAGAAAGCTGAAAAGATTCAACAAATGGTTCATCATCGATGCCAACGGAGAGCTCATGAGGAAATCATTCTCTGCCTCACTGCTGAAATGTGTAGGTCCAACCGATGCTGACTACATCCTAAGGGAAATCCACCTCGGCATATGAGGAAATCACATCGGAGGCAGGGCATTGGCACACAAGGCCCTTCGGGCTGGATATTGGTGGCCCACCATGGTTTCCGAAGCAAAACAGATGACGAGGAAGTGTGAGAAATGCCAGAAATTCACACCGGCTATCCACCAACCAGCTCAGACCTTACAATCAACGCTCTATCCCTTGCCATTCACACAATGGGGGTTGGACATCATTGGTCCCTTCCCCTCGGCTTTGAACCAGAAGAAGTGGTTGATTGTAGGAGTCGACTATTTCAGCAAGTGGATCGAAGCCGAAGTAGTTTCTTCCATCACTGAGCCACAAGTCCGCAAATTCATCTGGCAGAACATCATCACAAGGTTCAGCCTACCGAGGCTGATGGTCTTCGACCATGGAAAACAATTTGACAACACACCGCTGCAAAAGTGGTGCAAGCAGTTCGGTATCCACCTAGCTTACTCAGCAGTTTGCCACCCTCAAAGAAACGGTCATGCCGAAGCCGCAAACAAACTCATCCTCAACGCACTCAAGAAGAGAGTTAAGGACGAGAAGAGCAAATGGCTGGAAGAGCTTCCTGGAACACTCTGGTCCCTTCGGACCACTGAGAAAGAGGCCACTGGACAAACACCTTTCCACCTGGTATACGGTTCCGAGGCTGTCATCCCTGTAGAGATCGGAACAGAAAGCTTGAGGATCCAGGCATACAACAAGTATGATGGAGTCCATGGAGAAAGCAACGACCAACTCCTGTCCGAAGCTCTTGATCTACTGGATGAAGCCCGGAACGACGCCCGAACTCTCAACGCTTCCTACTTACAAAGGGTCAGCAAGCATTACAACCGAAGAGTCAACGCTAGACCTCTGAAGGTTGGCGATCTAGTACTCAGAAACGCCGCCGCAGTTCAGAAAGGGAGGATCCATGGGAAACTCTCATCCACCTGGGAAGGACCATACATCATCCACTCTGAAAAGAGGGCTGACACTTTTATGCTTAAACAGTTAGATGGAACAATCTTGAAGAACCATTGGAATGCCGATGTTCTCAAGAAATGCTTTGTATGACCTTACTCTATCTGTAATCCAAGTAAGTTGTTTAATGAGAAGAGGAAAGCCCTTGGCACCATGTGTTTTATTAAACTTATCTCTCTATTTTACTTCATTGTCTTTCTATTTTATATGCATGCAGCCTCGGATCTGATCAATCCGAAGCTAATAATTAATCCGAGTTAACCATTCCTTGGACAAAAATTCAAGAAATATCTAACTTAAGATAACCTATGTCCTGCGGTATCGTCCAAAATCCCCGGATTTGCGATACCTCGGAAAACTTTGTTCCCAACAAACAGTCGCTCGAATCAAGTTATAAAGGCTTCGGCTCAGATCCACGGATCGCCGAAGTCATAACTGAGAGTCCGACTAGCGGTTTCTTGCCCAGGTTTCCGAACCACAAGAAACCGGAAGAACAATTCGAACCTCTTAGCAGATCGACGGATCTGAAGAGCTCGAAAATAAAATGAGTCTCTTTGCAGATCTACGGATTTAAAGAGCACAGAAATAAAATGAGTCTCTTAGCAGATCTACGGATTTAAAGAGCTCAGAAACAAAATAACTCTTAGCAGATCTACGGATTTAAAGAGCTCGGAAACAAAATAACTCTTAACAGATCTACGGATCTGAAGAACTAAAAAACGAAGGCAAGCTCCGAGCTTGGCTAAGCAAACTCTCGGAGTCAAGGAAGCTCAGTAAAGCTGAAAGCTTCGAAACTCCAAGAAATTAAACGAAGGCAAAACGATCAGACAACACAGCGAGGTCATTTTTCATTCAATATTTGGGGGAACAAAGTACGATTACATCAATCAACTAAACTCGGCACAATCCGAGAAATCCTCAAAAATTAAAAGCAAAATGACCATAAAGCTAAAAATCGGCAGCCATCAACAGATGATTTCGGCCTACCGAAGTACAAGGAAAGCAAAAAGGAATTATTAAAAGTACTAGGCAGCGGCGAGGCAAAAGGGAAGAAAGTCAAGCACAAGTTCGGAGGCCCTCAACTGGAACCGACCGACTCTGAAGAAGACGATTGCCCGAGTTGCTAAGGGACATCACCAGCAAGTCCCTGCGGAGTAGCCTGCGAAGAAGCACCCACAGTGGTATCGCCTTCCAAGTCAACCTTCCGAGCTTTCTGCTCCTTGGCAGCTTCCTCACGCTCCATAGAAGCGCCATCTATATCGGTTTGGCATCCCAACAGGTTATCCTCGGCCTCGAGCCACTTGGGTACATTTTCAGCCCATTTGAAGTCCGACATGTTCTTAGCAAACATGCGACGAGCGCCGAGGATCCCCTCCCAGTATTGATTGCGACATTGCTCGGCAGTATACATCTGAGCCTTCTCCTGCTCAAGCTTGCGAACCTTGGCCTTTAGCAAATCAACATCAAGCTCCAGCACAGGAATCCGCTCAAGGGACGCTTGAAATTTCTGAGCACTTTCCCGAAGGCCCACGATAGTGGTATCCTTCTCCTGAAGCTTGGCCTCGAGGTTGGCCTTCTCCTCGGCACTCTTCCTCTCAAACTCTTTGTACTTGAGAGAATCAGCCTGCACTTGGAAGGTCAAAATGCAACCTCTTTCCCGATCTTCTCGACAGCGAACCCCCCCCCCCTCTTGGGTGAACTCAACAACCATCTGCTTCGCCTTCGCAAGCTCGGAAATGAGGAAGCTCGCCGATCGTTCGAGGTTGGGGACATCCCGAGCATATATCTCCTCAAACTTTCGGAGCCGCCTCTCGTCATGATATTGACACTCAGCAGCAAAGGAGCTCCAATAGTTGGCCTAGAAAGAAAAGGGTACGCAAGATAAGCCAACGACCGAAGAGAGCTTCAGCAAATTGGGCCACTAAGTCCAAAGCCCAATGGCTCCACACAACAACATCAAACCCACTTCTATTCAACATGGCTGATCAGCCACCAACAAAGGCCCAAGGCCCACTAGTAATAAATGACCTATTAGCATTTACTACACAAACACTATAAATAAGCCGCCAAGGCTCACACCTCAAGGTACGTCCAATTTACCGCCTTAAGACTACTCTCTAGAGAACTTCTCTCTAGAAAACCGAGCATCGTTCTTACTTAGGCATCGGAGGGGCATTCGTCGGAAACACCCCCGAGGCCAGTAACCTTGTTATTGTGCAGGTGTATTTGGACACAACTCATTCAAGCTAGCAAGATCTTCAACACAATCAAAAGGGCCTTCATTCGAAGCCCATTGTTTCAACACCGGAACAGTGGATAAAGTAGGAGAGATATAACAAAAATGTGTAATAATTATGAGAAAATGAATAATTACTAGGTAAAAAATAATTGACAAAAATAATAAAGTAGAAGTGGATACATTAAAAAATAAAAGTGGAGGAGTATATGAATTACATGTATTACAGTAGACAAATCTTATTTAGAGGATGAAAAGCAAAGTATTAATATCAACAATGAGCTCAATCACGGTGAGATCGAAAAATATTGTCACACACATACATTTTATTAAATTCAAAACAACATATATACTATATACAAAATCCCTATTACATAAGGGAGGATCTTAAGCTAATTTGGTAAATACACTTTTGGTGTCCCCCTTAGAATTGACAACATTACCCCCACATCTTCCCATTTCGTTCCCCTTTGAAACCTAATTGCAAATCGAAAACCCTAAATTAAAAGAGAAAATGAAAACGTGCATTGGAGAGAGAAAGGAAACATCCGGCGCCGTCTTCACTCTTCTTGCCATGATCGTGGTGGTTTCTGCCACCAAAGGTCATCATCACTCTCATTACGCCCCAGGGCCGGCTCCGGCAATCTCTCTTAGTATTGAGAACTTTTCCGCTCCTACCCCGGTGCACGCTGGTGGTGCTTCACCGTCTCTTTCAACTTCTCTCTTTGGTGGTTTATCTCTTCTACTTCTTGGCTTAATAAATGCCGGTTGAAGAAATATTGTATACGTCGCAGCCACCGCCGCATCAACATCAGTGTGAGAGAGAGCTGGTCGCCGCTGTGAAGGCACTGCCATGGGCGCCATAGCCCTCGATCTTCATCCCGGCCTCAGCCTGGTCCTTTCACTTTAGGTTTTTCCTTCTCTCTCTCTTCTGTCTTTTTCTCACCGACCTTCTAATTGGCTATGTGATTTGCAATTTCATATTTGCCAATTTGCGACTACAATCATTTGCCAATTTGTGATTTTGGAATTATTCTCCTTCATTTCTAATTGGCTATGTGATTCGCAATTTCTTCATCTGATTATTTGGGGATTTCTTGTAGATGATTTGATATAAAAGTTCAGGAAATTTTGCAATAATCTTCAATTAGATTTCTAAGGTTTTCTATTTGTTGAATTTGGTTGTGGGGATGATTTAAATTTCAAGAAAAGATTAATTTGCATAGATTTGATTTACTTTTTTGTATTTTTTATTGCAATTATTGCAATTATTTTAATTATATTTCTGGGTATTTTTTGTCATTTTTGATTAATTTGTAGAGGATTTGATTTACATCGCACAAATTTCTGTAAAAAACATCGTTTAATATTTTACGAATGTGTTCAAATATAATGGGTATTGTTTATACTTTAAATATTATGATTTAAATTTTTCTTAATATGGATTAGTTCATCAATTAATTACATTTCATAATAGTTTTTTTTGGTTATTCGGTTATCTTAGCAGGTGCTGGTTGAAGGAAATTCGCATAGTCATACTGTTGTTCTTCACCGTCCTCCATCTCTTAATGCCCTTAATACTTCCATGATTAATTAATTGTTTCAGTAATACTATAAGTTTATTGAAAAATTATTGTAAAAAGGTCCATATAAGATAAACAAAAATGGTGTAACCAATTCTGGTAGAACTGTTCAAGTTTAGAGGTTTCAAATTTAAATATGGAAGTTTAGGCTTCCATTATTTTTGGGTACAAATAAAAGAAATGAAAGGTAACATTTTGTAGTTAAAGCATCATACTCCATTGCCTCCTTGGCGATTTCCATTTCATGAATTAAGGGAATGAAGAGTGTGTTTGTGTAATTTTTTTTTGTTCAATTGATCACATTTGTTTGTAATAATGAATGAGTTAATTTCGTACTTCTCAGTGAATTTAGCAAGGAGTTTGTTTCTGTAAATTTTATGTACGATGTTTGATGGGTGAGTCATGTAGTAACTTCTTTTATATAATGTGTAGTACTTCGTATTTGTTATAATTTTGAGGCTTTGGTGTGAAAGGTAATGGAAAACAATGCATAATACACACTTGGTGATGGAGGTGCTAGGTTTATTATCATTGCGTTCATATGGGATTCTAAGAAGCAGTACATATTTGCTTCACAATTATGTTCCTTCTTTTGCATGAATATGATATAATAATGATCCTATTAAGTACTTTCACAACTTGCTTATTTTTCGCCAATGTAATCAGTACGAGGAGCATCGAGAAAACTTCATTTATATGTTGGATGGAGTGTTCTCTTTTGTGTTGTTGGACACACGAGACAACAATTATATTGCAGCTCGCGATGCTATTGATATTACATCCCTTTATATTGCTTGGGGTCTCTAATGGTAATGCATTGTTTTCTCTCCTTTTTTAATTCGATAAATATAGTTTTTTCATTCATCCGGTAGTAATATGCACTGATGTATTCGAGCTTTTTGTTGGTATTGAGATTCAGTTTGGATCTCATCATATCAGAGGTGAAAGGTTTAGATAATGACTGTGAACATTTGGAATCCTTTCCTCCTGGTCATATGTACTCAAGCAAAACTGGCAGTTTTTCGCCGTTGGTACAACCCCACTTGGTTCTCTGAGGCTTTTCCTGCCCCAAATGCTATACTACGCAGACTGGATGCTAATCTGTTGCTTTGTTATTTGTTTTCTTGAGGGGGCGGCTGTGCTCACTTAATTGGTATTTGTTACTTCTGTGGTTGTATTTTGATTATTTTCTACATTTTGGTAATAAAGTTCTTTATCTTACCAAAAAAATTAGGGACAATATATAATTTTTATTTTGATGAACATTTTTTTTGCTAAGCAAGAGAGAAATATATTAATTGGATCAAACAATTACAACTTAAGCCAATTCCAAGTCATACAAACCAACTAGGTTGTACTCTATGCCCTTGAAATCAGCAAACACAAAGCTAAACAAGCTCTAATACACAACCAGAATGCCTAAAAGGCTATTACAAGTTTGTGAACCATTCACTATCTCTCTTGCTTACATATTTTGGCAGAACTACCTGAATTCCGCTCTTGGCCATTTGCTTCAAATCCTTCATACTCTGACTGACAGTGGGAATGGAATTATCCCAAAAACTTGTGTTTCTACACCTCCAGATCAGGTAGACAGCAGCACCAACAGCTGCAAAATACACATGCTTCCTGAACTTTGAAGCTTTACTTTGTCCAGCTTTTCTGACTAACTGAACCAAATTGCCATGAATAGAGAAACCTATCCACTGATGGACTGCTATAATAATTTGCTTACTATACTGGCACTGAAAGAAGAGATGCTGATGAGTCTCATCATCCAAGCCACAAATCAAGCAACTAGCAGATTGACTAATGCCAATCTTTGCTAGTTTGTCTGTAGTCTGAAGCTTTGAATGAACAGCCAACCAGCAAATGAATCTATGTTTTGGAACATTCAGCCTATTCCACACCATTTTATCCCAATGCACCCTTGGCTTGTCCCCTAGGAGTTTCTCATACACTTGTTTCACTGAATAATGAGGCATGTTCTCAAAATCTGCACAAGTAAAAAACTGTTTTAGCTGCTCCTTTGTATTGCACACTTGTTTCCAGTACCAGCTAGCAGTAGAACCAGGCTGATACTCCCACCAATCCCCATCCTTTAAGTAGACTGAATTAATCCCCCTAATCCACAGATTATCCTGCTTCTTGACTAAAGCCCAAACATATTTCCCCATAAAGGCAATATTCCACTTCTGAACATCTCTAAACCCCAACCCCCAGTGTGCTTGTCACTACAAACTTTATCCCAAGCTATATGTTGCTTGGTTTATGAATGAAAGCATGGCCACTCCATAGGAAGGCTCTGCGGATCTTCACTATATCTTGAAGAACACCCTTTAGAAGCACATAAATTTGTGCCCAATACATGTGCAAACTTAGTAAAACTGAATTAACAAGATGCATTCTTGCTGTATAGGATAAATTCCTAGAACTCCAAATTTTTATCCTAGTGATCATCTTATCCACCAAATGAGCACACTGAGCCACAGAGATCTTCTTAGAGCATATAGGGACCCCCAAATATTTGAATGGCAATATTTTGATGAACTTTGTGAATAAATTTTGTGGCATATTATTTTTGGTAATTAGTTGCAATAAAACAACTTAAAGTTCTGATATTTTCTCGCAGGCATCGCGTCCATATAAGACTAGTACAATATAGTACAAGACAATAACATAATATAGGAGTGACCCTCGACCAAAGGGGCTCTTAAAGTAATATATTTCTTCTTACCTTTAAACAAAAAATAAAATAGAAATCCACCTATCAAAAGTGGATAGTTGTTTCATATTCAGCCGATAATAGTATGATAGAATCAGAATAATAGAATTAGGAAATGCTTATACTACAAGTATGAAACTCTCATTTCATCATTATTAGTTCAACATATTAATTTTTGATATCAATATTTGATAAATCTACCCACCTTTAATAGACCGGCCGACTTGCATAAACTTATTGGCAATGACCAAAAACCCATCCGCTGCAAGAGAAGGGTTGACAACACCCACCAAATGTACACAAATTTCCCAATTCCGTGCATGCGAAATTCTCAATTTGGGCCGTACCCATTGTCACCATCATAAATATAATTGTAACCAAGAATAGCAGAACTTCAACATATTTCTTTGTATTCATCATGTAATTTGCTTTTATCAAATATTTTGTCTGATTACTTCATAGTTTAAATCAGTTAGCTTTTTATAGTAAACTTCAAATTCGATCAGTGTATCACGTAACCTAATGACGTATACCTTTTATAATAATACAATTAAATTATTCAATGCCTAAACATCCACTTGGATCGTATTTTACATATATTTTATGATAGAGGGGCCAGATCGAAACGAAGTTTACCTTCTTTTTTTTTGACATAGAATTAGTCTACTAAGAAATTAAGATTTTTTTTAAAAAAAAAGAAAAAGAAAACTAATCAAGCTCCAAAAGATACATAAAGAATGACGTCGTTCTCTACCGTTGATTTAGCACGCAAATGAGCTTGGTGGACCTGGGGATCGCTCCAGTTTGTATATGACACATTGTCGAAAAATTTACCCTAACGTAAAATTTTATAAAGTGTCCAAGCCTGGTGGATATATCGTCACATGCAACTTCCCCCTTGATGCAAATTGTTCAATCACATTATCACTTTCATACATACGTAGTACTCCGTGTTATGTATGCCAATTGCCAAAGACACCAGTATTTTATATTATCCTCAACAAATTGACACTACAAGAATTTGTATCTTTAACAACAATCTAATTACGACGGGTCAAAAATCCCGTCGTAAAAGCCTTTTGCGACGGGGCTAACAACCAAACGATAACGGGAATAACCGTCGCAAATGTCTTTTACGACGGGTTTACGACGGATTTACGACGGGATTTCTATTAACGACGGCCCCCTTTTGTGACGGGTTCGGGACAGGAAATCCCGTCGTTAATCAACGATTATTGGCCTTTCGCGACGGGATTTCCCGTCGTTAATAGTACAATTTCTTGTAGTGTGAGTACTAGTTTTTTTTTCTAAATCAAGGTTAATGACCTGATCATGCTGTTAAATTGGGTTTATTAGAAATTGACCAGCTATAACAAAGTCCTTTATTACTGATACTAAATCGAAAGAAAGGCGCCTCAAATCATGCATGCTACGTTATTGCCAGCTGATAGATGTTCAAGTTGAGAATTAATTATTTTAAGTATATGAACTTGTTTTTGAAGAATTATATATAGGAAATCAATACCACCGTCGTTGATCCGATGGACTTAGAATATTCGTTACATTTAAGCACTCATCAAAATGAAAATTATTTGTTTCCACGTACTAATTTATTCTTATGACACTACACGTCGACACAATTAATATGTAGACAAGGGTAAGTAAGTGGACGTATTCTCCATGATCAATATGAACATGCAATCACTAGTAACTAACATGAGACGACTTCATCAACAAGGAAAGGGGGTGACCAATTAAAGACAAATACAAAAACATACCCATGTAATTTTCAATTTTTAAACCCTAATTTGTGTGTTTAATTTAAAAAATTAGGGGTTAATTGTATTATTTACTGGGGACGGGTAATAGGCGTGTCCTTTGCTACTATAATACGAATTAATCTTGATTAGATGAATTAATTGAATTGTAGTAGCTCGTTTAATTAATTGATGTTTATAGTATACACAATACACGCACTACGTACTTGCTTGGGTAGTTGAAACCTAAATTGAAATTTGTTCAAGTGTTGTGTAAATGTTGGAAATTTGTTGCATAAATCTTGACATTGAAGTTAGTTTTTGTTGTTGTATGTTGTATGTTGTATGAATCAGGTTTAATGCATGGTAGGATAAATGTAGATTGCACTTAATTGGTAAGTTGGTATAAGTTAATGGAGCCGATTAATATTAGGCTGTATCTTGGTGGTCGGTTTGTGATGAAGAATAATGAAACAACATACGAGAGGGGATCTAACTTAGTGTTAAATGTGGGATTTCATTGCATCCCAATGTAGATGAGGTGTGTTACTCTGAGTTCTCTTATTGGGTTAGGAGGGCCGAGGGGGTTAGCATATGAAGAAGTAGGTTAGATATGGTTAATAAGACATGGTTGTACAATTCAAAGGTGTTGTATTAACCTTGGGGAAGTTTGTTAATATAGTTAAGCTTCACTAGTTAGCCCATATTCCTTCCGTATGATCTGTACGCATATGATTAGTATTATTTGCATCCTCCTCTTCTGGCAATGGTTGAACAACCATTGGTAACGGAGGTGTGTCATCATACTCATCATACTCATCTTCATCTACAACATCATCAATACCCAAAATATGTCTTTTTCCTTGGGCAACAACTGTTAGGTTATGATACATATGACATTACATAGATCATGCGGAAACAACCATTAACCCAGGACAACATATTATTTACACATAATCATATAGCATAATTTAGATGCATACTCTTTGTTGCGTGCCCTCCCTACCTGCGCCCGAACCGAACAAGAACAAGTCTTTTAGGACTCCAAGTGTCGTCCCTCCGTAGATAGTCCACAGCACGTCCGGATCCGCCTTAAGATTGACCAACTAGAATCGCCCTTAAGGTACTAGAAAATTTCGGCACTTTTGAGCAAGATGTGTGTTTGATTTTCTCTCAAAAAACTCACTTTTGAATACTTTGAAACTTGTGTATAAATTATGACCCCTAGGCCTTTATTTATAGAGTTATGGAAAAGGAATCGTAATCCTAGTAGGATGCGAATTAATTGGAATTAGAATCCTACATGAATTCTATTTAATTAATTTATCCAATTAGGAATAGAAACTTAATCATACACTGACTCTTGTAGATTCAGGAATCACGCATGAGCACAAACTCACACACACACGGCAGCCACAAGGGCTGCCCATGCGCGTGCGAGCAGCAGCCCGCGCGGCACGGCCCACGCAGCCGTGGCCTCTTGGCGCGCGCTGGGCCTGCCTTGCGGTAGGCCTGGCCGCTGCCTTGGCTGGGCTTTGTGGCGCGCATGCTTGCTGGGCGATGGCCCCGGCTTCGTGCTGGGCCTTCGTCCGGCAAGCCTCGTCCGATGCTAATTCGTACGATACGCTTCCGATTAAATTTCCATTTCCAATAATATTTTCCGATACGTACCATGTTTCCGTTTCCGGCAACATCTACGACTTGGATAATATTCATATTTCCGATACGATCCATATTTCCGTTTCCGGCAATATCATCGTTTCCGGAGTATTCATTTCTTGCCTGTGACGATCTTAGCTCCCACTGAAACCAAGATCCGTCAGTTCCGAATATTCATAGATGGAGTATTTAATGCCATTAAATACTTGATCCGTTTACGTACTATTTGTGTGACCCTACGGGTTCAGTCAAGAGTAAGCTGTGGATTAATATCATTAATTCCACTTGAACTGAAGCGGCCTCTAGCTAGGCATTCAGCTCACTTGATCTCACTGAATTATTAACTTGTTAATTAATACTGAACCGCATTTATTAGACTTAACATAGAATGCATACTTGGACCAAGGGCATTATTTCCTTCAGTCTCCCACTTGTCCTTAGGGACAAGTGTGCATTTCCTAATTCCTTTGTCGCTTGATGCTTGCTCTTGAACATAAGGTAAGAGTTGTCATCCTTATTATGTCCAGAGGTGTTCCTCGGTTTCAGAGTTCAACTGATCAAATAAACAGATAATCATAGCCTATGATTCATCCGAGCACGGCCATGCATTTCACAGTTTCTAGCTCTCCGAGTGGCCTTGTACAACTTTTAAGCATCTCATCCCGATTTATGGGAGGACAATCCCAATCTTGCGATCTTGAGATTAGACTTCGTTTGATAGGTGATTACCTGAGCGTTGCCTTTATAGCCTCCTTTTACGGTGCGACGGTTGGTCAACGTCAAAGCAACCAGTTCTCAAACAAGTAATCTCAAATCACTCAGGTATTGAGGATTTAGTGTCTAATAATTTAATGAAATTTACTTATGACAGACTTTCATCTCTTACAGTAAAGTTTCATAGGTCTTGTCCGATACTAGTCTTCCCAAAGTAAGTATCTATGCAAAATGATTATGACATTGCCATGTCCACATAGTTCAAGAAACAGAACTACTAGTCATCTTGCACTCTAATCGTCTAACGTTTTCTATGCGTCCAATTTTATAGAAAACTCCAATTAGGGACCATTTTCAACCTTTGACATTCAAGTTCACTTGATAGACATTTCTTAGTCACAGGACTGGTCCTGACAGTCTATCTTGAATATATCGTCAAGTTGAAGGGACTCATCATTTAATAAACCACAAATTAAATGGAAAAATGAATTTCTTTCATTTATTGTGAATGATTAACCAATAATGTTTTACAAAGATTTAAACTCTAAAACTTTAAAACATTAAACAGAGACATCAAAGCCATTCTCCAATATGCTTGATTCCCATAGCTGCAGTGTGCGAGTTGTGCTTCGCTTGCGGCAGAGGTTTAGTTAATGGATCTGATATGTTGTCATCAGTTCCAATTTTGCTTATCTCGACTTCTTTTCTTTCAACGAACTCTCGTAGAAGGTGAAATCTACGAAGTACATGCTTGACTCTCTGGTGGTGTCTAGGCTCTTTTGCCTGTGCAATAGCTCCGTTATTATCACAATACAGGGCTATTGGTCCTTTAATGGAGGGGACTACACCAAGTTCTCCTATGAACTTCCTTAGCCATATAGCTTCCTTTGCTGCTTCATGTGCAGCAATGTACTCCGCTTCAGTTGTAGAATCCGCAATGGTGCTTTGCTTAGCACTTTTCCAGCTTACTGCTCCTCCGTTGAGGCAGAAGACAAACCCAGACTGTGATCTGAAATCATCTTTGTCGGTTTGGAAACTTGCGTCCGTATAGCCTTTAACAATTAATTCATCATCTCCACCATAGACCAGGAAGTCATCTTTGTGCCTTTTCAGGTACTTCAGAATGTTCTTGGCAGCAGTCCAATGCGCCTCTCCTGGGTCTGACTGGTATCTGCTCGTAGCACTGAGTGCGTACGCAACATCCGGGCGTGTACATATCATAGCATACATTATTGAACCAATCAATGATGCATATGGAATCCCACTCATTCGTCTACGCTCATCAAGTGTTTTTGGGCACTGAGTCTTGCTTAGAGTCATTCCATGAGACATGGGTAGGTAGCCTCGCTTGGAGTCCGCCATCTTGAACCTATCAAGCACCTTATTGATATAAGTGCTTTGACTAAGTCCAATCATCTTTTTAGATCTATCTCTGTAAATTCTTGATGCCCAATATGTACTGTGCTTCTCCTAGATCCTTCATCGAAAAACATTTCCCAAGCCAAATCTTGACAGAGTTCAACATAGGAATGTTATTTCCGATAAGCAATATGTCGTCGACATATAATACTAGGAAAGCAATTTTGCTCCCACTGACCTTCTTGTATACACAAGATTCGTCCGCGTTCTTGATGAAACCAAAGTCACTGACTGCTTCATCAAAACGTATATTCCAGCTCCTGGATGCCTGCTTCAATCCGTAGATTGATTTCTTTAGCTTGCATACCTTTTTAGCATTCTTTGGATCCTCAAAACCTTCAGGCTGTGTCATAAACACAGTTTCTGTTAAAACGCCGTTTAAGAAAGCAGTTTTGACATCCATCTGCCATATTTCGTAATCGTAATATGCAGCGATTGCTAACATTATTCGAATAGACTTTAGCATTGCAACTGGTGAAAAGGTTTCATCGTAATCCACACCGTGGACTTGCCTGTAACCTTTTGCAACCAATCTAGCTTTGAAAACTTCAAGTTTCCCATCCTTGTCCTTTTTCAGTTTGAAAACCCATTTGCTTCCAATGGCTTGGTAGCCATCTGGCAAATCGACCAAATCCCATACTTGGTTTTCAGACATGGAGTCTAATTCAGATTGCATGGCTTCTTGCCATTGCTTGGAGCTAGGGCTCGTCATAGCTTGCTTGTAAGTCGCAGGTTCATCACTTTCAAGTAATAGAACGTCATAGCTCTCGTTCGTCAAAATACCTAAGTACCTCTCCGGTTGAGATCTATATCTTTGCGATCTACGCGGGGTAACATTTCTAGATTGACCATGATTCTCACCAGATTTTTCTAAAGATCTCTGAGTTTCATCCTGAATGTCATCTTGAGCATTCTCTAGAGTTTGTTGTTCGACTCGAATTTCTTCGAGGTCTACTTTTCTCCCACTTGTCATTTTGGAAATGTGATCCTTCTCCAAAAAGACACCATCTCGAGCAACAAACACTTTGTTCTCAGATGTATTGTAGAAGTAATACCCCTTTGTTTCCTTTGGATAGCCCACAAGGATACATTTGTCAGATTTTGGATGAAGTTTGTCTGAAATTAATCGTTTGACGTATACTTCACATCCCCAAATCTTAAGAAAAGACACATTTGGAGGCTTTCCAAACCATAATTCGTATGGAGTCTTTTCGACAGCTTTAGACGGAGCTCTATTTATAGTGAGTGCAGCTGTATTTAGTGCATGTCCCCAAAATTCTAATGGAAGTTCGGCCTGACCCATCATTGACCTGACCATGTCTAGCAAGGTTCTGTTCCTCCGTTCTGACACACCGTTCCATTGTGGTGTTCCAGGAGGAGTCAATTCTGATAGAATTCCACATTCTTTCAGATGGTCATCAAATTCATAGCTCAGATATTCACCGCCTCTATCAGACCGCAGTGCCTTGATCTTCTTGCCTAATTGATTCTCTACTTCACTCTGAAATTCCTTGAATTTGTCAAAGGATTCAGACTTATGCTTCATTAGGTAGACATAACCATACCTACTGAAGTCATCAGTGAAAGTGATAAAGTAGCTGAAACCACCTCTAGCATTTGTACTCATTGGTCCACATACATCTGTATGGATTAAACCCAATAGTTCATTTGCTCTTTCTCCGACTTTAGAGAAAGGTTGCTTTGTCATTTTGCCAAGTAAACATGATTCGCATTTACCATAATCCTCTAAGTCAAATGGTTCTAGAATTCCTTCCCTTTGAAGTCTTTCTAAGCGTTTCAAGTTTATATGGCCTAATCGACAATGCCACAGATAGGTGAGATCTGAATCATCCTTTTTGGCCTTTTTGGTATTTATGTTATATACTTGTTTGTCGTGATCTAATAAATAAAGTCCATTGACTAATCTAGCAGATCCATAAAACATCTCTTTAAAATAAAACGAACAACTATTGTCTTTTATTATAAAGGAAAATCCCTTAGCATCTAAGCAAGAAACTGAAATGATGTTTTTAGTAAGACTTGGAACATGGAAACATTCTTCCAGTTCCAAAACTAGCCCGGAGGGCAACGACAAATAGTAAGTTCCTACGGCTAATGCAGCAATCCGTGCTCCATTTCCCACTCGTAGGTCGACTTCACCCTTGCTTAACTTTCTACTTCTTCTTAGTCCCTGTGGATTGGAACATAAGTGTGAGCCACAACCTGTATCTAATACCCAAGAAGTTGAATTAGCAAGTATACAGTCTATAACGAAAATACCTGAAGATGGAACGACTGTTCCGTTCTTCTGATCTTCCTTTAGCTTTGGACATTCTCTTTTGTAATGGCCTATTCCATCACAATAAAGACAGCTTGATGTGGACTTGTCCTGCTTTGATTTAGCATTGCCCTTGGACTTTCCACCTTTCTTGAATGGTCTCTTTCTAGCCTTGAGTAAATCTTTGGCTTCACAGTCCAGTACTATTTCAGCCTTTCTGACAAGGTGAATAAATTCTGCAACTGTTTCTTCTCTTGGTTCACTTAGGTATTGTTGCTTGAAGCGACCAAACCCACTGTGTAGTGAATTGAGCAAGACAGAGACTGCCATCCTTTCGCTTATTGGTGTTCCTAGTAGACTTAGGCGATCAAAATATGAACACATAAGATCCACATGGAACCTCAGTGGGACGCCTACCCTCTGTTTAGTGCGAAGGAGCTGAACATGTGTTTCTTGGACCTCCATCCTATAACACCTGTTGGGAGAACTAACCTTTAGCCCAGACATTGATTCAATCAACTCATGGACGTTCAGGTCCCTGTCCTCCGTACTTCCACGACAGATATCCCTCAGATTCTTGATGAGCGTAAAAGGTTCATAGGCTACAAACCTTCTAGCCCAATCATCAGGGATATTGTTCAGCATGAGACTCATAACCTTTTTGAGATCCGCATCCCAGGCGTAAAATCTCTCAGGGGTCATGTCTCTGGCATAGTAGCTTGGCATGGGATGTGATAGTACATACTCAAGTCCATTGAGTTTGACTATTTCAACTAGCTTAGCTTCCCATTCAAGAAAATTTGTCAGGTTCAGCTTGACCATAAGCTCAGAACCCATGATGATGTTTTGATTGTTGTTTGCCATATTAAAACTACAATTGAAAAGAATAAACAAATAAATAACCATTCACAGTTTCTCTTAATAAACTTAAATTCTAGCATACATGCATAATTCAATGTTTATTAAGCATTTTATTCAAGTTATGTGTTCCGGCAGGTGTGAATAAAATGATTCCAAGATCCTAAAATCATTGAAGAACTAAGCACAGTTTGTCGACTTAATCCTAGAACATCTTAGGTAAGCAAAAGCCTTTTGCTAATAGTCTAGAAACTATTCTTGGTTGATAGGTACGTCTAAGAACTTATTAGGTAAACCTATCGAATTTGCCACGACATAAAAGGACTCCTTACTTATATCGTTGAGTTTCACCAAAACTAACATGTACTCACAATTATTTGTGTACCTTGCCCCTTTAGGACCAATAAGTAACACCTCGCTGAGCGAAAACTATTACTAGATTGATGTAAAGGATATCCAAGCAAGTGTATATTTTGGCATGGCACCTTTTAACTCAATTTTTAAGTTTGGAACTTAAGGCTCTTACTATGTTGGTTAGATTTTAAGTGAACTAAAATCCTTAATCATGCAACATAATCAAGCTTTTGATCTCATGCATTTTAAGACATATTTAAAACAATAAATAACTTAAAACATGCATAAGATATTTGTGATCTAGTATGGCCCGACTTCATCTTGAAGCTTTGACTTCAAAGTCCGTCTTGAAAATCTCCGTGGGAGGCACCATTTTCTTCAAATAGGATAAGCTATAACTAATTACAACTATTTGATGGTTCGCAGACCATATTTGAATTGAAAAATAACTTTGGTACTTTAGACCAATTACATTCAAATTAATGGTACGCAGACCATATTTTCTATCCTATTTGGGCCATACTAGTCACTTCATAACCTGCAAAACAGTACATATACAATATATACCATTCACCCATTCATTATCATGAATGGCCCACATAGCTGGTTAGTAAAACACATTATGCATCACGTAAACATTTGCAGCAATTAATCAAGGGCACCAATAATCTACCAATTATTCAGTCCTTATTAATTCTAATCGAGTTGTTTTAACCTTAAGGATTTGTAGACCTAATCAAGAGTTTATGACTAAAAAGCGCTCCCACTCAAACCAATAAATTCATATGCTTTACAAATTTTAAACATAAAATTGTATTTCTAGTCTAACCGGAAACATACAAATTTAATTAAAATTTAAAGCTCATATAAATTTATAATTGAATCCAAAAATTTAATTTAATTTCAGTCGCATTTAAATTAATTCATGATTTTAATTTTAGTAAAATAATTAGAATAAATTTCATTTATTATAATTATAATATTCAAAATTAAAATCCAAGAAATTAATTCAAATTATTAATTTTAAAATTAATTAAAATTACGTGAACTGAAATTTTCAAATTAAACATTCAAAACGATCTAATCGTAACGCAAACACCCTACGCGTTGCACGCTCATGGGCCGTACGCACACAGCCATTGCTGGCCATGTGCGCGCAGCCCATGCGCTCGTCGCATAGCTGCTGCTGTCCTATCGCAAGCCTCCGCACAGCGCCCCATCGCACGCGAGCTATCGCTCGCAGTGCGCGCGCGAGATCGCTCGCTGGGCGCGCTGGCTCGCTCGCTGTGCGGGCGAGCCATCGCTCGCTGGGGCGCGACATCGCTCGCTGGGCGAGCGACATCGCGCGCTGCGCGCGCGAGCCATCGCTCGCTGGTGCGCGACATCGCTCGCTGGGAGAGCGACATCGCGCGCTGCGCGCGCGAGCCATCGCTCGCTGGTGCGCGACATCGCTCGCTGGGCGAGCGACATCGCGCGCTGCGCGCGCGAGCAGTGCTGGGCGCAGCGCTCGTGGCACGCGAGCTTGCGCTCGCTGCGCGCGAGGCTGCGCGCACTTGTGCGAGGCAGCGCGCGTTGTGGCGCAGCTCGCTTGCTGCCCACACGCGACTGCCTTGGCTCGCCCTTCGCCCATGCCCATTCGTTCATTGCTCGTGGCACACGACACAAGGCAGGGCTGCTGTCTTGTGCTCGTGCACTACGCCCTTGCTCATTGCATTCGTGCCGCACGGGCGACGAGCTCCCTTGCCCGTCGTCGCATGCCCGCATTATACAACACCCCTTAAGGGTAACACGAAGCGTCCATTGCTTCGTGCGTGCAAGTTATTTGAACGAATCGCATAAAATTTTAAAATTTATATTTAAAATTAATGACAAATTAATAAATATTATTAATTTCATAATTTTAGGGCGAAAAAATCGAAAATTTATTATCCAATTGATTTCCGATTGATATGGATTCAAGTCTAGGTCATAAAAATTTAAAATTTATCGTAAATTTACAATTTTTATGGTGGTTTTTAATCATAGGTTTCTAATTAAATTACAATTAATTATGAAAATCAAATTAATTCTAAATTATTCTAATTTTCAACAAATTAATCATAATTACAAATTAGATTGCATAATTAACAAGACTAGGCATTCAAACTTGTTAAACATATGCAGTAGGTCAATCAAAAATTCAAGATTTATCAACAGGAATAGCAAATATTTAATTTAACATCTTAAATTTACGAAATTTTGCATTCGAAAAACTAAAACCTTCGAAAAGTCATAGTTAGGCTTCGAATTTGAGAATTCTGGGTTCGGCAGAAAAATACTATTTTTGTCAAAATTTTAGAATGCCTTTTACATGCGGAATTGACACAAAAATCACTCAATTCGGATGAGTAATGAAGAAACTGCCGAAAAACTGCGTACATATAATTAAATAAACGCAATTTGCAATTAATTAACAATTACGAAAATTAATCACCCCTTTTAATTCTTGCAAATTTGTAATATTTAACCATGTTCATGCAATTTAGATTATGAAAATAATAAGGGGCTCGTGATACCACTGTTAGGTTATGATACATATGACATTACATAGATCATGCGGAAACAACCATTAACCCAGGACAACATATTATTTACACATAATCATATATCATAATTTAGATGCATACTCTTTGTTGCGTGCCCTCCCTAGCTGCGCCCGAACCGAACAAGAACAAGTCTTTTAGGACTCCAAGTGTCGTCCCTCCGTAGATAGTCCACAGCACGTCCGGATCCGCCTTAAGATTGACCAACTAGAATCGCCCTTAAGGTACTAGAAAATTTCGGCACTTTTGAGCAAGATGTGTGTTTGATTTTCTCTCAAAAAACTCACTTTTGAATACTTTGAAACTTGTGTATAAATTATGACCCCTAGGCCTTTATTTATAGAGTTATGGAAAAGGAATCGTAATCCTAGTAGGATGCGAATTAATTGGAATTAGAATCCTACATGAATTCTATTTAATTAATTTATCCAATTAGGAATAGAAACTTAATCATACACTGACTCTTGTAGATTCAGGAATCACGCATGAGCACAAACTCACACACACACGGCAGCCACAAGGGCTGCCCATGCGCGTGCGAGCAGCAGCCCGCGCGGCACGGCCCACGCAGCCGTGGCCTCTTGGCGCGCGCTGGGCCTGCCTTGCGGTAGGCCTGGCCGCTGCCTTGGCTGGGCTTTGTGGCGCGCATGCTTGCTGGGCGATGGCCCCGGCTTCGTGCTGGGCCTTCGTCCGGCAAGCCTCGTCCGATGCTAATTCGTACGATACGCTTCCGATTAAATTTCCATTTCCAATAATATTTTCCGATACGTACCATGTTTCCGTTTCCGGCAACATCTACGACTTGGATAATATTCATATTTCCGATACGATCCATATTTCCGTTTCCGGCAATATCATCGTTTCCGGAGTATTCATTTCTTGCCTGTGACGATCTTAGCTCCCACTGAAACCAAGATCCGTCAGTTCCGAATATTCATAGATGGAGTATTTAATGCCATTAAATACTTGATCCGTTTACGTACTATTTGTGTGACCCTACGGGTTCAGTCAAGAGTAAGCTGTGGATTAATATCATTAATTCCACTTGAACTGAAGCGGCCTCTAGCTAGGCATTCAGCTCACTTGATCTCACTGAATTATTAACTTGTTAATTAATACTGAACCGCATTTATTAGACTTAACATAGAATGCATACTTGGACCAAGGGCATTATTTCCTTCAACAACACGCCATCTAGGATCAATATTGTCAACCACATAAAAAACTTGCTTAGCTAGTGATGCTAGAATGAATGGCTCGTCACTGTCACTTAGTCGATCAAAGTTCACCAAGGTTAAACCCGGGAAAATTTCATCTTGCTTCACACCATTTTGGTTGTTAGCCCACTGACACCGAAAAACAGGGATCACAAAATAGGTATAATCAAGCTCCCATATTTCTTCGATAACACCATAATATGATTGTGTTGAATCAACCGGCCTTTTATCCTTAGCGCTTGCATAGACCCTAGATGATGCAACAACCTTTACTCCACTATTTTGCACTACACTCTTTTCATCTTGCCTTCTAGTGTAGAATGTGAACCCATTGATATCATATCCTTCAAAAGATCGAACACATAGTCGAGGACCTCGAGATAACCACTTGATCGTATCAGAAACATCATGGTCTTGTTTCTTTCCAACTTCCTTCTTAAACCATTCAATAAATGTGCGATTATGTTCCCGCATCAACGCTCTTTCCTTCAACTTAGGATTACAATGTTGCAATTCAAGCAGATGCTTTTCTAAATAAGGATGAACCTCTGTAAGATGCTGCAACACACAAATATGTGCCTTCTTCTTCCTCTCCGATGGAGGAGATATCACATTTTTACCAATTACTCCCTCCCCTGCGAGCCTACCAACATGTCGAGATTTTGGAAGTCCTATTGGTTCAAGGCTTGACAAAAACTCAGCTAGATATCCAGAAATCTCTTCTTTAAGGACTCCCCGAATGATACTACCCTCTGGATTAGCCGGATTCCTTGCTTTGTCCTTTAAAGTCTTAAAAAATCTCTCAAAAGGATACATCCATCTTAAGAACACCGGACCACATAACTTGACTTCGCGAACTAAATGGACAATCAAATGCACCATTATATCAAAGAAAGAAGGCGGAAAATACATTTCAAATCGACATAGAGTTTCAACAACATCATTGTGCAAAGCATCCAAAGTCTCCGGATCAATCACCTTAGCACATATGGAATTGAAAAACAAACAAAGTTTTGTTATAACATGTCTCACGTGTTTCGGCAATATCCCACGAAGTGCAATTGGCAAAAATACATTAATCAGTGCATGACAATCATGAGACTTCATACCAATCAACCTAAGGTCTGAGAGAGACACTAGGCGCTTAACATTCGATGAATATCCCGAGGGAACCTTAATGCCATGTAAGCACTCACAAAACTTCTTCTTCTCCTTTCTCGACATTGTGTAACACGCTGGAGGCAGAAAGGTCTTTGTACCATCCTTTTTTTTAACAGGCCACAAATCTGGTCGAATATTCTTCTTTTTCATATCTTTCCGCACATTCTCATTGTCCTTGGTCTTTCCTGGTATGTTTAGCAAAGTCCCGATGATAGCATCGCACACATTTTTCTCAATGTGCATTACATCGAGACAATGCCTAACCGACAAATCTTTCCAGTAGGGAAGATCCCATAATGGAGACACTTTCTTCCATAAAACACCCTTTTTAGACTTGGACTTGAAGCACTTACCGTATTTGGTTTCAACATTTTTGATACGTTCATAAACTTGTGATCCTGTCAAAGGTGTACGAGCTACTCCTTCCTCGGTGAACCCATTGAATTCCTTCTTCTTCTTACGATAAGGATGATATCGACTAAGGTGCTTCCTGAAATCTGGGTAGATATTTTTCTTGAAATGATCCAACCGTGTGGGCTTCATGTCCTCTTCACATATAGGGCATGCTTGTTCTCCTTTGGTTTTGTACCCAGACAAGTTTCCATAGGCCGGAAAATCATTTATGGTACAGAAAACCATTGCCCGCAATGTAAAGTTTGAGTTGGTGTGAGCATCGAACATTGGAACACCTTCATTCCACAACAATTTCAAATCATCTATGAGTGGAGCGAGATACACATCTATATCATGTCCTGGCTGCTTAGGCCCTGAGATGAGGAGTGACAACATGATATACTTGCGTTTCATACACAACCATGGAGGAAGATTGTAAATTGCAAGAAGAACCGGCCAAGTGCTATGCTGACTACTCAGAGAGCCGTATGGATTCATCCCATCTGTACATAGAGCAAGTCTCAGATTTCTAACCTCCTTGCCAAATTCAGGATACTTCTTATCAATAGTTCTCCATTGAGGAGAATCAGCCGGATGTCTAAGGAATTCATCTTTCTTCCTCCCTTCCGCATGCCACCTCAGATACTTAGCATTCTTCTTTACGGAGAACAAGCGCTCAAACCTAGGTATGATCGGAAGATACCACAATACCTTGGCGGGCGGTCCCCTCTTAGCTGAATTGGCCCCTTTACGCTTGTAACGCGACATAGAACACGTTGGACACTTATCCAAATTTTCATACTCTTTTCTGTAAAGAATACAATCATTTGGGCAAGCATCTATCTTGACGGCCTCTAAGCCTAAGGGGTTCGTCAATTTGTTGGCATAATAGGCAGAGGTGGGAATGTCATTGCCATCGGGAAACCAAAGACCTAGTCGTTTCAATAATTTCGTGAAACTTTCTTCGGTCCAACCACTCTCCGCTTTCAAGTTGGAAAGTGATGCCACACATTCTAACAATTTGAATTTTGTACACCCAGGGTACAAAGGCGTCTCAGCAGCCTTTAATACCTGCTCGAGTATGTGAGGTCGTTCATTCAAGTGATCTTTCACCGCATCCATCATTTCATTTATTTCATTATCTTCTTGCTCATCATCATCCATCTCATTATTCTCAGAAATATCAGAATCACTCTCATCACTCTCATCACTCTCTGCCAGAACATCAAATTCATTCACACTAGAACTTGGACGATCAAGTATTTTCTCACCATGCCAAAACCAGACATGGTAATCTTGCTTAAACCCACGACGAAATAAATGATCCTCAATTTCATCAATATCAGCTAACCGCCTTACATTGTTACAATCACGGCAAGGACAATAGATCTTTGCGGCTTTCGTATTCCGTTGGTGTGCTAAAGCACATCTAAGGAACTCCTCAACCCCACTCAAGTATTCCACCGTAGTATGGTCACCGTACATCCAACGACGACTCATTTCTAATAACACAAGGTTTTACACAGAATTAGATAAATCAAGCCACAGATTCTTAATTTTGACACAAGAACTATACATCAGAAAAATGGTAAGACCTCATCTCAATTTTAAAACCAAACAAAACAGGAATATGTGTCAACATTAACATTTATTAGCTTCACATAAGATTTCACAGGAATAAACTAAAATCGATTTAAGTATAAACTAGCTTGGCATAAGATCTTTGTTCTCTAATGATGCAATCTTATCCAAAGATAAAATATCAGTAAAAACCATCCTCCAGTACTCAATCAATAGATCCCAGCGATGCTCATGTTTAGGTTTTAAATTAGTTACGAAACCCGCATTCAGTGTAAATAAACCCATTTGCACATTAGGTTAGCGGAATTGGGAGACTACACTTTGAAACACTAACAGGGTAGCAGAAAAAAGGCAACGTATTCACTTGGATTGGGTTCTGTTCGGGTTAATTCGGTTTATTACCTAAATTAAAATCCCAAAAAGTATCCCTCAATTGATTCATCAAATTAATCAATTAAAGGACATTTCTTTCCAGCATGTTTAGCTTAATTTCTTAATAAACCCAGCTCACTGTTAAACTCAAAATTTCGCACCAGGTTAACATAATTCATTACCCCTTCATCTAAAATAGAATCCCAATTGGAAAAAAAAACACAAATTTCCGCATCGATCATAATCCTCCAAAGAAATTCTAAACCCTAAAAAAACCAAAAATTTCCCGTACTTCAATCTATCAATGGAAGTACTAAATTGAACTCAAATACATTATAACCCCAAATCAATTTTGAATGAATCAACCTAAAAAGAAATCTTGAAGTAAATAATCCAGTGAAGGCCAGGTTTATTACCACCAAGTCATATACAAGTAACCTCGTAGATGTCATTTTAGCATAATATCAAGGCAATCTGGCAGACAGTCAGTCAGCTCTAAGTTTCAGAGAATAGTGATAAACAAAAGAAAGGAACCTCATAACCTACCTCTACAACGGGTGCTATAGCATTTGAGCCACTATTTCCTCCCTTCCCAACATCAAGTTGAATTGAGATGTTGGCCTGAGACAAATCCACCCCAAATTCAGTCGCTCCTGGGTAATTAAGTCTCTTTAGTAGTCTGTCCAATGCCAAAAGCCAGACATTAAATCAAATGGCATTTCACCAAAAGCCATGTAATCCAAAACAGACACAAGCAGGAATTCAAACAAAAAACAGGGGCAATTAGGTCGATGAACAAGGGAAATCAAACAAAAATGAAATGAAGTGGAAAATGCACGAGAAAAAAGAGGATTATTACCCAAGTAATTGCAAATAAAAACTAACCTAGCTTCACAAATCGATTGTGTGAAACAGATGGAGTCGCGCGAAGGTAGGAAAGACGACGGTGGGGAAACTCTCCTTTAGATGGTGGTGGTGGAGCCGCGCGGTGAGGAAGGTGGTGGTGGTGGTTATGGTGGTGGTGGAGTCGCGCGGTGAGGATAGGTATGCGTTGGAAGAGATGTGAAGTACGACGAGATCTAGCTTATCTGTTTGGCGGTGGTTTTAATTGATTTAAATTTAATGTGTGCCTATTGAGGCGGGCAAATAAAGGCCCCCTTCAACAGAAAGATCCTATTGAGGCGGGCAATTAAAAGCCCCCTTCAACAGCTTCTTTCTATTGAGGCGGGCTAGAAAAGCCCCCTTCAACAGCTTGTGTAGAAGCGAACACCACAAAAGCCCGCCTCAACCTGTTAGTAAAATATTTGACCCGCGTTGACTAAGTAGCTATTGAGGCGCGCTTATGTATGCCCCCCTCAACAAGGGGACTACAACAGGGGTTTTTTCCACTAGTGCTTGCACTGTTAGGATAACGAAATTTACTTTTAAGATAGGGGTCTTAGTAGCGTTACAAATTTATTGTTTATGAATTATACAATAAATTAATAGCTTATCTATGTATATTATTATTCTTTGATATCAACAGTATTTTACCAGCAGTCTACACCGAGTCACATGACCACATATCATAAGCTAGCCAGCAATTTCGATCTGGGGATAAAGATCGTAGTTACGTAGTACGTAGTACTTCTTTAAGAATTTGTTATAAGGGTCAATTATACTTCGTATATGACAAGTGACAATTGCTAGTGACAATATTAAATATTTCGGTTGAAAATAATGAAACTTAATTACTACTCCAAAATAGATGCGCGTTTATATGTGGTGATCAACCTTGACTCCATCACTACAATAAATTGTACAATTAACGACGGGAAATCCCGTCGCGAAAGGCCAATAACGTTGATTAACGACGGGATTTCCTGTCGCGAACCCGTCATAAAAGGGGGCCGTCATTAATAGAAAATCCCGTCGTAAAAGACATTTGCGACGGTTATTCCCGTCATTGTTTGGTTGTTAGCCCCGTCGTAAAAGGCTTTTACGACGGATTTTTTAACCCGTCATAATTAGGTTGTCGTTAAAGATACAAATTCTTGTAGTGCATATTAATTAAATTTGTTAAACCCGGACAGCCAGTCCATAATAAATTTGAAAGTTCAAAATTTTAATTTTTTTTTTCTGGCTAGTGATATACTCGTAAGTTTTTAGGACAATAATATAATATAATGATCTAAATCCTTTTCAAGTCCAAAAGTGATGGGCGACTTTGGACTACGCCCAACCTGACCCTTTTGTCTAAAAACGGACCTCTTTTTTGTTTAATTTCCAGCTGGGTCGTATATTACCTCTCCAAATATTGTCTCCCATAATCAGCGGCGGATCCAGGTGTTTGGGTGTGGTGTGTCACGACCCGCCAAAAACCTAATACAATAATGCCACAATGACTAGTGCATGAATATAAAAACACAAATTCTTATTTATAAGGGTTGTACAATAATTATTGTACACCAGAGTAAAAGCACTACAAAAAGCTGGGCCATCAACGACAACCCATTTATGACAGGCCCAAAACCCGTCGTTGATGGCGTAGTTTTTACGACGGGAAAGTTAAACCGTCATAACCCACCCACGAAAATTAAACCCAGGCTCTCTTATTTGCCCTCCTCCTTCATTTTGCTCCATCAAACAAGAGGGGAAGCCGACAAAGTTCTCAAAGCTTCAAACAAACAAACAAAGGCGACAAACTTCCTCTCTCACTCGGCGACTCGACTCCATCTTCACCGCAAGAGATTCTTAAAATTCCTCCATGAAAATCGAGTTTATTCAATCTTAATCGAGCCTTTTCAAGTTTAATTAAGCCAATACAGCTGCAAGTTAGAGAATATTTGAGTAAATATTGAAGGATGCAAGTTAGGTTTCCTCCAAATTGAAGATTCGAATATTGTTGCTTGCAGATTCGTATTATCAGGTATATAATTTCACTCTTTTATTATCCTTTTTAGTTGCTTTAATTTGATTTGTTGCTTCAATTTGATTTGTTGAGTATGATGCGGTTTATTTCCTGTTTATGATAATGAAATTATGTTTGATTTTTCTGAGAATCTATAATACGGTTTATTTCATGTTTATGACAATGAAATTATGTTTGATTTTCCCTGAGAATCTATAATTTGAATTTGATTTTTGTGAGAATCTCAGTCATAATAATTAATTAGCTACTGATTCAAACAAGTTGCATTTATCTACTTAGTGTGCTTAAATTGGGAATTCCTTTGCATTTACAATACTTAAGTGATTCCTATGCTTCTCTAATAACCTTCTAACTGAATCCACAATTCCAAAACCATGATTGTCAAGCTTCTTATCTACCTTTGATTTGGCTAGATTACTCTGGATGCTTCTGGACTTGATTGTAGCTGACTGCAGAAGCTTGCAAGTCTGCGCAAGCTGTTGCTTGAGCTGATTGTTGAGCTTGAGTTTGCTGCAGCAACTTTTGAGGGCGGTAAGGCTATCTTGCAAGCACTTAATGATATGCTAGGAGTGTTGTTTTATGTTTTTATGGAGTATCATGCATTTCCTCTGTAACCCGTACAAGATCAAAGTGTGTGACAGAAGTGTGTTATCATGCGAGTTCATAAAAAATATCTTTATTTGGTGACCACACCTTAGGCTTTATGTAACTAGTTTGGAGCCTTGTCTTGTTTTTAGGTCATGATGGTAACAGTTTAGTTCTGTTCCTGTGACAGTGGTCAGTATAAAACAAAGTAATTGATACTTTTATTGTTTGGTGTAGTAGAATTTATTGTAGGGTATCACCTGCTCGCATGGTTAACTAAATGTTAATAGTAGGTTTTCATGTTAATAAACCGAATCAATATTTGATTATATGGCTTTCTATGCTGCTATTATCTAGGCGGGTTGGATAAATGCTGATTATTTCTTTGTGCTAATGCAACAATAGTAACAAATGTCCATATGTTGCTCTCAATCTGTTTTGAATGTCTCTTTTATGCATAATGTCGTAGGATGGATGAGGCGTTTCAGTTAAATGAGTCCAAACGATTTCTGCCAGAGTGGCTTCCACATGTTTCCTTTGAGAAAGGTGGTAAGATCTGTAATGCAATTGGAGAAGGTGAGACCATAACTGTTGATAAAAGTGAGATAAAAAGGAGGCAAAAACAGAAAACAAGTGGAAGTTCCAAGAGAAGTAGAACCTAAAACGATCAAGTGTCATTTGTAAATAAGTAATATAAGTATACACCTTTTGTTTGTATTAAATTCTTTCAATATACATATTATTAACTGTTCTTTTGGTAATATTGCAGAACAATATGGCCCAGGATATGCTGTTCGAAGACGACTTGGACAGTCTCTTACAAGGTCAGCTGGGAAGAAACTTCGGGTAGCGTTTTATGAAGGTCGAGTAGTGGGTGATGATGGAAATGAATTCACAAGGTATATTGGGAAAATTGTTCGTAACCCCAATTTGTGTCCCGTGAGAGTTCACAAATGGGAAGATTTGGACTCAGATAATGTAAACATATGTGAGCTGTTTTACAGGTATGGATATTTGCTGGTGTTGTTTTTTTTGTTTTACTGAAACACTGGATATTTGCTACCATCAGCCTTCCGTATGTTCTGCCTGAGTTCATTAATCATGTACATGTGCACATAATTTTACCTTCTCCAGGAAGAAGTCAAAGCCTGAATTCATTGGTCATGTTTTCTTAAATACAGTTAGATACTTTGGTTTTGCTACATTACAACATCTAGAAATATAAAAATTCTCTCTTGCATAATTCATAGAATTAAGTTCTGGTTTAAGACTCGCACATCCTATTATTTCTTTTGGATTTTTCCTTAAAAAGTGAGAGGTAGTTAACACCAGTAGGGCATGTAAAGGTAAACCTTTTGAGCTAGCTTCTGATATTCCAAGATACATCCTTTCTGGAGAAAGGTGTTTCACACCAGAGTTTGAGAAAATTATCATTCATAAACACGAACTTTTGAAATTTGAATCCGGAAGACTTTTCAATACATCCAGATTGATAGAAGGTAGATACATGGAATTCTTAGTTAGGGCTTGGGATCACAGAGCTGATCTGGTTACATCAACTACTGTAGATGATACAATAAAAAGATTGATGACATTTTTCCCATGTTTCCTTCTACAATTGGACTCCATTGACAACAACATTATTACCACTGCTCTGACTATTATTGCATTATATTCAGACTCAGATTTGTATGGTAATGCTGTAATTTTTATGCCAATGATACATTAATTCATGCTTTGTTTCATCATTGTATTTCAGAAAATCGGTGGGAAAAATTCTGAAAACAGAGGTGGAGTAACCATGCCACAGTGTACGGGAAGTAAGCCATTTCGACAAATAAAGTATGACATGGTAATATGACATCCATACGAAAATAATGTTTACATGAATTACTTTGTTTTCTAGAAGTGTGATATATTGATTGAATTTTTTGTAGGGTTGAAGTTCTGGAAATCCTCCAAGTTTTGAGAAGTTTTGGTTCGACACTCACAAAACAGGAAATATCTTAGACAAGCCCGAAACTGTGGAAAAACATGTAAGTTTATCTTACTTCCTCTCTGTTTTTTAAGTTCCATAAGTGGAGTTTTCTAAGTTCCATAAGTGGGTTTTGAAACTGTGAAACCCATAAAATCTCCACATTTTATTTTAATCAAATTTTGTCTTGGTTTGAAACACATAACTTGTTTCACTTTCTGCTGAATGCGAAGGAAAGATCTTTTACAAATCAACTACATTTTGCATTAATTGACTTGGTCGACTAATGTTGGGTTCTGTTTGTCTACATCAGGTATTTTGTGACAATTATTTGGATGGTGGATATCATTTCTACTGGCTTCCTTGCTGACTGCTCTCAAGTTAAGTGGTGTTGCTGATATGCTTCCTTGCTGACTGCTCTGCTAATTAAATTACCTCATTTCTATTTGCCGACTCTTCTCTGTTGTAGACAAGTCAGTTTGAATTTTTATATAATTAGTCATCAGATAAACTGGAATTTTTAGATAATTAGGCATCAGACAATTGATTTGGATTTTTTGTATTGAACTGGGGTTGTGTTGTTTTCATTGATTTGTATGCAATGATGATGGTATTACTATAATGTAGAAATCAATGATATATCTTTGGGATATGTAGCAGGTGCAGCTAAACAAGCAGATTCATATAAGAATCAATATCATTGTCTTTTCCGACGGGTTAGTCTGTCATAGTTGCTAATTGGCTTTTGCGACGGGAGGTTAGCCCGTCGTGTTTTGCCTTTTGCGACGGGATTTTCTCCTGTCATAATAGGTTTTTTACGACGGGAATTTTTCCCGTCACAATAAGCTTTTGCTACGGGGTCATGACGGGATATAGGGATGGCAATGGGTCCAAGACCCGATCCAGATCCAGTTGGACCCGGTCCATTTTTAAGGGTCTGGGTCCAAAAAAATTAGACCCTGTGGATCTGGGGCGGATCTGGGTCTTTGTTCAATGGGGCGGGTTTGGGTCCGGGTCCAAGAATTAAAGATCCAGATCCGGTCCAGATCCGACCCACAGACCCATATATATAATTTTTTTTTAAAAAAAATTAAAATTAAAATATAATTCAATCTTTACGTGCTAAACTTTATTAAGTTCTTATGATACTAAACTATTTAAAAATTGTTTGACGTGACATATACATAATAATATTAGAAACTTTAAATACTTATTGTATTACAGGGTTAATATGATTTTTTTTCATAAACAAAATTAACGAATATTCCATATTTAGTGGTTTTATTAAAGCAACGTTACGTTTACATACAAAAAATGGGAGAAAAAATTACGTAATATAAGAAAAATGAGGGACAAATTTTTTTTTGAAAAGAAATACGCCTAGACCCATTTAGGATCCAGATCCGACCCTAGACCCATTAGACCCAGTGGATCTGGGTCTGGATCTGATTTTTTTGGACCCAGCGGATCTGGGTCGGATCTGGATCCACCTCTTAAAAAGCGGGTCTGGGTCTGGATCTTGTCGGACCCGGTCCAGATCCGACCCATTGCCATCCCTAACGGGATAGTCAATTACGACGGCCCCCTTTCATGACGGGCTTGTGACGGGAAATCCCGTCATAATAGGTCTTTTATGACGGGTCAACGACGGGATTTCCCGTCATAAATAGATCCTTTTCTTGTAGTGAAGTTAACTCAAAATGCTTAAAAGTTATGCTTATATATGTAAAAGTTATCTATTTTTTAGTGATAAATTTTTTTATTTTAATAAAACTTATTTCATCAAAATCATAATAATGTATAAAATTAATCATTTAATCCTTTAAAATGTTTATCTATCAATTTTTTTTTGCTAATATAAAAGTTAATCAAAACTAGGTTAAAGTTACAAAAAAATGGGTTAAAGTTATCTTGGTGTACAATAAATTTATTGTATACCTTATGCGCGCAAGACCTTTTGATATAAAAAAACAATCCCAAAAGTGATAAATATCAAATTTACAACCGAATAATTACTTGATTTTCTAATCCTAAACACCATTTTATTTTGTGGCTGACTATGTTTGAGAGGTTGCAGACAACACAACGGTTACACCACCTAAGGTTAGCGACTATGATCTATGTACTACTTCCTCCGTCCCAGAATACTTACAACGGTTTGACCGGCATGTAGTTTAAGGCAATTTAATAGACTTTTTATTTGATTAGGTGGTACTCCCTCCATTTCGAAATAATGGGGACGGTTTCCTTAAATGAGTTTTTTTAAAATAATAAGGACAATGTGCTGTATTAATTTGGTATATGACTCATCATATTTAATGAATTCAAACTACACTTTTTTCCACTTTACTTATAACTTTCCACTCAATCTACTTTTATATATTCTCTTTTTGGTCATAACTTTCCACCCAACTTATATTTTTATTCTTCTTTTCTTACAGCACTCCACTCAACCTAATTTTTAATTATTCTTTTCTTACAACATTTCATTTTTCCCATATTTATTTCTTACATTCCAATCATTTATCTTGATTGTTGTGAAATGCATAAGTGTCCCCATTATTTCGAAACGGAGGTAGTAGTTGATATTTGATATTTTTTAATATAGTTAGTGGAAAATGTGTCAATATTTTGAGGGTGGTGGGGGTAAGGAGTGAATTTTTTTAATGTTTTTTAGATGTTAGGAATACAAGTGTGATCTTAGTTAAGTGAGAGAAACAATATAAAATTAGAAAAATATCTCATTTACAGAAACGATGCAAGTATTCCTAGACGAATTTATAAGGAAAGAGGTGCAACTATTCTGGGACGAAGGAGTATTTGTGATAAGGAGGTGGAGTCACACAAACACCTTTTTTTTCAACTATGAATTTACAGCAAGAAAATCATTCAAGAAGTTAAAGTTTGGTTGCAGATTAATGTTGTAACTACTGAGTTCTTTGATATTCTTCGACGGATAAACAAGCACTACAAGAATCATTTGCAAGTTTGCAACTAGGGCGATTTTTTAATTGATATTCCAGTAGGAACACACACAAGAGGGGGGGGGGTGAATTGTAATTCGAACTTTGATAGGGTTTCTTTCGAAACCAAGGAACAGTAAAGAAACTGAGAGCAAGAAAGACTAAAATGATAATTGTGAGAACTTTCTTGACACTAATCAAGAAGAGAATTTCTTTTATTATAGTAATGCCTCGATTACAATAACTCTCCAACACAAGTTTCTCTAGCTCTAACTCGTGTTCCTCACAGTAATCTACTCAGATTACAACTCTATCTCTTTCACTCTCTCTCAGACTTAAACTCTAAGTCTTTACAGGATAACTCTATCCTCACTAATACAAAATACAATTCGTGTTTAGATAACTCTAGATATTAATGATGCTTTTGTGTAAATATAAGGAACTTAGGAACTTTGAATTAACTAGGACACAAACTGTTTTAGAAAATCTTTGATAAATACGTTTTTAGGAAAGCAAAAACTCTTAGAATGTTTGTATACTTTTCCAGAAAACATATTTGCCCTTTTATAGGTTTATCCCTAGGGTTAGTTCCCTTCAAAACCTCAACTGCTAACTGCCAGCACTTTGATCTTCACGTCCCTTGTCTCGAGGAACAAGGGGAAGACCACTTCCCACGTTTTAGCTACAAAGCAGTTAGTGGTTTGACTCAATCAAACCCTAAAAGATTTCCCTCAAAACAGATTTTATTTATTTACAAAAACTAAGGAGAATTATTAGGAAAATAAGTTTTGATAAAATAAAACGTGAATCTATTTTTAAAAACTTATTTTTATTTAATTACTTGTTTTCCATAAAAATTTCTTCCACTAAAATAAATGGCCTAATTAAATCACAAGTTCCTTGAGTACCCTTTATACCTTTTGCATAATTAATATTTACATAAAATTCTAAGTACAGTAGACTACCTAGACTTTTATGTCTTCCCTTTGTCTGGAACTTGCAACTCAGAAGCTTCAGACGTTCCAGCTCTGGAACAATGATGAGTTCCTCTCTGGCTATCATAGAAACTCGTGGCCATGAGTCTGTAATTGTTCTTGTGGGCATATAAAACTCTTGATATGTAAAATGTGTTGCTCCTCTTGTGACTTCAAACTAGAACAGATACAACTTCCAGCTCAGGAACTCCAGTGGCCGTTCCAAGTGTAAATCAGGAACTTTAACATCTGATTCAAGTTCCTATCCTAATAGGAACTTGGGCACTTACCTGTCTAAAGTCATTAGCAACCACAATCAGGAAGTTTGCAATATGTGTGTGTCACACTACTACAAAAACAGGCTAAGAAACCATACAAAATAGACTTAAGAGACCAAAAAATGTATGGTATATATCTCAATGGTCTCTTAGCATAAGAAACCATGCTTTTGGTGTGGTTAGTAAGATTAAACAAAAAACATCATACTTCTAATAAATATGGTTTCTTAGGTGTGATTCTGGTTGTAGAAAATAATTAGGTAAGAGATGAGTTTTCTTAGAAATGTGGTCTCTTATGTTAGCGGAAGAAACCACTTATTTCAGAAATATGGTGTCTTATGTTGGGGGGAGAAATCATGTATTTCAGAAATGTGGTGTCTTATGTTATGGGTGGAGCTCGTTATAAGAGACCACCTATATGAAATATGTGGTTTCTTTGCTCCTTTTTTTCAATAATATTTTGCACATTAAATTTCCTACCCTGCACAATTTTCGGTACATGTACCTGCCACAAAAAATTATACTTGCAATATTCACTAATTAATAAATACAATCCAACAAATCCAAAATCATGGGCTAACAACCATAAGAATTGAATTTTGTCGCAGTTATCCAAATCAGTAATTAAACTAGTGTACCTAATTAAACATCCTCCAAAATTCCTTACAATAATCACACAAAAAAGGTATTTCTTCTACAATTCCATGTAAATACGTTCCTAAAACATTTTTTCTTACTAAAATATGAATATCCAAAATATTTAGCTATAAAAGTCATTCTTGATCAACATCCATGCACTCATTTTCTCCGACTTCTTGATTGTTGACTTGCATATGCTTCAAAACATAAGTTACCAAATTGTCTCGTATCTCATCAACCATTTCTTGAGAATAAGTGGCAGGAACCCGAGGAAAGTACTACAAAACAATTAGAAATGAAATGATTAAAATTGGTCTATGTTTATATAATCAATCTATTCAATTAAAATGTATCTTTACTCAATTATACTACTTACTGTTAAAAAAACACATTCTACATATACTCCGTATTATATAAATGGGCCAAATTACCCGATTGGTATAAAAAAAGAAGAGTTTAATGTGGCTAGAGTTTTTTTCAATACCAATTTGGTGTAAACTCTTGTTTTTTTTATACTAATTTGGTAATTTGGCCTATATAAATGCATAAAGTGTGCATACCTTTTTCTTTGGAAAAATCAAGTTTGTTGGCCATGGAACAAAAGTATCCTTCGCTTCACAAACGAATAAGAACCCCGACACAGGACATGGTAGTAGTGCAGTCGGATCGACATCGTCAGTTATGGAGACCCGGCGGTTTTCAGAGGACACATCAAAAAAGTGATTCTTCACCACTATTTTTTCTCCCGGTATGTAAACTTGTCCAATTGCAACAATCTTGATTTTTTTGTTATCCTCGATCGCCAAGCAACAATCATGCATACCCTTTTTTATTAAACACAAAGAAATGCATTTGGTAAGAGAATAATGCAAAGAGGATCATAAAGGTTAATATTTCCTTTTAACAGAAATATTACATTTGAAAATCACAGATGCAACAATACCTCAGGCAGATCAGGAAGGTCACTAAGTGACAAAGGGTCATATGTCTCTGGCCAATCAACACTAGAGTGCATGTTTTGCGGAGATTGAAGTTGATCGGGCCAAGAAACACGGTAAGGTTCCTGCTCTAACTCCTTCTCTAGCTGATCTGGCTCCTTCTGTTGAGCTATAGGTCGAGTTTCCCGATGACCTTCAGGACTGTTGACAACTTGTCCCTGACCACTAATACCACCAGTTAGTAGTTGGGTAAAAAAACCATGATTGTTCCCTGAGTTATCTAAATTAGAAGTTTGAGCACCACTCAACCCTTGATCACCAAAACTCTGTGAGTGGCCATGAATACCATCAAATTGTACATTGTTGTAGTCACTTAAATGATTAATTTGACCACCAACATCACCAAGTTGACGGCCAACACCAATACTTTGTAATTGTTGTAATTGCTTCACTTGCTCTGGGTTAAGGATTGTTGCCAAACAAGACATTACAAGATTCTGTTGGTTTCTCATTGCCCCCATCTCCGACCTCAAAGATGTGATTTGGGAAAGCATATGGCTAGGTGGTATTGGTTTGTTATACCCAAAATACTGCTTATTTGTGATACCAGACCCAACACCTCTTACACATCCACCACGCTCTTTCTTTTTCAGTGCTCTTGCCAAAATATCATCACGACGACTATGAAAAATAACTTCACCTCTTTCTGCCCGAGCTTTCAAATCATTCTGACATCAATAAAGAGCAACCAAACCAAATAAATGTAGGGTATGATAACAACAAAAGTTTATATAATCATATGCATAATAAAAAAACAAGCAGACTTGGAGAACAAGAGTTCATCATAAATTTGATCAGCTCACAAACTTGTTTATACTGCTTATTTGTGATACCAGACCCAACACAAGTTTATTCTGCCATTTTTTGTCAAATTTGATCAGCTCATAAACCATTAAACCAAACCAGATCAGCTCATAAACTAGATGAATCATACTAAATCATGTGAAGAGAACAAGACTTATGCTATGTTCGCAAAGATAATGCATTTAGAATATGTGAAACATCTAAGGGATACGACTTACGACAATGTAACAACTAGTCGATTCGTACATTTAAGAGGGAGTGTAGCCGTGTAGGTAGTCGGTAAAGACTGACGTATTTAAAACTGAATTATTCATCCTAAATATTAATCAACACCTCAAAAAAAATAGAATTATCCATGACAATAAAGGTGGGTGTAACTGATTAGGGTTATTTGCTGATAGGAGATTTTGTGATCTGTTTTAGCCTTATAGGAAATAATATTATTGCTGTATAGATTTTCATTATGGTGCATTTGTTTATTGTTCTTTAGTCTGGCTTAAAAGAGTTAGCATAGATTGGTAGCCTCTCTAGTTATGTAGACCGATCATTATGCAGGTTTCTGCTGCCTGAGATGTCTCTTCTGCCTGATCGTTGCAATCAATTACTGCAGTTTCCTTATATCTCTTTTGCTTTTACAAAAGAGGTTTCCTGCACAGATTACTTTTTTTTCCTGGTGCTATCCACACTTATAGTCAACTAAGTTCCAGAGTCCCACGTGCAACCTTGTGGAGTTTTATAGTGGAATCAACTGTCTAGGATTCAGGAAGTGAATGTATTCAGGAAACCCTTTCCCCTCTTTTATCTTTTTTGGTTTCTTGTGGATGAAATGGAGCATACACGTGCACGGAGAGGTATGTTCAAGTGTTCAACTAATCTGGAACAAAAATATGATAGGCACTAGATTTTTCTCTGACTTGGTCCATGACTGAAAAGTTTGTGGCTTAGAAGTATCAAACTAATATACTGAAAGAAGTTTTGGACTTATCAAAGTTTCTATCTTCTATTGCATTAATAAACTCTAAGTGGGATTACTTGGTATGATCATATTGAAATTACAGTCATGACTTGAATTCTATTGAAATTCGCCTAATTGTGAGTCCTCTATTCGTCGTTTTGATAATGCTAGATAAAGAACCAGGGGGGATATAACTAAACCCAAGCTTAGATAACTATACTTCCCCCTGTGAAGATGTACCTCTAATTTCAGATAAGGCCTTCCAAGCTTAGATAACTATACTTCCCCAACCAAGTGAATAAACACAGTAATAGAGATGAAGGAAATTAAGTAATTAAACAATATCAGAAATTGTCCCACCCAAAAAGAATCAAAGCAGACAAAGCCATAACTATTTTGGTAATAAATTGTGTGCAACTATTTTTTTGTTGCCAAGAAAAATACTTACAATTACATTAGCGGTCACTTGATCAATTGGGTTATTGAATATGTATATTCCGTTTTTCACAACTGCATGAGCTCGTAACCAAGCCTCGTGTCTGGGAATCTGATCGACATGGATCCCTTTCGCCAGAAATTCTTTTGCCTGGCATTTACAATGAATAAATTATTAAGTCATTGATAGATGGTGGATAGACAATTAGTACACACTAGAAGTCTTAATATTCATCAAACCGAAAAGAAACTTAATGAATACATGTTATAGATTGACCCCACATGGCTTAAATTAGTTATTATGACCTGACACAAACACCACACTAAATCAAGAAATAGCTATAATACTATAGTTCAAAACTCAAACTTACTATCTCGTCTCTATAATATTGGTACCCAAGTCAGCCACCTCGATAGCTTGACGTCTTAAGATTTGACCGTTGTCGACCTTTTTCACTCTTCTCCTTTAAAAAAAAATATGGTTCACAGTTAGTAGAAGCACATATCTAATTGTTTTAAAATTATATACATTGAGAAGGAAATGTTGGGAAGGAAATTACGGTTCTCAGTTGATATGTCAACTAGTACTACACTTCTTCTAAAAATAAACATAGGAAATATTTATATTACTGTTGTCAGGTGTACCTATTATGAAAGTCAATATATTTCTTACTTTAAAAAAAAATGATAATCAAATAATACCTTAAACTCATCAGAAGTACTCCATGTAACAAACTTGTCCCAAATTGCTTGATATATCCAAGGATATTTGACAGGTGGCTTCTTTCTTAGCCTTCCAGTTTTTTTATGGTACATCCACTTTTTTCTTAGCCTAGTCTTGAAAGCTCTCCATCGATTATCAGCTTGCCTCAAGATATATTCTTTGCGCTCTTCTAACACTATGAACCCTTTCTGCATCATTCAACATTGTTACCACAAATTATTATTAACACTGTATAAAGTTTAAGTTGTTAACATGCACTAATTAGGTAGTATGTATTTACCTTAACCGATTCAAACACTACATTTTGGACTTCTCTAGGAACATCCTTCCATGTTTTATAGGTGATGCATATTCTTTCACGAGCAATTACACCGAGATATGTGGAAAAGGTATCTTTATGATCTCCGCATGGTATTTTTGTAACTTGATCCCACTCTAAAGGGATTTTATGCCCTTTTTTAATTGAATCCCCCACCTCAGCAAGTACAGTTCGACCCCTCTCATCCTCACGCCTAGTTTGTTCAACATCAGAATCATCTCCATCTTCATCTTCATTTGTTACATCATTCTGAGGTGGGTGTACTCGATGTATCTTTCTAGCCATGATCCTACAAAAATGAAATATTTATAAGTTAAGAACTTTGAATTAAGCAAGAATCCTGAAGTATGTATATAGTATGGATAAGCAATGAGATATTATTTTTAGTGAAAACCTGCATAACAAACATAATATCTATTAAAAGTATGCATAATAAAACATAAGAGCGTGTTGCTAAAATTACAATCATAGGTTTCACGTACCAAAATAGTAATATAAAACATGTTTGAGGTTGGCCAGGGTGTGAGGATTGTGTACAAGAAAGCATGTCCTATGTGTGAGAGAAAACTTTAGAAAACTTGAGAGATAAAAAGTGGGGGAGATTCAAAAAATTAGATCCATTTGTCATTTTATCACACCTCATTTTTTTTCCGACGACGTTTCTTAGATGCACCCTCATCATCACTTTTACAAACTTCTATCCCTTCTTCGTGATCAACACGTACATATGTCGATGAATCATCAAAACAATCATCCTCAACGTGACCCACCTTGGTGTTAGGGTTTTCCTCACTAGTAGAAAAAACCCCTGTTGCAGCCCCCTTGTTGCAGCGTACATGTATTAATACGCTTCAATAACCAGTCGGTCAACGCGGGTCAAACCTTTTAAAGGGTTGTTGCAGCGTACAATTTAATTGTTCCCTGCAAAAAAGTTTGTTGCAGCGTACAATTTAAAAGCCCCCTGCAATAACCTATTTTTGTCGCAGCGTACATTTAAAAGCCCCCTGCAATAGCCCGGGTCAAAAAAAAATTTGCTGCAATATTAAAATTTCATTTCTCGCGCTTAACTCCCCTCTTCTTCCCTTACCTTTTCCTGCGTAGTCCCCAAAAAAAAACCCTTCCTGCGTCGCCATAGCTTACTCGTCGGTGGTTCTGGCCTCCTCGCCAGTCGCCACCTTTATTCGAAACCCTCTCCTCTTCCAAGAAAAACCACGAGCAGCTAGTGAGCTACCAGCCTACCCTCTCAGTCCTCCCATCTTCAATTCTCTGAACCTGTACCTTTCTTTCACGAAAGCCGGCCACCAAGGGTAAGACGGATTTGTAATCTCGAAATTCTGCCGCGTTCACCACCGTCTCACCACCTTCCAATGGAGATCCAATTGGGTTCAACTACCACCGTTTCTCACCAATCGCGTTTCTCACCACCACCACCACCGCCCGTTTTTCTTCAAATTTAAGTGAATTTATGCACTACGGAGGTATATATCTCTATTCAATTTAAGATTCGGCTTATTCAATTTTTGTAAAATTGAATTAACTATTTTCCCCCAAATTTTAGGGTTTTGGCTCCATTTTATTTTTTAATCGAAAGAGGGAACGATCTACTAAGCTAGGGTTTCCTTTTTTCCTCTTTCGTTCAGAATTAGGGATTTGAGGACGCTTAATTATCAGGATTTCATCCGCAAACTCTGCACTTAGATTTTGGGATATGGGTTGAGGTTGATTCTTTTTGGTTATGCTACTGCTCTTTAAGTATAGGCATCGGTATGCTTTTCTTATTTGTTCTTTAAGATTTACATAATTTTTAGTGTTGATTGAAGTTGGATTTGCTGATTGTTAGAGGTTTTAGTAATCTTGTATGATATAGTAATTTATGGCAGATATGAACTATTTAAGTTTTGTTAACCATCATTTTGCCTTTAATCTCTTTGAAGAAGTTAAAATAAAATAAGACTTAAAGTTTTAGTTAGGGAACGATTAGAGCTGAGAAATACCATGTTTATCAAGTAATACTGTCATTTGATGGGAATTAGGATGTTCACTTCATATTATTAGAAGAATTGAATCCATCTTTACTAAAATTCTTCTTTCATTGAGATGTTAATGTCTCAGGATTGAATATAGCTTTGCAATTTCACTACAATAGTATAGATTTGTGATAATTTGGGTTTCATTGTTCAACACCAGCAAAGCAAATGGAGAGGCGTCGAGATTAGGTTTCAGAAATTGATGGTGTTTTTAATGATTAAATAAGACAGCTGGTGTTGGAAATGCTGCTGGAGTTGGAACTCATTCCTGTACTGAATGTGTTTCTGAATGTGCTGCTAAATGTATGCTTCTCTTCTTTCTTCTTCAAGATTTGTATTATTACATGGTTTACATAGTTTTTAGTATTATATTGAGGTTAGTGGATGTTTGAGGTTTTTTGTTATTCTTATATGACATACTGATTGTTAAGTAGATATGAACTAATTAAGTTGCTAACTTTTTGACACCAGACCATACACAGCTCAAGTCAACAATGGCCCATGTTGACCTAACAACTGCAAACAGTATCCAACAAACTCACTCCCAACTGAGAAAGAGAAAGCAATGGAGAAAACGGTGGCGACATTGGAGAAAGGAACAGTATGCTCAGCTTGGAATTACAGCGCTCAAAGATTAGCTACTGGTTCAATCAATGGTCTTCTCACCATCTTCGATTCTCCTGACCCTGCTTCCTCTTCTCCCTTCTCTCCTTCTTCCTCTTTTCAGGTCTGCTCCTCCTTATTTTCCCAATCAATTGCAATTTTTTTTTTGGAGACAAATTCATTTCTTAATTGCCCATCTTTGTGTTTATACTATAATGTATGATATTTTCAGTTAAATATACAATCTTTTATTTGCTGAACTTTATTTCTTTCTAGTAGTATGTTTGTTGTTCTATGTATGAAACAATTTAATTTATGATGGAAGTTTGTGAATGTTGGTTACTTGATACTATGGCGCATGGTGATCTTTCCGATTTTAAAAATGTTAACAATTATTAATCTTAGAGCTGTCAAATTGGTGTTTTGGTCGGATTGTGTGTTCGTCGAATCATCCCCGGTAGATCATCTAAGGTCCGGTAGCTCTAATTATAATGTATGTGAGATTTTGATGTAATTCCGAATTATGATTCAATTTAACATTTTTCAGTGTATCAATATTTGGGGGTTTATCAAAATTATGTTGAGTTTTTGAGAATTAAGTTGGAGGGTATATATCTAATTTCTTCCATTGAAGCTTCTGAAGTAGTATGATGCAACTTTCATGTGACAATTAACATGAGATTAGATTGTGGTTTTAGGTGCATGAGGGTAGCATTGTGAAGGTGGCATGGGTTCCTCCAGAGTATGGAGATGCCATCGCGTGTATTTTGGATGATGGGACGTTATCATTATGGGAAGAAGTTACAGGAGGTAACACTAACTCAAACCTCTTGTTACATTCATACAAAGCAATCATTTCTGCACATGTCAATTTACACCATATTGTCTTTTCTATAATGACTGTACTTCCCTTCTTAAGAATGAGTTGTGAAATTGTATGCTCGTGTAAGCTTTCTAGCCGAGAGAATTATGTTGCCAACTACTTTCAGATCTCCGCATTACAAGTAGAGTAATGATTTACAAATCTTATGCTACCCTTTTGGCCTTTACCCTAATGACTACTAGTAATAAGTAAGACATTGATTTCAGAATTGATACGAGAGTGGTGTTATTGGTGTATGGTTACGAATGATTTAAAAATCTAAAACATTTGCGCTTCCCTTTTCCATTCAGAGGGGCAATCACTTCAGTGGAAGATCTGTACCAAGTTTCAGAATAAAAGTGCCCGTGTATTAGATATTCAATTTGGAGGATCCTCTACTTGTTTGAAGTTGGTAAGTGTTAGATAATAAAAAACTTGCTGAATGTGTTCTTCTTGGTGCATGGTGAAATCCTCTGACTTTATAATTGTGTCATGCATTTCTTTGCTTGTAGGTTGTTGCATATTCAGATGGGTATGCCAAAGTCTATGAGCTCCAAAATCCTTTGGAACTGAACACTTGGCAACTTCAGGTATATTTCCTGCTTGAATAATTGAATAAAAAAATTTAAATGCTCCATTAACTTGATGCCTACTTATCTAAGGAGCTTTCGTTTAGTTAGAGTATCTGTAATAGTCGGAGCCCTCTGCAGCTGCTCTTGTAACTTATTAAGTACAAGTTCGGATTTCTGTTAACAAACTTCTATTGTCAAATTGTGGTGTAGGCCGAGTTCCAGAATGTCATTGACTCTGTATCTAAATTTGCGAAAGCTTCATGCTTATCAGCATCCATTTCATGGATTCCACAAATAGGTGAAAGCCAGTAATTGAGCTTCGTTCTGGGATTCAATTCAGATATACCACAACTCAATTCTTCCAAGGTATTGTTGAGTCCAATAAGTTTTGCTGAGTATTCTAACTTTTCTTTTTCTTTTTCGTTCACATGCCCTTATAGCATTGGTAGTTATGTTGTTCTAGGCCTTCTAGCGTATATATAGAGAGAGTATACATGTGATTCGCCCTCTTCTATCACTTTTCATTGTGTGTGGTTGCTGTAACTGACCTTTGCCTTTTTTGCGTATGCTTTAACGTTTATTCTTAGTTACTGATATCACTCTTTATGCCACTTTGTTTTCCTCTCCCGGGATTTAATTATTGCTACTAAAGTAGTAATACTCCTCTAGTGCTCCTCTCGTCTCAGAAGTTGTGTTCATAGTAAATAGTTTGGAATCAGCCTCTTTGAATGCTGAATGATAAAAGGTAGGCTATATGCAATTTGACTTCCCAAATATAACATCAGTATGGGGATCCACCGTGAGTGTTGTTTTTCTTACTATTGTTTGTTGTGAGATGAATAAGATGCTTGTGCTTCGCCGACTCATATCATATGTTTAACTTCGGCTCACTTACAAGTTACAACTGACAAGTATTAGCTTTTTTACTTTAGGTCTTTAGTACTTCGTATTGTTTCAATTTTCTTTTTGTTTGTGTGTGTGTGTGTGTGTGTGGGGGGGGGGGGGGGGGGGGTTGGTGTAAAACTTTACATAATCCATTTATGCACATTTAAGGCTCATTGTGTCGTTATGGGTCATATTTAGGCTAAAATGACATTTTCGCTCCCAACTTTGAACTTAAGAACCTAATGACTCATTTTAAACTTATTATATGATAAATATGCTTAGTTTTAAGTTTCTAAGACTTATTCTAATCTACTTATACCCATTTAATGCTTGTTTGATCGTTATAGGTCATATTTAGGATAAAATAAGGCATTTTCGATCCCAACTTTAAAATAATGAACCTAAGGACTTATTTTAAACTTATTACATGTTTAATATGCTTAGTTTTAAGTTTATAAGACTCGTTCCAATCCATTTATGCATATTTAAGGTTCATTGTGTCGTTTTAGGTCATATTTAGGCTAAAATGACATTTTTGCTCCCAACTTTGAACTTAAGAACCTAAGGACTCATTTTTAAATTATTATATGGTTAATAAGCTTAGTTTTGAGTTTCTAGGACTTATTCTAATCTACTTATACCCATTTAATGCTTGTTTGATCGTTATAGGTCATATTTAGGATAAAATAAGGCATTTTCGCTCCCAACTTTAAAATAAAGAACCTAAGGACTCATTTAAAACTTATTACATGTTTAATATGCATAATTTTAACGATATAAGACTCGTTCCAATCTATTTATGCACCTATAGGCTCATTGGGTCGTTATAGGTCATATTTAGGCTAAAATGACATTTTTGCTCCCAACTTTGAACTAAAGAACCTAAGGACTCATTTTAGACTATTAGGACATTGTCATTAGTTTCTTGAATGTTAAAATGTGATATTTAATTTGTATTTAATCTAATGTTTAATTTAAATTTATGTTTTTGTAAAGGTCTACACTCCGAGGATTGCGCCTTATGCGAGGAATTTGATGTGGTTCGTGAGCAATGGGCTAAGTTTTTTACCAACAAGTATTTATTATTGGCTTTAGCGCGCTTGATCGAGTTGGTTTAGTTGTTATAGAATAAATTTTATATTAAAATGTATGTTTATGTTGAAATTGGAACATATATTTAAATGTAATATGTGCACTTTGGTTTTGGGATATATAGTATACAAAACTCCAGTTGTTGTTTTTATATTTGTTATACAGGTTGCGTTATTCTATTATTGTTTTGACAGGTTTCTATATTTGGTGCAAGGCACTCTAGGTATCCCTAAACAAAATTAGAATTTTCCCGCCAAAAGTGCTTTTTTGCAGCGTACATATATGTTGTACGCTGCAACAAGGGAAAAAAATTTCGCAAAAATTCAGACTTGTTGCAGCGTACAAATAAATGTACGCTGCAAAAAATTGAGTAATTCAGACTTGTTGCAGCGTACAAATAAATGTACGCTGCAAAAAGTTGAGTCTTTTGCAGCGTACATATATATGTACGCTGCAACAAGTCCAAAATTTTGCCAATTTTTTGGCACTTGTTGCAGTGTACATCTAAAAGCCCGCTGCAACAAATCACTTTTTGCAGCGAACATTGTACGCTGCAACAAGTTCAGACTTGTTGCAGGCCCCCCAGTTGCAGCATACGATGTACGCTGCAACAGGGGTCTAAAAGCCCGCTGCAATAAGGGTTTTTTCTACTAGTGCCTCCAACTCAATATCATCATCATCATCATCATCATCATCATCATCATCAAAATCATAATCCTCGTAGTCACCAATGTCATGTCGAGGCCTTGGCTTTATAACAACTGCCTTTTTCTTATCCACAACATCAGTTATGTAAAACACTTGTCTTGCCTAACTAACTAATATGTAAGGATCCTCTTCATGACCAAGCTTGTCAAAATTAACTAAAGTAAACCCTCTATCTTCATAATCAACTCCATTGTTGTTGTCAATCCATTTGCATCGAAAAACTGGAATTGTAAAATCAATATATTGCAACTCACATATCTGGTGAATGACCCCATAGTACCACATTTTTCCATAGGCAGGAGAATTGTCTTTAGCACTAGCAAAATGCAAAGCTTCGACTTCCACAACTACACCACTATTCTGCATAGTACTAACTTCATCTTGTTCCTTAGTGTAAAATGTGTAACCATTATAAACATATCCAGAATAAAAGGATGCTCTGAAATTGGGCCCTTGGGCTAAACTCTGAAGCCGATCAGAAATAGAATGTGATGGACTCTGAAGCTCCCTAATTACTTGATCTTTTAACCAACTGCTAAATGATTTGTTATGCTCATTAAGTATTGATTTCTGATTTCCTTTATGATTCTTGGATCTGAGGTAAGCCAGGTGCTTCTCAACATATGGTGAAACTTCATCATCGTTAAAAAGTATATAGGTGTGGGCCTTGATCCACTCTTCATAAGACAATTCAAGTTTTTTTATGTCCTATTTTTTAGGTTATGATACATATGAGAATTCATAAATCATGCGGAAAAAACCATTAAGCCAGGAATACATATTATTTACACATAATCATATAGCATAATTTAGATGCATACTCTTTGTTGCGTGCCTTCCCTAGCTGCGCCCGAACCGAACAAGAACAAGTCTTTAGGACTCCAAGTGTCGTCCCTCCGTAGATAGTCCACAGCACGTCCGGATCCGCCTTAAGATTGACCAACTAGAATCGCCCTTAAGGTACTATTATTTTCGGCTAAATGGGCAAGAGTTATGGCTGATTTTTCTGCTTAAAAATCCTAGTTTTGAATACTTGAAAACTTATGTATAAATAATGACCCCTAGGCCCTTATTTATAGAGGTATGGAAAAGGAATTGTAATCCTACTAGGATGTGGATTTGTTAATTAGAACTTTATTAGGACTCTAAATAACAAAGCAATTCTAATAAGATTAGGATTTTAATCTTCGCACGAATCCCAATAGAATTAGGATTTCCGGCATACGCATCGCACAAGCCGTGCACCCGCGCAGGCCTTGCGGCCCACGACAAGCGCACAGCCCATGTGCGGTGCTGCGTGCGCGCGCGCGCCCTTGGCTGGGTCTGGCCTTGCGCTGGGCCTGGTCGAGGCGTGCGTTGCGTGCGGCTCGCTGGGCGATGGCCTGGCTTCGTGCTGGGCCTTCGTCTAGCGGGCCTCGTCCGATGCTAATTCGTACGATACGCTTTCGATTAAATTCCCGATTCCGGAATTCATTTCCGATACGAACAACATTTAATATTTCCGATTCCGGAATTAATTTCCGTTTCGAACAAATATTTAATATTTCCGTTTCCGCAATTATTTTCCGATTCCGATAATATTTCCGTTTCTGACAATATTTCCGTTTCCGGCAATATTTCCGATTCCGGCAATATTTCCATTTCCGATAATATTTTCCGATACGTACCATGTTTCCGTTTCCGGCAACATCTACGACTTGGATAATATTTATATTTCCGATACGATCCATATTTCCGTTTCCGGCAATATCATCGTTTCCGGAGTATTCATTTCTTGCCTGTGACGATCCCAGCTCCCACTGAAACCAAGATCCGTCGATTCCGAATATCCATAGATGGAGTATTTAATGCCATTAAATACTTGATCCGTTTACGTACTATTTGTGTGACCCTACGGGTTCAGTCAAGAGTAAGCTGTGGATTAATATCATTAATTCCACTTGAACTGAAGCGGCCTCTAGCTAGGCATTCAGCTCACTTGATCTCACTGAATTATTAACTTGTTTAATTAATACTGAACCGCATTTATTGGACTTAACATAGAATGCATACTTGGACCAAGGGCATTATTTCCTTCAGTCTCCCACTTGTCCTTAGGGACAAGTGTGCATTTCCTAATTCCTTTGTCGCTCGATGCTTGCTCTTGAACATAAGGTAAGAGTTGTCATCCTTATTATGTCCAGAGGTGTTTCTCGGTTTCAGAATTCAACTGATCAAATAGACAGATAATCATAGCCTATGATTCATCCGAGCACGGCCATGCATTTCACAGTTTCTAGCTCTCCGAGTGGCCTTGTACAACTTTTAAGCATCTCATCCCGATTTATGGGAGGACAATCCCAATCTTGCGATCTTGAGATTAGACTTCGTTTGATAGGTGATTACCTGAGCGTTGCCTTTATAGCCTCCTTTTACGGTGCGACGGTTGGTCAACGTCAAAGCAACCAGTTCTCAAACAAGTAATCTCAAATCACTCAGGTATTGAGGATTTAGTGTCTAATAATTTTAATGAAATTTACTTATGACAGATTTTCATCTCTTACAGTAAAGTTTCATAGGTCTTGTCCGATACTAGTCTTCCCAAAGTAAGTATCTATGCAAATGATTATGACATTGCCATGTCCACATAGTTCAAGAAACAGAACTACTAGTCATCTTGCATTCTAATCGTCTAACGTTTTCTATGCGTCCAATTTTATAGAAAACTCCAACTAGGGACCATTTTCAACCTTTGACATTCAAGTTCACTTGATAGACATTTCTTAGTCACAGGACTGGTCCTGACAGTCTATCTTGAATATATCGTCAAATTGAAGGGACTCATCATTTAATAAACCACAAATTAAATGGAAAAATGAATTCTTTTCATTTATTGTGAATGATTAACCAATAATGTTTTACAAAGATTTAAAGTCTAAAACTTTAAAACATTAAATAGAGACATCAAAGCCATTCTCCAATATGCTTGATTCCCATAGCTGCAGTGTGCGAGTTGTGCTTCGCCTGCGGCAGAGGTTTAGTTAATGGATCTGATATGTTGTCATCAGTACCAATTTTGCTTATCTCGACTTCTTTTCTTTCAACGAACTCTCGTAGAAGGTGAAATCTACGAAGTACATGCTTGACTCTCTGGTGGTGTCTAGGCTCCTTTGCCTGTGCAATAGCTCCGTTATTATCACAATACAGGGCAATTGGTCCTTTAATGGAGGGGACTACACCAAGTTCACCTATGAACTTCCTTAGCCATATAGCTTCCTTTGCTGCTTCATGTGCAGCAATGTACTCCGCTTCAGTTGTAGAATCCGCAATGGTGCTTTGCTTAGCAATTTTCCAGCTTACTGCTCCTCCGTTGAGGCAGAAGACAAACCCAGACTGTGATCTGAAATCATCTTTGTCGGTTTGGAAACTTGCGTCCGTATAGCCTTTAACAATTAATTCATCATCTCCACCATAGACCAGGAAGTCATCTTTGTGGCTTTTCAGGTACTTCAGAATGTTCTTGGCAGCAGTCCAATGCGCCTCTCCTGGGTCTGACTGGTATCTGCTCGTAGCACTGAGTGCATACGCAACATCCGGGCGTGTACATATCATAGCATACATTATTTAACCAATCAATGATGCATATGGAATCCCATTCATTCGTCTACGCTCATCAAGTGTTTTTGGGCACTGAGTCTTGCTTAGAGTCATTCCATGAGACATGGGTAGGTAGCCTCGCTTGGAGTCCGCCATCTTGAACCTATCAAGCACCTTATTGATATAAGTGCTTTGACTAAGTCCAATCATCCTTTTAGATCTATCTCTGTAAATCTTGATGCCCAATATGTACTGTGCTTCTCCTAGATCCTTCATCGAAAAACATTTCCCAAGCCAAATCTTGACAGAGTTCAACATAGGAATGTCATTTCCGATAAGTAATATGTCGTCGTCATATAATACTAGGAAAGCAATTTTGCTCCCACTGACCTTCTTGTATACACAAGATTCGTCTGCGTTCTTGATGAAACCAAAGTCACTGACTGCTTCATCAAAACGTATATTCCAGCTCCTGGATGCCTGCTTCAATCCGTAGATTGACTTCTTTAGCTTGCATACCTTTTTAGCATTATTTGGATCCTCAAAACCTTCAGGCTGTGTCATAAACACAGTTTCTGTTAAAACGCCGTTTAAGAAAGCAGTTTTGACATCCATCTGCCATATTTCATAATCGTAATATGCAGCGATTGCTAACATTATCCGAATAGACTTTAGCATTGCAACTGGTGAAAAGGTTTCATCATAATCCACACCGTGGACTTGCCTGTAACCTTTTGCAACCAATCTAGCTTTGAAAACTTCAAGTTTCCCATCCTTGTCCTTTTTCAGTTTGAAAACCCATTTGCTTCCAATGGCTTGGTAGTCATCTGGCAAATCGACCAAATCCCATATTTGGTTTTCAGACATGGAGTCTAATTCAGATTGCATGGCTTCTTGCCACTGCTTGGAGCTAGGGCTCGTCATAGCTTGTTTGTAAGTCGCAGGTTCATCACTTTCAAGTAATAGAACGTCATAGCTCTCGTTCGTCAAAATACCTAAGTACCTTTCCCGTTGAGATCTATATCTTTGCGATCTACGCGGGGTAACATTTCTAGATTGACCATGATTCTCACCAGATTCTTCTAAAGATCTCTGAGTTTCATCCTGAATGTCATCTTGAGCATTCTCTAGAGTTTGTTGTTCGACTCGAATTTCTTCGAGGTCTACTTTTCTCCCACTTGTCATTTTGGAAATGTGATCTTTCTCCAAAAAGACACCATCTCGAGCAACAAATACCTTGTTCTCAGATGTATTGTAGAAGTAATACCCCTTTGTTTCCTTTGGATAGCCCACAAGGATACATTTGTCAGATTTTGGATGAAGTTTGTCTGAAATTAATCGTTTGACGTATACTTCACATCCCCAAATCTTAAGAAAAGACACATTTGGAGGCTTTCCAAACCATAACTCGTATGGAGTCTTTTCGTCAGCTTTAGACGGAGCTCTTTTTATAGTGAGTGCAGCTGTATTTAGTGCATGTCCCCAAAATTCTAATGGAAGTTCGGCCTGACCCATCATTGACCTGACCATGTCTATCAAGGTTCTGTTCCTCCGTTCCGACACACCGTTCCATTGTGGTGTTCCAGGAGGAGTCAATTCTGATAGAATTCCACATTCTTTCAGATGGTCATCAAATTCATAGCTCAGATATTCACCGCCTCTATCAGACCGCAGTGCCTTTATCTTCTTGCCTAATTGATTCTCTACTTCACTCTGAAATTCCTTGAATTTGTCAAAGGATTCAGACTTATGCTTCATTAGGTAGACATAACCATACCTACTGAAGTCATCAGTGAAAGTGATAAAGTAGCTGAAACCACCTCTAGCATTTGTACTCATTGGTCCACATACATCTGTATGGATTAAACCCAATAGTTCATTTGCTCTTTCTCCAACTTTAGAGAAAGGTTGCTTTGTCATTTTGCCAAGTAAACATGATTCGCATTTACCATAATCCTCTAAGTCAAATGGTTATAGAATTCCTTCATTTTGAAGTCTTTCTAAGCGTTTCAAGTTTATATGGCCTAATCGACAATGCCACAGATAGGTGAGATCTGAATCATTCTTTTTGGCCTTTTTGGTATTTATGTTATATACTTGTTTGTCGTGATCTAATAAATAAAGTCCATTGACTAATCTAGCAGATCCATAAAACATCTCTTTAAAATAAAACGAACAACTATTGTCTTTTATTAAAAAGGAAAATCCCTTAGCATCTAAGCAAGAAACTGAAATGATGTTTTTAGTAAGACTTGGAACATGGAAACATTCTTCCAGTTCCAAAACTAGCCCGGAGGGCAACGACAAAAAGTAAGTTCCTACAGCTAATGCAGCAATCCGTGCTCCATTTCTCACTCGTAGGTCGACTTCACCCTTGCTTAACTTTCTACTTCTTCTTAGTCCCTGTGGATTGGAACATAAGTGTGAGCCACAACCTGTATCTAATACCCAAGAAGTTGAATTAGCAAGTATACAGTCTATAACGAAAATACCTGAAGATGGAACGACTGTTCCGTTCTTCTGATCTTCCTTTAGCTTCAAGCAATCTCTCTTCCAATGCCCCTTCTTCTTGCAGTAGAAGCATTCGGATTCAGAAGTGGGTTGACTGACCTTCCTCTTTACAGATTTGGCGCCAGTTTGCTTAGTTGGGCTGGCCTTGTCGCCACCTTTCTTAGCATTCCTCTTCTTTCCAGATTTCTTGAACTTGCGCCCACGCACCATAAGCACATCCTGCTTATCACTTTTGAGCGTCTTTTCAGCGGTCTTCAGCATACCGTGAAGCTCAGTGAGCGTTTTGTCCAGACTATTCATACTGTAGTTCAGTTTAAACTGATCATACCCGCTATGAAGAGAATGGAGGATGGTGTCTATAGCCATTTCCTGAGAAAATTGCTGATCCAGCCGACTCATATTCTCAATGAGTCCAATCATTTTGAGAACATGTGGAGTTACGGGCTCGCCTTTCTTAAGCTTGGTCTCAAGAATTTGCCTATGAGTCTCGAATCTTTCGACTCGAGCCAGATCTTGGAACATGTTCTTCAACTCATTGATGATTGTGAAAGCATCTGAGTTGATGAACGTTTTCTGCAGATCCGCACTCATGGTGGCGAGCATTAGACATTTCACATCCTTGTTGGCATCAATCCAACGATTGAGGGCTGCCTGAGTGACCCCGTCGCCTGCGGCTTCGGGCATCGCCTCATCTAGGACATATTCCTTTTCTTCCTGCATAAGAACTATTTGCAAGTTCCTTTGCCAGTCAAGGAAGTTTTTCCCGTTCAACTTCTCCTTTTCGAGAATTGATCGAATGTTGAATGAATTGTTGTTTGCCATATTAAAAACTACAATTGAAAAGAATAAACAAATAAATAACCATTCACAGTTTCTCTTAATAAACTTAAATTCTAGCATACATGCATAATTCAATGTTTATTAAGCATTTTATTCAAGTTATGTGTTCCGGCAGGTGTGAATAAAATGATTCCAAGATCCTAAAATCATTGAAGAACTAAGCACAGTTTGTCGACTTAATCCTAAAACATCTTAGGTAAGCAAAAGCCTTTTGCTAATAGTCTAGAAACTATTCTTGGTTGATAGGTACGTCTAAGAACTTATTAGGTAAACCTATCGATTTTGCCACGACATAAAAGGACTCCTTACTTATATCGTTGAGTTTCACCAAAACTAACATGTACTCACAATTATTTGTGTACCTTGCCCCTTTAGGACCAATAAGTAACACCTCGCTGAGCGAAAACTATTACTAGATTGATGTAAAGGATATCCAAGCAAGTGTATATTTTGGCATGGCACCTTTTAACTCAATTTTTTAAGTTTGGAACTTAAGGCTTATACTATGTTGGTTAGATTTTAAGTGAACTAAAATCCTTAATCATGCAACATAATCAAGCCACAATCTTATGCATAATTAAGACATATTTAAAGCAATAAATAACTTAAAGCATGCATAAGATAAATGTGATCTAGTATGGCCCGACTTCATCTTGAAGCTTTGACTTCAAAGTCCGTCTTGAAAATCTCCGTGGGAGGCACCATTTTCTTCAAATAGGATAAGCTATAATTAAAACTAATTACAACTATTTGATGGTACGCAGACCATATTTGAATTTGAAAAACTACTTTGGTACTTTAGACCAATTACATTCAAATTAATGGTACGCAGACCATATTTTCTATCCTATTTGGGCCATACTAGTCACTTCATAACCTGCAAAACAGTACATATACAATATATACCATTATCCCATTCATTATCATGAATGGCCCACATAGCTGGTTAGTTAAAACACATTATGCATCACGTAAACATTTGCAGCAATTAATCAAGGGCACCAATAATCTACCAATTATTCAGTCCTTATTAATTCTAATCAAGTTGTTTTAACCTTAAGGATTTGTAGACCTAATCAAGAGTTTATGACTAAAAGGGCTCCCACTTAAACCAATAAATTCATATGCTTTACTAATTTTAAACATAAAAATGTATTTCTAGTCTAACCGGAAACATACAAATTTAATTAAAATTTAAAGCTCATATAAATTCATAATTGAATCCAAAAAGTTTAATTTAATTTCAGTCGTATTTAAATTAATTCATGATTTTAATTTTAGTAAAATAATTAGAATAAATAAAATTTATTATAATTACAATATTCAAAATTAAAATCCAAGAAAATAATTCAAATTATTAATTTTAAGCTTTATTAAAATTACGTAAACTGAAAATTTCAAATTAAACATTCAAAACGATCTAATCGCAACGCAAACACCCTACGCATCGCACGCCCATGGGCCACACGCACACAGCCATCGCTGGCCATGTGCGCGCAGCCCATGCGCTCGTCGCATAGCTGCTGCATTTTCCCATCGCAAGCCATCGCACAAGTGGTGCTCGCTGCGCGCGCGCCAGCGCTCGACGCATGCGAGCCATCGCTCGCTGTGCGCGCTCGCCAGCGCTTGCTGCGCGCGCTCCAGCGCTTGATGCACGCGAGCCATCGCTCGCTGCGCGCGATCAGCGCTGGGCGCAGCGCTCGTGGCACGCGAGCTTGCGCTCGCTGCGCGCGAGGCTGCGCGCGCTTGCGCGAGGCAGTGCGCGTTGTGGCGCAGCTCACTTGCTGCCCACACGCGACTGCCATGCCTTGCCTTCGCCCATGCCCATTCATCCATAGCTCGTGGCCCACGACACAAGGCAGGGCTGCTACCTTGTGCTCGTGCACCATGCCCCTGCTCTTTGCATTCGTGCCGCACGGGCGACGAGCTCCCTTGCTCGTCGTCGCATGCCCGCACTATACAACACCCCTTAAGGGTAACACGAAGCGTCCATTGCTTTGTGCGTGCAAGTTATATGAACGAATTTTAGGGCGAAAAATCGAAAATTTATTATTCTATTGATTTCCGATTATCTTGGATTCAAGCCTAGGTCATAAAAATTTAAAATTTATCATAAATTTACAATTTTCATGGTGGTTTTTAATCATAGGTTTCTAATTAAATTATAATTAATTATGAAAATCAAATTAATTCTAAATTATTCTAATTTTCAACAAATTAATCATAATTACAAATTAGATTGCATAATTAACAAGGCTAGGCATTCAAACTTGTTAAACATATACAGTAGGTCAATAAAAAATTCAAGATTTATCAACAAGAATCGCAAATATTTAATTTAACATCTTAAATTTACGAAATTTTGCATTCGAAAAACTAAAACCTTCGAAAAGTCATAGTTAGACTTCGAATTTGAGAATTCTGGGTTCGGCAGAAAAATACTCTTTTTTGTCAAAATTTTAGAATGCCTTTTACATGCGGAATTGACACAAAAATCACTCGATTTGGATGAGTAACGAAGAAACTGCCGAAAAACTGCGTACGTATAATTAAATAAACGCAATTTGCAATTAATTAACAATTACGAAAATTAATCACCCCTTTTAATTCTTGCAAATTTGTAATATTTAACCATGTTCATGCAATTTAGATTATGAAAATAATAAGAGGCTCGTGATACCACTGTTAGGTTATGATACATATGAGAATTCATAAATCATGCGGAAAAAACCATTAAGCCAGGAATACATATTATTTACACATATTCATATAGCATAATTTAGATGCATACTCTTTGTTGCGTGCCTTCCCTAGCTGCGCCCGAACCGAACAAGAACAATTCTTTAGGACTCCAAGTGTCGTCCCTCCGTAGATAGTCCACAGCACGTCCGGATCCGCCTTAAGATTGACCAACTAGAATCGCCCTTAAGGTACTATTATTTTCAGCTAAATGGGCAAGAGTTATGGCTGATTTTTCTGCTTAAAACTCCTAGTTTTGAATACTTGAAAACTTATGTATAAATAATGACCCCTAGGCCCTTATTTATAGAGGTATGGAAAAGGAATTGTAATCCTACTAGGATGTGGATTTGTTAATTAGAACTTTATTAGGACTCTAAATAACAAAGCAATTCTAATAAGATTAGGATTTTAATCTTCGCACGAATCCCAATAGAATTAGGATTTCCGGCATACGCATCGCACAAGCCGTGCACCCGCGCAGGCCTTGCGGCCCACGACAAGCGCACAGCCCATGTGCGGTGCTGCGTGCGCGCACGCGCCCTTGGCTGGGCCTGGCCTTGCGCTGGGCCTGGTCGAGGCGTGCGTTGCGTGCGGCTCGCTGGGCGATGGCCTGGCTTCGTGCTGGGCCTTCGTCTAGCGGGCCTCGTCCGATGCTAATTCGTACGATACGCTTCCGATTAAATTCCCGATTCCGGAATTCATTTCCGATACGAACAACATTTAATATTTCCGATTCCGGAATTAATTTCCGTTTCGAACAAATATTTAATATTTCCGTTTCCGGAATTATTTTCCGATTCCGATAATATTTCCGTTTCTGACAATATTTCCGTTTCCGGCAATATTTCCGATTCCGGCAATATTTCCATTTCCGATAATATTTTCCGATACGTACCATGTTTCCGTTTCCGGCAACATCTACGACTTGGATAATATTTATATTTCCGATACGATCCATATTTCCGTTTCCGGCAATATCATCGTTTCCGGAGTATTCATTTCTTGCCTGTGACGATCTCATCTCCCACTGAAACCAAGATCCGTCGATTCCGAATATCCATAGATGGAGTATTTAATGCCATTAAATACTTGATCCGTTTACGTACTATTTGTGTGACCCTACGGGTTCAGTCAAGAGTAAGCTGTGGATTAATATCATTAATTCCACTTGAACTGAAGCGGCCTCTAGCTAGGCATTCAGCTCACTTGATCTCACTGAATTATTGACTTGTTTAATTAATACTGAACCGCATTTATTAGACTTAACATAGAATGCATACTTGGACCAAGGGCATTATTTCCTTCACTATTGTCCCCTTTCCTTCCATTCTTCCACTATGTCGAGATGTAGGAATCCCGATTATCTTTGCATTTTTCAAATATTGACTGCAATGTCCAACAGCATCTTCATAAAAGAGGCGTTCAGCTATACAACCTTCAGGGTAATAGGCATTCTTGACATATCCTTTATAAGTTTTCATTTGCCTTTCAAAAGCCCATTGCGCTCTCAAATAAGCTGGCCCACAATATCTTACCTCTCTCACCAAGTGAATAGGCAAATGAACCATGATATCAAAAAATGAAGGAGGAAAGAACATCTCCAATTGGCAAATAATGACAGCAATTTCAGTTTCCCAATCATCCAAGTCTTTAGGGTTAATGACTTTTTCGTACATCGCATTGAAGAAAGAACACAATCGGATAATGGCATATCGAACATTTTTAGGTAAAATGGATCGAATAGCCACAGGTAATAAATATTGCATCAAAACATGACAATCATGAGACTTAAGACCCACAAGCTTTAAATTTTCCAATGAAACAAGATTGCGAATGTTTGAAGAAAAACCCTCTGGTACTTTCACTCCTGCTAAACATTCACAAAATATTTTTTTCTCTCTTCGTGAAAGTGTATAAGCTGCTGGAGGTAGATACTTTGTAGTGTTACGCTCCACAACATGAAGTTCTTTTCTAATGCCCAGATCCATCAAGTCATCTCTAGCACTGACACCATCTTTTGACTTCCCAGGCACATTCAAGAGTGTTCCAACTAAGCTATCACAAACATTCTTCTCAATATGCATCACATCTAAGCAATGTCTGACAAATAAGAATTTCCAATAAGGCAAGCGCCAAAAGACAGAACATTTCTTGTACCCCTTCTTAACAAGGGCAGATTTTTGCTTCTTCCCAAAGGTAATCTTGATGTCTTTAACCTTTTCAAACACCTCTATACCGGTCAACACCCTTGGACGTTCTTCAAACTCTTGTTCACCATTAAACGCCTTTCTCTTCTTGCGATAGGGATGATTAATCGGTTTTTTCATGAAATACCCCTGAGGTTTGCAATAATGCACCAAATACCCCTGCGCGTTTCAAAATTCATTGAATACCCCTATTTTTTCCGTATTGTTCACCAAATACCCCTATTATGACTTTCCGTTAATCCTCCGTTAAGTCATGTTTATAATTCACCAAATACACCTATTTATAAACTTTTTGCATAGTATACACCTATTTACAAAGTTTTTTGCACCAAATACCCAAACAGCTTATACCATTAATAATTGAATTTGAAGAACAATACATCTGAAAATTGAAGAACAAAACCCATAATATTGAAGAAGAGAATATTAAATTTTGAGAGTTTAATTCCTAAAATCGAAAATCTAAACTACAAATTCGAATTCCAGTGTCTATAATCTCTCTCTAATCTACCTAAATTCTGTTGTTTTTCGCCCCTTGCTGCTGCCGCTGCTATTCTATGCTCACGAAGAACTCAGCTCCAAAATCTAAAATAGGAAAACCAACGAAAATCAAAATCTGAAAAACACAAACAAATGTTGCTCCAAAATCTCCTCTAATTTCATATGCTCCCTCGAACCAAAGAGAAGAACATAAATGCTGAAGAACGAATTCGAGAACGAAAATCTGCAAAAAAAAAAAAAAAAAAACGAAAATCTAGTTATGTATTCTCTCTTAATTGTTGCGCTACCCTCTATGCTCTCTACACTATCAATTTTTGTTCTCCGTCCTTCGAATCCAACCCCCGAATTCCAAAAAAAATCAGCCCAGAAAATAGGGGCAACATGAAATCCGAATTCAGCATCTTCAATTTCAACAGAAATATGAATTCATGTCCTACTGTCTTCATCATCACCTTACCCTAACTGAATTCATGTTCATGGGCACATGCCTAACCCACAAATCCACAATTTCATCTTCAATTTCATCTTTGTTCATAATATTCATCATCACCATACCTAACAGAAACCTCCCCTTGTTCATCAAACTTCAATTCACGATTTCAATTCACTAGAAAATTTGGGTTCGATTATTTGGGATTTGAGTTAGCAATTGATTTTTGATGAAGATGGTTTGAGAAGGAAAAATTGTGGTTGGGTTCACCATTTTGATACCCAGGAAAAAGAGATGTGAGATTGAGAGGAGAGAGGAGGGTGAGAGGAGAGAGGGGATTTAGAGTTAATTAGGGTTCATTAAGTGTTAATTAGGATTGGCATTAATTCACCTCAAATTACTCAGAAATACAAGCTCGGTAGTTCTGCGAATCCACCATTTTCGCCATTTCCGCCGACGAAGGTTGAAGGTTGGCGGCGAAAGGAGAGGACTAAGCGCGGCAGCAGCAAAGGAAGGAGAAGACGGTGGCGAGAGAAGAGAAACGATGAAGAAGAAGAAGAAGAAGAAGAAGAAGAGGGGCGAGTAATTAAGAAGAACAGAGGAGATGAGATGAGAGAGAAGACATTAGATTTTTTTTAAAAGTTAAAATGTAGAATATTGGGTGAATAAGGGCATAAACGTAAATTAACGCTAACGGAGTACTAACGGCCGTTAAATCCAAGGGTATTTGGTGCACTTTAAGTTTAAATAGGGGTATTCTATGAATTTTGAAACGCGCAGGGGTATTTGGTGCATTATTGCAAACCTCAGGGGCATTTCATGAAAAAACCGGATGATTAATAGGCAACCATTTACGATGTACTGGGTAAACTGTCTTTTTAGATGCAGATAACCGTTTCCCCTCCATACTATCCTCACAAACAGGACATGCTGTTTTCCCTTTCACTGTATACCCTGAAAGATTACCATATGCCGGATAATCCTGAATGGTGCAAAACAGCATTGCTCTCAAGTTAAACATTTCATTTCGGTGTGCATCAAATACTTCTACACCTTTGTCCCACAATATCTTCAAGTCATCAATAAGGGGCGCCAAGTACACATCAATGTCATTTCCTGGCTGTTTTGGCCCAGAAATTAGCAATGACAGCATCACGTACTTTTGTTTCATGCATAGCGAAGGAGGTAGGTTGTAAGTAATCAACATTACTGGCCAAGTACTATGGGTGCTACTAAGGGAACCAAATGGATTCATGCCGTCTGTGGACAATGCTAGGCGTAAGTTCCGTTTTTCTTTACGAAATTCGGGAAATTTTCCATCAATAAACTTCCATTGTGGCGAGTCAACTGGGTGTCTAAGTAACCCATTTTTATTCCGACCATAGTAATGCCATGTCAACTTCTTTGCAACCTCTGCATTCGAAAAAAGACGTTTAAATTTTGGAATTATAGGAAAATACCATAAAACCTTAGCCGGCACCCCTTCCTTCTCTTTATAACGTGAGGCATTGCACACTGGGCAATTTACTAACGCTTCATTTTCATTTCGGTATAGTACACAATCATTAGGACAAGCATGAATTTTCTGGTAAGGCAAGCCCATCGGGGTCAATGTCTTTTTAGCCTCATAATTACGGCTTGGCAACACATTATCATCCGGAAGGAAGTCTTTGACTACTTCAAGTATATCTTCAAAACTCTTATCAGTTAAACCATGACCCGCCTTCACATTATATAATCTAAGTACAGCAGATAATCTTGTATACTTTTTGCAACCTGGGTATAACGACATTTCAGAATCTTTTAACAAACCTTGAAACGCGGAAGGATTTTCATCAAACTTATCTTGAGCTGAACGTATCATGTCCCCTAATCTACCACCCTCATTAAGATTAGAACATTCTTGAACATCATTAGGACTTTCATGAACATTGTTCCCAAAATTACCAGTAGTGATTCCTTCATAATTTTACCCATGCCATATCCAATGAGTATATGTTTTATCAAAAGAATTCTTGCTCAAATGACCGAGAATTTCATCAACCGGTCTATACAAAAAATTATGGCATTTGAAACACGGGCACGGTAACCTTGAACGATCTCCAGCATGCTCAACAACAAATTTAATGAAATTCCTAATTCCAGCTTCATATTGCGGGTCACCAGGTTTGGAATTTGATATCCAACTTCTATCCATTTCTACAAATTAAGTGTACAAGATAAAAATAAAACACAAAAAGCTAGAAGAAGCATTACTGGAGATCTGTTTGAAAATATGAAGAAGCTAAAGTTTTACAAAGATTTTATTTTATCAGTGTATCACAGGGTGCTAAACTAGTGTTCTTTAAAAACAAAACCGCCAATAATAACCTGGGAGCTAAATTGTTTTAGAAAGCTGAACTTTTCACCAAATGCATTGCCAAAAAAGAACTCTACAGGACTACAACCACTCTACCCTACATCCATCACACAGTTCAACCATTCCAAGCCTAATAAAATTCTGATTAATTTTATTGCTAGCATAATTTGCTGAGTTGGTTTAGGGTTTAGAGTGGATTCTATTCTTACATATGCATGCTGTAGGTAGATACCAAGACTTTCCACTGCGTGATCATATTTCTCTCTACATCTAATCAACTTCTCAGGTCTGTCATACTTCAATGTCTGGTAATCAAGGTTGACTCTATGTCTCCATTTTCCTCTACTTGATCGTATCTCACAGTATCACTATTTGTTGCCTCACTTGACTAATGTCAAATTCAGGAGGTATAACATGTTTCCAGAAATCCTAAGCTAATTTCACTCTATTTAATTAACGATTATGATTCTAATTCTTTTTTATGATTTAATTACTCAGTGATGTTTAAATTCTTAACATCTGCTGAAAGATAGCAGATCATATCAGTTTTCTCAAGTTAGAGTGCTTTTTGTTGAATCTCTTTCTAATAATAAACAAATTATAGCTTGCCATGTGTGAATCCTATACTTAAGATGTACTCCGTATATGCGTCAAATGTGAACATATAGAACTATACTGGATGAATTTATTTTGCAAGTTTTAATAATTATCTAATGGACTGTAAACTTTTTTTTGTTTGTTTAAAGGACTGTAAACTTTTTTTTGTTTGTTTAAAGGAATACAGCTTTTTGTAGAGCAATGAATAGATTCTTGATAGCAACTTTGACATGGCTAACTTATTCATTCAAGAAAAATCTGCAGTCAGGTTGTTATTCTAGCAATTTCATTGTGTTCTGCTTCGGTACTGTACTGCCGTGAATCCTAACGACTCCGATCAGTATCCTGAAACCATATGACGACATTTAGACTTTCCTGGATCCTATTAGGGATAAAAAAACTAAGGTGAGATTGTATTTCTTGATTCCTAAAAGGGTCTATAAACAATCATAATATGTCTCTTGGCAATGTTTCTTGTTTAGTTTCTTGAGCAAATGAATATAAAATAGCTAAACACTTATTGAAGTTTAAATTAATTTGAAACATTGCGATAACATTTAACATATTGCAAATAATCACAATAGCATACAAGTTCCAAAATCCAAATTTTTAAAGGTTAAAAACATAATCACAGGCATAGCATCTGGAAAGATGTAGAAGATAAAGCAACAAGACACAAGGACTCAATCAGTACAGTTTTATTTACTACATACAAAATAAGCAACGCGATTAGCAAGTCAGAAAACCACCCCAAATATTTGACCCAAAACGATCTCCAAAATGCAACTTCAAACTTACAGAACCCATCACCACATGTGGCAAACAAGTCAAAGAAATAACTGGTCATCCCCAGCAAGAGTTATTCGATTTATTTTAAGGATGTTTCAGATCAAATTTGCAGGGGTTTACATTCGAGTTTTTGTTAATTAGTTTAACAGGAATAATTCATCAATGTTAGGCATACATCATTTTCAGGTCCAAGAGTAGGGTTAACATCAGGTAATGCCATTGCCTTAAAAAAAAGGTAATGCCATTTTGGATTAGTCTTGGTTTGAGTTTATTGGTCCGGTATATGGTAAGCACAACTGCTTAAAATATTACAATAATGAAAGATGAAAACAATTGATAGTACCCGCTAAACAGATTCAGGATATCTTTGGGAGATGAACTTGTTAGGTTATGATACATATGACAATTCATAAATCATGCGGAAACAACCATTTAGCCAGGAATACATATTATTTACACATAATCATATAGCATAATTTAGATGCATACTCTTTGTTGCGTGCCTTCCCTAGCTGCGCCCGAACCGAACAAGAACAAGTCTTTAGGACTCCAAGTGTCGTCCCTCCGTAGATAGTCCACAGCACGTCCGGATCCGCCTTAAGATTGACCAACTAGAATCGCCCTTAAGGTACTAGAATTTTCGGCACTCTTAGGTAAGAAATATGACTGAATTTTTCTCTCAAAACTCACTTTGAATACTTGAATTAATCTCTGAAAATATGTGACCCTAGGCACGTATTTATAGAGTTATGGAAAGGGAATTGGAATCCTAGTAGGATACGAATTAATTAAACTTAGAATCCTATACGAACTCTAATTAATTAATTTATCCTTTTAGGAATAGGAATTTAATCATATACCAAATCCTAATAGCTTTAGGAATCGTGCATGAACACAAACACACACACACACACGCGGCAGCCACGAGGGCCGCCCATGCGGGTGCGTGCGAGCAGCAGCCCACGCCACGAGGCCCACGCAGCCGTGGCCTTGGCGCGCGCTGGGCCTGCCTTGCGGTGGGCCTGGGCGCTGCCTTGGCTGGGCTTGTGGCGCGCGTTTGGCTTGCTGGGCAATGGCCCGACTTCGTGCTGGGCCTTCGTCCGGCAGGCCTCGTCCGATGCTAATTCGTACGATACGCTTCCGATTAAATTCCCGGTTCCGGAATTCATTTCCGATACGAACAATATTTAATATTTCCGATTCCGGAATCAATTTCCGTTTCGAACAAATATTTAATATTTCCGTTTCCGATAATATTTCCGATTCTGACAATATTTCCGTTTCCGGCAATATTTCCGATTCTGGCAATATTTCCATTTCCGATAATATTTTCCGATACGTACCATGTTTCCGTTTCCGGCAACATCTACGACTTGGATAATATTTATGTTTCCGATACGATCCATATTTCCGTTTCCGGCAATATCATCGTTTCCGGAGTATTCATTTCTTGCCTGTGACGATCTCAGCTCCCACTGAAACCAAGATCCGTCGATTCCGAATATCCATAGATGGAGTATCTAATGCCATTAAATACTTGATCCGTTTACGTACTATTTTTGTGACCCTACGGGTTCAGTCAAGAGTAAGCTGTGGATTAATATCATTAATTCCACTTGAACTGAAGCGGCCTCTAGCTAGGCATTCAGCTCACTTGATCTCACTGAATTATTAACTTGTTAATTAATACTGAACCGCATTTATTAGACTTAACATAGAATGCATACTTGGACCAAGGGAATTATTTCCTTCAGTCTCCCACTTGTCCTTAGGGACAAGTGTGCATTTCCTAATTCCTTTGTCGCTCGATGCTTGCTCTTGAACATAAGGTAAGCGTTGCCTTTATAGCCTCCTTTTACGGTGCGACGGTTGGTCAACGTCAAAGCAACCAGTTCTCAAACAAGTAATCTCAAATCACTCAGGTATTGAGGATTTAGTGTCTAATAATTTAATGAAATTTACTTATGACAGATTTTCATCTCTTACAGTAAAGTTTCATAGGTCTTGTCCGATACTAGTCTTCCCAAAGTAAGTATCTATGCAAATGATTATGACATTGCCATGTCCACATAGTTCAAGAAACAGAACTACTAGTCATCTTGCATTCTAATCGTCTAACGTTTTCTATGCGTCCAATTTTATAGAAAACTCCGACTAGGGACCATTTTCAACCTTTGACATTCAAGTTCACTTGATAGACATTTCTTAGTCACAGGACTGGTCCTGACAGTCTATCTTGAATATATCGTCAAATTGAAGGGACTCATCATTTAATAAACCACAAATTAAATGGAAAAATGAATTCTTTTCATTTATTGTGAATGATTAACCAATAATGTTTTACAAAGATTTAAACTCTAAAACTTTAAAACATTAAACAGAGACATCAAAGCCATTCTCCAATATGCTTGATTCCCATAGCTGCAGTGTGCGAGTTGTGCTTCGCCTGCGGCAGAGGTTTAGTTAATGGATCTGATATGTTGTCATCAGTTCCAATTTTGCTTATCTCGACTTCTTTTCTTTCAACGAACTCTCGTAGAAGGTGAAATCTACGAAGTACATGCTTGACTCTCTGGTGGTGTCTAGGCTCTTTTGCCTGTGCAATAGCTCCGTTATTGTCACAATACAGGGCTATTGGTCCTTTAATGGAGGGGACTACACCAAGTTCACCTATGAACTTTCTTAGCCATATAGCTTCCTTTGCTGCTTCATGTGCAGCAATGTACTCCGCTTCAGTTGTAGAATCCGCAATGGTGCTTTGCTTAGCACTTTTCCAGCTTACTGCTCCTCCGTTGAGGCAGAAGACAAACCCAGACTGTGATCTGAAATCATCTTTGTCGGTTTGGAAACTTGCGTCCGTATAGCCTTTAACAATTAATTCATCATCTCCACCATAGACCAGGAAGTCATCTCTGTGCCTTTTCAGGTACTTCAGAATGTTCTTGGCAGCAGTCCAATGCGCCTCTCCTGGGTCTGACTGGTATCTGCTCGTAGCACTGAGTGCGTACGCAACATCCGGGCGTGTACATATCATAGCATACATTATTGAACCAATCAATGATGCATATGGAATCCCATTCATTCGTCTACGCTCATCAAGTGTTTTTGGGCACTGAGTCTTGCTTAGAGTCATTCCATGAGACATGGGTAGGTAGCCTCGCTTGGAGTCCGCCATCTTGAACCTATCAAGCACCTTATTGATATAAGTGCTTTGACTAAGTCCAATCATCCTTTTAGATCTATCTCTGTAAATGTTGATGCCCAATATGTACTGTGCTTCTCCTAGATCCTTCATCGAAAAACATTTCCCAAGCCAAATCTTGACAGAGTTCAACATAGGAATGTCATTTCCGATAAGCAATATGTCGTCGACATATAATACTAGGAAAGCAATTTTGCTCCCACTGACCTTCTTGTATACACAAGATCCGTCTGCGTTCTTGATGAAACCAAAGTCCTTGACTGCTTCATCAAAACGTATATTCCAGCTCCTGGATGCCTGCTTCAATCCGTAGATTGACTTCTTTAGCTTGCATACCTTTTTAGCATTCTTTGGATCCTCAAAACCTTCAGGCTGTGTCATAAACACAGTTTCTGTTAAAACGCCGTTTAAGAAAGCAGTTTTGACATCCATCTGCCATATTTCGTAATCGTAATATGCAGCGATTGCTAACATTATCCGAATAGACTTTAGCATTGCAACTGGTGAAAAGGTTTCATCGTAGTCCACACCGTGGACTTGCCTGTAACCTTTTGCAACCAATCTAGCTTTGAAAACTTCAAGTTTCCCATCCTTGTCCTTTTTCAGTTTGAAAACCCATTTGCTTCCAATGGCTTGGTAGCCATCTGGCAAATCGACCAAATCCCATACTTGGTTTTCAGACATGGAGTCCAATTCAGATTGCATGGCTTCTTGCCATTGCTTGGAGCTAGGGCTCGTCATAGCTTGTTTGTAAGTCGCAGGTTCATCACTTTCAAGTAATAGAACGTCATAGCTCTCGTTCGTCAAAATACCTAAGTACCTTTCCGGTTGAGATCTATATCTTTGCGATCTACGCGGGGTAACATTTCTAGATTGACCATGATTCTCACCAGATTCTTCTAAAGATCTCTGAGTTTCATCCTGAATGTCATCTTGAGCATTCTCTAGAGTTTGTTGTTCGACTCGAATTTCTTCGATTTCTACTTTTCTCCCACTTGTCATTTTGGAAATGTGATCTTTCTCCAAAAAGACACCATCTCGAGCAACAAACACTTTGTTCTCAGATGTATTGTAGAAGTAATACCCCTTTGTTTCCTTTGGATAGCCCACAAGGATACATTTGTCAGATTTTGGATGAAGTTTGTCTGAAATTAATCGTTTGACGTATACTTCACATCCCCAAATCTTAAGAAAAGACACATTTGGAGGCTTTCCAAACCATAATTCGTATGGAATCTTTTCGACGGCTTTAGAAGGAGCTCTATTTATAGTGAGTGCAGCTGTATTTAGTGCATGTCCCCAAAATTCTAATGGAAGTTCGGCCTGACCCATCATTGACCTGACCATGTCTAGCAAGGTTCTGTTCCTCCGTTCCGACACACCGTTCCATTGTGGTGTTCCGGGAGGAGTCAATTCTGATAGAATTCCACATTCTTTCAGATGGTCATCAAATTCATAGCTCAGATATTCACGGCCTCTATCAGACCGCAGTGCTTTAATCTTCTTGCCTAATTGATTCTCTACTTCACTCTGAAATTCCTTGAATTTGTCAAAGGATTCAGACTTATGCTTCATTAGGTAGACATAACCATACCTACTGAAGTTATCAGTGAAAGTGATAAAGTAGCTGAAACCACCTCTAGCATTTGTACTCATTGGTCCACATACATCTGTATGGATTAAACCCAATAGTTCATTTGCTCTTTCTCCAACTTTAGAGAAATGTTGCTTTGTCATTTTGCCAAGTAAACATGATTCGCATTTACCATAATCCTCTAAGTCAAATGGTTCTAGAATTCCTTCCTTTTGAAGTCTTTCTAAGCGTTTCAAGTTTATATGGCCTAATCGACAATGCCACAGATAGGTGAGATCTGAATCATCCTTTTTGGCCTTTTTGGTATTTATGTTATAAACTTGTTTGTCGTGATCTAATAAATAAAGTCCATTGACTAATCTAGCAGATCCATAAAACATCTCTTTAAAATAAAACGAACAACTATTGTCTTTTATTAAAAAGGAAAATCCCTTAGCATCTAAGCAAGAAACTGAAATGATGTTTTTAGTAAGACTTGGAACATGGAAACAATCTTCCAGTTCCAAAACTAGCCCGGAGGGCAACGACAAATAGTAAGTTCCTACAGCTAATGCAGCAATCCGTGCTCCATTTCCCACTCGTAGGTTGACTTCACCCTTGCTTAACTTTCTACTTCTTCTTAGTCCCTGTGGATTGGAACATAAGTGTGAGCCACAACCTGTATCTAATACCCAAGAAGTTGAATTAGCAAGTATACAGTCTATAACGAAAATACCTGAAGATGGAACGACTGTTCCGTTCTTCTGATCTTCCTTTAGCTTCAAGCAATCTCTCTTCCAATGCCCCTTCTTCTTGCAGTAGAAGCATTCGGATTCAGAAGTGGGTTGACTGACCTTCCTCTTTACAGATTTGGCGCCAGTTTGCTTAGTTGGGCTGGCCTTGTTGCCACCTTTCTTAGCATTCCTCTTCTTTCCTGATTTCTTGAACTTGCCCCCACGCACCATAAGCACATACTGCTTATCACTTTTGAGCGTCTTTTCAGCGGTCTTCAGCATACCGTGAAGCTCAGTGAGCGTTTTGTCCAGACTATTCATACTGTAGTTCAGTTTGAACTGATCATACCCGCTATGAAGAGAATGGAGGATGGTGTCTATAGCCATTTCCTGAGAAAATTGCTGATCCAGCCGACTCATATTCTCAATGAGTCCAATCATTTTGAGAACATGTGGAGTTACGGGCTCGCCTTTCTTAAGCTTGGTCTCAAGAATTTGCCTATGAGTCTCGAATCTTTCGACTCGAGCCAGATCTTGGAACATGTTCTTCAACTCATTGATGATTGTGAAAGCATCTGAGTTGATGAACGTTTTCTGCAGATCCGCACTCATGGTGGCGAGCATTAGACATTTCACATCCTTGTTGGCATCAATCCAACGATTGAGGGCTGCCTGAGTGACCCCGTCGCCTGCGGCTTCGGGCATCGCCTCATCTAGGACATACTCCTTTTCTTCCTGCATAAGAACTATTTGCAAGTTCCTTTGCCAGTCAAGTAAGTTTTTCCCGTTCAACTTCTCCTTTTCGAGAATTGATCGAATGTTGAATGAATTGTTGTTTGCCATATTAAAAACTACAATTGAAAAGAATAAACAAATAAATAACCATTCACAGTTTCTCTTAATAAACTTAAATTCTAGCATACATGCATAATTCAATGTTTATTAAGCATTTTATTCAAGTTATGTGTTCCGGCAGGTGTGAATAAAATGATTCCAAGATCCTAAAATCATTGAAGAACTAAGCACAGTTTGTCGACTTAATCCTAGAACATCTTAGGTAAGCAAAAGCCTTTTGCTAATAGTCTAGAAACTATTCTTGGTTGATAGGTACGTCTAAGAACTTATTAGGTAAACCTATCGATTTTGCCACGACATAAAAGGACTCCTTACTTATATCGTTGAGTTTCACCAAAACTAACATGTACTCACAATTATTTGTGTACCTTGCCCCTTTGGAACCAATAAGTAACACCTCGCTGAGCGAAAATTATTACTAGATTGATGTAAAGGATATCCAAGCAAGTGTATATTTTGGCATGGCACCTTTTAACTCAATTTTTAAGTTTGGAACTTAAGGCTCTTACTATGTTGGTTAGATTTTAAGTGAACTAAAATCCTTAATCATGCAACATAATCAAGCCACAATCTTATGCATAATTAAGACATATTTAAAGCAATAAATAACTTAAAGCATGCATAAGATAAATGTGATCTAGTATGGCCCGACTTCATCTTGAAGCTTTGACTTCAAAGTCCGCCTTGAAAATCTCCGTGGGAGGCACCATTTTCTTCAAATAGGATAAGCTATAACTAATTACAACTATTTGATGGTACGCAGACCATATTTGAATTGAAAAATAACTTTGGTACTTTAGACCAATTACATTCAAATTAATGGTACTTTAGACCATATTTTCTATCCTATTTGGGCCATACTAGTCACTTCATAACCTGCAAAACAGTACATATACAATATATACCATTCACCCATTCATTATCATGAATGGGCCACATAGCTGGTTAGTAAAACACATTATGCATCACGTAAACATTTGCAGCAATTAATCAAGGGCACCAATAATCTACCAATTATTCAGTCCTTATTAATTCTAATCAAGTTTTTTTAACCTTAAGGTTTCGTAGACCTAATCAAGAGTTTTATGACTAAAAGGGCTCCCACTTAAACCAATAAATTCATATGCTTTACTAATTTTAAACATAAAAATGTATTTCAAGTCTAACCGGAAACATACAAATTTAATTAAAATTTAAACCTCATATAAATTTATAATTGAATCCAAAAAGTTTAATTTAATTTCAGTCGTATTTAAATTAATTCATGATTTTAATTTTAGTAAAATAATTAGAATAAATAAAATTTATTATAATTACAATATTCAAAATTAAAATCCAAGAAAATAATTTATATTATTAATTTTAAAATTAATTAAAATTACGTAAACTGAAAAATTTCAAATTAAACATTCAAAACGATCTAATCGCAACGCAAACACCCTACGCATCGCACTCCCATGGGCCGCACGCATACAGCCATCGCTGGCCATGTGCGCGCAGCCCATGCGCTCGTCGCATAGCTGCTGCATCTTCCATCGCAAGCCATCGCACGCTATGGTGCTCGCTGCGCGCGCGCCAGCGCTCGACGCACGCGAGCCATCGCTCGCTGTGCGCGCTCGCCAGCGCTCGCTGCGCGCGAGCCATCGCTCGCTGTGCGCGCGAGCCATCGCTCGCTGTGCGCGCGAGCCATCGCTCGCTGTGCGCGCGAGCCATCGCTCGCTGTGCGCGCGAGCCATCGCTCGCTGTGCGCGCGAGCCATCGCTCGCTGTGCGCGCTCGCCAGCGTTCGCTGCGCGCGAGCCATCGCTCGCTGTGCGCGCGAGCCATCGCTCGCTGTGCGCGCGAGCAATTGCGCGCGATCAATCGCTGGGCGCAGCGCTCGTGGCACGCGAGCTTGCGCTCGCTGCGTGCGAGGCTGCGCGCTTGCGCGAGGCAGTGCGCGTCGTGGCGCAGCTCGCTTGCTTCCCACACGCGACTGCCTTGGCTTGCCTTTCGCCCATGCCCATTTGTTCATAGCTCGTGGCCCACGACACAAGGCAGGGCTGCTGCCTTGTGCTCGTGCACCATGCCCTTGCTCATTGCATTCGTGCCGCACGGGCGACGAGCTCCCTTGCTCGTCGTCGCATGCCCGCACTATACAACACCCCTTAAGGGTAACACGAAGCGTCCATTGCTTTGTGCGTGCAAGTTATATGAACGAATCGCATAAAAATTTAAAATTTATATTTAAAATTAATGACAAATTAATAAATAATATTAATTTCATAATTTTAGGGCGAAAAATCGAAAATTTATTATTGAATTGATTTCCGATTGTCATGGATTCAAGTCTAGGTCATAAAAATTTAAAATTTATCATAAATTTACAATTTTTATGGTGGTTTTTAATCATAGGTATCTAATTAGATTATAATTAATTATGAAAATCAAATTAATTCTAAATTATTCTAATTTTCAACAAATTAATCACAATTACAAATTAGATTGCATAATTAACAAGGCTAGGCATTCAAACTTGTTAAACATATACATTAGGTCAATCAAAAATTCAAGATTTATCAACAAGAATCGCAAATATTTAATTTAACATCTTAAATTTACGAAATTTTGCATTCGAAAAACTAAAACCTTCGAAAAGTCATAGTTAGGCTTCGAATTTGAGAATTCTGGGTTCGGCAGAAAAATACTCTTTTTTGTCAAAATTTTAGAATGCCTTTTACATGCGGAATTGACACAAAAATCACTCGATTTGGATGAGTAACGAAGAAACTGCCGAAAAACTGCGTACGTATAATTAAATAAACGCAATTTGCAATTAATTAACAATTACGAAAATTAATCACCCCTTTTAATTCTTGCAAATTTGTAATATTTAACCATGTTTATGCAATTTAGATTATGAAAATAATAAGGGGCTCGTGATACCACTGTTAGGTTATGATACATATGACAATTCATAAATCATGCGGAAACAACCATTTAGCCAGGAATACATATTATTTACACATAATCATATAGCATAATTTAGATGCATACTCTTTGTTGCGTGCCTTCCCTAGCTGCGCCCGAACCGAACAAGAACAAGTCTTTAGGACTCCAAGTGTCGTCCCTCCGTAGATAGTCCACAGCACGTCCGGATCCGCCTTAAGATTGACCAACTAGAATCGCCCTTAAGGTACTAGAATTTTCGGCACTCTTAGGTAAGAAATATGACTGAATTTTTCTCTCAAAACTCACTTTGAAATACTTGAATTAATCTCTGAAAATATGTGACCCTAGGCACGTATTTATAGAGTTATGGAAAGGGAATTGGAATCCTAGTAGGATACGAATTAATTAAACTTAGAATCCTATACGAACTCTAATTAATTAATTTATCCTTTTAGGAATAGGAATTTAATCATATACCAAATCCTAATAGCTTTAGGAATCGTGCATGAACACAAACACACACACACACGCGGCAGCCACGAGGGCCGCCCATGCGGGTGCGTGCGAGCAGCAGCCCACGCCACGAGGCCCACGCAGCCGTGGCCTTGGCGCGCGCTGGGCCTGCCTTGCGGTGGGCCTGGGCGCTGCCTTGGCTGGGCTTGTGGCGCGCGTTTGGCTTGCTGGGCAATGGCCCGACTTCGTGCTGGGCCTTCGTCCGGCAGGCCTCGTCCGATGCTAATTCGTACGATACGCTTCCGATTAAATTCCCGGTTCCGGAATTCATTTCCGATACGAACAATATTTAATATTTCCGATTCCGGAATCAATTTCCGTTTCGAACAAATATTTAATATTTCCGTTTCCGATAATATTTCCGATTCTGACAATATTTCCGTTTCCGGCAATATTTCCGATTCTGGCAATATTTCCATTTCCGATAATATTTTCCGATACGTACCATGTTTCCGTTTCCGGCAACATCTACGACTTGGATAATATTTATATTTCCGATACGATCCATATTTCCGTTTCCGGCAATATCATCGTTTCCGGAGTATTCATTTCTTGCCTGTGACGATCTCAGCTCCCACTGAAACCAAGATCCGTCGATTCCGAATATCCATAGATGGAGTATCTAATGCCATTAAATACTTGATCCGTTTACGTACTATTTGTGTGACCCTACGGGTTCAGTCAAGAGTAAGCTGTGGATTAATATCATTAATTCCACTTGAACTGAAGCGGCCTCTAGCTAGGCATTCAGCTCACTTGATCTCACTGAATTATTAACTTGTTAATTAATACTGAACCGCATTTATTAGACTTAACATAGAATGCATATTTGGACCAAGGGCATTATTTCCTTCAGAACTATGCTTGTTCTCCTAAAGGTAGGATATGGATTGGATGGAAACATAATAGGGTGAACTTTCAGTTGAGTAGGAAGACTGACCAGACTATCCATGGTGAACTGAGTGATAAAGATGGGTTGTTTAGTGTGTGCTTCACTGCAGTGTATGGGCTTCACACCATTGAGCATAGGAGACCACTGTGGACTGAGCTAGTGAATCTCAGTGCAGCTTTGAACAGGCCATGGCTAATCATGGGAGATTTCAACTCTGTGTTGTACTCAGGTGATAGGGTAAATAGAAGGCAAGTTCAGATTACAGAAACAAGGGATTTTGAAGATTGTATTCAGACAACTGGGATCACTGAATTGAAAAGCTGTGGTAACCTTGGGTCACCCAAAAAACTAAAGTTTGGTTCACGGACTATCATTTTCTAACACGAAACCAAAAAATGACGCGACAAACAATTAACTCGAACCAAAAAGTACCCGCCACCAGTTTTCCACCTTTTACTTTCACAAACGTCATCCCTATCCAAAACAATTTTCCATTCACATTTAAGAATTGTCATTAAAATGGAGTATATTCCAAACCCAAAAAGTGGAAAATATATGGGACAAAGTGAATACAAAGTTCCCTCAAACATGTTTGCTTGCTCCCTCAGAATTTTAGCTTTCATTCACCACCCATTTAACTGATTCAACATCCATTATACCCATCCATTTCACATTGATTAAACTACTAAGCTCCTCTTTATCCCCTTGCTTATGTTTGTTTTCTTCATTTCTGTATCCCCTTGACAGCCATTAACATTTATACATCAGATTTACGCACTAACGAACAAAGAAAAGACAGCTTAGCAGTAAGACCCAGGATATCGAATGAGGAATGTCATTATACTTTGTTTACATTGTTCTATATAGTGCTTATGAGTTTTCTATTATCTATCTAATAAGTCAATCTGATAAGTAAGCTTGTTTGAGATTGTTCATAAACATCAACAAAAATCATCATGTTCATTATGTTTCAATGCCTGCATAATTCCATATTTTTGCACCATTCACCAGAAAGTATTATTGCTCCTGCTTTTATGATATGACAATTGTTTTTCTATATTGAACTTAACTTGGTTTATCAACAGCCATCGGTGATTCTTCGCAATCTCTTCATTTTAAAATTTTGAATGCGGAAAAAAGGAATATTCAGCTAGAGGTGTGTGATTCTTTACAGAGCAAACATATAGCATGAGTTTAAAAGTTTCCAATACTTGATTGTACCCAAATACTCATACAATATTAATAATGCAGGTGATCATAGGTGGCAGGAGGGAAAATATCTCTATTTTGACATCGTTGTTGATGTAGTGCCACTTAAAATAGAAGACCAGGTGCACATAGTTACACTTTATTTGTATTTACTGAATTTAGCAATCTAGCAATTCAAGCATAAATATTCTTCATTATGATCATCAATAAAGGGGTTTCTTTTAATTTTCTGTTTAGCTATCTTATCCTATATCCTAGACTATCAAAACCCATTTATATATAGACATGAAGGTGATCTTTTTCCCATTTTCTATTTAGCTATCTTAATTATCAAATATCCTATCCCCCTGTATTTACACTAGCACATCAAAGCTAGAAATAACAAAAAATCAACAATAAAGAGACAAGAACTTTTCGCCCTTCTCCACTACAATTGCCAATTTGCTACTCGGTACTCACTCAACTCTCAATAGCACCAGAATATCATCACAGTTGCCAAAACATTATCACAATAGCATACTATAAATCATCAATAAGTTCTTAAAAACAGGACCAAGTCACGACAATCAATTTTTTAAAAAAAATCACATCATACATCATATTGATTGTGTATCATAAAAAGATAAACAAAAATTATCATCACAGTTGGCAAGACATTTTTTTTTTTGGGTGCGAAAAGAGGAGTCTAGCTCCATATATTGGAAGATATCAAAAACACACACAAGACAAGAAAGAAAGGAAGCAAATCACACAAAACAGGAAAATGCGAAAAAGAAAAGAAACAGAACATATTAAACTACACCCACACCAACTCTACGCTGCTACTGCGGGTACTCGTTGCAGCAGTACCACCCCCCCCCCCCCCCCCCCCCCCCCCCCAACTCCTCCAATAAAACCACACGAAGGCCCGGACATTATCACATTATCACAATACCAAAATCATCAATAAGTTCTTAAAAACAGGACCAACGACAATCGATTAAAAAAAATATCACATTACACATCATATTGATTGTGTATCATAAAAAGATGAAAAAATATTAGGAAAAAAAATTAAAAATCAAATTCAGTTTTATAATTTTGGTAGAAGAGCAAATTGTAGAATTAATATTAGGAGAAAGAGATTGAAAGATATATTACCTACAAATCTACAATTGCAGAACCGGATGTTAGATAGTGGTTGCGACGAACGGAAAACACCTGTAGTGGCGGAGATGGAGGTTTTGTAGGTTTATGCAACTTTCCCAAAAAAACGAGAAACTAAAAGAAAATAAGGGAGAAAATACCAACCGATTTGAAGGACCTCGTCTCCGGCGACCTGGAATCTCTACGGCAAGTGTGGTGGCGGCAATATCGTTGTTCACGTTTGTGTTTTGGTTGTAGTTTGGGGATTCGGCGGCGCGGCGTTAGTACTCTGTTACGGAGTAACTGGTATAAAGTGAAGTGTAGGTGGCGCCAACCTCTTGTGTTTTGATTGAAATTCTTTTTAGTTTTTTTTTTTTATCTTTTTTAATTAAGAGAAATAAATATGTTAGCTGGTGTTAGATTGTGGAATCATGGGTCTAGTGCTTGAAAAACGTGGCATGAATAAAAAATCTACTAAATTTTTTAAAAAAATCATAATTAAAGAAAAAATACTAAGAGACCATATTATATGAATCATGGTACCTTTGATTCCCACTAAAAGTGTATTATATCTAAGAAACCAAATATCTTTAGTGTGTGTTGTCTTATTATTTATCTAGGAAACCATATATTTTAAATAAATGGTTTCTTTATCTAAGAAACCATATAAGTGACTTATGTGGTACTATAGGTTTGGTTTCTTATTCCATTTTTGTAGTAGTGTCATCAACCAAAACCTAGGAACAACATTAATAAATAAAAAGAAAACTCTAAAATTGTCCTAGTAGAACAAATAAATAGGACGAACAAATATTGCCTTGATTGGTTAAAACAAAGAGGGAGAAAAATGATTTTGCCATCTCTGATAATAATAAAAAGGGCGACTACATAGAATTCGCCCTCTTCGATAAATTTATTAAAAATACAAATAAAAAATGCCAAATTCCTTTCGTCGTCCACAATTGCGCTTTCTAAGATTCTTCAATTTAGCTTTCTCTTCTCAATTTCTCTTTCCCTCCCCTAAATCTCCAGTTTAGCTTTCTCTCTCCCTCTCCATCTTCAACTTCTCTGTTCATAAACCCTAACTTTATGCGTTTTGATTGAGTTTGTCTGAAATTTGGTTAAGTTCGCCTGAAATTTGGTCCAATCGCACATATTTTCTCATATTCGAAGTTCATATGGTATCGTATATGCTCAACTTCTTATCTTTTTATTTTGCTGGCATCTGAATTACTAGTTCATCATTATTTGTCATCTCACGTTACTGTATTTTAGTGATAAGATACGTATTATTTGCTCAATTAATGTTATTTTTCATTTAAATTGTAATTCATTTGTTTACCATAAGCAACTGATTTGTAATTCGTATTATTTTGAATTAGCGATGTTTGTGGTTTTGCCTATTCTTTTAATGTTTGTGAATTACTGGTTTCTTATGGAACCAAAATTTGTTAATTAGACTTAATATATATATGTTCGTCTATATAATTTGTTGAGTTACTGAAACTCATTACTATAATTCCTGTTCATTTGCAGTTTTTGGTTAATTATTTAGGGTTTTGTTTTGTGAATCTATGGAATCTTACAATTTGAGGTCTATGTTGGAGTTACTGGTTCCCTTCAGACAAACCTTCAATTTGAGGTCTGCTTGTGATTCAATCATTGCAATTTATTTGTGTTATTATATTAGTGTGAAAGTCAAACCATTGGACACAACCGGTGCAGGCAATGCATTTGTGGGAGGCTTTCTGACAGTTTAGTTTCCGACTTGAAATTATTGAAGGTAATTTATCATGCTTCATTTTGCTCAACAGATCTTTCATGTGTTGTTTGATAAAATAATGATGAATGATGCAACTGTATATAGTGGAGATAAATAAGTACAGAGGCTATAGACCTTTCTGTATATGCAATTGTAATGTGAATTGTTCAATGATTAACATAATAAAATAAAAAAATGTGAACACGAACAAGTATTGTTACATAAGAGGACATTAGTTTCAGTAGCTTTTCTTGTGACAGTTCTAGTTGACAGAAGATGCAGAGATGATTACTTGCAGACCATGTAATTCTCCCTACTTCACTACTGAATGATTTTACACGGCCATGTTATTCCATGAGATTCAAATGCCTGATGAACATAAACTGTATTCTTAAAGTTCTACCCTGCATTTGATTAAGCTTTATACTCACTGGAAGGGCAGTTGCTGATTAAGAACATTGTTTTATATTCTTTGATTACTTGGTGTACGTGAGATTAGGGTTATAATGTAGTTCTTTCTTTCTTTAATTCCTAGTTTTTTTCTCTGTAATGTACAAATAAGTAACTTGTTTGCAGGATTCCAAGCCTTTTTGATGATTTCCTATAAGTTTGTGTCAAAGAACAAGATTGCGCGATAATCCTTAGTCCACAAAAGATCATCTATCAAGTTTGTCATAAGCACTGAGAAAACGTTTGATACACACTACTACAATTTCCGTGTTTTGGCGACGCGGCTTATTAACGACGCCGAAAGGCGTCGAGAAAAATGGCCTCGACACCTGTCAATATCGTCGAGAAAATGCAAGTCGAGAATTCGCGACGCTTAAAGGCGTCGAGAATTGGGACGACCTCAGCTGCCCAGACAACAAGCAGGGCGTCGTGAATGTTGACGCCTTCCAACGTCTTAAATTTGTATCTTGCGTCGACAATTGTGACGACCTTCGCTGTCCAAAAATGATCAGGGTGTCGAGATTCTCGACGCCTTACAACGTCTTAAAATTTTTTCTAGGCGTCAAGAAACTTAGATCTAAACCGGGATTAAAAAAAATTGTCGACGCTTTTTTGCGTCCTTATTCCAAACATCATTTGTTGTGCATTGTTCTCAACGCTTCTTTCACCTATATATACAATACAAATTTATATATATAACTAGTTGTTGGCCCGTGCGCTAGCGCGCACGGTCCCCCAATATATATGAAACTATTTGTCAAAACGCTATGCAAATCAGAAGCCTAATTAATGTACGAAAATAGTTGAAAGCATGAGTAGATAACAAGAAACATTATATTTATTTAACGGTTTTTTCATGAAATGCCCCCGAGGTTTGCAATAATGCACCAAATACACCCGCGTCTTTCGAATCACATAATATACCCCTATTTTTGCTAAGTTTGCACCAGATGCACTCGGACATAACGTCCGTTAAGTCTCCGTTAGCAAGTGTTTACGTTTTTGCCCTTATTGTTGTTTTTCACTTAAATCCCCATTCATCTGCAACTTACTCTCTCCTCCAACTCAACCCAACCAACCCTCCCCACTGAACCAACACTACGCATCACCGCCGTCACTACCTTCGCCCCCGCTACCGTCGCCAACCTAGGCCCAATGTTCGACTTCCTCGATTGCACCGTCCCGGTCAACTCTCCGATCCGTTTTCTCCATTTCCGGCGACGGTTCTTCCAAACTCTCGAAAGATCCCCTTCTCAATTGCGTTGGATCTCCGCCCTCGCCACCATGAAGCTCCTCAAATTGGCTTCGTCAGCCTTTCTCTATCTCTTCAAAAAGGAAAATTTTCACAAGAAAATGGCGAAATTGGTGATTTTGGGGTTTGCTCGTGATTCTTCAATACATTGGCGAAATTGGTGATTTCGGGGTTTGCTCGTAATTCTTCAATAATTGCTCGAAATTGGCAAAATTCTTCAATACATTACTCGTAATTTTGATCTTACTCATATTCTTTTGGGGTTTGCTATTGTGGCGTTCTTTGTTAGTGTTTTCCGGTGGTTTTATGGGTAACTGATTTTTGAAGTCGTACAAGCACATAAGCACAACAACATAAATTCTACTGTATATTTCAAAATGAAATCATAGTTCCATTTCTTGTTGTTAATGATGTCATATTTGATGCTCAGTTTGATATTGAGCCATTTGGGGAGGTGCAGAGACTTTGTTCGGCGGCGAATGAACACTAAGTGTTTGTGAAAATGCGCCTTCGGGTGTACGATACTACAATTAGCCGATTGAATTCAGATTCTGATGATGGCTCTGATTATGCTACTCCTAGGGGAATAGATGCACTATCAATTGATAATGCAAGAGTGGGCCACCGAGGAAAGAAGCTGCCATGCTGACTGAAACCATGAATGCCTGTTGTTGGAGTTCAAAATGAAGTTATGCAACTCTGTGTGGGTATCTCAGAGTGTGTGTGTTGAGGAAGAAGATAGCTTAGCTTAGTTTCAACCTGAAACTTTTGGTTACCATTTAGCATCTTATCCCTGTATTACCCTGACCAACAATTTGGGGTTTGCCATTGTAGTTCTTTCTATGGTTGTCCAGGATGATATTACATTTGAGAAAGAGTACAGCAAGATATTACATTTGAGAAAGAGTACAACATGCTTATACGGGTTGTTCCAACAAGATATTACATTGTAGATATTACTTGTTTCGTTGATGAGTCTTTGGTTGACGAGTCTTTGTGAATTGTGATAACAAGCGAGTCAAAGACACTTTGAATCCATCATTTTCTTAATTATTGCTAAGCTTTTGCAAAAACTAGGAGATTCATTTTTTGTTACTTGTATAATTGTATAGTGATACCTTAGAATTCTTTAACTAATTCATATAAGAGGGGTGATTGGTGGTTTGCTTACATAAAGATGAAAAATCCCACGCCCTCATACCTTCATTACTTCATTCTTCCGATTTATAATTAAGCAACAAGAACATAACGGCTATATTTTGATCCCTAGGTTTAATACTAGCCGTTAAATTCAAATTCCTGCATTTTGGGTATTTGGTGCAACTAAGTTCACAAATAGGTGTACATTGTGCAATAAGTTTAAAAATAGGGGTATATTTTGAATTACAGACATGACTTAACGGAGGACTAACGGAAGATCAGATTAAGGGTATTTGGTGCAAACTTAGGCAAAAATAGGGGTATATTATGTGATTCGAAAGACGCGGGTGTATTTGATGCATTATTGCAAACCTCAAGGGTATTTCATGAAAAAACCGTTTATTTAATCTAGGTTACATACATATATATCCCTAATACATAAGCCATAAGGGATCCAAAAGGTACGATGGGTATTCCTTGGAACATAAAATCAATAGTTGTTGTATGTTCCCCTAAAAAGAACCGTGGCACTACTTACCAAAAGGCGTTTATTACATCCGAGCTTAGGTATTAGTCACATTAGACTCAAGAACCTTGTTTCAAGCAACCCTCGACTGTAACCAAAATCACTTTAAGTAGCTTACACAAATTCAAGTGTCTATATAGTCGTATAGTGTAACTGTAACCAGAATCACTCAATCACACTTCTCTACCACTTATTCTCTAAACATTAAACCAATTAACTCATCAACGCTGCACTCTTTCCTCTTTTGGCGATATTTATTTGAGAGTGCCTCCCACCGGCCACTATGTCCAGGATATACCATCATATCTCCTCATATCTTCCTAGAGCCAACAAAATTTCTTCAACCTGCGATAATCAAATTATTTAATAATTACTCCCTCCGTTTGATCATCTAAAATATATAAAATTAAAGGCATTTGAACAACATATAATTCAGATAAAACAACAGTGGACGGAAATTTATTGAGCATAATGAATCATTATGTATGTCTATCTATCTATCTCACCCAAGGGTTACCCTCTCAACTACTATCACTCTTATTTCTAAAAGAAGTAGGCCAAGCTGATCTAAAGATAATTTAATGAAGTTCACTTGAAAAGTAAATTAATAATATATTGATAATAGTTTTTCTTAGATCTACGACATCCAAGTTGGTTTATAGTGTATATAGACAGCCATAAAGATTGCAAAACAATTTCCTTTTTTCGTCTTTTACCCTTATCTTATTTCAGTGCGACACACAGATTGACCAAATTCCAAAAAATTAAACAGATAACATGTCTCAAAGAGTCAGATAAAAAGTTGGTACCACCAAATTACAATATAAACCTCAACATCATTCATTACACCCAAAAACAAATAGGTACCCCAACTTCCCAAATCAAAAGTTGCACAATCAGAAGAACAAAATTAGAAGAAAACAGATGACATAACCCAACAAAATACTGCCATTTGTATTGGCCAAACTAATTTGACCATTAGTAGGTAACTTTTACATTCAAAAGAAGAAAACTACAGAAGAAGCTCGCACAAGCATTTGATATCCAATAAAATTTGCTGCCAACCCAAAAGAGAATTCAAGATCATATGGTGTAGAAAGATTATGAAACGAGAAAAGTCAATATTGAAACTTTACAAAGTGGATGATATCCAACAATTTTGTTTCCAGTGCATGGCAATAATAGAAAGACACAGTGACTACATTAATTTTCAGCACCTATATTGGGATAAGGTATGAGCTTTTTCTACTTTGTGCCCTTTGTCATTCTATAACCCTGAGAGGTAACTCTAAGCCTCTACGTTATCACTTGTGAAAGCAACAGTTACAAATAGCCAAAGATATAATCCAATTTCCAATATATCCCTAAGAGAGTAATTCAAGAATATGAATATGAGACACCATGGTAGAAGGAAATAGAAAAAATGATGTCTTCCCACTTGCTTGTGTTGGTGTTTTTTCATTAAACAAATTATTGGGTCTCTATCCCAATCTATCTTTCTTTCTCCACCCTCACCTTATTTATCTCTATCTATCTTCACGTGTCTTTTAGAAATTTTTCTATCCCTTCCCTTCCCAAAGAAAAGTTCAAAAACAATATTAGTTTTGAACTATGTTTAAAAGAAGTGTTTGTCAATTACTTCGTATCTTTTAGAGATTCAATTAGTTGAGGTCCTTGAGGATTGTGAGAACTAAATCTTGCATCACCTAAGTTGTTTTAATTGACCCCAAGTCATTTAAAAGGAACTCTTCCACAATGAAACTCTCCCTGGGTTCAGGGTTGAGTAGCTAACCAGATAAGAGATGTCTCTTTTGAAATCAATCTAGATTGTTGTAATAGCCTAGCTTGGATGCAGACTCAATGGTTGCTTGTTCAGCTAAACCTTTTAAACTTAGACAAAAAACAACCAATAGAGGTTACTTTTTCTCGGACACCCACTTACCAGTTACTACATCCTTTAAATATATCCTTTAAGACAATGTAACATTGTCATGTAGCTCATGCTTATATAATGATATCAGCGTGCAAACATTCTCTTCCTTGTCGTTACCTCGTAAGTTATTTAAAGAAATGAAAGCATGCAGGAAATTGATAAGAAATATATACACACACAGACACAAACTAATGAATCTAACGATCCGTAATTCCAACCATCCCAGCTCGTGCGATGAACCATAAAATGAAATCTCTATCCACCCACGGACCAAACCCAAAACCCCCTAATTATTTCAACTAATTTGGCTGCTTCCCACAGCATCACTCTAGTTCTCTCTCTCCTACCTCAAGCTTCCCCCTCTTCCCCTCTCTTCCATTATCATCCACCATGTACATAAGCAGTTCTTCCTCCATTTCTCAAGCAATCCTCTCTGATCTAGCCCAAGCCTCGCTCCCTGATCTCTCCTCCAACTCTTCATCCTCAATCTCAAATTAAATACGCAGATACGAAAATGTATTAGAAATACATCACATATACATTACAAGATACATCATCTAATATACATTAAAATTCTAGATTATCATATCAAATAAATAATAACGAGCATCAAAGTTAAAATAATCACACCCACCACTCATCTTTCACAAGTAAAACAAACAATCCCAAACCATCATGATTGTTGTTGTTTGTGTGATATAAGAGATTATGGAAAGAAATAGAACTGAATTTCTAGTACACTACTAATGTATCTCTAATACGCTATTGGTGTATCTGTTATACAATGTTGATGTATCTCCTATGGTTACTCAATGTATCTATACTTCTCACCTTAAATTTTGGATCAATGGAAATTGACTACAATATTTGAGTAAGAAAGATGTTTGTATGATTTTAGAGGAGTCGAGAAGATATAGAGCAGTGGAGGAGGGAGAGTGAAGAGAGGTTAGATGGTAGGTGGGTACATAATTACATATACCACGTGTCAAGGTGTACTCGTTCACTCATGTCAGTTTGTTTTAGATTTACCGATTAGCCATTAATGATGCGCGTTGATCCGTAACCATCAGATCTTATTAAATCCAACGGTGTATAATACTCCTCACGCTTCTCACGTAACATCCCCTTCTCACGTGAGCCTAAACCTATATATATATATATATATATATATATATATATATATATATATATATATATATATATATATATATATATATATAACACAAGATCATAGGATATTCCTTGTATCTTCTCTTTACAAAAACAAGACAATTATTGAATGATTTTAGCAAATATAAAATGTACTCTTGACAAAATTGAATAACTTTTACATAGCTCAAAGTCGACCAATCTTGCAACGAAAAAAAAAGGCTCTCATATCCAAGAAGTATACTGTTCCATATTACTCTCACATCAAGCAGAAAGAAAGATAATCACCGATCTTCATGACTCTCGTGAGAAATTGAGAATTACATGTCAAGCATAAAGAGGAAATAACTATCAGCATCAGGCATAGTACCTCCCAGTTATTACAATATTCCTTGGACCATCTTAGCTATGTTCATCCATAACCATGTTTGCCCCTACCATATTCCCAATTATGACCCCACCAAGACAACTATACCAGATCAAGTCATTCATCTCACAACCTTTACTTCATGAAGATGTTATGGAATCAGCCTATGACATTCCTAAATTAAGAATGGGGATATATGTATTGTACATAAATGAGGTGCTAACCCGACAATTGAACTACAGCTAGTAAAACAACACTCGTGCTCATCATTGTTAATATGTAACTCCCAACATGTAGAGCAGTCTATATACCACAAAAAACAATAAAGTGTTTGAATAACAATGTGTTCACATCCTACCAAGCAAATGAAATGAAATGCAAATACCACAACATTGTACTACGGAAGTACGGGGTATGTTGAAGCTCCATATTTATTGTATATGGAGCCACAAAGGGAAATAATATAGACAACTAAGCTAGTTGGCATTGCCTATTTCGACATGATTATGTACTATGTGATTGTATCTGAGAATTAATAAGAATTTTGTATCTGAAAATTAACAAAATTTTGTATCCAAAAATTAACAAGATCATTTTCAAGAAACCACCATATGTCATAACATCCAACATCAGGGGATAGTTAACATTATCATCCAGATAAATCTATAAAGGGACAAAACCACCATCCTAAATAGAGTTTGTTTACCTCACACCAAAGCAAACTAAGCAACACAGCATACAAAATGTTGACATCCTATTAAATGTTGACATCTTATTATAGGCTAGCAGCTCCACTCATTCTATCAATGGGAATATAGATTTCAGTGTGTAATGAACCCACCTAAACAGAAAGGACAGCAGAGGCAATCAGAGAGCAAGAATAAGAGGTTGGAGTCGTTACCACTACAACAGAACAAAAGAAGACAACAAGACAACAGAGTAATTAAAGGGTTGTACTTGCAGCAAGGCTAGAGGATAAATAGTGAAGCACAAGGAGAGAGAAAGCATGGAATTTTGGTGTTAGGAATAGAGATTTGTAGCCTAAAGCTACAGACTTGGAGATTTGTAGCCTCAAGTTACTACTTCTGTAATCTGTTCTTGAGTATTCATCTATCAAAATCTTCATGTTCTTCTCGTATTTGTTGTTTCTATCTTATTTATCTGTTGTGGTCAGCTGGTTCTTTACACAATGGTGGAAAAAGAACAAGATTGGTGGAATTCTAATCGGGTCAATGAACTAAACCAAATGACGTAGCCCATTCATTCAAACCAAAGCCGCAATATTGAGTTTAGAAAAGCAACTGAAAACAAACCAATTCTTATCTAAGTCGTTTAATCATATCTTTAGATAGGCAAGTCGCAGTTGTCTGATTATCCCTAACTTTCTCGCCTAATGAGTAACATATGCAGAGATGTTGTTATTTGTCACAGATTGGTTCATTCATCAATCTCAATTTTCCTTACGGATTACAGACAATCTAAGGTAATTAAATACATGAACCAGGAATAAATATCTAATTAAACACAAAATGTAGGCAATCAAAGGCTGCTACTTAAGCACTTACATGTGTGTGTTTTTCGACTACTGGTGACACCATTAGCAAACACGGTTCCTGCATGATCAACATTGCATTTCAATATCGCTAACATTCAATTGAGACATTTTAAAAGCTCAAACATAAAATAAAAACTATAAATCCATTTCATTGAACAAATCTCGTTCTAATCAAGAATAATACAATTCATACCATAACACCATCCACTGAAATTTTAACAATAGGCCGAGCAGCAATATTGTAAACCTCCTCCGTTGACGCATTCGGCCCAAACACCTTGTCTGCCGTTACCAATACAATCACTACATCGACCGAACTCCACTCAATCTCAATGCTCCAACTGTAAGCAATGCATTATGTATCTAATTTGAAGCATACACTAACAAAACAAGCATTAATTCAATAGAAATATGATTAAAAAAACAACAACTCAATTCATCAAATTCTCCACTGAAACCTAATCAAACATTACAACCCAATAACTGAATTCATCAAAGTAGCAACCATTATACTAAACTGCCCCACCACATTAATTAAACCCAAACTCAAATTACCAATTATAACCGGCATTTAAAAATCAACAACTACAAGATAAAAGAGGCAGTCCCCTATCATATCTATGAGCTAAAAGTAGAACAAAAATCAAATTAAACAACAATTACATAGAAGATTGAAGGTGGGTGATTACCAATGTTCCCAAAATATGCATAAAAACCAAATTAAAGACAAAATTAAAGGTGGGTAAGTTACCATTGTTGCAAAAGAAAGAAGACCTCATACAAACTCTAACAACATAAAGCCTATGAGAAGCGCCGTTTGTTGTAGATGGCGCGGAAGCATCCAGGCGTAAACCTGTGATTGGTGGCGCTTTTGTAGCCATATCCCCAAACTAATACCCAGAAATCAAGAAAAATAAAGGAAACAAAAACACCAAATCAATACTCCAATTCAATTAAACCAGCCGTCACTCAACAAAATCAACAATTAAAAGCAACAAAAAAACCCTAATTCAAAAAATCCAGAGAAGGAGAATCATACCAAGGAGAAAGAGACGGATTGATAGCGATAAGATTCAAAAATTCAGAAATGGAGGCAGCGAAAGGGCGACGACGAAAGAAAAAACCCTAAAAAAAAGGAGAGGAAGGGAAGCAGTGAAGACTGCAGAGGGAGAAGTGCGCAATAGTAACGGTGAATGATGACTGATGAGTGCAGGTGGCGCGATCTGGATAGAAGGGCAAATGAGTAGTAAAGAGATATGTGTGAGGGTAAAATCGGCATCACACTATTGCTGCAATAGTAAATTGAAGTTTGCATGTTTTAAAGTGTTAGGATTCATTCATCTATGTATTATTAATTCAAATTAAAGCAACAAAATTGATGAAACGTGAATTTCGATATACATACACAATTCATCTTCAAACGATCAACATTTTTTTTTTGCAAATAATAATATTTTATTAATCACCAATAAGTAGTAAAAATCCATATTACATTCGATCATGTTACTAATTAACTAGGATCTGGCTATATATATATATATATATATATATATATATATATATATATATATATATATATATAAATGATGGTTCATAGTAGATAAATGAAACTAAAGCCTATAAAACTAAAATCAATAGTAAAAGAAACTAAAGCCTAGAAAAACTAAAATTCATAGTAAAAGAAACTAAAGCCTAGAATAACCAACTAGGATCTAGACGATTGTTTGTAGTAGCTAATATGAAGCACAAGTGTCCCAGGTTGCTTTATTCTTTCGTTGCACCTTTATCACGTTGGACGACCTTCAAAGAAAAATGCAATATAATAAGTAAAAATAAATGTAACAAGTACACAATGTAAAGAAAATAGGTAGAATAATATAGGCAAAACAAAATGTAACAAGTACCAAGAGCAGTTGCATTTGCGGCTTCAAAAAGTGTTGAATTCAACTCAATAATTGACTAATTGAGCTAGATGAGAAGTGAGAAGCTAGTTGCGCCCCTCACACTGCTTTCCATAGGGTTATTTCCGCTGGGGAAATCAAATATGAGGGGCATGGTAATTACACCGTATTATCAAGGTGTTACTACTACCAGGTTGAGAGAAATTCACATACTAAAAGGGCATGTGAAATAGTGAAATCGTTTGTCAAGCTCAAGAATCTTGACATTGAGACAATTCAACAAAACTACACATTCTAAGTAAATAGGAAATTAAGAGGAATATCAAGCTCAAGTTCTACTCCACTACTCTGGCACCTAAGGTGGTAGAAAAAACAAAAGAGCTAAAGATATAGAAAATCAGGAAGACTCTTATTTCCTTTTTTTTATTTGTTCAAAGTTTGCTAGAAGAAGTTTTCTGATGCAAACTCATCGACAATAAACCCAACCACATAAATTTCACTCGGAGATGATCCGATGTTGGGAAATCCTATGAAAAAATCATGTCTTACTCAGGAATTGTTATCAGTATTTGTCATTACTCATAGTGATTAGTATTGTTCTCTACCTTATTCAAGGATTTTACATACATTGGTTATAATTTCCTTTAATACTTTGCATAAGATTTTGTTATCTTGTGAAGATATACTGCTTATTAAACTCCTTTCCTATTTGGGATTTAATTTAATATCCCATAATAATGTAGATTATGTTCTGCATCTAAATTAAAAACTAAGACCAAGGTCCATAAATTACTTTCAATTAAAAGGCTGTGAGTATATAGATCGAGGTCAACTTGTCTTTACAAAAGTTTGAAATTTGCTGATATTGTAAGCCTGCAAACATAATTGACTCTGGTAGCAACCTAAGCAGTGTTTAAGTTCATGGAATAGAGTACTACAAAAGAACTATGTTCTGCATCTAAATTAAAAACTAAGACCAGGGTCCATAAATTACTTTCAATTAAAAGGCTGTGAGTATATAGATCGAGGTCAACTTGTCATTGCAAAAGTTTGAAATTTGTTGATAGCTTCCTTGTATTTCTTAATTTTGGGGGGAACTGTTTGCAGACATACTTGACTTTGCTAGTATCAGTAGAGCTGATAGTGTAAGCCTGCAAACATACTTGACTCTGGTAGCAACCTAAGCAGTGTTTAAATTCATGGCATAGAGTACTAAAAAAGAACTATACAAGGACTCTAATCATAATTAAGCCAATCAACAAATGAACTTAACTCCTTCACTAATCTATGTTTGTCAGACAAGGGAGTTCCTAATAAGCAACGACATGGGCTTAGTTAGGGACGCAAAATTCATAACAGTCAAGAGTATGCAAATATGCAATATGTATCGAGTTATCGACATTACCAATTATATTTGTTACTCAAGGATATATACATCCTATTAAGATTTACTTTAATACTTGGTAAAACAACTGATTACTTCAGCATCAGTATATACATATCTAAGTCAAAATATCCCGGATATGCTTATATTGCCAAAAAAAAAACCAATATGTCAGACCAGAATTAGCAAGATCGTTACAGTAAGCTATAGACAAAAATTTGGCATATGTCCGACCTAGTACAGAGGACCACAAAGCTAGTTCAGTACATTCCGAGTTGTAGTACACAATGGCTGTCCAAAATGTGCACCCATTCAGCTCTAAAAGTAGAGCTCTCTATCTTACTAGAACACCAAAATAGCCAAATATATTGAACAATTAAACCAGTAACCTAAATACCTGTTTATGCTGCATTGTCATGAATTTAGTATAACAGATTCAGACAACATTACTGTTATCCCACTTTTGGACTAACGACATAACCGTTCTAACGTTTGATCATGTCGTGTCAGCCAGGTCCTGTCGTGTCGCAGGTAAACACAGCTCCAGGGAGATACGTCCGACGTAGCATCGTACGACGAGGTATAACCGACGAAGGACAGGCGACAAAGTACAGGCAACTGAGACACGTCCTCGAGAAACGGGTTGATGAAGATAAGTTGACCTAAAGCCCATGATAGGCAGCGCCGTCAAGCTAGCAAGAACGAGTCCAAGACACACGCGAGAAGCGCGGAAGCAGTTGAAGGCTGAAGAGACGTGTGACAAAGATACTCCTATCTTTGTGGGATTTTCTCAACCGATTAGACCGTTGAGAATATCCTATAAAAGGACGAAGATAATGATAAGCAAAGCACGTTGACTCAAGCACAAAAACTCTTAAGCTATAAACTGTTTCAGTATTCATTATTGTACTTGAGATTTTGGATATCGATTCTCAGAAAGAAAAGCATAAACAATCATATAAGATACTTAGTGGATTGATAGCCTCATAGCTATCCGCGGTTTTTTACCTTATTCCTGGGTTTTCCGCGTCAACACTCCTCTGTGTCGTGTCTCTTTATTTGTGTCGTTGATTCTTTGCTTAGTTAGTGTCGACCCTAGCCGAAAGTCGCCCCCATACGAATTTTGGCATAAACAGTTTAGCGGCGTCTGTGGGGACATTAACTAGGTTTTACACAAAAGCACCCCTTTCACCATGACTACTGGAGAGATGACGATCGCAGAGATGAAGGCGGCTTACGAGAAAGCCCAAGCCGAGCTAGCCCAAGAGAGGGCATCCAATGAAACCCTCCAGAAAGAGCTCGAATCTGTAAAGAGCAACAAGCACCAGTCCCGCTACAAAGGTGGGAAGCCAAAAAAGCTAACGTTCGAGATGCCCGATGACTTTGAAGATGTGACCGACGATGAGGAGGAAACCCGTGAGGAAGAAGACAAAGAAGCTCCCGATCCGGTGACCCAACGCCTGAACAAGATGGATGCACGCATGACAAAGCACTATTCCCGCCTGATGAAGTTGATGACCAGGTTCCCCGGGGCACCTACACCAGTGGAGACCGAGCCGACCGACGGGTATGCCGCGTCGCCGTTCTGCGAAGCGATCGCTAGAGTGACAGTTCCGCACACACTCCGGCTCCCAACCTGGACCACCCTGTACGACGGGATATCCGACCCCTATAGGCACGTCAACTTCTACAAGCAGCGCATGTGGCAGATCGGGATTCCGCACGACCTAGTGGAACCTGTTATGTGCAAATCATTCGGCGGCACCCTTGATGGAGCAGCTTTGGAATGGCTCACGAACGTCCCTCCCAAATCCATCTCCTGTTTGTCCGACCTCATCAACGCCTTCTATCAACAATTCGCCAGCAGTCGCCAGTTAGAAAAACAAACCAGTGATCTCTATCGGTTGGTTCAAGGGCCAACCGAGTCGGTACGCGATTATTTTAACCGTTTTAATTGTGAAAAAATTGGTATAAAAAATTGTGATGTCAGGACTGCTATTGAGGCGTTCAAGAGAGGCCTCATCCCCAATTCGGAGCTATACCGGGAAAAAACCAAATACCCCTGTGCAACTTTCGAAGAGGTGCGATCAAGGGCCACCGCCCAGATGCGAATCGAAGACGACGAGGTTATCCGAACAGCATCTCAACGATCGATAGGGGGCAGCAGCGACAGAAGATCGTACACCCCAAGGAACAACAATTGGCGACACCAACCATATGTTCGGCAAAACCAGGTACAAAGTGTCAATAAGTATTATGATACTAACAATGTTTACAGGAACGAGCGGGTCGAACACCCTAACATCTCCGACTACGGCTTCAACGTCGACATTGGAGGTGTGATGAACGCCCTTCAAAATGTAGGTGGAACAGTCAGATGGCCCCGGAAGAACGACAGACCGGACTCCATGAAGGACATGAGCAAATGGTGCGACTTCCACCGCGACAACGGACACACAACCGAGGAGTGCATCTCCCTCAGAAAGGAAGTCGCATACCTCCTGAAACGGGGGCATCTAAAGGAACTGTTGAGCGACAAGGGAAAATAAACATTTTCCAAAGAGCAAACCACCCTGCCCGGCCCAGCGACAAGCAGCGAGCGACCAGACCCACCACCATTCAGTAAAGTGGTAAATGTTATTTCCGGTGGTTCAGATATTTGTGGACTAACTGTTAGGTTATGATACATATGACAATTCATAAATCATGCGGAAAAACCATAAACCCAGGAAAACATATTATTTACACATAATCATTTAGCATAGATTAGATGCATACTCTTTGTTGCGTGCCTTCCCTAGCTGCGCCCGAACCGAACAAGAACAAGTCTTTAGGACTCCAAGTGTCGTCCCTCCGTAGATAGTCCACAGCACGTCCGGATCCGCCTTAAGATTGACCAACTAGAATCGCCCTTAAGGTACTATTATTTTCGGCACTTTATAGGCAAATGTGTGACTGAATTTTTCTCTCAAAACTCACTTTGAATACTTTGAAACTTGTGTTATAAATTGTGAGCCCTAGCCTCATATTTATAGCGGTATGGAAAGGGAATCGAAATCCTATTCAGATACAAATTAATTAAACCTAGAATTCTACAAGAACTCTAATTTAATTAATTTATCAAATAGAATTAGGAATTTAATCATTAACCGAACTCTGCATGTTTTAGGAAACGTGCACGAACACAAACACTTGCACACACACGCACGGCAGCCACGATGGGCCCCATGCGTGCGCGCGAGCAGCAGCCCACTCAGCGCCCGCGCGCGCTGCGTGTGCTGTGCGCGCTGTGCGCGCTGCGCGCTGCGCGCAGCCTGCTGGGCCTGGCCTTGCGCTGGGCCTGGCATGGCTGTTTGTGCGGCGCGCTTGGCTTTGCTAGGCGATGGCCTGGCTTCGTGCTGGGCCTCGTCCGGCAGGCCTCGTCCGATGCTTATTCGTACGATGCGCTTCCGATTAAATTTTCCGATTCCGGAATTCATTTCCGATACGAACAATATTTAATATTTCCGATTCCGGAATTAATTTCCGTTTCGAACAAATATTTAATATTTCCGTTTCCGGAATTATTTTCCGATTCCGGTAATATTTCCGATTCTGACAATATTTCCGTTTCCGGCAATATTTCCGATTCTGGCAATATTTCCATTTCCGATAATATTTTCCGACACGTACCATGTTTCCGTTTCCGGCAACATCTACGACTTGGATAATATTTATATTTCCGATACGATCCATATTTCCGTTTCCGGCAATATCATCGTTTCCGGAGTATTCATTCCTTGCCTGTGACGATCTTAGCTCCCACTGAAACCAAGATCCGTCGGTTCCGAATATTCATAGATGGAGTATTTAATGCCATTAAATACTTGATCCGTTTACGTACTATTTGTGTGACCCTACGGGTTCAGTCAAGAGTAAGCTGTGGATTAATATCATTAATTCCACTTGAACTGAAGCGGCCTCTAGCTAGGCATTCAGCTCACTTGATCTCACTGAATTATTAACTTGTTAATTAATACTGAACCGCATTTATTAGACTTAATATAGAATGCATACTTGGACCAAGGGCATTATTTCCTTCAGTCTCCCACTTGTCCTTAGGGACAAGTGTGCATTTCCTAATTCCTTTGTCGCTCGATGCTTGCTCTTGAACATAAGGTAAGAGTTGTCATCCTTATTATGTCCAGAGGTGTTCCTCGGTTTCAGAGTTCAACTGATCGAATAAACAGATAATCATAGCCTATGATTCATCCGAGCACGGCCATGCATTTCACAGTTTCTAGCTCTCCGAGTGGCCTTGTACAACTTTTAAGCATCTCATCCCGATTTATGGGAGGACAATCCCAATCTTGCGATCTTGAGATTAGACTTCGTTTGATAGGTGATTACCTGAGCGTTGCCTTTATAGCCTCCTTTTACGGTGCGACGGTTGGTCAACGTCAAAGCAACCAGTTCTCAAACAAGTAATCTCAAATCACTCAGGTATTGAGGATTTAGTGTCTAATAATTTAATGAAATTTACTTATGACAGACTTTCTTCTCTTACAGTAAAGTTTCATAGGCCTTGTCCGATACTAGTCTTCCCAAAGTAAGTATCTATGCAAATGATTATGACATTGCCATGTCCACATAGTTCAAGAAACAGAACTACTAGTCATCTTGCATTCTAATCGTCTAACGTTTTCTATGCGTCCAATTTTATAGAAAACTCCGATTAGGGACCATTTTCAACCTTTGACATTCAAGTTCACTTGATAGACATTTCTTAGTCACAGGACTGGTCCTGACAGTCTATCTTGAATATATCGTCAAATTGAAGGGACTCATCATTTAATAAACCACAAATTAAATGGAAAAATGAATTCCTTTCATTTATTGTGAATGATTAACCAATAATGTTTTACAAAGATTTAAACTCTAAAACTTTAAAACATTAAACAGAGACATCAAAGCCATTCTCCAATATGCTTGATTCCCATAGCTGCAGTGTGCGAGTTGTGCTTCGCTTGCGGCAGAGGTTTAGTTAATGGATCTGATATGTTGTCATCAGTTCCAATTTTGCTTATCTCGACTTCTTTTCTTTCAACGAACTCTCGTAGAAGGTGAAATCTACGAAGTACATGCTTGACTCTCTGGTGGTGTCTAGGCTCTTTTGCCTGTGCAATAGCTCCGTTATTATCACAATACAGGGCTATTGGTCCTTTAATGGAGGGGACTACACCAAGTTCTCCTATGAACTTCCTTAGCCATATAGCTTCCTTTGCTGCTTCATGTGCAGCAATGTACTCCGCTTCAGTTGTAGAATCCGCAATGGTGCTTTGCTTAGCACTTTTCCAGCTTACTGCTCCTCCGTTGAGGCAGAAGACAAACCCAGACTGTGATCTGAAATCATCTTTGTCGGTTTGGAAACTTGCGTCCGTATAGCCTTTAACAATTAATTCATCATCTCCACCATAGACCAGGAAGTCATCTTTGTGCCTTTTCAGGTACTTCAGAATGTTCTTGGCAGCAGTCCAATGCGCCTCTCCTGGGTCTGACTGGTATCTGCTCGTAGCACTGAGTGCGTACGCAACATCCGGGCGTGTACATATCATAGCATACATTATTGAACCAATCAATGATGCATATGGAATCCCATTCATTCGTCTACGCTCATCAAGTGTTTTTGGGCACTGAGTCTTGCTTAGAGTCATTCCATGAGACATGGGTAGGTAGCCTCGCTTGGAGTCCGCCATCTTGAACCTATCAAGCACCTTATTGATATAAGTGCTTTGACTAAGTCCAATCATCCTTTTAGATCTATCTTTGTAAATCTTGATGCCCAATATGTACTGTGCTTCTCCTAGATCCTTCATCGAAAAACATTTCCCAAGCCAAATCTTGACAGAGTTCAACATAGGAATGTCATTTCCGATAAGCAATATGTCGTCGACATATAATACTAGGAAAGCAATTTTGCTCCCACTGACCTTCTTGTATACACAAGATTCGTCCGCGTTCTTGATGAAACCAAAGTCACTGACTGCTTCATCAAAACGTATATTCCAGCTCCTGGATGCCTGCTTCAATCCGTAGATTGACTTCTTTAGCTTGCATACCTTTTTAGCATTCTTTGGATCCTCAAAACCTTTAGGCTGTGTCATAAACACAGTTTCTGTTAAAACGCCGTTTAAGAAAGCAGTTTTGACATCCATCTGCCATATTTCGTAATCGTAATATGCAGCGATTGCTAACATTATTCGAATAGACTTTAGCATTGCAACTGGTGAAAAGGTTTCATCGTAATCCACACCGTGGACTTGCCTGTAACCTTTTGCAACCAATCTAGCTTTGAAAACTTCAAGTTTCCCATCCTTGTCCTTTTTCAGTTTGAAAACCCATTTGCTTCCAATGGCTTGGTAGCCATCTGGCAAATCGACCAAATCCCATACTTGGTTTTCAGACATGGAGTCTAATTCAGATTGCATGGCTTCTTGCCACTGCTTGGAGCTAGGGCTCGTCATAGCTTGCTTGTAAGTCGCAGGTTCATCACTTTCAAGTAATAGAACGTCATAGCTCTCGTTCGTCAAAATACCTAAGTATCTTTCCGGTTGAGATCTATATCTTTGCGATCTACGCGGGGTAACATTTCTAGATTGACCATGATTCTCACCAGATTCTTCTAAAGATCTCTGAGTTTCATCCTGAATGTCATCTTGAGCATTCTCTAGAGTTTGTTGTTCGACTCGAATTTCTTCGAGGTCTACTTTTCTCCCACTTGTCATTTTGGAAATGTGATCTTTCTCCAAAAAGACACCATCTCGAGCAACAAACACTTTGTTCTCAGATGTATTGTAGAAGTAATACCCCTTTGTTTCCTTTGGATAGCCCACAAGGATACATTTGTCAGATTTTGGATGAAGTTTGTCTGAAATTAATCGTTTGACGTATACTTCACATCCCCAAATCTTAAGAAAAGACACATTTGGAGGCTTTCCAAACCATAATTCGTATGGAGTCTTTTCGACAGCTTTAGACGGAGCTCTATTTATAGTGAGTGCAGCTGTATTTAGTGCATGTCCCCAAAATTCTAATGGAAGTTCGGCCTGACCCATCATTGACCTGACCATGTCTAGCAAGGTTCTGTTCCTCCGTTCCGACACACCGTTCCATTGTGGTGTTCCAGGAGGAGTCAACTCTGATAGAATTCCACATTCTTTCAGATGGTCATCAAATTCATAGCTCAGATATTCACCGCCCCTATCAGACCGCAGTGCCTTAATCTTCTTGCCTAATTGATTCTCTACTTCACTCTGAAATTCCTTGAATTTGTCAAAGGATTCAGACTTATGCTTCATTAGGTAGACATAACCATACCTACTGAAGTCATCAGTGAAAGTGACAAAGTAGCTGAAACCACCTCTAGCATTTGTACTCATTGGTCCACATACATCTGTATGGATTAAACCCAATAGTTCATTTGCTCTTTCTCCAACTTTAGAGAAAGGTTGCTTTGTCATTTTGCCAAGTAAACATGATTCGCATTTACCATAATCCTCTAAGTTAAATGGTTCTAGAATTCCTTCCTTTTGAAGTCTTTCTAAGCGTTTCAAGTTTATATGGCCTAATCGACAATGCCACAGATAGGTGAGATCTGAATCATCCTTTTTGGCCCTTTTGGTATTTATGTTATATACTTGTTTGTCGTGATCTAATAAATAAAGTCCATTGACTAATCTAGCAGATCCATAAAACATCTCTTTAAAATAAAACGAACAACTATTGTCTTTTATTAAAAAGGAAAATCCCTTAGCATCTAAGCAAGAAACTGAAATGATGTTTTTAGTAAGACTTGGAACATGGAAACATTCTTCCAGTTCCAAAACTAGCCCGGAGGGCAACGACAAATAGTAAGTTCCTACAGCTAATGCAGCAATCCGTGCTCCATTTCCCACTCGTAGGTCGACTTCACCCTTGCTTAACTTTCTACTTCTTCTTAGTCCCTGTGGATTGGAACATAAGTGTGAGCCATAACCTGTATCTAATACCCAAGAAGTTGAATTAGCAAGTATACAGTCTATAACGAAAATACCTGAAGATGGAACGACTGTTCCGTTCTTCTGATCTTCCTTTAGCTTTGGACATTCTCTTTTGTAATGGCCTATTCCATCACAATAAAGACAGCTTGATGTGGACTTGTCCTGCTTTGATTTAGCATTGCCCTTGGACTTTCCACCTTCCTTGAATGGTCTCTTTCTAGCCTTGAGTAAATCTTTGGCTTCACAGTCCAGTACTATTTCAGCCTTTCTGACAAGGTGAATAAATTCTGCAACTGTTTCTTCTCTTGGTTCACTTAGGTATAGTTGCTTGAAGCGACCAAACCCACTGTGCAGTGAATTGAGCAAGACAGAGACTGCCATCCTTTCGCTTATTGGTGTTCCTAGTAGACTTAGGCGATCAAAATATGAACACATAAGATCCACATGGAACCTCAGTGGGACGCCTACCCTCTGTTTAGTGCGAAGGAGCTGAACATGTGTTTCTTGGACCTCCATCCTATAACACCTGTTGGGAGAACTAACCTTTAGACCAGACATTGATTCATGGACGTTCAGGTCCCTGTCCTCCGTACTTCCACGACAGATATCCCTCAGATTCTTGATGAGCGTAAAAGGTTCATAGGCTACAAACCTTTTAGCCCAATCATCAGGGATATTGTTCAGCATGAGACTCATAACCTTTTTGAGATCTGCATCCCAGGCGTAAAATCTCTCAGGGGTCATGTCTCTGGCATAGTAGCTTGGCATGGGATGTGACAGTACATACTCTAGTCCATTGAGTTTGACTATTTCAACTAGCTTAGCTTCCCATTCAAGAAAATTTGTCAGGTTCAGCTTGACCATAAGCTCAGAACCCATGATGATGTTTTGATTGTTGTTTGCCATATTAAAACTACAATTGAAAAGAATAAACAAATAAATAACCATTCACAGTTTCTCTTAATAAACTTAAATTCTAGCATACATGCATAATTCAATGTTTATTAAGCATTTTATTCAAATTATGTGTTCCGGCAGGTGTGAATAAAATGATTCCAAGATCCTAAAATCATTGAAGAACTAAGCACAGTTTGTCGACTTAATCCTAGAACATCTTAGGTAAGCAAAAGCCTTTTGCTAATAGTCTAGAAACTATTCTTGGTTGATAGGTACGTCTAAGAACTTATTAGGTAAACCTATCGAATTTGCCACGACATAAAAGGACTCCTTACTTATATCGTTGAGTTTCACCAAAACTAACATGTACTCACAATTATTTGTGTACCTTGCCCCTTTAGGACCAATAAGTAACACCTCGCTGAGCGAAAACTATTACTAGATTGATGTAAAGGATATCCAAGCAAGTGTATATTTTGGCATGGCACCTTTTAACTCAATTTTTAAGTTTGGAACTTAAGGCTCTTACTATGTTGGTTAGATTTTAAGTGAACTAAAATCCTTAATCATGCAACATAATCAAGCTTTTGATCTCATGCATTTTAAGACATATTTAAAACAATAAATAACTTAAAACATGCATAAGATATTTGTGATCTAGTATGGCCCGACTTCATCTTGAAGCTTTGACTTCAAAGTCCGTCTTGAAAATCTCCGTGGGAGGCACCATTTTCTTCAAATAGGTAAGCTATAACTAATTACAACTATTTGATGGTTCGCAGACCATATTTGAATTGAAAAATAACTTTGGTACTTTAGACCAATTACATTCAAATTAATGGTACGCATACCATATTTTCTATCCTATTTGGGCCATACTAGTCACTTCATAACCTGCAAAACAGTACATATACAATATATACCATTCACCCATTCATTATCATGAATGGCCCACATAGCTGGTTAGTAAAACACATTATGCATCACGTAAACATTTGCAGCAATTAATCAAGGGCACCAATAATCTACCAATTATTCAGTCCTTATTAATTCTAATCAAGTTGTTTTAACCTTAACGATTTGTAGACCTAATCAAGAGTTTATGACTAAAAAGCGCTCCCACTTAAACCAATAAATTTATATGCTTTACTAATTTTAAACATAAAAATGTATTTCTAGTCCAACCGGAAACATACAAATTTAATTAAAATTTAAAGCTCATATCAATTTATAATTGAATCCAAAAATTTAATTTAATTTCAGTCGTATTTAAATTAATTCATGATTTTAATTTTAGTAAAATAATTAGAATAAATAACATTTATTATAATTATAATATTCAAAATTAAAATCCAAGAAAATAATTTAAATTATTAATTTTAAAATTAATTAAAATTACGTGAACTGAAATTTTCAAATTAAACATTCAAAACGATCTAATCGTAACGCAAACACCCTACGCGTTGCACGCCCATGGGCCGTACGCACACAGCCATTGCTGGCCATGTGCGCGCAGCCCATGCGCTCGTCGCATAGCTGCTGCTTCCCTATCGCAAGCCTCCGCACGCATTGGTGCTCGCTGCGTGCGCCAGCGCTCATCGCACGCGAGCTATCGCTCGCAGTGCGCGCGCGCGACATCGCTCGCTGGGCGCGCGAGCCATCGCTCGCTGGGCGCGCGAGCCATCGCTCGCTGGGCGCGCGAGCCATCGCTCGCTGGGCGCGCGACATCGCTCGCTGGGCGCGCGACATCGCTCGCTGGGCGCGCGACATCGCTCGCTGTGCGCGCGAGCCATCGCTCGCTGGGGGCGCGACATCGCTCGCTGGGCGGGCGACATCGCTCGCTGTGCGCGCGAGTAATGCTGGGCGCAGCGCTCGTGGCACGCGAGCTTGCGCTCGCTGCGCGCTCTTGTGCGAGGCAGCGCGCGTTGTGGCGCAGCTCGCTTGCTGCCCACACGCGACTGCCTTGGCTCGCCCTTCGCCCATGCCCATTCGTTCATTGCTCGTGGCACACGACACAAGGCAGGGCTGCTGCCTTGTGCTCGTGCACTACGCCCTTGCTCATTGCATTCGTGCCGCATGGGCGACGAGCTCCCTTGCTCGTCGTCGCATGCCCGCATTATGCAACACCCCTTAAGGGTAACACGAAGCGTCCATTGCTTTGTGCGTGCAAGTTATATGAACGAATCGCATAAAAAATTTAAAATTTATATTTAAAATTAATGACAAATTAATAAATATTATTAATTTCATAATTTTAGGGCGAAAAAATCGAAAATTTATTATCCCATTGATTTCCGATTGATATGGATTCAAGTCTAGGTCATAAAAATTTAAAATTTATCGTAAATTTACAATTTTTATGGTGGTTTTTAATCATAGGTTTCTAATTAAATTACAATTAATTATGAAAATCAAATTAATTCTAAATTATTCTAATTTTCAACAAATTAATCATAATTACAAATTAGATTGCATAATTAACAAGACTAGGCATTCAAACTTGTTAAACATATGCAGTAGGTCAATCAAAAATTCAAGATTTATCAACAAGAATCGCAAATATTTAATTTAACATCTTAAATTTACGAAATTTTGCATTCGAAAAACTAAAACCTTCGAAAAGTCATAGTTAGGCTTCGAATTTGAGAATTCTGGGTTCGGCAGAAAAATACTGTTTTTGTCAAAATTTTAGAATGCCTTTTACATGCGGAATTGACACAAAAATCACTCAATTCGGATGAGTAACGAAGAAACTGCCGAAAAACTGCGTACGTATAATTAAATAAACGCAATTTGCAATTAATTAACAATTACGAAAATTAATCACCCCTTTTAATTCTTGCAAATTTGTAATATTTAACCATGTTCATGCAATTTAGATTATGAAAATAATAAGGGGCTCGTGATACCACTGTTAGGTTATGATACATATGACAATTCATAAATCATGCGGAAAAACCATAAACCCAGGAAAACATATTATTTACACATAATCATTTAGCATAGATTAGATGCATACTCTTTGTTGCGTGCCTTCCCTAGCTGCGCCCGAACCGAACAAGAACAAGTCTTTAGGACTCCAAGTGTCGTCCCTCCGTAGATAGTCCACAGCACGTCCGGATCCGCCTTAAGATTGACCAACTAGAATCGCCCTTAAGGTACTATTATTTTCGGCACTTTATAGGCAAATGTGTGACTGAATTTTTCTCTCAAAACTCACTTTGAATACTTTGAAACTTGTGTTATAAATTGTGAGCCCTAGCCTCATATTTATAGCGGTATGGAAAGGGAATCGAAATCCTATTCAGATACAAATTAATTAAACCTAGAATTCTACAAGAACTCTAATTTAATTAATTTATCAAATAGAATTAGGAATTTAATCATTAACCGAACTCTGCATGTTTTAGGAAACGTGCACGAACACAAACACTTGCACACACACGCACGGCAGCCACGATGGGCCCCATGCGTGCGCGCGAGCAGCAGCCCACTCAGCGCCCGCGCGCGCTGCGTGTGCTGTGCGCGCTGTGCGCGCTGCGCGCTGCGCGCAGCCTGCTGGGCCTGGCCTTGCGCTGGGCCTGGCATGGCTGTTTGTGCGGCGCGCTTGGCTTTGCTGGGCGATGGCCTGGCTTCGTGCTGGGCCTCGTCCGGCAGGCCTCGTCCGATGCTTATTCGTACGATGCGCTTCCGATTAAATTTTCCGATTCCGGAATTCATTTCCGATACGAACAATATTTAATATTTCCGATTCCGGAATTAATTTCCGTTTCGAACAAATATTTAATATTTCCGTTTCCGGAATTATTTTCCGATTCCGGTAATATTTCCGATTCTGACAATATTTCCGTTTCCGGCAATATTTCCGATTCTGGCAATATTTCCATTTCCGATAATATTTTCCGACACGTACCATGTTTCCGTTTCCGGCAACATCTACGACTTGGATAATATTTATATTTCCGATACGATCCATATTTCCGTTTCCGGCAATATCATCGTTTCCGGAGTATTCATTCCTTGCCTGTGACGATCTTAGCTCCCACTGAAACCAAGATCCGTCGGTTCCGAATATTCATAGATGGAGTATTTAATGCCATTAAATACTTGATCCGTTTACGTACTATTTGTGTGACCCTACGGGTTCAGTCAAGAGTAAGCTGTGGATTAATATCATTAATTCCACTTGAACTGAAGCGGCCTCTAGCTAGGCATTCAGCTCACTTGATCTCACTGAATTATTAACTTGTTAATTAATACTGAACCGCATTTATTAGACTTAATATAGAATGCATACTTGGACCAAGGGCATTATTTCCTTCACTAACCTCTTCTGCAGCTAAAACAATTAACAGGGGAGAATCTGAGACCGTAGAAGAGGGACAAACCGAAGACGAGGTCGCACTACACAGGTCCCTGACCGCAATGGCTATCACTTTCGACGATTCAGATTCTGTAGATACACAGCGGGAGCACCACGACGGGTTGGTAATATCTCTCCCAATAGGGAACGCATTGATCAAAAGGATACTGGTCGACAACGGAAGCTCAGCCAACGTACTGTTCTTGGAAGCACTACAGGAAATGGGATTAGAAGAGAAAAACATAGTAAGGAGATCAACAGTCATGGTAGGGTTCAGTGGAGAAGCACTACGGACGGTAGGAGAGATATCGCTGCCTACATACGCAGAAGGCGTCAACATGATGACCAAGTTCAACGTCGTCGATTGTCCATCAGCGTACAACGTCATCCTAGGACGACCATGGATCCACAAAATGAAGGCAGTGCCATCAACATATCACCAATCAATCAAGTTTCTAACCAAGTGGGGGGTCATGGAAATCAAAGGGCAGCAAAGGGATGCGAAGAAATGTTACGAGACAGCACTGAAACCATCCAAGTCACCCATCTAGCAATTACAGCCAGGGTCGACGTCGGACGACCCCGACGACCAACAAATCGACGAGATAGTACTAGACCAGACAAAGCCAGACCAAGTCATAAGGATCGGAGCCTCACTGCCTGACAACATCAAAAGTCAGATAGTGTCGTTTCTAAGAGAAAACTCGGACTGTTTCGCTTGGTCGCACGAGGACATGACAGGAATCAGCCCAGACGTGATTACCCACAAGCTCAACGTCGACCCCAGCTTCAGACCGGTAAAACAGAAACGACGTAAGTTCGCACCCGAAAGGAATAAAATCATAGACGAAGAAGTCCAAAACCTGATAGATTCAGGGAAGATCAGAGAGGTCAAATATCCAGACTGGTTAGCAAACGTCGTCGTCGTCAGCAAAAAGAACGGAAAATGGAGAGTCTGCATCGACTTCACAGATATCAACAAAGCTTGCCCCAAGGACCCATTCCCTCTACCGCACATCGACGCCCTGGTCGACGCCACAGCCGGACACGAGCTACTCACATTCATGGACGCCTACTCAGGATACAACCAAATCCTTATGCACCCAGACGACCAGGAAAAAACATCTTTTGTAACAGATAGAGGAATTTATTGTTATAAAGTCATGCCTTTTGGTCTTAAAAATGCAGGTGCGACGTACCAAAGATTAGTCAACAAGATGTTTAAAGACCAACTCGGAGACACAATGGAGGTATACATTGACGACATGCTGGTGAAATCGAGGAAGGCTGACGATCACGTGGAACACTTACGACAATCCTTCGACATACTAAAAAAGTACGGTATGAAACTTAACCCGACTAAATGTTCTTTCGGAGTGTCCGCAGGAAAATTCTTAGGTTACATCGTCACCCAACGAGGAATCGAGGCCAGCCCCGACCAAGTGCGCGCGATCATCAACATTCAATCCCCGCGGAACATAAAAGAGGTACAACGCTTAACAGGGAGAGTGGCGGCACTGAACCGTTTTATATCACGGTCGTCGGACAAGTGTCGATTATTTTACGACGTCCTGCGCAAAAACAAGGGGTTTAACTGGTCCGACGACCACGAAGCAGCCCTGCAGAACCTCAAAAAATACATGATGTCGCCGCCCCTCCTATCCAAGCCAAAAGAAGGAGAAGTCTTACAACTCTATTTAGCCGTTAGCTCGACGGCAGTGAGCGCGGTCCTAGCTCGAGAGGACGAAGCACAACAACTACCCATTTATTACATCAGTAAGTCACTACTGGAAGCAGAGACCAGGTATTCTTCCCTCGAAAAACTCGTTTTAGCACTCGTTACCGCAGCCAAAAAACTAAGGCATTTTTTTGAAACTCACCAAATAGTGGTGATGACTAACTATCCAATCTAGTCCGTGATGCGTAGGCCAGAACTGACAGGTCGAATGGAGAAGTGGACAATGGCACTAGGAAGGTTCGACATCAAGTATCAACCAAGGACGGCTGTAAAATCACAGGCCCTAGCAGATTTTGTGGCAGACTTCAGCCCCGACTTAGAGAGGATAGCAGACGACGAAGTCAAACTCATCAACAACATAGAAGGAATATGGACGCTCTTCGTCGACGGCTCATCTAACTTTCGTGGTGCAGGTTTAGGCGTCGTACTAAAGTCACCACAAGGGGACATGATAGCATAGGCAATCTGCTGCGATTTCAAGGCAACTAACAACGAAGCAGAATACGAGGCGCTAATCGCCGGAATGACATTAGCTATGGAATTAGGGGCAAGCGGACTCAACATCTTCAGCGACTCACAACTAATCGTCAACCAGATTAACGGCGACTACGAAGCTAAAGACCTAAAAATGACCTTGTATCTCGAGAAAGCAAAAGAGTTAACTTCCAAATTCAAACCCTTCTCCATCAAACAAGTCCCAAGAGACCTAAACACGCAAGCCGACGCCCTTGCCAACCTAGGATCCGCACTCAGAAAATCACCATTCTCGACCATACCTCTAGTACACCTACTGTCACCCGCCGTCGAAAAAGACATACCACAAGACGCCAGCCTCGTCCTATCAACCTTAAACACAGACAGTTGGACCAAACCCATCTTCGATTACCTAAAGCACGAAACTCTACCCGACGACAAGCTAGACGCCAGAAAGATACTTTTCAAAGCTTCATGATATGTTATTTTGCAGGACGTACTATTTAAGCGATCAGCAAACGGAATGTTGATGCGATGTGCCGAACACATCGAATGGGAAATACTATTGAAACAATACCACGAAGGAGAATGCGGAGGACACGAAGGAGGACGAAGCTTATCAACCAGAATCAAAAGAAATGGATACTATTGGCCAACAATGCTTAAGGACGCCATGAGGTACGTATCCAAGTGCGACAAGTGCCAACGACACGCAGGTATGACACATAAACCATCCGAATTCTTGCATCCAACCCTAACTCCGTGGCCTTTCATGAAATGGGGGATGGACATCGTTGGCAAATTGCCCGTCGCCCCAGGACAAAAGGTCTTCATGTTAGCCCTAACAGATTATTTTTCCAAGTGGATAGAAGCAGGTGCATTCCAACAAGTAAGGGACAAAGAGGTATGCTCGTTCATATGAACTAACATAATATGCAGGTTCGGAATACCGTCAGAAATCATCTGCGACAACGGATCACAATTCATCAGCGACAAGACAAGAGCTTTCTGCAAAACATGGAACATCGAGCTAAAGACGTCGACGCCCAGATACCCCCAAGCAAACGGACAGGCGGAATCCAGCAACAAAACGATCATCGCGTCGCTGAAAAAGCGGTTGGACGACAAGAAGGGGCGATGGGCAGAAGAATTGCCATCCATCCTATGGGCCAACAGGACGACGCCTAGGACGGCGACGGGACAGACTCCCTTCTCACTCGTTTACGGGTGCGAAGCGGTACTTCCCCCTGAAGTGACGTTGCCCAGTGCACGATATGGACTCATGACGCCAGAGCAAAACGACGTAGAACTCAGCGAAAACCTTGACAACACAGAAGATCTCAGGGAAGCAGCATTGATAAGAATGGCGTCACAACAACAGATCGTGGCAAAATGCTTCAACAAAAATGTCAAAGTGAAAATGTTTAAAGAAGGAGATTGGGTACTGCGCAGAGTATTTCAAAACACGAAAGAATTAAACGCGGGTAAGTTAGCACCAGCTTGGGAAGGACCGTACTTGATCGACAAAATCGTCGGAAAGGGGGCATACAGACTCATTACCCAAGATGGCAAGTCGGTCCCCCGAAGCTGGAACGCAACACATCTTAAACTCTACCATTTTTGAAATCTCGTCGTGACCAATTTTATCAGTCGTCGTATCGTCGTCTTTACTTTTCTTTATCGTTTTATTTTAAAAACCATTACTGACTTAGGCATCGGAGGGCCGTTGGCATCCCCAACGGCCAATCCTCCTAGCGACCCCTGTTTTCTTTTGCAGAATGCAAGACGCACGACGAATGACATCCATAAGCAACAACGTACGACTCAGAACGAGATCGCAAGAGACAACAAACTAACAACGCAGGTATGATTTTACACATCAGTCGGTTCAATACTTATTACTTGCAAAGCATTTGCTACACGAAACTAAGACATCAAAACGCAACGGGATAACCATAAAGAACAGACGACTAAGGAAAAGAAAAACAAACTTAACATACACGACGCGCGACCCCTAAGGCCACGACTTCCGAAATTCAAACACAAAACATTATCCAAACACCGCGTCGCCACTACCGACGACGAATAAAAACATTCCAAACACAAAAACAAAACACAAGTCATCCAAACCACCTCGTCGCCGCCATCGACGACGAGTAAAGAAGATCACCAACAAAACACAAAAACCAACAGAAATTCGAAAACTACAAACTATTACATCCCTTCTTCCTGAGTAGAGACCACGGCTTCCTGCTCCGACTCTTGCTCTGGGGGCACGACTGGCACCTCCACCGACGCCACGTCCAACGTCTCGTCTTGAGAAACGACGACGAGGGCCTCCTCTTCGCACCCAACAGCTAAAACCTCCCCCTCTTGGTCCGGAACAGGCGCACTCACCACCAACAAAGCCGCATCCACCTCCGTCGCCTCAGTACTAGCAGTGTCAGCCGTCTTCGCCAACTCCTCCGAATCCACCACAGGCACCGACAGGTCAGCCATGGTACCGCCATTAGCCAGATAGTCATCCACCTCCTTTTGACACGGCCAAAGGCTAGTCTCCCCAATCAGGCAGGAATACATCATCTGCGCCCGCGTCCTCCATATAGCAAGAGCCTCGACGTCCTTCGCCTCCTCCTGCAGGGCGTCGTACAAGCTCCTCAATCCATCCAACTCCTCCGTCGTCGAGGTCAACTCCTCCTTCACTTTCTCCAGATCTTTAGCCACGTCGGCTAACTGCTTATCCTTACCTTTCAATTGATCACCCTTGGCCTTAACCACCGCAGCAAGATCCACGACCTTCTTCTCAGCAGCTTTCCACTTCGCTTCCCACGACGCGGCCGCCTTCTTCGCCGTCGCTGTCAGCTGCCTTGCATTCGTCACCTCGTCGCACAGCAACGAACACTGCCTACGTACAGCCAAGGCAGCCTGCGACGCCTGCGCAAAACCAATGCCAAAACAGATTTACACAACATACATCTTTCGCAAACAAAAAAGAAGAAAAAACTAAATAAAACTCACCCGCAGACTAAGCTCAGCGGCGTCCGACGCGACAGGAAGAGGATCCACCTCGTGATATCGTCGATACGTCGTAGGCAAGATCAAGCGATCAGCGAAAGGCCATATAACCGACGCCTCTTCATCACCCAAGAAGCTTGGGGGCAAAGTGATAACCGTCTCCTCGACAGGATCCGTCTCGACAGGACGCTTCTTGGCCGACGAAGTAGACACTTTACTAACGTCGACAGCAGCAGACGACACCTTGAACGGCTGTGGAGGCGACGACGAAGCAATCGGATGAAAGCCTTCGGCTCCTATGACGACAGGCGTCTCAGCCGACGAACCTATCGCAGAAAACCGAGGTACGACCGTCATACCTCGTCCACCAGAAGTCGAGGACGACCTCAGTCGCTTCCTTGCACGCTCCTGAATCTCGCTCTGAGACATCCTCGACACAGGCCGAGACGAAAGAGTATGCTCTACACCCAATACAAAAAATAAAGGTCAAACATTATCCAAAGCAAAAACAAAAATATATACAAACCCCGAAATAAACAAACGACAAATACCTGAGTTGTCAGCCATATCACCTACTTCACCTTCGGCGGACGATGAGTTTGCCACTACCTCCTCAAGCAAATCCAACCTTTTCCGACGACGAGTCAGTTGACCTGATTCCTCGTCTATCTCCTCCTCCTCGGCGACGTCGCCTGACCGGTCCACCTCCTGCTCGTCTAAAAACTCTCCGTCGCGACTGAAAGACCTATCCTCGACAGAATAACCCAAGAACTTCCGATACTTATCCTCAGAATCAGCGTTCAACTCAGTCAACGACGACGCCTTGACAACTGCAAAACAAAACCAAGTAAGGCGACGTTCAGTAAAACGACGAGAAACAAAGATAAAACGACACATTTACCTTCCATCGTCCATCCCTCGACCAGAAACCGCCCTTTATCTCCCAGAGAATCTTTGCCTACAAAGACAAAACGACTCTGCCAACCCCTGTCGTTCACACCTAAACCAACACCTAAGTTCGTCTTCCCCTTCTTCGTAACCAAGGTATACCTACAACACTTCTGCAGTGCTAGGTCGTAAGTGTACATCAAATCAGACAGGTCAAACGGCGTACGCCAGTTCGCAGTAACTCCGTGCACCACCGTGAAAACCCGCCATATCTGGGGCATCAACTGACCCGGGCTCAAATGGAAAACCTCGATAAAGGACCTAACTAGAGGAGTGAAAGGAAATTTGAAGCCAATTGTGAACGGATACTCATACATAACCACATACCCCTCTAGACAGTCAAAGGCTTCCTCATCCGAGCCGGGAATCTTCACTTCCGCCGACGGCGGCAAACCAGCAAGTTCAACAAAAGCCGCCGGATCCACCACAGTAGAATATATCGGGTTAAGGGACTTAACCCGAGTGGAACCCGACTCCCCCTTTCCTCTCGCTACAACCGACTTAGATCTACCCATCTCACTTACAAAAATCTACAAGGAAATCGAAAAAGAAAGCAAATTTTACCTGAAATCGAACAAACTCAGTGCGAAAATCGACTTCGCTTTCTCCCTCTCCTCTCTCCTGCTTTCGGATCTAGAAATTTTTTGAAAAACTTGGTATGAAGAACTTTATTGCATGTCGTGAATTGGTATTTATTACTCTAGAATTTTGAACGGTTTTATCCCACGAACTAGACAGTTGGAGACGGTTTTTTAATTTGAATTGTTTCTTTTGCTCTGTGTGACTCCGCAAATTCACAATTGGGGGCAAACTGTTATCCCACTTTTGGACTAACAACATAACCGTTCTAACGTTTGATCATGTCGTGTCAGCCAGGTCCTGTCGTGTCGCGGGTAAACACAACTCCAGGGAGATACGTCCGACGTAGCATCGTACGACGAGGTATAACCGACGAAGGACAGGCGACAAAGTACAGGCAACTGAGACACGTCCTCGAGAAACGGGTTGATGAAGATAAGTTGACCTAAAGCCCATGATAGGCAGCGCCGTCAAGCTAGCAAGAACGAGTCCAAGACACACGCGAGAAGCGCAGAAGCAGTTGAAGGCTGAAGAGACGTGTGACAAAGATACTCCTATCTTTGTGGGATTTTCTCAACCGATTAGACCGTTGAGAATATCCTATAAAAGGACGAAGATAATGATAAGCAAAGCACGTTGACTCAAGCACAAAAACTCTTAAGCTATAAACTGTTTCAGTATTCATTATTGTACTTGAGATTTTGGATATCGATTCTCAGAAAGAAAAGCATAAACAATCATATAAGATACTTAGTGGATTGATAGCCTCATAGCTATCCGCGGTTTTTTACCTTATTCCTGGGTTTTCCGCGTCAACACTCCTCTGTGTCGTGTCTCTTTATTTGTGTCGTTGATTCTTTGCTTAGTTAGTGTCGACCCTAGCCGAAATTCGCCCCCATACGAATTTTGGCATAAACAATTACCACGTAAAACTAAACTTTGTAGCATCCTTAGACAGACTTACTGCAAAAGTTGCCAACTATTAGAAAACTATGTAACCTGAAATTGAACTCGCCGCGTTTCCTGTACTAGAAAACTCCGTAACCTGAAATTTATAAAAGTCATCTTGTGGTCTAGGATTTCATAATTGCAAGTACTTTGATAGTTAACAACTATGGTGTATTGTACAGTTTGCACCACATTTTAAGATAGTTATGTAGATACCAAAAAAAATGTGGTTGACCAGACCTCTTGTGGTCTATTAATTGGATAGGAGATACATGACCAAATCAGCTTATCACGCCATCAGGAACTCCAAGGAAGAAACTCAAGGAAAGTTCTAACACCTAACAAGCTACAAATACAAAATGCTAAACTGGAATTTTATTAACTCATTCTTCCAGTAGCGAGGACGCTTGAGGAAAAAATCATTTATATCAATCCTACTTAAACTGCATGCAAATTCTAAGATGAATAAAACATCAACACCTATTCACATAATGATGTAGTCTTTGAAAGTTCAATCTTCAATGACTAATGTTAATTCCTTTAAACAAAACTGCACTTAGTATGCAACCATAAAAGCATTTCAGATGCCGCTTGTAGAAAATCAGAATAAAGGACACAAGCTACTAACATACCAAGTACCACTAGTGGAAAATGACTCATTTGCATCGCACATTTAAGGTCATTTGCGTCGCACATTGCGCGACGCAAAAGGTCGCGACGCAAATGACTAAAAGTCATTTGCGTCGCATAAAAGTGCGACGCAAATGACTCTCATTTGCCACGCACATTAGCTTAATGTGCGTGGCAAATGACTTTTTAGCATGGTGCCGAAAAGTCATTTGCCACGCACATTAAGCTAATGTGCGTGGCAAATGACCTTTTGGCGCCAAAAAAAATAAGCCATTTGCGTCGCACATTAGTTTGAATTTGGTAAAAAAAATAGGTTTCATTTTAATATATATATATATATATATATATACTTCCTCCATTTTTTTTAATTGCACTATCTGGGATTTCACGCTTGCCAATGCACTATTTTAACCACTAATATCTCTCATTATATATTTTGAAAAATTATAAAATTTTGATAATTTGAAAGTATATTTCGAGACGAATCTAACAAGATCCCACATGAATATATTTTTCCTTGCATATAAATCACAAAAAATAACTATATAAGAATATGTGAATAGTGCTAAAACCAAGATGGTGCAATTATTAAAAAATGGAGGAAGTATATATTAAAATGAAACCTATTATATAGTAAAATGGACAACTCATATTATTAAATAGAACCACATCAAATCAGTAAGACTTACAATACAAAAGCTTGAAATATCTACAACAATATATTCCATCTAAAGGTTTCTCTTGACACCCAACAAAAAAAATAAAAATAAATTAGCTGCTGCCCGGAATCCTCCGGGGGGGATGTTCCTCACTTCACGAATCACGACCAATAGGCGCTTGTGAATAACACAATAAAATTCAAGGGTCTCCAACTATTTTCAGTGTAGGCATATGCAGACATGCAGTACAGAATGCGCAGCTGATAAAATGATCAAGTAACAATAAGGAGTACTCCGTAATGTTAAGACTTAAGAGCATCTGAAATATTCTAAGGAGGCGGATCAGCAAGACAACTGATTGCCTAGCTTTCACTAATTTGTTAAAAGTTGCTGCCTTGCAGCTAAACAAACAATAATAATGAAGATAACTGATAGTCTGATACTTATTCATACATACTACGTCCTTAAAAACAAAGGAAATCCAGGTTTTGACAGTAGCCATTTTACTTCAGTTGCAGTACATTTGCCTAATTGCCTACACCAAATAAAAATAAGCTAAAGTTACGACAATGGAAAAATATATAAAATCCATACCTGTCTTCCATACTTCGAACTGAACTGTTAAGTGTCTTGATCACCCCCATGTAGATATTCACGGTTCTTATCTTTTGATGTTACAATCAATCCATTTTGGGACTTATCACTCGAGACACGGATGTAATTACCAACAAACTCAACCTCATAAGTTAGGGAACTCTTTGGGTGGGTGGGTTGGGTTGTGGACGAAGTGATTTATCCTACGAAGAAACTCACATCTGAAAAATCGGATGTCCTAAACAGCTCTCCTAAGGCAAGCAGGTCATACTGTAGACACCTACTTTTGTCCCCATTCCCGAAAGGGAAGGTTCGATGATGAAAGCGTAAATCTCCACTTGACAACGCATCTCCTATAAAATAACGAATCTCAATTCCCCTTTTCATTTCACCCGAAACCTGCTATTTATAGAAACCTGCTATTTATGGAAACCTGCTAAAAATAGTAACTGCCGTAATGGGTAGTTGTTAAAAGTGGCAAGTCATAAAAGGTAGAAACCTGTCAGAATTAGGTGTTTCACTCCAACATAAATCCTGAATGAGATAGAAATTGCGAGAGAATCCTATTCCTAATATGATTCGAAAGTAAGAGTCACGTATTAATTAAAATCCTAACGAGCCTAGAGTTCGTAACGGGCCCAGACGCATCCCGTCACAAGGTTAATACGCACTAAAAGACTCAATTAAATCTCAAATACTCCGGATTTTAGGAATCCGGATATGACTAAGAAAAACAGCCCAGATCCTATTTTCAACGCCTGGCTCTGGGCGCCGAAATCTTCGGCGCCCAGGCCTGGGCGCTGAAAATACCTGGTACGTGTTTTTTCCTAATTCCTCGTGGGTTAGAGTTCTACAATTCTATCTTTCCACGAACTCTTTTCTATAAATAGGGCCTTAAGTTCGACGTGAAAAGAACACACAACACACAATTATATTCTGAGTATTGACTCTAAACCCCTAAGCCTAAGCCTCACGCTGCAAAACTGATCACGCGTTCTGTCGCAATCGATCCATAAATCGAACAGAACGTATCCTGTCCCATAATTTGAGATTCGTTAAATAAAAGGAGAAATAGCAAAGTCAAAGTGGTTAGTTTTCTGAGAACCGTGACGCACCTCTCAAGGGTGCGTCGTAATGTGTCCCTTTTCCATGGTTTAATTGCTTTCCTCGCCCTTTTATGAACTGTTAAACTAACTAAAATCTGATTGTTCGATCACGCTTAATAAATATGATATTTTTGGGAAATTGGATTATCATGCTAGGTCCCTTAAAACAAACTGTGAGGGGGTCGAAAAAGCATGAGGCTAATGCGTGACCTCGTCCCTCGTGGGTGTGACGATTCTTTTTATTCAATCAAGTGTAATTGGATTTCCTGTGAGTTTACACCCAATTGACTAGTAATATAGGAGTCGCCATTCAGTTTTTAACGACAATGAGAAAAACTGACAAAACCTGGTTATCGTGACATAAAGGGAGTGCAATTATGTTTGACCACGACGGCCGTAGGTTCCCTTGTGATCCCTGGTGTGGGGATCTCTCAACATACACCCGCAAGGTAGAGATTGAGGGTTCGGGGGATTGTAACTACCGAGAGGAGTACTCGCTCGTCGATAACTCCAGAGGCAGGATATCCTTACTAGCTCAGCATAAATAATTGAAGGGACATGCGTTAACTATTAAACTAATCTGAGTTGATTTTAACAATATGCAACATATAATACTAGATCGATCGCGATTATCTGATTTAAAAAGCATTAAGGGACCTAGCATGATAATCCGATTTCCCAAAAATATTATATTTGTTAGGCGTGGTAGAACAATTAGATTTAGTTAGTTTAACAGTTCGTAAAAAGGGCGAGGAAAGCAATTAAATCATAGAAAAGGGACACATTACGACGCACCCTTGAGAGGTGCGTCACGGTTCTCAGAAAACTAACCACTTTGACTTTGCTATTTCTCCTTTTATTTAACGAATCTCAAATTATGGGACGGGATACGTTCTGTTCGATTTATGGATCGATTGCGACAGAACGCGTGATCAGTTTTGCAGCGTGAGGCTTAGGCTTAGGGGTATAGAGTCAATACTCAGAATAATAATTGTGTGTTGTGTCCTTTTCACGTCGAACTTAAGGCCCTATTTATAGAATAGAGTTCGTGGAAAGATAGAATTGCAGAACTCTAATCCACGAGGAATTAGGAAAAAACACGTACCAGGTTTTTTCAGCGCCCAACTCTGGGCGTTGAAAATAGGATCCAGGCAATTTCAGCGCCCAGGGCTGGGCGTTGAAATTGCTGTTTGGGCCGTTTCTTTGTCAGATTCGGACTCTTAGAATCCGGAGTGTATGAGACTTAATCGAGTCTTTTAGTGCGTATTAATTTTATGATGGAATGCATCTGGGCCCGTTACGAACTCTAGGCTCGTTAGGATTTTAATCAATACGTAACTCTTTTTTCCGAATCATATTAGGAATAGGATTCTCGCAGTTTTCTATCTCATTTAGGATTTACGTTGGAGTGCAACACCTAATTCTGACAGGTTTCTATCTTTTATGACTTGCCACTTTTAGAAGCTACCCTTTACGGCAGTTACTATTTTTAGCAGGTTTCCATAAATAGCAGGTTTCTATAAATAGCAGGTTTCGGGTGAAATGAAAAGGGTGATTGAGATTCGTTATTTTATAGGAGATACGTTGTCAAGTGGAGATTTATGTTTTCATCATCGAACCTTCCCTTTCGGGAATGGGGACAAAAGTAGGTGTCTACACAAACTAAATCAGATAATCGCGTTCGATCTAGTACTATATGTTGCATATTGATAAAATCAACTCAGATTAGTTTAATAGTTAACGCATGTCCCTTCAATTATTTATGCTGAGCTAGTAAGGATATCCTGCCTCTGGAGTTATCGAAGAGCGAGTACTCCACTCGGTAGTTACAGTCCCCCGAACCCTCAATCTCCACCCTACGGGTGTACGTTGAGCGATCCCCACCACCAGGGATCACAAGGGAACCTACGGCCGTCGTGGTCAAACATAATTGCACTCCCTTTATGTCACGATAACCGGGTTTTGTCAGTTTTTCTCATTGTCGTTAAAAACTGAATGGCGACTCATATATTACTAGTCAATTGGGTGTAAACTCACAGGAAATCCAATTACACTTGATTTGACAAAAAGAAGCGTCACACCCACGAGGGACGAGGTCACGCAATAGCGTCGTGCTTTTTCAACCCCCTCACAGTGGCGACTCCACTGGGGATAGTGAAGGAAATACTCGTGCTTGTAGGTAATCAAAATAGCCGAAGGGTGAAACGATCCAACGCCGCGTTTATTTCCCCATCAAGTTGGGACGACCTGAAAATCAGCATATTAATGTGAACGGACAGAACCGCTAAACGAATCTCGGCTCCCTCGGGAGTTGGGACTAAGGACACCTTTTTTCGCCAATAGGGGGGTGCACACGCCGCGCATGTTGCCCACTCGGTACTTGTGCAGGTAGTACACCTATCCCGAACCCAATCGCTCGCTCATTAGGTCCCTCTCGCCTGCATGCCCCCTTGGCTTGCACTTGCGGGTTGGCCTTCTGGGACGAAATTCGTCTGTTGAAGGCACTACCTCGACCGGGGCATGTGTCGGATCTGCGATAGAAGCGGTACCAAGCCAGGCGCAGATACTACCCATAGAAGCCTATCATAAACTACGTGACATATTTAATTTTCAAATCCATGTTTGTAATGTAGTTATGTGTAGCGAACTATGTGACTATGTTATGATTGTGCGTACGAATAATGCTAGACAAATAATGCTAGAAAACCAACGACCTTAAAAATTGCCCAAACATTCATGAACCAAATGGCCAAAGAGTTATACCAAAATACATGTTCCGCAAACCCGAACGATCGCCACAAAAATAAGCGACGCTCGGGATGGCCTGTAACGAATCCCACAAACGCTGCGCAACGCGTAAAGGACGTTATTAGGCAAGCACGCAAAATCGAAGTCGCATAAACAAAAGTAGACGCAAACAGAAAACGAGAACCAGCCAAGGACGCATTTTCAACGCCCCTGGCTGGGCGCCGAAATTTCTCACGCCCTACCCTGGGCGCTGAAGTTGTTGCCTGGCCTTTTGGTCAGGCACAGCAGCCTCGGTGCCCACGCGTGAAGAGAATACGTAGCAAAAAAAAAAAACTTTTCGAAAAAAATTGTTGCGAGGGCGTATGAAAAGGCACTCGATTCTAAAAGCGACTAAAAAAATAAAAATAAGTAACTCTTTGTGTCGTTGTTAGGCCTCCTACGACGACAATTCTCGGCACCAAAACCGAGCATGCTAATTAAACGACCTTGAATGTCACATGGGCAAAGTATTCAAAAAATAATGTTCAAATGGAGTCTTCAAAGTAAAAATAATGTTCAAATATAAAAAAAAAGAATCCGAGTCTAGACTAGGTTATGCCAAAGTATAATCTAAATCCTAAAGTCTTAGTTGTCTTATCCATAGAATCGGTCCTAATGCTTGGTGTCGTTCTGCAAGTTAAAAGGTTAAACCATATTGAGTCTCCCTTCCTAACATTTAAATCAATAAGCACCCATATGTAAATGTCATTCCTTGCTAAGAATCTACGGTCTCAATACTCTCTCCCACCAATAAAAATAACATATTATAGTATTTGCAAAATGGAAACAGTCACATTCTGAAAATCATTCCCCCATAGTCGCACAACCTCCAAAGTGAACCTAAGGTGTCAATACCATTAGCAAGAAAAATTAATGGCCTCAAGGTTTATGATCACATTGGGTCACGACCATCATAGTCCTCTCGAGTCACTCGCTCCTTGAAGTACCCCTAAATACGGACTAAAAAAGATTTTCCATGAATACAACATGACGAACCATGAAAATACCCAAATCGGCATACCATAAGGCTACCATTGGGGTAAAGCAATACACACTAAGAGAGAAGCGCACTAATGATTCTAGTCTTGCAAAAATAAAAATTCGATCTCCCCAATTAACTACCTTGCCAATATTAAGCAAAATGGCGCATGACAAATGAACACCCAAGGGTTAAAATCTAAAGTGTCAACCATTGAAAGTTATGGTCCAATTAGCCTAAGTCTGAGAGTCGCTTGGTCAAGTATTATAGGCTCATGCCACGTCATTATTTTGAGTCTAGGCCACCTCCTTATATTCCTACACGGGTTATAATCAGGAAGATTAATGAAAGTTCGAGTCTAAATCACAACTTCCAATTAAATCCCAGAAACTGGAGTCTGAAAAGAAACAAAAAAAAATTATTTTCGATGCAATTCTTTCGTTAAATTTCAATAAGGTAAAAACAAGATTTCGAATCTACGCTATTTGCACATTTTAAGAAACGACTAAATACGCTTGCAAAGTAAGGCAATTTAAAGGTCCACCCTAGGACTGCTAAAATTAAAGGTCCACCCTAGGCCTACTAAAATTAAAAGGCCACTATAGGCCTACCAAACGAGGCTCACTCAGTTTCGCCTCGTGACTCAAAGACCACAACCTTCTACCTTTTAGCCCAAATAAAAAATTTGATTGAAGGATTTATGATGGGGGGAAATCTCGAGCAAAAAGAAAAAAAATAGAAAGAGAAAAGGGAGAGCGAAAAGAGCGAGCCATGAAATACTTAGCCCGTACCTCCCAAAGTGCGAAATTTACCCAAGTAAACGAAGGAAAAGAATTGAGTCAACCAATCCAAATCATAAAATTCTACGATGTCTACCCTTTCCAATCCTTATGTTCTTAGACGCTTTCGCTCTGGGGCCCCTGTTCAGCTCATTTAACCCATCCATGTTCTCATTTCCATAACCCAAGAAACCATTACCTCGACTCTTGTTCTTGAACTTGTTGTCAACCGCAAACCACATACGGCCATTGACACGTGCGTCATACCCGTTATTTCCAAAACCTGCTCTTACACCACCATTAGCATAATGACCATATAACTTCTTTGGATACTTCCTATTGATATACCCTTGAGCCGTCCCCATGCTATTCATTGGCCTTGGTTGATGCAATCCTCGTGCTTGACTAATACCTATACAACTCATTCAACCCATCTTTCAAACCGTCTTGAGTCACGAATATAAAAAAAAAAAAGACAAATGAAAAGTATATTCTATACTTAACGCTTAACAAAAATAATAAAAAAATACTTTGCAAAGCGCCTCTAAAGTTAGTCTAAAAAGAAAAAGAAGCATTTAGCGCACCAAAAAAGATCCGCCCAAAAATAATTTTCAGCGCCCACAGCTGGGCGCCGAAATCTTTAACGCCCCAGCCTGGGTGCTGAATCTCTGTGCTCGCCAAATTTTGTTCAGAAGTGCTCGTCATTTTATCCGCACATGCACGGAAAAATAACGAACACTTGGAGGGGTACACCACGTATTCAAGTATACGTACCAAAAAACACATGAAAAGAAAATACGTGTACTTAAAAAATAAAACAAAATACCTCAGAACGTACTTGTTTAAAATCAGCATTCTAAGAAACCATTTTCTAGGCTAAGAACTACGCAAGACCTGATTCCAAATTAAATCTATTTAAGGCAGATACGTAGGCAATCCATGATTCGGTCCAACCAATTTGCAAAAATATTAAAGCCTATAGAATAACAAGAATAAGAAATAAAGCCCCTTATTGAAATTTAATTACTTGCAATCCAAGTCGAAAGAAAAATTTAAGTCAAAGGAAGAATCCAAGTCATCAAGATGCCAAAATGAGCACACATCGAAAAATAATAAGGGCACGTACCCTTGCCAGAAGGAGCACTCACACTCCTAGGCACTTAGCCAAGACTCAAAAGATCGCTTCGCCTCAATTGAATGGGGGCTAGCGCAAGCGTCCATGACCTCTAAAATACTCGACTTGACCCTTCCTAAAGCGAAATAACTCACTTAAAGACCTTCTTTCACCACTAGACGTAGTCGTTCGCTTAAAGACCTTCTTTCACCCCTAGACACAGTCATAGTCGCCGACAAGTAGTAAAGGCAGTAAGCTTGCAATAGAGAAGATTGTTTTACGGCATCACCCCATCGTTCCTTCGAACTCAGGGCACCCGTTCATGGTAATTCAAATGCTTGCTAATCCCCTTTGGAAAAAATAAGACATTGTCAATAGGACTTGGTACTTAACCGAGGCTCACCCTACTCAGACATGTGACACGGGCATCTAAAATCGAAATCTGAAAGCATTATTAATGGGAAGACATAACAGCAACTGGGGGCTAAAAATTGAAATGAAAGAGCTAGGGAAAGAACTAAGTATACCTTGACCTTTTGTGCAGACATACACCAAGTAAATCTAAGTCAATTTGAAAACGGTTTATATTCCCGCAATTCTGGAAAAGATGGCCCTAAAAGCCTAAAAGCATATGCCAAACGGGCACAAGTAATATCTTGACACCTGCACCCTGGCTTCCAGCAAATCCTTAGACAGCATTCCAAAATTGTAACAGTATTTTGATTCACTCATGTAATCCTGTACGAACCCTTCTATAAGTCAACCTACTTAGGACACCTCGGATTGTACACAGTAGGACTCTCAAATAATTTTCAAAGGCTTCTTCGAACATAGTAAAGTGTCATTGGTTTAATCTAAGTATGCGTTTTGCAAGTGAGTCAAAGATATTTCAAAATATGATTATGGGTAAAGAAAGGCACCTAGCTTTTTGGTCAAGGAACACTTCAACATGTGATTACCTTGACCATGGCAATGTCGCACAATACGACATTTACAAGAGAAGTAGCAGATCACTACTCGAACGTACCTCGCACTAAACGAGTCTGGTTCAAACTATTCATGATCCATGTCACCATGAATGCACAAAAACGTATGCAAGGCATTTTAGCACCAAGCCAATCCCGTAGCTATAATTGGGGGCTTGAGAAAAACACTCTAAAAATGCTCGAAATGATTTTATCACAAATTCTCGACGCTAATGCTCTACACACGTCATAGGGGCACAATCCTAAGCTTTAATCGTGTAAAACGAACCTTAGAATGGCTACAACCCCTCCCGAATTCTAAAGCACTACTTAGAATATATAAAGTCACCCCACTAACAAGGGTAACTGAAAATCGCGAGTCACCAAAACTCTGATCAAACTACTGCACATAACGCTCGCCCTACAAGCGCCCGTTACACAGTCTACCTCGTTCCAAAGCAAAAGCGAAAGAAAAAAAATCAAGGATAAGAACTGTCAAAATATACTCAGAAATCATTTTCAACGCCCAGAGCTGGGCGCCGATATCTTTAACGCCCCTGCCTGGGCGCTGAATCTTTCTGCTAGCCAAGTTTTGCCCAGATAAAAAAAAGAGAGAAAGAAACACCTATGAATCCTCGCATCGAACGAAGTAATAAGCCGTGCAAACCCACGCAGAAGGTGCCACACTTATTCAAACACCTGAACAAGTCAACCTACTTAGGACACCTCGGATTGTACATAGTAGGACTCGGATTTCAAATAATTTTCAAAGGCTTCTTCGAACATAGTAAAGTGTCATTGGTTTAATCTAAGTATGCGTTTTGCAAGAGAGTCAAAGATATTTCTAAATATGATTATGGGTAAAGAAAGGCACCTAGCTTTTTGGTCAAGGCACACTTCAACATGTGATTACCTTGACCATGGCAATGTCGCACAATACGACATTTACAAGAGAAGTAGCAGATCACTACTCGAACGTACCTCGCACTCGAGTCTGGTTCAAACTATTCATGATCCATGTCACCATGAATGCACAAAAACGTATGTTAGGCATTATAGCACCAAGCCAATCCCGTAGCTATAATTGGGGCTTGAGAAAAACACTCTAAAAATGCTCGAAATGATTTTATCACAAATTCTCGACGCTAATGTTATACACACGTCATAGGGGCACAATCCTAAGCTTTAATCGTGTAAAACGAACCTTAGAATGGCTACAACCCCTCCCGAATTCTAAAGCACTACTTAGAATATATAAAGTCACCCCACTAACAAGGGTAACTGAAAATCGCGAGTCACCAAACCTCCGATCAAACTACTGCACATAACGTTCGCCCTACAAGCGCCCGTTACACAGTCTACCTCATTCCAAAGCAAAAGCGAAAGAAAAAAAAATCAAGGATAAGAACTGTCAAAATATACTCAGAAATCATTTTCAACGCCCAGACTGGGCGCCGATATCTTTAACGCCCCTGCCTGGGCGCTGAATCTTTCTGCTAGCCAAGTTTTTCCCAGATAAAAAAAAGAGAGAAAGAAACACATATGAATCCTCGCATCGAACGAAGTAATAAGCCGTGCAAACCCACGCAGAAGGTGCCACACTTATTCAAACACCTGAACAAGGCATGATGAAATACTCCAATGCAAATAATATCCCAACACCTGAAGGAATGTTCTAAGACACGCCGTTAGCCCACACAAGCCTACGTCGCACAATAAGTTCAACCGTCCCACGGTACAAATCTAAAAAAAAGAGTAAGGCATATTGCACTAATGTAGGCACGACCAAGAGCATGTGTAAAAGAGGCAAAAAATTACTTATCGCCCAAATTCAAAATGCAAGCCACACTACTTCTACATTAAGGATTAAAGGTAGCAAAACATTACCTACCACAGAAGGGATAGCTCGCACCTACACGAGCGGAACCCCAAGGCATCTTTCTCGAAAGAACCTACAAAAATCGTACGCCAAAAGGAAGCATCCCAACATGCATACTTGGGGGCTCCAAGCTACGAAACAACCATAGAAAAATAAAAAAAATCTCGAAGCAAATGTTTGAACAATCGAAAGGGTACGATGTTTGAGCCCACTTCATGAATGGGCCTGAACCCTATCAAGCTTCTAAACAAACTATTCAAAATCAGTCATTGCTCAAAAAAAAAAATGATTCAAGCAAACTGATTAATGGACCGCACACAACGGCCATTCTATGAACGCTCGTTCGCACATACATATCATCATTCTAAGTATCGAACATTCAGGAACGCGTTCAAAAGGAAAAATATACAACAACAAGAGTGGTCAAAGTCTTACGCCTCAAGGTATGTTCCTCGGGCCATATAGACTCGCCCAACTATCGCAATAACTGTACGCCTTAAGAGCAACAGTTCCTTAAAATAACCGCCCCAAAGCGACAAGCTCCGTAGTCCACCAATCGGCTACGGCTTCTCAAGAAAATCATCACGTTCTAAAAACAAAGAAAAAACAAAAGAAAAGAGAATACATAGAACTTCCAAGTGAAATAAACGAATGAACAAAAGGCCAACTGTGTCATCAAAAGACCAGCCCAAACAACACTTTCAACGCCCCACCTGGGTGTGAATTATTTCAACGCCCAGGCCTGGGCGCCGAAAATGTACCCAGGCTCAAAAAAGGCCCTAACTTCTAGTGGGCCCTGCCATACTCATTTGACTTGAAAATTGCCGAAAGTCGCACCTCACGACTTTGTCAAAGTAGCACACCACTACAAAGATCGCTCGCACTTACGAGCACGATCCCAAACATGATCAAAGACATTACAAAATGCGTAGGAACCTCTTTGACATAAAATGACCGTCAAGCACGAGTGCTTGGGGGCTCGAAAGAAAATATATATTTCAAAAGAAAGTGTGCAAAGTTAAAACGGTATTCCCAGACTACATTGTACGAAGTCCCGTGTTTGGATAACCTCAAAAGATAAAACCGGATTACGACCTCAAGACAAAGGTCCCCGTTGATACTTATACATAGTCCCCTAATCAAGGACCCAGGTAATGGAAAAATTGAGCCATAAAGACTAGCTCAAAACCATGAAAGAAGATGACCACAAGACAATGGTCCGTCTAAGCACGTTGTCAACCCACATTCAGGTTGCAACTAAATCCGAGCATCCCTCGAAAGAATTCGCTCCTGCAAGAATGAATGAAAAGAAATTCTCAAGAGAAATCACAAGAAAAAAAAATGAAATAGGGACTTTTCCACCTCAATCAGGCAAGACCGCGGCACGCGAATCCCAAATCAAAAAGACGAATTCAGGTTCGCTCACCTCCAGCGAGCGGGGCGTCCACCCTTAGCGGACAGGGCTCGCCCACCTTCAGCGGGCGGGGTCTGCGTCACTAGCCGCGCAGGTCCTCAGTTTTCGAAAAATAAAGTCTTCAAATTCAAAACAGGCTTGCCATCTTTAGCCGGCGGGGTCTACGTCACAAACCGCGTAGGTCCTTATCTTCAAATTTCAAAAACAGATTCGTCCACTTCTATCGGACGGGGTGTCCACCCTTGGCGGACAGGCTCGCCATCTTTAGCCGGCGGGGTCTGCGTCACTAACCGCGCAGGTCCTTAGTCGCTGCAGCGATAACCTTTATCGGTTTTCCCTTTTTCCAAAAATTAAAGGATTGGTTTTCCGTTTTCCAAAAAAGAACGATGTGATTGGTTTTCCCTTTTTTCCAAAAATTAAAGGATTGGTTTTCCGTTTTTCCAAAAAAGAACGATGAGATCGGTTTTCCCTTTTTCCAAAAATTAAAGGATTGGTTTTCCGTTTTTCCAAAAAAGAACGATGTGCTGGATTTTCCTTCGTTTTACGTCCCATAAAAACAAGGGGGTTTTTCTCGTTTAGCTAATCCTGAAAATGAGAATCTTTAAAAACATTTTTACCTCGTGGTTGGGCTTGGCCAGGCCCAATTACACTTTATAGCTTTGATTTTGAAAACATATGTAGCTACTCCCAATGACAAAGTGAGGGAGTTTCTACGCCTCTTTAGATACTTCCAATGACAAAGTGAGGGAGTATTCTATACTATCCATTGACAAATCCCAATGACACGTGAGGGATATGTCGACATTTCAAGTGATGACCCTTAAGTCAAACGTTATCACTCGGGGGCTCGTGAGACCCAAGCAAAATAGGTCACATACACCATGGCTTGTGTGGCGCACTCCGTCTAGTACTTTGACCATCGTCTCATCCCGAGACTCAGTCAAAGTGGGGGCTAACTGTAGACACCTACTTTTGTCCCCATTCCCGAAAGGGAAGGTTCGATGATGAAAGCGTAAATCTCCACTTGACAACGCATCTCCTATAAAATAACGAATCTCAATTCCCCTTTTCATTTCACCCGAAACCTGCTATTTATAGAAACCTGCTATTTATGAAAACCTGCTAAAAATAGTAACTGCCGTAATGGGTAGTTGTTAAAAGTGGCAAGTCATAAAAGGTAGAAACCTGTCAGAATTAGGTGTTGCACTCCAACATAAATCCTGAATGAGATAGAAATTGCGAGAGAATCCTATTCCTAATATGATTCGAAAGTAAGAGTCACGTATTAATTAAAATCCTAACGAGCCTAGAGTTCGTAACGGGCTCAGACGCATCCCGTCACAAGGTTAATACGCACTAAAAGACTCAATTAAATCTCAAATACTACGGATTCTAGGAATCCGGATCTGACTAAGAAAAACAGCCCAGATCCTATTTTCAACGCCTGGCTCTAGGCGCCGAAATCTTCGGCGCCCAGGCCTGGGCGCTGAAAATACCTGGTACGTGTTTTTTCCTAATTCCTCGTGGATTAGAGTTCTACAATTCTATCTTTCCACGAACTCTTTTCTATAAATAGGGCCTTAAGTTCGACGTGAAAAGAACACACAACACACAATTATATTCTGAGTATTGACTCTAAACCCCTAAGCCTAAGCCTCACGCTGCAAAACTGATCACGCGTTCTGTCGCAATCGATCCATAAATCGAACAGAACGTATCCTGTCCCATAATTTGAGATTCGTTAAATAAAAGGAGAAATAGCAAAGTCAAAGTGGTTAGTTTTCTGAGAACCGTGACGCACCTCTCAAGGGTGCGTCGTAATGTGTCCCTTTTTCATGGTTTAATTGCTTTCCTCGCCCTTTTATGAACTGTTAAACTAACTAAAATCTGATTGTTCGATCACGCTTAATAAATATGATATTTTTGGGAAATTGGATTATCATGCTAGGTCCCTTAAAACAATCTAAATCAGATAATTGCGTTCGATCTAGTACTATATGTTGCATATTGATAAAATCAACTCAGATTAGTTTAATAGTTAACGCATGTCCCTTCAATTATTTATGCTGAGCTAGTAAGGATATCCTGCCTCTGGAGTTATTGAAGAGCGAGTACTCCTCTCGGTAGTTACAGTCCCCCGAACCCTCAATCTCCACCCTACGGGTGTACGTTGAGCGATCCCCACCACCAGGGATCACAAGGGAACCTACGGCCGTCGTGGTCAAACATAATTGCACTCCCTTTATGTCACGATAATCGGGTTTTGTCAGTTTTTCTCATTGTCGTTAAAAACTGAATGGCGACTCCTATATTAATTACTAGTCAATTGGGTGTAAACTCAAAGGAAATCCAATTACACTTGATTTGACAAAAAGAAGCGTCACACCCACGAGGGACGAGGTCACGCAATAGCCTCGTGCTTTTTCGACCCCCTCACACATACATAAACGCTTCCAGAACAATAATAGTTCACAAAGAATATAAATAATGAACTTCAAAGTATAGAAATAGTAAATTCATGCATATCATAAACAATTCAACAACAATTTTTTTTGACTTCAGCTGCTTGGTACAATTTCTTTGAGAAGAAACTTATTCTGGTTTAAGATCCAAAAAGAAAAATTATAGTTACTAATCACAAGATAGCAATGGCTAATTACCTGATTCAGTACATGTTTATGGGTTTCATACTCAGCTGCAACAAATGCAAACACCTGCAGCAAAAATTACAGAAGCGCTCAGTCAATAGCCATGCTTTTGTGCGGAAAATTAAATACTTCTTATTTACTGACAGAAATATCAACCAGCATCAATTGTAGTACCACTAAAAAAAATGATATAAAACCATAATGTGAAAGAAAGGGCTTCAAACACTTGGACAATTAAAATACAGCCCTAAGCAAGAGGTCACGCTACAGTAACTTTCCAAACAGGATCATACGCATTAAAGGAGAAATGAGAATAATCTGTAGGGAACAAAAATACCTAATCCGATTTCAAAGACCAGCATATAAGCACACATTACTTAAAATGTAATCTAGTAACTTCACATAATCGGCATTCCACTCCATATTCAACATTTCTAGCACCTTGAGCTTACTTAATAAGCACACCGGTATTGGATTTTTGACATTGGTTCTATTGTCATTGCAGTCATCCATGATTAGATGGGTCAGGTTACGGAAGATTGAACCAACATCAACATCCAAGCAATTAAGTGCTTTGAAGAAACTAAGAGCATTCGACAATTGAAGAGACTCAACACTAGAAATCCCTTGAAGAAGTGGTGGTATTTCTCTAACTAAGCCAATCTGAGAGTAGATAAAATCCCAAATGGAAAGATCAGCCTTAACCAATCTACTTGGACACTTGACAAGCAATAATCTCCGAGGAAACCATCTAGCGCAATGTGTTCTAGCATAGGTGCATCAATTAGCAATTGAATTAAGAGGAATTTCTCAACCCAATAATTTCTCTCTTAATTCTTATTTAATTCTCTAAAAATTAAACCTAAATTACATATTACCAACAAATTAACTACCCTTTATCAATCCAAAACCCCCTTTTCTCCTTTGAATCCAATTGCACAAAAATCAGCAGTTCAGAGGAACCAAATTACGAAAATGCATGAGTAATTACATGAAATAAATCAATCAGATTAATCTAATTAAAAGATGAAGAAATTACCTTGTGCCCATCTTCTAAGAGGATGCGAGGGAGGGCTAGAGGTTCTGGGTTGTCGAGCAAGGCTGCACAAGCCAGGAAAGCGCGCGGGATCGCGCAAGTGTTGCGGGGGATGCTTCGTGGTTACCCTGCTTCGTGCTGGTGGTTGGCTGGGGTGCTGGGGCCGCTGACAAACAGAGATGAAAGAGAAGGCCGGTGGTCGACGGTGACGGTATAAGCGATTACGCCGGCGCTGCAAGGGTTGATTGGCTGGGTTTTGCGTCACCGCCCAATTGATTTGGGGGTTTTCTGGTGCTGGGTTTTGTTTTTTCAATCCCGCACTATCTCTTTTGGGGTTTTTTTGTTTTATATTTCGAGATCGAGATGAAGATAGGTTGGTTAGAGGAGATTTCAGATGAAGTCGTCGTCGAAAATGGAGTTTCTAAGAAGAGGATGAGAGAGAAAGTGAGGAGCTGAGCGGCGAATTAATGTAGGGTTCTATCATATCTGAAATAATGTTGGAGGAATATGGCAGGCCCTGCGTCGCACATTTGTTAATCTGATTGAGTCATTTGCCTCGCAGCTTTGTTAATCTGCGACGCAAATGACTCTGGGTGGCATCCTAGAGTCATTTGCCTCGCAGTTTAACAAAGCTGCGACGCAAATGACTAAATTTTATGCTAAAATTTGTCATTTGCGTCACAAGTTCAAAATGGCGTGGCAAATGCGGGGATGCAAATAAGCATTTTTCTACTAGTGTATACACACCCACAACGGTACTAATTAAAGTGAAGGCGCACAATTCAATTTTATTACGGAGCATCAAGATATACTTTGACAGACATGAATTTAAGTGTGATAGGCAGCATATTAAGCAATCCAATCAAGCCATTGTATACAAAAAAAACATAGAATTGAAGTGTAAAAAAACAGTAAAAAAAACGCAAAATTGAAGAAAAAAGAAAGGAGCAATTATGTCTGCAATCCAGAGAACTTACACAAAAACAGATCATGTACCTCTAGCCCAAAAATTTAAGCAGACAATTGATGATTATACGCTTCAAAATCTCAGCAATTTCTAGCGAAATTCATTCTTGTTCCCACCACTGTGACTCGTTGTGAAGAAGATAAAATCGAAAATATCAGATCGATGAAGAAAAAACTAAGAAAGACATAAACGGCAGAGAACATTAATTACTAGTCCACCGAATCATAATTTTATCAACAACAAGAAATTAAAACACACAACTCACACAATTAATCATGAACAAGAAATTTATTTTTAAAAAACATAAGAAGAACATCAGAGAAGCAGAGAAACGGACAAACCTGAGCATCAATGGCGATTTCGGATTTGCAGATGGGAAGTAGTTGAGTTTTAGATAATATAGGGTTTGCAATGACGGTTTCTCTTGAGCTGAGAGTTCTAGCATAATAGGGTTTGTAAGCGCTGAATTTATTTTTCTTCCGAATTTTAAGCGCTTAATTGTAATTTAATTTTTTTTTTTTGTTTATTTAATTTTAGGATAACGCTCGGTAGAGTATAACACGTGCAAGGCACGATTTTTCTCGACGCCTAAAGTCGTCGCCAAAACCCTCTACGAAGGAAGGCGTCGAGAAAGCGTTGTCGTCAAAATTGTCGACTACATTAGGCGACGACGATGCACGGAACTTAATTTCGCACCCAATGCCAACCCCCTGGCGTCGAGGCCACAACGTCTTGAAATACCTTGTTTTGTAGTAGTGACATGAATACACCTTCTTGGCAATTGGCAGCCTACAAATAAACAACAATCATTCCGGCCCTTCCAGTATACACTGAGGTTTCAAACCTTCCAATACCATGTAGTCTTTTTAGACTCGGAAAAAAGTTATTTTCATATTTGTTTCAGATTCTAATAATGTATCAGGTGTTCCCTACAGCTTTATAGCATGTATTTTCTTAAGGATTCTAATAACACATTTTTTTTTGCTAGGGTTTGAAGGAAGACACTCTCCTTTTGCAGCAGTTACTACACTATCAGCAGCACTTGACTATTCATCTTCAAAATCTTCTCTTGAATTACTCTTGTCTTTGGTAGGGAGACTGTTACGATGAACTTTGTCTTTCAGCTCACCGTGCTAGTTTAACTATCAGATAGCTGACATAACTGTTATGTAGGTGGATCCTGCAAAGGCTTTAAATATCACATCGATACCTATATAGGTGCACTGCTTGTCACCATGCAATCTCTTTTTTCTCGTGCTCCATTTCTACTGTATTTGATCTGGATTTTTTTTTACAAGGATCATCTTCACATGAGCAATTTCCCTATTTTGGCCCTTGCTGGTAATCGAGACTTAATTTGTCCTCCTGAAGTTGTGTACGGTGTACGGGGTGTCCTACCGGCACCACCTGGTACCGGCAGAACTCCCCGTATGTAAACTTAACCTGCAGGTAATCTGGTCATCTTAGGTAAATATCCTCTACCGGCATTATTTGCAAGACAACCTACCGGCATTATCATGAAGACAACCAACCAAGGGTCACTATCAACAGGTCGCTATCTAACCACAAGGGACCTACCAGATCGTACCCTTGGATTGGTCTATATAAGGAGCACCTCATTTATTGCTATGAGGTACACAAACACTTAAACACACTTCTTTCTTACTCTCTAATCATCTCTTAATCATCTCTTAATCTCTCAGTAATCTTACTTAAGCATCGGAGGGGGGATCCTCGAACCACCCCCGAGGCTAGTTAATCCATTCTGTTGTGCAGATATCAACCGGCAATCTCGACAGGAATCCAGTATCCCACAGTCAGCTGTTCTCATTCCACACCCGGAACAATTGGCGCTAGAAGGAGGGGACCTTATCCCTTGAAACGGTAGAACAGTCAGCATGGATTTCTCACAGAAAGACGGTAAAAAATCAAAGAAAAGTCAAGAAAAAGCAACAACCCCACAACCGGCGACAACCTCCAAGTTTCAACCCTCACTTCTAAACCCCGTCCATCCGTCACAAGCACAATCAGTTATCAGCCCAATAACAAAAAACACCTCGATACCGGCACAAAGGGAATTTACAGTGGAGGACGATGATGAGTTAGAAATAGAAAGCCCTGCCAGAGAGCAACCGAAAACTCCGCTGGAGCAGACGCTGCAGGAGCGCCTGTCTCCCCTGTCGGAAGTATTCACGGGAGAGCAATTGAAAACACTGTCAGCGGTGATGGCCGCTTTGTCAGAGCTACCAGCCTCGTAGCAGCCAGGGTCAGTCGGCAGTCTAAGAAAGACCAGGTCGGCGGTTCCCCAGTTACTTGTTAGGGATCTCCTAACCGCCCTGAATCAAGAAAACACCCCAGAAAAAAGAAAGCGCTCGGATCCGGCGGAAACAGAATGGCCTGAAATAGAGCAAGTCCCCATCGCGGAATACGAACGAAGAGCGCCGGTTCTACAGATAGCTAGACGGCAGACAATCCAGCCAAAGGATTCTCCCCTGTGCCGAGAAATCCTAGAAGAAAGGATGGAAAGGATAAAAATCCCGACAGGGAGATACGATGGGACGACAGATCCGAAGGATCACTGCACCACATTCGAACAGCACATGATGCTGTACACTGATTCTGATGCCATGTGGTGCAAAGTATTCCCATCCACACTCCTAGGAGGTGCAGCGAGCTGGTATAAGGGCATAGAGGCACACTCCATATACAGTTTCCGACAGCTGCAGGCGTCGTTTTTGTCACGATTTGTGAGCAAACAGAAGAGAAAGAAATCATCGGGAGAGTTGATGTCGTTCGCTCAAAGAGATAGAGAGCCGTTAAGGGATTATCTCACCCGCTTTAACAACGAGTCAATCACTATTCCCAATTTGCAGCAGGAGGTTGCTGTTCTGGCTCTTATGAGGGGAATGCAAGAGTGCGAATTCAAGAAATATCTCAGCCGGAAGTCATACACCAATCTGGGTGACGTCCTGCACAAGGCCAACGAGTACATCAGGGGGGATGAAATGATGAAGATCTCCAATGTGGTAGTGGCAACCGGCGGAAATGTCGGGTACAATCCAGGCTATAACCCACAGACGGGAAAAGGAGGAAACAATTTTCATCAGAGCAATAATCAGCAAGGGGCAGGCCAGAGAAACCAGAATAACATAAATGCCAATCCACAAGGGCAGAGAAGCCGGCAAGACAGAAGGGAGTCCAGAGGACTCTTTGATAACTACACTCCGCTGAACACACCGCGGACGGCAATTTATAACATAAACAAAAAGATGGATGGCTGGAGAAGGCCGCCACCAATGCAGAGTAGGGAAAGGAATGTCAAGAAATTTTGTGACTTCCATAATGAGCACGGCCACCTAACAGAGGACTGCAGAGACCTCAAAGACAACATTGAGGATATGGTCAGAAAGGGGTATTTCTCACAGTATAGGGCGAGGCAAGGAAATGGTAACAACAACTCGGTGGGAGGAAACCCTACCAATTCATACCGGCCACAACAGCAAAATCAACAACAATACCCTAGAATCGAGCAACCATATCAGCCGCCTAGAATCGAGCAAAAACAGCCGGAAACCAGTGCCAGAGCAGAACAGAGGGATGGCGGGAAAAAACCACCCGTGTATGTAATTTCTGGCGGCCCAGTCCACGGAGGGACAATAAGCGGCGCCAGTAGAAGCTTGGAGGAACACAGGCACATGGTAAACTTTCATAACACAAGAGTGTGGCCTAACCCACCCAGCATACCAGTGATGACGTTCTCGGAATCGGATTGCAGAGGCATCATTTTCCCGCATGATGACCCACTAGTTCTTACAATTGATATAGCAAATGCCGATGTGAACAGAGTACTGGTAGACGGCGGCAGCTCAGCAAACATCATCTTCTGGGAAGCTTTCAAACAATTGCACATACCAGAGGACGAACTTCAAAGGGTGAACTACCCAGTAATCGGTTTCTCAGGATCTACAGTGTATCCAGAGGGTAGTATAAGGCTGCCGGTGAAAATCGGAGAAGGATCCGAAATGCGAGATCTCATGGTGGATTTCCTAATCATTAAAGTACCAGCGGCCTACAATGTGATCATCGGTCGCCCATTCATACATGACGTGCAGGCGGTAGTCTCCACCTATCACTTGACAATGATATATATGTCGAACCTGGAAAGGCCGGCAAAGATAAGGGGAAGTCAGTTGGCGGCAAGGTCCTGTTACTTGACTGCTTTGAGAACACCGGGAAGAATGGTCCCAGAAGTGAACTTGACTACTGAGCCGGCAAGGCAAGAGGTACACTTGACAACTAAGCCGGCAAGACAAGAACAACTGTCAAAAAGGAAGAGCTGCACAAAAAGGGGTCGAACAGACCTGAACATGGAACACTTTGATGAAAGGCCGGTATCAGCACCAAGACCAACGCCAGATGGTCTGACAGAAAATATCGAGCTGGAGGTTGGAAACATGGATAGAACAATCGTGATCGGTACAGAAATGGGGAGTGACATGAAGGTTAACCTCATAAGCTTGCTGAGGGAGCACGCGGACATCTTAGCATTCTCGGCGGATGAGATGCCTGGTATCGATCCAGAGATAATGGTCCACCGGTTAAACGCCGACAGAAATGTCAGGCCTGTACGGCAGAAAAAACGTAATTTCTCCATGGAAAAAATGACAGCAATACAAGAAGAGGTGGATAAACTGCTGGCGGCAGGTTTTATTGAGCCATGTGACTACCCTGAATGGTTGGCAAACGTAGTAATGGTAAAAAAGTTAAGTGGGTCATGGAGAATGTGCGTAGATTTCACCAACCTTAACAGAGCATGTCCGAAAGATTTCTACCCATTACCACGGATTGATAGGCTGGTACACTCCACTAGCGGTCATGCAATGCTTAGTTTCCTAGATGCTTTCTCAGGGTATCATCAGGTCAGCCTGCATAAATCAGACAGGAAGAAGGCGGCCTTTATCACGGATGCAGGAGTTTTCTGTTATAAGGCGATGCCGTTCGGGTTGAAAAATGCAGGGGCAACATATCAAAGGCTGGTTGACAAGGTGTTTGCAGACCAAAAAGGCAGAAACGTGGAGGTCTATGTAGATGACTCTATCGTAAAAAGCCGGAAGGAGGAGGATCATGTTAGCGACCTCCGAGAAACTTTTGAAACTTTGAGAAAATACAGGATGAAATTAAACCCAAAAAAATGCGTCTTCGGAGTAAGGTCGGGAAAATTCCTGGGTTTCTTGGTCAGCGAGCGTGGCATAGACGCTAACCCTGAAAAAGTAGAAGCAATCATCAGTCTGCCGCAACCCAAAAGCGTAAAAGACATACAACGGTTGACAGGAAAAATGGCCGCCTTAAACAGATTTGTGAGCAAGTCGGCAGATAAGCAAATGCCCTTCTTCACAACCCTGAGGCAAAACAAGAAGTTCAAATGGGGGCCGGCAGAGCAAGAGGCCTTCGAAGCTCTAAAAAGTCACTTAAAGAACCTGCCAACAATAGCAAGGGCAAAAGAGGGCGGCAAATTACAACTGTACATATCGGCGTCGCCAAAGACAGTTGCAGCAGTACTGGTAGCCGAAACAGAAAACAAAGGGCAGCAGCCGGTATATTTTGTGAGCCATGTGCTAAACGGCCCAGAAACAAGGTACACGCTGGTGGAAAAAATGGCATATGCAGTCCTCATCGCGGCTAGAAAGTTAAGACCATACTTTGATGCGCATACAATCGAAGTGCTAACAAACTTTCCTCTCGAAAAAGCCATCAGCAAGCTAGATACATCAGGCCGGTTGCTAAAATGGGCAATAGAGTTGTCCGAGTTTGACTTGGAATTCCGGCCAAGAACTGCAATCAAAGCCCAGGCATTGGCGGACTTCATAGTTGAAGCGTCATACCAAGAAGATGAAGTACAAGCTGAAGTATGGGATGTGTCAGTGGATGGTTCAGCTGCACAGACAGGCAGTGGGGCTGGAATAATCATGAAATCGCCAACAGGAGACATTTTTGAGTATGCTATAAAGTTTACGTTCAACGCGTCAAATAACGAGGCAGAATACGAGGCAGCAATTGCCGGCATCCAAATGTGCCTCGCAGCAGATGCCAAAAGAGTAATACTGACAACAGACTCCCAGCTGGTAGCAAGTCAATTCAGCGGAGAATATGAGGCCAAAGAACCTTCAATGGTCAAATACCTGGAGAAGTTGAGGTCGGTGTCGGCTCAGCTAGAGAAATTCAGCATTAATCTGGTACCCCGAGCAGAAAACACACTGGCATACGCCCTATCAAAGTTAGCAATTTCAAATGTCGCCGACTTGAAAAGAACAGTCATGATGGAAGTCATGAATAAGCGAAGTACGGAGTCGGAGGTAATACGGGTCATGGCCATCACAACTACCTCAGAATGGTACGATAATATCCAAACATACATACAGACTGGAGCCCTACCAGCAGATTTGGCAGAGGCCAAAAAGACAAGAAGGGACTCGGTTTGGTACATCATCCTGTGGGGACGGTTGTACAAAAAGTCATTTAGCCTGCCATTCTTAAGGTGCCTGACAGCATTCGAGTCAGCAAGGCTGATCGAAGAGATGCACGAAGGAACATGTGGGAACCATGCCGGTGGAAAACCCCTTGCCATCATCTGTCAAAGGCAAGGCTATTACTGGCCAACAATGTTAGAAGATTGTCGAGCTTATGTAAAAAAGTGCGAGAAATGTCAAAAGTTTTCAGCTGTGATAAACTTGCCGGCCAATGATTTGATGCCCATTCTGAACCCAATCCCATTCGCACAATAGGGAATGGATATTGTTGGACCATTCCCAATGGCGGCTGGAGGGCGCAAGTTCTTAATAGTAGCAGTGGACTACTTCACCAAGTGGATAGAAGCAGAGCCGGTAGCAAAAATAACGGCAAACCAGGTGAAAAAATTCATATGGAAAAATATAATAACAAGATTCGGGCTGCCGCAGGCAATAGTTTTTGATCATGGATCACAGTTTGATTGTGCACCCATACAATGCTTCCTGGGATTATACAGAGTAAAGTTAGCTCACTCGTCAGTATGTCACCCACAGAGCAATGGGCAAGCAGAGGCGGCGAATAAGCAAATCCTGGCTGCACTGAAAAAGAAGCTAGAAGACTGTAAAGGCAAATGGGCAGATCTTATGCCAGAAATTCTGTGGTGCAACAGAACTGCTATCAAGGAGGCTACCGGCGAGATTCCATTTAAATTGAGCTTCGGGTCTGAGGCTGTCATACCGGCAGAAATGGCTCTGCCAACCATGCGAATCCAGCATTACGATGAGGAGAGAAACGATCAGCTGCTGCGACATCAGTTGGATTTCATGCCAGAAATCCGCATGAAAGCAGAAGTAAGTTCGGCAGCATACAAAAGCAGAATGAGCAGAGCATACAACAAGAAAGTGAGGCATCGGCCTCTAGGAGTAGGAGACCTGGTACTGCGGAGAACGGCGGCAACATGAAAAGGAAATGCTCAAGGAAAGCTGACAGCCAATTGGGAAGGACCATACCAGATATGGGAGGAAATAGTTCCTGGATCATACCGGTTAATGCAAATGGATGGTACCGCGCTCAAAAACTCCTGGAACGCCAGTACTCTGAGAAAGTACTATGTTTGAAAAACTATAATGATTATGTATGAGCAGACTGATTGCAATAGCAGTCTGCATTTTGCTGTTATGTATAATTAGGGCGGTCCTCAAATACGGCCAGTCCATAAATGAAGGAAGAAAAAAGCAAAAAACAAACGCGGCACAAATCAACACGCAAAGGTAATGTATGGATGTGATCAGTAACAGTAAAGAAAATAAATGCCGTTTGGGCACTTTACTGCGAAGCGTAGCAGTCCATAATAAAGTTGTTGTGATTAGTAGCTTTGGAGAAAATAAAAGCCGTTAAGGGGCACTCCATTGTGAAGCGTAGCATTCAACGAAGTGTATGGATGTGATCAGTAACAGTAAAGAAAATAAATGTCGTTTGGGCACTTTACTGCGAAGCGTAGCAGTCCATAATAAAGTTGTTGTGATTAGTAGCTTTGGAGAAAATAAATGCCGTTAAGGGGCACTCCATTGTGAAGCGTAGCATTCAACGAAGTGTATGGATGTGATCAGTAACAGTAAAGAAAATAAATGCCGTTTGGGCACTTCACTGTGAAGCGTAGCAGTCCATAATAGGTTGATGCGATTAGTAGCTTTGGAGAAAATAAATGCCGTTAAGGGGCACTCCATTGTGAAGCGTAGCATTCAGCGAATTATGTGGGTGTGATTAGTAGCCGTAAAGAAAATAAATGCCGTATGGACACTTTTACTGTGAAGCGTAGCAATCCATAATAAATTGTTGTAATTAAAAGTGTTACAGAAAATAAACGCTGTTAAGATGCAATCCATTTCGAAATATAACAATCATTTCGAAGTGTATCATTTCAACAAGTTAACAATATAGAAAGGCCGTCAACAAATAAGAGTTCATGCTAATAAAATGGAAGTATCATACGCAAAACGAAGTAAACATACAATCAAAAACTACTTGTTATAAATGCATGATTACAGCAGAAAAAACACTAAAAACCGACAGCCATCACCAAAAAAACTTGCGAAGTGATTAGCTGATAACAAGGCACAAAGGGATGCCGAATAAAACCAACACCGCCACAATAATACGATGTTATAAATTAAAATTACATCAACATTAAAGTGCCCTAACAGCATTTGCCAAAAAATCAAAAGCCAGCCGCCAAAATAAAAATAAAAATCCTAACAAGTATGAGGCCGGTTGGGAAAAGAAGAAGATCCGCAAGAGGAGGGAGGTGATGACTGCCGAAACCGTCAAACGGCATGCTCATCATCAGACCAATAGGCTGCTTCCGGAACATCCAAAGGAGGCAGGGTCCTCTGATTAGCATTGCAAATCACCGCCTCGGGTAGCTCCTGAGGCTCAAAGCCGGTTGCAACCTTATACAGCTCTTTCTCCTCATAGCCATCTTCAAACTCTTGCCAGCCATCCTCGTCCAGCTTCTTCACATGGCAAACGACTCGATGTGCAGCACACCAACCGCCGTTATGGCGCAAAGTCAGAATGTCGTTAAACCAGCCAGACTGAAGAAGTTTATCAACGGCTTTCTTGGCGGCAGATTTCCTTACTCCCGGCAAGCTTGCATTAATACTTGCCAGCCGTTGATCCAAACCGTCTGCTCTCTCAGCCTCAGCCTGCAGCCTAGGCTCAATATCACTGAGCCGTTTATTAGCCGCCTCAAAATCAGAAGCCGCAGCATCCAACTTCTTCTTGTTGTCTTCCAGCAAGGACTCAGCATCCTCAGCCCGCTTCCTCAAATCGGCCATATCAATGTTATTCTGAGTCAGCTGTAGCTGGTTCCAGCGGTAAACATAGTGCAAATCCATGCTGGACTGAACGGCCTGAATATAAAACAAGGAAGGGAATCAAAATAGCCCTCAACCGAAAAAACATATTGCAAATAAAAAATATATGCGTATAATAAATGTATACACAAGATAACATACCTTGTAGAGGTCATTAAAGTGTTGAGCAGCAAGGGCATCAATCTGACCTTGTGGCCTGTCAGCAGGCGTTATCAAATCTTTAAAGGCACGGTAGCCTAAGTCACCACCGTCCTTAGCTGAATCAGTAGCCACCGACTCCCCACACAACAGGTCAATGGTGGGATAAAACTGGTCGGTAGGTTCGCCGCCAGGAGTCTCGAACCATGGCTTCATTTGCGGTGGAATCTTGAAAGGAGTATCCTCGATCCAACCACCGGTGCGAAGGGGTAGGTGATAATTCAGCCTAGAATCCCCAGACTTGTTCTCGCTGCGACTGACGGGAGGCATACTAGAATTACCACCGATAACAGCAGCAGAAGTAGCTTGCCGGTGGAAGTCCTCAATAAAACCGCCGACAGGACCCTCGTCCAAAATCTCAAGAGAAGCTGGTGGAGACGGCTGCGCCTGAAGGGCGGTATCAGTAGTTTTCTTGGCGGCAGACTCCAAGACCGGCTCATTTGCCTCGTGATCGACGTAAGCATCATCCTCACCAGTGGCCCTTGCCCTCTTAGTGGGATTAGACCGACTGGAATTAAGAGACGACCTTTTTCGGCGGGTTCCACCTCTGCCTGTTGGATTGGATTGCATTGTGGATGAAGGCGGAGCTTGAGAAACAACGACAGAGGAGGATTTGGATTTGCAGGCGGCACTCACACGATTCTTTGCAACAGTGGTAGTAGAGCGACGAGAGGAAGCTCGGGTCGAATACGTTGATATTGTGTCGTATTTAGCTTTAGGTTGAGGAGGCTGCGTGCACACAGGTCTCCAATTCTCGTCAAAACCAAGAAGGTCCCTATCCAAGGTTTTCGTACCTGAAAAAGACGACAAAGGAATTAATACCGGAAAGACACTTGTACAAAAAAAAAAAATGATGAGTATTTTCAGGCGGGCAAATCAACTAATGGTGTGTTTACCAAAGCAATGAGTATTGCATAAGCCGACAGCAGACAACGGCTGGCTACCCAAAATATAATAGGCATTAGGAAGCCAATTTCTATTTACAGCCTGCTTTTTGCTGAGGCCGACATCAAGAATGTCGCACTCTAAATAATCAAATGCTTTTCTTTCCCGGCGGCCCAAACCACGCTGGTTATACTGCTCCATTCGAGGCCTAGGTTTGGTAAAAGTCCGCCGAAGAAGAAAATTGTCGGGAACTTGAACAAAATAAAAACGATCCTGCCAGTCTTTACAACTCGACAGCGGAGGATGCACAGTCTTCCTTTTTGTTGCACTATAGGCCGACATCCACCCTGTCTCACCGTCCTTCTTTAGCCACATCAATCGCTTGAATAAATTTAATGTCAGCGGCCATTGCTTAAACAGACACAGCCAGACGAAAGAAATAACGGTTCTGATAGTAGTAGGTGTAACCTGGGCCAAACAAACATTCCAGGCGCGAAATATCTTCTCAACGAAAGGATGCAAAGGAAAGCGAAGCCCAAAATCAAAATGCTTCGCATAAACAGCAATATGGCCGGGAGGGCAATCAAAAATTGTAGCACCTTCAGCCGGCACTACCAACTTATATTCAGCCGGTAAGCCAAGAAAAACCCCCCCATGTACTACATGATTCTTCTTAATAATCAAATCGCGCCATGTCGTCAAAATCTTTGTCGTGCGAGGAAGAGTCTCTAAAGGGGGAAGCTCTTCTTTCCTGTGAACATCCGTGGAGTCGTCGGTAAAATAAGGCTGCTCCTTAGCCTCATCCGCAAGAACTTCGGCCACTATAATATCGGCAGGGTCATCATCATCTGAGCCAATACCCTCATCGTTGGCTTCCACACCCTCATCGTTGATTTCCATACCGTCTCTACCAGACACGCCGGCTTCATCGCCACCACCACTACTGTGTTCGTCAACACCCTTACCGGCGGAATCCTCAAAAATGGAATCACCATCAGAATATTCCCCAATAGCCATACCTGTTAGGTTATGATACATATGACATTTACATAAATCATGCGGAAACAACCATTAACCCAGGAAACATATTATTTACACATAATCATATAGCATAATTAGATGCATACTCTTTGTTGCGTGCCCTCCCTAGCTGCGCCCGAACCGAACAAGAACAAGTCTTTTAGGACTCCAAATGTCGTCCCTCCGTAGATAGTCCACAGCACGTCCGGATCCGCCTTAAGATTGACCAACTAGAATCGCCCTTAAGGTACTAGAAAATTCGGCACTTTTATGAGCAAGATGTGTTTTAATTTTCTCTTAAAAAACTCACTTTTGAATACTTTGAAACTTGTGTATAAATTATGACCCCTAGGCCTTTATTTATAGAGTTATGGAAAAGGAATCGTAATCCTAGTAGGATGCGAATTAATTGGAATTAGAATCCTACATGAATTCTATTTAATTAATTTATCCAATTAGGAATAGACATTTAATCATACACTGACTCTTGCAGATTCAGGAATCACGCATGAGCACAAACTCACACACACACGGCAGCCACAAGGACTGCCCATGCGTGCGAGCTGCAGCCCACGCAGCAAGGCCCACGCATCCGTGGCCTTGGCGCGCTGGGCTGTGGCGTGCGTGCTTGCTGGGCGATGGCCTGGCTTCGTGCTGGGCCTTCGTCCGGCAGGCCTCGTCCGATGCTAATTCGTACGATACGCTTCCGATTAAAATTCCATTTCCGGAATCTATTTCCGATACGAACAATATTCAATATTTCCGATTCCGGAATTAATTTCCGTTTCGAACAAATATTTAATATTTCCGTTTCCGGAATTATTTTCCGATTCCGGTAATATTTCCGATTCTGACAATATTTCCGTTTCCGGCAATATTTCCGATTCTGGTAATATTTCCATTTCCAACAATATTTTCCGATACGTACCATGTTTCCGTTTCCGGCAACATCTACGACTTGGATAATATTCATATTTCCGATACGATCCATATTTCCGTTTCCGGCAATATCATCGTTTCCGGAGTATTCATTTCTTGCCTGTGACGATCTTAGCTCCCACTGAAACCAAGATCCGTCGGTTCCGAATATTCATAGATGGAGTATTTAATGCCATTAAATACTTGATCCGTTTACGTACTATTTGTGTGACCCTACGGGTTCAGTCAAGAGTAAGCTGTGGATTAATATCATTAATTCCACTTGAACTGAAGCGGCCTCTAGCTAGGCATTCAGCTCACTTGATCTCACTGAATTATTAACTTGTTAATTAATACTGAACCGCATTTATTAGACTTAACATAGAATGCATACTTGGACCAAGGGCATTATTTCCTTCAATACCAACGTCGTCAGTAGCAGGCTCTTTACCAGGGCGGCGACCGCTAGTGCTAGCCGGTTGTTCTGGTGCCATCCTATCAGCCTGACCAAAAGAAACACCGAGGTTGCCAGTATTAGTTCCATACTGCCCATGGCCACTACCGGCGGAATCCAAAAATTCCCGATAAGAGCGAATGTGATATCGCACTGAAATAGGGGAGACATCTAAAGCGGCCTCGGCAGCCGGAGTAGGGCGTTCATTAGATCGCATTTCCCTTATCATTCGAGACCGCAGCTGATGTAGGGCAAAGCAACGCTCTTTCTCAGCCTGACTCAAACCCTCGTCATACACCTCACGAATGGCGGTCCGTCTTAAATTAGATTGAAAGTACGGCTCCTCCCGCGCCCAACTACAATTACTCTCTCGAGGAACACTCCAACCAGAAAACCCAGAAGGTTGAGAAGAAGGATTGTCCCCGCCCAAAGTTTTGGTCATTTTCGAGGCGGCGGGTAGTAAAAAGTGAAACACAACAAAGAAAAGCAAAAGCTAAGTAATCAAAGAGGAGCAGAAAAGAGGGGGGGATACCTACGAGTTTTCTGAAGTTTGAAATACAATGAACCACGTCAAAGAGAAACACAGAAAAAACCTACAAAAAACACAGAAACAAAGAAAAATCAACCACAAGGATAAGAGAGGGGAAGGAAAACCCAGAATTCAGCAACGAAAGGAAAAGAGGCTAGTAACCTTAGCAAGTACAAATCACCACAGCAGCAAAGACTTGGTAAAACAGCAACGGAGTTCAACGCAAAACCGCAAGGGAAGAAAGAGAAATCGAAAATTCAAACGAAGTAAAAATGGTTGAAAAAGTAAATTCTCGAAGAAGTTTTGGGGTCTTATAGGTCAAAGAGGGGGGATGTGAAAGGTCATGCCCCTTAAGTCGAGCAGTTGAAGAGACAGTTACGATCGAAATCAACGGCCCAAAATAAGCACAAAAAATGAGGCACAGGATGAAGGCCACGTGGAGGAACGTGGCTAGCAATCTCCCGCCACTTGTAGGAAAAAAATTCGAAAAGCGGCTAGTCATCTGAAGTATTCCCAAGGGGGCTAGTCGTCCAAACCTTTTACAAGGGGGCTAGTCGTCCAAACCTTTTACAAGGGGGCTAGTCGTCCAAACCTTTTACAAGGGGGCTAGTCGTCCAAACCTTTTTCAAGGGGGCTAGTCGTCAAAATCTTTTTTCAAGGGGGCTAGTCGTCCAAACCTTTTACAAGGGGGCTAGTCGTCCAAACCTTTTACAAGGGGGCTAGTCGTCCAAACCTTTTACAAGGGGGTTAGTCGTCCAAACCTTTTTCAAGGGGGCTAGTCGTCAAAATCTTTTTTCAAGGGGGCCAGTCGTCAAAATCTTTTTTCCAAAGGACCTAGCAACAAAATTCTTCATTCAGAGCGAAGGCAGTCGACAAACTGTTCGCGGTCTTTTCTCAGAAATACTCGCAACACAGTCAGCACCCGCGCTTCACTCTGAGGGGGCTAGTTGTACCACCAGGTATCAAAATAATACTTATTTTTTCCCATTAAACTCTGAGGGGGCTAGTTGTACGGGGTGTCCTACCGGCACCACCCGGTACCGGCAGAACTCCCCGTATGTAAACTTAACCTGCAGGTAATCTGGTCATCTTAGGTAAATATCCTCTACCGGCATTATTTGCAAGACAACCTACCGGCATTATCATGAAGACAACCAACCAAGGGTCACTATCAACAGGTCGCTATCTAACCACAAGGGACCTACCAGATCGTACCCTTGGATTGGTCTATATAAGGAGCACCTCATTTATTGCTATGAGGTACACAAACACTTAAACACACTTCTTTCTTACTCTCTAATCATCTCTTAATCATCGATCTCTTAATCTCTCAGTAATCTTACTTAAGCATCGGAGGGGGGATCCTCGAACCACCCCCGAGGCTAGTTAATCCATTCTGTTGTGCAGATATCAACCGGCAATCTCGACAGGAATCCAGTATCCCACAGTCAGCTGTTCTCATTCCACACCCGGAACATACGGTATAATATATAGTAGCTCTTACTCGTATCACATATTTGAATCTCTCGTAGTATAATGCTCTTATCCCTAAAACATAATTCATGATATTTCAATACGATGTAACAGAACATTCAAGGTGATCCCTAAGGATAAAATGACATTCAAAGTATTTGGAGAAGTTGGTGGTCCGCATTATGCTCACTATGATTCAATAGGAGGTTGTTTTTTAAGCTTGTTTCTAGTCCTAAACTATCTCTATATTATTTCATTGGCATGACTATTTCATCTTTCACAGTCACTTAGTGCTCGATGTCTTAAAACGAAAGTATCCGAAAATAATACTCCGTAGTTATTGTTGTATGACTGTATGTGAATGACTGTTGTTTACGTACTTATACCAGTTCTAATTTGCTGCTAGGATGCCAAGAAGGTGTATCCATGTATAATCCGTTTTATGTACTATAAATATTGCTTCAATGGGATGATTGTATTGACTAATTATTCCTACTCAATAGATAAGTAGCACTAACCTAGCTATTAGCTCAAATGGGAGAGCATTGTGCAAATGCACAAGGATGTGGGTTCGAATCCCGTATAGGTTAATTTACTTGATGTAATTGTTAATATTAAAAAAAATATCCTAACACTTATAAAGCCTTGAACTTATATTACTATTCATCCAATAGTGCACTTACCATAATGCCCCTATTTTGTGTCTTAATTTTATTTTTGTCTTATTCTTATTAATAGTGTGTGGACAATTATACGCTTGATCATATAGCTATCATGTGTCTCATTTTTTTTTGTTCTTCTATTTTGCCTTTTCTTTCTTCCTTTTGTTAGGAACCCAATAACCCATTCCACCGATCTCGCATCACTATTTCTAACCTGGCTTTTCTCCATCATATTATCGTTTGTCCTATCAATGTTGATTGTGGAATGCTACATTATCAATGACACAAATATCATAAAAGTATGTACGATTTTCATATTATTAATTACATGTAAATTGAACTTTAGCTTTGTTTTTCTAGCAAATAACATAAATTTGTAAATGTTAGTCTTTTACGTAACATTTCTGTAAACTAAATTTGTATACCTTGGGGGATCGTGCGCGCTAGCGCACGGTCCAACAACTAGTATAAATAAAAAAGAAAAGAAAAAATTACTTTTAATAATCAAACCTTTTGACGATTATCCGTTAATAATCCAACCTTTCGATTAATATCTAATAATCCAACCTTTGCACCCCATTAACTTTTATTGCTCCTAACCGGTCATCAACCCACTAAAGTAGGTAACATGGACACATGTCATGCATACATTCGCTATAATTTATTAAAAAATTAATTATTTTTTTTCCTTCATTTTTTCTGACTTTTCTTTCTTTCTTCTTCCTTCCTCCTTCACTCATGCTGTAATTTTTGTTATAGTGAGAGTCAGAGTTAGCCCTCCTCCCCACTCACTCTCTCTCTCTACACCACCACCATATAAAACCACCGCCTTCCTCTGCTCTTCCACAGTTCCACCACCTCCCTCCACTACCGCCACGCTCATCTCCTTTCTCCTTTCCTCCACCCCGTAACTCACCGTTCACTTTCTCCTCTCACTATTACTCACGCACCCCGCAATTCCTCGCCATTTGCCCTACATCATTGGCTGCTTCATCCATAAACTAAATTCAGTGAAGCTAGCACAAAGCTAATTAAAACACTCAGTAGCCAATAACCGTAACACAAACTCACGCACATTACCTATTTTCTCTCTCCTATGGTCCATCGCAACACCAGTACACCACCTTGACTCCACCACCTTTGCACCACCCTACCAGCGTGCCTCCAACCACCCAATTAAACCCCACCCCTTTTGGTCCAACCCATCTCATCTCGCGCAAGCCCATGCCATTTAATTTTCTACTCCTCCTTTGTTTCGTGCCTCACCAAGTACGGGTTTTGAAAGTTGAAACTCATTACCGATTTACTGTAGACATAAATTAAAATATCAACATTTACTTCCTTTTCATGGATTTTTTTAAAAAAAAGAAAAATAAAAATAAAATAAAAACGTGACCTTTTTAGCCGGTCTCCCGTCAGGTTGGAGCAATAAAAGTTAATGGGGTGTAAAGGTTGGATTATTAGATATTAATCGAAAGGTTGGATTATTAACGGAAAATCGTCAAAAGGTTGGATTATTAAAAGTAATTTTTCCAAAAGAAAAATAGAACAAGAAGGGCGGAAAAAAAGTGTCTTCCTTGATTCAATCAAAGAGGGCGAACGAGAATCAAGAAAGGAGAAAAAAGAAGCGGCTTCCTTAAAATAATCAAATAGGGCGAAAAAAAGTTGCCCTGTCTGATATCAACAAGGAGGGCGCAAAATATTGCCCTCTTTGATTGAAATCAAAGAGGGTGAAAAATATTGCTTGCCCTACTAAGGTAATACAACGAGCCTAATAGGGCGACGAGAAGGCGATTTTTAAATCGCCCTGGTAGCCTAAAAGGGCGAGATTTACATCAAAGAGGGCGAAATATATCGCCCTCTTTGGCCTTATTTGTTGTAGTGAAGAAAACACAAAATCTCAATTTCGGAAGCATGTAGCTACTGCACGTAGTTGCTGCCACGGTGTACAAGATTTGGTGTGCGAGGAATGAAGCCTTATGGGAGTCTGCGGTGGCTAGTGTGAACACGGTAGCTAAAAGGGTTAAGGGGATCGTGAGAGTCAAGATAAGAAGTATAATGTGTAAGAAGGTTGCTCATTATGACAAGAATTGATTTGCTTCTTTGTAATTTGAATGTTTAGCTTTTGTTCCCTTTTAGTTGATTTTAGTTAGGATTGTTGGCTTTTTGTTCTTTTGAGGCTTGAGGTTGGAGGAGTCCTTCCTAGAAGGTTTTCTCTTCCTCAAGTTCTTTGTGTTGTTTGTATGTGTTTGTGCTTGTTCGATTCTAATAGATTTTCTTACTTATCAAAAAAAATTACTTCAATTTGTTCTTAAAAACTTATCAAATACTCCCTCCTTCTCTTTTTGTTTTTTACGTTTTCCTTTTTGGGTATTTCAAAATGTTCTTTACATTTCCTTTTATATTATCACATAAGTAACTTAGTATTCTATCAAAATTTGTGTCCAATTATTATTTTAACCAATTAAATTTATTAGGTCATTTAATCTCTCACACTTTTCCATTGAGACATTAAATTTTTCTCATTTCCCAATATCAGAATTTTGATAAAAGTGAAAACATTATAAATAAACGTAATTTATCTTGTTTAAATAAAAAAATTTGAGGAATCTCGATGCAAATTAATTATTCGTTAAAACGCGTGAAAAATACCGAACGTAAAAAACAAAAAGAGACGGAGGGAGTACTTTGTAGTTATGAAAAAAATAAAGCAGATAATCAAATCGTCCAATTTTTCCCAAGTGAATTAAATATACAAATATATAGTTAACGATGAATCAATAGGAAAATTGAACCTAAACCAAAAAATAAAAAATTAACTTTATTGTTATAAAATATATATTAGGGTGGATGCCCATTATACCCTCACCCCTATATAATACTATGTATATGTATATATTATGTATGCCTAATGAAATAAGAGGATAACTGACATACAGTTTCTCTCTTCCCCTCTCTATCTTTCTCTCTACTTTCATAATACGTTATCAGCACCGGCCATCTCTAATTGACCGAAGATTATTGAAATTATCAACCCTAATCATTAATCTTGTTTGGTGACGGGAAAGGAACAACGAAACAAGCAAATCGATCAACAAATTCTGGTATGTATTTTAATTATTGGATCATGGTATTTATTTTATAACTGTATAACTTGTTAGATTTTTATTGACGCAATTTGACAGTTACATGTTGTTCACATTAATGTTATAATTAATACTCATGGTTATAATTGAATTATATTGTGATGATGCAAGTATGCAACATGATTGTAAACTAGTACTGTATTTCGCTTTTTGTATTTTGCGTTTCATTCCTCCTGCCCACATGATTGTAAACTAGTATTTCGCTTTTGTGTTTTGCGTTTCATTCCTCCTGCACTCATGATTTGAATTGATAGTTTACCATATTAAGTTGTTTTAATAACCGTTAGTAATCGGTATGTTGATTTCGTAAGTTTATGTTTATTTGTTTTACCGTATTAATATGAATATTGAATTAGAATACTTGGAATTATGTCTAATTGATGATGTTAGTATCTGAATATTTATGTTAGTTACGGTTTAATGTGACAATATCATGTGGCAATACTGCTTTGATCGAAGTGCAGTATCTTTGTTGTCCATATCAATTTTGGTAACTTCTTCTTTATTGCGGTAAACATGAATTTTTCTTATATATTTTACAATACTATTGATTGTTTTGATGATTTTCACGACAAATGATAATTTAATGTGTTAAACCTATTTTGATGTGTATGAGTATGTCTATTTGATGATGTTAGTATGTGATGTTTATGTAAATTACGATTTGATGTGAATATGTTTATTATGTAAGTCTTAATTAATCAATATTATTATCCTGTATAGTGAATCATGTCGAACCTAGCAAAACTTGAAATTGTGGCGCTTGATATTACTGGAAAGAATTATTTGTCATGGGTGTTAGATGCTGAAATACACCTAGATGCTAAAGGGCTTGGTGACACAATAAAAGAAGGAAATAAAGCAACATGTCAAGATAAAGCTAAAGCTATGATATTTCTTCGCCATCACCTCCATGAAGGGCTTAAAACTGAGTATCTGACAGTTAAAGACCCACAAATCATTTGGAGCAATCTAAAGGAAAGGTATGACCACCAGAAAACTGTAATATTACCAAAAGCTCGTTATGATTGGTTGCATTTAAGATTACAGGATTTTAAATCCGTGAGTGAATATAATTCATCCATGTTTAAAATTACTTCTCAATTGAAATTGTGTGGAGAGAAAATTACTGATGCAGATATGTTATAAAAAACATACTCCACTTTTCATGCAAACAATGTTGTCCTGCAGACACAGTATCGAGAAAAAGGTTTTAAAAAATATTCTGAATTGATATCTTGTCTTCTTGTGGCTGAACAAAATAATGAGCTGTTAATGAAAATCATGAAGCACGCCCTACTGGCTCAACTCCATTCCCTGAAGCGAATGTGACATCCCATAGCGGGAAAATATCAAAGAATAAAGACCATGCCAGCAGCAGTGGTCGTGGTCGTGGCCAATGGCGAGGCCGTGGGCGTGGACGTGGTTTTGGTGGCTATGGTAGAGGTCGTGGAGGTTATTACAAGAGCTCACATTCCCACCAGAAGTGGGACCGCAAAGATGGTAAAGGTGAGAAAGGAAAAAGTGACAATGTGACTAGTGTTTGTTATCGTTGTGGAGGAAAAGGCCATTGGTCACGCGTATGTCGCACTCCAAAACACCTTGTTGACCTTTATCAATCATCATTGAAGAAGAAAGGAAAGAATGTTGAGACCAATCTTGTATTTGAAGATGGCGAAGGTGATTTTGAGTCTGGTGATACAACTCACCTAGAAGTTGCAGATTTCTTTACTTCCCCTGAAGGGAATAATTAAGTTTTTAATATGTTGTGTTGGATTTGGTATAGAATTGTAGTATTTTAATTATGACATTATATGTTTAAGTTATGAACTTTGTGATTGTATAATGACTTTATATTCTGTGTGTTTTCTAAGATATTGTATTATTTTGGGTGTTTTATTTTATAATGGTTATTTTGGACATGTTTAGTTTTGTGACACATATTTTTATTTCCTTGAAGAATATGAATACCTCTCAAGGTCAATGGGAAATAAATGATGAAGAATTGTGTCTTGCAGACAGTGCAACTACTCATACTATACTTAAGAATAAGAAATATTTCTCTCAATTGATGATGAGAAAAACTAGTGTGAGTACTATATCGGGTAGTACTAATATTATAGAAGGCTCCGGAAGAGCAAATATATTGTTGCCTATGGGAACTAAATTTGTCATCATTGATGCATTATATTCTCCCAAGTCTCAAAGAAATTTATTGAGTTTTAAAGATATTCGAAGTAATGGTTATCATATTGAGACTATTAGTGAAGGAAATGATGAATTCCTTCAAATCACGAGCATAACTAATGGCACAAAGACTGTCTTGGAGAAATTACCTACATTCTCCACTGGTTTGTACTACACGAGAATTAATACTATTGAAACACATGCTATAGTAAACCAGAAGTTTACTGATAGCTTCATAGTTTGGCATGACCGGTTAGGCCATCCCGGTTCAATCATGATGCGAAAAATCATTGAAAATTCTTGTGGGTATTCATTAAAGAGCCAGCAGATTCTCTCTAATAATTTTTCATGTGTTGCTTGCTCACAAGGAAAGTTGATAATTCGACCATCACCAGCTAAGATAAATTTTGAATCAATCAATTTTCTGGAACGTATACAAGGGGATATTTGTGGGCCAATACATCCCCCATGTGGACCATTTAGATACTTTATGGTTTTAATCGATGCATCGACTAGATGGTCACATGTATGTTTGTTATCATCTCGCAACCTGGCGTTTGCGAGATTACTTGCTCAATTGATTAAATTAAGAGCACATTTTCCAGATACTCCTATTAAGTCTATTCGTCTTGATAATGCTGGTGAATTTACTTCACAATCTTTCAATGATTATTGCATGTCCATTGGGATAAATGTTGAACATCCTGTAGCACATGTTCATACACAAAACGGTCTTGCTGAATCATTAATTAAACGCATTCAGTTGATTGCTAGACCATTGCTAATGAAGTCTAAACTCCCAATTACTGCTTGGGGACATGCTATATTACATGCAGCAGCATTAATTCGCATCAGGCCAACAAATTATCATAAATTCTCCCCATCACAATTGGTTTTTGGTTAGGAACCAAATATATTCCATCTTAAAATTTTTGGATGTGCAGTTTATGTCCCTATAGCTCCACCACATCGCTCCAAGATGGGTCCTCAAAGGAGGTTGGGAATATATGTTGGATTTGATTCCCCATCAATAATCAAATATCTTGAGCCAACTACAGGGGATTTATTTAAGGCTCGTTTTGCTGATTGTCATTTTAATGAGTCAGTTTTCCCAGGTTTAGGGGGAGAAAACAAACAGCCGGATAAAGAAATTAGTTGGAATGAATTATCATTATCTCATTTTGATCCTCGTACTAAGCAATGTGAACTAGAAGTTCAAAAGATAATTCATTTACAAAGTTTAGCAAATCAGTTGCCAGACGCTTTTACTGACCCAAAGAGAGTGACTAAGTCACATATACCCGCTGTGAATGCTCCAATTAAGATTGAGGTCCCAGAAGGACAAAATGAAGTTGCTAATGAGTCTAAGGCAAGCCAGAAGCGTGGAAGACCAATAGGTTCCAAAGACAAGAATTCTCGAAAAAGGAAAGGAGCAATGGTTAATGATGGTCCAATAGAGGATACGATCAATTTTAAAGGATCTCCAGAAGAGACTTTAGACATGATAGAAGATGAAATTCAGGTACCTGATAATGAAGAAATTTTAATAAATTATATCATGTCTGGAATTACATGGAACCGAAATCAAATCGACGTCGATAATGTTTTTGCATGCAATGTAGCATTAAATGTTGTGGATGATGATGAGGATCATGAACCAAAATATATTGAAGAATGTAGACATAGAGATGATTGGCCAAAGTGGAAGGAAGCAATTGAATCTGAATTGAAATCTCTTGCAAAAAGAGAAGTATTTGGACCTGTAGTCCGTACACCTGAAGATGTAAAGCCAGTGGGACATAAATGGGTCTTTGTGCGAAAGAAAAATGAAAACGGTGATATTGAAAGATATAAAGCAAGATTAGTTGCACAAGGATTCTCACAAAGACCTGGTATTGATTATGAGGAGACATATTCTCCTGTGGTGGATGCAACAACTTTTAGATATATAATTAGTCTGGCAATGAGAGAGGGACTTGACTTACGCTTAATGGATGTAGTCACAGCTTATTTGTATGGCCCACTGGATAATGATATCTATATGAAACTCCCAGAAGGATTTAAGTTGCCAGAAGCAACAAAATCAAGTTCTCGAGAACATTTCTCTATCAAATTGAATAGATCTCTATATGGATTGAAACAATCTGGGCGTATGTGGTATAATCGCCTTAGTGAGTACTTATTCAAAGAAGGCTATAAGAATGATCCTATTAGCCCATGCATTTTTATAAAGAGATTTGGATCAGGATTTGTTATAATTGCAGTGTATGTTGATGACCTAAACATTGTTGGAACTCCTGAAGAGATTTCCATGACCGTGGAATGTTTAAAGAAAGAATTTGAAATGAAAGATCTTGGAAAGACAAAATTTTGTTTGGGGTTACAAATTGAGCACCTAAAGAATGGAATCCTTGTGCATCAAACAACATATACAGAAAAGGTGCTAAAAAGGTTCTCTATGAATCAAGCACATCCATTGAGTATCCCTATGGTTGTAAGATCACTTGAAGTGGATAAGGACCCTTTGCGTCCTCGGGAAAATGATGAAGAAATTCTTGGTCCTGAAGTACCATACTTAAGTGCAATTGGAGCATTGATGTATCTTGCTAGTCATACAAGACCTGACATATCATTTTCTGTGAATTTGTTAGCAAGGTTTAGCTCATGCCCAACCCGTAGGCATTGGAATGGGATTAAACATGTACTTCGTTATCTACAAGGTACAAAAGATATGGGTTTGTTCTTTACTAATTTATCAAAAGAAGGTTTAGTTGGTTTTGCAGATGCAGGATATTTATCTGACCCTCATAATGGCCGATCACAAACTGGATATCTGTTGACATGTGGAGGTACTGCCATTTCTTGGCGTTCTATGAAATAAACTATTGCAGCTACTTCCTCTAACCATTCTGATCGAGATATTAACAATTCATGAGGCTAGCCGTGAATGTGTATGGCTACGGTCTGTGATTCAACATATAAGAGAAGATTGTGGTTTATCCTCCGAGAAAGAGGCACCAACAATTTTATATGAAGATAATGCAGCATGTATTGCACAGCTCAAGGAAGGATACATCAAAGGTGATAGAACAAAGCACATATCACCAAAATTCTTTTTCACTCATGAACTTCAGAAGAATGGCGATATAAATGTCTTGCAGATTCGTTCAAGTGAAAATTTGACAGATTTGTTTACTAAGGCGCTTCCTACTGCTACATTTAAAAAGTTGATTCACCTCATTGGTTTGCGCTGTCTCAAAGATCTTTAGTGATGTTGTCATTAGGGGGAGTAAATGCGCGCTGCACTCTTTTTTCCTTAACCATGGTTTTTCCCACTGGGTTTTCCTGGTAAGGTTTTTAATGAGGCAGCATTTCATGCGCATTATAAGGCATTATATTGTTTTGGATAATGGTTTCCAAGGGGGAGTGTTATAAAATATATATATTAGGGTGGATGCCCATTATACCCTTACCCCTATATAATACTATGTATATGTATATATTATGTATGCCTAATGAAATAAGAGGATAACTGACATACAGTTTCTCTCTTCCCCTCTCTATCTTTCTCTCTACTTTCATAATATTTATTATATATTTGTAACAATATATTATTCCTTCCTTCAATATTTCAATTTTCATATAAGGAATCACAAAAGAAATCAAAGAAAGAAAAGATAAATGGATATAAATAACAATAGTGTTAAAGAAGACAAAAGGGAAGAAAATGACAATCTCTACACTTTAAAAAGTGGGAGATACGTTACTGTTCCTTGTGAACAGTAACTCCATATGTACCAATTGTTTATTTTACTTCTTTTTAATTAATTATCCTAACTTCTTTTTAACTAATTAATCCGAAAGTTTGGGATGCCCGACATTTTCGGATCCGAAACCCGAAAATCCAAAATCGACCCGAATTAAAAAATAAAATAAAATTAGAGTGCTAAAACACCGTGCCAAATTTAAAATTTCAAGCCACACTGCGTGGAACGCGCGCTATCAACTACTAGTATATTAAAAAAAGAAGCAAAAAAAAAAAAAAAGCAAAATATTTCCATCCATTTCACAAAGTGTTTCCCAATGTGTGAAAAACACGCGTATTAAAAAATTGTATGTGTGTGTACGAAAAACAATCATACTAGAGATTGAATGTCTTTTACGACGGGTTAACGCAGGATATTTCCATTTATGACTGGTTTGCGACAGAAAATCCCGTCATTAATCAATGATTATTGACCTTTAGCGACGGGATTTCCTGTCGTTAATGGTACGATTTCTTGTAGTGTTTTGTGGGAAATTAGAGAAAGTAAAAGATTGTTTAATAAAAGTGGATGTGCGTGGAGTTGGTTGGGTCGAAAAAAACAAATTTGTGCAAGAAAAAAATAATTATGTTTTATTTTTTATTATTCTTTTGGCACAAATTCATGAAAAAGTAGGAAAATTGAATTCCTAAAATTAGAAACGGAAACGTTTATTTATGAACACCCTGATTAGAAAACAGAAAACGTTTTATGGAACATAGATACCCACCACAACTTACAATATAATAGGAGGGCTAAAATCAACTTATTATTATGATGGAGTAGGAAAATGAATTCCCTTGGTGGACAGTACAATTGAGAAACATCAAGTTTCAGGAGTTAATATGGCATGTACCACCCCAAAACCAAGCGTCGCAGACATACGGAGTCTGACAAGCGTTGCCAAAAGTGCTGCATGATTCCCCAAGCCCCGGTCGCATATGACATATACCCGAAAACAAACCGTCGCAGTAGTGGTTGGGGCAACACCAATTGGTGAGACCACTGCATGAACCACCAGTTATGTGGCACTCTTGACAAGTGGGACGATTACCATCTGATTTGCATTGATTTCCTAAGCAACACGAATCAAACCCAACGGTAGTAAGGCATTCCTGGCCTAGTTCATGGCACTGCTGTGCACCCACATTGTAATTGGTGGCCACTATCAGAACAATAAGCACCACAACTTTGACATTTTTCTTGTATTCCATCATCTTTGTTTTTATATTTTGATTTCAAACATATTTTGTTCGCCCTTTTTATAGCTTCAATTTACTGCTTTTGGTAAACGCATGCACATGTACTAAGCTGGCATCTTCAGGGGATCATGTTCCTACTTAATTACTTCTTTAGAAATTCGATAATTGTTATGATTGACTATGCGGCAACTCTTGTGTAAGACGATTTTATCGAAAAGACCATTTTGGTTGCTTAACTAATTGGTTTTATTGTTTAACTAATTAGTTTTATTGATTAACTAATGATTTTAGTGCTTAACTAATTAGTTTCATCGTTTAACTAAGTGATTTCATTGATTAACTTATATGACACCAATGTCGTTTTATATGTAATTAAGATTGCTTTACATAAAAGTTTGTATTGACCTTGTTATGAAGGTCAATTATACAAAAGAAGTCTACTTGCTTATAACTCCGGTATATAAGGATTAAGGAAATTTCTGACATGAGTTTGGAGGTTCATACACATGTTATATTGGGAGTTACAATATTAATGTGATATCGATATAATATTTATGTATAATTGTGTATAGACCCTCATACCATGTTAAGGTACAAGAAAATGTGAAAACAAGGCTTAGTTTGTGAAGTATTCAATAACAACAACAAAATATATATACAGATACAAGAAAAGTAACCGTTCAATTGGAATTTGGAGTCCAAAAGCCTATACATAATTATACATAAATATTACATAATTACCATATTAATATCACATTAATAATTCACAACATTGTACACACAGATGCATGCGTGCAGGAGTAGCTTATTAATAATACTTTGTATATAGGTAGAGAGAAACCAAACAAACAGTAACGCACTCGATCAGCTATCACGACGTAATCACGAGAAAATTAAAATGGCTCGCAAGTACCACCAAACCAGCCGGAACATGATAATACTTGGTAGCCACAACAATAACCGGCAATACAAGATTCGCCGAGTTCTGCGCAGAGAAAACCAGCATCAACAGAAGTTGCTACCATCATGAAAATAATGGCAACAATGAGCAACAGAACATATTTTTTTGTGTTCATCATAATTTCGATGATATTAATTTCACTTATTGTTTTTCTACTTGATCTCTGTTATGGGTGGTTTTATTTTTATAACCTTCAAAACAGATGCCGTACATACGTAACATAATGACGTACCCTTTAATAATTGGATTAAAGTCAATATATGCATAAGGTGTTTAGTAATTAAGTTATGTCCGTGAAAGATAATATTGGTGGTGTTTGGTTGTTAGAGGATTAGTAAAAAATTAGAGGATTGGTAAAAAATCAGAGGATTTGGTCAATTTAGAGGTTTGACCAATTCAATCCTCTAATCTAGGTGTTTGGAAATAAGAGGATTGAAAGAGAGGATTGGGATGAATCCTCTAATTTCAAAAAAGTTGCTCCAATGAGCTTTTTCAATTAGAGGATTGTATTAGGTAAGATAAAAAGACAATGTAGTCCTCAAGTTGCAAAAATTACACCCATATCAATAATGCCCATACATTTATCATTGTATTCACCGAATCGCAATAGCTTAATCAAATAATTACAATGAACGTAACAACCCTTGCAACAACATAGAAGATGAAGCTAAACAATGATAGAACAATACAAAATGTCAAAAATATTTGAGATCAACCCAAAATCATACTACCTCCGTTTCAAAATTATCTTTACATTTTTCGTTTTAGTCAATTTCATAATATTCTTTACACTCTATTTTATTTTAATTTTGGAAATAAAAATTACTAACTTATTCTTCTTTAGAACATATTAGGGGCGATGCACCCTCGCTCTCACATTTTCATTCTTTTCTTACACTCACTCATCTTTTTATACATTTCTCTTCATTTACCCATATTTTATTATATTAAACCAATTTTTCTATTTTTAAAAAAAATTTGTGCAAATAGTAACAATAAAGATATTTATGAAGCGGAAGTAGTAAATGTTATCACGGAATCATAACTATAAACCCAGAATATAATCTAATATATATACTCATAAGGTTTTGGATCCTCTAGAGTTCTAAATTTTACAAGGTAGAGTTTGAATAATATCGACTATTGAATGAAAAATCAATAGCTTATATATTATCTTTTCAAAATCCCCGCTATTTTTCTCATCAACATCTATCTACTGATTTTCTCTTCCCACTATGTGAGCCATTGATTTTAAAATATATGGTTTAGATACAATTGTGCCTTGTAGGGTTTTATTAAAACTCTAGAGGACTCGGACATATAAAGGGGTGTTTTTTGGAGAGCATTAGAGGCGTCCACGTAGGATTGTCCAGCCACAAAAATATTGTTATTATAATTTTAACTAATTAAAAAAATGATAAAATAAAAAAAGTAAAAGAGATAAATATTTTTATATAACTAGGAACCGGGACGCGCACTATCACGCGCGGATGCCCCCCAAAAAATAACGATGAATTTAGATGTGAAACAAGGAAATAAGAAGAAAGAAAAGTATATAAGTATAGCTTAAGTCCAATTGCATTTGGTATCTTAACTTTCAAAAGCTCAAGTCTTTAAAAAAGTTTAAGCGCAATTATTATTTAAATAGACACTATCCTTGGTGTCCTTCCCGACCCCCACACACAAAAGTAGGAAGATGGAAGAAAAAGAGAAGATAGATTCATAGATATAGAAAACAACATTAACATTTACTTGCCAAATACAATATCAAATAATTCCTAAAGTATTTATGTGTGAACTTGCTTTGTTTTCTTTTCTTTTCTAACAATCCATAGTATTGATTTTTGTCACCATGTATAATATTTATTGTGCACTACTTGTAAATAAGAATTTGTGCACCATTAAATCTGTTATGAAATTAGGGAGAAAGGGGGAGAGAGGAAGAGAGAAACGGGCGGTTATAATCTTATTCCCATTTTTATAATATGTACATATACATGTATTATATAGGATGATGATGTCAAGGTATAATGGGCATCCACAATACAATATATTTATAACACTCCCCCTTGGATGTCCATTATCTAAGATAATACAATGACTCTGTAATGTACATGAGATGATGCCTCATTAAAAACCTTTCTAGGAAAACCTTGTGGGATAAAAACTTAGTGAAGGAAAAAAGAGTACAACACTCATCATAATACGCTTGGGATGTTGCCTCGTTAAAAACCTTACCAGGAAAACCCAATGGGACAAAACCATGGTTAAGGGAAAAAGAGTGCAACGCGTATTTTCTCCCCCTGATGAATACATCACTTGAGATCTTCCAATTCAATGAATCTAATATTGTTGATAACTTTTCAAATGTAGCAACATGAAGCTCCTTGGAAATCGATTCTCCACAATTTGACTTGAATTTTCAAATCTTCACTTGTATACTCTAGGTCACTAGTGGAAAAAGGGTCATTTGCATCGCACTTTTAAGCACATTTGCGTCGCACATCGTGCGTGGCAAAAGCTCTCGACGCAAATGACTAAAAGTCATTTGCGTCGCACATTTATGCGACGCAAATGAACCTTATTTGCGTCGCACAATTAGCTAATGTGCAACGCACATTAGCTAAATGTGCGACGCAAATGACTTTTCAATATGTTAAAAAAAATGTCATTTGCGTCGCAGATTAGCTAAAGTGCGACGCAAATGACTTTTGGATATTCTAAAAAAAATGAGCTGCTGATTTTATTTAATCCATAGATTAAATAAAATAAGCAGCTTTCAGTACTAGTATATTCTGAGCATAAAAATAAAAGTAAACTAGGTGAAAATTTTGACAATATTTCCTTTGTAATTTGACCCTCCCCAATACCGGGAATGTTATAATACATTAATATATACCTGTCAAAACAGTTTACAACCCAATAAAAGGCAAATTCACCATAGATCAACCAACATGTTGATAACCTAACTACACTTTAAACATAAAAGTTTAAGTAAATATTACAATAAACTAGCTAAATATCGACATTGCTCATAATGTAATCAGCCCAAAGAAAACAAACAAAAATAGCAGAACAATCACATTCTTAGCAACAAAGGCAATACATATTCACCCTTATTAAGAAAAGAAAAACATTAGAGTTGCATAACCCCAAACCTACTCTCAACAGGAGGTATAATAGTCTGCTAGTCTTGCTACCATTTGCAGTTTGAATTGCATTCAGAACAATTATATTCATATAAGGAAACAATAATTAAACCTCAATTATATGGGAACATTTCAGAAAAAGTAATAAACGCTAGCAAGAATTGGGGAATCAACAACAGAACATTAAAATTTGAACTTAGACCTCACAATAATCAAACACACGAGCTGTTATTTATTGTATGCACAAAATGGCAATGTGAAAAACATGTATCATTGGATAAGCAACTGAACATTTCAAACATAAGAAACAATTCAAACTACAAGCAATACCAGATGATGTACAAATGTTTTCACCTAAGCAGTGTTTCGAGGCAAACGTATACAACGGAATACATGCCGTTCATTGCTTTCTTCTCAACGGTGTTATCTGGTTGTCCTGATCCAAGGAAACATGCAGAGATGCCATGTTTTGATAGCTTTAAGCACTGGTCATGCATCAAGCTTATCAATGGAGAAATCACGACCACGACCTTCCCTGTCAAAAGCGCAGGTAGCTGAAAGCACAGAGATTTCCCTGTAGAAACATTAAAGCCTCAAAAACATTGACACAGTATATACATTGTACAAAGGATTCAAGAAGAAATGCACAGAAAAGGGAGAATAAGAATCAGAAAATAAATACCAGACCCTGTTGCTGCAAGAACAAGACAGTCTTGCTGAGAAAACCAAGCTAGTTAATCATGGTAGACACTGGTCATGCATCAAGCTTATCGATGTACAAATGTGTGTCTATTAAGTTCTTGCTTCTACTGCAGGGTTGCCTAGCAATCATGGTAGACAAAGAAAAAAATCCAAAGGTAAATCTTACTGAATTTTTTCAACTGGATGGACTATATGTTTCATGATACTGTCTTAGCTAGTTAATGAATCTCTTTTAAGAGTTCGACATAATCAAAATCCTAAAATCAAAATCAAAATCTAGGGTTCAAACAATCAAAATTTAGATTCATCTGAAATCAAAATCCTAAAATCAAAATCAAAATCCTAAACAGATTCGACATAATCAATAACAAACTACAACATCTGAAATCAAAATCCTAAAAAGGTCACATTACATCAAATTCAATTCAACACTTAATTTATCATCAAATTCAAATCAATCACTTAATTTATCATCAAATTCAAAGCGAAACTCATAAAAAATTGAAAAAAAAATACTTGAATTCACAAACTAACGAACATAACTAAACCCTAAATTCAAATGAAAAAAACCAGAGAAAATTAATTGAACATGGAAATCAAGATACTCAAATTAACAATCCAAACAATTGGGCAAAAAGATACTCAAATTCACACATTAACCAAAATAATTAAACCCTAGATTCATAAGATTTTTTTTAAAATGTGCAAAACTAATTGAATTTGGAAATCAAGCAATATGACCCAGCGTGTTTCTTACCCTTCAAAAACCAAGCAATATGACCCGCCGGAAAATGCAAACCAATCGTATTGACATTTTCGCGGCGCCGACACCTAGGGTTTGCCTCTTCGCGGTAGTTTAGCATGTTTCTTAGAGGCAGTTCGGCGTATTCGGCGTTTCTTAGCCTTTTTCGCGGCAGTTCGGCATGTTTCTTAGCCTTCTTCGCGGCGCCGACACCTAGGGTTTGCCTCTTCTTGACATCGCAGATCTTGAATTTTCAGAGAAACCCAATTGACTATATTTGTGACAACTTTGGTGAGAGGAGATGTCGAAAAATAAGTTTGATATTGTGTTGTTGGAGGAGAGATGAAGAGGTGTTGGAGTACCAACAATGGAGATTCTAAAAGAATAGATGAGAGAGAAAGATAGAAGAGGCGGAAAGTTTGCGGTGTTGGTGTGGTGTGCTGGGTCAAAGCGAGAAAGTACATTCCTAGGTGGACACGCATTGCATCGCAGATTTACAAATCTGCGTGGCAAATGACTCTAGGATGCTCCTAGAGTCATTTGCCACGCAGATTTGTAAATCTGCGATGCACTTGATTGAGTCATTTGCCTCGCAGCTTTGTAAATCTGCGATGCAAATGACTCTGGGGGGCATCCTAGAGTCATTTGCCTCGTAGTTTAACAAAGCTGCGACGCAAATGAGTAAATTTTATGCTAAAATTTGTTATTTGCATCACATGTTCAGAATGGCGTGGCAAATGCGGGGACGCAAATAAGCCTTTTTCCACTAGTGGGTGAGTATTTATATCACCAGACTTTTGACAATAATACCTGAAATAAATATATTTTCTTGTACATAATATTACAAAACGTATCCTTAAATATTGGATATATATATAAGCCTTGTTCTGGAGGTCATAAGTAATAGTAATCATCAATGTTGATCAAAATTTCTCTAGTCATACTTTCATGACAATACATGATAAATAATAATATCACTGTCCAATTTGGGGTATAATATAATTAATAATGTATTTTATGGTTCTTCTGGACCATAAAATAAAATTCTTTGTAAGGATATTACATACTCTTATCTTATAATTTTGAATCAACTCATATTTGTACAAGAATTCTTCCGTGAATAAACTAATATGTATATTTCATAATTCTCAAGTACTCAAACTACTGGTTGAGACGACATTTCAAAACACTCTTCAAGAGTTTTGATTATATCTCAGCAATGTTGTGACATTCATATGCAAAACTTAAAGGGCTAGATGTTTAAGAACATCATGTATAAGTTCTTCAGGAACTCTTTTATTTGCACGATTCATAACATCCTATTAAATCAATGATACATTTTTCTTTCGCAATTATTGAAGGAAATAATGCCCTTGGTCCAAGTATGCATTCTATGTTAAGTCTAATAAATGCGGTTCAGTATTAATTAACAAGTTAATAATTCAGTGAGATCAAGTGAGCTGAATGCCTAGCTAGAGGACGCTTCAGTTCAAGTGGAATTAATGATATTAATCCACAGCTTACTCTTGACTGAACCCGTAGGGTCACACAAATAGTACGTAAACGGATCAAGTATTTAATGGCATTAAATACTCCATCTATGGATATTCGGAATCGACGGATCTTGGTTTCAGTGGGAGCTGAGATCGTCACAGGCAAGAAATGAATACTCCAGAAACGATGATATTGCCGGAAACGGAAATATGGATCGTATCGGAAATATAAATATTATCCAAGTCGTAGATGTTACCGGAAACGGAAACATGGTACGTATCGGAAAATATTATCGGAAATGGAAATATTGCCCGAATCGAAAATATTGCCGGAAACGGAAATATTGTCAGAATCGAAAATATTATCGGAATCGGAAAATAATTCCGGAAACGGAAATATTAAATATTTGTTCGAAACGGAAATTAATTCCGGAATCGGAAATATTAAATGTTGTTCGTATCGGAAATGAATTCCGGAATCGGGAATTTAATCGGAAGCGTATCGTACGAATTAGCATCGAACGAGGCCCGCTAGACGAAGGCCCAGCACGAAGCCAGGCCATCGCCCAGCGAGCCGCACTCAGCAACGCACGCCTCGAGCAGGCCCAGCGCAAGGCCAGGCCCAGCCAAGGGCGCGCGCGCACGCAGCACCGCACATGGGCTGTGCGCTTGTCGTGGGCCGCAAGGCCTGCGCGGGTGCACGGCTCGTACGATGCGTGTGCAGGAAATCCTAATTCTATTAGGATTCGTGCGAAGATTAAAATCCTAATCTTAGTAGAATTGCTTTGTTATTTAGAGTCCTAATAAAGTTCTAATTAACAAATCCACATCCTAGTAGGATTACAATTCCTTTTCCATACCTCTATAAATAAGTGCCTAGGGTCATTGTTTATATACAAGTTTTCAAGTATTCAAAACTAGGATTTTTAAGCAGAAAAATCAGTCATAACTCTTGCCCATTTAGCCGAAAATAAGTAGTACCTTAAGGGCGATTCTAGTTGGTCAATCTTAAGGCGGATCCGGACGTGCTGTGGACTATCTACGGAGGGACGACACTTGGAGTCCTAAAGACTTGTTCTTGTTCGGTTCGGGCGCAGCTAGGGAAGGCACGCAACAAAGAGTATGCATCTAAACTATGCTAAATGATTATGTGTAAATAATATGCTTCCTGGCTTTATGGTTTTTTCCGCATGATTTATGAATTGTCATATGTATCATAACCTAACAGTGGTATCACGAGCCTCTTATTATTTTCATAATCTAAATTGCATGAACATGGTTAAATATTACAAATTTGCAAGAATTAAGAGGGGTGATTAATTTTCGTAATTGTTAATTAATTGCAAATTGCGTTTATTTAATTATACGTACGCAGTTTTTCGGCAGTTTCTTCGTTAATCATCCAAATCGAGAGATCTTTGTGTCAATTCCGCATGTAAAAGGCATTCTAAAATTTTGACAAAATTAGTATTTTTCGGCCGAACCCAGAATTCTCAAATTCGAAGCCTAACTATGACTTTTCGGAGGTTTTAGTTTTTCGAATGCAAAATTTCGTAAATTTAAGATGTTAAATTAAATATTTGCTATTCTTGTTGATAAATCTTGAATTTTTGATTGACCTACTGTATATGTTTAACAAGTTTGAATGCCTATCCTTGTTAATTATGCAATCTAATTTGTAATTATGATTAATTTGTTGAAAATTGGAATAATTTAGAATTAATTTGATTTTCATAATTAGTTATAATTTAATTAGATACCTATGATTAAAAACCACCATAAAAATTGTAAATTTATGTTAAATTTTAAATTTTTATGACCTAGACTTGAATCCATGTTAATCGGAAATCAATTGAATAATAAATTTTCGAATTTTCGCCCTAAAATTATGAAATTAATATTATTTATTAATTTGTCATTAATTTTGAATATAAATTTTAAATTTTTATGCGATTCGCTCATATAACTTGCACGCACAAAGCAATGGACGCTACGTGTTACCCTTAAGGGGTGTTGTATAGTGCGGGCGTGTGACGACGAGCAAGGGAGCTCGTCGCCCATGCGGTACGAAAGCAATGAGCAAGGCCATGGTGCACGAGCACAAGGCAGCAACCCTGCCTTGTGTCGTGGGCTGTGTGCAATGGGCGAATGGGCGAGGGCGAGAGCAAGGCACGAGCAGTCGCGTGTGGGCAGCAAGCGAGCTGCGCCACAGCGCCCACTGCCTCGCGCAAGCGTGCGGAGCCTCGCGCGCAGCGAGCGCAAGCTCGCGTGCCACGAGTGCTGCGCCAAGCATCGATCGCTCGCGTGCAGCGAGCGCTGTTGTGCGTGCAACGAGCGCTGCGCCCAGCGATGGCGTGCGAGTTCTTGTTGCGACATGCGACGAGCGCTGCGCCCAGCGATGGCGTGCGAGTGCTTGTTGTGCGTGCGACGAGCACTGCGCCCAGCGATGGCGTGCGAGTGCTTGTTGCGACGTGCGACGAGCGCTGCGCCCAGCGATGGCAAGCAGCTCGCTATTGCGACGTGCAACGAGCGCTGCGCCCAGTGATGGGCTGCGGCAGCATGCTCGTGCGTCGAGCGCTGGCGCGCGCAGCGTGCACCAGCTCGCGTGATGCCTTGCGATGGTGAGCAGCAGCAATGCGAGGCAGCGCATGGGCTGCGCGCACATGGCCAGCGATGGCTGTGTGCGTGTGGCCCATGGGCGTGCGTTGCGTGGGGTTGTTGCGTTACGATTAGATCGTTTTGAAATTTTAATTTGAAATTTTCAGTTTACGTAATTTTAATTAATTTTAAAATTAATAATTTAAATTATTTTCTTGGATTTTAATTTTGAATATTGTAATTATAATAAATTTTATTTATTCTAATTATTTTACTAAAATTAAAATCATGAATTAATTTAAATACGACTGAAATTAAATTAAACTTTTTGGATTCAATTATAAATTTATATGAGCTTTAAATTTTAATTAAATTTGTATGTTTCCGGTTAGACTAGAAATACATTTTTATGTTTAAAATTAGTAAAGCATATGAATTTATTGGTTTAAGTGGGAGCCATTTTTAGTCATAAACTCTTGATTAGGTCTACAAATCCTTAAGGTTAAAACAACTTGATTAGAATTAATAAGGACTGAATAATTTGTAGATTATTGGTGCCCTTGATTAATTGCTGCAAATGTTTATGTGATGCATAATGTGTTTTACTAACCAGCTATGTGGGCCATTCATGATAATGAATGGGTGAATGGTATATATTGTATATGTACTGTTTTGCAGGTTATGAAGTGACTAGTATGGCCCAAATAGATAGAAAATATGGTATGCGTACCATTAATTTGAATGTAATTGGTCTAAAGTACCAAAGTTGTTTTTCAATTCAAATATGGTCTGCGTACCATCAAATAGTTGTAATGAGTTATAGCTTATTCTATTTGAAGAAAATGGTGCCTCCCACGGAGATTTTCAAGACGGACTTTGAAGTTAAAGCTTCAAGATGAAGTCGGGCCATACTAGATCACATTTATCTTATGCATGTTTTAAGTTATTTATTGCTTTTAAATATGTCTTAAAATGCATGAGATCAAAAGCTTGATTATGTTGCATGATTAAGGATTTTAGTTCACTTAAAATCTAACCAACATAGTAAGAGCCTTAAGTTCCAAACTTAAAAATTGAGTTAAAAGGTGCCATGCCAAAATATACACTTGCTTGGATATCCTTTACATCAATCTAGTAATAGTTTTCGCTCAACGAGGTGTTACTTATTGGTCCTAAAGGGGCAAGGTACACAAATAATTGTGAGTACATGTTAGTTTTGGTGAAACTCAACGATATAAGTAAGGAGTCCTTTTATGTCGTGGCAAAATCGATAGGTTTACCTAATAAGTTCTTAGACGTACCTATCAACCAAGAATAGTTTCTAGACTATTAGCAAAAGGCTTTTGCTTACCTAAGATGTTTTAGGATTAAGTCGACAAACTGTGCTTAGTTCTTCAATGATTTTAGGATCTTGGAATCATTTTATTCACACTTTCCGGAACACATAAACTGAATAAAATGCTTAATGAACATTGAATTATGCATATATGCTAGAATTTAAGTTTATTAAGAGAAACTGTGAATGGTTATTTATTTGTTTATTCTTTTCAATTGTAGTTTTAAATATGGCAAACAACAATTCATTCAACATTCGATCAATTCTCAAAAAGGAGAAGCTGAACGGGAAAAACTTCCTTGACTGGCAAAGGAACTTGCAAATAGTTCTTATGCAGGAAGGAAAGGAGTATGTCCTAGAAGAGGCGATGCCCGAAGCCACAGGCGACGGGGTCACTCAGGCAGCCCTCAATCGTTGGATTGATGCCAACAAGGATGTGAAATGTCTAATGCTCGCCACCATGAGTGCAGATCTGCAGAAAACGTTCATCAACTCAGATGCTTTCACAATCATCAGTGAGTTGAAGAACATGTTCCAAGATCTGGCTCGAGTCGAAAGATTCGAGACTCATAGGCAAATTCTTGAGACCAAGCTTAAGAAAGGCGAGCCCGTAAGTCCACATGTTCTCAAAATGATTGGACTCATTGAGAATATGAGTCGGCTGGATCAGCAATTTTCTCAGGAAATGGCTATAGACACCATCCTCCATTCTCTTCATAGCGGGTATGATCAGTTCAAACTGAACTACAGTATGAATAGTCTGGACAAAACGCTCACTGAGCTTCACGGTATGCTGAAGACCGCTGAAAAGACGCTCAAAAGTGATAAGCAGGATGTGCTTATGGTGCGTGGGGGCAAGTTCAAGAAATCTGGAAAGAAGAGGAATGCTAAGAAAGGTGGCAACAAAGCCAGCCCAACTAAGCAAACTGGCACCAAATCTGTAAAGAGGAAGGTCAGTCAACCCACTTCTGAATCCGAATGCATCTACTGCAAGAAGAAGGGGCATTGGAAGAGAGATTGCTTGAAGCTAAAGGAAGATCAGAAGAACGGAACAGTCGTTCCATCTTCAGGTATTTTCGTTATAGACTGTATACTTGCTAATTCAACTTCTTGGGTATTAGATACAGGTTGTGGCTCACACTTATGTTCCAATCCACAGGGACTAAGAAGAAGTAGAAAGTTAAGCAAGGGTGAAGTCGACCTACGAGTGGGAAATGGAGCACGGATTGCTGCATTAGCTGTAGGAACTTACTATTTGTCGTTGCCCTCCGGGCTAGTTTTAGAACTGGAAGAATGTTTCCATGTTCCAAGTCTTACTAAAAACATCATTTCAGTTTCTTGCTTAGATGCTAAGGGATTTTCCTTTTTAATAAAAGACAATAGTTGTTCGTTTTATTTTAAAGAGATGTTTTATGGATCTGCTAGATTAGTCAATGGACTTTATTTATTAGATCACGACAAACAAGTATATAACATAAATACCAAAAAGGCCAAAAGGATGATTCAGATCTCACCTATCTGTGGCATTGTCGATTAGGCCATATAAACTTGAAACGCTTAGAAAGACTTCAAAAGGAAGGAATTCTAGAACCATTTGACTTAGAGGATTATGGTAAATGCGAATCATGTTTACTTGGCAAAATGACAAAGCAACCTTTCTCTAAAGTTGGAGAAAGAGCAAATGAACTATTGGGTTTAATCCATACAGATGTATGTGGACCAATGAGTACAAATGCTAGAGGTGGTTTTAGCTACTTTATCACTTTCACTGATGACTTCAGTAGATATGGTTATGTCTACCTAATGAAGCATAAGTCTGAATCCTTTGACAAATTCAAGAAATTCAGAGTGAAGTAGAGAATCAATTAGGCAAGAAGATTAAGGCACTGCGGTCTGATAGAGGCGGTGAATATCTGAGCTATGAATTTGATGATCATCTGAAAGAATGTGGAATTCTATCAGAATTGACTCCTCCTGGAACACCACAATGGAACGGTGTGTCGGAACGGAGGAACAGAACCTTGCTAGACATGGTCAGGTCAATGATGGGTCAGGCCAAACTTCCATTAGAATTTTGGGGACATGCACTAAATACAACTGCACTCACTATAAATAGAGCTCCGTCTAAAGCTGTCGAAAAGACTCCATATGAATTATGGTTTGGAAAGCCTCCAAATGTGTCTTTTATGAAGATTTGGGGATGTGAAGTATACGTCAAACGATTAATTTCAGACAAACTTCATCCAAAATCTGACAAATTTATCCTTGTGGGCTATCCAAAGGAAACAAAGGGGTATTACTTCTACAATACATCTGAGAACAAGGTGTTTGTTACTCGAGATGGTGTCTTTTTGGAGAAAGATCACATTTCCAAAATGACAAGTGGGAGAAAAGTAGACCTCGAAGAAATTCGAGTCGAACAACAAACTCTAGAGAATGCTCAAGATGACATTCAGGATGAAACTCAGAGATCTTTAGAAGAATCTGGTGAGAATCATGGTCAATCTAGAAATGTTACCCCGCGTAGATCGCAAAGATATAGATCTCAACCGGAAAGGTACTTAAGTATTTTGACAAACGAGAGCTATGACGTTCTATTACTTGAAAGTGATGAACCTGCGACTTACAAACAAGCTATGACGAGCCCTAGCTCCAAGCAATGGCAAGAAGCCATGCAATCTGAATTAGACTCCATGTCTGAAAACCAAGTATGGGATTTGATCGATTTGCCAGATGGCTACCAAGCCATTAGAAGCAAATGGGTTTTCAAACTGAAAAATGACAAGGATGGGAAACTTGAAGTTTTCAAAGCTAGATTTGTTGCAAAAGGTTGCAGGCAAGTCCACGGTGTGGATTACGATGAAACCTTTTCACCAGTTGCAATGCTAAAGTCTATTCGGATAATGTTAGCAATCGCTGCATATTACGATTACGAAATATGGCAGATGGATGTCAAAACTGCTTTCTTAAACGACGTTTTAACAGAAACTGTGTTTATGACACAGCCTGAAGGTTTTGAGGATCCAAAGAATGCTAAAAAGGTATGCAAGCTAAATAAGTCAATCTACGGATTGAAGCTGGCATCCAGGAGCTGGAATATACGTTTTGATGAAGCAGTCAGTGACTTTGGTTTCATCAAGAACGCAGACGAATCTTGTGTATACAAGAAGGTCAGTGGGAGCAAAATTGCTTTCCTAGTATTATATGTCGACGACATATTACTTATCGGAAATGACATTCCTATGTTGAACTCTGTCAAGATTTGGCTTGGGAAATGTTTTTCGATGAAAGATCTAGGAGAAGCACAGTACATATTGGGCATCAAGATTTACAGAGATAGATCTAAAAGGATGATTGGACTTAGTCAAAGGACTTATATCAATAAGGTGCTTTATAGGTTCAAGATGGCGGACTCCAAGCGAGGCTACCTACCCATGTCTCATGGAATAACTCTAAGCAAGAATCAGTGCCCAAAAACACTTGATGAGCGTAGACGAATGAATGGGATTCCATATGAATCATTGATTGGTTCAATAATGTATGCTATGATATGTACACGCCCGGATGTTGCGTACGCACTCAGTGCTACGAGCAGATACCAGTCAGACCCAGGAGAGGCGCATTGGACTGCTGCCAAGAATATTCTGAAGTACCTGAAAAGGCACAAAGATGACTTCCTGGTCTATGGTGGAGATGATGAATTAATTGTTAAAGGCTATACGCACGCAAGTTTCCAAACCGACAAAGATGATTTCAGATCACAGTCTGGGTTTGTCTTCTGCCTCAACGGAGGTGCAGTAAGCTGGAAAAGTGCTAAGAAAAGCACCATTGCGGATTCTACAACTGAAGCGGAGTACATTGCTGCACATGAAGCAGCAAAGGAAGCTATATGGCTAAGGAAGTTCATAGGTGAACTTGGTGTAGTCCCCTCCATTAAAGGACCAATAGCCCTGTATTGTGATAATAACGGAGCTATTGCACAGGCAAAGGAGCCTAGACACCACCAGAGAGTCAAGCATGTACTTCGTAGATTTCACCTTCTACGAGAGTTCGTTGAAAGAAAAGAAGTCGAGATAAACAAGATTGGAACTGATGACAACATATCAGATCCATTAACTAAACCTCTGCCGCAGGCGAAGCACAACTCGCACACTGCAGCTATGGGAATCAAGCATATTGGAGAATGTCTTTGATGTCCCTGTTTAATGTTTTAAAGTTTTAGAGTTTAAATCTTTGTAAAACATTATTGGTTAATCATTCACAACAAATGAAAAGAATTCATTTTTCCGTTTAATTAGTGGTTTATTAAATGATGAGTCCCTTCAATTTGACGATATATTCAAGATAGACTGTCAGGACCAGTCCTGTGACTAAGAAATGTCTATCAAGTGAACTTGAATGTCAAAGGTTGAAAATGGTCCCTAATCGGAGTTTTCTATAAAATTGGACGCATAGAAAACGTTAGACGATTAGAATGCAAGATGACTAGTAGTTCTGTTTCTTGAACTATGTGGACATGGCAATGTCATAATCATTTGCATAGATACTTACTTTGGGAAGACTAGTATCGGACAAGACCTATGAAACTTTACTGTAAGAGATGAAAATATGTCATAAGTAAATTTCATTAAAATTATTAGACACTAAATCCTCAATACCTTAGTGATTTGAGATTACTTGTTTGAGAACTGGTTGCTTTGACGTTGACCAACCGTCGCACCGTAAAAGGAGGCTATAAAGGCAACGCTCAGGTAATCACCTATCAAACGAAGTCTAATCTCAAGATCGCAAGATTGGGATTGTCCTCCCATAAATCGGGATGAGATGCTTAAAAGTTGTACAAGGCCACTCGGAGAGCTAGAAACTGTGAAATGCATGGCCGTGCTCGGATGAATCATAGGCTATGATTATCTGTTTATTTGATCAGTTGAACTCTGAAACCGAGGAACACCTCTGGACATAATAAGGATGACAACTCTTACCTTATGTTCAAGAGCAAGCATCGAGCGACAAAGGAATTAGGAAATGCACACTTGTCCCTAAGGACAAGTGGGAGACTGAAGGAAATAATGCCCTTGGTCCAAGTATGCATTCTATGTTAAGTCTAATAAATGCGGTTCAGTATTAATTAACAAGTTAATAATTCAGTGAGATCAAGTGAGCTGAATGCCTAGTTAGAGGCCGCTTCAGTTCAAGTGGAATTAATGATATTAATCCACAACTTACTCTTGACTGAACCCGTAGGGTCACACAAATAGTACGTAAACGGATCAAGTATTTAATGGCATTAAATACTCCATCTATGGATATTCGGAATCGACGGATCTTGGTTTCAGTGGGAGCTGAGATCGTCACAAGCAAGAAATGAATACTCCGGAAACGATGATATTGCCGGAAACGGAAATATGGATCGTATCGGAAATATAAATATTATCCAAGTCGTAGATGTTACCGGAAACGGAAACATGGTACGTATCGGAAAATATTATCGGAAATGGAAATATTGCCGGAATCGGAAATATTGCCGGAAACGGAAATATTGTCAGAATCGGAAATATTATCGGAATCGGAAAATAATTCCGGAAACGGAAATATTAAATATTTGTTCGAAACGGAAATTAATTCCGGAATCGGAAATATTAAATGTTGTTCGTATCGGAAATGAATTCCGGAATCGGGAATTTAATCGGAAGCGTATCGTACGAATTAGCATCGGACGAGGCCCGCTAGACGAAGGCCCAGCACGAAGCCAGGCCATCGCCCAGCGAGCCGCACGCAGCAACGCACGCCTCGACCAGGCCCAGCGCAAGGCCAGGCCCAGCCAAGGGCGCGCGCGCACGCAGCACCGCACATGGGCTGTGCGCTTGTCGTGGGCCGAAGGCCTGCGCGGGTGCACGGCTCGTACGATGCGTGTGCGGGAAATCCTAATTCTATTAGGATTCGTGCGAAGATTAAAATCCTAATCTTATTAGAATTGCTTTGTTATTTAGAGTCCTAATAAAGTTCTAATTAACAAATTCACATCCTAGTAGGATTACAATTCCTTTTCCATACCTCTATAAATAAGGGCCTAGGGTCATTGTTTACATACAAGTTTTGAAGTATTCAAAACTAGGATTTTTAAGCAGAAAAATCAGCCATAACTCTTGTCCATTTAGCCGAAAATAAGTAGTACCTTAAGGGCGATTCTAGTTGGTCAATCTTAAGGCGGATCCGGACGTGCTGTGGACTATCTACGGAGGGACGACACTTGGAGTCCTAAAGACTTGTTCTTGTTCGGTTCGGGCGCAGCTAGGGAAGGCACGCAACAAAGAGTATGCATCTAAACTATGCTAAATGATTATGTGTAAATAATATGCTTTCCTGGCTTTATGGTTTTTTCCGCATGATTTATGAATTGTCATATGTATCATAACCTAACAATTATTAGCCCAATTGAGTAAGAATCCCCTCTTATAAATTTCCATAAAGTTGCAAATCCATTTTACCATTCTTTGGATGCATATTCATATACAACATCATAATAGTTTTGAAACATGTAATATGAAATTATAGCTAGGTAAATCAATATCATACCATGATAAAACATAAAACAAAATAAATGTATGATGAATGATGCATTTACCTATTAACTACACATGTGTATGAGTGTAAGACTCAAATGCAAAACATTGTACAATGTAGATATTTCAAATCCATAACTTGTTGGACTTCAGGTCCATGAGCTCATTTGATCATTATAATGATGTCTACATCGAAATAGACATAGATTTACGATCCCTTATTCAAAATCCATTATTTATCGCATATGCATTATATTTCGGTTCCATCCTCTACCGGTATCATCAATATTCTTCAACATATATTTTGCATGCTATTCATCAATGATATCTGAATACTTATTCAATAGGTACCATTCATCTCTTCTCATGGGCCATCTATTATAGTTCAGATATCTATACCACTTCAAGGGTATTTCATACACTATATAATAGTGTTTTCTTTCTTTTCAAAAATATTATCAACTGCATTATCTTGCCTTTTCATATAAATAATTTTGTAACTCATCAGTATGTTGGAGCCGTATATATAATCTACACTTCAGGTGTAGAGATTTAAATAAATATTGGCAAGATATATTTCTCAACACTTACTATGTGTAACATCGAGCACTATGACTAACATATACCTTTATGTCTCTAGACATGTAAAATTTAACATAATTAAGTCATAGATATTTATGTCCAAACATACTTTCAGGACATACAATTGGCATTTACACTTACTCATATGGGGATCAATATATTATCTTTCAATTTTGCCAACTTATTCTAGCTCGTCTCCCCCTAAGTTGGGAAAATATTTTCAATATATTATGGGGCATAAAATCTTTCACCAACTAATTATACACTTTTCAGCGTGTATTTTAATAAATGTTCCATACTTTCGTTCTCTTCTGGAGATTAACATTGATAATGGGGAGTAGATACACTGTGCAGTTGTATTTTTTTTTTCTTCATATTTTCTCATTTCATGCTGACATATAATTGCCCCAATCAAGAGATTTACGATATTTAAATCAATCATAAAACATTTGTAAACTTCTTGGTAATATTCAAGTCACCTACTATCATTCTGGTGAACTTCAGGTCAATTACTATCATTCTGGTGAACTTCAGGTCACTTACTAATAAGGTGAACTTCAAATCACCTATCATATCACTATACAAGTTTTTATAATCATTCATATCTCTTGTATTTATTTTCTCAATCGATTCATTATAACTATTTGATTGAAATACAACTCAACCTCATCATTATGTCTTGCCTTTGAATATATACAACATATGAGGGAGTGTCAGCACATATTTTTATTTGACAAGAATTTTCAAATTCTCATGGCTGGTTTTCCTAAACCCGGATGGCCTGAATTAGCACATCGTACGTATATAATATCATATAAAATATTCCATTCGATAACTGCTGGTTATCTTTCCAAAGTGATCACTTTAATTATAAAATACTACAATTTGAACATATTGTGATGTGATGTAACGATACAAACTGGTGTCTCATTTGTAATGGCAAGACAATCCAACAAACTTATGGAAAGATAGCTTATACTCTTCTGGAGTATGCATTGTAATTGTGGTACATATCAATTTCAATAAACATATTCATCTTTCTTCATCTTCAAGATGATATCAATATCATAAACTCATACGCGTGCTCATAATTTATGAACAAAAACCTGTACCACATTTACCATCCATGTATTATTTTAATTCATATACCAATATTTTGTAAAGTTAAAAGTTATCTTCCCCTGATTTTTGCATGTATTTCATTCTTAACTATTGTGGGAGAAATCGTGTGTACCCACTAAACATATCTCTTCATAATCTATTATCATTAATGTATGAGAGGGAATTCGTACACTTTAATTTAATAACCAATTACTTTCTTCAGGAGTGATGATCAACAAATCAACCATGTTCAAATGGTTGCCCAAAACCAATTTCTCCAAAATCATAAACAAGAACGGTCATAATAGAAACCATCCAAAATAATACCATAGTCTAAATCATATAAAAAAAATACATTTAGCAATGCATGATTACAAACTCCTTTATCATCACAAAATTCACGACACTAAATAAAAATTGGGGTAAAGACAACAAACTTCCCGCAAGATATAAAAACAACCGAATCAAAAAAAAATGACGATTGTAGGACTCCAATTTTACGAAAACATCATCAATCATATATTCATACTACATCTACAATAAACGGAATTAACCGTCCACTAAAACTTATTATTCATAGGAAAGTCAAACCTGATTATGAATTTATGACGACATATACAATATCATACCTTTAATATGATTAACAACCACATATTAAAAACGATATAATACATATAGTAGGAGTATGTGACATCAAACTAAAATTTGCGACAAGATCCGATAACAAACTTCTACAATGTAACAAGAGATAAGATAGTTATTGTCATACATGTGATGGTAACCGCAAAATCCAACAACAGAATTAGGAAAAATATTTCACAAAAGAATTTCATACAATTTTCCAAAAGATCAGAAGTATGTAGAGATTATAAAATCATGATCATCAACACTAGATTAATAAAAAAAAAAATTTGAAAGTATTATGCAAATTAAAAGGTATCAAGATCAAATTAAACTCTGTAAAGTTGGAAGTCAAAAACAAATCGGTTACTAAAATTGATATGCACCACATGCACTCACTGCAGTGCATCAAATCGATATCCCCGCATGACGTTGCCACATTAAATCGTAATTTACATAAACATTCACATACTCGCATCATCGATCAGACATAATTCATAGTATTCTTACTCAATATTACACGGTAATACGTATAAACAAATTAACATAAATATGGTACCAAATATCTGGATGACATACGAAATTAACGTATAGAGGCATATAGTGCATATCACATCATTGAAACAACTTAATAAAGTAAACAGTATTATCAAATCATGAGTATATAATAATCATATCATGGGAAAGATCACATAACTTCTTAAAAAATAAATCATGGAAGTAAAGGCGATATAGTAAATACCAAACAATATAGTAATACGTAATGATGACTAACCGATAACGTTTGTAGTTATTTTCTCGTTTGTTCAATTGCGATTTCCTTGATTTCTATCAATTGATATGTACGTAGTATGATGATAATTCTCTTTTGTTATTTTTCCGTTGTTCAATCTCTTTGATTTCCGTCAGCGGTTAGCAATGGTGCTGATAACGTGTTATAAAATTAGGGAGAAAGGGGGAGAGAGGAAAAGAGAAACGGGCGGTTATAATCTTATTCCCATTTCTATAATATGTACATATACATGTATTATATAGGATGATGATGTCAAGGTATAATGGGCATCCACAATACAATATAATTATAACAAAATCAATATTTTTCTATGGGTGAATAAAAATAAGGTAGAGAATAAAACAACAAGGACATTTTAAAAACAAAATTGTGTTTTACCCCAATATTTTTCTATGGACGAAACCATTTGTGTTATACCCCAAAACAAAACTACAAACTTTTGTATAAGGCGGTCTTTCCTGTAAGACCACCTTATAGTTGGGTTGTATTCGCGGGTCAAGTCTTGCTAGGCTGGTCGCGGGTCACATTATTCGGGTCTTATAAAAGCCCCTTTTACACGATTTTTTCCTCATTTCTTATCACTGTTCACCTTCCAACTTTGAGGAGAGAGAAAGCTCTGTGATTCTTCGTCGATCCTTCTTCTACTTCCATTCAACTCGATTTCTTCAGATCTCTGACTCAACCTATCTGCTTCATCTTCGTTTCTACGATTTTGTAAGTTTCCCGGCGAAGAAGCGGTGAGGAAGGTGGCGGCGTTGTCGCCAAATTCGATTGAATTTACTCGTTTCTATGCGAAGTTGCTCGTTTCTATGCGAATTTGATCGTTTCTCTGCGAATTTGATGTTTTAGCAACGACGAATTTTGGTGGCGTAGTCGATTGCGGCGCCGCCGGCGGTAGTGTTCGTCTTCTCTCACCACAAAGGACGCTCGTAAGTCCGCAACCACTGGATCTCCGCGTTCAAAATAGGTTTGATGCTCGATCTAAAATTATTACTCGTATTTGAATGCTGGAGATTACGATTCATTTCCTTGAAATTATTAGGATTGAGTTTTTATTTGGAATTTGATTTTCTGTTTTTGTTTTTGTGATTCCTTTTATTAAATTCCGGCGAGAAATTAGGGTTCCAGCGAAAAAAGATCGTCGGCGAACAGCGAGAGATGAAGGAAGGGAAGGAGAAGCGTCGGCGTGAAGATTGAGAGTCGCCAATCGCCATTGTTCGATGTTATGTGCTGGTTGAATGAGTTCCTCTTGCTGTGGTGGAACAGATCTTGTGGTTGTTGTGTTGGCGGCTCTAATTCCCTGGTTGCGGCTGTGGCGGTGGCGGCAATGTGAAGGAACAATGTTGCAGAGGCCTCGCAAGTCGTAACAACTATTGTTGTTGTTGGTCTTCCTTGTTGTTAAATTAAAGGAGCTGCTTTGTCATTACAGATTTGTTTTAGTCATAGTTTGGTTATATTTAGTTAATAAATAAAATGGTTTAGTAATAATTTTTATGGTAAAATTGCAAAGAAGTGCAATTAATTCCTGGATTGTAACAATTTTGGTTCATTTATATGTTTTAGTTAATAATACGTTTATTTTGGTTACACATTTCTGGATTTTAGTTAAGAGTTTTTGAGAATTAGTTATGATTTCGTGAATTTTTTTTTGTTAATATAAAATTCAATTAGTTAAGCAATGGAGTAAATTAGTTAAGTATTGAAGTCAATTATTTAAGCACCGAGACCAATTAGTTAAGCGATAAAATTTATAAGTTTACATATATAAATAAAGTATTTGTTAAGCCGGAAATTCAATTAGTTGAACAATGAAACCGTTTAGTTAAACAATGGAATCAATTAGTTGAGCTTGAAATTCAATTAGTAAGCAATTGAACTAATTAGTGATGGAATGAAACTAATTAGTGAGGCAATGAAACCAATTAGTTAAGCATTGCAACTAATTAGTTTAATCTGAAATTCAATTAGTCAAGTAATGTAACCTGTTAGTTAAACATTGAACCAATTAGTTAAGCATGAAATTCAATTAGTTAAGCAATTGAACCAATTAGTTAAGTTTGAAATTCAATTAGTTAATCAATGAAACCAATTAGTTACACAATTGAACCAATTAGTTATGCAATGGAACTAATTAGTTGTGCAATGAAACCAATTAGTTAAGCAAGGAACTAATTAGTTAAACATGAAATTTAATTAGTCAAGTAATGTAACGTATTAGTTAAGCAATGAAACCAATTAGTTAAACAATGGAACGATTTAGTTAAGCAACGAAACCAATTAGGTAAACCTGAAATTCAATTAGTTAAGCAATCGAAACAATTAGTTAAGTTTGAAATTCAATTAGTTAAGCAATGAAACCAATCAGTTAAGTTTGAATTCAATTAGTTAAGTAATGAAACATATTAGTTAAGCAACGAAACGATTTAGTTAAAGCAATAGAACCAATTAGTTAAGCAATGAAACGATTTAGTTAAAGCAATGAGACTAATTAAGATTTTCTGAGTTTTAGTTAGGGATTTTCGAGCTTTAGTTATGGTTTTTGAAGTTTTAGTTAGGATTTAAAAAAAAAAAAAAAATTGAGTTCTAGTTATATATTTTTAGTTTAAAAAATTTAGTATTAGTTATTTTTTTTGAGCTTTAGTTAAGATTTCTGCGGTTTTAGTTTCTTTATTTTGTGTTTTAGTTAATTTTTTTTGAGTTTTAGTGGATTTTTTCAGATTCAGAAAATTAACATCAAAAGACATTGATGATTTGTTGCTTATAACCAAAAATAAAATGCAAAAAGATAACTAAAACACTTTATTTCATAACTAAATATAAAAAAATTATAACTAAAACAAAATTCTATAAAAAAAAAACTACAGGAGAAATTTCAATATACTGAAATACATCTACATTCAGTGGTTTTTCTTGTGACTCCATTCCTCACTCCGACTTCCTTGCCGCCGCCTAATTCACCATCATCGAATCCACCGGTGATGGGTGGCGTGACTGAATTCAACTAAATTAAAAACCACAACCACCGCAACGAATCAAAGGCAGATAAAAAATCTATAATAAAAAAACCTAATTTCAGCACACCCAAACACAACACCATCTCCCTCGCCAATCAAACACAACAACCATGCCCAGATTCCAATCAACCCTCCTCGCAAAACACCAATGACACCAGCATCGAATTTAGAGCACCTTCCAGAACTACTCATAGACCGCCGTAGAAGAGAATTCGTCAACCTCGACCACCAGCCATAATCAATCTTGAAGTTTTCATGTGGATACGACGGTGAGAGATCCATGGAATTCGTTTTGTGGTAGAAATCGCGGCGAAAGAAACTAGGGTTTGCGGCGGAGGAGAAGAAGATATCGCGAAGGAGGAGTTTAGGGTTTTGAGTTACAGGGAGAACGATGAGAGGAGAGAAGATGGAGTTTACAGAAAATGAGAGGAGAGAGAAAAAAAGTCAATTTATACCGCGCGTGAAGATACGCGCGCGTGATTGTCTCACCTGGTCTTTCCTACACGCGCCGTGAGGCGGTCCTACCGAAAAGTTGCTGAAACAAAACACTTCCCTTAAGATACTGTCAACTTCAAATGAGCTTGTCAAAGAAATTGTCAGTTTAGGCCTATGCAATAACACTCTTCAATATGCAAGTAGCCAAAAAGAAATCAAATGGAGACTTGGAAGTGTAACATTGGATGTCCCCATAATCCCTGCGCCATATCTGGCAATACAAGAACCGAACCTAAGTTCTCTAAAATCTGACGGTCAAACCCAACAAAGTCTTTGGTGGACATAACTGTATTCTTGGAGGAAGATTTTAATCTGAGGCAACTGGATTGCGGATTGCTTATCAGCGCATGTAATACCAACAATAACTGTTGAGAATACTGACCATTATTGGGTCACAAAGTGAAGCCCAGCCCAGCTGTAGTAGTATAGTGCTGCTGTTTGTTTATTGGTAGCATATCTTCTATTTTGTCCTTTTCTAAGTCACATGTCTAGGGATTGTAAAGATGCTTTTAGGGCACCAACTTTGAGGTTGATTGTGCCGCCTATATAAGGCATTTGTAAGCTCTTTTATTAAACAACTTCACTGAAATGAATGAAAGAAAATGCTGGGTTGAATGGCTTCTCTAATGTGTGCAATACTCAAAAATCAGAACTTTGAATGTTCTCATGGTATCAGAGCAACCAGGTTCGTTTATTGCACAATATGTCATTCAAATTACTGCTAAAATTATTCTACTAGACTAGTTTCATTCTAAAGTTTGAAGCTTTAAGTAGTCTTGCATTCAAATAGTATAGTCTGTAGTTAAATCTGCATGCTTTAGCCTCTGCTGCTTTCATATTTCGAGTGTATGCCTAGAAAAAGGTCTAACAACAACAACAATACCATGACTACAATAGAAACAACCAGCCCCCTTTATCTTCACCCTTCTGATGGTAGTAACTCAATAAACATAGAAAAACTTCAGGGATCTTCAAACTACAGGTCATGGAGAAGATCTCTGGAAATTTCTCTTGGTGCAAAGAGAAAACTTGGGTTTGTTACAGGTGCTGTAAAACGTGATTCCAGTGATGCAGTTAAACAGGATCACTGGGATACTTGCAACAACATGGTCATCTTTTGGATCATGTCTAATGTTACTGAACGAATAAGGAAGCCTATCATGTTTGTGACTGATAGTGCAACCATTTGGAAGTAGTTGGAACAAAGATGCACTGTGTCCAATGGTTCTAGAAAGTATAAGATATGCAAAGACATATATGAGACAAAGCAACAAGGAAAACTTGTCTCAGAATATTACACAGAAATGAGGGCTCTTTGGGAAGAACTTGAGGCATTGAACATATACCCACCTATAACCACTATGACACCTGAAATCAATGCCTTCATAAGTGCTTTGAATCAGCAACAAGAAGAACAAAAGTTGTTCCAATTTCTCAATGGGTTAGATGATGGTTATAGTGCTCAGAGAAGTCAATTGCTGATGATGACACCTCTACCCACAGTGGACAGTGCTTGCAGTTGCCTCCAGCAAGAAGAGTCACAAAGAGACATACATAGGCCAGGAAAAGAAGAATCTGATGCTGTTGCCATGTATAGTAAGAGCAATGACACTGTGTGCTCTCAGTGTGCTAAACCTGGTCACACAAAGGAGACATGTTGGTTTGTAGTTGGTTATCCAAGTTGGCATCCCCTTGGGAAGAAAGACTCAAGAGGAAAAGGGAAAGACAACAACAAACACCAAGGGAAAGACTATCCCAAAACCCCCCACAACAACTTCAAGGGAGGTAAAAAATGGAACAAAGGAAAGGGTGGAAACAGAAACAAGATGGCTGCAAATGCTCACACTCACAGTGAAGGTGGATCTAGCTCTGTTGGGTCAACTTTAACTACTCAACAACTTGAGCAGCTTCTGAAATTGCTCCCCATTCCCTCCAAAGCTGGCCCTGGTTCAGACACAGAAGATGAAATGGACACAAGCTTTGCAGGAATGGTGAGCTGCTACTATGCTGATGCAACATGTCAAGAGTGGATCATTGATACTGGAGCCTCTCACCATATGACTGGGAATCTGAATGTGATGCTCAATCCTGAAAGATGTGAAGATAACCCTCAAATAAACTTACCTACAGGTCAAACATCAGATATCAGTCACACTGGGAGTGTAAAACTACACAATTATCTTGAACTTAAAAATGTGTTGTGTGTTCCAGCCTTCAAGCACAACCTCTTGTCTGTCAAGAAACTTGCTCAAGATGGGAAATGCAAAGTGATATTTCACTCTGATCATTGCATGATTCAAGATCAACTCACATCTAAAGTGATTGTAGTTGGTACAGTTGTAAATGGGTTGTACTACTTGATCAATGAGCCTATAAATCAAGCCATGAGAAAGATTGCCAAGAATGTGCCTCACACTGCTATTAAAGAATGTAGAAAAACAGCTATGACAGCTTCAGGAGACTTGATTGTTCCTACAACAGTGAGAAATACCAAACCTATGAATGCAACCACACTGTGGCATCACAGGCTTGGCCATGCTCCACTGTCAAAAATCAACAAAATCCAGGGTCTGAAGGAGTTCAATACAGAGTGCCACTACTACAGAAATGTAATTTAATAGAGTTTTTTTAATAGCGCTTTTGCCCTTTTCGCTGTGAAAGATATTAAATACTACATATTATAGCGCTTATAAAATAAGCACTGTTATATCTCTACTTACTATAGCGCGTCATAATACACCGCTATTAAATCCATTAAAAAATAAAACAAAATAAATTATAACTTAGAAAAATTAAAATAAAGAAATTGGTTCTCTTTCTTCCGTTTTCTCCTGCTCCCCCAAAACCCTTTCGATTGCGCCTTTTCTCTACTCTCAACTTCTCAAGACTGACAATCAAAGCAACGATTTCAATGCTATACAATGCCGACAACGCGAGGTTTCTTTATCTTCCTCTCATTTTCGTATGTTCTTCTTCAATTTTTTAAAAGTTTTACTATGAATTGTGGCTGATGCAAATTACAAAGCATATTAGGGATCGAAGAGGATTTCGTCGGGGAATTGAATTGAATGAATTCCAGAATCACCTAGTATCGGAAATTGTTCTCTGATTTTTCTGGGTCTGTATAAATTTGTTGTGATTTAACTGATTTACTACTCACAAAGTCACATTGTCTAGCTGGGTTTGGTTCGAGGGTTTCAAATTTTTGTATTTGGGTTATAGAGTTGGCTGGAATTGAGGTCTTAAACTCCTTAAGAACTGATATTAATTGGGTATGAGAACACTGTTTATGTGGGATTATCTTTCATAAAATGTCATCCTTAGATCACAATTTGTCAGCTTGTTTGGTGATTTCTAGTATAATATCAACAAATCAAATATTCTCATGTTTGTATGATCAAGTTGTTATACCTGTTAGAATGATGATTAGTATTTGCAAATTGCGACGGTGTAAAAACACATTGTGATGCAGAAAGACAGTGATGCTGTGAAGGATGATCTTGATCAGTTAAGCGAAGTTGGTTGGGCCAAAAGGTGGAGCTCTTAGCCGCGTATCTCTCGTCGCTCAGTAAGTATCCTATGTTCAATAATGGCTAAATCAGCAAATGCTACTTCAAGAAAAGTCATTCTGTGCACTTGTAATGTACAGACCTAACTAAGGGAGCTGACAACTCTTGAGATAAAGAATGCAGAGAATCTAACAATGGGACGAATTTGAAGGAAGAGCCTCCTGCGAAGTGTGGATTGAGTTCTAATTTGTCAAGGTTTATTTTTCTGTGTTCAGTATTGATTGATTATGCCCTAGTTTTGTAGTCTGACATAATTGGGGGTTTAATTTAAATTTGAAATTTATGTTTTATTATCATTTTGGGGGATGTTTATTGGGTGAAATTTGATATAATGAAGGTTCGCGGATGATAATGGGGGAGATAAGAAGTCTTTTTTTCATGCAATTTCCTTTTCTACCTATTGCAATTTCAACAACTTTTTGTCCAGAAGGAAATCTTAGACTACTTAAAACTGAATGCTATTAAGAAAATTCAGGGTTGTGTATAGAGACAATCAATTATGGTTAAAGAGGAAAGTTTTGGCCTCCTGATAAAGCTTCTCTGTCCGAAATATACATTTCCACGGAAACGGTTGTTCTCACTCTAGTGAGTGCTTAGGGAGGGGCAATAGCAGTAGTACAAGAAGATTTATCACCTGATATTTGCTGATTATAGTAGGGTAGCAAGAGAAGCCCCAAATCCTTAATTTATCCAGGAAAGACTACACTGCTTAGGGACCTTTTCTTTTGTTCTTAGTAAGTTAGGCTTTTCTCTTTCGGTCCTTCCCATCTGCACCTCACATCTTGGCACAGTGGGACGTGTAAGCCGCCTACTGTCCCAGTTAACTACATTTGTTCCTGTAATCGCTAAAGATCTTGGAGCTTTTGGATTTGATTCATGTTTGTTTTCAAAAGCCACAGATATCCATAACATAAGAGGCCTTATAGAATTCAGAAATTAGTCATTAAAGAGAACCAAGGTCTACTCCTAAAAGTCCCAATGTATGTAGAGAATATTACTATTAAATGATGACTCATCAGTAACATCGTACACCTGCAGAATACCAATGGCTCCACGATAATAAGCTGAAATGACAAACTCGAAAAGTTATTTTTTCTGGCAACGAAACAAACTAGAAACAAAAACTAGCTCCTAACTTCTGTAGCTAACATGTGGGCTTCAGACACCAGGGATCTACCTTTAATACATTTGATGTGACTAAAATCTAAAACCAAAGACCTAATAAATTACAATATTAACAATTTCTTTGGGGGCGTTATCTAGATTCTAGAGTTTGAAGAGCCGTAAGGTGGTTACTGCAATTACCACATGGTTCCCAAATTGCCTTGCCTGCTATAGACCTAATAACATAACCATAACTTCAGAGTGTAGAGGAGAAGAGGCCCAATAATTAATTTATGGAATTTTGGTAAAAACATAGAATTTGGGCTCATTGTTCAGCACACTCAAGACAGTCTTTGACCTCCTGCATTTCTTGTATGAAAGGAACTATCAGTATGTATGTCTGTGGTACCTTACGATGTACTCGTATTATTGACTACATTTGAATGTGAGATATAAAAGAGAAAGAGAAGATGAAATCTAAGTAGTGTCACGTTGTTAGCAGGTTTTTAAAACCTCTGTTGTGAAATTCTATATTTGCACGATCAAGGGTATATACACTACTACTGATATGACATTTTATAGCGTTTCTTTAATAGCGTATATACACTACTACATAACACTTTTCAGGTTAGTTAAAAGGTTTCTACTATGTTCTGAGATTTAATTTGTTTATTATTAATTTGATCTGATTATAATTTTAGTTAAACTTAATGGTTTGTGATTTGGTTTCAATCTTATCTGATTCTGTGATTCTATGTTATTTTCTTTGACTGAGATATCTCTATTTTGGAGGCGCCTTGAGAGTACCAGAGGGTCAATACTCAGGTTTTGATTTTGGTTTTGTTATTTTCTTTTCAACTTGTTATGATTAATTGATTTCGTTTTATCTTTTCCTATTGATAGGCGACATGTATTGACATAATTTCGCTTGTCTTATCGTGGTCAGAAGCTACTAAATGACAATGAATATCTCATAAACAGTCAGAGATTGGGATGGAATGAGGTATTTTGGCTCACATACTCTTTAAACTCTACCTAGGTATTTGTGTTGCAAATGAGTTATGCTTGCTTACATACTCTTTAAATTCTAAGTGCTTTTAAATTTGTATTACAACTAGTTAAGTTCTCTTACATACTACTTAAACTCTGAGTGCCCCAAGCAGAAATATAATATACTCTCTGATATTGATTATTCACTTCCCTAACTTGCATTTTACAGTTCCAAGTCATTATAATACTTTTTAGTTGTCTACATTGTGCTCTTTATGCTCTTTGTTTTCCAGAGTATTTTCCCAGTATCTCCCTGCATTGTGTTTTTGTTTTTGATTCCCTTCACTCTTATTCCCGAAGAAGTTTTGTTATTTGTGACTGCGTTTCTTTGAAGGGTTTTGACTAGAGAATTGTTTGTAAAATTAGAATAACAAGTATGTGAAGTTTGAACCTCTTATGCTGCTTTCTAGATGAATTATTTTTAGACTTCAGGAGATTCGATGCCTTTTGAAACTGACAAACTGTGCATGACAGTGAAGCTTGTATTTAAAGGAGGGAAGAATTTGTTTTGTTGCTTTCTTTATCACAATTTCTTTGAAGGGTTTTGACTAGAGAATTGTTTGTAAAATTAGAATAACAAGTCTGTGAAGTTTGAACCTCTTATGTTGCGTTTCTTTGAAGGGTTTTGACTAGAGAATTGTTTGTAAAATTAGAATAACAAGTCTGTGAAGTTTGAACCTCTTATGCTGCTTTCTAGATGAATTATTTTTAGACTTCAGGAGATTCGATGCCTTTTGAAACTGACAAACTGTGCATGACAGTGAAGCTTGTATTTAAAGGAGGGAAGATTTTTTTTTGTTGCTTTCTTTATCACAGTTAGCATTTGGAATACCTTCTGGAAATTGCATCTTACTCTTGTCGACTTGCCTGCAGGGAGTTCTTCATGTCAATCTACTCACTCTATACGCAAATTTTAACACTATTGATCATTCTATTATCAACTTGAATGGATTGTTGTGAAAAGATTTTCTCAGTTCATCCAGAAATACTATTATTAAGTAAACTACAGATCCTTGACCTGTCAGCTAACAAACAATCTGGGCCTCTTTTTTTTTCTTTTTTTTTTGAGGCCATAACTGCTAAATCCTATACTAGTCTCCAAACTCTGAATCTTTCCATGAACCTGTTTGGCTTGTGGGTCCCTAACTGAGCTTCATTTGGCACAACTTGTCTGATTCTTTGTCATCTTGCAAGTGGCTTCAATAACAAATACATTGCCTTTGAAGGTGTATGTTGTTAGTTATTTGAATGAGATGTTGATTACTTCCTTTTAAGGTGTATGATGTTAGTTATTTGAATGAGATGTTGATTACTTCGGGGCCAAATATGGTGGCAATGGATTTATTAGGGATGAAAATATTTACCATGTATTTAATAAGTTAAAGAATGATAAGAACAAGTTTAAGTTTGATTGCCAGATTGAGAATGACTTAAGAGAAAATTTTAGTACTTGGGTAAATGAAGTCGTGCAAGTATTTTTCGAGTTAGTAGGAAGAAATAGAGAAGCCTCTAAATGGATTTTTTCTTTCATATATGACACGTATTTAGATACTCATGTATATATTTGAAACTGTAAATTTAAATGGAGCTTTGCTTTCTTTCGTATTTAATATTTTCCCCCTTCTATATGTATGAATATCTTATACACTTTCACAGTACTTTTTTCAGATTGCCAGTTTCCAAGTTATGACAGAGCATATTGACAAAGTAAGGACTCAATGGGTGCACCACGTTGTTCAACAACTGTATAATAGCTAGGTTACGTTGACGGAACCAACAAACATAAGCCTCTGTTAATTAATGTATTTTACGTAGTTTAATGTTTAGAATTTTAGTTCAGATCTATGTAATCGGTTTTATTAGGGTGACAATTGCAAAAATTATTTTAATTGAGGTTTGGAAATTAATTTTCAACTATTACTATTATTCAATATATGGTGTTGTTTTGTGAAAAAAATTAAATATTTTTCAGGTGTATTACAAATATATATATATATATATATATATATATATATATATATATATAACCTTTTATAGCGCTTCATATACATCCGCTATTAGAAAATAATTTAAAAGATGGCGGTAAATATTTAACGGCGTTTCTTTAATAGCGCTTATAATGTGCTATGAAATAAACATTTGAATTATCCTAATGTTACATATGATAGCGCTTTTGAGAAGCGCTATTAAAGGTACCTTTTACTTTTAATAGCGGAGCCATCAAGAGCGCTTCAAGAAGCGCTGTTAAAAGCATTATTAAGCGCTATTAAAAGCATTTTCTGTCGTAGTGTGCACTGATGTGTGTGTCACATGTCCTCTAGCCAAGTTCACAAAATTGCCATACAATCCTAGCAGGTCAAGAGCTGCAGAAGCATTTGAACTGATTCACATTGACACATGGGGTCCCTATAAAGTGAGTACCAGAAGTGGTCACAAGTATTTCCTAACTGTAGTGGATGACCACTCAAGAACAACATGGATTATATTCATCTTTTAAAGGTGAAATCAGATGCATATGAAGCTCTCAGAGACTTTGTAAAAAAGATAAAAACTCAATTTCAAAAGGTTGTGAAGAAAGTGAGATCTGACAATGCACTTGAGTTTGATGATAAGCAATGTAGGTCCTTTTTCTCTGAATTGGGAATAACTCATCAGACATCATGTGTAGGAAGACCACATCAAAATGGGAGAGTGGAGAGAAAACACAAAAATATTCTTGAGATGGGAAGAGCTCTTAGGTTCCAGGCTGGTTTGCCACTTCAATTCTGGGGAGATTGTGTGCAAACTGCAGTGCACATCACCAACAAGCTTCCCATTCCCTTGCTGAACAACAAGTCACCCCATGAGGTACTTTATAAAACTCTCCCTGTATATGATCATTTAAAAGTGTTTGGTTGCTTAGCTCTTGCATCTAATCCTAGTATAGTTAGTGATAAATTCTCCTACAGAGGTGTTCCATGTGTGTTCTTAGGGTATCCTTTTTCCCAGAAAGGTTACAAACTGTTAAATTTAGTCACCAACACCATCTTTGTCTCTAGAGATGTAAAATTCTATGAGCATATTCTTCCCTATCAACTCTTTCATAACCCTAAAACCAACACCACAAACAACCATGACCCCATCCATGTAAACCCATGGATTGATACTGACACCACAAATGAGACCCCTCTTCCTCATGAAACCACAAATAACCCAACTGAACCTCAACAACAACCACCTGATGAAAATACTACTCCTATGACTCCTCCTGACCTGAGGAGATCCACCAGACCTCTTAAAAAACCAGCCTGGATGGGAGACTACTCTCTCAATCTTGTCACTCACAGTACTGCAACCAAAGCTAAACCTATAACTCACACAAAAACCACCCCTCAATTCTCCTGTTTCATGACACACCTAACCAAGATGGCCTCAAGGGCAAAGGCTGGTGAACCCATTCAATTCAAAAAGGCAATTCAAGACCCAAAATGGGTCAAAGCAATGAATGAAGAGCTTGATGCTCTTGAAGAAAATCACACTTGGGACATCACTGAATTGCCCCCAGGTAAGAAGGCCATTGGAAACAAGTGGCTATACACGTCCAAATTTGACAGGGATGGTCACCTTGATAGACATAAATCCAGATTGGCTGTGTTGGGAAATAGACAAAAACATGGGATTGACTATGATCAAACCTTTGCCCCAGTGGCAAAACTTGCTACTGTTAGATCTCTTTTGGCTCTAGTTTCCATTGAAAACTGGTTTTTACACCAAATGGATGTTAAAAATGCTTTTTTGCATGGTGATCTACAGGAAAATGTGTACATGAACATGCCACCAGGTTACACAGGCATAGGGTCTAGACTACATGTGTGCAAGGAAGGTGAAACTCCCCCCAAGGATGTTTCTAGCCAAGTGTGCATGCAAACTGAGAAAATCTCTATATGGTCTTAAGCAAGCCCCTACACAGTGGTTTGCAAAGCTCAGTACTACCCTCAAAGCTCACCATTTCTCTCAATCCAAGGCTAATTACTCACTGTTTACAAAACAAGAAGGTAACTCATTTACAGCCATTCTGGTATATGTTGATGACTTGGTGATCACTGGAAACAGCATGGAGTCCATCACTGCTGCAAAAGCTTTCCTCTCATCTCAGTTTCACATGAAGGATCTAGGGGAACTAAGGTACTTTTTTGGGATTGGAAGTTGACAGAACTCAAGAAGGCATTTTTTTGTCTCAGAAGAAATACATCTTGGACCTGCTCACTGAGTATGGTCTCTTAGACTGCAAACCTCTCAAACTACCCATGGATAGTCATTTGAAACTCACTCCAGACACAGGTGATGTTCTTGCTCAACCTGAACACTATCAGAAGCTGGTTGGTAAGCTTATCTATCTCAACATTACAAGACCTGATATCTCCTTTACTGTCCATATACTCAGTAAGTTCATGCACAAGCCAACAACTGTGCATTATCACGCAGCAAAAAGAGTACTAAGGTACCTTGCTGGCTCTCCTGATCAAGGAATTCTCCTTGCTAACAACTCTGCAGCCAAACTCACTGCTTACTGTGACAGTGATTGGGCTGGATGTCCATCTACAAGAAGATCCACCTCTGGTTTTTGCATTCTCCTTGGGCAATCTCCTATCTCTTGGAAATCAAAAAGGCAATCTGTAGTGGCCAGATCATCTGTAGAAGCTAAGTACAGATCAATGGCTTTAACAGTGTGTGAGGTCCTGTGGCTCAAACAACTCCTAAAAGATTTGGGGTTGAAAAACTTGCTGAACACTCCAATCATGTGTGACAATCAAGCTGCTTTGGCTATAGCTGCTAACCCAGTGCATCATGAGAAAACAAAGCATGTTGAAATTGATTGCCACTTCATCAGAGACAAGGCAGTTGATGGAGTCATCAAGCCAACCCATGTTCACACAACAAATCAACTTGCTGATGTGTTCACTAAGCTGCTGTCTACTAAACAACACAACTACCTTCTTTCCAAGCTGGGAGTGTGTTCTTCCTCCTCACTCTCAGCTTGAGGGGGAGTGTTGAGAATAGTGACCATTCTTGGGTCACAAAGTGAAGCCCAGCCCAGCTGTAGTAGTATAGTGCTGCTGTTTGTTTATTGGTAGCATATCTCTATTTTGTCCTTTTCTAAGTCACATGTCTAGGGATTGTAAAGATGCTTTTAGGGCACCAACTTTGAGGTTGATTGTGCCGCCTATATAAGGCATTTGTAAGCTCTTTTATTAAACAACTTCACTGAAATGAATGAAAGAAAATGCTGGGTTGAATGGCTTCTCTAATGTGTGCAATACTCAAAAATCAGAACTTTGAATGTTCTCAATAACCAATCAAATAAGTTCTTCCCCGATAAATCCAAAGAAACATCAACACAAGTTTCCATCTGTAATTCTGCCTCCTTCAATGGCGACGCTCGCCTAGGGTAATGAGACATGTTAGATCTTCATAGACAAACCCTACTTCCAAGAAGTCGAAGTACGTGTGATGGATGCAAGCATGGATCTTGAACTGCGACGTGACGAATCCCTGGAAAATTCATTATGACCTGGTTGAGAAAACAACAACACAGAATGATGTGCAATTCCTATAATAAAACAGGCACTATAACTCTTGCTCAAGAAGTTCCTTCATGTTACACAAGAATGAAATCCATATTAAGGATCCCATAAGTAATTCATAACAATAGATTCCAGTAATTCATAACTCTAATTCAGCCGAAACTATAGCAGAACTAAACCAAATTGGATAAACCCAAACTAATACGGAGTAACAAAGGAAGAAACCATAAATAATTTGTTGTATTAGTGTCGTGCTCAATTAATTTTAAAAGTGAACTGCTATTTTTTATCCTATATAGAAAAAAATCGAGTTAATATTATCCTTACCTACAAAAAAAACGAGTTAGTATGATAAAAGATTAAAAAATAAATAATTATTACGAAATATAAAATAAATTTCCAATCTATTATAAAGTTATAAAAAAAAAGACATAAGTTAGTTCAGGATAATATTTATAGAGTTATAAGATTTCCAATCTACTAAAAATAATTAAAAAAGAAAAATAAAAAATAAAAAATGAGTTTGGGATAATATTTATAGAGCCATAAGATTTCCAATCTCTAAATAATAACTAAAAAAGACATAACTATAATATATAAAAATGAGTTTGTGATAATATTTATAGAGCCATAAGATTTCCAATCTCTAAAGTACGTAGTAATAATTAAAAAAGCCATAACTAATAGACAAAAAAATTTGAGTTCGGAATAATAATATATATAGAGTCATACGACAAAGATAAAATACAATAAGATCAATAAGTTTAGTTATTTTAATAGATAAGCTAAAAGCAAAGAAGAAAAATAAATGATAAGGAGTACGCAAATTGGTATACACAAATCAATCACATAACTAAATATCTAAAATTATTTTTATTTAATCTTTTTACTTTATGCTTATCATTCTCTTAATAAGGAGTACAAACAAATTATTGTAGGTCGTACTTCGTATATAATAAGGTACGGATTTATGGATCTATTTTTCATTTCAACAAATTTGATAGCTATAATAATGGAGTACTCGATTATGCGTTGTATATTACTCCCTCCATTCTTAAATGATCTTCCTATTTGGAGTTTGGGGTGGAAAATAAGAAAATGAAATCTTGTAATAATTGGGTGTAAAAGTAATGATTGAGTGTAAGAGAAAGTAATAAATAAATGAAGGAAAGTAATAAAGAAATAAAGGAGAGAGAAGATATTTTGTTTAAAGTAATAAAAAATCATAAAAGTGGTGTTGGGTGGGTGAATGGGGAAATGTGAATGAATTAAATAAGGGATGATGGGAAAATTTATGGTAAAAAGTCATGTCCAAAAATAGAAACAGAAATATCATTTAGAAACGACATTTATAGAAACAGGAAGATCAAAAAGGAATCGAGAGAGTATAATAAAAAATCATATATTGATATTTTATCCCCAACCATCATTTATCCTTTACTGTTTATTATTAATTAATTATTATTTATATTAATTGTTTATTATTTAAGTCAGAACCTTCAAAACCAATGCCGTACGTAACATAGTGACGTACCTTTTAATCAATTGGTAAAAGGTACACCCGGTTGTACGTAGCTCTACATGTAACCGGGTAGTTTTGGTTTTTAACCTCTCAAAAAGCACAATTTTAGAGTTTAAAGCACATTTTTACAGGTTAAAGTACATTTTTATAGCTTAAAAGCAGATAGATTTCAAAAGAACACATTGTTAGTACAAAAGAACATACGAGCGCGAAGAATTTGAGAGGATATGTAAACTGATGTTTGTTGCTCACCTTTTAAGTTTAGGTTTTTTTCCTAATTGGAATAAGATCGATATTCAATATCATAATATTTGAAAAACATATGTGCATTAAAATTGTAAAAATGTACTTTTAAACTGAAAAATGTGCTTTTAAACTGAAAATGTGCTTTTAAACTGAAAAATGTACTTTTTTTGAGGGATTAAAAAATACAAAACGATCCGGTTACACGTAGAGCTACGTACAACGGGGTGTACTAATAATTTGTGCCTTTTAATAATGCAATCAAAGTCAATGCATCCAGGTCACTTCATGAGGTGTTCGACTATGATTATTATGATTGCGGTTATGATAACTTCATACGGAGTAATATATAATGACTTCATTAATTATTACGAGGTTCTAATTTATAAAATCGTCACCAGTTTAAGTCTCAGGCTTTTTTTTTTTTTTTTTTTTTGAGGGAAGTCTCAGACTTATTAGGATTTCTTTAATTGTTTGATTGCATTATGTTTCACTTACGTACGTTCAGAAGAAGTTAATGCACATCACTACTCGATTATGCGTGGTATATTCTAATAAAAATCTTTATATTAAGTTTGTAGGACTAAATTTACGTTGACTATACATAATAATTGTTATAACGGATGCAAAGAAAGATTAAATCACGTAATTAAAGAACGCAGACATTTAACGTGGTTCACTAATAATGTGTTAGCTACGTCCACAGGCAGAGGGAATGAAAGTTTTATTGATCTTTGAGGATTACACATTACAGAACACGGCTAGGTTATGACCTAAAGCGTTTATATAGTACTCTCTAGACAGATGCGGTTCACTAACAATGCGAAAGCGAGATCCCCGTGGTGAGGCGTTGCAGTAAGGGGCTTGACCGATTCAAGGCATTATCTAACAACAATATTACTATCATCTTACATTAATCAGTTCCCTCAAAAAAAAATATCTTACATTAATCAGAATAAAGTTACAAAGTACAACCTACTATCAAAACGAAAACTACTATAGCTATACTTACAAGGCCGAAATCATTGAAACGAAAAGCTATTTTGACCAAATATTTAGTGCGTTAATATGACCCTAAATGCTACGTTTAGCATTTCACTGTTTTAAGTAGAAATTGTATTCGAAGAGTTTGGGATTGTATAACCAAGCTTACAACATCACGCGATTAACGTACGCTAGCGCGCACACTAATTATGAGTTAGGAGTATTAGGAGTTTGAGGTTTGTGGTTAAAAGTATTAGGAGTTAGGAGTATTTCGAGCTTGAGTTGAGTTTGACATTTTTGAGCCTGTGAGTTTTCGAGTCGAGTCAAACTTGACTCTAAGCATTTGAGTTTGAGATGAACTTAGTCAAACTTGAACTCGACTTGAAACCAATAGCACGTCTAATTATTACTATTATACAAGTATTTAATCGTAAGTAGCTAATTGGAACCTATAAAGTTATATTGAGACAACATGGACATTAAGGTATGGAACAATAAATCTATGAAATTCTTTTAGTTGACACGTAATCAAAGATGGCTAATATCTTTAGTGTTAACACTACAAGAAATTGTACTATTAACAACGGGAAATCCCGTCGCGAAAGGCTAATAATCGTTGATTAACGACGGGATTTCCTGTCGCGAACCCGTCATAAAAGGGGGCCGTCGTTAATAGAAATCCCGTCGTAAATCCGTCGTAAACCCGTCGTAAAAGACATTTGCGACGGTTATTCCCGTCATTGTTTGGTTGTTAGCCCCGTCACAAAAGGCTTTTGCGACGGGATTTTTGACCGTCGTAATTAGGTTGTCGTTAAAGATACAAATTCTTGTAGTGTAACAATCAAAATGTTGTATTGGTATCTATATTCAAAATGTTGTATTGGTATCTATATTCAATAAGTATACAACAAGACAATAACATGACTCCACAAGTATGAGATTTATAAGTATAACGACTAGCTGATATAACTTATTACACCAGTTTATCAATACTTCATTAGTTAAAACAAGCTATTAACCAATTAAAGTCTATTAGAATTAGAAAGGGGAAATAAGTTATCAAGTAAAATTAAACAAATACATGAATTTGAGTAAATAAAAAAGTTGAAGGTAAAATTAAGTGGGGTAAGATATTGGCCAGGTTAAAACCAGATCGTTCAATAGTAGGTCAGTTAGATAATAGTGTGGGTCAAGTCAGATATTTTTCGGGTTAAATCGGTGTCGGGTGAAATTTGGGTCGGGTCAAGCAGGTGTCGGTTAGACAACAGTTCGGGTCAAACCAAATTGGGTCAAGTCATATATTTTTTGGGTCAAATCGGTGTCCGGTGGAGCTCAGGTCAGGTCAAACCGGTGTCGGGTGGAGTTTGGGTCAAATCCAACTGGTGATGGGTGGAGCTTGGGTCGAACCAAACAACGGGTGTCGGGTACAGTTCAAGTCGGTTACAGATCGGGTTTGGGTCCTGAATTTTCTGGGTCAAACCATTCCGGTTACAGTTGAAAACATGTAGTTTTTTGGGCCGGGTCAGCTTCTGACACCTCGAGTTCGGGGCAGGCTTCGCGCCAAATCCACAACGATGTGGAACTGAACGTGTCTGGCTCACGCCAATCCTGCTTCTAAAGGGACATGTGCCCATGTGTCGACCCCGAGATGTCATGCCTAAGCCTAATAATTTTACTAAATTAATTTAGTTGTTTTGTCGTGTCTTGTAGGGTAGTGCCATGCTTTTTCGAAAAAATTTGCAGCATAAGTTCCAACCCACAACCCACGGCTTCGTGCCGTGTCAGACTGGACCAACCCAACCCACAACCATCTTTAGTTGCTTTAAGCTCTGGTATATAAGGATTAAGGAGATTTCTGACATGAGTATGAAGGGTCGTATACATGACTTTGTTACCATAGGAATGGCAGGGTGGCATGCAGGTGGCCCGTTTCTAATAAGAAATTGGTCGGCTATAGTTTATTGCAAGACTGTACCGATCCGACAACAGAGATACGCCGATGGGAATAGGAAGTCTTAATTTATACTAGGTATACCATTGAAATGGTATACTAATATTCTGCATTTTTATTTAGTACCAAACCACATAGTTTGGTATAAGAAAAGTAGTTGTATTTTCTCATGTGATACCAAACCACATAGTTTGGTAATGTGGTTTCATTTTATTTGGTTCTAAACAACATAGTTTGGTACTAACAAGTCAAAGATAAATGTTATTTTTCGTGGGTCATACTCAATTTATTACATGAACTTACCATTTAGCCATTAATATACCAACTAAAGTTACTTTTTTGCCCTTAGTATACCATTTTAATGGTATACCTAATATAGATTTAGAAAACCTCATACCTGCTGCATGGACATTAATACGGATATTTCATGAAATACCCCCGAGTTTTGAAGTAATTCACCAAATGCCCATCAAGTTCCAATAATTCACCAAATACCCCTGACAATTGACTTAATTCCCAAAATACCCTTGTTGATAAATGTCCGTTAATCCGCCGTTAGCCTAGTTCAAAATTCACCAAATGCCCCTTTTAAAAAATTTATTTCACCAAATACCCCAAACTTAAAAGTAATTATTCTGATGTTCCAACGGCTAGTTTTTTCATTTGAAAAGTAGCTGTTGGTCTTGCTTGGCTATAAAGACCCATTTTCTGAATGTTTCTTGTAATTTAGATGTTGTTTTGCTTTGCTTTGCTGATTTTATTAGATTTGTGTTATGAGTTTTGTTTCAAAATCATCATCCACACACAATGAGTCAACATATATTAGAGTACCTAACCAATTTTGCTATTGTGGTAGGAAATTTGCCATCCGAAGCTCTGATACAACACTCAATCCACAAAGGTTTTACTACAAGTGCGATCCTTGCAACAATCTGAGATGGTGCAAGGGAGTAGTTGAGCAAGAAAACAGGGGGCAGCAGCATGAAGGACAATACAGGGGAAGCTTAGACAAAGGAGAAAGTACTGAAAATAGGGGAAAAAGCTGATACAGTAATGTCAATACAAGACATCTTACTTTGATTTTGAAATGAAGAAAGGCTAATCCTATTTATGTCATGGTTTGGGATGGACAGGCAGAATTTAGGACTCAGCAGAGCACGCAAGTACTTTTAGCAAAAAAAGGTCAGGACTTCACAGAACTCTTAGCGAAGAAATTGGGAGGCAACCAACATGTGAAAGCAGTCCGAGGGCTGGGTCTTATTATTGGTATAGAGTTGGATGTACAAGTTGGCCCGCTAGTTGATGCTTGTCAAAATTCAGGAATGTTAAATTGTTAATATTAACTGCTGGAAAAGGAAAATTAGTGAGATTGGTTCCTCCACTGACCATATTAGAACAGGAGCTCGAAACAGGTTCTGAGATTCTCCTCAAGTGTTTCCCGTCCCTGGGTTGAAGCAGTTGAGTTGAATTTGTGTACGATGAGTCGATGCTTGTCAAATTTCCTTGTGAAATCAATAGATCCAAAGCTCATAATTGGCATCGTAGCTGTAAATCAGGAATAAGTTTTCCTACTAGCTTCTCTTTGGATTATGCCTTGGTTTTAATGTACAAATTGTCATTTCAATATATCTTACTCGTTAATCCGAACATTGATTTTCTTTGATGCTTGGATTCTTTTCATAAGTATCTTTCTCCCTTATTTTTAGGCTTCGTTCGTTATTTTTATACCTATAAATTGCGTAGCTTTGTATTGAGTGGAACACACATGCAATCAACATTATTATTTTCTCTTCTTACTACGTTTGTTCATAATTAGCCTTTAGATATTATCACGACTTTAGTGGATCAAGAAGGCATAAGCAAACAATAAGCAACGACTACTTTTCAAACGAAAAAACTAGCCGTTGGAACATCAGAATAACTATTTTTAAGTTTGGGGCATTTGGTGAAATAAGTTTAATAATAGGGGTATTTGGTGAAATAAATTTTAAAAAAGGGGCATTTGGTGAATTATGAAACTAGGCTAACGGCGGACTAACGGACCGTTATCAGTAAGGGTATTTTGGGCATTAAGTCAATTGTCAGGGGTATTTGGTGAATTATTGGAACTTGATGGGCATTTTGTGAATTACTTCAAAACTCGAGGGTATTTCATGAAATATCCGTATTATTTTAGAAATACATGAGCACTATGGAGCGGCCTACATGCATGACGGCCAATTTATTTTTAATCATTTAACCAAAAAAGCCTAGGGGCTTGATTTACGACGACGTACCCTTGGAAAGAATCGTATATGAGCCTCATTTATAAATAATAAAAAAGCCACAACCACACTTGAACAAGAATAACTCGTTTTTTATGCATGCGATGCATGCAAAAGTAAATAATAAAGTAAAATTATAGTTCCTCCGATTTTTAATACTCACAAACGTTTGGATTTTTTACACTATTCACATATTATACTTTGACTCTTATTAGTGATGTATAGTAACATAAAACATAGACATGTGAGATCATGTTAGATTAGTCTCAATGTGTATTTTCAAAATATTAACTTTTTATAATTTTTACTTAAAAATAATTAAATATGTTAATGATCAAAGTTATACATTGACATGCGTAAAAGTTAATAACGTTGCGAGTAAAAACGAACGGGGGAAGTATATGTTATTATATTTAATAAACTTAATATAAATGCTAAGAAAAAATGTTCACAAAGTATTTCTTAAGAAAAAGTTTACATCATCTATGTTTAACAAACATCTATGTAGCTAGTGCAGCAATAATATATGAAATACGTAAGAAAATAAACATATAAAGTTGTGTGTATCACTGGTTTATTTTTCTCGCAATATGCTTGTCGAACACATGTACTCCTTTTCCCAATCGATTTGCTACATGTAACTAACATTATAAAAATTCCATTGATTAAATTCTACAATTGCGAGTATAGAAAGTACGTCATATTTGATTTTTCCATATGTGTACTATTTTAGATGGGGATCAATTGAATTTTAAATGTATGGAGATTTTATCAAATGAAATGTTGACATTTTAATTGATTTAGCATAATTATGTATTCTTGGAACTGCTCCTTGACTCCATTCCCTTCGGTAATGCTATAGTCGATCAAGGATCTTTCTCTAATTCGAGGTAAAATTATAAGAGCGATATAACTGTAGTTAAGGAGATCTAGCTTAAGGGGTTTAGTTACCCGAGGGGAGAAGGAATAGCAAGAGAATCAACCAAGACCCCGTTAGTAGCGGTGAGCGAAAGCATATTGCGGGTTTGAAGAAAAACAGACAGGAATCAAATCCAAAAGCTCCAAGAGCTTTAGCGATTACATTACCACCGATTTACGATTTAGGGTATTCTTTAATTTGATTTGCAGTTGTTGTTTTTTACTGTATGACAACTTCCTTATTTGTTGTTTTCACCTTCCTTAAGTAATTTCTTTTTTTATGTGTTTTGCAATCAAACATTAATGATATTTAACAATTAATAAGGTCATCTATATAATATACTAAAAGAGAGAAAATTAATGTGAAATTAATGATATTTAACAATTAATTAGGTCATCTATATAATTTCTTTTTTTTTATGGGTTTGCTCAAGGGACCTTCCCCTTTAGGTATCTTGGCATTCCTATATGCTCAAAAATAATTTCCATTGCTGAGTGTGATAAAGTTGTGGAGAAAATGTGCATCAGAATCAAAAGTTGGAGTGCTAAGCATCTATTCTTTGCTGGTAGACTGACATTAGTCAGCTCAGTGCTTATGGCTCTTCAAAATTACTGGGCACAGATTATGATTTTGCCTAAAAGCATCTTTAAAGTTGTTAATGGCATTTGTAGAAGTTTTCTGTGGAAGGGAACAACTGACTCTAGTGTTCCTGGAAAAGTAGCTTGGAATACTGTTTGCAAGTCAAAAAAGGAGGGTGGTTTGGGGCTCACTAATTTGAGGATGTGGAACATAGCTACTATGGGAAAACATGTCTGGTTGATTGCCAAAAACAAGGAGAATATTTGGGTTCAGTGGATTCACTCAGTTTACTTGAAAGGTAAAACCTGGTAGGACTACTCCCCTAAGAGTGATGATAGTTGGTACTGGAGGGCCATTTGCCAGATCAAGGATTTGATGAAACAACATATTACTGAAAACCAGTTGATGGCTATCAGCAAATACTCCATAAAGAAAGCTTATTTGAAGTTGATGGGTCCTGCTCCAGTCCAATACCGGACTACTGCTGTATGGGGGAGACTAGGACAACCAAAACATCGTTTTATTATCTGGCTTGCATTGCTAGGTAGATTGAACACCAAAGACAGGTTAATGAAGATTTGTGTTACAACTGATAATACCTGTCTGTTGTGTGGCATTGCAATTGAGGATCACAAGCATCTTTTCAGTGGTTGTCCTTTCAGTGAGAGATGTTGGCATCAGATTGGTTTATGGTTGGGCATCAGGTGTACCAGGAATCTACCAGAACTGGTTAACTGGTTGCATAAAAGATCAGTTACTAAATTCAGAAAAGAGGTCATATATGCTGTTGTCATGTGTACAGTTTACCATATTTGGAAGGAAAGAAACAATGCTCTGTGGAATGGCCAAGTATGCAAAGTAGATAAGGTTTGCAACAACATTAAACACCATGTTCAGTCTAGAGTTTCAGCAAATTTGCCTAGAAACATAAGCCATATCATAGAGATCATACTTGGTATACTTCCCTTGTAGAGGGATAATTTGCTGTTTTGGCCTTTGTTGGGCCTGTTTTGATTCTTTTTCAGTGGGCCAGTCCACTTGAGAAGTTAGGTTGTAAAGTTGCTTGTTGATATATATATACCACTCTACTTTCTTAGCAAAAAAAAAATAAAAAAAATATGAAACTGACAAATGTTGCTCTATGATTTGTCTCTCTTATATGTATAATAAAAAATATTAAAAAGTAAAATTTTGATTCTATAATTAATTTGTTAACTTTCACCTCATAATAATATTTGATTATATTTTCGTCAACAAAAAAAAAAGATTTTATTCTACACATGGGGAATATTTTGTAAATTATCTTTTCAATATTTTGGTGGAGAATGATGACAAATATTGCCCTCTAATTTTCCTCTCTAGCTTATAACATAAATAATGACTACTTGTATGTACTATCAAGTTTTGTTTAGAAATTGTGTCACATACTGGATGCGGATATGTATAACGACCGTTTACCGTTTACCGTTTACCTTTGATCTTTTATTATTATTTGTAATCCAAAGAAAAATATTTGCATGCAATTTCTGATAACGATATAGAAAATCTTGTAATACTTGAGCTTGTACTATCAATTAAATTATTATAATACCATTAACTTTTAAGAATTTGTGTCATATAATGAGTACAGATATCATAACAAAAGTTAACTCTTGATTTAATATATTTAATATTTAATAAGCTAAGGTTGTCTCAAACATTTATAGGCCCAATGTTAACTAACAAAATGAGACTCATAGTTATATAATATTTTATTACGGGCCCTAACCTATACATAATCTTAAACGTTAAAAACAAATTTTCCCACATTGACATTATCATAATATTTTTATACGATGCACGGATAATTAATATTTTATTCACTCAAATTAATGAAGTCTAAAAAGCATGTTAATTGAAATTTTGACTAATATACCGTAATCAACTATTTCTAAAATCATAAGATCTAGATGATTAAGTTTCCTTATTATTAATATGTTTGCAATAACAAAATATTTTTTATATGTTAATGTAAATGATTGCAATAACACTTTGAAAATTCGTGCAATATTAAATTTATATATGTAAATGGTGCACTTGATGATGGGGCAAGTTTGGATTTTAGATTGGGCTAATGAAAAAGATAAAAGTAGATGATTGGCTAAAGTTGACAAACAAATAGAGATTTGATGTTGGTGGATGGGTATAAGGATAAAATGTACCCACCTTGGTGATGGGGCGAGTTTGAATTGATTGGATTTGAGAATACTCACCCAATCCTTATTTTGTATGTCACTCTAAATATTTTTTCAATATCATAGCTAATACAGTCAATTTTATTACTTCTATATAAATATTAATTGAAAGGAAAAGTGGATTATTTTTCGAATATAGGGATGTCATATTGAGAGTGAGGCGGGTTTTTTCGGGAGATTCCCCCGTGCATCAGCTAGAATTGGGGAGCGATGGAGAAAAGTTTGGTGGGTGATAGGTTTAAAAAATGTATTCGGCGATGGTGATGGGGCGAGGAGATATTACTGTTAGGTTATGATACATATGACAATTCATAAATCATGCGGAAAAACCATTTAGCCAGGAATACATATTATTTACACATAATCATATAGCATAGTTTAGATGCATACTCTTTGTTGCGTGCCTTCCCTAGCTGCGCCCGAACCGAACAAGAACAAGTCTTTAGGACTCCAAGTGTCGTCCCTCCGTAGATAGTCCACAGCACGTCCGGATCCGCCTTAAGATTGACCAACTAGAATCGCCCTTAAGGTACTAAAAATTTCGGCACTTTTGAGCGAGGAATGTGTCTGAATTTTTCTCTCAAAAACTCACTTTGAATACTTGAAAAACTTGTTATAAATTGTGAACCCAGGCCACATATTTATAGGGGTATGGAAAGAGAATTGGAATCCTATTAGGATACGAATTAATTAAATTAGAATCCTAATGAAACTCTTATTTAATTAATTTATCAAATAGAATTAGGAATTTAATCATTAAACGAATCCTGTACGTTTTAGGTTTCGTATGTGAACACTAACACCCACGCACGCACAGCAGCCCACGAGGGGCGCCATGCGCGCGCGCGCACAGCCCGAGCATCGCAGCCCACGACTGCCGCAGCCTTGGGCGCGCGCTGGGCCTGCCTTGCGGTGGGCCTGGCGCAGCCTTGGGCTGGCGTGTTGTGGCGCGCGTTTCCCTTGCTGGACGTGGGCTTGGCTTCGTGCTGGGCCTTCGTCTAGCAAGCTCGTCCGATGCTAATTCGTACGACGCGCTTCCGATTAATTTTCCGATTCCGGAATTCATTTCCGATAAGAACAATATTTAACATTTCCGATTCCAGAATTAATTTCCGTTTCGAACAAATATTTAATATTTCCGTTTCCGGAATTATTTTCCGATTCCGATAATATTTCCGATTCAGACAATATTTCCGTTTCCGACAATATTTCCGATTCCGGCAATATTTCCATTTCCGATAATATTTTCCGATTCAGACAATATTTCCGTTTCCGGCAATATTTCCGATTCCGGCAATATTTCCATTTCCGATAATATTTTCCGATACGTACCATGTTTCCGTTTCCGGTAACATCTACGACTTGGATAATATTTATATTTCCGATACGATCCATATTTCCGTTTCCGGCAATATCATCGTTTCCGGAGTATTCATTTAATTTCTTGCCTGTGACGATCTCAGCTCCCACTGAAACCAAGATCCGTCGATTCCGAATATCCATAGTTGGAGTATTTAATGCCATTAAATACTTGATCTGTTTACGTACTATTTGTGTGACCCTACGGGTTCAGTCAAGAGTAAGCTGTGGATTAATATCATTAATTCCACTTGAACTGAAGCGGCCTCTAGCTAGGCATTCAGCTCACTTGATCTCACTGAATTATTAACTTGTTAATTAATACTGAACCGCATATATTAGACTTATCATTGAATGCATACTTGGACCAAGGGCATTATTTCCTTCAGTCTCCCACTTGTCCTTAGGGACAAGTGTGCATTTCCTAATTCCTTTGTCGCTCGATGCTTGCTCTTGAACATAAGGTAAGAGTTGTCATCCTTATTATGTCCAGAGGTGTTCCTCGGTTTCAGAGTTCAACTGATCAAATAAACAGATAATCATAGCCTATGATTCATCCGAGCACGGCCATGCATTTCACAGTTTCTAGCTCTCCGAGTGGCCTTGTACAACTTTTAAGCATCTCATCCCGATTTATGGGAGGACAATCCCAATCTTGCGATCTTGAGATTAGACTTCGTTTGATAGGTGATTACCTGAGCGTTGCCTTTATAGCCTCCTTTTACGGTGCGACGGTTGGTCAACGTCAAAGTAACCAGTTCTCAAACAAGTAATCTCAAATCACTCAGGTATTGAGGATTTAGTGTCTAATAATTTTAATGAAATTTACTTATGAAAGATTTTCATCTCTTACAGTAAAGTTTCATAGGTCTTGTCCGATACTAGTCTTCACAAAGTAAGTATCTATGCAAGTAATTATGACATTGCCATGTCCACATAGTTCAAGAAAAAGAACTACTAGTCATCTTGCATTCTAATCGTCTAACGTTTTCTATGCGTCCAATTTTATAGAAAACTCCGACTAGGGACCATTTTCAACCTTTGACATTCAAGTTCACTTGATAGACATTTCTTAGTCACAGGACTGGTCCTGACAGTCTATCTTGAATATATTGTCAAATTGAAGGGACTCATCATTTAATAAACCACAAATTAAATGGAAAAATGAATTCTTTTCATTTATTGTGAATGATTAACCAATAATGTTTTACAAAGATTTAAACTCTAAAACTTTAAAACATTAAACAGAGACATCAAAGCCATTCTCCAATATGCTTGATTCCCATAGCTGCAGTGTGCGAGTTGTGCTTCGCCTGCGGCAGAGGTTTAGTCAATGGATCTGATATGTTGTCATTAGTTCCAATTTTGCTTATCTCGACTTCTTTTCTTTCAATGAACTCTCGTAGAAGGTGAAATCTACGAAGTACATGCTTGATTCTCTGGTGGTGTCTAGGCTCTTTTGCCTGTGCAATAGCTCCGTTATTATCACAATACATGGCTATTGGTCCTTTAATGGAGGGGACTACACCAAGTTCACCTATGAACTTCCTTAGCCATATAGCTTCCTTTGCTGCTTCATGTGCAGCAATGTACTCCGCTTCAGTTGTAGAATCCGCAATGGTGCTTTGCTTAGCACTTTTCCAGCTTACTGCTCCTCCGTTGAGGCAGAAGACAAACCCAGACTGTGATCTGAAATCATCTTTGTCGGTTTGGAAACTTGCGTCCATATAGCCTTTAACAATTAATTCATCATCTCCACCATAGACCAGGAAGTCATCTTTGTGCCTTTTCAGGTACTTCAGAATATTCTTGGCAGCAGTCCAATGCGCCTCTCCTGGGTCTGACTGGTATCTGCTCGTAGCACTGAGTGCATACGCAACATCCGGGCGTGTACATATCATAGCATACATTATTGAACCAATCAATGATGCATATGGAATCCCATTCATTCGTCTACGCTCATCAAGTGTTTTTGGGCACTGAGTCTTGCTTAGAGTCATTCCATGAGACATGGGTAGGTAGCCTCGCTTGGAGTCCGCCATCTTGAACCTATCAAGCACCTTATTGATATAAGTGCTTTGACTAAGTCCAATCATCCTTTTAGATCTATCTCTGTAAATCTTGATGCCCAATATGTACTGTGCTTCTCCTAGATCTTTCATCGAAAAATATTTCCCAAGCCAAATCTTGACAGAGTTCAACATAGGAATGTCATTTCCGATAAGTAATATGTCGTCGACATATAATACTAGGAAAGCAATTTTTCTCCCACTGACCTTCTTGTATACACAAGATTCGTCTGCGTTCTTGATGAAACCAAAGTCACTGACTGCTTCATCAAAACGTATATTCCAGCTCCTGGATGCCTGCTTCAATCCGTAGATTGACTTCTTTAGCTTGCATACCTTTTTAGCATTCTTTGGATCCTCAAAACCTTCAGGCTGTGTCATAAACACAGTTTCTGTTAAAACGCCGTTTAAGAAAGCAGTTTTGACATCCATCTGCCATATTTCGTAATCGTAATATGCAGCGATTGCTAACATTATCCGAATAAACTTTAGCATTGCAACTGGTGAAAAGGTTTCATCGTAATCCACACCGTGGACTTGCCTGTAACGTTTTGCAACCAATCTAGCTTTGAAAACTTCAAGTTTCTCATCCTTGTCCTTTTTCAGTTTGAAAACCCATTTGCTTCCAATGGCTTGGTAGCCATCTGGCAAATCGACCAAATCCCATACTTGGTTTTCAGACATGGAGTCTAATTCAGATTGCATGGCTTCTTGCCATTGCTTGGAGCTAGGGCTCGTCATAGCTTGTTTGTAAGTCGCAGGTTCATCACTATCAAGTAATAGAACGTCATAGCTCTCGTTCGTCAAAATACCTAAGTACCTTTCCGGTTGAGATCTATATCTTTGCGATCTACGCGGGGTAACATTTCTAGTTTGACCATAATTCTCACCAGATTCTTCTAAAGATCTCTGAGTTTCATCCTGAATGTCATCTTGAGCATTCTCTAGAGTTTGTTGTTCGACTCGAATTTCTTCGAGGTCTACTTTTCTCCCACTTGTCATTTTGGAAATGTGGTCTCTCTCCAAAAAGACACCATCTCGAGCAACAAACACCTTGTTCTCAGATGTATTGTAGAAGTAATACCCCTTTGTTTCCTTTGGATAGCCCACAAGGATACATTTGTCAGATTTTGGATGAAGTTTGTCTGAAATTAATCGTTTGACGTATATTTCACATCCCCAAATCTTAAGAAAATACACATTTGGAGGCTTTCCAAACCATAATTCATATGGAGTCTTTTCGACAGCTTTAGACGGAGCTCTATTTATAGTGAGTGCAGCTGTATTTAGTGCATGTCCCCAAAATTCTAATGGAAGTTTGGCCTGACCCATCATTGACCTGACCATGTCTAGCAAGGTTCTGTTCCTCCGTTCTGACACACCGTTCCATTGTGGTGTTGCAGGAGGAGTCAATTCTGATAGAATTCCACATTCTTTCAGATGGTCATCAAATTCATAGCTCAGATATTCACCGCCTCTATCAGACCGCAGTGCCTTAATCTTCTTGCCTAATTGATTCTCTACTTCACTCTGAAATAGCTTGAATTTGTCAAAGGATTCAGACTTATGCTTCATTAGGTAGACATAACCATACCTACTGAAGTCATCAGTGAAAGTGATAAAGTAGCTGAAACCACCTCTAGCATTTGTACTCATTGGTCCACATACATCTGTATGGATTAAACCCAATAGTTCATTTGCTCTTTCTCCAACTTTAGAGAAAGGTTGCTTTGTCATTTTGCCAAGTAAACATGATTCGCATTTACCATAATCCTCTAAGTCAAATGGTTCTAGAATTCCTTCCTTTTGAAGTCTTTCTAAGCGTTTCAAGTTTATATGGCCTAATCGACAATGCCACAGATAGGTGAGATCTGAATCATCCTTTTTGGCCTTTTTGGTATTTATGTTATATACTTGTTTGTCGTGATCTAATAAATAAAGTCCATTGACTAATCTAGCAGATCCATAAAACATCTCTTTAAAATAAAACGAACAACTATTGTCTTTTATTAAAAAGGAAAATCCCTTAGCATCTAAGCAAGAAACTGAAATGATGTTTTTAGTAAGACTTGGAACATGGAAACATTCTTCCAGTTCCAAAACTAGCCCGGAGGGCAACGACAAATAGTAAGTTCCTACAGCTAATGCAGCAATTCGTGCTCCATTTCCCACTCGTAGGTCGACTTCACCCTTGCTTAACTTTCTACTTCTTCTTAGTCCCTGTGGATTGGAACATAAGTGAGCCACAACCTGTATCTAATACCCAAGAAGTTGAATTAGCAAGTATATAGTCTATAACGAAAATACCTGAAGATGGAACGACTGTTCCGTTCTTCTGATCTTCCTTTAGCTTCAAGAAATCTCTCTTCCAATGCCCCTTCTTCTTGCAGTAGAAGCATTCGGATTCAGAAGTGGGTTGACTGACCTTCCTCTCTACAGATTTGGCGCCAGTTTGCTTAGTTGGGCTGGCCTTGTTGCCACCTTTCTTAGCATTCCTCTTCTTTCCAGATTTCTTGAACTTACCCCCACGCACCATAAGCACATCCTGCTTATCACTTTTGAGCGTCTTTTCAGCGGTCTTCAGCATACCGTGAAGCTCAGTGAGCGTTTTGTCCAGACTATTCATACTGTAGTTCAGTTTGAACTGATCATACCCGCTATGAAGAGAATGGAGGATGGTGTCTATAGCCATTTCCTGAGAAAATTGCTGATCCAGCCGACTCATATTCTCAATGAGTCCAATCATTTTGAGAACATGTGGACTTACGGGCTCGCCTTTCTTAAGCTTAGTCTCAAGAATTTGCCTATGAGTCTCGAATCTTTCGACTCGAGCCAGATCTTGGAACATGTTCTTCAACTCACTGATGATTGTGAAAGCATCTGAGTTGATGAACGTTTTCTGCAGATCCGCACTCATGGTGGCGAGCATTAGACATTTCACATCCTTGTTGGCATCAATCCAACGATTGAGGGCTGCCTGAGTGACCCCGTCGCCTGCGGCTTCGGGCATCGCCTCTTCTAGGACATACTCCTTTTCTTCCTGCATAAGAACCATTTGCAAGTTCCTTTCCCAGTCATGGAAGTTTTTCCCGTTCAACTTCTCCTTTTCGAGAATTGATCGAATGTTGAATGAATTGTTGTTTGCCATATTAAAAACTACAATTGAAAAGAATAAACAAATAAATAACCATTCACAGTTTCTCTTAATAAACTTAAATTCTAGCATACATGCATAATTCAATGTTTATTAAGCATTTTATTCAAGTTATGTGTTCCGGCAGGTGTGAATAAAATGATTCCAAGATCCTAAAATCATTGAAGAACTAAGCACAGTTTGTCGACTTAATCCTAAAACATCTTAGGTAAGCAAAAACCTTTTGCTAATAGTCTAGAAACTATTCTTGGTTGATAGGTACGTGTCTAAGAACTTATTAGGTAAACCTATCGATTTTGCCACGACATAAAAGGACTCCTTACTTATATCGTTGAGTTTCACCAAAACTAACATGTACTCACAATTATTTGTGTACCTTGCCCCTTTAGGACCAATAAGTAACACCTCGCTGAGCGAAAACTATTACTAGATTGATGTAAAGGATATCCAAGCAAGTGTATATTTTGGCATGGCACCTTTTAACTCAATTTTTAAGTTTGGAACTTAAGGCTCTTACTATGTTGGTTAGATTTTAGGTGAACTAAAATCCTTAATCATGCAACATAATCAAGCTTATGATCTCATGCATTTTAAGACATATTTAAAAGCAATAAATAACTTAAAACATGCATAAGATAAATGTGATCTAGTATGGCCCCACTTCATCTTGAAGTTTTAACTTCAAAGTCCGTCTTGAAAATCTCCGTGGGAGGCACCATTTTCTTCAAATAGGATAAGCTATAATTAAAACTAATTACAACTATTTGATGGTACGCAGACCATATTTGAATTGAAAAACAACTTTGGTACTTTAGACCAATTACATTCAAATTAATGGTACGCAGACCATATTTTCTATCCTATTTGGGCCATATTAGTCACTTCATAACCTGCAAAACAGTACATATACAATATATACCATTCACCCATTCATTATCATGAATGGCCCACATAGCTGGTTAGTAAAACACATTATGCATCACGTAAACATTTGCAGTAATTAATCAAGGGCACCAATAATCTACCAATTATTCAGTCCTTATTAATTCTAATCAAGTTGTTTTAACCTTAAGGATTTGTAGACCTAATCAAGAGTTTATGACTAAAAGGGCTCCCACTTAAACCAATAAATTCATATGCTTTACAAATTTTAAACATAAAAATGTATTTCTAGTCTAACCGGAAACATACAAATTTAATTAAAATTTAAAGCTCATATAAATTTATAATTGAATCCAAAAAGTTTAATTTAATTTCAGTCGTATTTAAATTAATTCATGATTTTAATTTTAGTAAAATAATTAGAATAAATAGAATTTATTATAATTACAATATTCAAAATTAAAATCCAAGAAAATAATTTAAATTATTAATTTTAAAATTAATTAAAATTACATAAACTGAAAATTTCAAATTAAACATTCAAAACGATCTAGACACGTGTCATCAAATCAAATGTGGTTTCGCTAATGACACGTGTCATCTAATCAAATGTGGTTTCGCTAATGACATGTGTCATCTAATCAAATGTGGTTTCTCTTTTTAAATACGAGGTATAGATTTATATTTAGATTATAAACCGTGCATTGCATGGGCACTATACTAGATATAGACTATTCACAAGTGGGGACACCAAAAAGTCATTTACCTTAATGACTGATATGCTCGCAAATAGCACATCATTAGGAGCCATTTAGGATCTCTTTTGTGCTCATTTTAGCTTATATTAGTTTCATATAGGCGCATTTAGAGAAGTTCCTACTCTACTTCCTTTCTTTGCTTGTTTTCTATGGAGAGCTCATATTTCCCCACTTTTTAGACCAAGCTAAAGAGACACACGGAGTACGAATGTCCCTCTATCCAAAAAGAGAGATTGACCACACCAATAGGGCGCAAGAGCGAGCTTCAAGGCAACCTCGTCATCCCATCTCATCACTATCATTGAAGGCTTCTACGAAGAGAAAGAAAAGTATGGGTGAAAAGATGTTAGGTTATGATTCATATGACAAAACATAAATCATGCGGAAAAACCATAAAGCCAGGAAAGCATATTATTTACACATAATCATTTAGCATAGTTTAGATGCATACACTTTGTTGCGTGCCCTCCCTAGCTGCGTCCGAACCGAACAAGAACAAGTCTTTAGGACTCCAAGTGCCGTCCCTCCGTAGATAGTCCACAGCACGTCCGGATCCGCCTTAAGCTTGACCAACTAGAATCGCCCTTAAGGTTGCTTAGGAATTTCGGCTATTTAGGTGCAAGTGTATGGCTGATTTTTCTTCAAAATCGTACCTTTAGAATACTTCAATTGTGTCTATAAATTATGACCCTAGGCACCTATTTATAGAGGTATGGAAAAGGAACTGGAATCCTACTAGGATACGAATTAATTAAACTAGAATCCTAGTAGAACTCTTATTTAATTAATTTATCCTTTTAGGATTAGGAATTTAATCATATATCGAATCATGATAGCTTTAGGATTCGTACAGCACGTACACGAGCATCGCACGAGCACCGCACACTCGCGTAGGCCTTGCGGCCCATGCTGAGCGCACAGTGCTCGGCCCATGCTCCTGCCAGTGTCCGCGCTGGGCCTGGTCTTGCGCTGGGCCTGGTCGAGGCTTGGCGTGTGTTGGTGATGCGTGTGGCTTGCTGGGCGATGGCCTGGCTTCGTGCTGGGCCTTCGTCTAGCGAGCCTCGTTCGATGCTAATTCGTACGATACGCTTCCGATTAAATTTCCGATTCCGTAAATCATTTCCGATACGAACAATATTCAATATTTCCGATTCCGGAATTAATTTCCGTTTCGAACAAATATTTAATATTTCCGTTTCCCGAATTATGTTCCGATTCCGATAATATTTCCGATTCTGACAATATTTCCGTTCCCGGCAATATTTCCGATTCCGGCAATATTTCCATTTCCATTAATATTTTCCGATACGTACCATGTTTCCGTTTCCGGCAACATTTACGACTTGGATAATATTTATATTTCCGATACGATCCATATTTCCGTTTCCGGTAATACCATCGTTTCCGGAGTATTCATTTCTTGCTTGTGACGATCTCAGCTCCCAATGAAACCAAGATCCGTCGATTCCGAATATCCATAGATGGAGTATTTAATGCCATTAAATACTTGATCCGTTTACGTACTATTTGTGTGGCCCTACGGGTTCAGTCAAGAGTAAGTTGTGGATTAATATAATTAATTCCACTTGAACTGAAGCGGCCTCTGGCTAGGCATTCAGCTCACTTGATCTTACTGAATTATTAACTTGTTAATTAATACTGAACCGCATTTATTAGACTTAATATTATATGCATACTTGGACCAAGGGCATTATTTCCATCAGTGTCCCACTTGTCCCTAAGGACAAGTGTGCATTTCCTAATTCCTTTGTCGCTTGATGCTTGCTCTTGAACATAAGGTAAGAGTTGTCATCCTTATTACGTCCAGAGGTGTTTCTCGGTTTCAGAGTTCAACTGATAAAATAAACAGATAATCATAGCCTATGATTCATCCGAGCACGGCCATGCATTTTACAGTTTCTAGCTCTCCGAGTGGCCTTGTACAACTTTTAAGCATCTCATCCCGATTTATGGGAGGACAATCCCAATCTTGCGATCTTGAGATTAGACTTCGTTTGATAGGTGATTACCTGAGCGTTGCCTTTATAGCCTCCTTTTACGGTGCGACGGTTGGTCAATGTCAAAGCAACCAGTTCTCAAACAAGTAATCTCAAATCACTCAGGTATTGAGGATTTAGTGTCTAATAATTTTAATGAAATTTACTTATGACAGATTTTCATCTCTTACAGTAAAGTTTCATAGGTCTGTCCGATACTAGTCTTCCCAAAGTAAGTATCTATGCAAATGATTATGACATTGCCATGCCCACATAGTTCAAGAAACAGAACTACTAGTCATCTTGCATTCTAGTCGTCTAACGTTTTCTATGAGTCCAATTTTATAGAAAACTCCGACCAGGGACCATTTTCAACTTTTGACATTCAAGTTCACTTGATAGACATTTCTTAGTCACAGGACTGGTCCTGACAGTCTATCTTGAATATATCGTCAAATTGAAGGGACTCATCATTTAATACTAAACGAAGATTAAATGGAATATGAAAACACATTTCATATATGATAAATGTTCAACCCCAATGTTTTACAACCATGGGCCTCAAACCCATCTTTAAACAGTGCGTGGAATTCAAAGCTATGCTTGATTTCCAGTGCCACAATGTGAGTGTTGTTTCTCACTTGTTGCATAGGTTTAGTTATCATGCTTTGCCAATCTTAATATCCTTTTCATCGAATGTTTTTCGAGATAGGATGATAAGATCTTTTGAGTTTGTTTATTATGTGATCTAGTCTTTCTTACTACATTAGTGGTTCTACGCATTTTGCAATGAAGAACCATTAAGTCAACAGACATGTGATGTTCCCAAGTTCATTGAAGAACTCAGTAATATAAACAACTCAGTTTTATTTCTTCTTAGGCAATAAGTACTTTTACTTCAACTGTTTAGGTTGCTAGTGATGCTTTGTTTGGATTTACTTATCCAAGCAGTTCATAGATATGCGGAAGACTTTCCAACTATATCTTAGAACATAGAAATTAATATTTAATTTCCTACGCAACAACCCATGGTATCCAATCCATGTCGCCATTTCAAAACACGATGCTCTTTAGCTCGTCCTTGTCAATGGTTAACTCCAAAGGGTCTTGCTTGATCCTTTGCCAGTGTTTATGCGTGTAGCATCAATATTTAGCATATCTTTATTTCCTTGAATCAAGAACTATTCCTATGTACATTTTCAAGTACCATAAGTTTTTCTTGATCTCAATCTAGTTGATCTTCACTTAGATCAATAGAGATTGGTATATGTTCGTTATGCCTAAAGCCATACGATACATTTTTGGCGATCCTCATATTATATCATACATGATAAATTCTTTTGCAGAATTATTCTCAATTGAATTCTATTCATGTAACTTTAGCTCATTCAATTTCAGCAGATACTGAATCCAGCTAAATTCTTTGACATATAATATAGGTTTAAGAATCTCACTTGGATCCTTTGATAATTAACTTAGTAAATGCTTATACATAGTTCAAGCATTCATTACTTAGATTTATTCACATGGTTCGAATATCTCCAATGGAGTCTTTCGTGTTTGATTTAGTAAATGCCATTACTAATCTAAAACAATATTATAAGATCTTTGAAAATAGATCTTAATACCCAGTATGTACTAAGTTTCGCCTTGGTCCGTCATTGATGAATAACCTTTTAGCATTTGAATGTTATTTCACAATAGAGAGATATGTGTGTGATGCACATAGGACCAATTAAGTTTTCGGTACTCCCACTAAACTTCTTTTATATCTATAAGAATCATGTACATTTTATGAAACTAAAATACTTATTAGCTTCACTAAAATACAATTCCAATTCCCAGTTGCTTGCTTAAATCTGTACTTAGATTTCATAAGCTAGCTTTCCTTTTCAAGCTTTATTTATTTGGATCCACAAATCCTATGACATACTATGTACATAGTTTCTTCCAACATTTGAGTGAGGAATACGTTTTGTCCTCCAATTGCCATATGTACCAATATGCAATCATTACTTGAATTATAGACTTAAGCATTATGATTATGCATGAGGTTTCAACACAATCCACACCGTGAATTTGCTTGTAACCTTTAGCAACTAATCTAGCTTTGTGTTTGATGGTTTTTATCCTTAAAACTAATTTGCAACCAATTGGTGTAAACCATTCTTGCAAATCAACAAAATTTTCAATTTTGTCATCAAAACATTGAGTATGTTTTATGGCCTTTAACCAATTAAACATATAGTATATATATGGCCTCTAACCATTTTAGGGAATCTATATTTCGTCATAGCTTTCTTACAAGTGACAAACTCATTAATCTTTGTGATAATAGTTTGAATGCAAGTTGTAGGTTTCTTCACTATCTAATAGAAGAATCTTATAGTTTCATTGACCCGAACTCTATGTTTCTTCACTATCAAATAGAAGAATATCATAGTTCCAGTGATTTGAACACTATGCCTACTTGAGTATAGAACATCAAACAAATAGAATATCAAAACAGAACTTGAAAGTCCTTTGAGTATTCTGTTCTCCTTGAAGCACTTGTAAAGTCTTCTAAGAGATGTCTATTCTTTAAAGCCACTTCTAAAGTCCTTAAAGAATAAGCTCGGATTTTCTGAAGCACTTCGAAAAGCCTCCGGAATGTCCGTTTATGTTTGTTGTTCGCCTCGAAGACTTTCGAGGTCTATTTTCTCCCACTTGTCATTTTGGAAACGAATCTCCAAAAGGACATTATTTCGAGCAAACAAACATTATGTTCTCAAAAATTCGTGGTAGAAATAATACCCTTGTGTCTCATTTGAATAAATCACAATGAAACATATATCTAGTCTTGGGCCTTAGTTTGTTGAATAACAAACACTAAGCTCCCACCGAGTTTAGCAACTCTTTAGATATATATAATTGAAAAGATATCCTGAAATTACTTTTCAATAGCTTTGACGAATTTGGTTTAGTTTGGTGGTAGTTGAGCATTTTGTTTAGAAATTATAGGAAAATTCTTTATGATTCATCATTGATCGAATCAAGTACTAATTGACTTCGATCATTCCAACTTCGATATGCCATATCTTATGGAGCTAGATTGTGAATTTACTACACACAATCATTGATGACCATTCTTGACTTAAGTAATCATCAACATGATCTAACCTAGATCTTTATGATTTCTTGCCAAGTGGATTTTATACTTCTTGATCTTTGAACTAGCCAAACAGATTCAACTTATATCATATTTGAGTAAATAAACCTATATTCACTCAAATCCATGTGAAATAACAAAGTCATAAAATCTTTCTTTAGCTTTGAACTCTATTGTCTAGGCGTTCTAACAATAGTTCATATCTTTTGTTACTTTCAACAAGTAAGACTAGCTTGTCTTGAATGATCTAGAAATCAATCAACTTTCAAAAGTCCATTAAAATAGAGCTTATGAATGTTAACTTGTTGATATGGTCTAAGCAACAATGCCAAAGATTAGTGGAACTCAAATCAAGGGGTTGATTTGAACCTAGTAAAGTTTTTATTGTTAAAGAGTTGTTTGTTTTTAATCAAGCATATTGACTCAACCCGTAAATGACCATTTCATTCAAATAAACAAACAAACATTGTTTTTGTTCTTCTGAATGTGAGTCTTTCTGTGTTTGAAGCAGAAATTTAGGTATGCTGATTGTGGAACAAAATAACTATTAAGTTCCAGCCTTTTAAAGGACTTAAAACAAACTTTAGATGACCCTACAACTAATGTAGCATTGCCATGCTTCATTTCCCACTTGTAGGTCATTAGTGTAGCCTAGCTACCATTGTTTGAGTTATTACCGAAGTAAGAACCTCAAGCGGTATATGATACCAAGGAAGTTTGATTTCTAGGTCACTTCTCTTTAAATATTAACTTTTAGGTAGAAACGAAATCGTAAAATTTCTTTCATTTGTTCCTTGTTTTCCTATTTCTTGTACCCTTTCTTATAGTCTTAGGAATTGACTTCTCTAGTGTTGACTTTTATACTTTGTTAGACATGTTTAATGTTATTCCAACAATGTTCTTACCATTTAATTTATGTTGAATATTCTGTTTCAACTAGATGATCTTACCAGAAGCTTCTAAAGTTCTCTAAGCATCGATCTATTCAAATGTCTAGAGACTAGACTCATTCGAGAATTAAATGGACAGAGATATTAGGTTGTTAACCATTGGTAAAGCTGGGCGTTTAAACTCAATGCTTTATGATCTCAAAACTACATTGTATTTTGAATTCACAAGCACCAATCGGTTTGCCATTCGACTTTGATACTCGAAACCAACCATAAAAGTCGCTAAAATAAACGTACATTTTAAATTGCTCACTTTCTCTCATTTCCGTGAATCGTCCTTGGATTCACTACCAATCGAGGAAATTTACTGTTACCTTTCTAAAAGGATTTACTGCAGTGCAAGATATTTAATTATAAACAATAATTAAAACATATATTGAAGCATGCAAAGTCTAAACATTTATCATGAATAATAACTTGAAAATTAAAGCAATCATGCAATTTAAACAAGTTATTAGCATTTTATTCGAATTTATTGTTCCGGCAGGTGTGAATAAAATGATTCCAAGACCCTAAAAACCATTGAAGAATTAAGCACATTATGTATTTAGACTCAATTCTAAAATATTTTAGGTAAGCAAAAGCCTTTTGCTAATAGTCTAGAAACTACTCTTGGTTGATAGGTGAAGGAAATAATGCCCTTGGTCCAAGTATGCATTCTATGTTAAGTCTAATAAATGCGGTTCAGTATTAATTAACAAGTTAATAATTCAGTGAGATCAAGTGAGCTGAATGCCTAGCTAGAGGCCGCTTCAGTTCAAGTGGAATTAATGATATTAATCCACAGCTTACTCTTGACTGAACCCGTAGGGTCACACAAATAGTACGTAAACGGATCAAGTATTTAATGGCATTAAATACTCCATCTATGAATATTCGGAACCGACGGATCTTGGTTTCAGTGGGAGCTAAGATCGTCACAGGCAAGAAATGAATACTCCGGAAACGATGATATTGCCGGAAACGGAAATATGGATCGTATCGGAAATATGAATATTATCCAAGTCGTAGATGTTGCCGGAAACGGAAACATGGTACGTATCGGAAAATATTATTGGAAATGGAAATATTACCAGAATCGGAAATATTGCCGGAAACGGAAATATTGTCAGAATCAGAAATATTACCGGAATCGGAAAATAATTCCGGAAACGGAAATATTAAATATTTGTTCGAAAGGGAAATTAATTCCGGAATCGGAAATATTAAATATTGTTCGTATCGGAAATAAATTCCGGAACTGGAAATTTAATCGGAAGCGTATCGTACGAATTAGCATCGGACGAGGCCTGCCGGACGAAGGCCCAGCACGAAGCCGGGCCATCGCCCAGCAAGCACGCGCGCCACAAGCCCAGCCAAGGCAGCGCCCAGGCCTACCGCAAGGCAGGCCCAGCGCGCGCCAAGGCCACGGATGCGTGGGCCGCGCTGCGTGGGCTGCTGCTCGCACGCGCATGGGCAGCCCTTGTGGCTGCCGTGTGTGTGTGAGTTTGTGCTCATGCGTGATTCCTAAATCTACAAGAGTTAGTGTATGATTAAATTCCTATTCCTAATTGGATAAATTAATTAAATAGAATTCATGTAGGATTCTAATTTCAATTAATTCGTATCCTACTAGGATTACGATTCCTTTTCCATAACTCTATAAATAAAGGCCTAGGGGTCATTATTTATACACAAGTTTTAAGTATTCAAAACTAAGATTTTTAAGCAGAAAAATCAGCCAATATTCTTGCCTACCTAACCGAAAATATTAGAACCTTAAGGGCGATTCTAGTTGGTCAATCTTAAGGCGGATCCGGACGTGCTGTGGACTATCTACGGAGGGACGACACTTGGAGTCCTAAAGACTTGTTCTTGTTCGGTTCGGGCGCAGCTAGGGAAGGCACGCAACAAAGAGTATGCATCTAAACTATGCTAAATGATTATGTGTAAATAATATGTTTCCTGGCTTTATGGTTTTTCCGCATGATTTATGAACTGTCATATGAATCATAACCTAACAGTGGTATCACGAGCCCCTTATTATTTTCATAATCTAAATTGCATGAACATGGTTAAATATTACAAATTTGCAAGAATTAAAAGGGGTGATTAATTTTCGTAATTGTTAATTAATTGCAAATTGCGTTTATTTAATTATACGTACGCAGTTTTTCGGCAGTTTCTTCGTTACTCATCCAAATCGAGTGATTTTTGTGTCAATTCCGCATGTAAAAGGCATTCTAAAATTTTGACAAAAATAAGTATTTTTCTGCCGAACCCAGAATTCTCAAATTCGAAGCCTAGCTATGACTTTTCGAAGGTTTTAGTTTTTCGAATGCAAAATTTCGTAAATTTAAGATGTTAAATTAAATATTTGCGATTCTTGTTGATAAATCTTGAATTTTTGATTGACCTACTGCATATGTTTAACAAGTTTGAATGCCTAGTCTTGTTAATTATGCAATCTAATTTGTAATTATGATTAATTTGTTGAAAATTAGAATAATTTAGAATTAATTTGATTTTCATAATTAATTGTAATTTAATTAGAAACCTATGATTAAAAACCACCATAAAAATTGTAAATTTACGATAAATTTTAAATTTTTATGACCTAGACTTGAATCCATAACAATCGGAAATCAATTGGATAATAAATTTTCGATTTTTCGCCCTAAAATTATGAAATTAATATTATTTATTAATTTGTCATTAATTTTAAATATAAATTTTAAATTTTTATGCGATTCGTTCATAAAACTTGCACGCACGAAGCAATGGACGCTTCGTGTTACCCTTAAGGGGTGTTGTATAATACGGGCATGCGACGACGAGCAAGGGAGCTCGTCGCCCGTGCGGCACGAATGCAATGAGCAAGGGCGTAGTGCACGAGCACAAGGCAGCAGCCCTGCCTTGTGTCGTGTGCCACGAGCAATGAACGAATGGGCATGGGCGAAGGGCGAGCCAAGGCAGTCGCGTGTGGGCAGCAAGCGAGCTGCGCCACAACGCGCGCTGCCTCGCACAAGAGCGCGCAGCCTCGCGCGCAGCGAGCGCAAGCTCGCGTGCCACGAGCGCTGCGCCCAGCATTACTCGCACGCACAGCGAGCGATGTCGCGCCCCAGCGAGCGATGGCTCGCGCGCGCAGCGAGCGATGTCGCGCGCCCAGCGAGCGATGTCGCGCGCCCAGCGAGCGATGGCTCGCGCGCCCAGCGAGCGATGTCGCGCGCCCAGCGAGCGATGTCGCGCGCGCGCACTGCGAGCGATAGCTCGCGTGCGATGAGCGCTGGCGCGCGCAGCGAGCACCAATGCGTGCGGAGGCTTGCGATAGGGAAGCAGCAGCTATGCGACGAGCGCATGGGCTGCGCGCACATGGCCAGCAATGGCTGTGTGCGTACGGCCCATGGGCGTGCAACGCGTAGGGTGTTTGCGTTACGATTAGATCGTTTTGAATGTTTAATTTGAAAATTTCAGTTCACGTAATTTTAATTAATTTTAAAATTAATAATTTGAATTATTTTCTTGGATTTTAATTTTGAATATTATAATTATAATAAATGTTATTTATTCTAATTATTTTACTAAAATTAAAATCATGAATTAATTTAAATACGACTGAAATTAAATTAAATTTTTGGATTCAATTATAAATTGATATGAGCTTTAAATTTTAATTAAATTTGTATGTTTCCGGTTGGACTAGAAATACATTTTTATGTTTAAAATTGGTAAAGCATATGAATTTATTGGTTTAAGTGGGAGCGCTTTTTAGTCATAAACTCTTGATTAGGTCTACAAATCCTTAAGGTTAAAACAACTTGATTAGAATTAATAAGGACTGAATAATTGGTAGATTATTGGTGCCCTTGATTAATTGCTGCAAATGTTTACGTGATGCATAATGTGTTTTACTAACCAGCTATGTGGGCCATTCATGATAATGAATGGGTGAATGGTATATATTGTATATGTACTGTTTTGCAGGTTATGAAGTGACTAGTATGGCCCAAATAGGATAGAAAATATGGTCTGCGTACCATTAATTTGAATGTAATTGGTCTAAAGTACCAAAGTTATTTTTCAATTCAAATATGGTCTGCGAACCATCAAATAGTTGTAATTAGTTATAGCTTATCCTATTTGAAGAAAATGGTGCCTCCCACGGAGATTTTCAAGACGGACTTTGAAGTCAAAGCTTCAAGATGAAGTCGGGCCATACTAGATCACAAATATCTTATGCATGTTTTAAGTTATTTATTGCTTTAAATATGTCTTAAAATGCATGAGATCAAAAGCTTGATTATGTTGCATGATTAAGGATTTTAGTTCACTTAAAATCTAACCAACATAGTAAGAGCCTTAAGTTCCAAACTTAAAAATTGAGTTAAAAGGTGCCATGCCAAAATATACACTTGCTTGGATATCCTTTACATCAATCTAGTAATAGTTTTCGCTCAGCGAGGTGTTACTTATTGGTCCTAAAGGGGCAAGGTACACAAATAATTGTGAGTACATGTTAGTTTTGGTGAAACTCAACGATATAAGTAAGGAGTCCTTTTATGTCGTGGCAAATTCGATGGGTTTACCTAATAAGTTCTTAGACGTACCTATCAACCAAGAATAGTTTCTAGACTATTAGCAAAAGGCTTTTGCTTACCTAAGATGTTCTAGGATTAAGTCGACAAACTGTGCTTAGTTCTTCAATGATTTTAGGATCTTGGAATCATTTTATTCACACCTGCCGGAACACATAACTTGAATAAAATGCTTAATAAACATTGAATTATGCATGAATGCTAGAATTTAAGTTTATTAAGAGAAACTGTGAATGGTTATTTATTTGTTTATTCTTTTCAATTGTAGTTTTTTTATGGCAAACAACAATTCATTCAACATTCGATCAATTCTCGAAAAGGAGAAGTTGAACGGGAAAAACTTCCTTGACTGGCAAAGGAACTTGCAAATAGTTCTTATGCAGGTAGAAAAGGAGTATGTCCTAGATGAGGCGATGCCCGAAGCTCCAGGCGACGGGGTCACTCAGGCAGCCCTCAATCTTTGGATTGATGCCAACAAGGATGTGAAATGTCTAATGCTCGCCACCATGAGTGCGGATCTGCAGAAAACGTTCATCAACTCAGATGCTTTCACAATCATCAGTGAGTTGAAGAACATGTTCCAAGATCTGGCTCGAGTCGAAAGATTCGAGACTCATAGGCAAATTCTTGAGACCAAGCTTAAGAAAGGCGAGCCCGTAAGTCCACATGTTCTCAAAATGATTGGACTCATTGAGAATATGAGTCGGCTGGATCAGCAATTTTCTCAGGAAATGGCTATAGACACCATCCTCCATTCTCTTCATAGCGGGTATGATCAGTTCAAACTGAACTACAGTATGAATAGTCTGGACAAAACGCTCACTGAGCTTCACGGTATGCTGAAGACCGCTGAAAAGACGCTCAAAAGTGATAAGCAGGATGTGCTTATGGTGCGTGGGGGCAAGTTCAAGAAATCTGGAAAGAAGAGGAATGCTAAGAAAGGTGGCAACAAGGCCAGCCCAACTAAGCAAACTGGCGCCAAATCTGCAAAGAGGAAGGTCAGTCAACCCACTTCTAAATCCGAATGCTTCTACTGCAAGAAGAAGGGGCATTGGAAGAGAGATTGCTTGAAGCTAAAGGAAGATCAGAAGAACGGAACAGTCGTTCCATCTTCAGGTGTTTTCGTTATAGACTGTATGCTTGCTAATTCAACTTCTTGGGTATTAGATACAGGTTGTGGCTCACACTTATGTTCCAATCCACAGGGACTAAGAAGAAGTAGAAAGTTAAGCAAGGGTGAAGTCGACCTACGAGTGGGAAATGGAGCACGGATTGCTGCATTAGCTGTAGGAACTTACTATTTGTCGTTGCCCTCCGGGCTAGTTTTGGAACTGGAAGAATGTTTCCATGTTCCAAGTCTTACTAAAAACATCATTTCAGTTTCTTGCTTAGATGCTAAGGGATTTTCCTTTATAATAAAAGACAATAGTTGTTCGTTTTATTTTAAAGAGATGTTTTATGGATCTGCTAGATTAGTCAATGGACTTTATTTATTAGATCACGACAAACAAGTATATAACATAAATACCAAAAAGGCCAAAAAGAATGATTCAGATCTCACCTATCTGTGGCATTGTCGATTAGGCCATATAAACTTGAAACGCTTAGAAAGACTTCAAAGGGAAGGAATTCTAGAACCATTTGACTTAGAGGATTATGGTAAATGCGAATCATGTTTACTTGGCAAAATGACAAAGCAACCTTTCTCTAAAGTTGGAGAAAGAGCAAATGAACTATTGGGTTTAATCCATACAGATGTATGTGGACCAATGAGTACAAATGCTAGAGGTGGTTTCAGCTACTTTATCACTTTCACTGATGACTTCAGTAGGTATGGTTATGTCTACCTAATGAAGCATAAGTCTGAATCCTTTGACAAATTCAAGGAATTTCAGAGTGAAGTAGAGAATCAATTAGGCAAGAAGATCAAGGCACTGCGGTCTGATAGAGGCGGTGAATATCTGAGCTATGAATTTGATGACCATCTGAAAGAATGTGGAATTCTATCAGAATTGACCCCTCCTGGAACACCACAATGGAACGGTGTGTCAGAACGGAGGAACAGAACCTTGCTAGACATGGTCAGGTCAATGATGGGTCAGGCCGAACTTCCATTAGAATTTTGGGGACATGCACTAAATACAGCTGCACTCACTATAAATAGAGCTCCGTCTAAAGCTGTCGAAAAGACTCCATACGAATTATGGTTTGGAAAGCCTCCAAATGTGTCTTTTCTTAAGATTTGGGGATGTGAAGTATACGTCAAACGATTAATTTCAGACAAACTTCATCCAAAATCTGACAAATGTATCCTTGTGGGCTATCCAAAGGAAACAAAGGGGTATTACTTCTACAATACATCTGAGAACAAAGTGTTTGTTGCTCGAGATGGTGTCTTTTTGGAGAAGGATCACATTTCCAAAATGACAAGTGGGAGAAAAGTAGACCTCGAAGAAATTCGAGTCGAACAACAAACTCTAGAGAATGCTCAAGATGACATTCAAGATGAAACTCAGAGATCTTTAGAAGAATCTGGTGAGAATCATGGTCAATCTAGAAATGTTACCCCGCGTAGATCGCAAAGATATAGATCTCAACCGGAAAGGTACTTGGGTATTTTGACGAACAAGAGCTATGACGTTCTATTACTTGAAAGTGATGAACCTGCGACTTACAAGCAAGCTATGACGAGCCCTAGCTCCAAGCAATGGCAAGAAGCCATGCAATCTGAATTAGACTCCATGTCTGAAAACCAAGTATGGGATTTGGTCGATTTGCCAGATGGCTACCAAGCCATTGGAAGCAAATGGGTTTTCAAACTGAAAAAGGACAAGGATGGGAAACTTGAAGTTTTCAAAGCTAGATTGGTTGCAAAAGGTTACAGGCAAGTCCACGGTGTGGATTACGATGAAACCTTTTCACCAGTTGCAATGCTAAAGTCTATTCGAATAATGTTAGCAATCGCTGCATATTACGATTACGAAATATGGCAGATGGATGTCAAAACTGCTTTCTTAAACGGCGTTTTAACAGAAACTGTGTTTATGACACAGCCTGAAGGTTTTGAGGATCCAAAGAATGCTAAAAAGGTATGCAAGCTAAAGAAGTCAATCTACGGATTGAAGCAGGCATCCAGGAGCTGGAATATACGTTTTGATGAAGCAGTCAGTGACTTTGGTTTCATCAAGAACGCGGACGAATCTTGTGTATACAAGAAGGTCAGTGGGAGCAAAATTGCTTTCCTAGTATTATATGTCGACGACATATTGCTTATCGGAAATGACATTCCTATGTTGAACTCTGTCAAGATTTGGCTTGGGAAATGTTTTTCGATGAAGGATCTAGGAGAAGCACAGTACATATTGGGCATCAAGATTTACAGAGATAGATCTAAAAAGATGATTGGACTTAGTCAAAGCACTTATATCAATAAGGTGCTTGATAGGTTCAAGATGGCGGACTCCAAGCGAGGCTACCTACCCATGTCTCATAGTATGACTCTAAGCAAGACTCAGTGCCCAAAAACACTTGATGAGCGTAGACGAATGAATGGGATTCCATATGCATCATTGATTGGTTCAATAATGTATGCTATGATATGTACACGCCCGGATGTTGCGTACGCACTCAGTGCTACGAGCAGATACCAGTCAGACCCAGGAGAGGCGCATTGGACTGCTGCCAAGAACATTCTGAAGTACCTGAAAAGGCACAAAGATGACTTCCTGGTCTATGGTGGAGATGATGAATTAATTGTTAAAGGCTATACGGACGCAAGTTTCCAAACCGACAAAGATGATTTCAGATCACAGTCTAGGTTTGTCTTCTGCCTCAACGGAGGAGCAGTAAGCTGGAAAAGTGCTAAGCAAAGCACCATTGCGGATTCTACAACTGAAGCGGAGTACATTGCTGCACATGAAGCAGCAAAGGAAGCTATATGGCTAAGGAAGTTCATAGGAGAACTAGGTGTAGTCCCCTCCATTAAAGGACCAATAGCCCTGTATTGTGATAATAACGGAGCTATTGCACAGGCAAAAGAGCCTAGACACCACCAGAGAGTCAAGCATGTACTTCGTAGATTTCACCTTCTACGAGAGTTCGTTGAAAGAAAAGAAGTCGAGATAAGCAAAATTGGAACTGATGACAACATATCAGATCCATTAACTAAACCTCTGCCGCAAGCGAAGCACAACTCGCACACTGCAGCTATGGGAATCAAGCATATTGGAGAATGGCTTTGATGTCTCTGTTTAATGTTTTAAAGTTTTAGAGTTTAAATCTTTGTAAAACATTATTGGTTAATCATTCACAATAAATGAAAGGAATTCATTTTTCCATTTAATTTGTGGTTTATTAAATGATGAGTCCCTTCAACTTGACGATATATTCAAGATAGACTGTCAGGACCAGTCCTGTGACTAAGAAATGTCTATCAAGTGAACTTGAATGTCAAAGGTTGAAAATGGTCCCTAATCGGAGTTTTCTATAAAATTGGACGCATAGAAAACGTTAGACGATTAGAATGCAAGATGACTAGTAGTTCTGTTTCTTGAACTATGTGGACATGGCAATGTCATAATCATTTGCATAGATACTTACTTTGGGAAGACTAGTATCGGACAAGACCTATGAAACTTTACTGTAAGAGATGAAAGTCTGTCATAAGTAAATTTCATTAAATTATTAGACACTAAATCCTCAATACCTGAGTGATTTGAGATTACTTGTTTGAGAACTGGTTGCTTTGACGTTGACCAACCGTCGCACCGTAAAAGGAGGCTATAAAGGCAACGCTCAGGTAATCACCTATCAAACGAAGTCTAATCTCAAGATCGCAAGATTGGGATTGTCCTCCCATAAATCGGGATGAGATGCTTAAAAGTTGTACAAGGCCACTCGGAGAGCTAGAAACTGTGAAATGCATGGCCGTGCTCGGATGAATCATAGGCTATGATTATCTGTTTATTTGATCAGTTGAACTCTGAAACCGAGGAACACCTCTGGACATAATAAGGATGACAACTCTTACCTTATGTTCAAGAGCAAGCATCGAGCGACAAAGGAATTAGGAAATGCACACTTGTCCCTAAGGACAAGTGGGAGACTGAAGGAAATAATGCCCTTGGTCCAAGTATGCATTCTATGTTAAGTCTAATAAATGCGGTTCAGTATTAATTAACAAGTTAATAATTCAGTGAGATCAAGTGAGCTGAATGCCTAGCTAGAGGCCGCTTCAGTTCAAGTGGAATTAATGATATTAATCCACAGCTTACTCTTGACTGAACCCGTAGGGTCACACAAATAGTACGTAAACGGATCAAGTATTTAATGGCATTAAATACTCCATCTATGAATATTCGGAACCGACGGATCTTGGTTTCAGTGGGAGCTAAGATCGTCACAGGCAAGAAATGAATACTCCGGAAACGATGATATTGCCGGAAACGGAAATATGGATCGTATCGGAAATATGAATATTATCCAAGTCGTAGATGTTGCCGGAAACGGAAACATGGTACGTATCGGAAAATATTATTGGAAATGGAAATATTACCAGAATCGGAAATATTGCCGGAAACGGAAATATTGTCAGAATCGGAAATATTACCGGAATCGGAAAATAATTCCGGAAACGGAAATATTAAATATTTGTTCGAAACGGAAATTAATTCCGGAATCGGAAATATTAAATATTGTTCGTATCGGAAATAAATTCCGGAACTGGAAATTTAATCGGAAGCGTATCGTACGAATTAGCATCGGACGAGGCCTGCCGGACGAAGGCCCAGCACGAAGCCGGGCCATCGCCCAGCAAGCACGCGCGCCACAAGCCCAGCCAAGGCAGCGCCCAGGCCTACCGCAAGGCAGGCCCAGCGCGCGCCAAGGCCACGGATGCGTGGGCCGCGCTGCGTGGGCTGCTGCTCGCACGCGCATGGGCAGCCCTTGTGGCTGCCGTGTGTGTGTGAGTTTGTGCTCATGCGTGATTCCTAAATCTACAAGAGTTAGTGTATGATTAAATTCCTATTCCTAATTGGATAAATTAATTAAATAGAATTCATGTAGGATTCTAATTTCAATTAATTCGTATCCTACTAGGATTACGATTCCTTTTCCATAACTCTATAAATAAAGGCCTAGGGGTCATTATTTATACACAAGTTTTAAGTATTCAAAACTAAGATTTTTAAGCAGAAAAATCAGCCAATATTCTTGCCTACCTAACCGAAAATATTAGAACCTTAAGGGCGATTCTAGTTGGTCAATCTTAAGGCGGATCCGGACGTGCTGTGGACTATCTACGGAGGGACGACACTTGGAGTCCTAAAGACTTGTTCTTGTTCGGTTCGGGCGCAGCTAGGGAAGGCACGCAACAAAGAGTATGCATCTAAACTATGCTAAATGATTATGTGTAAATAATATGTTTCCTGGCTTTATGGTTTTTCCGCATGATTTATGAACTGTCATATGAATCATAACCTAACAATAGGTACGTCTAAGAACTTTTTAGGTAAACCTATCGATTTTGCCACGGCATAAAAGGACTCCTTACTTATATCGTTGAGTTTCACCAAAACTAACATGTACTCACAATTATTTGTGTACCTTACCCCTTTAGTATCGATAAGTAACACCTCGCTATGGCGGAAAACTATTACTAAAATCGATGAAAAAAGGATATCCAAGTAAGTGTTATTTTGGCATGGCACCTTTTAACTCAATTTTTAAGTTTGGAACTTAAGGCTCTTACTATGTTGGTTAGATTTTAAGTGAACTAAAATCCTTAATCATGCAACATAATCAAGCTTCGATCTCATGCATATTTAAAACATATTTGAAAGCAATAAATAACTTAAAACATGCATAAGATAAATGTGATCTAGTATGGCCCGACTTCATCTTGAAGTTTCAACTTCAAAGTCCGTCTGGAAAATCTCCGTGGGAGGCGCCATTTTTTTCAAATATGATAAGATATAATTAAACTAATTACAACTATTTGATGGTACGCAGACCATATTTGAATTGAAAAATAATTTTGGTACTTTAGACCAATTACATTCAAATTAATGGTACGCAGACCATATTTTCTATCCTATTTGGGCCATACTAGTCACTTCATAACCTGCAAAACAGTACATATACAATATATACCATTCACACATTTATTATCATGAATGGCCCACATAGCTGGTTAGTAAAACACGTTATGCATCACATAAATATTTGCAGCAATTAATTAAGGGCACCAATAATCTACCAATTATTCAGTCCTTATTAATTCTAATCAAGTTGTTTAACCTTAAAGGATTTGTAGACCTAATCAAGAGTTTACGACTAAAATTGCTCCCACTTAAACCAATAAATTCATATGCTTTACTAATTTTAAACATAAAAATGTATTTCTAGTCTAACCGGAAACATACAAATTTAATTAAAATTTAAATCTCATATAAATTTATAATTGAATCCACTTATTTAATTTATTTTCAGTCGAATTTAAATTAATTCAAGGTTTTTAATTTTATAAAATAATTAGAATAAATTAAAATTTATAATAATTATAATATTCAAAATTAAAATCCAAGAAAACAATTTAAATTATTAATTTTAAAATTAAAGAAAATTATATGAACTGAAAATCTCAAATTAAAATTTAAAACTCGATAATCGTAACATGACGAGCACTTGGGCTTGCACCCAAGCCCCGTCGAGTGCACGACCTATCGCTGGCCCATGGCTCAACGCAGCAGCAGCCACGCGCAAACGCAGTAAGCCAAGCCACGCTTGCGCGCAGCCTGCTTGCCCGCATGCATCGCAGCAGCCACGATGGGAGTGCTCGCTTGCTCGCGCGCAAGCAAGCCCTCGAGGCCACGCGTGTTGGTGCACGGAGCAGCGATCGTTGGGCGACCAGCTCTCGCCCCTCTCCTCGTGCCATGCCTTTGTCCTTCGCCCATCGCCACAACACACAGCACACACGCACAGGCTCCCTTGCCTCGTGCGCGCGCCATGCGCTATGTTGCTCGTTGCATTCGTATCGCACGGGCGACGAGCTCCCTTGCTCGTCGTCGCGTGCCCGCACTATACAACACCCCTTAAGGGTAACACGTAGCTTCCATTGCTTTGTGCGTGCAACATTAATGAGCGTTTTCATAAAAATTTAAAATTTTTAATTCAAAATTAATGACAAATTAATAAAACATATTAATTTTATAATTTTAGGGCGAAAAATCGAAAATTTATTAATCAATTAATTTCCGATTAACATGGATTCAAATCTAGGTCATAAAAATTAAAAATTTAACACAAATTAACAATTTTTATGGTGGTTTTTAATCATTGGTACCTAATTAAATTATTAATTAATTATGAAAATCAAATTAATTCTAAATTATTCGAATTTCAACAAATTAATCATAATTACAAATTAGGTTGTATAATTAACAAGGCTAGGCATTCAAACTTGTTAAACATATACTGTAGGTCAATCAAAAATTCAAGATTTATCAACAAGAATCGCAAATATTTAATTTAACATCTTAAATTTACAAACTTTTGCGTTCGAAAAAATAAAACCTCCGAAAAGTCATAGTTAGGCTTAGAATTTGGGAATTCTGGGTTCGGCGAAAAATATTAGTTTTTTCAAACATTTAGAATGCCTTTTACATGCGGAATTGACACAGAAATCCCTCGATTTGGATGAGTAACGAAGAAACTGACGAAAAACTGCGTACATATAATTAAATAAACGCAATTTGCAATTAATTAACAATTACGAAAATTAATTACCCCTTTTAATTCTTTGAAAATTTGTAAAATTTAACCATGTCTATGAAATTTAGATTATAAAAATAATAAGAGGCTCGTGATACCACTGTTAGGTTATGATTCATATGACAAAACATAAATCATGCGGAAAAACCATAAAGCCAGGAAAGCATATTATTTACACATAATCATTTAGCATAGTTTAGATGCATACAATTTGTTGCGTGCCCTCCCTAGCTGCGTCCGAACCGAACAAGAACAAGTCTTTAGGACTCCAAGTGTCGTCCCTCCGTAGATAGTCCACAGCACGTCCGGATCCGCCTTAAGATTGACCAACTAGAATCGCCCTTAAGGTTGCTTAGGAATTTCGGCTATTTAGGTGCAAGTGTATGGATGATTTTTCTTCAAAATCTTACCTTTAGAATACTTCAATTGTGTCTATAAATTATGACCCTAGGCACCTATTTATAGAGGTATGGAAAAGGAACTGGAATCCTACTAGGATACGAATTAATTAAACTAGAATCCTAGTAGAACTCTTATTTAATTAATTTATCCTTTTAGGATTAGGAATTTAATTATACATCGAATCCTGATAGCTTTAGGATTCGTACAGCACGTACACGAGCATCGCACGAGCACCGCACACTCGCGCAGGCCTTGTGGCCCACGCTGAGCGCACAGCGCTCGGACCATGCTGCTGCCTGTGTCCACGCGCGCGCCCAAGGCCTTGGTTGGGCCTGGCCTTGCACTGGGCCTGGTCGAGGCTTGGCGTGTGTTGGTGATGCGTGTGGCTTGTTGGGCGATGGCCTGGCTTCGTGCTGGGCCTTCGTCTAGCGAGCCTCGTCCGATGCTAATTCGTACGATACGCTTCCGATTAAATTTCCGATTCCGGAAATCATTTCCGATAAGAACACTATTTAATATTTCCGATTCCGGAATTAATTTCCGTTTCGAACAAATATTTAATGTTTCCGTTTCCGGAATTATTTTCCGATTCCGATAATATTTCCGATTCTGACAATATTTCCGTTTCCAGCAATATTTCCGATTCCGACAATATTTCATTTCCATTAATATTTTCCGATACGTACCATGTTTCTGTTTCCGGCAACATTTACGACTTGGATAATATTTATATTTCCGATACGATCCATATTTCCGTTTCCGGTAATATCATCGTTTCCGGAGTATTCATTTCTTGCTTGTGACGATCTCAGCTCCCACTGAAACCAAGATCCGTCGATTCCGAATATCCATAGATGGAGTATTTAATGCCATTAAATACTTGATCCGTTTACATACTATTTATGTGACCCTACGGGTTCAGTCAAGAGTAAGTTGTGGATTAATATAATTAATTCCACCGGAACTGAAGCGACCTCTAGCTAGGCATTCAGCTCACTGAATCTTACTGAATTATTAACTTGTTATATAATACTGAACCGCATTTATTAGACTTAATATTATATGCATACTTGGGCCAAGGGCACTATTTCCTTCAAAAGCTTCCACCAAGTCCAGGCTATGCACTTGAAGTAACACGATGTTTGTACAACGAAAAAACATGTAGAAGAAAAAGGGAATCTAGGTGCATCATCCACACATAGGTTATGCATCCGTCACATTGCATTGGTAAGGAAAGAACGCCATGGGAAGCAACCAAGTACGAGCCGTGAACGAGTCGGCTAAGGTCGTGCACAACTGGCACGGGCCGTGTAGTAATTTACTCCCAACCCAGATCGTGCCCGTGCACAATCTGCACGGGCCGTGCAGTGCTGAAGAGCCCCGTGCATCAGATGACAACAACCCTACTTTTTTGGCACATGTTCCCTTCAGTATAAATATAAGGTTACCGCTCAAGTGTAACGTGTGGAGTGTGCTTCAGGTTTACTTTCAGTAGTTTAGTTTTCTCCTTAGTTGCACACTCTCACCAACCTTTAATTGCTTTCTAGTTTAGTTTAATTTCTTTACTGTCTTTAATTTCTGAATTCTTGGAGCAAGATCTCCATTTAAGTTTCAAGTAGTTGTTTTACCTTTCATGCTTACTTTCATTACAACTTTATTACCTTGCATTATTTTTTATTTTTAGTTCATGATTGTTGGTTGAAGTTCTTTACCAAAGAAGTATGTTCTTGGTGTTCTTCCCCAATTGCATATCTTAGGTTGAGTTTCTTTACCCGAAATAATGTTTTCATGTGTAGTTTACTTGGATCTATATGGTTTGAGTGTAGTTATGTGTGAGTAGTTATCTTGGGGCTAGGGGTTTGGTGACCCCTGGTAGAATTATGGCATGAATGGTGTTTCTCTCTACTTGTGTGTGTAAGTTTCGTGTTAAGTTTGGTTTTGCTAGTTGTTGTGGGATTATATCCTTGCTTGAGATGGGTTTGTGAGCATGTTAGGTACCTTAAGTGAACTCTTGCTTGCTAGATACCTTAAGTTGAACGTAGCTTGCATTGTAGATTGCCTAGGATTATTCTTTGCTTGTTTGTTGCCTTGTTCCAAACCCAAGAAAAAGTGTGATCCATGTACTATACTTTTTCTCCTAGATAAGCATTGAGCGCAGAGCCGTTGACACCAGAAACGCTCCCTATTGACAGGGGAAAATGTATGCTCCCTAGTGTACAATGCTCCCTAGACTTACTTGTAATTCGCCAAATGACATGCTTGAGTAGAGTAGAGAAACCTTGACTTGCCATAGCCATACTAGGTGGAATCCTTCCCTAGTCCTACCCCTTTATATTGATTACACCCCTCGTTTGTACAATTTGTGACAAGGTGTGCAAACAACTCAACATTGATGGTTGTGACAAAGTAAAGTGTCTAGTGAGTGCATGTCCCTTGCTAGTGTAGAAAACGCTTGATCCCCGAGAGTTTGACCCCTTACTTACCCCCATGCTACTATACTTAGTATAGTGCCATAGGATTGAGTAAAGTGGAGAAAAAAAATATTATACCTCTAGTGGCTCCCATAATTAACGACTAGTGGAAGTGAATCAATCATCTCAAGAGTTCACTTATATAATAGAGATTCTAAAGACTGTGCTCTGTATCCTTGAGCTCTAGCTATTAAAAGTAACAAGGAACGAATTCCACACAACATGACTTTTTCTTGACCACTCCACGCACAACCCTTTGGGAAACAAGGCTCGAGGGCTGGCATGTAGGGTGATACAACTCAACACTTTCCCAACTCTATCATCAATATCTAGTATTTAAAAAATAAACCAAGCATCATTTTAATGACACGTAAGCAACACCAATTTGAGAACACGTGTCCCAACCTTATTAATCTTTCTATTTACTTTATGTTATAAAAAAGTAAACAGTCATTCAATATTCCACTTTTTTCCATTAGTTTATTATGTAGTATACTACTGATCTCCGTTTTTTTAATTTACTAGAATTGTACCAAAAATTAGGATTGATATTCAACTTGATTATGCCTAAACAACCGTCCCCTACTTCTTCTTCCGCATTCTTCACCTTCCCATTAACTATCCAACCTTAATTATTTTCAATGTCAATTTAATTCAATCCCCAAATCTTATCCCCTTCTCCTGTAGCATTCATTCAAAATTTAACTTCTCGCTAATAGACTTTTTTACTGATCCGTTTTGAAACAGTAGGAGATTATAAGGTGTTCTAATTCAACATTTCTATTGTTTATTTTCATGCATGCAATGCAAGTTGTAGTACCACCTCCCCCTCTCTCTCTCTAAGCACGTTGTTCTTGATTTTTCTTAAACATATTGGAAGTATGTTGTTTATTTTTCTTAATTATTTGCAATTCATTTTGAGAGAAGGAAAATATTATAATGTATGATTTCCATGCAAATGATTAAAGGCAGGTAAATTGTAATCGACATTTTGAGACTTTTAGGTAGGTTTTATTTGTGTATTTTTGTTGTTGGCGAACTTACAATTAGTTTTAGTTCTCCTATAAGAAAGGTTTTGTCAATATAGTCCAATACTTAGAATTTGTTAAGCCTTTCCCTTAATTGGTTAACATGAGTATAGTCGTAAACTATAATAGTTGCAAATTTGTTTGGTTTTTATACGAATAATATGTTATTCGTGGTAATAGGTGATTTAAATTAATTACTACTACAAAAACACCTTTTCGTGTCGCCTCTAAATCGCCTTTAGTGTCGCCTATGGTGCGACTCTGAAGCTAGGGACTCTAAAACTTTTTGGTGTTTTGGAGTCGCCCCTTTGAGGCGACACGAATAATATTATACATGTCTCCTGTTAAGGAAGAGGCGACACTGAAGATATATTTTTCAAAAAAATTAATTTATTAATTAATCTTTCCGAGTCGCCTATTATAATAGGAGGCAACACGAAAGGTAATTTTTAATTATTTTAAAAGAATTAATTAACCTTTAATGTAGCCTCTAATCTCTATAGGCGACACGGAAAATAATTTCCGGAATTATTTTTTTATTTTTTTAATTATACGAGTCGCCTCTAAAGTTTATAGGCGACACGAAAACATATTTTTCGGACATTTTTATTAAATTTGTTAATAATCGAGTCGCCTAATATACTAAGAGGCGACACGAAAGATGTTTTGCACAATTATTTTTATTAAGCTAATTACCTTTAGAGTCGCCTTTTAATGTTACAGGCGACACTAAAAGTATTTTCCGAATTATTTTTTAAACATTTTTATCCATTTTGAGTCGCCTATTATACCAAAAGGCGACACCGAAAGTATTATTTTAAAAAATATATATTTATTAAACATAAGGAGTCGCATGTAATTATAAGAGGCGACACCTAAAGTGTGTATTATGTTTTTTTTTTCTCGCTAATTTAAATTATTTCTACGTACATAATAAATTCAAAAAAATAATAAATAGAGCTGAGATTTGCAGAATTGCGAAAATATTTTTGTATTAATTCAAACAAGAAAGTTGGTTCAACGTACAATTGTAAATAATTGTATTCCAAAAAATAACCTAATTTCTATCTCTGAAAACTAGAAAATGACTACAAACAACTACTAATAAAATATCTACTCCATTTTTCTCGAACATCGTCGATCTCCTCTTGAGTGTACGGGTTTGGAGAAAATATCTGTACTTCAACAAAATAATGTATTAATTAGTAAAGCCATATTGGATAGTGCCATATAATTCAGTTAGTAATATCTCGACAAATGGGGAGGGGCATATTGGGTAGTGCCATATAATTCAGTTAGTAATATCTCGAGGAGAAAGATAAGTGAGTTAGCTAGAGGAGTAATACATTTGAAAAAAGAATATTTTGTTCAGTACCACTAGATTCCTAGAACACCAAAACTCTAAAACACTACTATAGCATGAACCTAAACTGAATCTCCTATAAGTGAATTTATTTTTTGGAGAAAAATGTAATGATTAAAAAAAACAGACTTCATAGGGCGTAAATATTTATTATTGTCATTTGGTTTAGGGTAAAATGTCTTTTACCACCTAAAAAGTTGATAAATTATTTTTTACCACCTAATTAAAAAAAAAATTGTCTTTTACCATCTAAAAATATAATAAGAATTGTTTTTTACCACCTCTTAATCGGAAATATGGACGGAAACGTTATGAGATCTCATTTCAACGACTATATTTTTTATTTCCTTCTCATCTCCCACGATTTTCATGTATATAAGCTACTATTTTCCCTTGCTTCCATTAATTCACATAACGTTTTCATCCATTTTGTAGTTAAGATGTGGTAAAAGACAATTTTTATCTCATTTTTAGGTGGTAAAAAACATTTTCTTATTTTTTTAGGTGGTAAAAAACAATTTGTCAATTTTGTAAGGTGGTAAAAAACAATTTAACCTTTGGTTTAAACACCTTCTAACACCTGCATAAGAACAACCTAACTTCTAAACTCCATTACAAGGCCAACATATAAGCAACCCGTTCTTCAAACAGCCCCAAAAATGCGAAGAGTTAAAAGTGGTAACAAACTCATACTAAAACTTCAAGACAATGCATGTGATCTCTCCATGTGTCGCCATACAATCAGGGGCAGATTATAAGTCTGGCCTGCCTAGGCCAGGCCCCCCCAAACATAAAAATTAAAGTTGGACTTTTCTATTGGGCCTTCCCTAAATTTTTACACAATGCAGCCCAATTTTATCCCTTCATACCTAGAGTAATAGAATGTATATGTATAACCATATGCTTATACCAATGTGTTTTCCGCTAGTTTGCTTGTTCTTCTGTGAAATTGTAATTGGCATAAAAAATTTGAGAGAAAAGCCAATAATTCTCTTTGTAGTGTTGTATCTCCTGAGTTTGTTGGCTCATGAAGCCTTAATTAAAATTTCTTACTAATAAAAAAAAAAAAAAAAGAAGCCAATAATAATTCTTTAATTTAAGAAGGAGGTTGTAAACTTTGGCTCCCATTATTCGTACAATTGCAGAAGAACCAAGGCCACCAACTAGCAAGAGAAATTATATACGGCGTAACTCAATTTGTAATTTGCCTATTGTATTTGGATTTTTTGGAATTTTGGAACAAGTATATTATACATACTATATATAAATAATATAATGGACAGACAACTTAGGTATCTACATTGAGAGGAAAATTTCTAAAACGCTTAGTATTTATAAAGTCTATTATTAATGATTTTAGATTGTTGAAAGAACGTAGGATATATTTTAACTTGTATTTTTTACACAAATTATGAACACACTTCTTTTGAAATGTAGAAACAATTTATATTATCATTATTGTTAATCTATTCATATTTGAAATTTTATGTTATTTTTGTAGTTCTATGTATGTTAATTTATTTGCCAAGAAAATTTCCTCAGCCCCCCTAATAATTGGTTCAAGATCTGCCACTGCATACAATGATAATGATCGAAAAACAACTAAGTAATTTACTCTTACTAAACAATAGTAATGAAGAACAACTAATTAATTTTATTTCAAATACTTAAAAATATTACACCAGACATACTCTTACGCTAGAATAAACGTTTAGCTTGTAGGATTACACAAGCTAGTAACCAACTTTTTTTTTTAACGCAAACAAAGGAGAATTAGATTAAAAGATTAGTTCTACAAGAATGTCGGGATAACTCAAAAACTTGCGACCCAACAAACACGAAAGCCCAAACCGAACCAACCCAACCCCTACAAAAGCTATACAACAAAAAATCATTGGGCCAACCCAAAAACTTGCTGCCCAGAATACACCCATAAAACCCAAGTCTACCAACATTAACAACAAACTATACACACAAACCCTACCAAATTACTCAGAAACTTGGCTGACCAAGGACTCATTAACAAGCATCCAAGCCTGAGGGAACCAACACCAAAGACCATCCTACGCAGGCCCCACGCCTCCATCCTTCACCACCTTGTCAATTGAACTCACCACCTCCTCTGACCCACGAACTGGAACAGTGGACACCACTGTGGCCGGAATAGTACCAAACAGAATCTGAGAAGTGACAACTTCGCAATCCCCATCTTCCGTTGGTGGAGCTTCCAAATCAATGATCCTGCTACATCCCGCCGCCGCCAACACTTTCCGCTTCTCTGCATCCTCCAGTTTCTGCAAATCACCCTGATACGCAATGGCCGCGAAAGGAGGTGGATTCAAGTAAAACTTATGCCCAACTGCCATTTCAATAGCATACTGAGCCAAACTATGAGCAACCTTATTCTGTGCGCGTGGAATGTGCTTAACCACAATGGACTTGAAACTTGCCATAAGAGCTGAAACATCACCCAACACTGGCTTTAACTCCTCATGGTATGACCCATCCACCGATTTGAGCAAGTTCAGCAAAGCCTGTGCATCCGTCTCGACTTCCAAATTCAAAATACCATAATCCGCAGCCATAATTAAGCCTTCCCGAATTGCATAAAGCTCCGCAGCCAACGGAGTAATGGCATTGAATTTGCTGGAGTAGCCCATATACCACTTCCCTGTGGCACCGCGGAAGACTCCACCACCCCCTGCATCATTCTGTGCTCTCCAACTTCCATCAGTATTTAATTTGAGAAACTCATACGCTGGAGGAGTCCAAATCAAATTCATTGATCGAACCTGTTCCTTTCCTTTGCCCTGCAAAATTTTGTTAGTAGAGACCAAATCCACAAAGAACGCATTATAAATTGAGAACGCTTTCAACATTTTATGATCAAACACCGCTCTATTTCGAGCTTTCCAAATATGCCAGATAGCAACGCAAAAGATAACACTCCAAGTCTGACCTTGTCTCAAGTTGAAATTCACCCAATCTTTCCAGTTAAGAGCAAAGAATTGTTGGAAACTGATCTTATGATAAGAGGCTAATCTAGTGAAAATATAATTCCATAAAACACAGGAATCCGAGCAGTCCCTAAAAAGATGGATATGACTTTCAGCCATTACAGTACATCGAGAACAGAGGGGAGAAATGCAATCAATCCTAGTGTTCAAAACCTCAGCCACTGGTAAAATTTCATGACAGGCATTCCAAAGGAGCATCTTGTACTTAAAAGGAATTCTAATTTTCCAGATATATTTCCAATTAAACAAAGAGGAATCAGGGATTGAGGGTGAAACAGAACGAAGAAGATGAAAGTAAGCCGACTTAACTGAAAACTCACCATTCTTACTAGGAAACCATCTCACATAATCATCCATTGGAACAATCCGAGGAAGAGGAACGGCCCGAATAAGAGAACAAAGATCCGGAGACAAAAGATGCTCTATTCTAGTCAAATCCCACTGATTATTCCGAATGATATCACTAACATAAAGGTGGGCCAACCGGTCCGGAACGTCTTTATCCATTAGCTTATAGAGGGGAGCGGAACCTACCCAATGATGATACCATAAGGAGGTAAGACGACCATTACCTATTCCCATGACTAACCCACTTCTAAGTAGAGACCGACCTTTAAGAATGTCACGCCACATTGGGGATTGAGAAGAGTTTGGAATGCAATCCAAGAAATTGGAACGTTTAATGTATTTTTCAGTAAAAAGTCTAACCCAAAGCTTTTGAGGACACGTGAGCATCTTCCAACCTAGTTTAGCCATAAAGGCTAGATTCCACTCCTTCAAACTCTTAATTCCTAAACCCCCAAGATTAAGCGGTCTAGTAACATTAAACCAACTGGTTCTGACCATATACCGAGACCTATCCACTTTATTCCACAGGAATTTTCTACTCGACTTTTCCAAAGTTGCAAGAACCCTAGTAGGTAGTAAAGCGGTTTGCATATTATACAACGGATAAGAATTCAGAATCGACTTAATAAGAGTACACCGCCCAGCCATATTTAAAAGCTTAGCCTGCCACCCCTTTATCCTATCCATAGTTTTATCAAGCAGACTCATGAAGTTAGAAATTTTGAGCTTATTAGGCCTAATGTCAACTCCCAAATACTTCCCAAAAGACGTAGTAACCCGAAGACCATGAGGCGTAGCTAGGCTTGACCTAATAACATGACTCATATGAGTGGGAAAAATTAAGCTAGACTTTTGCAAATTAAGTCTAAGACCAGATATATCTCCAAAATACCGAAGGGTACTCAGCATACTATCCAAATTAGACTGCGAAGCATGACCAAATAGGAACACGTCATCAGCATAAAAAACATGCGAAATATGGACCCTCCGAGACAAACTAATGGGTTTCCAATGCCCCAACTTGACCTCATTCTCAATGAGCATAGACAATCTATCCAGACACAACACAAAAATATACGACGATAAAGGGTCCCCCTGACGAATACCACGGGTGGGACAAAACTCCCTAGTGATTGAACCATTCCAAAGGACATTAATACGGGGGGTGGTGATACAAGCCATAATCAATTTAATAAGATGACCAGGAAACTGAAAGCTAACCAAAGTGTCACGGATAAAACTCCACTCCAAACTATCATACGCTTTAGTAATATCAAGTTTTAAGGCCATTATACGTTTTCCTTTCCGACACTTGTGGAACACATGGGCCATCTCTTTAATAAGAATAACATTATCCTCTATACCCCTACCCGGAATGAAACTAGATTGAAACGGACTTATTAACCTACCCAAAATAGTCCTCAACCTACTCGTGATGATCTTCGTGATAAGTTTGTAAATTGTATTACACAACCCTATGGGCCTAAAATCCCTCATGGATTCAGGCGAGTCAGACTTTGGAATTAAGGTGATATAAGAACGATTAATGTCTGGAGGTATAGTGGCCGTCTCCAAACAGTTCGAGCAAAACGCAGTAATACTATCACCTAACTCTGCCCAGAATTTCTGATAAAAAACAGGCTGAATACCATCTGGGCCCGGACACTTGATAGGATCCATCATCTTTAAATTAGCCCAAACCTCTTCCTTAGTAATTGGACCAAGCAAAACCAGGCTTTCCTCAGGGGAAACGGTACTCAGGGTAGGATAAATAACACCCAACGGGCTAGCCCTCAACGTGGTTGTAAAGATAGAATCAAAATAAGAAACGGCCAAATCCTTAAGAACCCCCCTATCAGTAACCCATGCTCCCTCGTCATTTTTTAAGGTAAGAATTTTCCCCCGACTCTTACGAATTTTAGCTAGAATATGAAAATACTTGGTGTTAAAGTCCGCATATTTTCGCCAGTTAATACCCGCCTTCTGAGCCCAAATTAACCGTTCTTTTTTAAAAATATCATTAAGCCTTACAAGAAGCTCTTTTTCTAGATTTACCAAAAAACGACTATGAAATTTAGACAAAGCGATTTGAATACCATTAATTCTAGACAAAAGACGTTTTTTATGTAACCTAAGATTACCAAACACATTACTATTCCAATGTTTAATATTAGATAAAAACAACTCCCTACCACGAGAAAAATCAAAATCACATTGAGACCAATTATTAACAAAAAACTCCCTAAAATTCGGATGCTCAATCCAAACCTCCTTACAACGAAAGGGAAAAGGGCCCTCAACAACATCATTATTAAGCGAAACAATAAGGGGGCAGTGATCAGAATGGGTGCGAGGGAGGTGATGTACCTGAGTATGAGGAAACAAATCAATCCATGGCGAATTGGCGAGGGCCCTATCCAAACGCTCCTTGATCAAAGCTGCACCATCACGCGCATTAGTCCAAGTATATGGACACCCATGATAACCCAAATCCATCAAACCAGCAGCATCAATAAAGGTGCGAAGATCCGCACATTGACCACTCCGAAACGGACGCCCACCCAACTTTTCCGACTGGGACGTCACTTCATTCATATCACCCACCACCAACCACGGCGTCTCCGACGGAGGCAGATTACCCGCCATACTTCTCCAAAAGGCGTGCCGCGGACCCGGAACGCTGGGAGCATGCATACCTGTGACTAACACCTCCGGTTTAACGTTCTCAAAATGAAAAAGTACATGAAACTGATTGACATCCTCCGAGAACAGAACCAATTCAATCGAGCGCCTCCAGAACAACCAAATACCACCCCGTTTATCTGTCGGAGAAATCACCCTGAAGTCATGAAATCCTAGCTGCAATTTAACTTCCTTTGCACGATAATCATCAGCCTTGGTTTCCAGCAGAATAAAAATCGACGGATGTTGAGCCTCAATGATATTCCATGCAGTGGGAAGAAACTCATCCCTAGACGCACCCCGTACGTTCCAAACGCAGATCTTCATATGCAAATTGGGAAGAGGACGTTGTAACACCACACTAGGCTCATCATTTGGACCCGCATTCAGGGGGAGAAAGAACTCCGCCCAATCCCTCCAATGGTGAGACAACCCCATCATTCCCAGATCCTCCAACCGAATTGGCGTCACATACGTGAATATCTTCAACGGCTCCAATAGTTGACGATAGTACCGACCCTGAATCTGCACTCCGACGACTTCTTGTTGCGTTTCGTAAAGTGCTGTATGGCGACCCGACAGACCCATTTCTTGCCCTTGTGTTTCGAATTGTAAAGGAATTATGGGAACCTCTTTTGGTAATCCCCGAGTTAAAGGGGACTGAATGGTGATGGGATTGAAATCCGGCGCCGTTCCTGGCAAAGGAAGCTTGCTGAAATTCCGGGGTAATTCCAGACGAGGTCGAGAAATTGGACCCGTGTACAATTGCTCCTGCTTCTGTAAATTCGCCAACAACCGTCGCGCCTCCTCCGCCGGATTCTCGAATGACCGACCCGTGTCTCTCTCCGTCACACATGGACTCATCTCCGCCTGAGTCGGAAATAGTTGAAGTAACTCCGGTTGAAAGATCGACCCCGACACCCGTGGAACTTCTATTACATCCGTCGGAACCCCCCTGCTCTGAAAGAACCGTGGCCCCCTGGCCATCCAAGTTTGCCTCCCCCGCCGGGATGCACCCCTCGGACTGGAATTCACTTGCATGCATGATGATTTCGGAGTTTGATTGCCCGCCATTACTAGGAAAACTATTCAGAGAAGCTTGAGGAAGAAGTTGAGAAGAATGGGAAGAAGCTGAAGGGGTATGAGAGAGAGAAGGAGAAGTGTTAACTTGGTTAACCGTGGGGTTTAAATTCATATTGATGAGTAACGGAGGAGTGGGGGGATCTTGGGACTCCGCCAAGTGGTTTATTGATGGAACCACGTGTATGGCGACTTCTGATCTTCCCTCCCCTTTTTTTCCAACTGAAGAAATTAACTGATCTGTTTCCAAAACTAGATTCAACGATGAATCAACACCAGACTTGGATTTGGACAACTTAGGGCCCTCACCTGATTGGGCCACCCCCAAACGCGGCCCATTAGCTACTGTGGACCCTATTCCTCTTCTGTACTCATTGATCTTCGAATGTGGGGTGATTTTATTACCAAATCGACCACGTGGCTTGGGCTTACGACTCACCAAAGTCCATGGCCCATAATCATGACTTGTAAAGTCAACCTTAGTCCCAGAACCTTCCATTCCAGTGGCATAGGGATCACCGTTTGCATCAACGTTTTGGATAACCACCGCCTCTTGTCCCCCACACGCGCCGTCCTGACTCATTTTCTCCTTCCCCTTAACAGAAGAGGAAACCAACTTTTCCACGGAACACTCCGTCTGCAGATGTCCTATCCTTCCACACGCAAAACACAGAGAAGAAATATTTTCGTATTGAATTGCTTGCCATGATCCCCCAACCCAAACCTTAGAGATTAAAGGCTTAGTGAGATCAATCTCCACACAAACCCTAGCATAACGACCCCGAGTAATCTTATTCGTTGAATAATCAACACGAATTGGTTTACCAATCACCAAGGCAATGGCAAACAGAGCCTCCTTATCATAATACTCAATTGGTAACTCCTCAATCCTAATCCACACAGACATTTGATCAAATCCGTCCCTTGACGGCCGAAAATTTGGCTTCCACGGTGATAGCATGAGATAATGCTCCATCACAAACCAAGGACCTCCAAACAGAGTGCGTTCATAATCATCCCCTTGAGTAAATTTAAACAAAAAAACTCCACTACCAACATCAATCACCTCCACTAAACCTTTAATTCTCCACATAGCACGAACTCTAGCCTCCATAATACTCGATCGTACTTGGATTCCCAAGCACTTTCCCATGAGAGTAAGTCTCCATGGGCTTCGTAACCGATCCAAAGTAAGTTTACTGAATTGCACTGACAAGTTGCTATCTGGTGGAAGCTCCTCACAATCCTCCCATTCCTTCGATGCCGTGACAATTTTCCTCGCCTCCGTAAACCACTGCGTCGACGAAGCAACCACCTCCCTGAAGGAAGGCATCTCCCTAGGCAACTCTGGTGAAATTCCAACGGGTGGGACATCAGCCATCATCTTATCGGGCGGTTCCGTTGGAGACTGAATCTCCATGGAGGAAACGGTGGGGAAGACCAATTCAAACTGGAACTCTCTCTGGACTTTCTCTCTCTGGACTTTCTCTCTCTTTCTAAAATCTTTAACTAGCTAGTAACCAACTTAGCTAGTAACCAACTTAGCTAGCAAAAATAACGTCAACACGTATACTACGTAATATTTTATTAAGTAATTTTAAATTCAAGTTAATAATTAAGCTGCTTACTTCCATTGTCAATTAATGCCGAGCATCAATTATCCGGCAACCCAAATGTGTATATCTAAGATCGATAGCTTAGATAAGAATCGTGTAAGGATCAAGAAGAGAAAATGTTAACAGGGTCGTCTTTTGGACATTGGAGACCCTGACCTTTATGATATAGAGGCCCTATTGATAAGCGTATTTTCCGTCGTTGATAGAAAACAACCTATGCAAAAAATATTTATAAACCACTCAACTACCGGCTAGCGGTAAGCAAAGGGATCGTCCCAAAGAAATGGTGGTTATTGAGTTTGAAAGTCAATCTAGTTCGAACAAGGATTTGGTTTTGAATTGTCACTTTTAAGAATCTAAAACTAAGAATTATGCTAAATTGAATCAAGAAAGGGAAACGTTAGGGAGTCGGGGATAGGCTAGGGAAACCGGGGGAAATGAATGCAACTATCTAGCAATGGTGATCATGCAACGAAATGGTGATTAGGCAAATGGCATCTAAAGACGAACCCGCCACCTCTCGGATAGGGAACGCTAAGCGTCTAATCCACGGAAGAGCTTTCGCCTAATCCTAGATTAAACTAACTAGCATATAATAGGTACCGCCATTTGATCACACGAGATAGCCCCACAATCTCTCGCCAAACCTATCCTATGGTTCCATGTGAATCCAATCGAATAGCATTTACAACTACCACTCAACTAGCATGGATATCCTATCATCAAATCATATTTAATCACATGAATCAACCAACAATCAATCAACAATTTCCCCTAATTAATCCCCTAGATTCTCCCCTTTCCCTAACCTAATTCTACTCACTAGTCATTCTAGAAATCAAGCAATCCATTAATTCTAAGCTAGCAAGCATGAAATTGAAGGAGTAGGAGAGGAAGAATTAAGAGTCCAATTGCCCAATCAAATCACAAATTGAAAATCAAAGTAACTTCAATCAATGAAATCAAGAATTCAAGAGATTAGGGAATTGAAGAACAATCAACAACAAAGCAAGAGCAAGAATTAAGAAACTAAGAATTAAATTGCAAGAAAAAGAGAAGATTTGAAGGAATTACAGATTTGAAGCTTGAAATCAATGAGTTTCTCTCTCTAGAACACTAGCTTGAAGAGCAAAATATCTAAAACCTCCTAAAATCTATTTTTGAAATTAATTGTTAATGAAAATAAAGAAAATTCTATTTATACTAAATCCCAAAAATAAGAGATTTAAACTCAAAAACTGAATCCCGCGTAGCCGTGCGAACGGGCATACCCAGCTGCGATCGCAACTGTGCGATCGTGTTGTGATTCCATGCGAACCAGCTCAGCGACGATTCTCCTCCTTCGATCCGTGCGATCGTGCTCAGCAACCGTGCGATCGCACGGTTCTGACTTGGCCAATTCTTCATAAATCCTCATGTGCTCGCACAGGAATTCAGTGCGAGCCCACCGAAATTCCGTGCGAGCGGGCTCCTCTTTGGTGCGATCGCACAAAATCACTCATAATTCCTGCATCGATTTCCCAGATTCGTGAGAACGAGCTCTTCTTCTGGTGCGGTCGCACAAATTCCCATATAGTTCCTGCATCGATTTTCCGAATTCGTGCGAACACACACTCCTGGGGACACGAGCACACGAACCTGCTTGACTTTAAAGGCAACTTTGCTGACCCGTGCGAACGCACATAAATTCCGTGCGATCGCACGGGCTCTGTTCGAGCAATTCTCAGCCATTTTCCATCATTTTCAACATTTTTACCTGAAAAGTACAAAGATGGAATAAGGGGATAAAAATGCAACAAAACTATGCAAAAATATCAAAAAGCATAATAAAATTCTATAAAATCCTAGGCCTAGAGCGACATAAATGCCGCTCATCAAACTCCCCCAAGCTAAGCGTTTTCTAGTCTCTAGCAAACAAAACTTAACTAGGGAAGAATGAGCAACTAATAGAGTTCTAAAAACTTACCAAAACAAAATCTAGCAAATCTAATCAAGGCAAGACTAAAATGGAAAACACAAACCAAGAAAAGAAAGAAAAGAAAAGAAGAAGAAAAGAAAAGAGAAGAAAAGAAATTAAACTACAAAATCCAAGATGGGGCCTTATTATGGAACAAGTATAGAAGAACACTAATATTATTAATCAAATAAATGAGTACACGCTAACTAATGTCCTAAATAGAGTGAAAGATTCGAGCATCAAGCAAAGCGAACTAAGGGCAAGCACTAGTCAATCCCCCTACATCCGGGCATACCACGTCAAATCTCTAGATCCTATCCACCCTTGAGAATAGCGTCTCAAGACACCGCGAAGGCGCAAGAAAATCAATATTAGGCTACCCGACATCTTAGCATGACAACCTTGTTCCTTAAGCTTGACCAAATCCTCCCTCCACCGACAATGACTCAACTCTAAAGGGTCAAGAGGGCTTTTAGTGCGTAACGTAGGCTAGGGGTAAGGTGCGGAACAAATTTGGCAAATTGGTGCTCATACCTAAAGTGAAGCGCAATGATAGAACTAAACTCAAGCATTTTGAACCAAACACAAACTCGTACCACTTATTTGGGGTACCCCCAAGCTTATTCAACAACAACACTAAACTAAAACTCTTTTTGAACTATTCTTGATTTGATTTTCCTCTTTTCTTTTTGTGTTTCAAATGAAACTTTTCATGCCTTGTTTTTCTCTATTTTTTTGTCTTTTTCACAACTTAACTCTCTTTTCTCTTTTGCACCAATTATTCACTATATACAACATTCTTCCAAAACCTTGCCATTCATACCAAACAACATTCATTCCTCAACTTTGCATAATCAATCTAAAACAACAAGCATCATAACTCTAAGCTTCACTATCACTTCTAAGGATGAAAACAAAACAAAGGCTATTAGGCTTGTAATGTGCTCATAAGAAATGAAGGGTCAAGGCTCAAATGGCTAGCAAAGGGGCAAATGCAAACAAAAACATATGAGAAAAATAGAAAATAAATTCCTAAACTAAAAAGAAAAATAGTCACCGAAAGAAATGCCTCTATCGTCCCCTAAAGTAGTTCGGTCGCGGTCTCGGGAAGGAAATGGTCAAACTCGGGAGACAAGAAAGTCAATGCTAAGGATCCATGCCACTCAATAGATGAAAATGTATTTGGGATAATTTTTGAACATGAACCTCACAAGGGAGCAAATACCATTCTCTCCGGCTTCAAATCACTAGAGAAAAAACCTCAAGTGCGGGCTCATTTTAAGGGGTTTAGTGCGGGCTTTTACATGTGCAGCACATGGACTGCCCGCACTTGATGTATTCCAAGTGCTGCCAAAATATTGGCAGCACTTGATGTTTCAAGTGCTGCCAATTTTGAAAATGAGCCCGCACTTGATGTTTCAAGTGCTGCCAATTTTGAAAATGAGCCCGCACTTTATATATTTTGTGCTGCCAATTTTAGAATATGAGCCCGCACTTGATATATTTGGTGCTGCCAATTTTAAAAATGAGCCTGCACTTTACATATTTGGTGCTGCCAAATTTAAAAATGAGCCCGCACTTGACATAGAAATGGGCAACACAAGCATAAAAATGAGCCGCACTTGATATATAAATGAGCCGCACTTGGTGTTAGGTTATGATACATATGACAATACATAAATCATGCGGAAAAACCATAAAGCCAGGAAAGCATATTATTTACACATAATCATTTAGCATAGTATAGATGCATACACTTTGTAGCGTGCCTTCCCTAGCTGCGCCCGAACCGAACAAGAACAAGTCTTTAGGACTCCAAGTGTCGTCCCTCCGTAGATAGTCCACAGTACGTCCGGATCCGCCTCAAGATTAAACAACTAGAATCGCCCTTAAGGTGCTAGGAATTTTCGGCTATTGTTGTGCAAGTGTATGGCTGAATTTTCTTTCAAAAACTTACCCTTTGAATACTTCAATCGTGTCTGTAAATAATGACCCTAGGTACTTATTTATAAAGGTATGGAAAAGGAACTGGAATCCTATTAGGATACTAATTAATTTAATTAGAATCCTGCTAGGACTCTATTTAAATAAACTTTATCTAATAGGTTTAGGATTTAATCTTTTATCGAATCTCGATAGCTTTAGGATTCGCACACGAGCATCGCACGAACACCGTATACGCGCGCAGGCCTTGCGGCCCACGCTGCGCGCACAGCGCTCGGCCCATGCTGCTGTCCGCGCGCGCCCATGGCTTCGGCTGGGCCTGGCTTGCGCTGGGCCTGGTCGAGGCTTTGGCGTGTGTTGGTGATGCGTGTGGCTTGTTGGGCGATGGCCTGGCTTCGTGTTGGGCCTTCGTCTAGCGAGCCTCGTCCGATGCTAATTCGTACGATACGCTTCCGATTAAATTCCCGAATTCGGAATTCATTTCCGATACGAACAATATTTAATATTTCCGATTCCGGAATTAATTTCCGTTTCGAACAAATATTTAATATTTCCGTTTCCGGAATTATTTTCCGATTCCGATAATATTTCCGATTCTGAGAATATTTCCATTTCCGGCAATATTTCTGATTCCGGCAATATTTCCATTTCCGATAATATTTTCAGATACGTACCATGTTTCCGTTTCCGGCAACATCTACGACATGGATAATATTTATATTTCCGATACGATCCATATTTCCGTTTCCGGCAATATCATCGTTTCCGGAGTATTCATTTCTTGCTTGTGACGATCTCTGCTCCCACAGAAACCAAGATCCGTCGATTCCGAATATCCATAGATAGAGTATTTAATGCCATTAAATACTTGATCCGTTTACGTACTATTTGTGTGACCCTACGGGTTCAGTCAAGAGTAAGCTGTGGATTAATTATCATTAATTCCACTTGAACTGAAGCGGCCTCTAGCTAGGCATTCAGCTCACTTGATCTCACTGAATTATTAACTTGTTAATTAATACTGAACCGCATTTATTAGACTTAACATTGAATGCATACTTGGACCAAGGGAATTATTTCCTTCAGTCTCCCACTTGTCCTTAGAGACAAGTGTGCATTACCTAATTCCTTTGTCGCTCGATGTTTGCTCTTGAACATAAGGTAAGAGCTGTCATCCTTATTATGTCCAGAGGTGTTTCTCGGTTTCAGAGTTCAACTGATCAAGTAAGCAGATAATCATAGCCTATGATTCATCTGAGCACGGCCATGCATTTCACAGTTTCTAGCTCTCCGAGTGGCCTTGTATAACTTTTAAGCATCTCATCCCGATTTATGGGAGGACAATCCCAATCTTGCGATCTTGAGATTAGACTTCGTTTAATAGGTGATTACCTGAGCGTTGCCTTTATAGCCTCCTTTTTAGGTGCGACGGTTGGTCAACGTCAAAGTAACTAGTTCTCAAACAAGTAATCTCAAATCACTCAGGTATTGAGGATTTAGTGTCTAATAATTTTAATGAAATTTACTTATGACAGATTCTCATCTCTCACAGTAAAGTTTCATAGGTCTGTCCGATACTAGTCTTCCCAAAGTAAGTATCTATGCAAATGATTATGACATTGCCATGTCCACATAGTTCAAGAAACAGAACTACTAGTCATCTTGCATTCTAGTCGTCTAACGTTTTCTATGCGTCAAATTTTATAGAAAACTCCGACCAGGGACCATTTTCAACTTTTGACATTCAAGTTCACTTGATAGACATTTCTTAGTCACAGGACTGGTCCTGACAGTCTATCTTGAATATATCGTCAAATTGAAGGGACTCATCATTTAATAAACCAGAAATTAAATGGAAAAATAAATTCTATTCATTTATTGTGAATGATTAACCAACAATGTTTTACAAAGATTTAAACTCTAAAACTTTAAAACATTAGATAAGGACATCAAAGACATTCTCCAATATGCTTGATTCCCATGGCTGCAGTGTGCGAGTTGTGCTTCGCCTGCGGTAGAGGTTTAGTCAATGGATCTGATATGTTGTCATCAGTTCCAATCTTGCTTATCTCGACTTCTTTTCTTTCAACGAAATCTCGTAGAAGGTGAAATCTACGAAGTACATGCTTGACTCTACGAAGTACATGCTTGACTCTCTGCGGTACATACTTTGTCCAGACTATTCATACTGTAGTTCAGTTTGAACTGATCATACCCGCTATGAAGAGAATGGAGGATGGTGTCTATAGCCATTTCCTTAGAGAATTGTTGATCCAGCCGACTCATATTCTCAATGAGTCCAATCATTTTGAGAACATGTGGACTTACGGGCTCGCCTTTCTTAAGCTTGGTCTCAAGAATTTGCCTAAGAGTCTCGAATCTTTCGACTCGAGCCAGATCTTGGAACATGTTCTTTAACTCACTGATGATCGTGAAAGCATCTGAGTTAATGAACGTTTTCTGCAGATCTGCACTCATGGTGGCGAGCATTAGACATTTCACATCCTTGTTGGCATCAATCCAACGATTGAAGGCTGCCTGAGTGACCCCGTTGCCTGCGGCTTCGGGCATCGCCTCTTCCAGGACATACTCATTTTCTTCCTGCATAAGAACTATTTGCAAGTTCCTTTGCCAGTCAAGGAAGTTTTTCCCGCTCAACTTCTCCTTTTCGAGAATTGATCGAATGTTGAATGAATTGTTATTTGCCATAATTAAAACTACAATTGAAAAAGAATAAACAAATAAATAACCATTCACAGTTTCTCTTAATAAACTTAAATTCTAGCATACATGCATAATTCAATGTTCATTAAGCATTTTATTCAAGTTATGTGTTCCGGCAGGTGTGAATAAAATGATTCCAAGATCCTAAAATCCATTGAAGAATTAAGCACAGTTTGTCGACTCAATCCTAAAACATCTTAGGTAAGCAAAAACCTTTTGCTAATAGTCTAGAAACTATTCTTGGTTGATAGGCACGTCTAAGAACTTATTAGGTAAACCTATCGATTTTGCCACGACATAAAAGGACTCCTTACTTATATCGTTGAGTTTCACCAAAACTAACATGTACTCACAATTATTTGTGTACCTTGCCCCTTTAGGACCAATAAGTTGTTAGGTTATGATACATATGACAATTCATAAATCATGCGGAAAAACCATTTAGCCAGGAATACATATTATTTACACATAATCATATAGCATAGTTTAGATGCATACTCTTTGTTGCGTGCCTTCCCTAGCTGCGCCCGAACCGAACAAGAACAAGTCTTTAGGACTCCAAGTGTCGTCCCTCCGTAGATAGTCCATAGCACGTCCGGATCCGCCTTAAGATTGACCAACCAGAATCGCCCTTAAGGTACTAAAAATTTCGGCACTTTTGAGCAAGGAATGTGTCTGAATTTTTCTCTCAAAAACTCACTTTGAATACTTGAAAAACTTGTCATAAATTGTGAAACCAGGCCACATATTTATAGGGGTATGGAAAGAGAATTGGAATCCTATTAGGATACGAATTAATTAAATTAGAATCCTAATGAAACTCTTATTTAATTAATTTATCAAATAGAATTAGGAATTTAATCATTAAACGAATCCTGTACGTTTTAGGTTTCGTATGTGAACACAAACACCCACGCACGCACAGCAGCCCACGAGGGGCGCCATGCGCGCGCGCGCACAGCCCGAGCATCGCAGCCCACGACTGCCGCAGCCTTGGGCGCGCGCTGGGCCTGTCTTGCGGTGGGCCTGGCGCAGCCTTGGGCTGGCGTGTTGTGGCGCGCGTTTCCCTTGCTGGACGTGGGCCTGGCTTCGTGCTGGGCCTTCGTCTAGCAAGCTCGTCCGATGCTAATTCGTACGACGCGCTTCCGATTAATTTTCCGATTCCGGAATTCATTTCCGATACGAACAATATTTAACATTTCCGATTCCGGAATTAATTTCCGTTTCCAACAAATATTTAATATTTCCGTTTCCGGAACTATTTTCCGATTCCGATAATATTTCCGATTCAGACAATATTTCCGTTTCCGGCAATATTTCCGATTCCGGCAATATTTCTATTTCCAATAATATTTCCCGTTTCTGGCAATATTTCCGTTTCCGGCAATATTTCCGATTCCGGCAATATTTCCATTTCCGATAATATTTTCCGATACGTACCATGTTTCCGTTTCCGGTAACATCTATGACTTGGATAATATTTATATTTCCGATACGATCCATATTTCCGTTTCCGGCAATATCATCGTTTCCGGAGTATTCATTTCTTGCCTGTGACGATCTCAGCTCCCACTGAAACCAAGATCCGTCGATTCCGAATATCCATAGTTGGAGTATTTAATGCCATTAAATACTTGATCCGTTTACGTACTATTTGTGTGACCCTACGGGTTCAGTCAAGAGTAAGCTGTGGATTAATATCATTAATTCCACTTGAACTGAAGCGGCCTCTAGCTAGGCATTCAGCTCACTTGATCTCACTGAATTATTAACTTGTTAATTAATACTGAACCGCATTTATTAGACTTATCATTGAATGCATACTTGGACCAAGGGCATTATTTCCTTCAGTCTCCCACTTGTCCTTAGGGACAAGTGTGCATTTCCTAATTCCTTTGTCGCTCGATGCTTGCTCTTGAACATAAGGTAAGAGTTGTCATCCTTATTATGTCCAGAGGTGTTCCTCGGTTTCAGAGTTCAACTGATCAAATAAACAGATAATCATAGCCTATGATTCATCCGAGCACGGCCATGCATTTCACAGTTTCTAGCTCTCCGAGTGGCCTTGTACAACTTTTAAGCATCTCATCCCGATTTATGGGAGGACAATCCCAATCTTGCGATCTTGAGATTAGACTTCGTTTGATAGGTGATTACCTGAGCGTTGCCTTTATAGCCTCCTTTTACGGTGCGACGGTTGGTCAACGTCAAAGTAACCAGTTCTCAAACAAGTAATCTCAAATCACTCAGGTATTGAGGATTTATTGTCTAATAATTTTAATGAAATTTACTTATGACAGATTTTCATCTCTTACAGTAAAGTTTCATAGGTCTTATCCGATACTAGTCTTCACAAAGTAAGTATCTATGCAAATGATTATGACATTGCCATGTCCACATAGTTCAAGAAACAGAACTACTAGTCATCTTGCATTCTAATCGTCTAACGTTTTCTATGCGTCCAATTTTATAGAAAACTCCGACTAGGGACCATTTTCAACCTTTGACATTCAAGTTCACTTGATAGACATTTCTTAGTCACAGGACTAGTCCTGACAGTCTATCTTGAATATATCGTCAAATTGAAGGGACTCATCATTTAATAAACCACAATTTAAATGGAAAAATGAATTCTTTTTCATTTATTGTGAATGATTAACCAATAATGTTTTACAAAGATTTAAACTCTAAAACTTTAAAACATTAAACAGAGACATCAAAGCCATTCTCCAATATGCTTGATTCCCATAGCTGCAGTGTGCGAGTTGTGCTTCGCCTACGGCAGAGGTTTAGTCAATGGATCTGATATGTTGTCATCAGTTCCAATTTTGCTTATCTCGACTTCTTTTCTTTCAACGAACTCTCGTAGAAGGTGAAATCTACGAAGTACATGCTTGACTCTCTGGTGGTGTCTAGGCTCCTTTGCCTGTGCAATAGCTCCGTTATTATCACAATACAGGGCTATTGGTCCTTTAATGGAGGGGACCACACCAAGTTCACCTATGAACTTCCTTAGCCATATAGCTTCCTTTGCTGCTTCATGTGCAGCAATGTACTCCGCTTCAGTTGTAGAATCCGCAATGGTGCTTTGCTTAGCACTTTTCCAGCTTACTGCTCCTCCGTTGAGGCAGAAGACAAACCCAGACTGTGATCTGAAATCATCTTTGTCGGTTTGGAAACTTGCGTCCGTATAGCCTTTAACAATTAATTCATCATCTCCACCATAGACCAGGAAGTCATCTTTGTGCCTTTTCAGGTACTTCAGAATATTCTTGGCAGCAGTCCAATGCGCCTCTCCTGGGTCTGACTGGTATCTGCTCGTAGCACTGAGTGCATACGCAACATCCGGGCGTGTACATATCATAGCATACATTATTGAACCAATCAATGATGCATATGGAATCCCATTCATTCGTCTACGCTCATCAAGTGTTTTTGGGCACTGAGTCTTGCTTAGAGTCATTCCATGAGACATGGGTAGGTAGCCTCGCTTGGAGTCCGCCATCTTGAACCTATCAAGCACCTTATTGATATAAGTGCTTTGACTAAGTCCAATCATCCTTTTAGATCTATCTCTGTAAATCTTGATGCCCAATATGTACTGTGCTTCTCCTAGATCTTTCATCGAAAAACATTTCCCAAGCCAAATCTTGACAGAGTTCAACATAGGAATGTCATTTCCGATAAGTAATATGTCGTCGACATATAATACTAGGAAAGCAATTTTGCTCCCACTGACCTTCTTGTATACACAAGATTCGTCTGCGTTCTTGATGAAACCAAAGTCACTGACTGCTTCATCAAAACGTATATTCCAGCTCCTGGATGCCTGCTTCAATCCGTAGATTGACTTCTTTAGCTTTCATACCTTTTTAGCATTCTTTGGATCCTCAAAACCTTCAGGCTGTGTCATAAACACAGTTTCTGTTAAAACGCCGTTTAAGAAAGCAGTTTTGACATCCATCTGCCATATTTCGTAATCGTAATATGCAGCGATTGCTAACATTATCCGAATAGACTTTAGCATTGCAACTGGTGAAAAGGTTTCATCGTAATCCACACAGTGGACTTGCCTGTAACCTTTTGCAACCAATCTAGCTTTGAAAACTTCAAGTTTCCCATCCTTGTCCTTTTTCAGTTTGAAAACCCATTTGCTTCCAATGGCTTGGTAGCCATCTGGAAAATCGACCAAATCCCATACTTGGTTTTCAGACATGGAGTCTAATTCAGATTGCATGGCTTCTTGCCATTGCTTGGAGCTAGGGCTCTTCATAGCTTGTTTGTAAGTCGCAGGTTCATCACTTTCAAGTAATAGAACGTCATAGCTCTCGTTCGTCAAAATACCTAAGTACCTTTCCGGTTGAGATCTATATCTTTGCGATCTACGCGGGGTAACATTTCTAGTTTGACCATGATTCTCACCAGATTCTTCTAAAGATCTCTGAGTTTCATCCTGAATGTCATCTTGAGCATTCTCTAGAGTTTGTTGTTCGACTCGAATTTCTTCGAGGTCTACTTTTCTCCCACTTGTCATTTTGGAAATGTGATCTTTCTCCAAAAATACACCATCTCGAGCAACAAACACCTTGTTCTCAGATGTATTGTAGAAGTAATACCCCTTTGTTTCCTTTGGATAGCCCACAAGGATACATTTGTCAGATTTTGGATGAAGTTTGTCTGAAATTAATGGTTTGACGTATACTTCACATCCCCAAATCTTAAGAAAAGACACATTTGGAGGCTTTCCAAACCATAATTCATATGGAGTCCTTTTGACAGCTTTAGACGGAGCTCTATTTATAGTGAGTGCAGCTGTATTTAGTGCATGTCCCCAAAATTCTAATGGAAGTTCGGCCTGACCCATCATTGACCTGACCATGTATAGCAAGGTTCTGTTCCTCCGTTCTGACACACCGTTCCATTGTGGTGTTCCAGGAGGAGTCAATTCTGATAGAATTCCACATTCTTTCAGATGGTCATCAAATTCATAGCTCAGATATTCACCGCCTCTATCAGACCGCAGTGCCTTAATCTTCTTGCCTAATTGATTCTCTACTTCACTCTGAAATTCCTTGAATTTGTCAAAGGATTCGGACTTATGCTTCATTAGGTAGACATAACCATACCTACTGAAGTCATCAGTGAAAGTGATAAAGTAGCTGAAACCACCTCTAGCATTTGTACTCATTGGTCCACATACATCTGTATGGATTAAACCCAATAGTTCATTTGATCTTTCTCCAACTTTAGAGAAAGGTTGCTTTGTCATTTTGCCAAGTAAACATGATTCGCATTTACCATAATCCTCTAAGTCAAATGGTTCTAGAATTCCTTCCTTTTGAAGTCTTTCTAAGCGTTTCAAGTTTATATGGCCTAATCGACAATGCCACAGATAGGTGAGATCTGAATCATCCTTTTTGGCCTTTTTGGTATTTATGTTATATACTTGTTTGTCGTGATCTAATAAATAAAGTCCATTGACTAATCTAGCAGATCCATAAAACATCTCTTTAAAATAAAACGAACAACTATTGTCTTTTATTAAAAAGGAAAATCCCTTAGCATCTAAGCAAGAAACTGAAATGATGTTTTTAGTAAGACTTGGAACATGGAAACATTCTTCCAGTTCCAAAACTAGCCCGGAGGGCAACGACAAATAGTAAGTTCCTACAGCTAATGCAGCAATCCGTTCTCCATTTCCCACTCGTAGGTCGACTTCACCCTTGCTTAACTTTCTACTTCTTCTTAGTCCCTGTGGATTGGAACATAAGTGTGAGCCACAACCTGTATCTAATACCCAAGAAGTTGAATTAGCAAGTATACAGTCTATAACGAAAATACCTGAAGATGGAACGACTGTTCCGTTCTTCTGATCTTCCTTTAGCTTCAAGCAATCTCTCTTCCAATGCCCCTTCTTCTTGCAGTAGAACCATTCGGATTCAGAAGTGGGTTGACTGACCTTCCTCTTTACAGATTTGGCGCCAGTTTGCTTAGTTGGGCTGGCCTTGTTGCCACCTTTCTTAGCATTCCTCTTCTTTCCAAATTTCTTGAACTTGCCCCCACGCACCATAAGCACATCCTGCTTATCACTTTTGAGCGTCTTTTCAGCGGTCTTCAGCATACCGTGAAGCTCAGTGAGCGTTTTGTCCAGACTATTCATACTGTAGTTCAGTTTGAACTGATCATACCCGCTATGAAGAGAATGGAGGATGGTGTCTATAGCCATTTCCTGAGAAAATTGCTGATCCAGCCGACTCATATTCTCAATGAGTCCAATCATTTTGAGAACATGTGGACTTACGGGCTCGCCTTTCTTAAGCTTAGTCTCAAGAATTTGCCTATGAGTCTCGAATCTTTCGACTCGAGCCAGATCTTGGAACATGTTCTTCAACTCACTGATGATTGTAAAAGCATCTGAGTTGATGAACGTTTTCTGCAGATCCGCACTCATGGTGGCGAGCATTAGACATTTCACATCCTTGTTGGCATCAATCCAACGATTGAGGGCTGCCTGAGTGACCCCGTCGCCTGCGGCTTCGGGCATCGCCTCTTCTAGGACATACTCCTTTTCTTCCTGCATAAGAACTATTTGCAAGTTCCTTTGCCAGTCAAGGAAGTTTTTCCCGTTCAACTTCTCCTTTTCGAGAATTGATCGAATGTTTAATGAATTGTTGTTTGCCATATTAAAAACTACAATTGAAAAGAATAAACAAATAAATAACCATTCACAGTTTCTCTTAATAAACTTAAATTCTAGCATACATGCATAATTCAATGTTTATTAAGCATTTTATTCAAGTTATGTGTTCCGGCAGGTGTGAATAAAATGATTCCAAGATCCTAAAATCATTGAAGAACTAAGCACAGTTTGTCGACTTAATCCTAAAACATCTTAGGTAAGCAAAAGCCTTTTGCTAATAGTCTAGAAACTATTCTTGGTTGATAGGTACGTCTAAGAACTTATTAGGTAAACCTATCGATTTTGCCACGACATAAAAGGACTCCTTACTTATATCGTTGAGTTTCATCAAAACTAACATGTACTCACAATTATTTGTGTACCTTGCCCCTTTAGGACCAATAAGTAACACCTCGCTGAGCGAAAACTATTACTAGATTGATGTAAAGGATATCCAAGCAAGTGTATATTTTGGCATGGCACCTTATAACTCAATTTTTAAGTTTGGAACTTAAGGCTCTTACTATGTTGGTTAGATTTTAAGTGAACTAAAATCCTTAATCATGCAACATAATCAAGCTTATGATCTCATGCATTTTAAGACATATTTAAAAGCAATAAATAACTTAAAACATGCATAAGATAAATGTGATCTAGTATGGCCCGACTTCATCTTGAAGTTTTAACTTCAAAGTCCGTCTTGAAAATCTCCGTGGGAGGCACCATTTTCTTCAAATAGGATAAGCTATAATTAAAACTAATTACAACTATTTGATGGTACGCAGACCATATTTGAATTGAAAAACAACTTTGGTACTTTAGACCAATTACATTCAAATTAATGGTACGCAGACCATATTTTCTATCCTATTTGGGCCATACTAGTCACTTCATAACCTGCAAAACAGTACATATACAATATATACCATTCACCCATTCATTATCATGAATGGCCCACATAGCTGGTTAGTAAAACACATTATGCATCACGTAAACATTTGCAGCAATTAATCAAGGGCACCAATAATCTACCAATTATTCAGTGCTTATTAATTCTAATCAAGTTGTTTTAACCTTAAGGATTTGTAGACCTAATCAAGAGTTTATGACTAAAAGGGCTCCCACTTAAACCAATAAATTCATATGCTTTACTAATTTTAAACATAAAAATGTATTTCTAGTCTAACCGGAAACATACAAATTTAATTAAAATTTAAAGCTCATATAAATTTATAATTGAATCCAAAAAGTTTAATTTAATTTCAGTCGTATTTAAATTAATTCATGATTTTAATTTTAGTAAAATAATTAGAATAAATAGAATTTATTATAATTACAATATTCAAAATTAAAATCCAAGAAAATAATTTAAATTATTAATTTTAAAATTAATTAAAATTACGTAAACTGAAAATTTCAAATTAAACATTCAAAACACCCTACGCATCGCACGCCCATGGGCCATACGCACACAGCCATCGCTGGCCATGTGCGCGCAGCCCATGTGCTGCGTCGCATAGCTGCTGCTTCTACCCTTCGCAAGCAATCGCGCGAGTTGGTGCTCGCTGCGCGCGCGCCAGCGCTCGATGCACGCGAGCCATCGCTCGCTGTGCGCGCTCGCCAGCGCTTGATGTGCGCGCTCTCCACCGCTCGCTGTGCGCGCTCGCCAGCGCTCGCTTGTGCGAGCCAGCGCTCGCTGCGCGAGGCATCGACGCTGGGCGCAGCACTCGTGGCACGCAAGCTTGCGCTCGCTGCGCGCGAGGCTGCGCGCGTTGTGGCGCAGCTCGCTTGCTGCCCACACGCGACTGCCGTGCCTTGCCTTCGCCCATGCCCATTCGTCCATTGCTCATTGCCCACGACACAAGGCAGGCCTGCTGCCTTGTGCTCGTGCACCATGCCCTTGCTCATTGCATTCGTGCCGCATGGGCGACGAGCTCCCTTGCTCGTCGTCGCATGCCCGCACTATACAACACCCCTTAAGGGTAACACGTAGCGTCCATTGCTTTGTGCGTGCAAGTTATATGAACGAATCGCATAAAATTTAAAAAATTTATATTTAAAATTAATGACGAATTAATAAATTAATATTAATTTCATAATTTTAGGGCGAAAAATCGAAAATTTATTATTCAATTGATTTCCGATTGACATGGATTCAAGTCAAGGTCATAAAAATTTGAAATTTATCATAAATTTACAATTTTTATGGTGGTTTTTAATCATAGGTATCTAATTAAATTATAATTAATTATGAAAATCAAATTAATTCTAAATTATTCTAATTTTCAACAAATTAATCATAATTACAAATTAGATTGCATAACTAACAAGGCTAGGCATTCAACTTGTTAAACATATACAGTAGGTCAATCAAAAATTCAAGATTTATCAACAAGAATCACAAATATTTAATTTAACATCTTAAATTTACGAAATTTTGCATTCGAAAAACTAAAACCTTCGAAAAGTCATAGTTAGGCTTCGAATTTGAGAATTCTGGGTTCGGCAGAAAAACATTATTTTTGTCAAAATTTTAGAATGCCTTTTACATGCGGAATTGACACAAAAATCACTCGATTTGGATGAGTAACGAAGAAACTGCCGAAAAACTGCGTACGTATAATTAAATAAACGCAATTTGCAATTAATTAACAATTACGAAAATTAATCACCCCTTTTAATTCTTGCAAATTTGTAATATTTAACCATGTTCATGCAATTTAGATTATGAAAATAATAAGAGGCTCGTGATACCACTGTTAGGTTATGATACATATGACAATTCATAAATCATGCGGAAAAACCATTTAGCCAGGAATACATATTATTTACACATAATCATATAGCATAGTTTAGATGCATACTCTTTGTTGCGTGCCTTCCCTAGCTGCGCCTGAACCGAACAAGAACAAGTCTTTAGGACTCCAAGTGTCGTCCCTCCGTAGATAGTCCACAGCACGTCCGGATCCGCCTTAAGATTGACCAACCAGAATCGCCCTTAAGGTACTAAAAATTTCGGCACTTTTGAGCAAGGAATGTGTCTGAATTTTTCTCTCAAAAACTCACTTTGAATACTTGAAAAACTTGTCATAAATTGTGAACCCAGGCCACATATTTATAGGGGTATGGAAAGAGAATTGGAATCCTATTAGGATACGAATTAATTAAATTAGAATCCTAATGAAACTCTTATTTAATTAATTTATCAAATAGAATTAGGAATTTAATCATTAAACGAATCCTGTACGTTTTAGGTTTCGTATGTGAACACAAACACCCACGCACGCACAGCAGCCCACGAGGGGCGTCATGCGCGCGCGCGCACAGCCCGAGCATCGCAGCCCACGACTGCCGCAGCCTTGGGCGCGCGCTGGGCCTGCCTTGCGGTGGGCCTGGCGCAGCCTTGGGCTGGCGTGTTGTGGCGCGCGTTTCCCTTGCTGGACGTGGGCCTGGCTTCGTGCTGGGCCTTCGTCTAGCAAGCTCGTCCGATGCTAATTCGTACGACGCGCTTCCGATTAATTTTCCGATTCCGGAATTCATTTCCGATACGAACAATATTTAACATTTCCGATTCCGGAATTAATTTCCGTTTCGAACAAATATTTAATATTTCCGTTTCCGGAATTATTTTCCGATTCCGATAATATTTCCGATTCAGACAATATTTCCGTTTCCGGCAATATTTCCGATTCCGGCAATATTTCTATTTCCAATAATATTTCCCGATTCAGACAATATTTCCGTTTCCGGCAATATTTCCGATTCCGGCAATATTTCCATTTCCGATAATATTTTCCGATACGTACCATGTTTCCGTTTCCGGTAACATCTACGACTTGGATAATATTTATATTTCCGATACGATCCATATTTCCGTTTCCGGCAATATCATCGTTTCCGGAGTATTCATTTCTTGCCTGTGACGATCTCAGCTCCCACTGAAACCAAGATCCGTCGATTCCGAATATCCATAGTTGGAGTATTTAATGCCATTAAATACTTGATCCGTTTACGTACTATTTGTGTGACCCTACGGGTTCAGTCAAGAGTAAGCTGTGGATTAATATCATTAATTCCACTTGAACTGAAGCGGCCTCTAGCTAGGCATTCAGCTCACTTGATCTCACTGAGTTATTAACTTGTTAATTAATACTGAACCGCATTTATTAGACTTATCATTGAATGCATACTTGGACCAAGGGCATTATTTCCTTCATAAGTAACACCTCGTTGAGCGAAAACTATTACTAGATTGATGTAAAGGATATCCAAGCAAGTGTATATTTTGGCATGGCACCTTTTAACTGAATTTTTAAGTTTGGAACTTAAAGCTCTTACTATGTTGGTTAGATTTTAAGTGAACTAAAATCCTTAATCATGCAACATAATCAAGCCACAATCTCATGCATAATTAAGACATATTTAAAGCAATAAATAATTTAAAGCATGCATAAGATAAATGTGATCTAGTATGGCCCGACTTCATCTTGAAGCTTCAACTTCAAAGTCCGTCTCGAAAATCTCCGTGGGAGGCACCATTTTCTTCAAATAGGATAAGCTATAATTAAACTAATTACAACTATTTGATGGTACCCAGACCATATTTGAATTGAAAAACAATTTTGGTACTTTAGACCAATTACATTCAAATTAATGGTACGCAGACCATATTTTCTATCTTATTTGGGCCATACTAGTCACTTCATAACCTGCAAAACAGTACATATACAATATATACCATTCACCCATTCTTTATCATGAATGGCCCACATAGCTGGTTAGTAAAACACGTTATGCATCACATAAATATTTGCAGCAATTAATCAAGGGCACCAATAATCTACAAATTATTCAGTCCTTATTAATTCTAATCAAGTTGATTTAACCTTAAGGATTTGTAGACCTAATCAAGAGTTTATGACTAAAAGGGCTCCCACTTAAACCAATAAATTCATACGCTTTACTAATTTTAAACATAAAAATGTATTTCAGTCTAACCGAAAACATACAAATTTAATTAAAATTTAAAGCTCATATAAATTTATAATTGAATCCACATATTTAATTTATTTTCACCAGTTGCAAATTTGTAAAATTTAACCATGTTTATGCAATTTAGATTATGAAAATAATAAGAGGCTCGTGATACCACTGTTAGGTTATGATTCATATGAGAAAACATAAATCATGCGGAAAAACAATAAAGCCAGGAAAGCATATTATTTACACATAATCATTTAGCATAGTTTAGATGCATACATTTTGTTGCGTGCCCTCCCTAGCTGCGCCCGAACCGAACAAGAACAAGTCTTTAGGACTCCAAGTGTCGTCCCTCCGTAGATAGTCCACAGCACATCCGGATCCGCCTTAAGCTTGACCAACTAGAATCGCCCTTAAAGTTGCTTAGGAATTTCGGCTATTTAGGTGCAAGTGTATGGCTGATTTTTCTTCAAAATCTTACCTTTAGAATACTTCAATTGTGTCTATAAATTATGACCCTAGGAACCTATTTATAGAGGTATGGAAAAGGAACTGGAATCCTACTAGGATACGAATCCTAGTAGAACTCTTATTTAATTAATTTATCCTTTTAGGATTAGGAATTTAATCATATATCGAATCCTGATAGCTTTAGGATTCGTATAGCACGTACACGAGCATCGCACGAGCACCGCACACTCGCGCAGGCCTTGCGGCCCACGCTGAGCGCACAGCGCTCGGCCCATGCTGCTGCCTGTTTCAGCGCGCGCGCCCAAGGCCTTGGCTGGGCCTGGCCTTGCGCTAGGCCTGGTCGAGGCTTGGCGTGTGTTGGTGATGCGTGTGGCTTGCTGGGCGATGGCCTGGCTTCGTGCTGGGCCTTCGTCTAGCGAGCCTCGTCCGTTGCTAATTCGTACGATACGCTTCCGATTAAATTTCCGATTCCGGAAATCATTTCCGATACGAACAATATTTAATATTTCCGATTCCGGAATTAATTTCCGTTTCGAAAAAATATTTAACATTTCCGTTTCCGGAATTATTTTCCGATTCCGATAATATTTCCGATTCTGAAAATATTTCCGTTTCCGGCAATATTTCCGATTCCGGCAATATTTCCATTTCCTTTAATATTTTCCGATACGTACCATGTTTCCATTTCCGGCAACATTTACGACTTGGATAATATTTATATTTCCGATACGATCCATATTTCCGTTTCCGGTAACATCATCGTTTCCGGAGTATTCATTTCTTGCTTGTGACGATCTTAGCTCCCACTGAAACCAAGATCCATCGATTCAGAATATCCATAGATGGAGTATTTAATGCCATTAAATACTTGATCCGTTTACGTACTATTTGTGTGACCCTACGGGTTCAGCCAAGAGTAAGTTTTGGATTAATATAATTCATTCCACTTGAACTGAAGCGGCCTCTAGCTAGGCATTCAGCTCACTTGATCTCACTGAATTATTAACTTGTTAATTAATACTGAACCGCATTTATTAGACTTATTATATGCATACTTGGACCAAGGGCACTATTTCCTTCAGTCGAGAGCTCTTTCCCAAATACCTTTCTCACACCCAGACCTATGCCTCCAAGTCCAACCATGTGTCAAGGACGGTCCGGTACTAAAACCGCGTACAAGACATCCTTGTTCCGTTCAGGAATGAACTCGCTGGCCGCCACTTTTATCTTCATTTCAACCTAACAACAAAGAGGGTGGGGGATTATTAACCAAGTACTAAATATTGTCACTAGCAAATCAGAAACAGAAAAATCAAAACAAAAGAAAATAACAACGACAAAACATATAAAAATCACCATACTATAAAACTTACAATTGCATCAGCTATCCTTTGTGTTCCAGGATCTGAAATGGTTCTTCTTCCGTTAACATATCGCCCATGCATCGCACACCAGAAATCATTGGAACGGTTAATATCTAAACATATTGTCGGTGGCTCAGTTGTAGTGGTGGATGCCTCAGTTGTAGACGTCTTACTGCCCGGGTAAAAACCAGAAGTAATCCATTCCTTTCTTGACTCCCCAAAAGTCTTTGGGCCCATATGATGCTGGTACTTCTTCTTCTTTGCATTTGAAGATCCAATTTCACGCTTTTCCTAAAGAACCATGAAATTATTAATAGGATTTTTTAATACGATAATGTAGTAACAACTAAAATCAAATGTACAATAAAAGAAAACACTAAATTCAAATGTAAATACTTACAACTGCTTCCTTAGTAGTCTTTTTAGCAACAAATGCTTCCCACTCTGTTGCTGTGATATGATGGTATATTTGAAAAGGAAATTCTTCACTTTCTTGCTCCTTCTCGCCTTCTCGCCTTCATTTTCCTCTTCTTCTCCATTTTCCCCTGCTCGTCCATTTTCCTTAATAGCTTCCATCTTCATCTTCTTGTTGTTTCTTCCAACTCTCTGTCTCCTTTTAGTGATCCAACCACTCACTAACTTGGCCTTGAAATCCCTGAATCTTATGCCCACAGCTTGTAGAAATATTTTTTTCTTGAACGGATCATTTTCAATATTGAAAAGATTCTTCACAAAAATAGAAAACAAGTTGTCAGTTTTTTTTATTAACCAAAAATCATGTGCAAAGCAAATCGGAGCATGGAGATTATGCGAAACGAGAAAGAAATTTAGTAGAGAGAGCAACAAATTTTGGCTCGAAAAACGGATTGGAAGTAGCAGATCAGATTCTTAACTTCTGAACTGATATGCTGCTGCTTCTGATCTGCTCGTAACAGATCTGCAACATCAGATCAGAAGCAACAGGAGATCAGTTTCACAACTGATGTTCTGATCTGCCATTTGCAGTGAGGTTCTTGTTTTATGAATCCCCATATGTTTGCTTCCCCACACTGACAGGAATAACCATGATCACCAAAGAAAAGGAAAAACGCGGCTGACCCTTTGAATCCCCAGATGTAAAAAGCAGGAGAAACAATAACAATTTGATACTCAGATGTAAAGCTATAACAAGAAAAAAGTGATGCCACAAAATTTGATATTTTTGTTGTAGTGACTTTTGTTACTAGAAGGTTTCTTCTATTGCTGTTGATCATCTAGGAATAACAAGAGCATTTTTTTTAATCGATCTTGTAGTGGAGAGAATCTTTAAGACGCTTGATAGAAATATCAAGAGACTTGTGAGAGATGTCTTCAAGGTGAGACAGAAAAAGATAGGGGGCATCATATAATTTAGCAGGACTACTCTAGGACTTAGTTTGAACTTTGAAGAACTAAACAGGATGGAGGCTAGGCTCTTGGTTGATTTGGTGTCTAAGAATCTCCTTGTGATAGAAATTTACTGGTGAGTCAGATACCACAACAAATCCAGTGATCAAAAACACTAAGCGAAAGGTATCAGGCTTCTAACTCCATCCTATTGAAATTTATACATGAAGTTGCTAATTAAACAGAGGCATTACAAGGGAGGACCTCAAAGTAAGGGTCAAGATGAGTAATCCTTTTCATTTCCTTCCCTCATTTCAACCACATTCTAACCCTACGTTGCTCTATATTTTAATTCCAAGTTAGTATTTTAGACAGTACGATGATCATAAAATATCCAGAAATGGTAAGAACAAATCTGCAGCATTATTTCACAACAAATCTGCAGCATCAGCTCACAGCAGATCAGTTCACAGCAGATCAGTTTAGCACAAGAAGCAGCAGATCAGTTTCTGATCTAATCTGATCTGCTCGCAACAGAAATGAAAGAACAGATCAGAAGCAGCAACAGATCTGCAACATCAGATCAGAAGCAGCAGGAGATCAGTTTCACAACTGCTGTTCTGATCTGCACGCAACAAATCTGCCGCATCATTTCACAACAAATCTGCAGCATCAGTTCACAGCAGATCAGTTCACAACTGCTGTTCTGATCTGGTGAACTGATCAGTACAGCAGATCAGTACAAGACCTGATCAATATAGAATGAAAGAACATATCAGTTTGTGAGTTCAGCACAAGAAGCGATCAGTCTATAGTTCAGCACAAGAAGCAGCAGATCAGTTTGTGAGTGTTCTGATCTGCTCGCAACAGAAATGAAAGAACAGACCAGAAGCAGCAACAGATCTGCAACATTAGATCAGAAGCAGCAGGAGATCAATTTCACAACTGCTGTTATGATCTGCTGTTGCTTCTGATCTGCAAGCAACAAATCTGCTACATCATTTCACAACAGATCTGTAGCATCAGTTCATAGCCGGTCAGTTCACAACTGCTGTTCTGATCTTCTCGCAAGTGACATGCTGGCAGCATTGAAACAAGGGGGAGGGATTGTTAATCACGGAGATACAATATGCTTACCATAGTATCGCTCCACATCGAGTCCTTTACACCCTCCGGCACCTTACTCCATGTCTCCAAAATGGAAATCATGCGTAAACATAGTCCAACATGAGTCCCATACTTGAATCGCCACGTACCACAAGGTTGGCCGTTAGCATCGTACTCGAGGTGCATGGGGCATGTAACTCTTAGTGATTTTGTTGGGCCCCTACCTTTTCTTTTCTTTTGAACGATTTTCAGCTTTCCACTTGTGTTACCTCGTTGAGTTTGACCTTGTGTAATTGTAGTTGGTGCATTGTCATTCTCCAGAATGGGGGGAGCTACATCCGCCATTGACTCAAATAGATCCATCCGTTCAAGCAACTCATCATGGGCCTGATCTTCAGGTTCACCCTTATCCTCCTCTCTCTCCACATCATAATCTTTATCCTCATCACTACTAAAGTCCTTAAGATCATCGTCTAGCTCCTCATCAATCTGAAAATCATCATCATCCTCCATGATAGAAACGTACCTGAAATTATTAAAATGAAAATTAGTTAATACAGTCAGAACAAGCAGATCAAGCAGTTCACAGGGATCATAAGAATATCAGAAAATGAATCGTTCTCACCTCATTTGGTCACATCAATTGATCAAGTTATGCAAATTTAAGGCACGTTAGTTCATTATAGGTCATATTTTGACTAAAACGGCTTATTTCACTCCTAACTTTCAACTAATGAACTTAAATGAATATTTTGAACCATGTACATGTTTAATACACTTAGGAATATTTTTCAAAGACTCATTATCACCCATTTTGCTCAACTTATGCACATTTAAGGCTCGTTAGTTCATTATAGGTCATAATTTGACTAAAACGGCTTATTTCGCTCCTAACTTTCAAATAATGAACTTAAATAAATATTTTGAACCATGTACATGTTTAATACACTTAGCAATATGTTTTAAAGACTCATTATCACCCATTTTGCTCAACTTATGCACATTTAAGGCTCATTAGTTCATTATAGTTCATATTTTGACTAAAACGACTTATTTCGCTCCTAACTTTCAACTAATGAACTTAAATAAATATTTTGAACCATTTACATGTTTAATACACTTAACTTTATGTTTCAAAGACTCATTATCACCCATTTTGCTCAACTTATGCATATTTAAGGGTCGTTAGTTCATTATAGTTCATATTTTGACTAAAGTATAACAATATTACCCAAAAAGAAACAGTAGTAGAACATGAAATTTTCAAGATATAGAAAGCGAGAGAAAATCCGGGTGATCTTGCATGTCATAATTTTGTTTTTAGTACACGGCTAGTTAAACATTTGCAATGCATTTGTAAAACATTATAGGAACAACTACAAGCCTACCAAAGCAAATAAAACAAAGTGAGAAAAAACAAGAGCTCAACATGAAAATAAACTCATAACATCAAAAGGTTAACTCTGGTCAACTATGGCCACAATTGACAAACAATTCCAGTGCAACATATGATCTTCACCACCAATATGTCTTCTTCTCTCTTGCTTTGCTTCCCATCCTAGTTGCAGTAAGCAAACAAAACCTCAATCAATCTCATATAAAGAGGTAACTGAAAGTTAATCATGTGCTTAAGTTACAAAATGCGTTCAAACTTATACCTCGATTAAGAGTCATCAAGTATGCCTTCTGTGTGATCTACACGCATGTAATTTGTTGTGTCTACAACCTCTGTCACAACGGTTTCAGGGCAAGTGAAAGTTGGGGTGTCCTCAAACGCATCATACTCTTGCTCATCCTCTACATCACCAATGCCAAGGATACTTCTTTTTCCCGGTAAAACAATTGACCACTTCTTATCAGCAGGACCAGTGACATAGAATACTTCCTTAGGTTGTGATGCAAATACAAATGGCTCCAAACTCTCACGCAAACGAGCTATATCTACGAGAGTGAAAGGGGGATTCCTATTCACGCAGCGCCGATTATTATCAACCCACTTACACTTAAAAAGACCCACGGTGAAGGTAGGGTAGTTAAGCTCCCATATTTCTTGAACTCCGCCATAAAATAACAACCTGGAATCAACCGAAGATTTATCCTTGGAACTTGCATACTGCGTAGAAGATGCTGCAAGTGAAACACCACTATTTTGCGTTGATAATGACTTTTCATCTTGTCGCTCTGTCCAAAATGTATACCCGTTGATATCATAACCTTCATATGAGTTTACATTGTCACGAGGACCATATGCAAGCCATTGGATCATGTTAGGGACACTGGCCAATTCAGCAGTTGGTAGATCCAGTATTCTTGACCTAAACCAAGCAACAAAGGTTTTATTATGGAGCTGCATCAATTCCCTCGCTCCTTTAGAAGGATTTTCAGACTTCAGTTCACTTAAATGCTCTATTATATAAGGATTTACATCCGCAATGTGATGCAAAACATAAAAGTGTGCCTGTAAGAGCTTGTCATGTGGAGGTAAGATCAGTTTTGAGCCAATAGTACCCTTCCCTTGAAGTCTTCCCTCATGTCGAGATTTAGGAAGTCCGGTAGGTTCAGAACTAGCTACATACTCGGCCACAAAATTACCAACTTCAGCGCCGACAGTTCCTTGAATCATACTACCTTCTGGATGTGCAGGATTCCTTACATAATGGCTCAAAGTACCCATGCGCCTCTCAAAAGGGTAGCTCCACCTCAAAAACACCGGACCACACCATTTTATTTCTCAAACAAGGTGGACAACTAGATGAACCATTATATCAAAGAATGAAGGTGGAAAATACATTTTGTGAGGGGGTCGAAAAAGCACGAGGCTAATGCGTGACCTCGTCCCTCGTGGGTGTGACGCTTCTTTTTTGTCAAATCAAGTGTAATTGGATTTCCTGTGAGTTTACACCCAATTGACTAGTAATATAGGAGTCGCCATTCAGTTTTTAACGACAATGAGAAAAACTGACAAAACCCGGTTATCGTGACATAAAGGGAGTGCAATTATGTTTGACCACGACGGCCGTAGGTTCCCTTGTGATCCCTGGTGGTGGGGATCGCTCAACGTACACCCGCAGGGTAGAGATTGAGGGTTCGGGGGACTGTAACTACCGAGAGGAGTACTCGCTCTTCGATAACTCCAGAGGCAGTATATCCTTACTAGCTCAGCAAAAATAATTGAAGGGACATGCGTTAACTATTAAACTAATCTGAGTCGATTTTAACAATATGCAACATATAGTACTAGATCGAGCGCGATTATCTGATTTAGATTGTTTTAAGGGACCTAGCATGATAATCCGATTTCCCAAAAATATCATATTTATTAAGCGTGATCGAACAATCAGTTTTTAGTTAGTTTAACAGTTCATAAAAGGGCGAGGAAAGCAATTAAACCATGGAAAAGGGACACATTACGACGCACCCTTGAGAGGTGCGTCACGGTTCTCAGAAAACTAACCACTTTGACTTTGCTATTTCTCCTTTTATTTAACGAATCTCAAATTATGGGACAGGATACGTTCTGTTCGATTTATGGATCGATTGCGACAGAACGCGTGATCAGTTTTGCAGCGTGAGGCTTAGGCTTAGGGGTTTAGAGTCAATACTCAGAATATAATTGTGTGTTGTCTTTCACGTCGAACTTAAGGCCCTATTTATAGAAAAGAGTTCGTGGAAAGATAGAATTGCAGAACCCTAATCCACGAGGAATTAGGAAAAAAACCCGTGCCAGGTATTTTCAGCGCCCAGGCCTGGGCGCCGAAGATTTCGGCGCCCAGAGCCAGGCGTTGAAAATAGGGTCTGGGCTGTTTTTCTTAGTCAGATTCGGATTCCTAGAATCCGGAGTATTTGAGATTTAATTGAGTCCTTTAGTGCGTATTAACCTTGTGATGGGATGCGTCTAGGTCCGTTACGAACTCTAGGCTCGTTAGGATTTTAATTAATACGTGGCTCTTACTTTCGAATCATATTAGGAATAGGATTCTCTAACAATTTCTATCTCATTTAGGATTTATGTTGGAGTGCAACACCTAATTCTGACAGGTTTCTATCTTTTATGACTTGCCACTTTTAACAACTACCCATTACGGCAGTTACTATTTTTAACAGGTTTCCATAAATAGCAGGTTTCGGGTGAAATGAAAAGGGGAATTGAGATTCGTTATTTTATAGGAGATGCGTTGTCAAGTGGAGATTTATTCTTTCATCATCGAACCTTCCCTTTCGGGAATGGGGACAAAAGTAGGTGTCTACAGTTAGCCCCGACTTTGACTGAGTCTTGGAATAAGATGATGGTCAAAGTACTAGACGGAGTGCGGCACACAAGCCATGGTGACTTGTTTTTGCGAGGGTCTCACGAGCCCCCGAGTGATAACATTTGACTTAAGGGTCATCACTTGGAGTGTCGACATATCCCTCACGTGTCATTGGGATTTGTCAACGGATAGTATAGAAACTTCCTCACTTTGTCATTGGAAGGATCTAAAGAAGTGTAGAAACTCCCTCACTTTGTCATTGGGAGTAGCTACAGATGTTTTCGAAATCAAAGCTATAAAGTGTAATTGGGCCTGGCCAAGCCCAACCACGAGGTAAAAATGTTTTTAAAGATTCTCATTTTCAAGGCTAGTTAAACGAGAAAACCCCCTTGTTTTTATGGGACGTAAAACGAAGGAAAATCCAGCACATCATTCTTTTTTTTTTTGAAAAAACAGAAAACCTATCCTTTAATTTTTGGAAAAAAGGGAAAACCAATCACATCGTTCTTTTTTGGAAAAACGGAAAACCAATCCTTTAATTTTTGGAAAAAAGGGGAAACCAATCACATCGTTCTTTTTTGGAAAAACGGAAAACCAATCCTTTAATTTTTGGAAAAAAGGAAAACCGATCCTTTAATTTTTGGAAAAAGGGAAAACCGATCCTTTAATTTTTGGAAAAAGGAAAAACCGATAAAGGTTATCGCTGCAGCGACTAAGGACCTGCGCGGTTAGTGACGCAGACCCCGCCGGCTATTTATGGAAACCTGCTAAAAATAGTAACTGCCGTAATGGGTAGTTGTTAAAAGTGGCAAGTCATAAAAGATAGAAACCTGTCAGAATTAGGTGTTGCACTCCAACATAAATCCTAAATGAGATAGAAATTGCGAGAGAATCCTATTCCTAATATGATTCGAAAATAAGAGTCACGTATTAATTAAAATCCTAACGAGCTTAGAGTTCGTAACGGCCCCAGACGCATCCCGTCCCAAGGTTAATACGCACTAAAAGACTCAATTAAATCTCAAATACTCCGGATTCTAGGAATCCGAATCTGACTAAGAAAAGCAGCCCAGATCCTATTTTCAACGCTTGGCTCTGGGCGCTGAAAATACCTGGTACGTGTTTTTTCCTAATTCCTCGTGGATTAGAGTTTTGCAATTCTATCTTTCCACAAACTCTTCCCTATAAATACAACCCCAAATTTGACGTGAAACAACACACAATTCATATTCTGAGTATTGACTCCAACCCTTAGCCTAAGCCTCACACTGCGAAATTGTTCACGCGTTCTGTCGTAATCGATCCATAAATCGAACAGAACGTATCCTGTCCCATAATTTGAGATCCGTTAAATAAAAAGGTGAAATAGCAAAGTCAAAGTGGTTAGTTTTCTGAGAACCGTGACGCACCTCTCAAGGGTGCGTCGTAATGTGTCCCTTTTCGATGATTTAATTGCTTTCCTCGCCCTTTTTATGAACTGTTAAACTAACTAAATCTGATTGTTCTACCACGCCTAACAAATATAATATTTTTGGGAAATTGGATTTTTCATGCTAGGTCCCTTAATGCAATCTAAATCAGATAATCGCGATCGATCTAGTATTATATGTTGCATATTGCTAAAATCAACTCAGATTAGTTTAATAGTTAACGCATGTCCCTTCAATTATTTATGCTGAGCTAGTAAGGATATCCTGCCTCTGGAGTTATCATAGAGCGATTACTCCTCTCGGTAGTTACAGTCCCCCGAACCCTCAATCTCTACCCTGCGGGTGTACGTTGAGCGATCCCCGCCACCAGGGATCACAAGGGAACCTACGGCCGTCGTGGTCAAACATAATTGCACTCCCTTTATGTCACGATAACCGGGTTTTGTCAGTTTTTCTCATTATCGTTAAAAACTGAATGGCGACTCCTATATTACTAGTCAATTGGGTGTAAACTCACAGGAAATCCAATTACACTTGATTGAATAAAAAGAATCGTCACACCCACGAGGGACGAGGTCACGCATTAGCCTCGTGCTTTTTCGACCCCCTCACAGTGGCGACTCCACTGGGATAGTGAAGAAAATACTCGTTCTTGTAGGTAATCAAAATAGCCGAAGGGTGAAACGATCCTACCCCGCGTTTATTTCCCCATCAAGTTGGGACGACCTGAAAATTAGCATATTAATGTGAACGGGCAGAACCGCATAACGAATCTCGGCTCCCTCGGGAGTTGGGACTAAGGATACCTTTTTTTCGCCAATAGGGGGTGCATACGCCGCGCATGTTGCCCACTCGGTACTTGTGCAGGTAGTACACCTATCCCGAACCCAATCGCTCGCTCATTAGGTCCCTCTCGCCTGCATGCCCCCTTGGCTTGCACTTGCGGGTTGGCCTCTTGGGCGAAATTCGTCTGTTGAAGACACTACCTCGACCGGGGCATGTGTTGGATCTACGATAGAAGCGGTACCAAGCCAGGCGCAAATAAATACCCATAGAAGCCTATCATAAACTACATGACATGTTATTATCGCCTCATGATGAATGTTTGTTATGTGTAGCGAAATATGTGATTGTGTGTGACAAACTATCCTAGAAAACCAACGACCTTAAAAATTGCCCAAACACTCATAGACTAATTTGCCAAAGAGTTATACCGAAATACGTGTTCCGCAAACCCGAATGATCGCCACAATAATTGGCGACGCTCGGGATGGCCTGTAACGAATCCCACAAACGCTGCACAACGCGTAAAGGACGTTATTAGGCAAGCACGCAAAATTGAAGTCGCATAAACAAAAGTAGACGCAAACAGAAAACGAGAACCAGGCAGGGACGCATTTTCAACGCCCCTGGCTGGGCGCCAGAATTTCTCACGCCCTACATACGCTGGGCGCCGAAGTTGCTGCTTGGCCTTCTGATCAGGCGCAGCAGCCTCGGTGCTCGCGCAAAAGAAAAAAAACACGTAGCACCAAAAAACGTTCGTAAAAAAGGAATTGCTACGAAGGCGTAAGAAAAAGCACTCGATTCTAGAGGCGACTAAAAAAAAAACAAATAATAAATAACTCTTTGTATCGTTGATAGGCCTCCTACGACGACAATGTTCGGCACCAAAACCGAACACGCTAATAACTATGAATGTCACACGGGCAAGTGTTTCGAAAATTCAAAGAATGACCAAAAAAAAAACCAAAAAGTGTACTAACAAAAGAAAAAGCAAAAAAAAACCAATAGAGAGAGTCGAAGTCTAGACTAAGTAATGCTTGAAACTTTGGGAACCTAAAATTTAGCTTATCTTATGCCTAGGACTGGTCCTGCCACTTGGTGCCGATCAGGGAATCAACGGTTAGTGCGTCTCTAAGATACATCGCCAGGTTTAGTGACTCCAAGTTCCGTCCGTCGTCCCTCATTTCAAGGATCTCCGCTTCCCCAACCTCGATTCGCACCTTCAAACATGTGCATCGAAGATTTGCGAGACCAGAAGGTCCAAATGACCCAACTTATGGGCCAATTGAAAATGGAAAATGAAGCTTTAGCGGCTGCGCAAGCCAAAAATGACCTCGATAACGAGAAGAGGATTGAAAAAATGGTCCTACAGCAAACCATGGGGAGCAAATACTTCTCCCTCGATCCTGAACCTTTTCCTGGCAAACTACCAGAAAAGTTCAGTTCATCTGACTTACCAAAGTTCAAGGCCACGGACAACCCCCGCGATCACATACTGAGCTATGTGAATGCCATGAACTTGAAAGGCGTGGACAAGTCCATGTATTTACCTGCCTTTCCTTTGTCCTTGGAACCTGTGCCGCTCAAATGGTACTATCACCAGGACCCTAAGCTCTTCCCCACTTGGGAAGACTTTGTCAATGTCTTCATCAAACAATACTCGTCGAACATGGATTTCCAAGTCACCATGCGCGAGCTGGAAGTTCTCTTCCAAAAGAAAAGTGAGGGTTTCACAACCTACTTTGCTAGATGGAGGGACCAGGCGGCCCAACTAATCAATAGTCCTCCCGAAACAGAATTGGTCTAAAAATTCATTGACAACCTGGACCCGGCTTACAACATCTTAGGTACCTGGGACTTGACACTTTCAAAAGAGTTTACGATGTGGGAATAAAGATCGAGGACGACCTCGCCAAAACCATACAAAGCAAACCCACATATAAAAACAACACCTATAATCGGGGTAACACATCTCAAGCCCAAGAAGTCTATGCTGTAGAAGAGACTCCCGCCCGAAGAAGCCCTGGAAGATGGGTCCAAGACCGAAAGTTTGCCCCACTCGGGTCGACTTTGGTACAAGCCTTTGAAAGATTAACCAATCAATGAAAGTTGAGACCTATAGGCCCCACCCGTGACCCTCCTGTCAAGGGCAAATATTGGGTCGAGGGTACTTACTGCAAATTCCATCAAGGAAATGGGCATGACACTGAAAACTGCTGGAATCTAAAACATACGATCCAGGACATGATAGAGGATGAAGTGATACCTCTCCCTAACGTTGGCAAACCCAACAACAACAAGAGCCCACTTGGCTCTTGTCACATCTCTCTCGACCAACCAGAGAACTTCGACCCTACGGTGTACATCACGCCTCAAGGTGCACCACTCGCTGTGGTCCCTATGGATCGAATCGAGAGAGAAGTGTGCGGTGTGTGGGATGATGATGCTGAAGATATTTACCTATCTCAAGTGTCGGTCCAGGACCTCTTTACTGAAACTTGGCCCGGGTATGCTCTCATCGGGAGAATATACCAGCCTGACATTCGCCCACCTCCTATGGACGATATCCCAGTCAGACAAGCTCCTGAGAATGGACGACACACCACCGTCGCAGAAGTCATTGAAAATCCTCTCTTGAAACAACTAAAAAGAACCAAGGCCGAGATTACCATCTGGGATCTCATGTGTACTTCAAAGGAACATCGCGAAAAGCTTATTCGCTCACTCGACCTCATCTCAGTACCTACAGATATCACACCTGACTCATTGGTTAGCCATGTCACGAGAGATGCCGGAGAAAAGTCCATAGTTTTCACTGATAAAGACTTGCCCAAAGAGGGGGGTGCTCACAATAAAGCCCTTTATCTAGTGGTTGGATACAAAGGACAAAACATCCCCCTAGCGCTCGTAGATAATGGTGTTAGGTTATGATACATATGACATTTACATAGATCATGCGGAAACAACCATTAACCCAGGAAACATATTATTTACACATAATCATATAGCATAATTAGATGCATACTCTTTGTTGCGTGCCTTCCCTAGCTGCGCCCGAACCGAACAAGAACAAGTCTTTTAGGACTCCAAGTGTCGTCCCTCCGTAGAAAGTCCACAGCACGTCCGGATCCGCCTTAAGATTGACCAACTAGAATCGCCCTTAAGGTACTCAGAAAATTCGGCACTTTTGGGGCAAGATGGGTGTTTGAATTTTCTCTCAAAAACCTCACTTTTGAATACTTTGAAACTTATGTATAAATTATGACCCCTAGGCCTTTATTTATAGAGTTATGGAAAAGGAATCGTAATCCTAGTAGGATGCGAATTAATTGGAATTAGAATTCTACATGAATTCTACTTAATCAATTTATCCAATAGGAATAGACATTTAATCATACACTGACTCTTGCAGATTCAGGAATCTCGCATGAGCTCAAACTCACACACACACGGCAGCCACAAGGGCTGCCCACGCATGCGAGCAGCAGCCCACGCAGCGCGGCCCACGCATGCGCGGCCTTGTGCGCGCTGGGCTGTGGCGTGCGTGCTTGCTGGGCGATGGCCTGGCTTCGTGCTGGGCCTTCGTCCGGCAGGCCTCGTCCGATGCTAATTCGTACGATACGCTTCCGATTAAATTTCCATTTCCGGAATCTATTTCCGATACGAACAATATTTAATATTTCCGATTCCGGAATTAATTTCCGTTTCGAACAAATATTTAATATTTCCGTTTTCGGAATTATTTTCCGATTCCGGCAATATTTCCGATTCTGACAATATTTCCGTTTCCGGCAATATTTCCGATTCTGGTAATATTTCCATTTCCAATAATATTTTCCGATACGTACCATGTTTCCGTTTCCGGCAACATCTACGACTTGGATAATATTCATATTTCCGATACGATCCATATTTCCGTTTCCGGCAATATCATCGTTTCCGGAGTATTCATTTCTTGCCTGTGACGATCTTAGCTCCCACTGAAACCAAGATCCGTCGGTTCCGAATATTCATAGATGGAGTATTTAATGCCATTAAATACTTGATCCGTTTACGTACTATTTGTGTGACCCTACGGGTTCAGTCAAGAGTAAGCTGTGGATTAATATCATTAATTCCACTTGAACTGAAGCGGCCTCTAGCTAGGCATTCAGCTCACTTGATCTCACTGAATTATTAACTTGTTAATTAATACTGAACCGCATTTATTAGACTTAACATAGAATGCATACTTGGACCAAGGGCATTATTTCCTTCAGTCTCCCACTTGTCCTTAGGGACAAGTGTGCATTTCCTAATTCCTTTGTCGCTCGATGCTTGCTCTTGAACATAAGGTAAGAGTTGTCATCCTTATTATGTCCAGAGGTGTTCCTCGGTTTCAGAGTTCAACTGATCAAATAAACAGATAATCATAGCCTATGATTCATCCGAGCACGGCCATGCATTTCACAGTTTCTAGCTCTCCGAGTGGCCTTGTACAACTTTTAAGCATCTCATCCCGATTTATGGGAGGACAATCCCAATCTTGCGATCTTGAGATTAGACTTCGTTTGATAGGTGATTACCTGAGCGTTGCCTTTATAGCCTCCTTTTACGGTGCGACGGTTGGTCAACGTCAAAGCAACCAGTTCTCAAACAAGTAATCTCAAATCACTCAGGTATTGAGGATTTAGTGTCTAATAATTTAATGAAATTTACTTATGACAGACTTTCATCTCTTACAGTAAAGTTTCATAGGTCTTGTCCGATACTAGTCTTCCCAAAGTAAGTATCTATGCAAATGATTATGACATTGCCATGTCCACATAGTTCAAGAAACAGAACTACTAGTCATCTTGCATTCTAATCGTCTAACGTTTTCTATGCGTCCAATTTTATAGAAAACTCCGACTAGGGACCATTTTCAACCTTTGACATTCAAGTTCACTTGATAGACATTTCTTAGTCACAGGACTGGTCCTGACAGTCTATCTTGAATATATCGTCAAGTTGAAGGGACTCATCATTTAATAAACCACAAATTAAATGGAAAAATGAATTCCTTTCATTTATTGTGAATGATTAACCAATAATGTTTTACAAAGATTTAAACTCTAAAACTTTAAAACATTAAACAGAGACATCAAAGCCATTCTCCAATATGCTTGATTCCCATAGCTGCAGTGTGCGAGTTGTGCTTCGCTTGCGGCAGAGGTTTAGTTAATGGATCTGATATGTTGTCATCAGTTCCAATTTTGCTTATCTCGACTTCTTTTCTTTCAACGAACTCTCGTAGAAGGTGAAATCTACGAAGTACATGCTTGACTCTCTGGTGGTGTCTAGGCTCTTTTGCCTGTGCAATAGCTCCGTTATTATCACAATACAGGGCTATTGGTCCTTTAATGGAGGGGACTACACCAAGTTCTCCTATGAACTTCCTTAGCCATATAGCTTCCTTTGCTGCTTCATGTGCAGCAATGTACTCCGCTTCAGTTGTAGAATCCGCAATGGTGCTTTGCTTAGCACTTTTCCAGCTTACTGCTCCTCCGTTGAGGCAGAAGACAAACCCAGACTGTGATCTGAAATCATCTTTGTCGGTTTGGAAACTTGCGTCCGTATAGCCTTTAACAATTAATTCATCATCTCCACCATAGACCAGGAAGTCATCTTTGTGCCTTTTCAGGTACTTCAGAATATTCTTGGCAGCAGTCCAATGCGCCTCTCCTGGGTCTGACTGGTATCTGCTCGTAGCACTGAGTGCGTACGCAACATCCGGGCGTGTACATATCATAGCATACATTATTGAACCAATCAATGATGCATATGGAATCCCATTCATTCGTCTACGCTCATCAAGTGTTTTTGGGCACTGAGTCTTGCTTAGAGTCATTCCATGAGACATGGGTAGGTAGCCTCGCTTGGAGTCCGCCATCTTGAACCTATCAAGCACGTCATAGCTCTCGTTCGTCAAAATACCTAAGTACGTTTCCGGTTGAGATCTATATCTTTGCGATCTACGCGGGGTAACATTTCTAGATTGACCATGATTCTCACCAGATTCTTCTAAAGGTCTCTGAGTTTCATCCTGAATGTCATCTTGAGCATTCTCTAGAGTTTGTTGTTCGACTCGAATTTCTTCGAGGTCTACTTTTCTCCCACTTGTCATTTTGGAAATGTGATCTTTCTCCAAAAAGACACCATCTCGAGCAACAAACACTTTGTTCTCAGATGTATTGTAGAAGTAATACCCCTTTGTTTCCTTTGGATAGCCCACAAGGATACATTTGTCAGATTTTGGATGAAGTTTGTCTGAAATTAATCGTTTGACGTATACTTCACATCCCCAAATCTTAAGAAAAGACACATTTGGAGGCTTTCCAAACCATAATTCGTATGGAGTCTTTTCGACAGCTTTAGACGGAGCTCTATTTATAGTGAGTGCAGCTGTATTTAGTGCATGTCCCCAAAATTCTAATGGAAGTTCGGCCTGACCCATCATTGACCTGACCATGTCTAGCAAGGTTTCTGTTCCTCCGTTCTGACACACCGTTCCATTGTGGTGTTCCAGGAGGAGTCAATTCTGATAGAATTCCACATTCTTTCAGATGGTCATCAAATTCATGGCTCAGATATTCACCGCCTCTATCAGACCGCAGTGCCTTGATCTTCTTGCCTAATTGATTCTCTACTTCACTCTGAAATTCCTTGAATTTGTCAAAGGATTCAGACTTATGCTTCATTAGGTAGACATAACCATACCTACTGAAGTCATCAGTGAAAGTGATAAAGTAGCTGAAACCACCTCTAGCATTTGTACTCATTGGTCCACATACATCTGTATGGATTAAACCCAATAGTTCATTTGCTCTTTCTCCAACTTTAGAGAAAGGTTGCTTTGTCATTTTGCCAAGTAAACATGATTCGCATTTACCATAATCCTCTAAGTCAAATGGTTCTAGAATTCCTTCCCTTTGAAGTCTTTCTAAGCGTTTCAAGTTTATATGGCCTAATCGACAATGCCACAGATAGGTGAGATCTGAATCATCCTTTTTGGCCTTTTTGGTATTTATGTTATATACTTGTTTGTCGTGATCTAATAAATAGAGTCCATTGACTAATCTAGCAGATCCATAAAACATCTCTTTAAAATAAAACGAACAACTATTGTCTTTTATTATAAAGGAAAATCCCTTAGCATCTAAGCAAGAAACTGAAATGATGTTTTTAGTAAGACTTGGAACATGGAAACATTCTTCCAGTTCCAAAACTAGCCCGGAGGGCAACGACAAATAGTATGTTCCTACAGCTAATGCAGCAATCCGTGCTCCATTTCCCACTCGTAGGTCGACTTCACCCTTGCTTAACTTTCTACTTCTTCTTAGTCCCTGTGGATTGGAACATAAGTGTGAGCCACAACCTGTATCTAATACCCAAAAAGTTGAATTAGCAAGTATACAGTCTATAACGAAAATACCTGAAGATGGAACGACTGTTCCGTTCTTCTGATCTTCCTTTAGCTTCAAGCAATCTCTCTTCCAATGCCCCTTCTTCTTGCAGTAGAAGCATTCGGATTCAGAAGTGGGTTGACTGACCTTCCTCTTTGCAGATTTGGCGCCAGTTTGCTTAGTTGGGCTGGCTTTGTTGCCACCTTTCTTAGCATTCCTCTTCTTTCCAGATTTCTTGAACTTGCCCCCACGCACCATAAGCACATCCTGCTTATCACTTTTGAGCGTCTTTTCAGCGGTCTTCAGCATACCGTGAAGCTCAGTGAGCGTTTTGTCCAGACTATTCATACTGTAGTTCAGTTTGAACTGATCATACCCGCTATGAAGAGAATGGAGGATGGTGTCTATAGCCATTTCCTGAGAAAATTGCTGATCCAGCCGACTCATATTCTCAATGAGTCCAATCATTTTGAGAACATGTGGACTTACGGGCTCGCCTTTCTTAAGCTTGGTCTCAAGAATTTGCCTATGAGTCTCGAATCTTTCGACTCGAGCCAGATCTTGGAACATGTTCTTCAACTCACTGATGATTGTGAAAGCATCTGAGTTGATGAACGTTTTCTGCAGATCCGCACTCATGGTGGCGAGCATTAGACATTTCACATCCTTGTTGGCATCAATCCAACGATTGAGGGCTGCCTGAGTGATCCCGTCGCCTGGAGCTTCGGGCATCGCCTCATCTAGGACATACTCCTTTTCTTCCTGCATAAGAACTATTTGCAAGTTCCTTTGCCAGTCAAGGAAGTTTTTCCCGTTCAACTTCTCCTTTTCGAGAATTGATCGAATGTTGAATGAATTGTTGTTTGCCATATTAAAAACTACAATTGAAAAGAATAAACAAATAAATAACCATTCACAGTTTCTCTTAATAAACTTAAATTCTAGCATTCATGCATAATTCAATGTTTATTAAGCATTTTATTCAAGTTATGTGTTCCGGCAGGTGTGAATAAAATGATTCCAAGATCCTAAAATCATTGAAGAACTAAGCACAGTTTGTCGACTTAATCCTAGAACATCTTAGGTAAGCAAAAGCCTTTTGCTAATAGTCTAGAAACTATTCTTGGTTGATAGGTACGTTTAAGAACTTATTAGGTAAACCTATCGAATTTGCCACGACATAAAAGGACTCCTTACTTATATCGTTGAGTTTCACCAAAACTAACATGTACTCACAATTATTTGTGTACCTTGCCCCTTTAGGACCAATAAGTAACACCTCGCTGAGCGAAAACTATTACTAGATTGATGTAAAGGATATCCAAGCAAGTGTATATTTTGGCATGGCACCTTTTAACTCAATTTTTAAGTTTGGAACTTAAGGCTCTTACTATGTTGGTTAGATTTTAAGTGAACTAAAATCCTTAATCATGCAACATAATCAAGCTTTTGATCTCATGCATTTTAAGACATATTTAAAGCAATAAATAACTTAAAACATGCATAAGATATTTGTGATCTAGTATGGCCCGACTTCATCTTGAAGCTTTGACTTCAAAGTCCGTCTTGAAAATCTCCGTGGGAGGCACCATTTTCTTCAAATAGGATAAGTTATAACTAATTACAACTATTTGATGGTACGCAGACCATATTTGAATTGAAAAACAACTTTGGTACTTTAGACCAATTACATTCAAATTAATGGTACGCAGACCATATTTTCTATCCTATTTGGGCCATACTAGTCACTTCATAACCTGCAAAACAGTACATATACAATATATACCATTCACCCATTCATTATCATGAATGGCCCACATAGCTGGTTAGTTAAACACATTATGCATCACGTAAACATTTGCAGCAATTAATCAAGGGCACCAATAATCTACCAATTATTCAGTCCTTATTAATTCTAATCGAGTTGTTTTAACCTTAAGGATTTGTAGACCTAATCAAGAGTTTATGACTAAAAAGTGCTCCCACTCAAACCAATAAATTCATATGCTTTACTAATTTTAAACATAAAATTGTATTTCTAGTCTAACCGGAAACATACAAATTTAATTAAAATTTAAAGCTCATATAAATTTATAATTGAATCCAAAAATTTAATTTAATTTCAGTCGCATTTAAATTAATTCATGATTTTAATTTTAGTAAAATAATTAGAATAAATTCCATTTATTATAATTATAATATTCAAAATTAAAATCCAAGAAATTAATTCAAATTATTAATTTTAAAATTAATTAAAATTACGTGAACTGAAATTTTCAAATTAAACATTCAAAACGATCTAATCGAAACGCAAACACCCTACGCGTTGCACGCCCATGGGCTGTACGCACACAGCCGTTGCTGGCCATGTGCGCGCAGCCCATGCGCTCGTTGCATAGCTGCTGCTGTCCCATACGCAAGCCTCCGCACAGCGCCCCATCGCACGCGAGCTATCGCTCGCAGTGCGCGCGCGAGATCGCTCGCTGGGCGCGCTGGTTCGCTCGCTGGCGCGCGAGATCGCTCGCTGGCGCGCGAGATCGCTCGCTGGTGCGCGCGAGCCATCGCTCGCTGGTGCGCGACATCGCTCGCTGGGCAGGCGACGTCGCGCGATGTGCGCGCGAGTGATGCTGTGCGCAGCGCTCGTGGCACGCGAGCTTGCGCTCGCTGCGCACGAGGCTGCGCGCTGTTGTGCGAGGCAGCGCGCGCTGTGGCGCAGCTCGCTTGCTGCCCACACGCGACTGCCTTGGCTCGCCCCTCGCCCATGCCCATCCGTTCATTGCTCGTGGCACACGTCACAAGGCAGGGCTGCTGCCTTGTGCTCGTGCACTACGCCCTTGCTCATTGCATTCGTGCCGCACGGGCGACGAGCTCCCTTGCTCGTCGTCGCATGCCCGCATTATACAACACCCCTTAAGGGTAACACGAAGCGTCCATTGCTTCGTGCGTGCAAGTTATTTGAACGAATCGCATAAAAATTTAAAATTTATATTTAAAATTAATGACAAATTAATAAATATTATTAATTTCATAATTTTAGGGCGAAAAAATCGAAAATTTATTATCCAGTTGATTTCCGATTGATATGGATTCAAGTCTAGGTCATAAAAATTTAAAATTTATCGTAAATTTACAATTTTTATGGTGGTTTTTAATCATAGGTTTCTAATTAAATTACAATTAATTATGAAAATCAAATTAATTCTAAATTATTCTAATTTTCAACAAATTAATCATAATTACAAATTAGATTGCATAATTAACAAGACTAGGCATTCAAACTTGTTAAACATATGCAGTAGGTCAATAAAAAATTCAAGATTTATCAACAGGAATCGCAAATATTTAATTTAACATCTTAAATTTACGAAATTTTGCATCCGAAAAACTAAAACCTTCGAAAAGTCATAGTTAGGCTTCGAATTTGAGAATTCTGGGTTCGGCAGAAAAATACTATTTTTGTCAAAATTTTAGAATGCCTTTTACATACGGAATTGACACAAAAATCACTCAATTCGGATGAGTAATGAAGAAACTGCCGAAAAACTGCGTACATATATTTAAATAAACGCAATTTGCAATTAATTAACAATTACGAAAATTAATCACCCCTTTTAATTCTTGCAAATTTGTAATATTTAACCATGTTCATGCAATTTAGATTATGAAAATAATAAGGGGCTCGTGATACCACTGTTAGGTTATGATACATATGACATTTACATAGATCATGCGGAAACAACCATTAACCCAGGAAACATATTATTTACACATAATCATATAGCATAATTAGATGCATACTCTTTGTTGCGTGCCTTCCCTAGCTGCGCCCGAACCGAACAAGAACAAGTCTTTTAGGACTCCAAGTGTCGTCCCTCCGTAGAAAGTCCACAGCACGTCCGGATCCGCCTTAAGATTGACCAACTAGAATCGCCCTTAAGGTACTCAGAAAATTCGGCACTTTTGGGGCAAGATGGGTGTTTGAATTTTCTCTCAAAAACCTCACTTTTGAATACTTTGAAACTTATGTATAAATTATGACCCCTAGGCCTTTATTTATAGAGTTATGGAAAAGGAATCGTAATCCTAGTAGGATGCGAATTAATTGGAATTAGAATTCTACATGAATTCTACTTAATCAATTTATCCAATAGGAATAGACATTTAATCATACACTGACTCTTGCAGATTCAGGAATCTCGCATGAGCTCAAACTCACACACACACGGCAGCCACAAGGGCTGCCCACGCATGCGAGCAGCAGCCCACGCAGCGCGGCCCACGCATGCGCGGCCTTGTGCGCGCTGGGCTGTGGCGTGCGTGCTTGCTGGGCGATGGCCTGGCTTCGTGCTGGGCCTTCGTCCGGCAGGCCTCGTCCGATGCTAATTCGTACGATACGCTTCCGATTAAATTTCCATTTCCGGAATCTATTTCCGATACGAACAATATTTAATATTTCCGATTCCGGAATTAATTTCCGTTTCGAACAAATATTTAATATTTCCGTTTTCGGAATTATTTTCCGATTCCGGCAATATTTCCGATTCTGACAATATTTCCGTTTCCGGCAATATTTCCGATTCTGGTAATATTTCCATTTCCAATAATATTTTCCGATACGTACCATGTTTCCGTTTCCGGCAACATCTACGACTTGGATAATATTCATATTTCCGATACGATCCATATTTCCGTTTCCGGCAATATCATCGTTTCCGGAGTATTCATTTCTTGCCTGTGACGATCTTAGCTCCCACTGAAACCAAGATCCGTCGGTTCCGAATATTCATAGATGGAGTATTTAATGCCATTAAATACTTGATCCGTTTACGTACTATTTGTGTGACCCTACGGGTTCAGTCAAGAGTAAGCTGTGGATTAATATCATTAATTCCACTTGAACTGAAGCGGCCTCTAGCTAGGCATTCAGCTCACTTGATCTCACTGAATTATTAACTTGTTAATTAATACTGAACCGCATTTATTAGACTTAACATAGAATGCATACTTGGACCAAGGGCATTATTTCCTTCAAATGGTTCGGCGGTTAATGTCTGCCCATTGCGAACCGCCCATTGCTTGGGGCTAGGAAACGATGACTTCCAAACCTCCACGCAAGGGGTACGAGCTTATGATAACTCCAGAAGGCCTGTATTGGGAAAAATCAACCTTACCATACAAACCGGGCCTGTGGCACGCACCACGGAGTTTCAAATAATCGACATCAAGCCTACTTTCAACCTCCTCTTGGGGCGACCTTGGCTCCATGACTTAGGAGGTGTGGCTTCTACCTTGCACCAAATGGTTAAACTTAACCATAACGGGGTAATACTAGAAATCCGCGCCCCTCCTCTCGAAGTCAGTTGTACTATGGTTGGAACGGCCGAAACTGCGGACGACCTTTACGGTTTTCAAATGGAAGAAACGATCCAGTTCATCGAAGATTATGATCCAGCATTCCTAGACCCGCACGCATCCCGAGTCATCCCTAGAATGCTGTTAGCTCAAGGTTATTTCCCTGGAACCCCATTGGGCATAAGGAAGAAGGAATGCACATTCCATCCTTTACCCAACAAATCTACTCCCTTTGGCTTAGGCTATGAACCAACGGAGGAAGATATTGCTGACCGCCTGTCTAGGCTACGCCTTAACAAGGCCAAACAAACCACCCTCCTTCCCACATATCAAAGAACCCTTAACAGGATGATCGTTCGGGAAGGAGAAGGACACCCATGCTGTGATTTCCCTGAACCCTTCGTTCAAGATGGCTTGCTAAAACCAGGATTTGAAATCTTCCATGACTGCCACACCTTGGATGAGGCACCCCACCTCACCAAGACTAAAACAACTGAAATATTGGACGACCAGGCTCTATGGACATTGTTTAACGAATCGAGGCCTATGGAGGACGAGACTGTGACGACTACCCTAGCTTTACAAGATGAAGGTTTCGATCTAACCCGGTTAATCGCTCCTGCATCAACACTAGAAGAGATCGAGAACGGATGGGTGAAGACATATCAGTGGGTCAATGCAAAAGGAATAGAATTCAAGATGAGTACCGGTGAAGGACCAAAGTTTTACGAGACTAAACCCAAGGCTTGAGCCAGATAGGGCTGTTAGGTTATGATACATATGACAATTCATAAATCATTTGGAAAAACCATTTAGCCAGGAATACATATTATTTACACATAATCATTTAGCATAGTTTAGAAGCATACTCTTTGTTGCATGCCCTCCCTAGCTGCGCCCGAACCGAACAAGAACAAGTCTTTAGGACTCCAAGTGTCGTCCCTCCGTAGATAGTCCACAGCACGTCCGGATCCGCCTTAAGATTGACCAACTAGAATCGCCCTTAAGGTACTAATAATTTTCGGCACTTTTAGGCAAGATATGTGACTGAATTTTTCTCTCAAAAACTCACTTTGAATACTTGAAAACTCGTTATAAATTGTGAACCCAGGCCACATATTTATAGGGGTATGGAAAGAGAATTAGAATCCTACTAGGATACGAATTAATTAAATTAGAATCCTAGTGGAACTCTTATTTAATTAATTTATCTTTTAGGATTAGGAATTTAATCATTAAACGAATTCCATACGCTTTAGGATTCGAGTAACATACTTCGAGTAATACGCTAGCACCGCACGCAGGCCTTGCGGCCCACGCACAGCGCCAGCCCACTCGTCGCAGCCCCGCGCGCGCGCCCAAGCTTCGGCTGGGCCTGGCTTTTGCCCTGGGCCTGGTCGTATGCTTGGCGTGTGGTTGTTGCGCTTGGCTTGCTGGGCGATGGCCCGGCTTCGTGCTGGTCCTTCGTCTGGCAGGCCTCGTCCGATGCTAATTCGTACGATGCGCTTCCGATTAAATTCTAGATTCCGGAATTCATTTCCGATACGAACAATATTTAATATTTCCGATTCCGTTATTAATTTCCGTTTCGAACAAATATTTAATATTTCCGTTTCCGGAATTATTTTCCGATTCCGATAATATTTCCGATTCAGACAATATTTCCGTTTCCGGCAATATTTCCGATTCCGGCAATATTTCTATTTCCGATAATATTTTCCGATACGTACCATGTTTCCGTTTCCGGCAACATCTACGACTTGGATAATATTTATATTTCCGATACGATCCATATTTCCGTTTCCGGCAATATCATCGTTTCCGGAGTATTCATTTGCTTGCCTTTGACGATCTCAGCTCCCACTGAAACCAAGATCCGTCGATTCCGAATATCCATAGATGGAGTATTTAATGCCATTAAATACTTGATCCGTTTACGTACTATTTGTGTGACCCTACGGGTTCAGTCAAGAGTAAGCTGTGGATTAATATCATTAATTCCACTTGAACTGAAGCGGCCTCTAGCTAGGCATTCAGCTCACTTGATCTCACTGAATTTATTAACTTGTTAATTAATACTGAACCGCATTTATTAGACTTAACATTGAATGCATACTTGGACCAAGGGCATTATTTCCTTCAGTCTCCCACTTGTCCTTAGGGACAAGTGTGCATTTCCTAATTCCTTTGTCGCTCGATGCTTGCTCTTGAACATAAGTAAGAGTTGTCATCCTTATTATGTCCAGAGGTGTTCCTCGGTTTCAGAGTTCAACTGATCAAATAAACAGATAATCATAGCCTATGATTCATCCGAGCACGGCCATGCATTTCACAGTTTCTAGCTCTCCGAGTGGCCTTGTACAAATTTTAAGCATCTCATCCCGATTTATGGGAGGACAATCCCAATCTTGTGATCTTGAGATTAGACTTCGTTTGATAGGTGATTACCTGAGCTTTGCCTTTATAGCCTCCTTTTACGGTGCGACGGTTGGTCAACGTCAAAGCAACCAGTTCTCAAACAAGTAATCTCAAATCACTCAGGTATTGAGGATTTAGTGTCTAATAATTTTAATGAAATTTACTTATGACAGATTTTCATCTCTTACAGTAAAGTTTCATAGGTCTTGTCCGATACTAGTCTTCCCAAAGTAAGTATCTATGCAAATGATTATGACATTGCCATGTCCACATAGTTCAAGAAACAGAACTACTAGTCATCTTGCATTCTAGTCGTCTAACATTTTCTATGCGTCCAATTTTATAGAAAACTCCGACTAGGGACCATTTTCAACCTTTGACATTCAAGTTCACTTGATAGACATTTCTTAGTCACAGGACTGGTCCTGACAGTCTATCTTGAATATATCGTCAAATTGAAGGGACTCATCATTTAATAAACCACAAATTAAATGGAAAAATGAATTCTTTTCATTTATTGTGAATGATTAACCAATAATGTTTTACAAAGATTTAAACTCTAAAACTTTAAAACATTAAACAGAGACATCAAAGTCATTCTCCAATATGGTGCTTTGCTTAGCACTTTTCCAGCTTACTGCACCTCCGTTGAGGCAGAAGACAAACCCAGACTGTGATCTGAAATCATCTTTGTCGGTTTGGAAACTTGCGTCCGTATAGCCTTTAACAATTAATTCATCATCTCCACCATAGACCAGGAAGTCATCTTTGTGCCTTTTCAGGTACTTCAGAATATTCTTGGCAGCAGTCCAATGCGCCTCTCCTGGGTCTGACTGGTATCTGCTCGTAGCACTGAGTGCGTACGCAACATCCGGGCGTGTACATATCATAGCATACATTATTGAACCAATCAATGATGCATATGGAATCCCATTCATTCGTCTACGCTCATCAAGTGTTTTTGGGCACTGAGTCTTGCTTAGAGTCATTCCATGAGACATGGGTAAGTAGCCTCGCTTGGAGTCCGCCATCTTGAACCTATCAAGCACCTTATTGATATAAGTGCTTTGACTAAGTCCAATCATCTTTTTAGATCTATCTCTGTAAATCTTGATGCCCAATATGTACTGTGCTTCTCATAGATCTTTCATCGAAAAACATTTCCCAAGCCAAATCTTGACAGAGTTCAACATAGGAATGTCATTTCCGATAAGTAATATGTCGTCGACATATAATACTAGGAAAGCAATTTTGCTCCCACCGACCTTCTTGTATACACAAGATTCGTCTGCGTTCTTGATGAAACCAAAGTCACTGACTGCTTCATCAAAACGTATATTCCAGCTCCTAGATGCCTGCTTCAATCCGTAGATTGACTTCTTTAGCTTGCATACCTTTTTAGCATTCTTTGGATCCTTAAAACCTTCAGGTTGTGTCATAAACACAGTTTCTGTTAAAACGCCGTTTAAGAAAGAAGTTTTGACATCCATCTGCCATATTTCGTAATCGTAATATGCAGCGATTGCTAACATTATCCGAATAGACTTTAGCATTGCAACTGGTGAAAAGGTTTCATCGTAATCCACACCGTGGACTTGCCTGTAACCTTTTGCAACCAATCTAGCTTTGAAAACTTCAAGTTTCCCATCCTTGTCCTTTTTCAGTTTAAAAACCCATTTGCTTCCAATGGCTTGGTAGCCATCTGGCAAATCGACCAAATCCCATACTTGGTTTTCAGACATGGAGTCTAATTCAGATTGCATGGCTTCTTTCCATTGCTTGGAGCTAGGGCTCGTAATAGCTTGTTTGTAAGTCGCAGGTTCATCACTTTCAAGTAATAGAACGTCATAGCTCTCGTTCGTCAAAATACCTAAGTACGTTTCCGGTTGAGATCTATATCTTTGCGATCTACGCGGGGTAACATTTCTAGATTGACCATGATTCTCACCAGATTCTTCTAAAGATCTCTGAGTTTCATCCTGAATGTCATCTTGAGCATTCTCTAGAGTTTGTTGTTCGACTCGAATTTCTTCGAGGTCTACTTTTCTCCCACTTGTAATTTTGGAAATGTGATCTTTCTCCAAAAAGACACCATCTCGAGCAACAAACACTTTGTTCTCAGATGTATTGTAGAAGTAATACCCCTTTGTTTCCTTTGGATAGCCCACAAGGATACATTTGTCAGATTTTGGATGAAGTTTTTCTGAAATTAATCGTTTGACGTATACTTCACATCCCCAAATCTTAAGAAAAGACACATTTGGAGGCTTTCCAAACCATAATTCGTATGGAGTCTTTTCGACAGCTTTAGACGGAGCTCTATTTATAGTGAGTGCAGCTGTATTTAGTGCATGTCCCCAAAATTCTAATGGAAGTTTGGCCTGACCCATCATTGACCTGACCATGTCTAGCAAGGTTCTGTTCCTCCGTTCCGACACACCGTTCCATTGTGGTGTTCCAGGAGGAGTCAATTCTGATAGAATTCCACATTCTTTCAGATGGTCATCAAATTCATAGCTCAGATATTCACCGCCTCTATCAGACCGCAGTGCCTTAATCTTCTTGCCTAATTGATTCTCTACTTCACTCTGAAATTCCTTGAATTTGTCAAAGGATTCAGACTTATGCTTCATTAGGTAGACATAACCATATCTACTGAAGTCATCAGTGAAAGTGATAAAGTAGCTGAAACCACCTCTAGCATTTGTACTCATTGGTCCACATACATCTGTATGGATTAAACCCAATAGTTCATTTGCTCTTTCTCCAACTTTAGAGAAAGGTTGCTTTGTCATTTTGCCAAGTAAACATGATTCGCATTTACCATAATCCTCTAAGTCAAATGGTTCTAGAATTCCTTCCTTTTGAAGTCTTTCTAAGCGTGTCAAGTTTATATGGCCTAATCGACAATGCCACAGATAAGTGAGATCTGAATCATCTTTTTTGGCCTTTTTGGTATTTATGTTATATAATTGTTTGTCGTGATCTAATAAATAAAGTCCATTGACTAATCTAGCAGATCCATAAAACATCTCTTTGAAATAAAACAAACAACTATTGTCTTTTATTAAAAAGGAAAATCCCTTAGCATCTAAGCAAGAAACTGAAATGATGTTTTTAGTAAGACTTGGAACATGGAAACATTCTTCCAGTTCCAAAACTAGCCCGGAGGGCAACGACAAATAGTAAGTTCCTACAGCTAATGCAGCAATCCGTGCTCCATTTCCCACTCGTAGATCGACTTCACCCTTGCTTAACTTTCTACTTCTTCTTAGTCCCTGTGGATTGGAACATAAGTGTGATCCACAACCTGTATCTAATACCCAAGAAGTTGAATTAGCAAGTATACAGTCTATAACGAAAATACCTGAAGATGGAATGACTGTTCCGTTCTTCTGATCTTCCTTTAGCTTCAAGCAATCTCTCTTCCAATGCCCCTTCTTCTTGCAGTAGAAGCATTCGGATTCAGAAGTGGGTTGACTGACCTTCCTCTTTACAGATTTGGCGCCAGTTTGCTTAGTTGGGCTGGCCTTGTTGCCACCTTTCTTAGCATTCCTCTTCTTTCCAGATTTCTTGAACTTGCCCCCACGCACCACAAGCACATCCTGCTTATCACTTTTGAGCGTCTTTTCAGCGGTCTTCAGCATACCGTGAAGCTCAGTGAGCGTTTTGTCCAGACTATTCATACTGTAGTTCAGTTTGAACTGATCATACCCGCTATGAAGAGAATGGAGGATGGTGTCTATAGCCATTTCCTGAGAAAATTGTTGATCCAGCCGACTCATATTCTCAATGAGTCCAATCATTTTGAGAACATGTGGACTTACAAGCTCGCCTTTCTTAAGCTTGGTCTCAAGAATTTGCCTATGAGTCTCGAATCTTTCGACTCGAGCCAGATCTTGGAACATGTTCTTCAACTGACTGATGATTGTGAAAGCATCTGAGTTGATGAAAGTTTTCTGCAGATCCGCACTCATGGTGGCGAGCATTAGACATTTCACATCCTTGTTGGCATCAATCCAACAATTGAGGGCTGCCTGAGTGACCCCGTCGCCTGCGGCTTCGGGCATCGCCTCTTCTAGGACATACTCCTTTTCTTCCTTCATAAGAACTATTTGCAAGTTCCTTTGCCAGTCAAGGAAGTTTTTCCCGTTCAACTTCTCCTTTTCGAGAATTGATCGAATGTTGAATGAATTGTTGTTTGCCATATTAAAAACTACAATTGAAAAGAATAAACAAATAAAGAACTAAGCACAGTTTGTCGACTTAATCCTAAAACATCTTAGGTAAGCAAAAGCCTTTTGCTAATAGTCTAGAAACTATTCTTGGTTGATAGGTACGTCTAAGAACTTATTAGGTAAACCTATCGATTTTGCCACATCATAAAAGGACTCCTTACTTATATCGTTGAGTTTCACCAAAACTAACATGTACTCACAATTATTTGTGTACCTTGCCCCTTTAGGACCAATAAGTAACACCTCGCTGAGCGAAAACTATTACTAGATTGATGTAAAGGATATCCAAGCAAGTGTATATTTTGGCATGGCACCTTTTAACTCAATTTTTAAGTTTGGAACTTAAGGCTCTTACTATGTTGGTTAGATTTTAAGTGAACTAAAATCCTTAATCATGCAACATAATCAAGCTTTTGATCTCATGCATTTTAAGACATATTTAAAAGCAATAAATAACTTAAAACATGCATAAGATAAATGTGATCTAGCATGGCCCGACTTCATCTTGAAGCTTTAACTTCAAAGTCCGTCTTGAAAATCTCCGTGGGAGGCACCATTTTCTTCAAATAGGATAAGCTATAATTAAAACTAATTATAACTATTTGATGGTACGCAGACCATATTTGAATTGAAAAACGACTTTGGTACTTTAGACCAATTACATTCAAATTAATGGTACGCAGACCATATTTTCTATCCTATTTGGGCCATACTAATCACTTCATAACCTGCAAAACAGTACATATACAATATATACCATTAACCCATTCATTATCATGAATGACCCACATAGTTGGTTAGTAAAACACATTATGCATCACGTAAACATTTGCAGCAACTAATCAAGGGCACCAATAATCTACCAATTATTCAGTCCTTATTAATTCTAATCAAGTTGTTTTAACCTTAAGGTTTTGTAGACCTAATCAAGAGTTTATGACTAAAAGGCTCCCACTTAAACCAATAAATTCATATGCTTTACTAATTTTAAACATAAAAATGTATTTCTAGTCTAACCGGAAACATACAAATTTAATTAAAATTTAAAGCTCATATAAATTTATAATTGAATCCACAAAGTTTAATTTAATTTCAGTCGTATTTAAATTAATTCATGATTTTAATTTTAGTAAAATAATTAGAATAAATAAAATTTATTATAATTACAATATTCAAAATCCAAGAAAATAATTTAAATTATTAATTTAAAAATTAATTAAAATTACGTAAACTGAAAATTTCAAATTAAAATTTCAAAACGATCTAATCGTAACGCAACAACCTTACGCATCGCACGCCCATGGGCCACACGCACAGCCATCGCTGGCCATGTGCGCGCAGCCCATGCGCTGCGTCGCATAGCTGCTGCTTCTACCCTTCGCAAGCCATCGCGCGAGCTGGTGCTCGCTGCGCGCGCGCCAGCGCTCGATGCACGCGAGAATGTGCCCGCTACGCGCGCTCGCTAGCGCTCGTTGCACGCGGGCCAGCGTTCGCTTCGTGCGCTCGCCAGCGCATGCTGTGCGCGCTTGCTAGCGCTCGCTTGGTGCGAGCCAGCGCTCGCTGCGCGCGGCATCGACGCTGGGCGCAGCACTCGTAGCACGCGAGCTTGCGCTCGCTGCGCGCGAGGCTACGCGCGCTTGCGCGAGGCAGTGCGCGTTGTGGCGCAGCTCGCTTGCTGCCCACACGCGACTGCCGTGCCTTGCCTTCGCCCATGCCCATTCGTCCATTGCTCATAGCCCACGACACAAGGCAGGGCTGCTGCTTTGTGCTCGTGCACCATGCCCTTGCTCATTGCATTCGTGCCGCATGGGCGACGAGCTCCCTTGCTCGTCGTCACATGCCCGCACTATACAACACCCCTTAAGGGTAACACGTAGCGTCCATTGCTTTGTGCGTGCAAGTTATTTGAACGAATCGCATAAAATTTAAAAAATTTATATTTAAAATTAATGACAAATTAATAAATTAATATTAATTTCATAATTTTAGGGCGAAAAATCGAAAATTTATTATTCAATTGATTTCCGATTAACATGGATTCAAGTCTAGGTCATAAAAATTTAAAATTTATCATAAATTTACAATTTTTATGGTGGTTTTTAATCATACGTATCTAATTAAGTTATAATTAATTATGAAAATCAAATTAATTCTAAATTATTCTAATTTTCAACAAATTAATCATAATTACAAATTAGATTGCATAATTAACAAGGCTAGGCATTCAAACTTGTTAAACATATACAGTAGGTCAATCAAAAATTCAAGATTTACCAACAAGAATTGCAAATATTTAATTTAACATCTTAAATTTACGAAATTTTGCATTCGAAAAACTAAAACCTTCGAAAAGTCATATTTAGGCTTCGAATTTGAGAATTCTGGGTTCGGCAGAAAAACACTTTTTTGTCAAAATTTTAGAATGCCTTTTACATGCGGAATTGACACAAAAATCACTCGATTTGGATGAGTAACGAAGAAACTGCAGAAAAACTGCGTACGTATAATTAAATAAACGCAATTTGCAATTAATTAACAATTACGAAAATTAATCACCCCTTTTAATTCTTGCAAATTTGTAATATTTAACCATGTTCATGCAATTTAGATTATGAAAATAATAAGAGGCTCGTGATACCACTGTTAGGTTATGATACATATGACAATTCATAAATCATGCGGAAAAACCATTTAGCCAGGAATACATATTATTTACACATAATCATTTAGCATAGTTTAGAAGCATACTCTTTGTTGCGTGCCTTCCCTAGCTGCGCCCGAACCGAACAAGAACAAGTCTTTAGGACTCCAAGTGTCGTCCCTCCGTAGATAGTCCACAGCACGTCCGGATCCGCCTTAAGATTGACCAACTAGAATCGCCCTTAAGGTACTAATAATTTTCGGCACTTTTAGGCAAGATATGTGACTGAATTTTTCTCTCAAAAACTCACTTTGAATACTTGAAAACTAGTTATAAATTGTGAACCCAGGCCACATATTTATAGGGGTATGGAAAGAGAATTGGAATCCTACTAGGATACGAATTAATTAAATTAGAATCCTAGTGGAACTCTTATTTAATTAATTTATCTTTTAGGATTAGGAATTTAATCATTAAACGAATTCTATACGCTTTAGGATTCGAGTAACATACTTCGAGTAATACGCTAGCACCGCACGCAGGCCTTGCGGCCCACGCACAGCGCCAGCCCACTAGTCGCAGCCCCGCGCGCGCGCCCAAGCTTCGGCTGGGCCTGGCTTTTGCGCTGGGCCTGGTCGTATGCTTGGCGTGTGGTTGTTGCGCTTGGCTTGCTGGGCGATGGCCCGGCTTCGTGCTGGGCCTTCGTCTGGCAGGCCTCGTCCGATGCTAATTCGTACGATGCGCTTCCGATTAAATTCTCGATTCCGGAATTCATTTCCGATACGAACAATATTTAATATTTCTGATTCCGGAATTAATTTCCGTTTCGAACAAATATTTAATATTTCCGTTTCCGGAATTATTTTCCGATTCCGATAATATTTCCGATTCAGACAATATTTCCGTTTCCGGCAATATTTCCGATTCCGGCAATATTTCTATTTCCGATACGTACCATGTTTCCGTTTCCGGCAATATCTACGACTTGGATAATATTTATATTTCCGATACGATCCATATTTCCGTTTCCGGCAATATCATCGTCTCCGGAGTATTCATTTGCTTGCCTTTGACGATCTCAACTCCCACTGAAACCAAGATCCGTCGATTCCGAATATCCATAGATGGAGTATTTAATGCCATTAAATACTTGATCCGTTTTCGTACTATTTGTGTGACCCTACGGGTTCAGTCAAGAGTAAGCTGTGGATTAATATCATTAATTCCACTTGAACTGAAGCGGCCTCTAGCTAGGCATTCAGCTCACTTGATCTCACTAAATTTATTAACTTGTTAATTAATACTGAACCGCATTTATTAGACTTAACATTGAATGCATACTTGGACCAAGGGCATTATTTCCTTCAAGGGCAACGTAGTAAAAATCGCCTAGTAGTTCTTCAGATTGGTAGAAAAATAATAAAGACTTTAGATGGTCCTAAGACCCCTTAGAATATAGGTCAAGTTTGTTTCAGTGAGTTTTACTTAATTTCCAAATTAATAAAGGCGTAATATTTCTCCTAAAGATTTTATTCTAACACTAAGTAAACACCAAATATACTTGCAAAATACTAAAATAAAGAGGCGGCCCACTCTAGGCCCAACAAACGAGGCCCATTCGGTCTTGAAATGGTGCCATGGGAACCAGTTCCCGAAACCCACAAAAAAAACCGCACTATCCCATTCATATCCCCAAAACCTAAAAAGCCAACCAGTGTCATCATAAAAATCAATCCATGCAACCCAAAGAAATTAAAAGGAAATCAAATTCAAATAATACAAAGGTTGCTAAAAAAAAAACTCATAAAAAATAGACACCGCCCCCCGCATCAACACGCACCTCAGCCCACTCAAAAGCCTATACAAAGATCTTCATATCTTCCACACCCTAGCTCCATTTTCAAAACCGTTTCGTGTCACGGATAGAAAAAAAATTAATCCGGACAAAAATGCATCTCACGCTAACAGTCAAAAAGCCTCCGAAATAGCCTCAAAATTGATTTTAAATACGAGAAATAAATCAAAGCACTAAAACAAAAAAAAGAGAAAAAAAAAAGGAAATGCACGAGCACGTGAAGCAAAGCGTCAAAAACGACCGCCCAAGTCATTTTCAGCGCCCAGGGCTGGGCGCCGAAATCTTTGACGCCCCAGCCTGGCCGTTGAAACTCTCTGCTTGCCTAAATTTTTTAGAAGTGCTCGTCATTTTATCCGCACATAACGGAAAAATAACGAACACTTGGGGGGTACAGCACGTATCCAAATAGGCTCACCAAAAAATATAGCCATACAAAAAGTAGTCGAATTTTATTTTTTACGCGACTTACGGCAAACAAAAAAAACGGCAGACGAAAATAATGATAATACTTCACTCATTTGACCGGTTAAGTAATATGCTACCACCTCAGGGCATATCTATTAAAATCTGGCATCCTAGAACTTATTCTAACTAGAACTACGCACGACCTGATTCTGACAAGATACGTAGGCAATCCTTACCAAGGATTCGGTCCAATCAATCCAATAAAAAAAAACACATATTCTTTGTGCAAACTGTTAGACACATAAAAACATAAAAAGGAGGAGAAACAAAAATGAAAAAAAAAAATACGCCATTATTGAAAAAAATAATAAAAAGGAAAACAAAGTGGTAAGAATAAAAACAAACACAACTGAAATAAATAAAGGGCACCTACACCCTAGCAAGAACTACACTACTCTAGTTCTTCCGGATCATCAAATAAAGTCTTGTAGAGGGCAATGTTCGCAAGATCCACCCCCACAGTCTTCTGCACTGCCCCAATATCAATCTCCATAAGAACCGGCTCCTGGACACTAACTTCCAAAGATGCCAAGGCTTCAGAAACATTCTCTGTTATAGCCCGCTCAGCCTCAAGGGCACAGACAATGGTGGGAGAAGGATTATTATCATCAACTAGACTAGCCACTGTTTCTACAGGCGGCTGAGCCTTCCTAACCCATACATTGTTCCGGCGACGATCTCCGCGAGAGCTTGCATTTCTTTTAACAACAGCAGGCCCCTTCATGTTAGGCATCTTTTTAGGCCTGAAACTGGAACGGGGAGGAACTTCCTTTCGCTTTCGATTAGGACGAGCTTTCACAGTCTTAATACTATAGGTACGAGGTTTGGCAGAACTAGGACCCTCATACTTAACACGAATACGAGGTATCAAAAGCTCAGCCGGCTCCCCATTACGAGCCTCGGTCCTCACATCTTTATCATCGGAACTCATCCACAACTTGTAGTTTTCAGAAAGACCCACAAAGCCATTTGTAGTTACGGCCCAACGCGGGAGACCATCATAATACTTAGCCCACGCTAGAACCCGTGCTTGTGAAAAGGCCGCTACCTTAGGTGGTACCGTATCAGAAAAGGGGATAGTCTGCCTTAAACCATATTGACGCATGACTCGGTAAGGGAAAATATAAATGGGACGAGATAGCCCCAACAAGGAAACATAAACCGATACATCAGAACCCCCCATCATAGTAGTCAAACCCCACCATGGTACCACCCACTTAATAGAACAAATGCCATAAGTAAAAAAGGAGGTCCATTCGGCCTCGTCCTGGCCTTTATGCAAGTATTTTCGGTTACCCAAGGCTATAGGGCGATAATGTTTAGGATCGGCAGGAGCTTCCAAAAGTCTAAGCCGTTCCACGAGCCAAATCTGCAAAAAACGGGCACGATCAAAAAAAAAATAAAAGAAAACGGTTCCTGGGGCGCAGTTTCAACGCACAGGACCAGGCGCCGAAAATTCCAACGCCCAGCCCTGGGCGCTGAAACTCATTGTGTACGCAAAAAAAAACTGTATACGTGCGCAAGGAAAAATCGATTACCTGCAGTAATAGGGGGCTTCCCTTAAAATATTCAGATTTGGCATCCTTCTTCAGCTCATCCGCACTCAGCAAAGTCTCGGCAACAACCAACGGCATAATAGAATAGCAACTTTCCATCTCGCTAATCAAGGGGATCAACCTTATGTCACCGAACTCACCATTGTTATTCGACAGCAAATAATGATTCAACAAGCAAAATACAAGCGCTCGAATATTCAATTTCTATTCAGTCATATTCTTACTAGGCCTAAAGTGGTGTTTTACCAGTTTTGCCAAATTGACCTCATCACCTACAACAACTTCAGCAAGCTTGTTAGCATCTAGTCCTAGGAAAGTCCCTATGGTTGTTTTACTCTCTTCAATAGTGCCAGGAGTGGCAGGGGTAGCATTAGTAGGATAACCAAGGATCGCAGCAAATTCATCTAGCAAAGGACATATTTCGTTACCCAAAAAGACAAAAACATGATGATCGGAATCCCAAAAGCTTAGGGCTGCGTGCAGAAAATTATAGTCAATGTTAATTTGTTGTAAGCCTAAAAGTGCCTCTAAGTGGTATTCTTTCAACAAAGCCTTTCCTGTAGGATTAAGGGCCCGTAGCCAACGCCTAACAGTCCGTTGGAGTGAGAAAGTGGGAATCGACATGACGAAAGCAAGGAGTAATTAAAACACAGCAAAGAAAAGGAAATTGAGAGTGATGGAAAATAGGGACGTATCTAGCCCCTATATATAGCTGAACGCACCCAGTGACATCCTGATCCCATTCGGAAACGTGTTTAGGAAATCCGAAAGTCAAATATCACCAGGAAAAGACTTCCAGCGCCCATGGCTGGGAGCCGAAATATTTAACGCCCAGCCTTGGGCGCCGAAAATGCAGCCCAAGGCCCAGATTTCACAAAACGCGGAGCAGGAAAAGACTTAAAACCATGTTGCTAGACACGAGGCCCTATGTACAATTAAGATCAAGCCCAAAAGCACCTTTAAGCTCCCAAATAGCAAAAATAAATGGTAAAACTTGGTCGAAACTAAGACTTGTCTCAAGAAACATATATGCACACTTTTCAAAATAAAAAATATCAAGGTCATTCTTCGAAACACCAAAAAATGTTGTTAAGTCGTTGGTTTCTCAAATAAAAAATGTTTGTCTGTCAAAAGATTAAATCGGGTCAAGCTAAACCGAATGATATTAAACCTTATCGCCCAAAGACTGAAGTCGCATCCCATGACTTCGCCAAAGTAGCACACCACTATGAAAGGTCGCTCGCACATACGAGCTCGACCCCAAACATGATTAAAAGATGTTATGAAGTGTGCGAAAAATGACCACCAAAGCCCGAGTGCTTGGGGGCTCGAGAAAAGTATACTCCAACAGAGAGCGCGCAATCAAAATCACATTCCCGGGCTGCGCTATACGCCGCCCCATGTTTGGATGATCTCAAAAGAACATGTTCGACCTGAGAAAAGGGTCGTCATTGACATTTGTACATGGTCCTCTGATCAAAGACCAAGTAGTGGCAAAAATCGAGCCATAAAGACTAGCTCAAAACCACGAAAGCAGACGGTCGCAAGACAAAGGTCCGTCTAAACACGTTGTCAGCCCACGTTCAGGTTACAACTAAATTCGAGCATCCCTCGAAAGAATTCGCTCTTGCAAGAATGAATAAGAAAAGAAATTCTCAAATAAATCACAAGAACAAATGAAATAGGGACTTGCCCACCTCAATCGGGCAAGATCGCGCCACGAACCGCGCGAGTTCCAAATAGAAAAACGAATTCAGGGATGTCCACCCTTAGCGGACAGGGCTCGCCCACCTTCAGCGGGCGGGGTCTGCGTCACTAGCCGCGCAGGTCCTCAGTTTTCCAAAAATGAAGTTTTCAAAATTCAAAATGAAACAGGCTGGCCATCTTCAGCCGGCGGGGTCTACGGCGCAAACCACGTAGGTCCTTATTTAAAAAAAAAAAACACAAAACAAATTTCAAAATAGATTCGTCCACTTCTATCGGACGGGGTGTCCACCCTTAGCGGACAGGTTCGCCATCTTTAGCCGGCGGGGTCTACGTCACAAGCCGCGTAGGTCCTTATTTTCAAATATTCAAAAACAAGATTCGTCCACTTTTTCGGACGGGGCGTCCACCCTTAGCGGACAGGCTCGCCATCTTTAGCCGGCGGGGTCTACGTCACAAGTCGCGTAGGTCCTTAGTCGCTGCAGCGATAACTTTTTCTGGTTTTCCCTTTTTCAAAAATTAAAAGGATTGCTTTTCCGTTTTTTCCAAAAAAGAGTGATGTGCTGGATTTTCCTTCGTTTTACGTCCCATAAAAACAAGGGGGTTTTCTCGTTTAACTAGCCCTAAAAATGAGAATCTTTAAAAACATTTTTACCTCGTGGTTGGGCTTGGCCAGGCCCAATTACACTTTATAGCTTTGATTTCGAAAACATCTGTAGCTACTTCCAGTGACAAAGTGAGGGAGTTTCTGCACTTCTTTAGATCCTTCCAATGACAAAGTGAGGAAGTTTCTATACTATCCGTTGACAAATCCCAATGACACGTGAGGGATATGTCGGCACTTCAAGTGATGACCCTTAAGTCAAATGTTATCACTCGGGGGCTCGTGAGACCCTCGCCAAACAGGTCACTATGGCTTGTGCAACGCACTCCGTCTAATACTTTGACCATCGTCTTACTCTAAGACTCAGTCAAAGTGGGGGCTAACTGTAGACACCTACATTTGCCCCATTCCCGAAAGGGAAGGTTCGATGATGAAAGCGTAAATCTCCACTTGACAACGCATCTCCTATATAATAACAAATCTCAATTCCCCTTTTCATTTCACCCGAAACCTGCTATTTATGGAAACCTGCTAAAAATAGTAAATGCCGTAATGGGTAGTTGTTAAAAGTGGCAAGTCATAAAAGATAGAAACCTGTCAGAATTAGGTGTTGCACTCCAACATAAATCCTAAATGAGATAGAAATTGCGAGAGAACCCTATTCCTAATACGATTCGAAAATAAGAGTCAGGTATTAATTAAAACCCTAACGAGCTTAGAGTTCGTAACGGGCCCAGACGCATCCCGTCACAAGGTTAATACGCACTAAAAGACTCAATTAAATCTCAAATACTCCGGATTCTAGGAATCCGAATCTGACTAAGAAAAGCAGCCCAAATCCTATTTTCAACGCCTGGCTCTGGGCGCCGAAATCTTCGGCGCCCAAGGCTGGGCGCTGAAAGTACCTGGTACGTGTTGTTTCCTAATTCCTCATGGATTAGAGTTCTGCAATTCTATCTTTCCACAAACTCTTCCCTATAAATACAGCCCCAAATTTGACGTGAAACAACACACAATTCATATTCTGAGTATTGACTCCAACCCTTAGCCTAAGCCTCACGCTGCGAAATTGTTCACGCGTTCTGTTGCAATCGATCCATAAATCGAACAGAACGTATCCTGTCCCATAATTTGAGATTCGTTAAATAAAAAGGAGAAATAGCAAAGTCAAAGTGGTTAGTTTTCTGAGAACCGTGACGCACCTCTCAAGGGTGCGTCGTAATGTGTCCCTTTTCGATGATTTAATTGCTTTCCTCGCCCTTTTTATGAACTGTTAAACTAACTAAATCTGATTGTTCTACCACGCCTAACAAATATAATATTTTTGGGAAATTGGATTATCATGCTAGGTCCCTTAATGCAATCTAAATCAGATAATCGCGATCGATCTAGTATTATATGTTGCATATTGCTAAAATCAACTCAAATTAGTTTAATAGTTAACGCATGTCCCTTCAATTATTTATGCTGAGCTAGTAAGGATATCCTGCCTCTGGAGTTATCGAAGAGCGAGTACTCCTCTCGGTAGTTACAGTCCCCCGAACCCTCAATCTCTACCCTGCGGGTGTACGTTGAGCGATCCCCACCACCAAGGATCACAAGGGAACCTACAGCCGTCGTGGTCAAACATAATTGCACTCCCTTTATGTCACGATAACTGGGTTTTGTCAGTTTTTCTCATTGTCGTTAAAAACTGAATGGCGACTCATATATTACTAGTCAATTGGGTGTAAACTCACAGGAAATCCAATTACACTTGATTTGACAAAAAGAAGCGTCACACCCACGAGGGACGAGGTCACGCATTAGCCTCGTGCTTTTTCGACCCCCTCACAGATACGTCCCTATTTTCCATCACCACTTAGGGGCACTTTTAGGCTTACAACAAATTAACATTGACTATAATTTTCTGCACGCAGCCCTAAGCTTTTGGGACTCCGATCATCATGTTTTTGTCTTTCGGGGCAACGAAATATGTCCTTTGCCAGATGAATTTGCTGCGATCCTTGGTTATCCTACTAATGCTACCCCTGCCACTCCTGGCACTATCGAAGAGAGTAAAACAACCATAGGGGCTTTCCTAGGACTAGATGCTAACATGCTTGCTGAAGTTGTTGTAGGTGATGAGGTTAATTTGGCAAAACTTGTAAAACACCACTTTAGGCCTAGTAAGAATATGACCGAACAGAAATTGAATATTCGAGCCCTAGTATTTTGCTTGTTGAATCATTATTTGCTGTCGAATAACAATGGCGAGTTTGGTGACATAAGGTTGATCCCCTTGATTAGCCAGATGGAAAGTTGCTATTCTATTATGCCGTTGGTTGTTGCCGAGACTTTGCTGAGTGAGGATGAGCTGAAGAAGGATGCCAAATGTGAAGATTTTAAGGGAAGCCCGCTACTACTACAGGTAATCGATTTTTCTTGCGCACGTACACACATTTTTTTGCATACACATTTTTTATTCGTCCTGCCTTGGGGCTGAGTTTCAGCGCCCAGGGCTGGGCGCTGGAATTTTTGGCGCCTGGTCCTGGGAGTTGAAACTGCGCCCCAGGAACCGTTTTCTTTTATTATTATTTTTTGATCGTACCCGTTTTTTTGCAGATTTGGCTCGTGGAACGGCTTAGACTCTTGGAAGCTCCTGCCGATCCTAAACATTATCGCCCTATAGCCTTGGGTAACCGAAAATACTTGCACCAAGGCCAGGACGAGGCCGAATGGGCCTCCTTTTTTACTTGTGGCATTTGTTCTATTAAGTGGGTGGTACCATGGTGGGGTTTGACTACTATGACGGGGGGTTCTGATGTATCGGTTTATGTTTCCTTGTTGGGGCTATCTCGACCCATTTATATTTTCCCTTACCGAGTCATGCGTCAATATGGTTTAAGGCAGACTATCCCCTTTTCTGATACGGTACCACCTAAGGTAGCGGCCTTTTCACAAGCACGGGTTCTAGCGTGGGCTAAGTATTATGATGGTCTCCCGCGTTGGGCCGTAGCTACAAACGGCTTTGTGGGTCTCTCCGAAAACTACAAGTTGTGGATGAGCTCCGATGATAAAGCTGTGAGGACCGAGCCTCGAAATAGGGAGCCGGCTAAGCTTTTGATACCTCGTATTGGTGTTAAGTATAAGGGTCCTGATTCTTCCAAACCTCGTACCTATGTTATTAAGACAGTGAAAGCTCGTCCTGATCGAAAGCGAAAGGAAGTTCCTCCCCGTTCCAGTTTCAGGCCTAAAAGGATTCCTAACATGAAGGGGCCTGCTGTTGTTAAAAGAAATGCAAGCTCTCGCGGAGATCGTTGCCGGAACAATGTATGGGTTAGGAAGGCTCAGCCGCCTGTAGAAACAGTGACTAGTCTAGTTGATGATAATAATCCTTCTCCCACCATTGTCTGTGCCCTTGAGGCTGAGCGGGCTATAACTGAGAATGTTTCTGAAGCCTTGGCATCTTTGGAAGTTAGTGTCCAGGAGCCGGTTCTTATGGAGATTGATATTGGGGCATCGTAGAAGACTATGGGGGTGGATCCTGCGAACATTGTGAAGGAAATATGTCCTTCACCCAAGGTGCATTAAGTCTAATACCAAGGTTCACATTAATTGCGAACAATTAATTCAGTGAGATCAAGTGATCGGAACAGCTAGCTGGAGCGATGCTTCCGATCAGTGAGTTCTAATGGATATTGAACTCACAACTTACTCTTGACTGAACCTACAAGGTCACACCAAAGACACGTAACAGATCACCGGATTAAATGAATCGGAAATTCATTTAATAGCTTTTCGGGATTTAAGTTTGAAACGTATTATACGATACGACCTTGCATCGGAATCGTATATCGTATCGCGAATATTCGTAACCTAGGCGAAACGAATAAATCGTATCGTACGACGGTGATTCGTCGTATACGAAACGATAAAAAATATATCGGAAATATATTAAACGCGGATACGAAGGGCGGCCCACGAGCCGAGTGCGAGAAGCACTCGAGGCCCATGGGCGCGCGCTAGGCGAGCGAGAAAAAGGCCAAGGCAACACGGCAGCGCTAGACCCATGGCCGAGCGGAGCTGCGCGTGTGCGCGCGGGCCTGTGCAGCGATACAGCCACAGCAAGCGAGGCCCATGGCCCAGCACGCTGTGCTTGTCGCACGCACGGCTTGTTGGCCGGCCTTGCCTACGGGCTTGGTCGGTTCATTAAGGTTATGTAAATAACCTTATGACCTAATTTCCAACTACTGCAATCACAATTCAGATTACACACAACCCTAGGAGAAAACAGAGAACCCTAATTCTCTCTGTGCCTCCATAGTGTGTTCATCCCAAAAGCAAATCTCTTGATCGATTGTCTAAGCTACGATAATCAAGACGGATTTGATCGTGTCGGTGAACCTTGTAGAGGAACGACAAGTGGTGTTCTTTGTTCGTGTTAGTTGATAGATTATTGTGGAAAACACGCTTCGAATATAAGTTTGCTTAATCTGTGCTATATACATGTTTCCTGGCTTTGGGGATTGTTCCGCCCATGTTATTATGTTTAACTGTATTCCCCTACAGTGGTATCATGAGCCTTATGTATTCAAAGCATGAATTAGCATGATTATTATTGTTTTTGCATTGTCGAAATTTTTGGAATTTTTGTTGATTTTTCAGAATTTTTTCGAATTATGGGATTAATTGCGAAATTGGCAGTTCTGAAATCAAAAATATTCGCTTTTTCGATTTTTAAAACCCTAATCTGATGGAAAACGATTTTCTAAGATCAATTAATGAGAATAGAATTGCGAAAACAGGCCTCGAAGTATCAGTTTTTGGGCATTTTTGTTAATTTTTCATTAAAAATTAAATGTGTCGGACAGTAATTCAATTAAAAGGTCGACCTAAACTACTCGGAATTGCTTGAAATTTTGACAGATTGTTTTTTGGTACATGCTTGATCTATGGTAAAAAGTTCATATTATTCCTATAAGTATAAACCCTAATTTTGCCTTTCCCCAATTCGTAAAATTTACAACCCTAATTGATTTTTAATTAATTATGGATTAATAATTCGGGTAATTGGGAAAGGGGATATAATTTCATGGGTCAGTGGCAAATTTTAAAAATTATTGGATTAAAATTTTGAATGGTTTCGTTAATTTTAATCGCACTTAAACCAATTTATTAATAATCTGAAATTTAATTGTTTACGAACGATGTAAAATTTCGGATTTTATTAATTAAAGGTTCAAATTTTAAATTTGATTCGATCGTTCTTAAAAGTTTGAATATTGTTAGCCCTTGATTTATTAATTTTACGAAATTGGATTGTCGTTAAAGTTTATTAAATCGTTAAAAATCGTTGTTTTTCGAAAAATTAAATCGTAACTTTTTGAAAAATAAAATTAATGCAAGTTCGTGAATTAAAATTTAATTTTAATTAGGTTGGTCCGTTTTACGAACCAAAAACACGAACATAGGCATGATGGAAGTATGGCTCGTCGAGCCATACGAGGCCGTTATGCGAGCCGTGCCATGCGACACGGACAGCAGCACGAGCTGCGTGCCTCGTGCGCGCTAGGCAAGGCAGGGGCGGGCGATGCCTGCGGGGCTGCGACGAAGCGAAGCGCGATGCTTGCGACGTCGAGCGCCCACGATGCACAACACACACGCAACGCAGGGCAGCTAGGCTTCGGGTACGCGATGCGCATGCGCAAGGCATGGCGCGCGACGCGTGTCGGAGAGGCATGGCGCGCGAGCGATGGCGTGCTATGCGGTGCGATGGGCTGGGCGCGCGCGGGCAATGCTCGTGTGCTCTTGGGCCTCTCGCACGATAGGCTGGGCGCAAGTGTGAATGTATGAATGTATGTATGCTTTGCATGAACAGGTTGTTTCCTATGAATGGATTAGTTTTAAGTTCACTAAATAATCGAACCAACATAGAAACAACTAGGTCCAAGTAATATTGAGTTTTAAAAATTGCCTTCCAAATCAACACTTACAAAAATCTAGGGATCTAAGATAGTAGGTTTACGCTAAAGCGAGGTGCTATTTTAGTTGACTTAGATGGTAAGGCGTCCTAAAGGAGCACGTTGATTGTGGTTATAACTCAAACAACAATGGCATTAAGTTGTGGTAATGGGATAAATTATGGCATTAATTTATTAACCAAGAGTAATTTGGAGATTACTAGCAATAGGTTTTGCTTACCTAAAATCTTAAAATACTTAAGACATGCTAAAGCTGCTTAAGGATTTAGGACTTTTGGGGTCTTGGAATCGTTTCATTCATTTCGGACCATGTTTTTTGCGTTTTGCATGAATGAAATGTTTTAATAGCTTTAATGATTGCATGTTTTGCTTTTATTTCAAAGTTATTGAATTGTATGAATGGTTATTTATTGCAAATTCTTTTCGATTGTAGTAATCAAAAATGGCCGCAAACAATAACACTTTCAACCTGCGTTCAATTCTCGACAAAGAGAAGTTGAATGGCAACAATTTCCTCGACTGGGAAAGGAACTTACAAATAGTTCTTATGCATGAGGAAAAGGAATATGTCCTTGAGGAAGAGTTACCGGAAGAGGCTGGGCCGGAGGTAACTCAAGCTGCCCTTAATCGTTGGATTCAGGCCAACAGGGATGTCAAATGTGTGATGCTTGCATCCATGAGTCCCGAACTTCAGAAAAAGTTCATTAACTCGGATGCTTACCAAATCATCTCGGAGTTGAAGAACATGTTTCAGGACCAAGCCAGAATCGAAAGATTCGAGACTCAGAGGTTGATCCTTGAGACTAAGCTCAAGAAAGGGGAACCAGTGAGCCCACATGTTCTTAAAATGATTGGACTCTTTGAGAACATGAGAGCTCTAGATTTTGACGTCTCAAATGAAATGGCTATTGACATCATTCTCCATTCGCTTCATAATGGCTATGATCAGTTCAAGTTGAATTACAACATGAACAACATGGAGAAATCTCTCACTGAGCTTCACGGTATGCTGAAAACCGCTGAAAAGACGCTCAAGCAAGAGAATAAGCATGATATGCTTATGGTGCGTAAGGGCAAGAACTTCAAGAAATCAGGCAAGAACAAGGGCAAGAAGGGTAAGGGCAAGGCTTCGCCCTCATCCAAGTCCAATGGCGCCGGTTCTGGTAAACAGAAAAGGGCGACTCGTTCTCCTGCCGACTCTGAATGCTTCTACTGCAAGAAGAAGGGGCATTGGAAGAGGGATTGCTTGAAGAATAAGGAAGATGAGAAGAGCGGGAACGTTTCTTCTACTTCAGGTATGTATGTTATACATTGTAATCTGGCTAATTCTACTTCTTGGGTATTAGATACTGGTTGTGGCTCACACTTATGTTCCAATCCACAGGGACTAAGGAGAAGTAGAAAACTGCATAAAGGCGAGATGGATCTACGCGTGGGAAATGGAGCACGGATTGCTGCATTAGCCGTAGGATCTTATTTTATTTCTTTGCCTAGTGGGTTTGTTTTGGAACTAGAAAACTGTTACTATGTTCCTAGTATCACCAGAAACATCATTTCCGTTTCAAGTTTGGATTCTAAAGGTTTTAGTTTTCAATTTAAAGACAATAGTTGTTCTTTTGCTTTGAATGGAGTGTTTTATGGTTCAGCACAACAAGAAAACGGTCTTTACGTGCTAGATACGAGCAAACACATTTATAACATAAATACCAAAAAGGCTAAAACTGGTGATTCGAATCTCACATTTCTGTGGCATTGTCGATTAGGCCATATAAACATAAAGCGCATGGAATTACTTCAACGGAAAGGAATTCTAGAATCATTCAACTTAGAGAAGATTGATCAATGCGAATCTTGTTTACTTGGCAAAATGACAAAGCAACCTTTCTCTAAGGTGGGAGAAAGAGCAAGCGAACTACTAGGAATAATACATACGGACGTATGTGGGCCTATGAGTACGAAAGCTAGAGGTGAGTTCATCTATTTCATAACGTTTACGGACGACTTCAGTAGATATGGCTATATTTACTTAATGAAGCACAAGTCTGAATCGTTTGAGAAATTCCGAGAATTTCAAAATGAAGTAGAGAATCAACATGGCAAGAAAATCAAAGCTCTACGATCGGATCGAGGAGGTGAATATCTTAGCCACGAGTTTGATGACCATCTAAAAGAATGCGGTATTCTTTCTGAATTGACTGCTCCGGGGACACCTCAATGGAATGGAGTGTCGGAACGGTGAAACAGGACCTTACTCCATATGGTCAGGTCAATGATGGGTCAGGCCGAACTTCCTTTACAGTTCTGGGGACATGCGTTGCAAACTGCAGCACTCACACTGAATCATGCTCCGTCAAAAGCTGTTGAAAAGACTCCATACGAATTATGGACTGGGAAACTTCCAAAGTTGTCTTTTCAGAAGATTTGGGGTTGCGAAGCATATGTCAAGCGATTAATTTCGGACAAGCTACAACCTAAATCTGACAAATGTTTCTTCGTTGGGTATCCAAAGGAAACTATGGGGTATTACTTCTACAACAAGTCAGACAACAAGGTATTCGTTGCTCGTGACGGTGTCTTTTTGGAAAGAAATCATATTTCCAAATTGACAAGTGGGAGAATAATAGGCCTCGAAGAGATTCGAGACGAACAACGAACTCAGAACTCTTTAGAAGCATTTCAAGTTGATGTACCTCCAAGGTCTTTAGAAGAGCCAGTGGGAGTAGTTCCTCAAAACGTTGTTGCCCCTCGTAGGTCAAATAGAACTATTTTTCAGCCGGACAGATGGACAGGCGTCCTCTTGACGGAAAACTTAGACGTTCTCGTATTGGATAGTGATGAACCTTTGACTTACAAGCAAGCTATGAAGAGCCCAAGCTTAATTAAATGGTTAGAGGCCATGCAATCTGAAATAGACTCCATGTCTGAAAATCAAGTTGGGATTTGGTTGATTTGCCGGATGGGTTCACACCTATCGGATGCAAATGGGTCGTCAAATTGAAGAAAGACAAAGATGGAATTGTATACATATACAAGGCTAGATTGGTAGCAAAAGGTTACAGGCAAGTTCACGGCGTTGACTGCGATGAAACCTTTTCTCCAGTCGCGATGCTTAAGTGTATTCGGATAATCCTTGCGATTGCCGCTTTTCATGACTATGAAATATGGCAAATGGATGTCAAAACTTCCTTCTTGAATGGTGTTCTTCAAGAGACTGTGTTCATGACACAGCCGGAGGGTTTTGTCGATCAAAAGAACCAAGGAAAGGTATGCAAGCTTAAGAAGTCCATCTACGGACTAAAGCAGGCATCAAGGAGTTGGAATAAACGATTTGATGAAGCAGTCAATAAGTTTGGCTTCATCAAGAATCAGGACGAATCTTGTGTATACAAGAAGGTCAGTGGGAGTAAAATTGCATTCCTAGTCTTGTATGTTGACGACATACTGCTTATTGGAAACGACATTCCTATGTTGGAGTCTGTAAAGACTTGGCTCGGGAAGTGTTTCTCAATGAAGGACTTAGGAGAGGCACAGTACATATTGGGCATCAAGATCTATAGGGATAGATCTAAGAGGATGATTGGACTAAGCCAAAGCACTTACATTGACAAAGTGCTAGCTAGGTTCAATATGATGGAAGCCAAGAGAGGCCATCTACCCATGTCACATGGCGTATATCTAAGCAAGAATCAGTGTCCCAAAACATCTGATGAGCGTAGATAGATGAGTGGAATTCCATACGCTTCGGCTATTGGATCCATCATGTATGCTATGATTTGTACAAGGCCGAATGTTTCGTTCGCACTCAGTGCAACGAGCAGGTACCAGTCAGAACCAGGTGAGGCGCATTGGACTGCTGCCAAGAACATCCTAAAGTACCTGAAAAGGACTAAGGATCAGTTTCTAGTTTATGGTGGTACAGATGAGTTGATTGTTAAGGGCTATACGGACGCAAGCTTTCAAACCGACAGAGATGATTTCAGATCACAGTCTGGGTTTGTGTCCTGCCTCAACGGCGGAGCAGTAAGCTGGAAAAGTGCTAAGCAAAGCACTATTGCGGATTCTACAACTGAAGCCGAGTACATTGCTGCCTCAGAAGCAGCAAAGGAAGTTGTTTGGATTCGGAAGTTCATCAAAGAACTTGGTGTTGTCCCCTCCATTAAAGGACCATTTTCTTTGTATTGTGACAATAGCGGAGCCATTGCCCAGGCAAAGGAGCCTAGGAGCCATCAGAAGTCCAAGCACGTACTGCGGCGATTTCATATACTTCGAGAGATCGTTGAAAGAAAGGAAATCGAGATTTGCAAGGTTGGAACTGACGACAACGTTGCGGATCCATTGACTAAACCGTTGCCACAAGTGAAACACAACGCACATGTAGCAACCATGGGAATCAAGCATGTTGGAGAATGGCTTTGATTTTCTAAGTATTATTTCAGAACATCTGTTAGATCTATGTTAAAAACAATTGGTTTAACCATTTCATATTTATGAAATTTATTATTTCATATTCATTTAATTGTGGTTTAGAATTAAATGATAAGTCCATGTGATTCAAATCATTCAAATGGGATGTCAAGATGGATTCTTTGGCAAAGAAACACCCATAAGTGAACTTGAATATTGAAGTCACAAAGGATCCCTAATCCAGGTCATTGAAAGGTGGACGACCAATGACTAATGAAGATTAGATTTCAAGTAGATTACTTAGTTCCGTTTCTTGAACTAGAGTGACTGGATGTCAGAATCTTTTGCATAGATACTTATTGGATCTTGTATCGGATTGACCATGAGAACGCTTTAAGAGATTAAAGTCATGTCATAGGTAGTTCTCATTAATGGTGATTAGAAACCGTTCCTCAGAACATGAGCGATTATGTCTGCTCGTTTGAGAATTAGTTCGCTTTGATACTAGCTAAACGTCGCACCGTAAAAGGAGGCTATAAAAGCAGTTATTGGGCGTACTATGAATCAAAGTGAGTGTTCATAGATTGCAAGAATTGATTGTCCTCCTATCTTTGATAGGATATGGTGTTGTTGTGTAACAAGGCCTCTCAGAGAGTTAGATACTGTAAAATGCATGGCCGTGCTCAGAATGGTTAGGCTTAACCTTCTGCAAAAGTTTGACAGTTGAACTCTGTAATCCGAGAAACACTTCTGGACCTAATAAGGATGGCTTGGATCTTACCTTATGTTCAGTAAGTAACACTAAGCGACAAAGGAATGTGGATGCACACTTGTCTGAATGACAAGTGGGAGATTGAAGGAAATATGTCTTTCACCCAAGGTGCATTAAGTCTAATACCAAGGTTCAGATTAATTGCGAACAATTAATTCAGTGAGATCAAGTGATCGGAACAGCTAGCTGGAGCAATGCTTTCGATCAGTGAGTTCTAATGGATATTGAACTCACAACTTACTGTTGACTGAACCTACAAGGTCACACCAATGACACGTAACAGATCACCAGATTAAATGAATCGGAAATTCATTTAATAGCTTTTCGGGATTTAAGTTGGAAACGTATTATACGATACGACCTTGCATCGGAATCGTATATCGTATCGCGAATATTCGTAACCTAGGCGAAACGAATAAATCGTATCGTACGACGGTGATTCGTCGTATACGAAACGATAAATAATATATCGGAAATATATTAAACGCGAATACGAACAGCGGCCCACGAGCTGAGTGCGCGAAGCACTCGAGGCCCATGGGCGCGAGCTAGGCGAGCGAGCAAAAGGCCAAGGCAACACGGCAGCGCTAGAGCCATGGCCGAGCGGAGCTGCGCGTGTGCGCGCGGGCCTGTGCAGCGACACAGCCACAGCAAGCGAGGCCCATGGCCTAGTGCGTTGTGCTTGTCGCACGCACGGCTTGCTGGCCGGCCTTGCCTACGGGCTTGGTCGGTTCATTAAGGTTATGTAAATAACCTGATGACTTAATTTCCAACTACTGCAATCACAATTTAGATTACACACAACCCTAGGAGAAAACAGAGAACCCTAATTCTCTCTGTGCCTCCATAGTGTGTTCATCCCAAAAGCAAATCTCTTGATCGATTGTCTAAGCTACGATAATCAAGACGGATCTGATTGTGTCGGTGAACCAAGTAGAGGAACGACAAGTGGAGTTCTTTGTTCGTGTTCGTTGATAGATTATTGTGGAAAACACGCTTCGAATGTAAGTTTGCTTAATCTGTGCGTTATACATGTTTCCTTGCTTTGGGGATTGTTCCGCACATGTTATTATGTTTAACTGTATTCCCCTACACATTGCCCTCTACAAGACTTTATTTGATGATCCGGAAGAAATAGAGTAGTGTAGTTCTTGCTAGGGTGTAGGTGCCCTTTATTTATTTCAGTTGTGTTTGTTTTTTCATTTCTTAGCACTTTGTTTTCCTTCTTATTATTTTTCAATAAAGGCGTATTTTAGTTTTTCATTTTCATTTCTTGTTTCTCCTTCTTTTTATATTTTTACATGTCTAACACTTTTTGCACAATTTATGTATGTTTGTTTTTTGATTGGACCGAATCCTTGGTAAGGATTGCCTACGTATCTTGTCAGAATCAGGTCGCGCGTAGTTCTGGCTAGAATAAGTTCTAGGATGCCAGATTTTAATAGATATGCCCTGAGGTGGTAGCATATAACTTAATCGGTCAAATGAGTGAAGTATTATCATTATTTTCGTCTGCCGTTTTTTGTTTGCCGTAAGTCGCGTAAAAAAATGAAATTCGACTACTTTTTGTATGGCTATATTTTTTGGTGAGCCTATTTGGATACGTGCTGTACCCCCAAGTGTTCGTTATTTTTCCGTTATGTGCGGATAAAATGACGAGCACTTAAAAAAAAATTAGGCAGGCAGAGAGTTTCAACGCCCAGGCTGGGGCGTCAAAGATTTCGGCGCCCAGCCCTGGGCGCTGAAAATGACTTGGGCGGTCGTTTTTGACACTTTGCTTCACGTGTTCTTGCATTTATTTATTTTTTCTCTTTTTTTAGTGCTTTGATTTTGCTCATATTTAAAATCAATTTTGAGGCTAATTCGGAGGCCTTTTGACTGTTAGCGTGAGATGTATTTTTGTCCGGATTAATTTTTTCTATCTTGTGACTCGAAACGGCTTTGAAAATGGGGTTAAGGTGTGGAAGATATGAAGATCTTTGTGTAGGCTTTTTGGGTGGATTGAGGTGCGCGTTGTTAGTGAAGGGTATGATGGAATTATGTTTTATGAATCTGTCTTTTTGGTAACATTCGCATTGTTTTGGATTTTGATTTCCTTTGATTTCTTTGGGTTGCATGGATTGACTCTTTGTGATAACACTGGTTGACTTTTTAGGTTTTTGGGGATATGAATGGGATGGTGCGATTTATTTTGTGGGTTTCGGGGACTGGTTCCCATGGCACTATTTCAAGACCGAGTGGGCCTCGTTTGTTGGACCTAGAGTGGGCCGCCTCTTTATTTTTGTATTTTGCAAGTACATTTGGTGTTCACTTAGTGTTAGAATAAAATTTTAGGAGAAATATTACGCCTTTATTAATTTGGAAAGTAAGGAAAACACACTGAAATAAACTTGACCTATATTCTAAGGGGTCTTAGGACCATCTAAAGTCATTATTACTTTTCTACCAATCTAAAGAACTACTAGGCGCTTTTTACTACGGTGCTCTATGTGGCTCAAGCCTTGGGTTTAGTCTCGTAAAACTTTGGTCCTTCACCGGTACTCATCTTGAATTCTATTCCTTTTGTATTGACCCACTGATATGTCTTCACCCATCCGTTCTCGATCTCTTCTAGTGTTGATGCAGGAGCGATTAACCGGGTTGGATCGAAACCTTCATCTTGTAAACCTAGGGTAGTCGTCACAGTCTCGTCCTCCATGGGCCTCGATTCGTTAAACAATGTCCATAGAGCATGGTCGTCCAATATTTCAGTTGTTTTAGTCTTGGTGAGGTGGGGTGCCTCATCCAAGGTGTGGCAGTCATGGAAGATTTCAAATCCTGGTTTTAGCAAGCCATCCTGAACGAAGGGTTCAGGGAAATCACAGCATGGGTGTCCTTCTCCTTCCCGAACGAACATCCCGTTAAGGGTTCTTTGATATGGGGGAAGGAGGGTGGTTTGTTTGGCCTTGTTAAGGCGTAGCCTAGACAGGCGGTCAGCAATATCTCCCTCCGTTGGTTCATAGCCTAAGCCAAAGGGAGTAGATTTGTTGGGTAAAGGATGGAATGTACATTCCTTCTTCCTTATGCCCAATGGGGTTCCAGGGAAATAACCTTGAGCTAACAGCATTCTAGGGATGACTCGGGATGCATGCGGGTCTAGGAATGCTGGATCATAATCTTCGATGAACTGGATTGTTTCTTCCATTTGAAACCCGTAAAGGTCGTCTGCAGTTTCGGCCGTTCCAACCATAGTACAACTGACGTCGAGAGGAGGGGCGCGGATTTCTAGTATTACCCCGTTATGGTTAAGTTTAACCATTTGGTGCAAGGTAGAAGCCACACCTCCTAAGTCATGGAGCCAAGGTCGCCCCAAGAGGAGGTTGAAAGTGGGTTTGATGTCAATTATTTGAAACTCCGTGGTGCGTGCCACAGGCCCGGTTTGTATGGTGAGGTTGATTTTTCCCAACACAGGCCTTCGGGAGTTATCATAAGCTCGTACCCCTTGCGTGGAGGTTTGGAAGTCTTCATTTCCTAGCCCCAAGCAATGGGCGGTTCATAATGGGCAAACATTGACCGTCGAACCGTTACCTACGAGCGCTAGGGGGATGTGAGGGGGTCGAAAAAGCACGAGGCTAATGCGTGACCTCGTCCCTCGTTTGTGTGACGCTTCTTTTTTGTCAAATCAAGTGTAATTGGATTTCCTGTGAGTTTGCACCCAATTGACTAGTAATATAGGAGTCGCCATTCAGTTTTTAACGACAATGAGAAAAACTGACAAAACCCGGTTATCGTGACATAAAGGGAGTGCAATTATGTTTGACCACGACGGTCGTAGGTTCCCTTGTGATCCCTGGTGGTGGGGATCGCTCAACGTACACCCTCAGGGTAGAGATTGAGGGTTAGGGGGACTGTAACTGTTAGGTTATGATACATATGACATTTACATAGATCATGCGGAAACAACCATTAACCCAGGAAACATATTATTTACACATAATCATATAGCATAATTAGATGCATACTCTTTGTTGCGTGCCTTCCCTAGCTGCGCCCGAACCGAACAAGAACAAGTCTTTTAGGACTCCAAGTGTCGTCCCTCCGTAGAAAGTCCACAGCACGTCCGGATCCGCCTTAAGATTGACCAACTAGAATCGCCCTTAAGGTACTCAGAAAATTCGGCACTTTTGGGGCAAGATGGGTGTTTGAATTTTCTCTCAAAAACCTCACTTTTGAATACTTTGAAACTTATGTATAAATTATGACCCCTAGGCCTTTATTTATAGAGTTATGGAAAAGGAATCGTAATCCTAGTAGGATGCGAATTAATTGGAATTAGAATTCTACATGAATTCTACTTAATCAATTTATCCAATAGGAATAGACATTTAATCATACACTGACTCTTGCAGATTCAGGAATCTCGCATGAGCTCAAACTCACACACACACGGCAGCCACAAGGGCTGCCCACGCATGCGAGCAGCAGCCCACGCAGCGCGGCCCACGCATGCGCGGCCTTGTGCGCGCTGGGCTGTGGCGTGCGTGCTTGCTGGGCGATGGCCTGGCTTCGTGCTGGGCCTTCGTCCGGCAGGCCTCGTCCGATGCTAATTCGTACGATACGCTTCCGATTAAATTTCCATTTCCGGAATCTATTTCCGATACGAACAATATTTAATATTTCCGATTCCGGAATTAATTTCCGTTTCGAACAAATATTTAATATTTCCGTTTTCGGAATTATTTTCCGATTCCGGCAATATTTCCGATTCTGACAATATTTCCGTTTCCGGCAATATTTCCGATTCTGGTAATATTTCCATTTCCAATAATATTTTCCGATACGTACCATGTTTCCGTTTCCGGCAACATCTACGACTTGGATAATATTCATATTTCCGATACGATCCATATTTCCGTTTCCGGCAATATCATCGTTTCCGGAGTATTCATTTCTTGCCTGTGACGATCTTAGCTCCCACTGAAACCAAGATCCGTCGGTTCCGAATATTCATAGATGGAGTATTTAATGCCATTAAATACTTGATCCGTTTACGTACTATTTGTGTGACCCTACGGGTTCAGTCAAGAGTAAGCTGTGGATTAATATCATTAATTCCACTTGAACTGAAGCGGCCTCTAGCTAGGCATTCAGCTCACTTGATCTCACTGAATTATTAACTTGTTAATTAATACTGAACCGCATTTATTAGACTTAACATAGAATGCATACTTGGACCAAGGGCATTATTTCCTTCAGTCTCCCTCTTGTCCTTAGGGACAAGTGTGCATTTCCTAATTCCTTTGTCGCTCGATGCTTGCTCTTGAACATAAGGTAAGAGTTGTCATCCTTATTATGTCCAGAGGTGTTCCTCGGTTTCAGAGTTCAACTGATCAAATAAACAGATAATCATAGCCTATGATTCATCCGAGCACGGCCATGCATTTCACAGTTTCTAGCTCTCCGAGTGGCCTTGTACAACTTTTAAGCATCTCATCCCGATTTATGGGAGGACAATCCCAATCTTGCGATCTTGAGATTAGACTTCGTTTGATAGGTGATTACCTGAGCGTTGCCTTTATAGCCTCCTTTTACGGTGCGACGGTTGGTCAACGTCAAAGCAACCAGTTCTCAAACAAGTAATCTCAAATCACTCAGGTATTGAGGATTTAGTGTCTAATAATTTAATGAAATTTACTTATGACAGACTTTCATCTCTTACAGTAAAGTTTCATAGGTCTTGTCCGATACTAGTCTTCCCAAAGTAAGTATCTATGCAAATGATTATGACATTGCCATGTCCACATAGTTCAAGAAACAGAACTACTAGTCATCTTGCATTCTAATCGTCTAACGTTTTCTATGCGTCCAATTTCATAGAAAACTCCGACTAGGGACCATTTTCAACCTTTGACATTCAAGTTCACTTGATAGACATTTCTTAGTCACAGGACTGGTCCTGACAGTCTATCTTGAATATATCGTCAAGTTGAAGGGACTCATCATTTAATAAACCACAAATTAAATGGAAAAATGAATTCCTTTCATTTATTGTGAATGATTAACCAATAATGTTTTACAAAGATTTAAACTCTAAAACTTTAAAACATTAAACAGAGACATCAAAGCCATTCTCCAATATGCTTGATTCCCATAGCTGCAGTGTGCGAGTTGTGCTTCGCTTGCGGCAGAGGTTTAGTTAATGGATCTGATATGTTGTCATCAGTTCCAATTTTGCTTATCTCGACTTCTTTTCTTTCAACGAACTCTCGTAGAAGGTGAAATCTACGAAGTACATGCTTGACTCTCTGGTGGTGTCTAGGCTCTTTTGCCTGTGCAATAGCTCCGTTATTATCACAATACAGGGCTATTGGTCCTTTAATGGAGGGGACTACACCAAGTTCTCCTATGAACTTCCTTAGCCATATAGCTTCCTTTGCTGCTTCATGTGCAGCAATGTACTCCGCTTCAGTTGTAGAATCCGCAATGGTGCTTTGCTTAGCACTTTTCCAGCTTACTGCTCCTCCGTTGAGGCAGAAGACAAACCCAGACTGTGATCTGAAATCATCTTTGTCGGTTTGGAAACTTGCGTCCGTATAGCCTTTAACAATTAATTCATCATCTCCACCATAGACCAGGAAGTCATCTTTGTGCCTTTTCAGGTACTTCAGAATATTCTTGGCAGCAGTCCAATGCGCCTCTCCTGGGTCTGACTGGTATCTGCTCGTAGCACTGAGTGCGTACGCAACATCCGGGCGTGTACATATCATAGCATACATTATTGAACCAATCAATGATGCATATGGAATCCCATTCATTCGTCTACGCTCATCAAGTGTTTTTGGGCACTGAGTCTTGCTTAGAGTCATTCCATGAGACATGGGTAGGTAGCCTCGCTTGGAGTCCGCCATCTTGAACCTATCAAGCACCTTATTGATATAAGTGCTTTGACTAAGTCCAATCATCTTTTTAGATCTATCTCTGTAAATCTTGATGCCCAATATGTACTGTGCTTCCCCTAGATCCTTCATCGAAAAACATTTCCCAAGCCAAATCTTGACAGAGTTCAACATAGGAATGTCATTTCCGATAAGCAATATGTCGTCGACATATAATACTAGGAAAGCAATTTTGCTCCCACTGACCTTCTTGTATACACAAGATTCGTCCGCGTTCTTGATGAAACCAAAGTCACTGACTGCTTCATCAAAACGTATGTTCCAGCTCCTGGATGCCTGCTTCAATCCGTAGATTGACTTCTTTAGCTTGCATACCTTTTTAGCATTCTTTGGATCCTCAAAACCTTCAGGCTGTGTCATAAACACAGTTTCTGTTAAAACGCCGTTTAAGAAAGCAGTTTTGACATCCATCTGCCATATTTCGTAATCGTAATATGCAGCGATTGCTAACATTATTCGAATAGACTTTAGCATTGCAACTGGTGAAAAGGTTTCATCGTAATCCACACCGTGGACTTGCCTGTAACCTTTCGCAACCAATCTAGCTTTGAAAACTTCAAGTTTCCCATCCTTGTCCTTTTTCAGTTTGAAAACCCATTTGCTTCCAATGGCTTGGTAGCCATCTGGCAAATCGACCAAATCCCATACTTGGTTTTCAGACATGGAGTCTAATTCAGATTGCATGGCTTCTTGCCATTGCTTGGAGCTAGGGCTCGTCATAGCTTGCTTGTAAGTCGCAGGTTCATCACTTTCAAGTAATAGAACGTCATAGCTCTCGTTCGTCAAAATACCTAAGTACCTTTCCGGTTGAGATCTATATCTTTGCGATCTACGCGGGGTAACATTTCTAGATTGACCATGATTCTCACCAGATTCTTCTAAAGGTCTCTGAGTTTCATCCTGAATGTCATCTTGAGCATTCTCTAGAGTTTGTTGTTCGACTCGAATTTCTTCGAGGTCTACTTTTCTCCCACTTGTTATTTTGGAAATGTGATCTTTCTCCAAAAAGACACCATCTCGAGCAACAAACACTTTGTTCTCAGATGTATTGTAGAAGTAATACCCCTTTGTTTCCTTTGGATAGCCCACAAGGATACATTTGTCAGATTTTGGATGAAGTTTGTCTGAAATTAATCGTTTGACGTATACTTCACATCCCCAAATCTTAAGAAAAGACACATTTGGAGGCTTTCCAAACCATAATTCGTATGGAGTCTTTTCGACAGCTTTAGACGGAGCTCTATTTATAGTGAGTGCAGCTGTATTTAGTGCATGTCCCCAAAATTCTAATGGAAGTTCGGCCTGACCCATCATTGACCTGACCATGTCTAGCAAGGTTCTGTTCCTCCGTTCTGACACACCGTTCCATTGTGGTGTTCCAGGAGGAGTCAATTCTGATAGAATTCCACATTCTTTCAGATGGTCATCAAATTCATGGCTCAGATATTCACCGCCTCTATCAGACCGCAGTGCCTTGATCTTCTTGCCTAATTGATTCTCTACTTCACTCTGAAATTCCTTGAATTTGTCAAAGGATTCAGACTTATGCTTCATTAGGTAGACATAACCATACCTACTGAAGTCATCAGTGAAAGTGATAAAGTAGCTGAAACCACCTCTAGCATTTGTACTCATTGGTCCACATACATCTGTATGGATTAAACCCAATAGTTCATTTGCTCTTTCTCCAACTTTAGAGAAAGGTTGCTTTGTCATTTTGCCAAGTAAACATGATTCGCATTTACCATAATCCTCTAAGTCAAATGGTTCTAGAATTCCTTCCCTTTGAAGTCTTTCTAAGCGTTTCAAGTTTATATGGCCAAATCGACAATGCCACAGATAGGTGAGATCTGAATCATTCTTTTTGGCCTTTTTGGTATTTATGTTATATACTTGTTTGTCGTGATCTAATAAATAAAGTCCATTGACTAATCTAGCAGATCCATAAAACATCTCTTTAAAATAAAACGAACAACTATTGTCTTTTATTATAAAGGAAAATCCCTTAGCATCTAAGCAAGAAACTGAAATGATGTTTTTAGTAAGACTTGGAACATGGAAACATTCTTCCAGTTCCAAAACTAGCCCGGAGGGCAACGACAAATAGTATGTTCCTACAGCTAATGCAGCAATCCGTGCTCCATTTCCCACTCGTAGGTCGACTTCACCCTTGCTTAACTTTCTACTTCTTCTTAGTCCCTGTGGATTGGAACATAAGTGTGAGCCACAACCTGTATCTAATACCCAAGAAGTTGAATTAGCAAGTATACAGTCTATAACGAAAATACCTGAAGATGGAACGACTGTTCCGTTCTTCTGATCTTCCTTTAGCTTCAAGCAATCTCTCTTCCAATGCCCCTTCTTCTTGCAGTAGAAGCATTCGGATTCAGAAGTGGGTTGACTGACCTTCCTCTTTGCAGATTTGGCGCCAGTTTGCTTAGTTGGGCTGGCTTTGTTGCCACCTTTCTTAGCATTCCTCTTCTTTCCAGATTTCTTGAACTTGCCACCACGCACCATAAGCACATCCTGCTTATCACTTTTGAGCGTCTTTTCAGCGGTCTTCAGCATACCGTGAAGCTCAGTGAGCGTTTTGTCCAGACTATTCATACTGTAGTTCAGTTTGAACTGATCATACCCGCTATGAAGAGAATGGAGGATGGTGTCTATAGCCATTTCCTGAGAAAATTGCTGATCCAGCCGACTCATATTCTCAATGAGTCCAATCATTTTGAGAACATGTGGACTTACGGGCTCGCCTTTCTTAAGCTTGGTCTCAAGAATTTGCCTATGAGTCTCGAATCTTTCGACTCGAGCCAGATCTTGGAACATGTTCTTCAACTCACTGATGATTGTGAAAGCATCTGAGTTGATGAACGTTTTCTGCAGATCCGCACTCATGGTGGCGAGCATTAGACATTTCACATCCTTGTTGGCATCAATCCAACGATTGAGGGCTGCCTGAGTGATCCCGTCGCCTGGAGCTTCGGGCATCGCCTCATCTAGGACATACTCCTTTTCTTCCTGCATAAGAACTATTTGCAAGTTCCTTTGCCAGTCAAGGAAGTTTTTCCCGTTCAACTTCTCCTTTTCGAGAATTGATCGAATGTTGAATGAATTGTTGTTTGCCATATTAAAAACTACAATTGAAAAGAATAAACAAATAAATAACCATTCACAGTTTCTCTTAATAAACTTAAATTCTAGCATTCATGCATAATTCAATGTTTATTAAGCATTTTATTCAAGTTATGTGTTCCGGCAGGTGTGAATAAAATGATTCCAAGATCCTAAAATCATTGAAGAACTAAGCACAGTTTGTCGACTTAATCCTAGAACATCTTAGGTAAGCAAAAGCCTTTTGCTAATAGTCTAGAAACTATTCTTGGTTGATAGGTACGTCTAAGAACTTATTAGGTAAACCTATCGAATTTGCCACGACATAAAAGGACTCCTTACTTATATCGTTGAGTTTCACCAAAACTAACATGTACTCACAATTATTTGTGTACCTTGCCCCTTTAGGACCAATAAGTAACACCTCGCTGAGCGAAAACTATTACTAGATTGATGTAAAGGATATCCAAGCAAGTGTATATTTTGGCATGGCACCTTTTAACTCAATTTTTAAGTTTGGAACTTAAGGCTCTTACTATGTTGGTTAGATTTTAAGTGAACTAAAATCCTTAATCATGCAACATAATCAAGCTTTTGATCTCATGCATTTTAAGACATATTTAAAGCAATAAATAACTTAAAACATGCATAAGATATTTGTGATCTAGTATGGCCCGACTTCATCTTGAAGCTTTGACTTCAAAGTCCGTCTTGAAAATCTCCGTGGGAGGCACCATTTTCTTCAAATAGGATAAGTTATAACTAATTACAACTATTTGATGGTACGCAGACCATATTTGAATTGAAAAACAACTTTGGTACTTTAGACCAATTACATTCAAATTAATGGTACGCAGACCATATTTTCTATCCTATTTGGGCCATACTAGTCACTTCATAACCTGCAAAACAGTAAATATACAATATATACCATTCACCCATTCATTATCATGAATGGCCCACATAGCTGGTTAGTTAAACACATTATGCATCACGTAAACATTTGCAGCAATTAATCAAGGGCACCAATAATCTACCAATTATTCAGTCCTTATTAATTCTAATCGAGTTGTTTTAACCTTAAGGATTTGTAGACCTAATCAAGAGTTTATGACTAAAAAGTGCTCCCACTCAAACCAATAAATTCATATGCTTTACTAATTTTAAACATAAAATTGTATTTCTAGTCTAACCGGAAACATACAAATTTAATTAAAATTTAAAGCTCATATAAATTTATAATTGAATCCAAAAATTTGATTTAATTTCAGTCGCATTTAAATTAATTCATGATTTTAATTTTAGTAAAATAATTAGAATAAATTCCATTTATTATAATTATAATATTCAAAATTAAAATCCAAGAAATTAATTCAAATTATTAATTTTAAAATTAATTAAAATTACGTGAACTGAAATTTTCAAATTAAACATTCAAAACGATCTAATCGAAACGCAAACACCCTACGCGTTGCACGCCCATGGGCTGTACGCACACAGCCGTTGCTGGCCATGTGCGCGCAGCCCATGCGCTCGTTGCATAGCTGCTGCTGTCCCATACGCAAGCCTCCGCACAGCGCCCCATCGCACGCGAGCTATCGCTCGCAGTGCGCGCGCGAGATCGCTCGCTGGGCGCGCTGGTTCGCTCGCTGGCGCGCGAGATCGCTCGCTGGCGCGCGAGATCGCTCGCTGGTGCGCGCGAGCCATCGCTCGCTGGCGCGCGAGATCGCTCGCTGGTGCGCGCGAGCCATCGCTCGCTGGTGCGCGACATCGCTCGCTGGGCGGGCGACGTCGCGCGCTGTGCGCGCGAGTGATGCTGTGCGCAGCGCTCGTGGCACGCGAGCTTGCGCTCGCTGCGCACGAGGCTGCGCGCTGTTGTGCGAGGCAGCGCGCGCTGTGGCGCAGCTCGCTTGCTGCCCACACGCGACTGCCTTGGCTCGCCCCTCGCCCATGCCCATCCGTTCATTGCTCGTGGCACACGTCACAAGGCAGGGCTGCTGCCTTGTGCTCGTGCACTACGCCCTTGCTCATTGCATTCGTGCCGCACGGGCGACGAGCTCCCTTGCTCGTCGTCGCATGCCCGCATTATACAACACCCCTTAAGGGTAACACGAAGCGTCCATTGCTTCGTGCGTGCAAGTTATTTGAACGAATCGCATAAAAATTTAAAATTTATATTTAAAATTAATGACAAATTAATAAATATTATTAATTTCATAATTTTAGGGCGAAAAATCGAAAATTTATTATCCAATTGATTTCCGATTGATATGGATTCAAGTCTAGGTCATAAAAATTTAAAATTTATCGTAAATTTACAATTTTTATGGTGGTTTTTAATCATAGGTTTCTAATTAAATTACAATTAATTATGAAAATCAAATTAATTCTAAATTATTCTAATTTTCAACAAATTAATCATAATTACAAATTAGATTGCATAATTAACAAGACTAGGCATTCAAACTTGTTAAACATATGCAGTAGGTCAATCAAAAATTCAAGATTTATCAACAGGAATCGCAAATATTTAATTTAACATCTTAAATTTACGAAATTTTGCATCCGAAAAACTAAAACCTTCGAAAAGTCATAGTTAGGCTTCGAATTTGAGAATTCTGGGTTCGGCAGAAAAATACCTTTTTGTCAAAATTTTAGAATGCCTTTTACATACGGAATTGACACAAAAATCACTCAATTCGGATGAGTAATGAAGAAACTGCCGAAAAACTGCGTACATATATTTAAATAAACGCAATTTGCAATTAATTAACAATTACGAAAATTAATCACCCCTTTTAATTCTTGCAAATTTGTAATATTTAACCATGTTCATGCAATTTAGATTATGAAAATAATAAGGGGCTCTGATACCACTGTTAGGTTATGATACATATGACATTTACATAGATCATGCGGAAACAACCATTAACCCAGGAAACATATTATTTACACATAATCATATAGCATAATTAGATGCATACTCTTTGTTGCGTGCCTTCCCTAGCTGCGCCCGAACCGAACAAGAACAAGTCTTTTAGGACTCCAAGTGTCGTCCCTCCGTAGAAAGTCCACAGCACGTCCGGATCCGCCTTAAGATTGACCAACTAGAATCGCCCTTAAGGTACTCAGAAAATTCGGCACTTTTGGGGCAAGATGGGTGTTTGAATTTTCTCTCAAAAACCTCACTTTTGAATACTTTGAAACTTATGTATAAATTATGACCCCTAGGCCTTTATTTATAGAGTTATGGAAAAGGAATCGTAATCCTAGTAGGATGCGAATTAATTGGAATTAGAATTCTACATGAATTCTACTTAATCAATTTATCCAATAGGAATAGACATTTAATCATACACTGACTCTTGCAGATTCAGGAATCTCGCATGAGCTCAAACTCACACACACACGGCAGCCACAAGGGCTGCCCACGCATGCGAGCAGCAGCCCACGCAGCGCGGCCCACGCATGCGCGGCCTTGTGCGCGCTGGGCTGTGGCGTGCGTGCTTGCTGGGCGATGGCCTGGCTTCGTGCTGGGCCTTCGTCCGGCAGGCCTCGTCCGATGCTAATTCGTACGATACGCTTCCGATTAAATTTCCATTTCCGGAATCTATTTCCGATACGAACAATATTTAATATTTCCGATTCCGGAATTAATTTCCGTTTCGAACAAATATTTAATATTTCCGTTTTCGGAATTATTTTCCGATTTCGGCAATATTTCCGATTCTGACAATATTTCCGTTTCCGGCAATATTTCCGATTCTGGTAATATTTCCATTTCCAATAATATTTTCCGATACGTACCATGTTTCCGTTTCCGGCAACATCTACGACTTGGATAATATTCATATTTCCGATACGATCCATATTTCCGTTTCCGGCAATATCATCGTTTCCGGAGTATTCATTTCTTGCCTGTGACGATCTTAGCTCCCACTGAAACCAAGATCCGTCGGTTCCGAATATTCATAGATGGAGTATTTAATGCCATTAAATACTTGATCCGTTTACGTACTATTTGTGTGACCCTACGGGTTCAGTCAAGAGTAAGCTGTGGATTAATATCATTAATTCCACTTGAACTGAAGCGGCCTCTAGCTAGGCATTCAGCTCACTTGATCTCACTGAATTATTAACTTGTTAATTAATACTGAACCGCATTTATTAGACTTAACATAGAATGCATACTTGGACCAAGGGCATTATTTCCTTCAGTAACTACCAAGAGGAGTACTCGCTCTTAGATAACTCCAGAGGCAGGATATCCTTACTAGCTCAGCATAAATAATTGAAGGGACATGCGTTAACTATTAAACTAATCTGAGTCGATTTTAACAATATGCAACATATAGTACTAGATCGAGCGTGATTATCTGATTTAGATTGTTTTAAGGGACCTAGCATGATAATCCGATTTCCCAAAAATATCATATTTATTAAGCGTGATCGAACAATCAGTTTTTAGTTAGTTTAACAGTTCATAAAAGGGCGAGGAAAGCAATTAAACCATGGAAAAGGGACACATTACGACGCACCCTTGAGAGGTGCGTCACGGTTCTCAGAAAACTAACCACTTTGACTTTGCTATTTCTCCTTTTATTTAACGAATCTCAAATGATGGGACAGGATACGTTCTGTTCGATTTATGGATCGATTGCGACAGAACGCGTGATCAGTTTTGCGGCGTGAGGCTTAGGCTTAGGGGTTTAGAGTCAATACTCAGAATATAATTGTGTGTTGTCTTTCACGTCGAACTTAAGGCCCTATTTATAGAAAAGAGTTCGTGGAAAGATAGAATTGCAGAACCCTAATCCACGAGGAATTAGGAAAACAACACGTACCAGGTATTTTCAGCGCCCAGGCCTGGGCGCCGAAGATTTCGGCGCCCAGAGCCAGGCGTTGAAAATAGGGTCTGGGCTGTTTTTCTTAGTCAGATTCGGATTCCTAGAATCCGGAGTATTTGAGATTTAATTGAGTCCTTTAGTGCGTATTAACCTTGTGACCGGATGCGTCTGGGCCTGTTACGAACTCTAGGCTCGTTTGGATTTTAATTAATACGTGGCTCTTACTTTCGAATCATATTAGGAATAGGATTCTCTCGCAATTTCTATCTCATTTAGCATTTATGTTGGAGTGCAACACCTAATTCTGACAGGTTTCTATCTTTTATGACTTGCCACTTTTAACAACTACCCATTACGGCAGTTACTATTTTTAGCAGGTTTCCATAAATAGCAGGTTTCAATAAATAGCAGGTTTCGGGTGAAATGAAAAGGGGAATTGAGATTCGTTATTTTATAAGAGATGCGTTGTCAAGTGGAGATTTACGTTTTCATCATCGAACCTTCCCTTTCGGGAATGGGGACAAAAGTAGGTGTCTACACATTTCAAATTTGCATAATGTTTGAACCACATTTGCTTGAAGAGTATCAAGTTTAGACGGATGGAGCACTTTGCTACATATGATATTGAAAATTCACAAAGTTCTGTAATAGTGTCCCTCACATGCTTAGGCAATATCCCACGAATTGCAATCGGTAAGAATACTTGCATCATGACATGACAATCGTGGGATTTCATACTAGATAACTTCAACTCTCCATTTAAGGTCACAAATCTTTTCATGTTCGATGAATACCCTGATGGAACCTTAATACCATACAAACACTCAAAAAAAGCCCGCTTCTCTGCTTTAGACATCGTGTAACAAGCAGGAGGCAAATAATTCTTCTCAACACTTTCGTCTTTCTTCTCTTTCACTTTAGTCTTGAATTTTCCTTTTCCCTTTCCCTTTCCCTTTCCCTTTTTGCTACTATTCCCTTTTTCCATCTCCTTCCTCTTCTTAGTGTCCTTCACCTGAAGCCACAATTCTGGTCGAAGCCCCTTAGATTCCAAGTACAATCGCACCCCCTTACTATCCTTTGTCACTTTCGGGATATTCATAAGTGTCCTAAGAATGGCTTCGCAAACATTTTTCTCTATGTGAATGATGTCGAGACAATGTTTAACATGTAGATCTTTCCAATATGCAAGTTTCCAAAAGACCGACTCTTTTTTCCAAAGTCCTCCTACCTCTGACTCTGAGCCTTTCATTGACTTACTGGAAATCGTCTCAATACCTTTCACTTGCTCATAAACCTCATAACCAGTCAGCGGCCTACGAGCTATTCCTTCTTCAACTTCCCCATTGAATGCAGCCTTCTTCTTACGATACGGGTGATCACGTCTTAACAATCTTCGTGTGTGCAAGAAAACATGTTTATGACACTGAGGTAGGTATGTGTAACCGGTGTCCTCGATATAAATCGGGCATGCTTTTATTCCCTTGTTCTTATACCCAGATAAATTGCCGTAAGCCGGGAAATCATTGATGGTACAGAAAAGCATTGCACGCAATGTGAACATCTCATTAGCATGTGCATCATATACTGAAACTCCTTCGTCCCACATTTTTCTCAAATCCTCAATGAGCGGTTCAAGATAGACATATATGTCATTTCCAGGTTGTTTTGGCCCCGAGATTAGAAGGGACAACATCATGTACTTGCGTTTCATGCACAACCAAGGAGGCAAGTTATAGATAACTAGAAGTACCGGCCATGTACTGTGTTGAGAGCTAAGAGTGCCAAATGGGTTCATCCCATCCGTACATAGTCCGAGCCTCAAATTTTGATTTTCGAGACCAAATGACTCATGTAACCTATTAATGTTCTTCCACTCAGGAGAATCAGCCGGATGCTTTAGCAAGCCATCTTTCTTTCTTCCGTCTGCATGCCACCTCAAATTCTTAGCATCTTTCTTTATTGAAAACAAGCGCTTGAATCTCGGTATTATTGGAAGATACCACAATACCTTAGCCGGAGGTCCTTTCTTATCCCCAACCCCCTTGCGCTTGTAACGCGACTTTCCGCACGTTGGACACGCATTAAAATTCGCATATTGTTTTCGATACAACACACAATCATTCGGACAAGCATGTATCTTTTCGTACTCTATATCAAAGGGACACATGAGTTTCTTAACGTAATAGTTCGACTTGGGAACTGTATTGTCATCCGGGAACATATCAGTTAACTTCGCTAACAACTTAGTGAAACTACTATCAGTCCAATTTCCCTCCGTTTTAATACTGTAGAGCGTTGACGTGTCGGTGTGTTTGGTGTACTTGGTACAACCAGGATACAATGGTTGTTCAACAGCCTCAGACAAGAACTTAAAAATATTGGGTCGTTCACCCTTCACCCCTTGCATCATCTCATCCACATTATCTATATCATCATCAATATTAACTTCGTCATCATCGTCCTCACACTCCATGCTATGATCTTCCTCAGAAAAATAAATATCATCTTCTTGTCACGCAGACCATTCTCACTTGAATTTCCTCTATATTTCCCCTCTTCACCGTGCCAAGCCCATACATGATATTGAGGCCTAAACCCACGACGGAAAATATGATCCCTAAGCAGTCGGGTACAACTAACCTTCTTCAAATTGCCACATTCAACACAATGGCAATAAAACTCACCCATTTCCGAACTATCACGATAGGTTACGGCAGAGTTACAAAATTCATCAACCCCTTTCACGAACTCCAACGTGTCACTATCACCATACATCCATGTACGGTCACTCTCCATCAAAAAGAACTATAATTGAACACATACAATCTTGTCACACATTTAAGCATATACACATGAAAGTTATTTTATGCATGCTGACGATGAGTATAATGCATGCTTTCCAAGGTCCTTATCACTCCAACCTAACCCATCCTTGGACGTCTAATCCCACTGGTGAATGCATGTCAACTTTTCGATTCTATGGAAAATCCGGCAGCATTTCCCTACAGTCCTCCAAGTACACGATGTAGGAAATTACTTAACTATATATGTACCCGAGAACAGCGTAGGGAAACGACGAGCCCAAATATTCCATAGAATAAAAAAGAAGACATACATTCACCGCCTAAGTGAGATTAAACGTCTAAGAACAGTCCCAAATGGGGACTATTCAAGACTTACTCCTAATGAGTAAGTCTTGAACAGGTATCTAGGCATATGATGATGATGATGATGATGACGCATTAACTTTTACATACTCAATTAAATCATATTTTTTTAATTTCCAACAACCAACAATACCACACACATTGAAATTTCATACTTGTTAAAGAAACTCTTATACATAAAGTAATACTAAATTAAATGTTAGAAATACATACCAATATTAACTACTATGAAAGGCGATATCTTTACTTCGTAGCTAGCTCCAAGTTGAATGAATCCCGATACAAAAATATGTATCTGTGACCAAAATAATAAAACAAGTTAGCTCATTAATTGACAAAAAATATTAATAAGAGAAAATCTCGTCTAACAATTAGTTTATAAGTAATAATAATACTCCGTACTTCGTCTCACAAGATAATAATAAAATCAAACTAATTTCTAGCAAAAAAATAAGAATTAAATTATAATAATACTCCGTACTTAGATTTTGTTTGATAATTAAATAATTAGTTTTTTGAGGTATCTAACAAAACAACTACAAACAATTAAACAAGCCTAACAAATTCTCACTCAGTAATTCTCACAAATTCTCACTCAATTAAACAATACTAACTAATTCTCACTTAATTAAACAATACTAACTCTCACGAATTATCACTCACTAATTCTCACTAATTCTCACTAATTCTCACTCAATTAAACAATACTAACTCACTAATTCTAACAACTGCTAACAATTAGTTTTTTGATTTCAGCACTTCTTTCTTTACTAATTCTCACTCACTTTCAGAAATTGAACAAGACTATAATTGATTAAACGAAACTAATAAATAAACGAAATTAATTAATTACTTAGGTTATAATTGATTAAGAAGGGTATTAAGAAGAATACAAGGTGGAGGTGGAGGAGGAGCAGCTACGACGCCGTGGAGGAGGAGCAGCTGCGACGCTGTGGAGGAGGAGCTGCGACGCCGTGGAGGAGGAGATGCGACGCCGTGGAGGAGGAGATGCGACGCCGTGGAGGAGGGGAACAGCGCTGGCGATGGGTGAGGTAACAGCACCGGCGACGCGCGAGGGGGGGTGTTAGGTTATGATACATATGACAATTCATAAATCATGCGGAAAAAACCATAAAGCCAGGAAAGCATATTATTTACACATAATCATTTAGCATAGTTTAGATGCATAATCTTTGTTGCGTGCCTTCCCTAGCTGCGCCCGAATCAAACAAGAACAAGTCTTTAGGACTCCAAGTGTCGTCCCTCCGTAGATAGTCCACAGCACGTCCGGATCCGCCTTAAGATTGACCAACTAGAATCGCCCTTAAGGTACTACTTATTTTCGGCTAAAGGGGCAAGAGTTATGGCTGATTTTTCTGCTTAAAAATCCTAGTTTTGAATACTTGAAAACTTGTATATAAACAATGACCCTAGCCCCTTATTTATAGAGGTATGGAAAAGGAATTGTAATCCTACTAGGATGTGGATTTGTTAATTAGAACTTTATTAGGACTCTAAATAACAAAGCAATTCTAATAAGATTAGGATTTTAATCTTCGCACGAATCCTAATAGAATTAGGATTTCCCGCACACGCATCGTACGAGCCGTGCACCCGCGCAGGCCTTGCGGCCCACGACAAGCGCACAGCCCATGTGCGGTGCTGCGTGCGCGCGCGCCCTTGGCTGGGACTGGCCTTGCGCTGGGCCTGGTCGAGGCGTGGGTTGCTGCGTGCGGCTCGCTGGGCGATGGCCTGGCTTCGTGCTGGGCCTTCGTCTAGCGGGCCTCGTCCGATGCTAATTCGTACGACACGCTTCCGATTAAATTCCGTTTCGAACAAATATTTAATATTTCCGTTTCCGGAATTATTTTCCGATTCCGATAATATTTCTGATTCTGACAATATTTCCGTTTCCGGCAATATTTCCGATTCCGGCTATATTTCCATTTCCGATAATATTTTCCGATACGTACCATGTTTCCGTTTCCGGTAACATCTACGACTTGGATAATATTTATATTTCCGATACGATCCATATTTCCGTTTCCGGCAATATCATCGTTTCCGGAGTATTCATTTCTTGCCTGTGACGATCTCAGCTCCCACTGAAACCAAGATCCGTCGATTCCGAATATCCATAGATGGAGTATTTAATGCCATTACATACTTGATCCGTTTACGTACTATTTGTGTGACCCTACGGGTTCAGTCAAGAGTAAGTTGTGGATTAATATCATTAATTCCACTTGAACTGAAGCGGCCTCTAGCTAGGCATTCAGCTCAATTGATCTCACTGAATCATTAACTTGTTAATTAATACTGAACCTCATTTATTAGACTTAACATAGAATGCATACTTGGACCAAGGGCATTATTTCCTTCAGTCTCCCATTTGTCCTTAGGGACAAGTGTGCATTTCCTAATTCCTTTGTCGCTCGATGCTTGCTCTTGAACATAAGGTAAGAGTTTTCATCCTTATTATGTCCAGAGGTGTTCCTCGGTTTCAAAGTTCAACTGATCAAATAAACAGATAATCATAGCCTATGATTCATCCGAGCACGGCCATGCATTTCACAGTTTCTAGCTCTCCGAGTGGCCTTGTACAACTTTTAAGCATCTCATCCCGATTTATGGGAGGACAATCCCAATCTTGCGATCTTGAGATTATACTTCGTTTGATAGGTGATTACCTGAGCGTTGCCTTTATAGCCTCCTTTTACGGTGCGACGGTTGGTCAACGTCAAAGCAACCAGTTCTCAAACAAGTAATCTCAAATCACTCAGGTATTGAGGATTTAGTGTCTAATAATTTTAATGAAATTTACTTATGACAGATTTTCATCTCTTACAGTAAAGTTTCATAGGTCTTGTCCGATACTAGTCTTCCCAAAGTAAGTATCTATGCAAATGATTATGACATTGCCATGTCCACATAGTTCAAGAAACAGAACTACTAGTCATCTTGCATTCTAATCGTCTAACGTTTTCTATGCGCCCAATTTTATAGAAAACTCCGACTAGGGACCATTTTCAACCTTTGACATTCAAGTTCACTTGATAGACATTTCTTAGTCACAGGACTGGTCCTGACAGTCTATCTTGAATATATCGTCAAATTGAAGGGACTCATCATTTAATAAACCACTAATTAAATGGAAAAATGAATTCTTTTCATTTGTTGTGAATGATTAACCAATAATGTTTTACAAAGATTTAAACTCTAAAACTTTAAAACATTAAACAGGGACATCAAAGCCATTCTCCAATATGCTTGATTCCCATAGCTGCAGTGTGCGGGTTGTGCTTCGCCTGCGGCAGAGGTTTAGTTAATGGATCTGATATGTTGTCATCAGTTCCAATCTTGTTTATCTCGACTTCTTTTCTTTCAACGAACTCTCGTAGAAGGTGAAATCTACGAAGTAAGTGCTTGACTCTCTGGTGGTCCTTTAATGGAGGGGACTACACCAAGTTCACCTATGAACTTCCTTAGCCATATAGCTTCCTTTGCTGCTTCATGTGCAGCAATGTACTCCGCTTCAGTTGTAGAATCCGCAATGGTGCTTTGCTTAGCACTTTTCCAGCTTACTGCACCTCCGTTGAGGCAGAAGACAAACCCAGACTGTGATCTGAAATCATCTTTGTCGATTTGGAAACTTGCGTCCGTATAGCCTTTAACAATTAATTCATCATCTCCACCATAGACCAGGAAGTCATCTTTGTGCCTTTTCAGGTACTTCAGAATATTCTTGGCAGCAGTCCAATGCGCCTCTCTTGGGTCTGACTGGTATCTGCTCGTAGCACTGAGTGCGTACGCAACATCCGGGCGTGTACATATCATAGCATACATTATTGAACCAATCAATTATGCATATGGAATCCCATTCATTCGTCTACGCTCATCAAGTGTTTTTGGGCACTGATTCTTGCTTAGAGTTATTCCATGAGACGTGGGTAGGTAGCCTCGCTTGGAGTCCGCCATCTTGAACCTATCAAGCACCTTATTGATATAAGTGCTTTGACTAAGTCCAATCATCCTTTTAGATCTATCTCTGTAAATCTTGATGCCCAATATGTACTGTGCTTCTGCTAGATCTTTCATCGAAAAACATTTCCCAAGCCAAATCTTGACAGAGTTCAACATAGGAATGTCATTTCCGATAAGTAATATGTCGTCGACATATAATACTAGGAAAGCAATTTTGCTCCCACTGACCTTCTTGTATACACAAGATTCGTCTGCGTTCTTGATGAAACCAAAGTCACTGACTGCTTCATCAAAACGTATATTCCAGCTCCTGGATGCCTGCTTCAATCCGTAGATTGACTTCTTTAGCTTGCATACCTTTTTAGCATTCTTTGGATCCTCAAAACCTTCAGGCTGTGTCATAAACACAGTTTCTGTTAAAACGCCGTTTAAGAAAGCAGTTTTGACATCCATCTGCCATATTTCGTAATCGTAATATGCAGCGATTGCTAACATTATCCGAATAGACTTTAGCATTGCAACTGGTGAAAAGGTTTCATCGTAATCCACACCGTGGACTTGCCTGTAACCTTTTGCAACCAATCTAGCTTTGAAAACTTCAAGTTTCCCATCCTTGTCCTTTTTCAGTTTGAAAACCCATTTGCTTCCAATGGCTTGGTAGCCATCTGGCAAATCGACCAAATCCCATACTTGGTTTTCAGACATGGAGTCTAATTCAGATTGCATGGCTTCTTGCCATTGCTTGGAGCTAGGGCTCGTCATAGCTTGTTTGTAAGTCGCAGGTTCATCACTTTCAAGTAATAGAACGTCATAACTCTCGTTCGTCAAAATACCTAAGTACCTTTCCGGTTGAGATCTATATCTTTGCGATCTACGCGGGGTAACATTTCTAGATTAACCATGATTCTCACAAGATTCTTCTAAAGATCTCTGAGTTTCATCCTGAATGTCATCTTGAGCATTCTCTAGAGTTTGTTGTTCGACTCGAATTTCTTCGAGGTCTACTTTTCTCCCACTTGTCATTTTGGAAATGTGATCTTTCTCCAAAAAGACACCATCTCGAGCAACAAACACCTTGTTCTCAGATGTATTGTAGAAGTAATACCCCTTTGTTTCCTTTGGATAGCCCACAAGGATATATTTGTCAGATTTTGGATGAAGTTTGTCTGAAATTAATCGTTTGACGTATACTTCACATCCCCAAATCTTCAGAAAAGACACATTTGGAGGCTTTCCAAACCATAATTCATATGGAGTCTTTTCGACAGCTTTAGACGGAGCTCTATTTATAGTGAGTGCAGCTGTATTTAGTGCATGTCCCCAAAATTCTAATGGAAGTTTGGCCTGACCCATCATTGACCTGACCATGTCTAGCAAGGTTCTGTTCCTCCGTTCCGACACACCGTTCCATTGTGGTGTTCCAGGAGGAGTCAATTCTGATAGAATTCCACATTCTTTCAGATGGTCATCAAATTCATAGCTCAGATATTCACCGCCTCTATCAGACCGCAGTGCCTTAATCTTCTTGCCTAATTGATTCTCTACTTCACTTTGGAATTCCTTGAATTTGTCAAAGGATTCAGACTTATGCTTCATTAGGTAGACATAACCATATCTACTGAAGTCATCAGTGAAAGTGATAAAGTAGCTGAAACCACCTCTAGCATTTGTACTCATTGGTCCACATACATCTGTATGGATTAAACCCAATAGTTCATTTGCTATTTCTCCAACTTTAGAGAAAGGTTGCTTTGTCATTTTGCCAAGTAAAAATGATTCGCATTTACCATAATCCTCTAAGTCAAATAGTTCTAGAATTCCTTCCTTTTGAAGTCTTTCTAAGCGTTTCAAGTTTATATGGCCTAATCGACAATGCCACAGATAGGTGAGATCTGAATCATCCTTTTTGGCCTTTTTGGTATTTATGTTATATACTTGTTTGTCGTGATCTAATAAATAAAGTCCATTGACTAATCTAGCAGATCCATAAAACATCTCTTTAAAATAAAACGAACAACTATTGTCTTTTATTAAAAAGGAAAATCCCTTAGCATCTAAGCAAGAAACTGAAATGATGTTTTTAGTAAGACTTGGAACATGGAAACATTCTTCCAGTTCCAAAACTAGCCCGGAGGGCAACGACAAATAGTAAGTTCCTACAGCTAATGCAGCAATCCGTGCTCCAATTCCCACTCGTAGGTCGACTTCACCCTTGCTTAACTTTCTACTTCTTCTTAGTCCCTGTGGATTGGAACATAAGTGTGAGCCACAACCTGTATCTAATACCCAAGAAGTTGAATTAGCAAGTATACAGTCTATAACGAAAATACCTGAAGATGGAACGACTGTTCCGTTCTTCTGATCTTCCTTTAGCTTCAAGCAATCTCTCTTCTAATGCCCCTTCTTCTTGCAGTAGAAGCATTCGGATTCAGAAGTGGGTTGACTGACCTTCCTCTTTACAGATTTGGCGCCAGTTTGCTTAGTTGGGCTGGCTTTGTTGCCACCTTTCTTAGCATTCCTCTTCTTTCCAGATTTCTTGAACTTGCCCCCACGCACCATAAGCACATCCTGCTTATCACTTTTGAGTGTCTTTTCAGCGGTCTTCAGCATAGCGTGAAGCTCAGTGAGCGTTTTGTCCAGACTATTCATACTGTAGTTCAGTTTGAACTGATCATACCCGCTATGAAGAGAATGGAGGATGGTGTCTATAGCCATTTCCTGAGAAAATTGCTGATCCAGCCGACTCATATTCTCAATGAGTCCAATCATTTTGAGAACATGTGGACTTACGGGCTCGCCTTTCTTAAGCTTGGTCTCAAGAATTTGCCTATGAGTCTCGAATCTTTCGACTCTAGCCAGATCTTGGAACATGTTCTTCAACTCACTGATGATCGTGAAAGCATATGAGTTGATGAACGTTTTCTGCAGATCTGCACTCATGGTGGCGAGCATTAGACATTTCACATCCTTGTTGGCATCAATCCAACGATTGAGGGCTGCCTGAGTGACCCCGTCGCCTGTGGCTTCGGGCATCGCCTCTTCTAGGACATACTCCTTTCCTTCCTGCATAAGAACTATTTGCAAGTTCCTTTGCCAGTCAAGGAAGTTTTTCCCGTTCAACTTCTCCTTTTCGAGAATTGATCGAATGTTGAATGAATTGTTGTTTGCCATATTTAAAACTACAATTGAAAAACCATTCACAGTTTCTCTTAATAAACTTAAATTCTAGCATATATGCATAATTCAATGTTCATTAAGCATTTTATTCAGTTTATGTGTTCCGGCAGGTGTGAATAAAATGATTCCAAGATCCTAAAATCATTGAAGAACTAAGCACAGTTTGTCGACTTAATCCTAAAACATCTTAGGTAAGCAAAAGCCTTTTGCTAATAGTCTAGAAACTATTCTTGGTTGATAGATACGTCTAAGAACTTATTAGGTAAACCTATCGATTTTGCCACGACATAAAAGGACTCCTTACTTATATCGTTGAGTTTCACCAAAACTAACATGTACTCACAATTATTTGTGTACCTTGCCCCTTTAGGACCAATAAGTAACACCTCGCTGAGCAAAAACTATTACTAGATTGATGTAAAGGATATATATCCAAGCAAGTGTATATTTTGGCATGGCACCTTTTAACTCAATTTTTAAGTTTGGAACTTAAGGCTCTTACTATGTTGGTTAGATTTTAAGAGAACTAAAATCCTTAATCATGCAACATAATCAAGCTTTTGATCTCATGCATTTTAAGACATATTTAAAAGCAATAAATAACTTAAAACATGCATAAGATAAATGTGATCTAGTATGGCCCGACTTCATCTTGAAGCTTTAACTTCAAAGTCCGTCTTGAAAATCTCCGTGGGAGGCACCATTTTCTTCAAATAGAATAAGCTATAACTAATTACAACTATTTGATGGTACGCAGACCATATTTGAATTGAAAAACAACTTTGGTACTTTAGACCAATTACATTCAAATTAATGGTACGCAGACCATATTTTCTATCTATTTGGGCCATACTAGTCACTTCATAACCTGCAAAACAGTACATATACAATATATACCATTCACCCATTCATTATCATGAATGGCCCACATAGCTGGTTAGTAAAACACATTATGCATCACGTAAACATTTGCAGCAATTAATCAAGGGCACCAATAATCTACAAATTATTCAGTCCTTATTAATTCTAATCAAGTTGTTTTAACCGTAAGGATTTGTAGACCTAATCAAGAGTTTATGACTAAAAAGGGCTCCCACTTAAACCAATAAATTCATATGCTTTACTAATTTTAAACATAAAAATGTATTTCTAGTCTAACCGGAAACATACAAATTTAATTAAAATTTAAAGCTCATATAAATTTATAATTGAATCCAAAAAGTTTAATTTAATTTCAGTCGTCTTTAAATTAATTCATGATTTTAACTTTAGTAAAATAATTAGAATAAATAAAATTTATTATAATTACAATATTCAAAATTAAAATCCAAGAAAATAATTTAAATGATTAATTTTAAAATTTCAAATTAAAATTTCAAATTACGTAAACTGAAAATTTCAAATTAAAATTTCAAAACGATCTAATCGTAACGCAACAACCCCACGCAACGCACGCCCATGGGCCACACGCACACAGCCATCGCTGGCCATGTGCTCGCAGCCCATGCGCTGCCTCGCATTGCTGCTGCTCACCATCGCAAGGCATCACGCGAGCTGGTGCTCGCTGCGCGCGCCAGCGCTCGACGCACGAGCATGCTGCCGCAGCCCATCGCTGGGCGCAGCGCTCGTCGCACACGAGGTTGCGCTCGCTGCGCGCGAGGCTCCGCACGCTTGCGCGAGGCAGTGCGCGCTGTGGCGCAGCTCGCTTGCTGCCCACACGCGACTGCTCGTGCCTTGCTCTCGCCCTCGCCCATTCGCCCATTGCACACAGCCCACGACACAAGGCAGGGCTGCTGCCTTGTGCTCGTGCACCATGGCCTTGCTCATTGCTTTCGTACCGCATGGGCGACGAGCTCCCTTGCTCGTCGTCACACGCCCGCACTATACAACACCCCTTAAGGGTAACACGTAGCGTCCATTGCTTTGTGCGTGCAAGTTATATGAGCGAATCGCATAAAAATTTAAAATTTATATTCAAAATTAATGACAAATTAATAAATAATATTAATTTCATAATTTTAGGGCGAAAAATCGAAAATTTATTATTCAATTGATTTCCGATTAACATGGATTCAAGTCTAGGTCATAAAAATTTAAAATTTAACATAAATTTACAATTTTTATGGTGGTTTTTAATCATAGGTATCTAATTAAATTATAACTAATTATGAAAATCAAATTAATTCTAAATTATTCCAATTTTCAACAAATTAATCATAATTACAAATTAGATTGCATAATTAACAAGGTTAGGCATTCAAACTTGTTAAACATATACAGTAGGTCAATCAAAAATTCAAGATTTATCAACAAGAATCGCAAATATTTAATTTAACATCTTAAATTTACGAAATTTTGCATTCGAAAAACTAAAACCTCCGAAAAGTCATAGTTAGGCTTCGAATTTGAGAATTCTGGGTTCGGCCGAAAAATTTTAGAATGCCTTTTACATGCGGAATTGACACAAAAATCACTCGATTTGGATGAGTAACGAAGAAACTGCCGAAAAACTGCGTACGTATAATTAAATAAACGCAATTTGCAATTAATTAACAATTACGAAAATTAATCACCCCTCTTAATTCTTGCATATTTGTAATATTTAACCATGTTCATGCAATTTAGATTATGAAAATAATAAGAGGCTCGTGATACCACTGTTAGGTTATGATACATATGACAATTCATAAATCATGCGGAAAAACCCATAAAGCCAGGAAAACATATTATTTACACATAATCATTTAGCATAGTTTAGATGCATACTCTTTGTTGCGTGCCTTCCCTAGCTGCGCCCGAACCGAACAAGAACAAGTCTTCAGGACTCCAAGTGTCGTCCCTCCGTAGATAGTCCACAACACGTCCGGATCCGCCTTAAGATTGACCAACTAGAATCGCCCTTAAGGTACTACTTATTTTCGGCTAAATGGGAAAGAGTTATGGCTGATTTTTCTGCTTAAAAATCCTAATTTTTAAAACTTGAAAACTTGTATATAAACAATGACCCTAGGCCCTTATTTATAGAGGTATGGAAAAGGAATTGTAATCCTACTAGGATGTGGATTTGTTAATTAGAACTTTATTAGGACTCTAAATAACAAAGCAATTCTAATAAGATTAGGATTTTAATCTTCGCACGAATCCTAATAGAATTAGGATTTCCCGCACACGCATCGTACGAGCCGTGCACCCGCGCAGGCCTTACGGCCCATGACAAGCGCACAACCCATGTGCGGTGCTGCGTGCGCGCGCGCCCTTGGCTGGGCCTGGCCTTGCGCTGGGCCTGGTCGAGGCGTGCGTTGCTGCGTGCGGCTCGCTGGGCGATGGCCTGGCTTCGTGCTGGGCCTTCGTCTAGCGGGCCTCGTCCGATGCTAATTCGTACGATACGCTTCCGATTAAATTCCCGATTCCGGAATTCATTTCCGATACGAACAACATTTAATATTTCCGATTCCAGAATTAATTTCCATTTCGAACAAATATTTAATATTTCCGTTTCCGGAATTATTTTCCGATTCCGATAATATTTGCGATTCTGACAATATTTCCGTTTCCGGCAATGTTTCCAATTCCGGCAATATTTCCATTTCCGATAATATTTTCCGATACGTACCATGTTTCCGTTTCCGGTAACATCTACGACTTGGATAATATTTATATTTCCGATAAGATCCATATTTCCGTTTCCGGCAATATCATCGTTTCCGGAGTATTCATTTCTTGCCTGTGACGATCTCAGCTCCCACTGAAATCAAGATCCGTCAATTCCGAATATCCATAGATGGAGTATTTAATGCCATTAAATACTTGATCCGTTTACGTACTATTTGTGTGACCCTACGGGTTCAGTCAAGAGTAAGCTGTGGATTAATATCATTAATTCCACTTGAACTGAAGCGGCCTCTAGCTAGGCATTCAGCTCACTTGATCTCACTGAATTATTAACTTGTTAATTAATACTGAACCGCATTTATTAGACTTAACATAGAATGCATACTTGGACCAAGGGCATTATTTCCTTCAGGGGGGGCAGCAGTGAGGTGTGTGCGGTGAGGTGTGTGGTTTCAGTCTTGCCCAGAGGGAAGAACCAGAGAGGAACCAGAGAGGGGAAGAGAGGGGAAGAGAGAGAAGCGGGAAAATGAATTGCAGAAATTTGGTGAAGCAAAGACCTAAGGGAGGAGAAGCGGGAACTGGAAAAAAAATTAGGAAATATTTTGTGCGGGTTTTTAGAAATGAGCCCGCACTTGAACTCAAGTGCTGCCAATTTTCTAAAATGTGCCCGCACTTGTGAAAATGTTATTTTTTTTTCTCTCAAGTGCTGCCAATTTATTAAATGGCCCGCACTTGAAGAGAAGCACATGACGATTTTTCCTCCAGTGCATAATCAATCCAAAACAACAAGCATCATAACTCTAAGCTTCACTATCACTTCTAAGGGTGAAAACAAAACAAAGGCTATTAGGCTTGTAATGTGCTCATAAGAAATGAAGGGTTAAGGCTCAAATGGCTAGCAAAGGGGAAAATGCAAACAAAAACATATGAGAAAAATAGAAAATAAATTCCTAAACTAAAAAGAAAAATTAATCACCGAAGGAAATGCCTCTATCGTCCCCTAAAGTAGTTCGGTCGCGGTCTTGGGAAGGAAATGGTCAAACTCGGGAGACTAGAAAGTCAATGCTAAGGATCCATGCCACTCAATATATGAAAAGTTATTTGGGCTAATCTTTGAACATGAACCTCACAAGGGAGCAAATGCCATTCTCTCCGGCTTCAAATCACTAGAGAAATCGACACCATCTTACCCCAAGCCAAGAGTTCATGACGCATGCTACCCGGCCCATAGTTCAACCAACTTTCTTGACACCAAATCCTAGACTCGACCCAAGACATTAAGAACCGTGTAAAAATCTACCAATTAGGAATAAAAGCATTCTAATCTACAAGTTCCAATTTTATATGCCCCAATCAAGAATATTGCCTATGAAAACCTAGAAAAACTTGCCTTGACGAAAAGGAAATCAAAACAAAAGAAAAAGGAAGAAAATAAGAAAACACACCAAAAAGGGAAACAAAAAGAAACAAACAAAAAGAAAAGAAACTAAAATCAAACTACATCAAACTAAAAAGAAAGAACTAACACATAATGGTATGATTCATAGCAATGAGCATCAACAAGTAGGCAACCACACAACAAAACTCCCCCCCAAGCTAGAATTAGGCCATGTCCTCAAGGCCTAAAACTAAGCAAGGAGGGGCACAGCTGCCCATCCAACCAAATGCCCCAACATGATATATGCCCGTCCCCTAAAGTATGCAATAGAGTTAGAAGGATGTTACCGGAATTGACGTGGGAGCAAGTCCCGCAAAGAACCGTTAAAACCCGAACAAACTCACTAAAATATAGACGAACAAGGCACAAGGTGGAAAGTGTGAACCACCGCCGAGAAACATACCAAAAATGACTCAAAAAGAACCAAGAAAAAATGTTAGGAGGCAAGGGCCAAATGGCCAAAACATACCAAAAGTATCATCATAGACTCATCATCATAATATATACAACCACACAAAGTGGCAAGAAGACCAACAACACCAACAAGCTTCAAAAGATCCCTAAGCAAACCCCCACTCCGCATTTCTCCCCCAAGCTAATCGCAAGCATACCGTCACATCAAGATGGGGGAGAAATGGAGGGAACTCTAAGAAGAAGGACCCGGGGCGTGCGCCTTACCCTTCGAATCATAAATCCTCCAATAGTCATCCCGCTCAAGGCGATGAGCACGAGCCTCATCGGTGGTGAACAGGGTGAAATTGTAGGTGGGGTCCACATCGGGCCCCGAAGCATCGGTATAAGGCGGCCAACCATATTCGGGCCGAAGGGGGTAATTTCCATGGGGTGGCTCTCCTCGGGGACCATCCCAACCTCCCGTGTACCCCCTAGGCCACCCGGTGAAATCCTCGGGCCAACCATCTGGCCGATCTACCGGTGGGGAAGTGGGATACATGGGGTCACCGCGGTAGTCACTCCCGCCCATCATGGTATAATCATAAGGCGTAAAAGAGGGAGGAGTGTGTTAGGTTATGATACATATGACAATTCATAAATCATGCGGAAAAACCATTTAGCCAGGAATACATATTATTTACACATAATCATATAGCATAGTTTAGATGCATACTCGTTGTTGCGTGCCTTCCCTAGCTGCGCCCGAACCGAACAAGAACAAGTCTTTAGGACTCCAAGTGTCGTCCCTCCGTAGATAGTCCACAGCATGTCCGGATCCGCCTTAAGATTGACCAACTAGAATCGCCCTTAAGGTACTAAATATTTCGGCACTTTTGAGCAAGGAATGTGTCTGAATTTTTCTCTCAAAAACTCACTTTGAATACTTGAAAAACTTCTTATAAATTGTGAACCCAGGCCACATATTTATAGGGGTATGGAAAGAGAATTGGAATCCTATTAGGATACGAATTAATTAAATTAGAATCCTAATGAAACTCTTATTTAATTAATTTATCAAATAGAATTAGGAATTTAATCATTAAACGAATCCTGTACGTTTTAGGTTTCGTATGTGAACACAAACACCTACGCACGCACAGCAGTCCACGAGGGGCGCCATGCGCGCGCGCGCACAGCCCGAGCATCGCAGCCCACGACTGCCGCAGCCTTGGGCGCGCGCTGGGCCTGCCTTGCGGTGGGCCTGGCGCAGCCTTGGGCTGGCGTGTTGTGGCGCGCGTTTCCCTTGCTGGACGTGGGCCTGGCTTCGTGCTCGGCCTTCGTCTAGCAAGCTCATCCGATGCTAATTCGTACGACGCGCTTCCGATTAATTTTCCGATTCCGGAATTCATTTCCGATACGAACAATATTTAAAATTTCCGATTCCGGAATTAATTTCCGTTTCGAACAAATATTTAATATTTCCGTTTCCGGAATTATTTTCCGATTCCGATAATATTTCCGATTCAGACAATATTTCCGCTTCCGGCAATATTTCAGATTCCGGCAATATTTCCATTTCCGATAATATTTTCCGATTCAGACAATATTTCCGTTTCCGGCAATATTTCCGATTCCGGCAATATTTCCATTTCCGATAATATTTTCCGATACGTACCATGTTTCCGTTTCCGGTAACATCTACGACTTGGATAATATTTATATTTCCGATACGATCCATATTTCCGTTTCCGGCAATATCATCGTTTCCGGAGTATTCATTTCTTGCCTGTGACGATCTCAGCTCCCACTGAAACCAAGATCCGTCGATTCCGAATATCCATAGTTGGAGTATTTAATGCCATTAAATACTTGATCCGTTTACGTACTATTTGTGTGACCCTACGGGTTCAGTCAAGAGTAAGCTGTGGATTAATATCATTAATTCCACTTGAACTGAAGCGGCCTCTAGCTAGGCATTCAGCTCACTTGATCTCACTGAATTATTAACTTGTTAATTAATACTGAACCGCATTTATTAGACTTATCATTGAATGCATACTTGGACCAAGGGCATTATTTCCTTCAGAGTGACACCGGGTTGGGATGGGCCCGTCCAATACGGGTAAGTGGGTGTACGCTCCTCATTCCAACTAGGGATGGGCCCTTATTGAGGAGGGTGATAAGGATAGTTGACATAGTGGGCAAAGTCCCCTTTGTCAACATGGAAGTCGTACACCCGCCTACCGTAGTAGGACGAGTCATAATCGGGATAAGAATCCCCCGTGCGGCTCCCTCAAGGAGCAAGAGAAGCCAAGGTATGAGTTTGGTTCTCTTGTCCTTGCAAGATAGCCGCAAGGGTAGATTGCAAGCCATGGAAATCAAAAGGAGAGGAGGAAGATGACGTACCACCCTCATTAGGGGAAGGCTCCGAGATAGGAGGAGGACCACGGGGAGGAGACTCCGGATCGGGTTGAGGAGGAGGAAACCGTTGTTCTTGGGCAATGAATTGAGGATCGCGGGGAAGCAAATTCCGGACATTGGGAGTCCAAGAAGTGATGGTAGGATTGGGGAGGATGCACCAATCTCGTTGCTTCACCGTCCAAATATACTTATCATTCTTGGTGGCCTTGATCCACTTGGCATTGGAGAGCGTCCTCAAGTCAAGGAACTCCCCTCCGGGAACCTCATCCAACTCAGCTAGGGTGTGCTCATAAGGATCACCGGGGAGTGCCCTCAAGAGAAGAGTGAGCATCCCACCTAATAGAATATCCCCACTAGTTGGTTGCCCGTCCCGATGCTCAATTATCCGGGTGATCAAAAGCTGCCCAAAATCCAAGATCCCTTCGTCCTTTTCAGTAGCTAGCCATAGTGCCCCAAGTTCCGGACTTGACAAGGATCCAGTGGCCCCTTTTGCAAAGACCGCGTATAGGAGCGTGCGGTTCAAGTAACGGATGGCGGGGTGATGAAAAGAAGATGACTTCGCCGAGGAGGAAATGAACTTCCTCTCCTCTCCCGTGAGCTCTCGCCACCAAATATTCTCATCATAAGAATCCGCACACTCCGCCACCGGGTTAACGACAAGACCCAGGTTTGGGTAGATAGTGAAGAAATCATTGATCATTTCGTCGGTGAGCACATGTTAATTATTGAATGCTGGAAAATGAAGCTCGACCGACTCTTTTCCATTCTCATGAACTCGGCGCCTCCTAGCCGAGGCAAGAAACTCGAGAGTGACTCTCCTGTATGTCTTGGCACTCATCCCCACAAACTCCTCGAGATCGAGCCCCTCAATCAAAGTGTTAAGCTCCTTCTCAAACCCCAAAGTTTGAACGGCCTTCTTGTCATAGAATTTTGTCGGGCGCATGTTCCGCTTAGACAATTCCTCAAAGTAAGTCCAAGACCGTTGCTCTGGAAATAAAATTCCGCAAGTCTCGAAGGCCGGAGGGGTGAGAGCCTTGCGCTTGTTCGGTTGGGAGTTAGGTCCCTTCTTTAATCGTTTTGTCATCATGATGAGCCTTAGGGAGCAAAAATCTACACACAAGCAAGAAAAGAAACACAATCCAAAGCAAAAGGAAAAACTAAGTTAGTCAAAAAAAACTACAATCTACTATTAAAACTATCACAAACAAGTACCAATTCACCACTCAAGTTGAAAGCGAACAAGAGTACTTCAAACAATCCTCATCAACCAAAAACAACAACCCAACTAGAATTCCACCAACATTTCACCAAAAATCTACCAATAGACTAGTCTTTACAAACATTAACAATGAAACATGCATAGCAAAACTAGACTATCAAGGAATAAACACAAAAACAAACATGCAAATCCAAACAATCAAAATCAAAAATTTCAGAAATTCACTCAAATAATATGAACAATGAGCCTAAATGTAAAGAAAAATGGAGAAAGAAGGGATAGAAATCTTCACCACAAGGGAGGAAGACAAGATCACCCAAAAACAAACTCCAAAGCTCCAATTACAACAAAGAATCACAAAATCAAAGTTCACACAAACCCTAGAAATTGGGGGGTTTTTGAGAAAAAATCTGAAATTATTGGTTTTGAAGTGAGGGAAGAAGATGAATTTGTGAATGTGAGTGATTTAGAGTGAAATGTGTGAGTGGGATTGAGTAGGAAATGGAATTTGAGGAGTTTGAGTAGAGAAAAAAGTGGAGAGATGGTGAAGAAATGAAAAAATGAAAGTAAGAAATTAAAAAGAAAGGGCGTGTTTTCTGATAAGCTCGATCGCAGAACCGGGTTGCCCGACCCGTGCGAGCGCACAAAATATCCGTGCGATCGCACGGCTCGAGCTCAATCTCACAGAAGACGAACCCGATCGCACGAAACTGCTGGGAGCTACTGACTCAAATTCCCAGTTTTGTGCGGCCGCACGAATTAGCTGTGCGATCGCACAGAACTGGAATAATGCTTTTTGGACTTGCTCGACTAATGCACCCCCATCTCATCATATTTATTTATATAAAAAAAAGAAAAATAATATGAAAAAAAATTATGAACAAAAACAAATTAGGACAAGAGTTAGACAACCGGGTTGCCTCCCGAGTAGCGCTCGTTTAACGTCATTAGCTTGACGAATCCCACCAAAGCTCATGGGGGGACAAGAATGAGATCAATACACGGGTTGCCTCCCGGTAGCGCTCGTTTAACGTCATTAGCTTGACGGACCCCCCAAAAAGGTTAAGGGGGGTCGAACACAACCAACCTAGGGTCAACACTAGTCAACATGCATTTCTTTGCCCCTTTGTGCACAAAGATCTTACCGACATCACCATTCAAGAGGCGGAAACCAAATAATCCACCAACAAGCCCCTCCTCGGGACTTGATGGACCCTTAGCTTTCTTGGACTGCCTGGCTTTCTTATGCGATCCATGAAACACTTTGGAGGGTTTAGCTCCATTATCATCATCAACATGCATTTCAAATATCTCGGGGATGGTTACAACATCATCAAGCTTATCATCAAGCTCATCCCCAAGCGCCTTTGGGACTCCATGGACATTCTTGTCATCAAGAGAGGACCTAGCAAGCTCATTAACACACTTAGAAACATGAAAATAGTTAGGAGAATCACCACAAGAGTGGTTGTTCTCAACACAAGCAAGAGTGTCAATTTTCATGCATTTTCATTTTAGAGAAACAATGTTCATCAATTGCTAGCTTGAAACTAGCCTTGGCGTCTCCCACTTTCAAAGTGATTAGTCCTTCTTGCACATCGATAGCACCCGCGGTGGCCAAAAATGGCCTCCCCAAGATAATGGGGGTATGGGCATCCTCATCAATGTGCAAGACGACGAAATCCACAAGGAAAGTAAGCTCGCCAACAACTAGGGGAACATCCTCAACCTTGCCAATAGGATACTTGACCGAACGGTCGGCAAGTTGCAAGGTGATGTTAGTTGGGACAAGATCTCCAACGTCAAGCTTGGCAAACACCGAATGAGGTAGTATACTAATGCTAGCACCCAAATCACACAAGGCATTGCTTATTTCAAGCTCCTTAATAGCACAAGGGATAGAAAAACTTCCCGGGTCTTTGAGTTTGGGTGGCGTTTTGTTAAGAATGATAGCACTACAATTTTCAGTGAGGTTCACCGTCTCCTTTACGTCAAGATATCGCTTCCCACTCAAGATTTCCTTGAGAAATCTCGTATAGGAAGGCATTTGTTTCAAAGCATCTGTAAAGGGGATAGTGACATACATTTGTCGAAGAATCACAAGAAATTTTGCGAATTGCACATCCAATTTGTGTCTATTAAATCTTTGGGGATAGGGGGGAGGAGGAGTTGGGAGAGGAGGAAGAGGAGTCTCCTTCGACTTATTACCATCACTCATGTCGTCGACATGAGACTTCTCTTCCGCATCATCACGGTCCGAGGACTCATTTCCCATAGAACTCTCACCCCTAGAGCTAGGAGCTTCAACATGCGTAGCACTATCATCTAAGGTCTTCCCACTCCTTGTCACAAAGGCATATAATTGCTTAGGAGGTTGACCTTGGGGTGGGAGACTTGTATGCACTTGTTGCTCTTGGATAGTGCTAGCTAGTTGAGCAAGTTGGGTCTCAATCATCTTCAAGTGAGTGTTGGATTGTTTGAATCCATCCTCAAACTCGACATTCTTCTTGGCTTGCGCCCCCACAAACGACTCCATGAGAGCCTCAAGATTAGACTTAAGAGGCGGGAGTGGTGGAGGTGCACCGCCATAACCACTAAGGTTTGCTTGATATTGGTTGCCAAAGGTCCTCGGTCCATTGAATCCGGGAGGTGGCAATTGAGATGCACCATAAGGACCTCCCGAATTCAAAGGATAACCCCCACTTGAGGCACCCCTAAATTGCCTATAAGAGTAGTTATAACCCCCTCGACCTTGATGGTTGGGATTATAACTCCCTTGGTTGTATTGTCCTTGATTGCCAAAACCTTGAGATTGACCATAGGGCGCTTGGCTTTGATAGCCTTGTGCTCTATAGCCACCTCGATTTTGGCTATCATACCCACTTCCTTGGCCATAGCCTTGGTGGGGACCATACATGGAGGGCCCTCTAGGTTGCCTAGCAAAATTAGGATTGTTAGGGTTATCATTCCTAGACCTCTCATTTATGGCATTAGCATACTCTACATCAAACTCGCCTTCATACGAAGGGCCATAATCCACAAATGACAAGTTATGAACCAAGGGGCATGCATCGGGGGAATGACTATAGTCTTGGCAATTTTCGCAAAAGAAGGTGCCCGGAGGCATTGAGCCATAAGAACTAACCTTGCCCTTCCCATTAGAGAGAAGAGTGGCCGAGGGAGGAGGGATTGTAGACGGTGATGGCGGTTGGCTTGGTGTGTTTTCGAGCTTCTCCAAGCGTGAGGTAAGCTTCTCTATCATCCGTGCTTGCTCTATGGCGTACACCGAACCCTTACCATATTCACTCCTACCTTTCCCATCATAATTCCTTGTGCCTACATGCCAAGATTGGTAGTTTTGAACTACATCCTCAATGATTTCCTCTATTTGATCCTCAGTTTTATTCATGATGGGGCCTCCCGCGCCCGCATCAAGACTTGTCTTCGAACTTGGACTCAACCCCAAGTAAAATGTTTGGAGCAACAACCATTTAGGGATCCCATGGTGAGGGCATTCCCTTTGGTACTCCTTGAAACGATCCCAAGCTTCAAAGAGTGGCTCATCTCGATTTTGCTCAAAGGATTGAATCTTGTGGCGACACTCCGCCGTCTTCCCATGCGAATAGAACTTGTTTAAGAATGCACTTGTCACTTCGGTCCAAGTGCGAAGTGAGTTGGGCTTGACCTCCTTGTCAAGCCAATCACTTGCTCGCCCAAGTAGAGAGAACCGAAACAATGTCAACCTCACGTAGTCCGATGTGACACCATTGTGCTTGATTGTGTCACGATAGTGCTCGAACTGTTTGAGATGTTCGTGAGGTGATTCATTACTCTTCCCACAAAAGGGGTGGCTTTGCACCTAATTGATCAAGGCGGGCTTGATCTCAAAGTTGTTGGCACCCGTTGTTGGGGCTTGAATACCACATGTAGCTTCGAATGCTCCCGGTATTCCCAAGTTCTTAACCGGGAGCGCCATGTTCTCAAAAACTTGCTCACTCTCTTGTTGTTCCTCACCAACACTCAACGATGCGAATCTGTTATTGCTTGATGAGCTAGACCGTACACGCCTTTGTCTCCTAAGTGTCCTCTCCAATTCAAGGTCAAGAGGATGGAGGGTCTGAAGGAAATAATGCCCTTGGTCCAAGTATGCATTCAATGTTAAGTCTAATAAATGCGGTTCAGTATTAATTAACAAGTTAATAATTCAGTGAGATCAAGTGAGCTGAATGCCTAGCTAGAGGCCGCTTCAGTTCAAGTGGAATTAATGATATTAATCCACAACTTACTCTTGACTGAACCCGTAGGGTCACACAAATAGTACGTAAACGGATCAAGTATTTAATGGCATTAAATACTCTATCTATGGATATTCGGAATCGACGGATCTTGGTTTCAGTGGGAGCTGAGATCGTCACAAGCAAGAAATGAATACTCCAGAAACGATGATATTGCCGGAAACGGAAATATGGATCGTATCGGAAATATAAATATTATCCAAATCGTAGATGTTGCCGGAAACGGAAACATATCGGAAAATATTATCGGAAATGGAAATATTGACAGAATCGGAAATATTACCGGAAACGGAAATATTGTCAGAATCGGAAATATTATCGGAATCGGAAAATAGTTCCGGAAACGGAAATATTAAATATTTGTTCGAAACGGAAATTAATTCCGGAATCGGAAATATTAAATATTGTTCGTATCGGAAATGAATTCCGGAACCGGGAATTTAAGCGGAAGCGTATCGTACGAATAAGCATCGGACGAGGCCTTCCGGACGAAGGCCCCGCACGAAGCCAGGCCATCGCCCAGCAAGCAAAGACGCGCGCCAACGCCCAGCCCAAGGCAGCGCCAGGCCCACCGCAAGGCTGCCCAGCGTGGGCTGCGTGGGCTGCGTGGGCTGAGCGCACGCGTGCTGGCGCCCTCGTGGCTCCGTGCGTGTGTGTTTGTGTCCATGCACAATTCCTAAATCTATTAGGATTTGGTGTATGATTAAATTCCTATTCCTATTAGGATTATTTAATTAATTAGAGTCCTTGTAAGATTCTAAGTCTAATTAAACCGGATTCTACTAGGATTCCAATTCTCCTTCCAAACCTCTATAAATAAGGGCCTAGGGTCATAATTTATAAACACGATTGAAGTATTCAATTTTAGGTTATGATACATATGACATTACATAGATCATGCGGAAACAACCATTAACCCAGGACAACATATTATTTACACATAATCATATAGCATAATTAGATGCATACTCTTTGTTGCGTGCCTTCCCTAGCTGCGCCCGAACCGAACAAGAACAAGTCTTTTAGGACTCCAAGTGTTGTCCCTCCGTAGATAGTCCACAGCACGTCCGGATCCGCCTTAAGATTGACCAACTAGAATCGCCCTTAAGGTACTAGAAAATTTCGGCACTTTTGAGCAAGATGTGTGTTTTAATTTTCTCTCAAAAACTCACTTTTGAATACTTTGAAACTTGTGTTATAAATTGTGAGCCCTCGCCTCATATTTATAGCGGTATGGAAAGGGAATCGAAATCCTATTCAGATACAAATTAATTAAACCTAGAATCCTACAAGAACTCTAATTTAATTAATTTATCAAATAGAATTAGGAATTTAATCATTAACCGAACTCTGCATGTTTTAGGAAACGTGCACGAACACAAACACTTGCACACACACGCACGGCAGCCACGATGGGCCCCATGCGTGCGCGCGAGCAGCAGCCCACTCAGCGCCCGCGCGCGCTGCGCGCTGCGCGTGCTGTGCGCGCTGCGCGCTGCGCGTGCTGTGCGCGCTGCGCGTGCTGTGCGCGCTGCGCGCTGCGCGCTGCGCGCAGCCTGCTGGGCCTGGCCTTGCGCTGGGCCTGGCGTTGCTGTTTGTGCGGCGCGCTTGGCTTGCTGGGCGATGGCCTGGCTTCGTGCTGGGCCTCGTCCGGCAGGCCTCGTCCGATGCTTATTCGTACGATGCGCTTCCGATTAAATTTTCCGATTCCGGAATTTATTTCCGATACGAACAATATTTAATATTTCCGATTCCGGAATTAATTTCCGTTTCGAACAAATATTTAATATTTCCGTTTCCGGAATTATTTTCCGATTCCGGTAATATTTCCGATTCTGACAATATTTCCGTTTCCGGCAATATTTCCGATTCTGGCAATATTTCCATTTCCGATAATATTTTCCGACACGTACCATGTTTCCGTTTCCGGCAACATCTACGACTTGGATAATATTTATATTTCCGATACGATCCATATTTCCGTTTCCGGCAATATCATCGTTTCCGGAGTATTCATTCCTTGCCTGTGACGATCTTAGCTCCCACTGAAACCAAGATCCGTCGGTTCCGAATATTCATAGATGGAGTATTTAATGCTATTAAATACTTGATCCGTTTACGCACTATTTGTGTGACCCTACGGGTTCAGTCAAGAGTAAGCTGTGGATTAATATCATTAATTCCACTTGAACTGAAGCGGCCTCTAGCTAGGCATTCAGCTCACTTGATCTCACTGAATTATTAACTTGTTAATTAATACTGAACCGCATTTATTAGACTTATCATAGAATGCATACTTGGACCAAGGGCATTATTTCCTTCAGTCTCCCACTTGTCCTTAGGGACAAGTGTGCATTTCCTAATTCCTTTGTCGCTCGATGCTTGCTCTTGAACATAAGGTAAGAGTTGTCATCCTTATTATGTCCAGAGGTGTTCCTCGGTTTCAGAGTTCAACTGATCAAATAAACAGATAATCATAGCCTATGATTCATCCGAGCACGGCCATGCATTTCACAGTTTCTAGCTCTCCGAGTGGCCTTGTACAACTTTTAAGCATCTCATCCCGATTTATGGGAGGACAATCCCAATCTTGCGATCTTGAGATTAGACTTCGTTTGATAGGTGATTACCTGAGCGTTGCCTTTATAGCCTCCTTTTACGGTGCGACGGTTGGTCAACGTCAAAGCAACCAGTTCTCAAACAAGTAATCTTCAAATCACTCAGGTATTGAGGATTTAGTGTCTAATAATTTAATGAAATTTACTTATGACAGACTTTCATCTCTTACAGTAAAGTTTCATAGGTCTCGTCCGATACTAGTCTTCCCAAAGTAAGTATCTATGCAAATGATTATGACATTGCCATGTCCACATAGTTCAAGAAACAGAACTACTAGTCATCTTGCATTCTAATCGTCTAACGTTTTCTATGCGTCCAATTTTATAGAAAACTCCGATTAGGGACCATTTTCAACCTTTGACATTCAAGTTCACTTGATAGACATTTCTTAGTCACAGGACTGGTCCTGACAGTCTATCTTGAATATATCGTCAAATTGAAGGGACTCATCATTTAATAAACCACAAATTAAATGGAAAAATGAATTCTTTTCATTTATTGTGAATGATTAACCAATAATGTTTTACAAAGACTTAAATTCTAAAACTTTAAAACATTAAACAGAGACATCAAAGCCATTCTCCAATATGCTTGATTCCCATAGCTGCAGTGTGCGAGTTGTGCTTCGCCTGCGGCAGAGGTTTAGTTAATGGATCTGATATGTTGTCATCAGTTCCAATTTTGCTTATCTCGACTTCTTTTCTTTCAACGAACTCTCGTAGAAGGTGAAATCTACGAAGTACATGCTTGACTCTCTGGTGGTGTCTAGGCTCTTTTGCCTGTGCAATAGCTCCGTTATTATCACAATACAGGGCTATTGGTCCTTTAATGGAGGGGACTACACCAAGTTCTCCTATGAACTTCCTTAGCCATATAGCTTCCTTTGCTGCTTCATGTGCAGCAATGTACTTCGCTTCAGTTGTAGAATCCGCAATGGTGCTTTGCTTAGCACTTTTCCAGCTTACTGCTCCTCCGTTGAGGCAGAAGACAAACCCAGACTGTGATCTGAAATCATCTTTGTCGGTTTGGAAACTTGCGTCCGTATAGCCTTTAACAATTAATTCATCATCTCCACCATAGACCAGGAAGTCATCTTTGTGCCTTTTCAGGTACTTCAGAATGTTCTTGGCAGCAGTCCAATGCGCCTCTCCTGGGTCTGACTGGTATCTGCTCGTAGCACTGAGTGCGTACGCAACATCCGGGCGTGTACATATCATAGCATACATTATTGAACCAATCAATGATGCATATGGAATCCCATTCATTCGTCTACGCTCATCAAGTGTTTTTGGGCACTGAGTCTTGCTTAGAGTCATTCCATGAGACATGGGTAGGTAGCCTCGCTTGGAGTCCGCCATCTTGAACCTATCAAGCACCTTATTGATATAAGTGCTTTGACTAAGTCCAATCATCTTTTTAGATCTATCTCTGTAAATCTTGATGCCCAATATGTACTGTGCTTCTCCTAGATCCTTCATCGAAAAACATTTCCCAAGCCAAATCTTGACAGAGTTCAACATAGGAATGTCATTTCCGATAAGCAATATGTCGTCGACATATAATACTAGGAAAGCAATTTTTCTCCCACTGATCTTCTTGTATACACAAGATTCGTCCGCGTTCTTGATGAAACCAAAGTCACTGACTGCTTCATCAAAACGTATATTCCAGCTCCTGGATGCCTGCTTCAATCCGTAGATTGACTTCTTTAGCTTGCATACCTTTTTAGCATTCTTTGGATCCTCAAAACCTTCAGGCTGTGTCATAAACACAGTTTCTGTTAAAACGCCGTTTAAGAAAGCAGTTTTGACATCCATCTGCCATATTTCGTAATCGTAATATGCAGCGATTGCTAACATTATTCGAATAGACTTTAGCATTGCAACTGGTGAAAAGGTTTCATCGTAATCCACACCGTGGACTTGCCTGTAACCTTTTGCAACCAATCTAGCTTTGAAAACTTCAAGTTTCCCATCCTTGTCCTTTTTCAGTTTGAAAACCCATTTGCTTCCAATGGCTTGGTAGCCATCTGGCAAATCGACCAAATCCCATACTTGGTTTTCAGACATGGAGTCTAATTCAGATTGCATGGCTTCTTGCAATTGCTTGGAGCTAGGGCTCGTCATAGCTTGCTTGTAAGTCGCAGGTTCATCACTTTCAAGTAATAGAACGTCATAGCTCTCGTTCGTCAAAATACCTAAGTACCTTTCCGGTTGAGATCTATATCTTTGCGATCTACGCGGGGTAACATTTCTAGATTGACCATGATTCTCACCAGATTCTTCTAAAGATCTCTGAGTTTCATCCTGAATGTCATCTTGAGCATTCTCTAGAGTTTGTTGTTCGACTCGAATTTCTTCGAGGTCTACTTTTCTCCCACTTGTCATTTTGGAAATGTGATCCTTCTCCAAAAAGACACCATCTCGAGCAACAAACACTTTGTTCTCAGATGTATTGTAGAAGTAATACCCCTTTGTTTCCTTTGGATAGCCCACAAGGATACATTTGTCAGATTTTGGATGAAGTTTGTCTGAAATTAATCGTTTGACGTATACTTCACATCCCCAAATCTTAAGAAAAGACACATTTGGAGGCTTTCCAAACCATAATTCGTATGGAGTCTTTTCGACAGCTTTAGACGGAGCTCTATTTATAGTGAGTGCAGCTGTATTTAGTGCATGTCCCCAAAATTCTAATGGAAGTTCGGCCTGACCCATCATTGACCTGACCATGTCTAGCAAGGTTCTGTTCCTCCGTTCTGACACACCGTTCCATTGTGGTGTTCCAGGAGGAGTCAATTCTGATAGAATTCCACATTCTTTCAGATGGTCATCAAATTCATAGCTCAGATATTCACCGCCTCTATCAGACCGCAGTGCCTTAATCTTCTTGCCTAATTGATTCTCTACTTCACTCTGAAATTCCTTGAATTTGTCAAAGGATTCAGACTTATGCTTCATTAGGTAGACATAACCATACCTACTGAAGTCATCAGTGAAAGTGATAAAGTAGCTGAAATCACCTCTAGCATTTGTACTCATTGGTCCACATACATCTGTATGGATTAAACCCAATAGTTCATTTGCTCTTTCTCCAACTTTAGAGAAAGGTTGCTTCGTCATTTTGCCAAGTAAACATGATTCGCATTTACCATAATCCTCTAAGTCAAATGGTTCTAGAATTCCTTCCCTTTGAAGTCTTTCTAAGCGTTTCAAGTTTATATGGCCTAATCGACAATGCCACAGATAGGTGAGATCTGAATCATCCTTTTTGGCCTTTTTGGTATTTATGTTATATACTTGTTTGTCGTGATCTAATAAATAAAGTCCATTGACTAATCTAGCAGATCCATAAAACATCTCTTTAAAATAAAACGAACAACTATTGTCTTTTATTATAAAGGAAAATCCCTTAGCATCTAAGCAAGAAACTGAAATGATGTTTTTAGTAAGACTTGGAACATGGAAACATTCTTCCAGTTCCAAAACTAGCCCGGAGGGCAACGACAAATAGTAAGTTCCTACAGCTAATGCAGCAATCCGTGCTCCATTTCCCACTCGTAGGTCGACTTCACCCTTGCTTAACTTTCTACTTCTTCTTAGTCCCTGTGGATTGGAACATAAGTGTGAGCCACAACCTGTATCTAATACCCAAGAAGTTGAATTAGAAAGTATACAGTCTATAACGAAAATACCTGAAGATGGAACGACTGTTCCGTTCTTCTGATCTTCCTTTAGCTTCAAGCAATCTCTCTTCCAATGCCCCTTCTTCTTGCAGTAGAAGCATTCGGATTCAGAAGTGGGTTGACTGACCTTTCTCTTTGCAGATTTGGCGCCAGTTTGCTTAGTTGGGCTGGCTTTGTTGCCACCTTTCTTAGCATTCCTCTTCTTTCCAGATTTCTTGAACTTGCCCCCACGCACCATAAGCACATCATGCTTATCACTTTTGAGCGTCTTTTCAGCGGTCTTCAGCATACCGTGAAGCTCAGTGAGCGTTTTGTCCAGACTATTCATACTGTAGTTCAGTTTGAACTGATCATACCCGCTATGAAGAGAATGGAGGATGGTGTCTATAGCCATTTCCTGAGAAAATTGCTGATCCAGCCGACTCATATTCTCAATGAGTCCAATCATTTTGAGAACATGTGGACTTACGGGCTCGCCTTTCTTAAGCTTGGTCTCAAGAATTTGCCTATGAGTCTCGAATCTTTCGACTCGAGCCAGATCTTGGAACATGTTCTTCAACTCACTGATGATTGTGAAAGCATCTGAGTTGATGAACGTTTTCTGCAGATCCGCACTCATGGTGGCGAGCATTAGACATTTCACATCCTTGTTGGCATCAATCCAACGATTGAGGGCTGCCTGAGTGACCCCGTCGCCTGCAGCTTCGGGCATCGCCTCATCTAGGACATACTCCTTTTCTTCCTGCATAAGAACTATTTGCAAGTTCCTTTGCCAGTCAAGGAAGTTTTTCCCGTTCAACTTCTCCTTTTCGAGAATTGATCGAATGTTGAATGAATTGTTGTTTGCCATATTAAAAACTACAATTGAAAAGAATAAACAAATAAATAACCATTCACAGTTTCTCTTAATAAACTTAAATTCTAGCATACATGCATAATTCAATGTTTATTAAGCATTTTATTCAAATTATGTGTTCCGGCAGGTGTGAATAAAATGATTCCAAGATCCTAAAATCATTGAAGAACTAAGCACAGTTTGTCGACTTAATCCTAGAACATCTTAGGTAAGCAAAAGCCTTTTGCTAATAGTCTAGAAACTATTCTTGGTTGATAGGTACGTCTAAGAACTTATTAGGTAAACCTATCGAATTTGCCACGACATAAAAGGACTCCTTACTTATATCGTTGAGTTTCACCAAAACTAACATGTACTCACAATTATTTGTGTACCTTGCCCCTTTAGGACCAATAAGTAACACCTCGCTGAGCGAAAACTATTACTAGATTGATGTAAAGGATATCCAAGCAAGTGTATATTTTGGCATGGCACCTTTTAACTCAATTTTTAAGTTTGGAACTTAAGGCTCTTACTATGTTGGTTAGATTTTAAGTGAACTAAAATCCTTAATCATGCAACATAATCAAGCTTTTGATCTCATGCATTTTAAGACATATTTAAAACAATAAATAACTTAAAACATGCATAAGATATTTGTGATCTAGTATGGCCCGACTTCATCTTGAAGCTTTGACTTCAAAGTCCGTCTTGAAAATCTCCGTGGGAGGCACCATTTTCTTCAAATAGGATAAGCTATAACTAATTACAACTATTTGATGGTTCGCAGACCATATTTGAATTGAAAAATAACTTTGGTACTTTAGACCAATTACATTCAAATTAATGGTACGCAGACCATATTTTCTATCCTATTTGGGCCATACTAGTCACTTCATAACCTGCAAAACAGTACATATACAATATATACCATTCACCCATTCATTATCATGAATGGCCCACATAGCTGGTTAGTAAAACACATTATGCATCACGTAAACATTTGCAGCAATTAATCAAGGGCACCAATAATCTACCAATTATTCAGTCCTTATTAATTCTAATCGAGTTGTTTTAACCTTAAGGATTTGTAGACCTAATCAAGAGTTCATGACTAAAAAGCGCTCCCACTCAAACCAATAAATTCATATGCTTTACTAATTTTAAACATAAAATTGTATTTCTAGTCTAACCGGAAACATACAAATTTAATTAAAATTTAAAGCTCATATAAATTTACAATTGAATCCAAAATTTAATTTAATTTCAGTCGCATTTAAATTAATTCATGATTTTAATTTTAGTAAAATAATTAGAATAAATTCCATTTATTATAATTATAATATTCAAAATTAAAATCCAAGAAATTAATTCAAATTATTAATTTTAAAATTAATTAAAATTACGTGAACTGAAATTTTCAAATTAAACATTCAAAACGATCTAATCGTAACGCAAACACCCTACGCGTTGCACGCCCATGGGCCGTACGCACACAGCCATTGCTGGCCATGTGCGCGCAGCCCATGCGCTCGTCGCATAGCTGCTGCTGCCTCATCGCAAGCCTCCGCACAGCGCCCCATCGCACGCGAGCTATCGCTCGCAGTGCGCGCGCGAGATCGCTCGCTGGGCGCGCTGGCTCGCTCGCTGTGCGCGCGAGCCATCGCTCGCTGGGGCGCGACATCGCTCGCTGGGCGAGCGACATCGCGCGCTGCGCGCGCGAGCCATCGCTCGCTGGTGCGCGACATCGCTCGCTGGGCGAGCGACATCGCGCGCTGCGCGCGCGAGCAGTGCTGGGCGCAGCGCTCGTGGCACGCGAGCTTGCGCTCGCTGCGCGCGAGGCTGCGCGCACCTGTGCGAGGCAGCGCGCGTTGTGGCGCAGCTCGCTTGCTGCCCACACGCGACTGCCTTGGCTCGCCCTTCGCCAATGCCCATTCGTTCATTGCTCGTGGCACACGACATAAGGCAGGGCTGCTGCCTTGTGCTCGTGCACTACGCCCTTGCTCATTGCATTCGTGCCGCACGGGCGACGAGCTCCCTTGCTCGTCGTCGCATGCCCGCATTATACAACACCCCTTAAGGGTAACACGAAGCGTCCATTGCTTCGTGCGTGCAAGTTATTTGAACGAATCGCATAAAAATTTAAAATTTATATTTAAAATTAATGACAAATTAATAAATATTATTAATTTCATAATTTTAGGGCGAAAAATCGAAAATTTATTATCCAATTGATTTCCGATTGATATGGATTCAAGTCTAGGTCATAAAAATTTAAAATTTATCGTAAATTTACAATTTTTATGGTGGTTTTTAATCATAGGTTTCTAATTAAATTACAATTAATTATGAAAATCAAATTAATTCTAAATTATTCTAATTTTCAACAAATTAATCATAATTACAAATTAGATTGCATAATTAACAAGACTAGGCATTCAAACTTGTTAAACATATGCAGTAGGTCAATCAAAAATTCAAGATTTATCAACAAGAATCGCAAATATTTAATTTAACATCTTAAATTTACGAAATTTTGCATTCGAAAAACTAAAACCTTCGAAAAGTCATAGTTAGGCTTCGAATTTGAGAATTCTGGGTTCGGCAGAAAAATACTATTTTTTGTCAAAATTTTAGAATGCCTTTTACATGCGGAATTGACACAAAAATCACTCAATTCGGATGAGTAACGAAGAAACTGCCGAAAAACTGCGTACATATAATTAAATAAACGCAATTTGCAATTAATTAACAATTACGAAAATTAATCACCCCTTTTAATTCTTGCAAATTTGTAATATTTAACCATGTTCATGCAATTTAGAATATGAAAATAATAAGGGGCTCGTGATACCACTGTTAGGTTATGATACATATGACATTACATAGATCATGCGGAAACAACCATTAACCCAGGACAACATATTATTTACACATAATCATATAGCATAATTAGATGCATACTCTTTGTTGCGTGCCTTCCCTAGCTGCGCCCGAACCGAACAAGAACAAGTCTTTTAGGACTCCAAGTGTCGTCCCTCCGTAGATAGTCCACAGCACGTCCGGATCCGCCTTAAGATTGACCAACTAGAATCGCCCTTAAGGTACTAGAAAATTTCGGCACTTTTGAGCAAGATGTGTGTTTTAATTTTCTCTCAAAAACTCACTTTTGAATACTTTGAAACTTGTGTTATAAATTGTGAGCCCTCGCCTCATATTTATAGCGGTATGGAAAGGGAATCGAAATCCTATTCAGATACAAATTAATTAAACCTAGAATCCTACAAGAACTCTAATTTAATTAATTTATCAAATAGAATTAGGAATTTAATCATTAACCGAACTCTGCATGTTTTAGGAAACGTGCACGAACACAAACACTTGCACACACACGCACGGCAGCCACGATGGGCCCCATGCGTGCGCGCGAGCAGCAGCCCACTCAGCGCCCGCGCGCGCTGCGCGCTGCGCGTGCTGTGCGCGCTGCGCGCTGCGCGTGCTGTGCGCGCTGCGCGCTGCGCGCTGCGCGCAGCCTGCTGGGCCTGGCCTTGCGCTGGGCCTGGCGTTGCTGTTTGTGCGGCGCGCTTGGCTTGCTGGGCGATGGCCTGGCTTCGTGCTGGGCCTCGTCCGGCAGGCCTCGTCCGATGCTTATTCGTACGATGCGCTTCCGATTAAATTTTCCGATTCCGGAATTTATTTCCGATACGAACAATATTTAATATTTCCGATTCCGGAATTAATTTCCGTTTCGAACAAATATTTAATATTTCCGTTTCCGGAATTATTTTCCGATTCCGGTAATATTTCCGATTCTGACAATATTTCCGTTTCCGGCAATATTTCCGATTCTGGCAATATTTCCATTTCCGATAATATTTTCCGACACGTACCATGTTTCCGTTTCCGGCAACATCTACGACTTGGATAATATTTATATTTCCGATACGATCCATATTTCCGTTTCCGGCAATATCATCGTTTCCGGAGTATTCATTCCTTGCCTGTGACGATCTTAGCTCCCACTGAAACCAAGATCCGTCGGTTCCGAATATTCATAGATGGAGTATTTAATGCTATTAAATACTTGATCCGTTTACGCACTATTTGTGTGACCCTACGGGTTCAGTCAAGAGTAAGCTGTGGATTAATATCATTAATTCCACTTGAACTGAAGCGGCCTCTAGCTAGGCATTCAGCTCACTTGATCTCACTGAATTATTAACTTGTTAATTAATACTGAACCGCATTTATTAGACTTATCATAGAATGCATACTTGGACCAAGGGCATTATTTCCTTCATTCAAAAGGGTAAGTTTTGAAAGAAAATTTAGCCACACTCTTGCACAATAATAACCGAAAATTCCTAAGCACCTTAAGGGCGATTCTAGTTGGTCAATCTTAAGGCAGATCCGGACGTATTGTGGACTATCTCCGGAGGGACGACACTTGGAGTCCTAAAGACTTGTTCTTGTTCGGTTCGGGCGCAGCTAGGGAAGGCACGCTACAAAGTGTATGCATCTATACTATGCTAAATGATTATGTGTAAATAATATGCTTTCCTGGTTTTATGGTTTTTTCCGCATGATTTATGTATTGTCATATGTATCATAACCTAACAGTGGTATCACGAGCCTCTTATTATTTTCATAATCTAAATTGCATAAACATGGTTAAATATTACAAATTTGCAAGAATTAAAAGGGGTGATTAATTTTCGTAATTGTTAATTAATTGCAAATTGCGTTTATTTAATTATATGTACGCAGTTTTTCGGCAGTTTCTTCGTTACTCATCCAAATCGAGTGATTTTTGTGTCAATTCCGCATGTAAAAGGCATTCTAAAATTTTGACAAAAATAGTAGTTTTCGGCCGAACCCATAATTCTCAAATTCGAAGCCTAACTATGACTTTTCGGAGGTTTTGGTTTTTCGGACGCAAAATTTCGTAAATTTAAGATGTTAAATTAAATATTTGCGATTCTTGTTGATAAATCTTGAATTTTTGATTGACCTACTGTATATGTTTAACAAGTTTGAATGCCTAGCCTTGTTAATTATGCAATCTAATTTGTAATTATGATTAATTTGTCGAAAATTGGAATAACTTAGAATTAATTTGATTTTCATAATTAGTTAATAATTTAATTAGATACCTATGATTAAAAACCACCATAAAAATTGTAAATTTGTGTTAAATTTTAAATTTTTATGACCTAGACTTGAATCCATGTTAATCGGAAATCAATTAATTAATAAATTTTTGATTTTTCGCCCTAAAATTATGAAATTAATATGATTTATTAATTTGTCATTAATTTTGAAAATAAAATTTTAATTTTTTATGGGATTCGCTCATATAACTTGCACGCACAAAGCAATGGACGCTACGTGTTACCCTTAAGGGGTGTTGTATAGTGCGGGCATGTGACGACGAGCAAGGGAGCTTGTCGCCCATGCGGTACGAATGCAATGAACAAGGCTATGGTGCACGAGCACAAGGCAGCAGCCCTGCCTTGTGTCGTGTGTTGTGAGCAATGGGCGAGTGAGCAAGGGCGAGAGCAAGGCAGCGAGCAGTCGCGTGCAACGCGCACTGCCTCGCGCGCAGCGAGCGCTGGCTAGCGTGCGACGAGCGCTACGCCCAGCATCGAACGACAGCGCTGGCTCGCGTGCATCGAGCGCTGGCGCGCGCAGCGAGCAGTTGCCTCGTGTGCTTCGATGGTACCTTGCGATGGTGTGCAGCGACGAATGCGACGCAGCACATAGGCTGCGCGCACATGGCCAGCGATGGCTGCGTGGGTGTGGCCTATGGCTGTGCATTGCGTGATGATGTTGCGCACCTCATGTTACGATTAGATCGTTTTAAAATTTTAATTTGAAATTTTCAGTTTACGTAATTTTAATTAATTTTAAAATTAATAATTTAAGTTATTTTCTTGGATTTTAATTTTGAATATTATAATTATAATAAATTTGATTTATTCTAATTATTTTACTAAAATTAAAATCATGAATTAATTTAAATACGACTGAAAATAAATTAAATTTGTGGATTCAATTATAAATTTATATGAGCTTTAAATTTTAATTAAATTTGTATGTTTCCGGTTAGACTAGAAATACATTTTTATGTTTAAAATTAGTAAAGCGTATGAATTTATTGGTTTAAGTGGGAGCCCTTTTAGTCATAAACTCTTGATTAGGTCTACAAATCCTTAAGGTTAAAACAACTTGATTAGAATTAATAAGGACTGAATAATTTGTAGATTATTGGTGCCCTTGATTAATTGCTGCAAATATTTATGTGATGCATAACATGTTTTACTAACCAGCTATGTGGGCCATTCATGATAATGAATGGGTGAATGGTATATATTGTATATGTACTGTTTTGCAGGTTATGAAGTGACTAGTATGGCCCAAATAGGATAGAAAATATGGTCTGCGTACCATTAATTTGAATGTAATTCGTCTAAAGTACAAAAATTATTTTTCAATTCAAATATGGTCTGCGTACCATCAAATAGTTGTAATTAGTTTAATTATAGATTATCTTATTTGAATAAAATGGTGCCTCCCACGGAGATTTTCGAGACGGACTTTGAAGTTGAAGCTTCAAGATGAAGTCGGGCCATACTAGATCACATTGATCTTATGCATGCTTTAAGTCATTTATTGCTTTAAATATGTCTTAATTATGCATGAGATTGTGGCTTGATTATGTTGCATGATTAAGGATTTTAGTTCACTTAAAATCTAACCAACATAGTAAGAGCCTTAAGTTCCAAACTTAAAAATTGAGTTAAAAGGTGCCATACCAAAATATACACTTGCTTGGATATCCTTTACATCAATCTAGTAATAGTTTTCGCTCAGCGAGGTGTTACTTATTGGTCCTAAAGGGACAAGGTACACAAATAATTGTGAGTACATGTTAGTTTTGGTGAAACTCAACGATATAAGTAAGGAGTCCTTTTATGTCGTGGAAAAATCGATAGGTTTACCTAATAAGTTCTTAGACGTGCCTATCAACCAAGAATTGTTTCTAGACTATTAACAAAAGGTTTTTGCTTACCTAAGATGTTTTAGGATTGAGTCGACAAACTGTGCTTAATTCTTCAATGGATTGTAGGATCTTGGAATCATTTTATTCACACCTGCCGGAACACATAACATTGAATTAGGCATGTATGCTAGAATTTAAGTTTATTAAGAGAAACTGTGAATGGTTATTTATTTGTTTATTCTTTTCAATTGTAGTTTTAATTATGGCAAACAACAATTCATTCAACATTCGATCAATTCTCGAAAAGGAGAAATTGAGCGGGAAAAACTTCCTTGACTGGCAAAGGAACTTGCAAATAGTTCTTATGCAGGAAGAAAAGGAGTATGTCCTGGAAGAGGCGATGCCTGAAGCCGCAGGCGACAGGGTCACTCAGGCAGCCCTCAATCGTTGGATTGATGCCAACAAGGATGTAAAATGTCTAATGCTCGCCACCATGAGTGCAGATCTGCAGAAAACGTTCATCAACTCATATGCTTTCACGATCATCAGTGAGTTAAAGAACATGTTCCAAGATCTGGCTCGAGTCGAAAGATTCGAGACTCATAGTCAAATTCTTGAGACCAAGCTTAAGAAAGGCGAGCCCGTAAGTCCACATGTTCTTAAAATGATTGGACTCATTGAGAATATGAGTCGGCTGGATCAACAATTCTATCAGGAAATGGCTATAGACACTATCCTCCATTCTCTTCATAACGGGTATGATCAGTTCAAACTGAACTACAGTATGAATAGTCTGGACAAAACGCTCACTGAGCTTCACGGTATGCTGAAGACCGCTGAAAAGACGCTCAAAAGTGATAAGCAAGATGTGCTTATGGTGCGTGGGGGCAAGTTCAAGAAATCTGGAAAGAAGAGGAATGCTAAGAAAGGTGGCAACAAGGCCAGCCCAACTAAGCAAACTGGCGCCAAGTCTGAAAAGAGGAAGGTCAGTCAACCCACTTCTGAATCCGAATGCTTCTACTGCAAGAAGAAGGGGCATTGGAAGAGAGATTGCTTGAAGCTAAAGGAAGATCAGAAGAACGGAATAGTTGTTCCATCTTCAGGTATTTTCGTTATAGACTGTATACTTGCTAATTCAACTTCTTGGGTATTAGATACAGGTTGTGGCTCACACTTATGTTCCAATCCACAGGGACTAAGAAGAAGTAGAAAGTTAAGCAAGGGTGAAGTCGACCTACGAGTGGGAAATGGAGCACGGATTGCTGCATTAGCTGTAGGAACTTATTATTTGTCGTTGCCCTCTGGGCTAGTTTTGGAACTGGAAGGATGTTTCCATGTTCCAAGTCTTACTAAAAACATCATTTCGGTTTCTTGCTTAGATGCTAAGGGATATTCCTTTTTAATAAAAGACAATAGTTGCTCGTTTTATTTTAAAGAGATGTTTTATGGATCTGCTAGATTAGTCAATGGACTTTATTTATTAGATCACGACAAACAAGTTTATAACATAAATACCAAAAAGGCCAAAAAGGATGATTCAGATCTCACCTACCTGTGGCATTGTCGATTAGGCCATATTAACTTGAAACGCTTAGAAAGACTTCAAAAGGAAGGAATTCTAGAACCATTTGACTTAGAGGATTATGGTAAATGCGAATCATGTTTACTTGGCAAAATGACAAAGCAACCTTTCTCTAAAGTTGGAGAAAGAGCAACTGAACTATTGGGTTTCATCCATACAGATGTATGTGGACCAATGAGTAGAAATGCTAGAGGTGGTTTCAGCTACTTTATCACTTTGACTGATGACTTCAGTAGATATGGTGAATATCTGAGCTATGAATTTGATGACCATCTGAAAGAATGTGGAATTCTGTCAGAATTGACTCCTCCAGGAACACCACAATGGAATGTTGTGTCGGAACGGAGGAACAAAACCTTACTAGACATGGTCAGGTCAATGATGGGTCAGGCCGAACTTCAAATAGAGTTTTGGGGACATGCACTAAATACAGCTGCACTCACTATAAATAGAGCTCCGTCTAAAGCTGTCGAAAAGACTCCATATGAGTTATGGTTTGGAAAGCCTCCAAATGTGTCTTTTCTTAAGATTTGGGGATGTGAAGTATACGTCAAACGATTAATTTCAGACAAACTTCATCCGAAATCTGACAAATGTATCCTTGTGGGCTAGTCAAAGGAAACAAAGGGGTATTACTTCAACAATACATCTGAGAACAAGGTGTTTGTTGCTCGAGATGGTGTCTTTTTGGAGAAAGATCACATTTCCAAAATGACAAGTGGGAAAAAGTAGACCTCGAAGAAATTCGAGTCGGACAACAAACTCTAGAGAATGCTCAAGATGACATTCAGGATGAAACTCAGAGATCTTTAGAAGAATCTGGTTATCATCATGGTCAGTCTAGAAATGTTACCCCACGTAGATCGCAAAGATATAGATCTCAACCGGAAAGGTACTTAGGTATTTTGACGAACGAGAGCTATGACGTTCTATTACTTTAAAGAGATGAACCTGCGACTTACAAACAAGCTATGACGAGCCCTAGCTCCAAGCAAGGGCAAGAAGCCATGCAATCTGAATTAGACTCCATGTCTGAAAACCAAGTATGGGATTTGGTCGATTTGCCAGATGGCTACCAAGCCATTGGAAGAAAATGGGTTTTCAAACTGAAAAAGGACAAGGATGTGAAACTTGAAGTTTTCAAAGCTAGGTTGGTTGCAAAAGGTTGCAGGCAAGTCCACGGTGTGGATTACGATGAAACCTTTTCACCAGTTGCAATGCTAAAGTCTATTCGAATAATGTTAGCAACCGCTGCATATTACGATTACTAAATATGGCAGATGGATGTCAAAACCGCTTTCTTAAACGGCGTTTTAACAGAAACTGTGTTCATGACACAGCCTAAAGGTTTTGAGGATCCAAAGAATGCTAAAAAGGTATGCAAGCTAAAGAAATCAATCTACGGATTGAAGCAGGCATCCAGGTGCTGGAATATACGTTTTGATGAAGCAGTCAGTGACTTTGGTTTCATCAAGAACGCAGACGAATCTTGTGAATACAAGAAGGTCAGTGGGAGCAAAATTGCTTTCCTAGTATAATATGTCGACGACATATTATATATCGAAAATGACATTCCTATGTTGAACTCTGTCAAGATTTGGCTTGGGAAATGTTTTTCGATGAAGGATCTAGGAGAAGCACAGTACATATTGGGCATCAAGATTTATAGAGATAGATCTAAAAAGATGATTGGACTTAGTCAAAGCACTTATATCAATAAGGTGCTTGATAGGTTCAAGATGGCAGACTCCAAGCGAGGCTACCTACCCATGTCTCATGGAATAACTCTAAGCAAGACTCAGTGCCCAAAAACACTTGATGAGCGTAGACGAATGAATGGGATTCCATATGCATCATTAATTGGTTCAATAATAAATGCTATGATATGTACACGCCCGGATGTTGCGTACGCACTCAGTGCTACGAGCAGATACCAGTCAGACCCAGGAGAGGCACATTGGACTGCTGCCAAGAATATTCTGAAGTACCTGAAAAGGCACAAAGATGACTTCCTGGTCTATGGTGGAGATGATGAATTAATTGTTAAAGGCTATACGGACGCAAGTTTCCAAACCAACAAAGGTGATTTCAGATCACAGTCTGGGTTTGTCTTCTGCCTCAACGGAGGTGCAGTAAGCTGGAAAAGTGCTAAGCAAAGCACCATTGCGGATTCTACAACTAAAGCGGAGTACATTGCTGCACATGAAGCAGCAAAGGAATCTATATGGCTAAGGAAGTTCATAGGTGAACTAGGTGTATTCCCCTCCATTAAAGGACCAATAGCCCTGTATTGTGATAATAACGGAGCTATTGCACGGGCAAAGGAGCCTAGACACCACCAAAGAGTCAAGCATGTACTTCGTAGATTTCACCTTCTACGAGAGTTCGTTGAAAGAAAAGAAGTCGAGATAAGCAAGATTGGAACTGATGACAACATATCAGATCCATTTACTAAACCTCTGCCGCAGGCGAAGCACAACTCGCACACTGCAGCCATGGGAATCAAGCATATTGGAGAATGGCTTTGATATCCTTATTTAATGTTTTAAAGTTTTAGAGTTTAAATCTTTGTAAAACATTATTGGTTAACCATTCACAATAAATGAATAGAATTCATTTTTCCATTTAATTTGTGGTTTATTAAATGATGAGTCCCTTCAATTTGACGATATATTCAAGATAGACTGTCAGGACCAGTCCTGTGACTAAGAAATGTCTATCAAGTGAACTTGAATGTCAAAGGTTGAGAATGGTCCCTGGTCGGAGTTTTCTATAAAATTGGACGCATAGAAAATGTTAGACGACTAGAATGCAAGATGACTAGTAGTTCTGTTTCTTGAACTATGTGGACATGGCAATGTCATAATCATTTGCATAGATACTTACTTTGGGAAGACTAGTATCGGACAGACCTATGAAACTTTACTGTAAGAGATGAAAATATGTCATAAGTAAATTTCATTAAAATTATTAGACACTAAATCCTCAATACCTGAGTGATTTGAGATTACTTGTTTGAGAACTGGTTGCTTTGACGTTGACCAACCGTCGCACCGTAAAAGGAGGCTATAAAGGCAACGCTCAGGTAATCACCTATCAAACGAATTCTAATCTCAAGATCGCAAGATTGGGATTGTCCTCCCATAAATCGGGTTGAGATGCTTAAAAGTTGTACAAGGCCACTAGGAGAGCTAGAAACTGTAAAATGCATGGCCGTGCTCGGATGAATCATAGGCTATGATTATCTGTTTATTTTATCAGTTGAACTCTGAAACCGAGAAACACCTCTGGACGTAATAAGGATGACAACTCTTACCTTATGTTCAAGAGAAAGCATTAAGCGACAAGGAAATTAGGAAATGTACACTTGTCCCTAAGGAAATAATGCCCTTGGTCCAAGTATGCATATAATATTAAGTCTAATAAATGCGGTTCAGTATTAATTAACAAGTTAATAATTCAGTAAGATCAAGTGAGCTGAATGCTTAGCTAGAGGCCGCTTCAGTTCAAATGGAATTAATGATGTTAATCCACAGCTTACTCTTGACTGAACCCGTAGGGTCACACAAATAGTACGTAAACGGATCAAGTATGTAATGGCATTAAATACTCTATCTATGGATATTCGGAATCGACGGATCTTGGCTTTAGTGGGAGCTGAGATCGTACAGAAACCGTGAAATGCATGGCCGTGCTCGGATGAATCATAGGCTATGATTATCTGCTTATTTGATCAGTTGAACTCTGAAACCGAGAAACACCTCTGGACATAATAAGGATGACAGCTCTTACCTTATGTTCAAGAGCAAGCATCAAGCGACAAAGGAATTAGGAAATGCACACTTGTCCCTAAGGACAAGTGGGAGACTGAAGGAAATAATGCCCTTGGTCCAAGTATGCATATAATATTAAGTCTAATAAATGCGGTTCAGTATTAATTAACAAGTTCATAATTCAGTGAGATCAAGTGAGCTGAATGCCTAGCAAGAGGCCGCTTCAGTTCAAGTGGAATTAATGATATTAATCCACAACTTACTCTTGACTGAACCCTTAGGGTCAAACAAATAGTACGTAAACGGATCAAGTATTTAATGGCATTAAATACTCTATCTATGGATATTCGGAATCGACGGATCTTGGTTTCAGTGGGAGCTGGGATCGTCACAAGCAAGAAATGAATACTCCGGAAACGATGATATTGCCGGAAACGGAAATATGGATCGTATCGGAAATATAAATATTATCCAAATCGTAGATGTTGCCGGAAACGGAAACATGGTACGTATCGGAAAATATTATCGGAAATGGAAATATTGTCGGAATCGGAAATATTACCGGAAACGGAAATATTGTCAGATCGGAAATATTATCGGAATCGGAAAATAGTTCCGGAAACGGAAATATTAAATATTGTTCGTATCGGAAATGAATTCCGGAACCGGGAATTTAATCGGAAGCGTATCGTACGAATAAGCTTCGGACGAGGCCTGCCGTACGAAGGCCCAGCACGAAGCCAGGCCATCGCCCAGCAAGCAAAGACGCGCGCCAACGCCCAGCCCAAGGCAGCGCCAGGCCAACCGCAAGGCAGGCCCAGCGCGCCAAGGCAAGGCTGCCCAGCGTGGGCTGCGTGGGCCGAGCGCACGCGTGCGGGCACCCTCGTGGCTCTGTGCGTGTGTGTTTGTGTCCATGCACAATTCCTAAATCTATTAGGATTTGGTGTATGATTAAATTTCTATTCCTATTAGGATTATTTAATTAATTAGAGTCCTTGTAATATTCTAAGTTTAATTAAACCGTATCCTACTAGGATTCCAATTCCCTTTCCAAACCTCTATAAAAAAGGGCCTAGGGTCATAATTCATAAACACGATTGAAGTATTCAAAAGGGTAAGTTTTGAAAGAAAATTCAGCCACTCTCTTGCACAATAATAACCGAAAATTCCTAAGCACCTTAAGGGCTATTCTAGTTAGTCAATCTTAAGGAGGATCCGGACGTACTGTGGACTATCTACGGAGGGACGACACTTGGAGTCCTAAAGACTTGTTCTTGTTCGGTTCGGGCGCAGCTAGGGAAGGCACGCTACAAAGTGTATGCATCTATACTATGCTAAATGATTATGTGTAAATAATATGCTTTCCTGGCTTTATGGTTTTTTCCGCATGATTTATGTATTTTCATATGTATCATAACCTAACAGGGTCCTTTGACGAGCACGCCCCCTAACAAGCATACAAACTCAAGAAAAACCGTGAGCAATGCCAAGGAAAAAGAAAGCTAAGAGAAATTGCAATGTTTTTGTATTTTCCAATGATGAACTAGTCTCAACTTAAACTCAAAAACAACAACCGTCCCCCGGCAACGGCGCCATTTTGATAGGCGTATTTTCCGTCGTTGATAGAAAACAACCTATGCAAACAATATTTATAAACCACTCAACTACCGGCTAGCGGTAAGCAAAGGGATCGTCCCAAAGAAACGGTGGTTATTGAGTTTGAAAGTCAATCTAGTTCGAACAAGGATTTGGTTTTGAATTGTCACTTTTAAGAATCTAAAACTAAGAATTATGCTAAATTGAATCAAGAAAGGGAAACGTTAGGGAGTCGGGGATAGGCTAGGGAAACCGGGGGAAATGAATTCAACTATCTAGCAATGGTGATCATGCAACGAAATGGTGATTAGGCAAATGGCATCTAAAGACGAACCCGCCACCTCTCGGATAGGGAACGCTAAGCGTCTAATCCACGGAAGAGCTTTCACCTAATCTTAGATTAAACTAACTAGCATATAATAGGTACCGCCATTTGATCACACAAGATAGGCCCACAATCTCTCGCCAAACCTATCCTATGGTTCCATGTGAATCCAATCGAATAGCATTTGCAACTACCACTCAACTAACATGGATATCCTATCATCAAATCATATTTAATCACATGAATCAACCAACAATCAATAAACAATTTCCCCTAATTAATCCTCTAGATTCTCCCCTTTCCCTAACCTAATTCTACTCACTGGTCATTCTACAAATCAAGCAATCCATTAATTCTAAGCTAGCAAGCATGAAATTGAAGGAGTAGGAGAGGAAGAATTAAGAGTTCAATTGCACAATCAAATCACAAATTGAAAATCAAAGTAACTTCAATCAATGAAATCAAGAATTCAAGAAATTAAGGAATTGAAGAACAATCAACAACAAAGCAAGAGCAAGAATTAAGAAACTAAGAATTAAATTGCAAGAAAAAGAGAAGAGTTGAAGGAATTATAGATTTGAAGCTTGAAATCAATGAGTTTCTCTCTCTAGAACACTAGCTTGAAGAGCAAAATATCTAAAACCTCCTAAAATCTATTTCTAAAATTAATTGTTAATGAAAATAAAGAAAATTCTATTTATACTAAACCCCGAAAATAAGAGATTTAAACTCGAAAACTGAATCTCGTGAGCCGTGCGAACGGGCATACCCAGATGCGATCGCACCTGTGCGATCGTGCTGTGATTCCATGCGAACGAGCTCAGCGACGATTCTCCTCCTTCGATCCGTGCGATCGTGCTCGGCAATCGCACGGTTCTGACTTGGCCAATTCTTCATAAATCCTCATGTGCTCGCACAGGAATTCAGTGCGAGCCCACCGAAATTTCGTGAGAGCGGGCTCCTCTGTGGTGCGATCGCACAAAATCACTCATAATTCCTGCATCGATTTTCCAGATTCGTGCGAACGAGCTCTTCTTCTGGTGCGGTCGCACAAATTCCCATATAGTTCCTGCATCGATTTTCCGAATTCGTGCGAACACACACTCTTGGGGACACGAGCACACGAACCTGCTTGACTTTGGAGGCAACTTTGCTGACCCGTGCGAACGCACATAAATTCCGTGTGATCGCACGGGCTCTATTCGAGCAATTCTCAGCCATTTTCCATCATTTTCAACATTTTTACCTGAAAAGTACAAAGATAGAATAAGGGGATAAAAATGCAACAAAACTATGCAAAACTATCAAAAAGCATAATAAAATTCTATAAAATCCTAGGCCTAGAGCGACATAAATGCCGCTCATCACCTATTCTTTTAGAAAATTGCAATTTGTTTTTCGTTAAAAGCAAAGAAAGACAAAAGAAATTAAAAATAGAAATTAGCAGTCAATTGGCTATGGAATAATTAGAGAAGGTGGTACCACTTATTCAAAGACAATAAATTATTCCGCGCGATTTAATATATAATCAATATAGGTGCCCTTTTCTCTCTTCCTCTTTCAAAACCCTAATTTTCTAGGGGCTACCACCAACCATTAGGTTGATGGTAAGCCCCCCTTTTTCTTGTTTTTCGTAGATTTTGATTTTATGTTTGGAATAAAAACTCTATTCTCTCCTTACCGGAGAGCTTTTTTACCCATTTATCGGGTTATCTGTACCCATTTATTGGGTTTTATCTCTCTCCTTGTGCGAGTTTGAGGCCATTTAATTTCGCAGGAAAAGTTGATTTATCGATGAAGATTTGTGCGGGGTTACAACGGATGTCAGTCTCACGTCTACAATCAATTGAATCAGATTCAATTCAATACCAAAGCTACAACAGATCGATAGACCTCCTCGTTGAAGGTTGTATCAAACAGCGATGTGAAAGAGGGTATTCATCATTGTCAGATCTCATCTACAACGATCGTGGTTTTGCCGGATTAGAATTTTGTTTGATCCAAATTGTTTTATATTTGTTAGTTTTAATTTCTATTATAGATGTCGAATGACTATTTTATCAATGAACTATTTTTTACCAACAATATATATATATATATATATATATATATATATATATATATATATATATATATATATATAATTAAGATAGGTTGTGTGAGTTACCACTGAATTTTATTTTGTTGTACCCCAAAAATCCAGGGCCCTGTGCTAGAGGTCCTAACAGACCTTCTTATAGTCGGCTCTAAATGTTAGGCCCCGTTTTGTTAACCTTATTTCTTCTGATTTGATCTAAACTTTTTTTTTATGATCTGATCGGAACTTATTTTTTCTAATCTAATCTGATTTGAACTGACATCATCTGATTTTTCAAAATTAAGATTTAAATAAAAATCTAAAATTTTTAATATTAAACGAGTTACAAGTAAAATAATTGTTTTTCAAATTTATAATATATATTGTTTTTAAAATTTCACATTATTTATTTGACTTTGCTCGTGATTTAACTATTTCTTATATTAGATAAACCCTGGACATGATATAGATGAAGGAAATAATGCCCTTGGTCCAAGTATGCATTCAATGATAAGTCTAATAAATGCGGTTCAGTATTAATTAACAAGTTAATAATTCAGTGAGATCAAGTGAGCTGAATGCCTAGCTACAGGCCGCTTCAGTTCAAGTGGAATTAATGATATTAATCCTCGGCTTACTCTTGACTAAACCCGTAGGGTCACACAAATAGTACGTAAACGGATCAAGTATTTAATGGCATTAAAATACTCTATCTATGGATATTCGGAATCGACGGATCTTGGCTTTAGTGGGAGCTGAGATCGTCACAAGCAAGTGAATACTCCGGAAACGATGATATTGTCGGAAACGGAAATATGGATCGTATCGAAATATAAATATTATCCAAGTCGTAGATGTTGCCGGAAACGGAAACATGGTACGTATCGGAAAACATTATCGGAAATGGAAATATTGCCGGAATCGAAAATATTGCCGGAAACGGAAATATTGTCAGAATCGGAAATATTATCGGAATCGGAAAATAGTTCCGGAAACGGAAATATTAAATATTTGTTCGAAACGGAAATTAATTCCGGAATCGGAAATATTAAATATTGTTCGTATCGGAAATGAATTCCGGAACCGGAAATTTAATCGGAAGCGTATCGTACGAATAAGCATCGGACGAGGCCTGCCGGACGAAGGCCCAGCACAAAGACAGGCCATCGCCCAGCAAGCAAGACGCGCGCCAACGCCCAGTCCAAGGCAGCGCCAGGCCCACCGCAAGGCAGGCCCAGCGCGCCAAGGTGTGGCTGCGTAGCGTGGGATGCTTGGGCCGAGCGCACGCGTGCGGGCGCCCTCGTGGCTCCGTGCGTGTGTGTGTTTGTGTCCATGCACAATTCCTAAATCTATTAGGATTTGGTGTATGATTAAATTCCTATTCCTAAAAGGATTATTTAATTAATTAGAGTCCTTGTAGGATTCTAAGTTTAATTAAATCGTATCCTACTAGGATTCCAATTCCCTTTCCAAACCTCTATAAATAAGGACCTAGGGTCATAATTTATGGACATGGGATTGAAGTATTCTAAGGGTAAGTTTTGAAAGAAAAATAAGCCAAACACTTGCAAACACTTAACCGAATTTCCTAGTAACCTTAATTGCGATTCTAGTTGGTCTAACTTGAGGCGGATCCGGACGTACTGTGGACTATCTACGGAGGGACGACATTTGGAGTCCTAAAGGCTTGTTCTTGTTCGGTTCGGGCGCAGCTAGGGAGGGCACGCTACAAAGTGTATGCTCCTAAATTATGCTAAATGATTATGTGTAAATAATATGTTTCCTGGCATTAATGTTTTTCCGCATGATTTATGTGTTGGCATATGTATCATAACCTATCAGTGGTATCACGAGCCTCTTATTATTTTCATAATCTAAATTGCATAAACATGGTTAAATATTACAAATTTGCAAGAATTAAAAGGGGTGATTAATTTTCGTAATTGTTAATTAATTGCAAATTGCGTTATTTAATTATACGGATATTTCATGAAATGCCCTCGAGTTTTTCCATAATTCACCAAACGCCCATCAAGTTTCAATAATTCATAAAATACCCCTCACAATTCGTACAAATACCCAACATACCCTTACTAATAACGGACCGTTAGTCTGCCGTTAGCCAAGTTTTCTATTCACCCAAATGCCCCTATTCTGAAACTTATTTCACCAAATGCCCCTATTGTGAAACTTATTTCACCAAATGCCCCAAACTTATGTATAGCTATTTTGATGTTTCAACGACTAGTTTTTGTGTTTGAAAGGTAGATGTTGGTCACGGTTGACTATAAAAGCCCCTTTGCTGAATGGTTCTTGTAAGTTAGATGTTATTTTGATTTGCTTTGCTAATTTCATAAGATTTTTGTCATGAGTTTTCTTTCAAAATCATCATTCCAAACCCAATGAGTCCACATATACTAGAGTACCTACCAATTTTTGTTATTGTGGTAGGAAATTTGTCATTCGAAGCTTTGATACAACACTCAATCCACAAAGGTTGTACTACAAGTGTGATCCTTGAAACAATCTGAGATGGTGAAAGGGAGTAGTTGAGCAAAAAAACAAGGGGCAACAACACGAAGGACAATGCGGGGGAAGCTTAGGCGAAGGAGAAAGTATTGAAAACAGGCGAAAGAGTAAGATGCAAGAAGAATTGAAGCAAATGAAGAAGAAGCTAAAACAACAACAAAAATTAGTCAAAGTTGCAATACAAATGGGGATATTGATGTTTGTAATTTTACTGTTTCTAATCATGAAGTAAACACAAGTAATGAGAAACAAATTCACATTTCATAAATAATTGATGTTGCATAATCTGCACAAAATACCAAACTGGGAAGCATTTCTGTTTTTAGCTTCACTTACAAAACATCTTTGCACCAACTTCATTTAATGTTATTTTCTACTCAATGAATATGTGCAAGATCAAAACAGATGTGCAAAAAACTACCCCAAAAAGCATTAGCAGCTATCCAGAAGAGCTTGTGGAACACCACTTCAACCTCCATTCCTACCACAATAACAAAATTTGTTAGGTACCCTAATATATGTGGACTCATTGGGTGTGGAAGATGATTTTGAAAGAAAACTCATGACACAAATCTTATAAAATTAGCAAAGTAAAGTAAAATAACATCTAAAATACAAGAACCATTCAGCAAAGGGGTTTTTATAGCCAACCATGACCAAGAACCACTTTTCAAACACAAAAACTAGCTGTCGGAACATCAGAATAGCTATATTTAAATTTGGGGCATTTGGTAAAATAAGTTTCCTACTAGGGGCATTTGGTGAAATAAGTTTCAGAATAGGGGCATTTGGGTGAATTGGAAACTTGGCTAACGGCGGACTAACGGCCCGTTATTAGTAAGGATATGTTGGGTATTTGTACGAATTGTGAGGGGCATTTTATGAATTATTGAAACTTGATGGGCGTTTGGTGAATTATGGCAAAACTCGAGGGCATTTCATGAAATTTCCGTTAATTATATGTACGCAGTTTTTTGGCAGTTTCTTCGTTACTCATCCAAATCGAGTGATTTTTGTGTCAATTCCGCATGTAAAAGGCATTCTAAAATTTTGACAGATTTTGACAGTTTTTCGGCCGAACCCAAAATTCTCAAATTCGAAGCCTAACTATGACTTTTCGGAGGTTTTAGTTTTTCGAACGCAAAAGTTTTTTAAGATGTTAAATTAAATATTTGCGATTCTTGTTGATAAATCTTGAATTTTTTATTGACCTACTGTATATGTTTAACAAGTTTGAATGCCTAGCCTTGTTAATTATGCAATCTAATTTGTAATTATAATTAATTTGTTGAAAATTCGAATAATTTAGAATTGATTTGATTTTCATAATTAATTAATAATTTAATTAGATACCTATGATTAAAAACCACCATAAAAATTGTTAATTTGTGTTAAATTTTAAATTTTTATGACCTAGACTTGAATCCATGTTAATCGGAAATTAATTAATTAATAAATTTTCGATTTTTCGCCCTAAAATTATGAAATTAATATGATTTATTAATTTGTCATTAATTTTGAAAATAAAATTTTTAATTTTTATGCGATTCGCTCATATAACTTGCACGCACAAAGCAATGGACGCTACGTGTTACTCTTAAGGGGTGTTGTATAGTTCGGGCATGCGACGACGAGCAAGGGAGCTCGTCGCCCATGCGGTACGAATGCAACGAACAAGGCTATGGTGCACGAGCACAAGGCAGCAGCCCTGCCTTGTGTCGTGTGCTATGTGCGATGGGCGAGTGGGCAAGGGCGAGAGCAAGGCAGCGACAGTCGCGTGTGGGCAGCAGGCGAGCTGCGCCACGACGCAACTGCCTCGCGCGCAGCGAGCGCAAGCTCGAGTGGCGACGAGCGCTACGCCCAGCGACGAATGCTCGTGCGCAGCGAGCGTTTGGTCGCAAGCTACGAGCACTACCTCGAGCAGCGAGCGCGAGCTCGCGTGCGTCGAGGGCAGGCGCGCGCAGCGAGCCAGAGGCCAAGCATGCCTCGAGGAGCCTTGCGATGGTGTGCAGCAATGGATGCGACGCAGCACATAGGCTGCGCGCACATGGCCAGCGATGGCTGCGTGCGTGTGGCCTATGGCTGTGCGTTGCGTGGTGATATTGCGTACCTTGTGTTACGATTAGATCGTTTTAAAATTTTAATTTGAAATTTTCAGTTTATGTAATTTTAATTAATTTTAAAATTAATAATTTGAATTGTTTTCTTGGATTTTAATTTTGAATATTATAATTATAATAAATTTCATTTATTCTAATTATTTTAATAAAATGAAAATCATGAATTAATTTAAATACGACTGAAAATAAATTAAATATGTGGATTCAATTATAAATTTATATGAGCTTTAAATTTTAATTAAATTTGTATGTTTCCGGTTAGACTAGAAATACATTTTTATGTTTAAAATTAGTAAAGCATATGAATTTATTGGTTTAAGTGGGAGCCCTTTTAGTCATAAACTCTTGATTAGGTCTACAAATCCCTAAGGTTAAAACAACTTGATTAGAATTAATAAGGACTGAATAATTTGTAGATTATTGGTGCCCTTGATTAATTGCTGCAAATATTTATGTGATGCATAACGTGTTTTACTAACCAGCTATGTGGTCCATTCATGATAATGAATGGGTGAATGGTATATATTGTATATGTACTGTTTTGCAGGTTATGAAGTGACTAGTATGGCCCAAATAGGATAGAAAATATGGTCTGCGTACCATTAATTTGAATGTAATTGGTCTAAAGTACCAAAATTGTTTTTCAATTCAAATATGGTCTGCGTACCATCAAATAGTTGTAATTAGTTTAATTATAGCTTATCCTATTTGAAGAAAATGGCGCCTCCCACGGAAATTTTCAAGACGGACTTTGAAGTTGAATCTTCAAGATGAAGTCGGGCCATACTAGATCACATTTATCTTATGCATGCTTTAAGTTAATTATTGCTTTAAATATGTCTTAAAAATGCATGAGATCAAAGCTTGATTATGTTGCATGATTAAGGATTTTAGTTCACTTAAAATCTAACCAACATAGTAAGAGCCTTAAGTTCCAAACTTAAAAATTGAGTTAAAAGGTGCGATGCCAAAATAACACTTACTTGGATATTCTTTACATCGATCGTAGTAATAGTTTTCCGCCATAGCGAGGTGTTACTTGTCGATACTAAAGGGGTAAGGTACACAAATAATTTTGAGTACATGTTAGTTTTGGTGAAACTCAACGATATAAGTAAGGAGTCCTTTTATGTCGTGGCAAAATCGATAGGTTTACCTAATAAGTTCTTAGACGTACCTATCAACCAAGAATAGTTTCTAGACTATTAGCAAAAGGTTTTTTCTTACCTAAAATGTTTTAGGATTGAGTCGACAAACTGTGCTTAATTCTTCAATGGTTTTAGGATCTTGGAATCATTTTATTCACACCTGCCGGAACACATAATTTGAATAAAATTCTTAATGAACTTTGAATTATGCATGTATGCTAGAATTTAAGTTTATTAAGAGAAACTGTGAATGGTTATTTATTTGTTTATTCTTTTCAATTGTAGTTTAATTATGGCAAACAACAGTTTATTCAACATTCGATCAATTCTCGAAAAGGAGAAGTTGAGCGGGAAAAACTTCCTTGGCTGGCAAAGGAACTTGCAAATAGTTCTTATGCAGGAAGAAAAGGAGTATGTCCTGGAAGAGGCGATGCCCGAAGCCGCAGGCGAAGGGGTCACTCAGGCAGCCCTCAATCGTTGGATTGATGCCAACAAGGATGTGAAATGTCTAAAGCTCGCCACCATGAGTGCAGATCTGCAGAAAACGTTCATCAACTCAGATGCTTTCACAATCATCAGTGAGTTGAAGAACATGTTCCAAGATCTGGCTCGAGTCGAAAGATTCGAGACTCATAGGCAAATTCTTGAGACCAAGCTTAAGAAAGGCGAGCCCGTAAGTGAAGGAAATAATGCCCTTGGTCCAAGTATGCATTCAATGTTAAGTCTAATAAATGCGGTTCAGTATTAATTAACAAGTAAATAATTCAGTGAGATCAAGTGAGCTGAATGCCTAGCTAGAGGCCGCTTCAGTTCAAGTGGAATTAATGATATTAATCCACAGCTTACTCTTGACTGAACCCGTAGGGTCACACAAATAGTACGTAAACGGATCAAGTATTTAATAGCATTAAATACTCCAACTATGGATATTCGGAATCGACGGATCTTGGTTTCAGTGGGAGCTGAGATCGTCACAGGCAAGAAATGAATACTCCGGAAACGATCATATTGCCGGAAACGGAAATATGGATCGTATCGGAAATATAAATATTATCCAAGTCGTAGATGTTGCCGGAAACGGAAACATGGTACGTATCGGAAAATATTATCGGAAATAGAAATATTGCCGGAATCGGAAATATTGCCGGAAACGGAAATATTGTCTGAATCGGAAATATTATCGGAATCGGAAAATAATTCCGGAAACGGAAATATTAAATATTTGTTCGAAACGGAAATTAATTCCGGAATCGGAAATGTTAAATATTGTTCGTATCGGAAATGAATTCCGGAATCGAAAAATTAATCGGAAGCGCGTCGTACGAATTAGCATCGGACAAGCTTGCTAGACGAAGGCCCAGCACGAAGCCAGGCCCACGTCCAGCAAGGGAAACGCGCGCCACAACACGCCAGCCCAAGGCTGCGCCAGGCCCACCGCAAGGCAGGCCCAGCGCGCGCCCAAGGCTGCGGCAGTCGTGGGCTGCGATGCTCGGGCTGTGCGCGCGCGCGCATGGCACCCCTCGTGGGCTGCTGTGCGTGCGTGGGTGTTTGTGTTCACATACGAAACCTAAAACGTACAGGATTCGTTTAATGATTAAATTACTAATTCTATTTGATAAATTAATTAAATAAGAGTTTTATTATGATTCTAATTTAATTAATTCGTATCCTAATAGGATTCCAATTCTCTTTCCATACCCCTATAAATATGTGGCCTGGGTTCACAATTTATAACAAGTTTTTCAAGTATCCAAAGTGAGTTTTTGAGAGAAAAATTCAGACACATTCCTTGCTCAAAAGTGCCGAAATTTTTAGTACCTTAAGGGCGATTCTAGTTGGTCAATCTTAAGGCGGATCCCGACGTGCTGTGGACTATCTACGGAGGGACGACACTTGGAGTCCTAAAGACTTGTTCTTGTTCGGTTCGGGCGCAGCTAGGGAAGGCACGCAACAAAGAGTATGCATCTAAACTATGCCATATGATTATGTGTAAATAATATGTATTCCTGGCTAAATGGTTTTTCCGCATGATTTATGAATTGTCATATGTATCATAACCTAACAGTGGTATCACGAGCCTCTTATTATTTTCATAATCTAAATTGCATGATCATGGGTTAAATATTACAAATTTGCAAGAATTAAAAGGGGTGATTAATTTTCGTAATTGTTAATTAATTGCAAATTGCGTTTATTTAATTATACGTACGCAGTTTTTCGGCAGTTTCTTCGTTACTCATCCAAATCGAGTGATTTTTGTGTCAATTCCGCATGTAAAAGGCATTCTAAAATTTTGACAAAAAAAGTAGTTTTCTGCCGAACCCAGAATTCTCAAATTCGAAGCCTAACTATGACTTTTCGAAGGTTTTAGTTTTTCGAATGCAAAATTTCGTAAATTTAAGATGTTAAATTAAATATTTGCGATTCTTGTTGATAAATCTTGAATTTTTGATTGACCTACTGTATATGTTTAACAACTTTGAATGCCTAGCCTTGTTAATTATGCAATCTAATTTGTAATTATGATTAATTTGTTGAAAATTAGAATAATTTAGAATTAATTTGATTTTCATAATTAATTATAATTTAATTAGATACCTATGATTAAAAACCACCATAAAAATTGTAAATTTATGATAAATTTCAAATTTTTATGACCTAGACTTGAATCCATGTTAATCGGAAATCAATTGAATAATAAATTTTCGATTTTTCGCCCTAAAATTATGAAATTAATATTAATTTATTAATTCGTCATTAATTTTAAATATAAATTTTTTATATTTTATGCGATTCGTTCATATAACTTGCACGCACAAAGCAATTAATGGACGCTACGTGTTACCCTTAAGGGGTGTTGTATAGTGCGGGCATGCGACGACGAGCAAGGGAGCTCGTCGCCCATGCGGCACGAATGCAATGAGCAAGGGCATGGTGCACGAGCACAAGGCAGCAGCCCTGCCTTGTGTCGTGGGCAATGAGCAATGGACGAATGGGCATGGGCGAAGGCAAGGCACGGCAGTCGCGTGTGGGCAGCAAGCGAGCTGCGCCACAACGCGCACTGCCTCGCGCAAGCGCGCGCAGCCTCGCGCGCAGCGAGCGCAAGCTCGCGTGCCACGAGTGTTGCGCCCAGCGTCGATGCCTCGCGCAGCGAGCGCTGGCTTGCACAATCGAGCGCTGGCGAGCGCGCGCAGCGAGCGCTGGCTCGCATCAAGCGAGCGCTGGCGAGCGCGCACAGCGAGCGATGGCTCGCGTGCATCGAGCGCTGGCGCGCGCGCAGCGAGAACCAACTCGCGCGATTGCTTGCGAAGGGTAGAAGCAGCAGCTATGCGACGCAGCGCATGGGCTGCGCGCACATGGCCAGCGATGGCTGTGTGCGTGTGGCCCATGGGCGTGCGATGCGTAGGGTGTTTGCGTTTCGATTAGATCGTTTTGAATGTTTAATTTGAAATTTTCAGTGTACGTAATTTTAATTAATTTTAAAATTAATAATTTAAATTAATTTCTTGGATTTTAATTTTGAATATTGTAATTATAATAAATTTTATTTATTCTAATTATTTTACTAAAATTAAAATCATGAATTAATTTAAATACGACTGAAATTAAATTAAACTTTTTGGATTCAATTATAAATTTATATGAGCTTTAAATTTTAATTAAATTTGTATGTTTCCGGTTAGACTAGAAATATATTTTTATGTTTAAAATTAGTAAAGCATATGAATTTATTGGTTTAAGTGGGAGCCCTTTTAGTCATAAACTCTTGATTAGGTCTACAAATCCTTAAGGTTAAAAAAACTTGATTAGAATTAATAAGGACTGAATAATTGGTAGATTATTGGTGCCCTTGATTAATTGTTGCAAATGTTTACGTGATGCATAATGTGTTTTACTAACCAGCTATGTGGGCCATTCATGATAATGAATGGGTGAATGGTATATATTGTATATGTACTGTTTTGCAGGTTATGAAGTGACTAGTATGGCCCAAATAGGATAGAAAATATGGTCTGCGTACCATTAATTTGAATGTAATTGGTCTAAAGTACCAAAGTTGTTTTTCAATTCAAATATGGTCTGCGTACCATCAAATAGTTGTAATTAGTTTTAATTATAGATTATCCTATTTGAAGAAAATGGTGCCTCCCACGGAGATTTTCAAGACGGACTTTGAAGTTAAAACTTCAAGATGAAGTCGGGCCATACTAGATCACATTTATCTTATGCATGTTTTAATTTATTTATTGCTTTTAAATATGTCTTAAAATGCATGAGATCATAAGCTTGATTATGTTGCATGATTAAGGATTTTAGTTCACTTAAAATCTAACCAACATAGTAAGAGCCTTAAGTTCCAAACTTAAAAATTGAGTTAAAAGGAGCCATGCCAAAATATACAATTGCTTGGATATCCTTTACATCAATCTAGTAATAGTTTTCGCTCAGCGAGGTGTTACTTATTGGTCCTAAAGGGGCAAGGTACACAAATAATTGTGAGTACATGTTAGTTTTGGTGAAACTCAACGATATAAGTAAGGAGTCCTTTTATGTCGTGGAAAATCGATAGGTTTACCTAATAAGTTCTTAGACGTACCTATCAACCAAGAATAGTTTCTAGACTATTAGCAAAAGGCTTTTGCTTACCTAAGATGTTTTAGGATTAAGTCGACAAACTGTGCTTAGTTCTTCAATGATTTTTGGATCTTGGAATCATTTTATTCACACCTGCCGGAACACATAACTTGAATAAAATGCTTAATAAACATTGAATTATGCATATATGCTAGAATTTATGTTTATTAAGAGAAACTGTGAATGGTTATTTATTTGTTTATTCTTTTCAATTGTAGTTTTAAATATGGCAAACAACAATCAAAACATCATCATAGGTTCTGAGCTTATGGTCAAGCTGAACCTGGCAAATTTTCTTGAATGGGAAGCTAAGCTAGTTGAAATAGTCAAACTCAATGGACTTGAGTATGTACTGTCACATCCCATGCCAAGCTACTATGCCAGAGACATGACCCCTGAGAGATTTTACGCTTGGGATGCGGATCTCAAAAAGGTTATGAGTCTCATGCTGAACAATATCCCTGATGATTGGGCTAGATGGTTTGTAGCCTATGAACCTTTTACGCTCATCAAGAATCTGAGGGATATCTGTCGTGGAAGCACGGAGGACAGGGACCTGAACGTCCATGAGTTGATTGAATCAATGCCTTGTCTAAAGGTTAGTTCTCCCAACAGGTGTTATAGGATGGAAGTCCAAGAAACACATGTTCAGCTCCTTCGCACTAAACAGAGGGTAGGCGTCCCACTGAGGTTCCATGTGGATCTTATGCGTTCATACTTTGATCGCCTAAGTCTACTAGGAACACCAATAAGCGAAAGGATGGCAGTCTCTATCTTGCTCAATTCACTACACAGTGGGTTTGGTCGCTTTAAGCAACTATACCTAAGTGAACCAAGAGAAGAAACAGTTGCAGAATTTGTTCACCTTGTCAGAAAGGCTGAAATAATACTGGACTGTGAAGCCAAAGATTTACTCAAGGCTAAAAAGAGACCGTTCAAGAAAAGTGGAAAGTCCAAGGGCAATGCTAAATCAAAGCAGGACAAGTCCACATCAAGCTGTCTTTATTGTGATGGAATAGGCCATTACAAAAGAGAATGTCCAAAGCTAAAGGAAGATCAGAAGAACGGAACAGTCGTTCCATCTTCAGGTATTTTCGTTATAGACTGTATACTTGCTAATTCAACTTCTTGGGTATTAGATACAGGTTGTGGCTCACACTTATGTTCCAATCCACAGGGACTAAGAAGAAGTAGAAAGTTAAGCAAGGGTGAAGTCGACCTACGAGTGGGAAATGGAGCACGGATTGCTGCATTAGCTGTAGGAACTTACTATTTGTCGTTGCCCTCCGGGCTAGTTTTGGAACTGGAAGAATGTTTCCATGTTCCAAGTCTTACTAAAAACATCATTTCAGTTTCTTGCTTAGATGCTAAGGGATTTTCCTTTTTAATAAAAGACAATAGTTGTTCGTTTTATTTTAAAGAGATGTTTTATGGATCTGCTAGATTAGTCAATGGACTTTATTTATTAGATCACGACAAACAAGTATATAACATAAATACCAAAAAGGCCAAAAAGGATGATTCAGATCTCACCTATCTGTGGCATTGTCGATTAGGCCATATAAACTTGAAACGCTTAGAAAGACTTCAAAAGGAAGGAATTCTAGAACCATTTGACTTGGAGGATTATGGTAAATGCGAATCATGTTTACTTGGCAAAATGACAAAGCAACCTTTCTCTAAAGTTGGAGAAAGAGCAAATGAACTATTGGGTTTAATCCATACAGATGTATGTGGACCAATGAGTACAAATGCTAGAGGTGGTTTCAGCTACTTTATCACTTTCACTGATGACTTCAGTAGGTATGGTTATGTTTACCTAATGAAGCATAAGTCTGAATCCTTTGACAAATTCAAGGAATTTCAGAGTGAAGTAGAGAATCAATTAGGCAAGAAGATTAAGGCACTGCGGTCTGATAGAGGCGGTGAATATCTGAGCTATGAATTTGATGACCATCTGAAAGAATGTGGAATTCTATCAGAATTGACTCCTCCTGGAACACTACAATGGAACGGTGTGTCAGAACGGAGGAACAGAACCTTGCTAGACATGGTCAGGTCAATGATGGGTCAGGCCAAACTTCCATTAGAATTTTGGGGACATGCACTAAATACAGCTGCACTCACTATAAATAGAAGCTCCGTCTAAAGCTGTCGAAAAGACTCCATATGAATTATGGTTTGGAAAGCCTCCAAATGTGTCTTTTCTTAAGATTTGGGGATGTGAAGTATACGTCAAACGATTAATTTCAGACAAACTTCATCCAAAATCTGACAAATGTATCCTTGTGGGCTATCCAAAGGAAACAAAGGGGTATTACTTCTACAATACATCTGAGAACAAGGTGTTTGTTGCTCGAGATGGTGTCTTTTTGGAGAAAGATCACATTTCCAAAATGACAAGTGGGAGAAAAGTAGACCTCGAAGAAATTCGAGTCGAACAACAAACTCTAGAGAATGCTCAAGATGACATTCAGGATGAAACTCAGAGATCTTTAGAAGAATCTGGTGAGAATCATGGTCAAACTAGAAATGTTACCCCGCGTAGATCGCAAAGATATAGATCTCAACCGGAAAGGTACTTAGGTATTTTGACGAACGAGAGCTATGACGTTCTATTACTTGAAAGTGATGAACCTGCGACTTACAAACAAGCTATGACGAGCCCTAGCTCCAAGCAATGGCAAGAAGCCATGCAATCTGAATTAGACTCCATGTCTGAAAACCAAGTATGGGATTTGGTCGATTTGCCAGATGGCTACCAAGCCATTGGAAGCAAATGGGTTTTCAAACTGAAAAAGGACAAGGATGGGAAACTTGAAGTTTTCAAAGCTAGATTGGTTGCAAAAGGTTACAGGCAAGTCCACGGTGTGGACTACGATGAAACCTTTTCACCAGTTGCAATGCTAAAGTCTATTCGGATAATGTTAGCAATCGCTGCATATTACGATTACGAAATATGGCAGATGGATGTCAAAACTGCTTTCTTAAAAGGCGTTTTAACAGAAACTGTGTTTATGACACAACCTGAAGGTTTTGAGGATCCAAAGAATGCTAAAAAGGTATGCAAGCTGAAAAAGTCAATCTACGGATTGAAGCAGGCATCCAGGAGCTGGAATATACGTTTTGATGAAGCAGTCAGTGACTTTGGTTTCATCAAGAACGCAGATGAATCTTGTGTATACAAGAAGGTCAGTGGGAGCAAAATTGCTTTCCTAGTATTATATGTCGACGACATATTACTTATCGGAAATGACATTCCTATGTTGAACTCTGTCAAGATTTGGCTTGGGAAATGTTTTTCGATGAAAGATCTAGGAGAAGCACAGTACATACTGGGCATCAAGATTTACAGAGATAGATCTAAAAGGATGATTGGACTTAGTCAAAGCACTTATATCAATAAGGTGCTTGATAGGTTCAAGATGGCGGACTCCAAGCGAGGCTACCTACCCATGTCTCATGGAATGACTCTAAGCAAGAATCAGTGCCCAAAAACACTTGATGAGCGTAGACGAATGAATGGGATTCCATATGCATCATTGATTGGTTCAATAATGTATGCTATGATATGTACACGCCCGGATGTTGCGTACGCACTCAGTGCTACGAGCAGATACCAGTCAGACCCAGGAGAGGCGCATTGGACTGCTGCCAAGAATATTCTGAAGTACCTGAAAAGGCACAAAGATGACTTCCTGGTCTATGGTGGAGATGATGAATTAATTGTTAAAGGCTATACGGACGCAAGTTTCCAAACCGACAAAGATGATTTCAGATCACAGTCTGGGTTTGTCTTCTGCCTCAACGGAGGAGCAGTAAGCTGGAAAAGTGCTAAGCAAAGCACCATTGCGGATTCTACAACTGAAGCGGAGTACATTGCTGCACATGAAGCAGCAAAGGAAGCTATATGGCTAAGGAAGTTCATAGGTGAACTTGGTGTAGTCCCCTCCATTAAAGGACAAGTAGCCCTGTATTGTGATAATAACGGAGCTATTGCACAGGCAAAGGAGCCTAGACACCACCAGAGAGTCAAGCATGTACTTCGTAGATTTCACCTTCTACGAGAGTTCGTTGAAAGAAAAGAAGTCGAGATAAGCAAAATTGGAACTGATGACAACATATCAGATCCATTGACTAAACCTCTGCCGCAGGCGAAGCACAACTCGCACACTGCAGCTATGGGAATCAAGCATATTGGAGAATGGCTTTGATATCTCTGTTTAATGTTTTAAAGTTTTAGAGTTTAAATCTTTGTAAAACATTATTGGTTAATCATTCACAATAAATGAAAAGAATTCATTTTTCCATTTAATTTGTGGTTTATTAAATGATGAGTCCCTTCAATTTGACGATATATTCAAGATAGACTGTCAGGACCAGTCCTGTGACTAAGAAATGTCTATCAAGTGAACTTGAATGTCAAAGGTTGAAAATGGTCCCTAGTCGGAGTTTTTTATAAAATTGGACGCATAGAAAACGTTAGACGGTTAGAATGCAAGATGACTAGTAGTTCTGTTTCTTGAACTATGTGGACATGGCAATGTCATAATCATTTGCATAGATACTTACTTTGGGAAGACTAGTATCGGACAAGACCTATGAAACTTTACTGTAAGAGATGAAAATCTGTCATAAGTAAATTTCATTAAAATTATTAGATACTAAATCCTCAATACCTGAGTGATTTGAGATTACTTGTTTGAGAACTGGTTACTTTGACGTTGACCAACCGTCGCACCGTAAAAGGAGGCTATAAAGGCAACGCTCAGGTAATCACCTATCAAACGAAGTCTAATCTCAAGATCGCAAGATTGGGATTGTCCTCCCATAAATCGGGATGAGATGCTTAAAAGTTGTACAAGGCCACTCGGAGAGCTAGAAACTGTGAAATGCATGGCCGTGCTCGGATGAATCATAGGCTATGATTATCTGTTTATTTGATCAGTTGAACTCTGAAACCAAGGAACACCTCTGGACATAATAAGGATGATAACTCTTACCTTATGTTCAAGAGCAAGCATCGAGCGACAAAGGAATTAGGAAATGCACACTTGTCCCTAAGGAGAAGTGGGAGACTGAAGGAAATAATGCCCTTGGTCCAAGTATGCATTCAATGTTAAGTCTAATAAATGCGGTTCAGTATTAATTAACAAGTTAATAATTCAGTGAGATCAAGTGAGCTGAATGCCTAGCTAGAGGCCGCTTCAGTTCAAGTGGAATTAATGATATTAATCCACAGCTTACTCTTGACTGAACCCGTAGGGTCACACAAATAGTACGTAAACGGATCAAGTATTTAATAGCATTAAATACTCCAAATATGGATATTCGGAATTGACGGATCTTGGTTTCAGTGGGAGCTGAGATCCTCACAGGCAAGAAATGAATACTCCGGAAACGATGATATTGCCGGAAACGGAAATATGGATCGTATCGGAAATATAAATATTATCCAAGTCGTAGATGTTGCCGGAAACGGAAACATGGTACGTATCGGAAAATATTATCGGAAATAGAAATATTGCCGGAATCGGAAATATTGCCGGAAACGGAAATATTGTCTGAATCGGAAATATTATCGGAATCGGAAAATAATTCCGGAAACGGAAATATTAAATATTTGTTCGAAACGGAAATTAATTCGGGAATCGGAAATGTTAAATATTGTTCGTATCGGAAATGAATTCCGGAATCGGAAAATTAATCGGAAGCGCGTCGTACGAATTAGCATGGGACGAGCTTGCTAGACGAAGGCCCAGCACGAAGCCAGGCCCACGTCCAGCAAGGGAAACGCGCGCCACAACACGCCAGCCCAAGGCTGCGCCAGGCCCACCGCAAGGCAGGCCCAGCGCGCGCCCAAGGCTGCGGCAGTCGTGGGCTGCGATGCTCGAGCTGTGCGCGCGCGCGCATGGCGCCCCTCGTGGGCTGCTGTGCGTGCGTGGGTGTTTGTGTTCACATACGAAACCTAAAACGTACAGGATTCGTTTAATGATTAAATTCCTAATTCTATTTGATAAATTAATTAAATAAGAGTTTTATTATGATTCTAATTTAATTAATTCGTATCCTAATAGGATTCCAATTCTCTTTCCATACCCCTATAAATATGTGGCCTGGGTTCACAATTTATAACAAGTTTTTCAAGTATTCAAAGTGAGTTTTTGAGAGAAAAATTCAGACACATTCCTTGCTCAAAAGTGCCGAAATTTTTAGTACCTTAAGGGCGATTCTAGTTGGTCAATCTTAAGGCGGATCCGGACGTGCTGTGGACTATCTACGGAGGGACGACACTTGGAGTCCTAAAGACTTGTTCTTGTTCGGTTCGGGCGCAGCTAGGGAAGGCACGCAACAAAGAGTATGCATCTAAACTATGCTATATGATTATGTGTAAATAATATGTATTCTTGGCTAAATGGTTTTTCCGCATGATTTATGAATTGTCATATGTATCATAACCTAACAGTAAGTCCACATGTTCTCAAAATGATTGGACTCATTGAGAATATGAGTCGGCTGGATCAGCAATTCTCTCAGGAAATGGCTGTAGACACCATCCTCCATTCTCTTCATAACGGGTATGATCAGTTTAAACTGAACTACAGTATGAATAGTCTGGACAAAACGCTCACTAAGCTTCACGGTATGCTGAAGATAGCTGAAAAGACGCTCAAAAGTGATAAGCAAGATGTGCTTATGGTGCGTGGGGGCAAGTTCAAGAAATCTGGAAAGAAGAGGAATGCTAAGAAAGGTGGCAACAAGGCCAGCCCAACTAAGCAAACTGGCGCCAAGTCTGAAAAGAGGAAGGTCAGTCAACCCACTTCTGAATCCGAATGCTTCTACTACAAGAAGAAGGGGCATTGGAAGAGAGATTGCTTGAAGCTAAAGGAAGATCAGAAGAACGGAACAGTCGTTCCATCTTCAGGTATTTTCGTTATAGACTGTATACTTGCTAATTCAACTTCTTGGGTATTAGATACAGGTTGTGGCTCACACTTATGTTCCAATTCACAGGGACTAAGAAGAAGTAGAAACTTAAGCAAGGGTGAAGTCGACCTACATGTGGGAAATGGAGCACGGATTGCTACATTAGCTGTAGAAACTTATTATTTGTCGTTGCCCTCTGGGCTAGTTTTGGAACTGGAAGAGTGTTTCCATGTTCCAAGCCTTACTAAAAACATCATTTCAGTTTCTTGCTTAGATGCTAAGGGATTTTCCTTTTTAATAAAAGACAATAGTTGTTCGTTTTATTTTAAAGAGATGTTTTATGGATCTGCTAGATTAGTCAATGGACTTTATTTATTAGATCACGAGAAACAAGTTTATCACATAAATACCAAAAAGGCCAAAAAGGATGATTCAGATCTCACCTATCTGTGGCATTGTCGATTAGGCCATATTAACTTGAAACGTATGGAAAGACTTCAAAATGAAGGAATTCTAGAACCATTTGACTTAGAGGATTATGGTAAATTCGAATCATGTTTACTTGGAAAAATGACAAAGCAACCTTTCTCTAAAGTTGGAGAAAGAGCAACTAAACTATTGGGTTTAATCCATACAGATGTATGTGGACCAACGAGTACAAATGCTAGGGGTGGTTTCAGCTACTTTATCACTTTCACTGATGACTTCAGTAGATATGGTTATGTCTACCTAATGAAGCATAAGTCTGAATCCTTTGACAAATTCAAGGAATTTCAGAGTGAAGTAGAGAATCAATTAGGAAAGAAGATTAAGGCACAGCGGTCTGATAGAGGCGGTGAATATCTGAGCTATGAATTTGATGACCATCTGAAAGAATGCGGAATTCTATCAGAATTGACTCCTCCTGGAACACCACAATGGAACGGTGTGTCGGAACGGAGGAACAGAACCTTGCTATACATGGTTAGGTCAATGATGGGTCAAGCCGAACTTCCATTAGAATTTTGGGGACATGCACTAAATACAGTCGCACTCACTATAAATAGAGCTCCGTCTAAAGCTGTCGAAAAGACGCATATGAATTATGGTTTGGAAAGCCTCCAAAAGTGTCTTTTCTTAAGATTTGGGGATGTGAAGTATACGTCAAAAGATTAATTTCAAACAAACTTCATCCGAAATCTGACAAATGTATCCTTGTGGGCTACCCAAAGGAAACAAAGGGGTATTACTTCTATAATACATCTGAGAACAAGGTGTTTGTTGCTCGAGATTGTGTATTTTTGGAGAAGAATCACATTTCCAAAATGACAAGTGGGAGAAAAGTAGACCTCGAAGAAATTCGAGTCGAAAAACAAACTCTAGAGAATGCTCAAGATGACATTCAGGATGAAACTCAGAGATCTTTAGAAGAATCTGGTGAGAATCATGGTCAACCTAGAGATGTAACCCTGCGTAGATCGCAGAGATATAGATCTCAACCGGAAAGGTACTTAGGTATTTTGACGAACGAGAGCTACGAGGTTCTATTACTTGAAAGTGATGAACCCGCGACTTACAAACAAGCTATGACGAGCCCTAGCTCCAAGCAATGGCAAAAAGCCATGCAATCTGAATGAGACTCCATGTCAGAAAACCAAGTATGGGATTTGGTCGATTTGCCAGATGGCTACCAAGCCATTGGAAGCAAATGGGTTTTCAAACTGAAAAAGGACAAGGATGGGAAACTTGAAGTTTTCAAAGCTAGATTGGTTGCAAAAGGTTACAGGCAAGTCCACGGTGTGGATTACGATGAAACCTTTTCACCAGTTGCAATGCTAAAGTCTATTCGGATAATGTTAGCAATCGCTGCATATTACGATTACGAAATATGGCAGATGGATGTCAAAACCGCTTTCTTAAACGGCGTTTTAACAGAAACTGTGTTTATGACACAGCCTGAAGGTTTTGAGGATCCAAAGAATGCTTAAAAGGTATGCAAGCTAAAGAAATCAATTTACGGATTGAAGCAGGCATCCAGGAGCTGGAATATACGTTTTGATGAAGGAGTCAGTGACTTTGGTTTCATCAAGAACGCAGACGAATCTTGTGTATACAAGAAGGTCAGTGGGAGCAAAATTGCTTTCCTAGTATTATATGTCGACGACATATTACTTATCGGAAATGACATTCCTATGTTGAACTCTGTCAAGATTTGGCTTGGGAAATGTTTTTCGATGAAGGATCTAGGAGAAGCACAGTACATATTGGGCATCAAGATTTACAGAGATAGATCTAAAAAGATGATTGGACTTAGTCAAAGCACTTATATCAATAAGGTGCTTGATAGGTTCAAGATGGCAGACTCCAAGCGAGGCTACCTACCCATGTCTCATGGAATAACTCTAAGCAAGACTCAGTGCCCAAAAACATTTGATGAGCGTAGACGAATGAATGAGATTCCATATGCATCATTGATTGGTTCAATAATGTATGCTATGATATGTACACTCCCGGATGTTGCGTACGCACTCAGTGCTACGAGCAGATACCAGTCAGACCAAGGAGAGGCACATTGGACTGCTGCCAAGAATATTCTGAAGTACCTGAAAAGGCACAAAGATGACTTCCTGGTCTATGGTGGAGATGATGAATTAATTGTTAAAGACTATACGGACGCAAGTTTCCAAACCGACAAAGATGATTTCAGATCACACTCTGGGTTTGTCTTCTGCCTCAACGGAGGTGCAGTAAGCTGGAAAAGTGCTAAGAAAAGCACCATTGCGGATTCTACAACTGAAGCGGAGTACATTGTTGCACATGAAGCAGAAAAGGAAGTTCATAGGTGAACTTGGTGTAGTCCCCTCCATTAAAGGACCAATAGCCCTGTATTGTGATAATAACGGAGCTATTGCACTGGCAAAGGAGCCTAGGCACCACCAAAGAGTCAAGCATGTACTTCATAGATTTCACCTTCTACGAGAGTTCGTTGAAAGAAAAGAAGTCGAGATAAGCAAGATAGGAACTGATGACAAAATATCAGATCCATTGACAAAACCTCTGCCGCAGGCGAAGCACAACTCGCACACTGCAGCTATGGGAATCAAGCATATTGGAGAATGGCTTTGATGTCCTTATTTAATGTTTTAAAGTTTTAGAGTTTAAATCTTTGTAAAACATCATTGGTTAATCATTCACAATAAATGAATAGAATTCATTTTTCCATTTAATTTGTGGTTTATTAAATGATGAGTCCCTTCAATTTGACGATATATTCAAGATAGACTGTCAGGACCAGTCCCGTGACTAAGAAATGTCTATCAAGTGAACTTGAATGTCAAAGGTTGAGAATGGTCCCTGGTCGGAGTTTTCTATAAAATTGGACGCATAGAAAACGTTAGACGACTAGAATGCAAGATGACTAGTAGTTTTGTTTCTTGAACTATGTGGACATGGCAATGTCATAAAAATTTGCATAGATACTTACTTTGGGAAGACTAGTATCGGACAGACCTATGACACTTTACTGTAAGAGATGAAAATCTGTCATAAGTAAATTTCATTAAAATTATTAGACACTAAATCCTCAATACTTGAGTGATTTGAGATTACTTGTTTGAGAACTGGTTATTTTGACGTTGACCAACCGTCGCACCGTAAAAGGAGGCTATAAAGGCAATGCTCAGGTAATCACCTATCAAACGAAGTCTAATCTCAAGATCGCAAGATTGGGATTGTCTTCCCATAAATCGGGATGAGATGCTTAAAAGTTGTGTAAGGCCACTCGGAGAGCTATAAACTGTGAAATGCATGGCCGTGCTCGGATGAATCATAGGCTATGATTATTTGTTTATTTGATCAGTTGAACTCTGAAACCGAGAAACACCTCTGGACATAATAAGGATGACAACTCTTACCTTATGTTCAAGAGCAAGCATCGAGCGACAAAGGAATTAGGAAATGCACACTTGTCCGTAAGGACAAGTGGGAGACTAAAGGAAATAATGCCCTTGGTCCAAGTATGCTTTCAATGATAAGTCTAATAAATGCGGTTTCGTATTAATTAACAAGTTAATAATTCAGTGAGATCAAGTGAGCTGAATGCCTAGCTAGAGGTCGCTTCAGTTCAAGTGGAATTAATGATATTAATCCACAGCTTACTCTTGACTGAACCCGTAGGGTCACACAAATAGTACGTAAACGGATCAAGTATTTAATGGCATTAAATACTCTATCTATGGATATTCGGAATCGACGGATCTTGGCTTTAGTGGGAGCTGAGATCGTCACAAGCAAGTGAATACTCCGGAAACGATAACATTGCCGGAAACGGAAATATGGATCGTATCGGAAATATAAATATTATCCAAGTCGTAGATGTTGCCGGAAACGGAAACATGGTACTTATCGGAAAATATTATTGGAAATGGAAATATTGCCGGAATCGAAAATATTGCCGGAAACGGAAATATTGTCAGAATCGGAAATATTATCGGAATCGGAAAATAGTTCCGGAAACGGAAATATTAAATATTTGTTCGAAACGGAAATTAATTCCGGAATCGGAAATATTAAATATTGTTCGTATCGGAAATGAACTCCGGAACCGGGAATTTAATCGGAAGCGTATCGTACGAATAAGCATCGGACGAGGCCTGCCGGACGAAGGCCCAGCACGAAGCCAGGCCATCGCCCAGCAAGCAAGACGCGCGCCAACGCCCAGCCCAAGGCAGCGCCAGGCCCACCGCAAGGCAGGCCCAGCGCGCCAAGGTGTGGCTGCGTAGCGTGGGCTGCATGGGCCTAGCGCACGCGTGCGGGCGCCCTCGTGGCCCCGTGCGTGTGTGTGTTTGTGTCCATGCACAATTCCTAAATCTATTAGGATTTGGTGTATGATTAAATTCCTATTCCTAAAAGGATTATTTAATTAATTAGTGTCCTTGTAGGATTCTAAGTTTAATTAAATCGTATCCTACTAGGATTCCAATTCCCTTTCCAAACCTCTGTAAATAAGGGCCTAGGGTCATAATTTATGGACATGGGATTGAAGTATTCTAAGGGTAAGTTTTGAAAGAAAAATAAGCCAAACACTTGCAAACACTTAACCGAATTTCCTAGTAACCTTAAGGGCGATTCTAGTTGGTCTAACTTGAGGCGGATCCGGACGTACTGTGGACTATCTACGGAGGGACGACATTTGGAGTCCTAAAGGCTTGTTCTTGTTCGGTTCGGGCGCAGCTAGGGAGGGCACGCTACAAAGTGTATGCTCCTAAATTATGCTAAATGATTATGTGTAAATAATATGTTTCTTGGCATTAAGGTTTTTCCGCATGATTTATGTTTTGTCATATGTATCATAACCTATCAATAGATATCGGCTATGATTTGCACATCAGTTGGATATATCGGTTCGGATCTGGACATATGGGTAATGGTCCAGACATGATCTAGAAAGATTGGCTCTGATCTGTACATGTTCTGCATATATCGGTTATGATCTGGATAGATCTGTATTGATCTAAATATATGGGTTCTGATGTGAACATGATCCGTACAGATCGGTTCTGATCTGAATATAAGGGTTTTGATCTGGACATGATCTGGATATATCAGTTCTAATCTGGACATGATCAATTCTAAGCTTGACATGATTTGGACAGATCGGTTCTGAACTTGACATGATTTAGACAGATCGGTTCTGAACTTGACATGATCTAGACAGATCGGTTCTGAACTGAACATGATAAATCAATTTTGATTTATACATATAGGTTCTGATCTAGACAAGATCTGCACATATTGGGTCGAATCTAGACATGGGCCCTGTTTGGCAATTGGCTGTTGGCTGTCGGCTGTTTTACTTGGCTGGTTTGACTGGCTGTTCAAGTTGGCTGCTTTTGTTGGCTGTTTGACTAAGGATTGGTTACAAATATGTTTGGTAAAATCAGTTGTTGGCTGTTGGCTGTAGCTATGTAAAATGACATTTAATGTCTTTTATTCATTTTTCAATACATACTGTGTATTGTGTACGGAGTAAAACGTAATTACAAATAAATAAAATATAAATTAAAAATAAATTAATTTATGCAATAGTATTAATTAATTATTATTTCAATTAATAATTACGGACTAATAATTAATAACAAATAATAAATAATCAATGATTAATAATTAATAATTAATAATTAATAATAATTAAATTAATAATTATTATTAATTATTAATTAATCATTAATAATAAATTATTAATTATTATTATTATAATTATTAATTATTAATTATTAATTATAATTATATAATTATTAATTATTAATTATTAATTATAATTATTAATTATTAATTATTAATTATTAATTATTAATTATTAATTATTAATTATTAATTATTATTATTAATTATTAATTATTAATTATTAATTATTAATTATTATTATTAATTATTAATTATTAATTATTAATTATTAATTATTAATTATTAATTATTAATTATTAATTATTAATTATTAATTATTAATTATTAATTATTAATTATTAATTATTAATTATTAATTATTAATTATTAATTATTAATTATTAATTATTAATTATTAATTATTAATTATTAATTATTAATTATTAATTATTAATTATTAATTATTAATTATTAATTATTAATTATTAATTATTAATTATAATTATTAATTATTAATTATTAATTATTAATTATTAATTATTAATTATTAATTATTAATTATTAATTATTAATTATTAATTATTAATTATTAATTATTAATTATTAATTATTAATTATTAATTATTAATTATTAATTATTAATTATTAATTATTAATTATTAATTATTAATTATGAATTATTAATTATTAATTATTAATTATTAATTATTAATTATTAATTATTAATTATTAATTATTAATTATTAATTATTAATTATTAATTATTAATTATTAATTATTAATTATTAATTATTAATTATTAATTATTAATTATTAATTATTAATTATTAATTATTAATTATTAATTATTAATTATTAATTATTAATTATTAATTATTAATTATTAATTATTAATAATAATTACTGATTAATAATAAATAATCATTATAATAATAATAATAATAATAATAATAATAATAATAATAATAATAATAATAATAATAATAATAATGATAATAATAATAATAATGGCCGTTTAGAGTGAAAAAAGGGGCGATTAGGGTGCGCTAATGGCCGTTTAGGGCATTTTCCACGGCCATCTCCGACGGCTTTTCCGGCACGGCGAAGTTTCGCAGCGGCGCGCAGGGCTCAGGCAGGGTTTAAGCTGCGGTTACTGGCGGTTTTTCAGGCGGTTAGCACGACGTTTGGGTGTAGTTTCGGTGATATTCTGGTGCAGTTTCTGGTGCGGTGTTTCTGGGTTGTGGTTACAGCGACGACCGAGGCTGTTTATAAGGCAATTACCGGCGAGTTTGGCAGGCGGTTTTGGGCGTTTCTTGATCAATTCAGGCGAGTTGTTGGTTTCTTAGTCGTTTCAGGCGAGTTTCCGGCGACATTCAAGCTGTTACGTGGAGTGTGTTTGGTGTTTGGGTTCGCTGCTATTACGTGGGTTTCTCAACGGCTGCTTCCTTTGTCCGACGACCTTGGAAGAGCTTCCAGTTGGGTGATCGTCGCATCCTCATTTTTGAATATATATCATATCTCAGATTAGTGACTATTCGCTGGAGTATTGTGCATTGCGCATTGTGTAGTGCGAATTCGCTGATTGTCTTGTGAATTCAGTATTTTGTGTGTCGTGATTTTGTGGCTGGAGAATTGTGGTTCGTTCCTTTGTGAATTGGGGTTGGTAGGGTGCTGGGGTTCTTGTTATTTGTTTGTTGACAAGCAGGTTGCAGAAGGGTGTAGCTTTCTTTAAAGTCAAAAGTTGTGTTGCGGTGGTGGAGACTAGTTTTCTCGGCGTTGTGTTGAGGTTAGTGGGGCAGTTCACCGGCAGTTTTTGGTGCAGTTTTTGGTGCAGTTTCCGGCAGTTTTTGGTGCAGTTTACCGGCAGTTGTTTTGGTGCATTTCCGTTCGACGTTCGACGGGGAATTTTTGGTGAGTTCCGTTTCAGATTCAGTGCGGTTGAAGTGCTTTGATATGGCGGCTTCCGTGGAGAAGTTTCATTGCCCTTTTGTGGGTCTTAGCGGGTGCCAGGATGGAGGTGGGCGTGGTTTGGTGAGGAGTTCTCTGATCACTCACTTACGGGATCGTCATTGTTGCACTGGTGTGCGGGATGTAACCCGTCATTCCCTTACCACCAATTTGCAGGTTTTTACTACGGCTGAGGTGACCTTTCGTCGTATGGGAATTTGGCTATGTGGAGATTGTTTTAGGACGCATACTCATCGTATTAGGTGTCGACATGGCAGTGGTTCTAGTACGGTTTTGGTGGACCCACCTGATTCTGGGGATGGTACTATTCGTTTTACTCTCTACGGTATTCAAACACCACAAGCTCCTGCTTCCGAGCTGTCTACTTCTGAGGCGCCTCGAGAACATCATTTTTCTTTTGATGTTGCTCTTCTAAACACTTTATGGTCTAAGCGGCTGCGTTCTGTGAAATCCATCCCTCCCAAATGTCGTTTGGGTTTTTCGCGAGTTCTGAAAGGGGCGCTTGATAAGGTGATTTGCAGACCAGATGACATCGCTTGTTGGGTTCAGTTGCTCGTGTTACCTCTTTGTGTCCTCAAGACTTTTTCTCCACGAAGTAATCGTGAGTGTTCCTCCGGTGTTAGGCGGCGACAGCAGGAAGAGAGTATCACCTCTGCTATTCGTTCTTGGGGTGTGTCTGGTGGTTCTGAGCAACTTGTCATAGACACATTGGCTAGCGTGTCTCCCCCTCTATTGGATGTTGACGAAGACCATGATTTAGCAGAGCGTAATATTATGCAATGCAAGAGAAAGATTTCTGACGGTCACTACACTGCTGCCGTTAGGGTTCTTTCTTCCTCAGGTCTTGCCCCTTACAATGATGCTACTCTTGCAGATTTGCAAGCAAAGCATCCTTCCGTTCCGGTCCCTACCTTACCGGATATCCTTGTTGATCATCACCTTACTGCTTCCTCCGCTGTTGTTTTGGAGCAGATTAAGGGCTTTCCGCGTGGTACTTCGTGCGGTAGAGATGGCTTGCGTGCTCAACACCTTTTGGATTGCTTGGGTGGTGCTGCTGTAGCTGTTTCTGATGAATTGGTGGATGTTATCACTCAGGTAGTTAATCTCTTTCTTGCTGGAAAGTGTCCTGCTGAGCTTGGAGGATACATTGCAAGTGCTCCTCTTACGCCACTTGTTAAGCCTGGTGGGGGTATTCGGCCTATTGCTGTGGGCACTATTTGGAGGCGCCTTGTTTCTAAGGTCGGGGTTGCTTTGATTGGTCCGCGTTTAGGAAACTACTTTGGAGGTCTTCAGTTTGGAGTTGGAGTTCCAGCAGGTGGTGAGGCCATTCTCCATGCTGTCAATCGGTTGGTTGAGGCTCGTGGGGCCGATGTTGGCCTCTCTATGTTATTGGTGGATTTTCAGAATGCGTTCAATTTAGTTGATAGATCGGCTTTGTTGCGTGAGGTTCGGCTACATTGTCCTTCTCTTTCGCGTTGGGTTGAATTCTGCTACTCTTCTCCAGCGCGGCTGTATTATGGGGAGCATACCTTGTGGTCTTGTCATGGTGTGCAGCAAGGGGATCCTCTCGGCCCTTTGCTTTTTTCTCTGGTTCTACATCCATTGGTGTGTCGAATAAGAGACTCATTTGATCTATCTCTTCAGGCTTGGTACTTGGACGATGGCACTATCGTTGGTGACACTTTGGTAGTTGGACAGGTCTTGGAGTTGATTTTGGAGGAGGGTCCTCATTTAGGTCTCCATGTTAATGTTGAGAAGACGGAGGTTTTCTGGCCTTCGGAGGACCCACGCCGTCGTCTAGAGGGTGTCTTTCCTACGGATATTGCTCGTCCTGCGCTTGATGTTAAGTTGCTTGGTGGTCCAGTCAGTTCGGATTCCTCTTTTTGTAAGGAGTTGGTTTCGCAGCGTGTGTCGAAGACTGTTGTGTTGATGGATGCTGTAGCCAAGCTTAATGATCCCCAGTGTGAGTTGTTGCTTCTTCGTGCGTGTACTGGAGTTTCTAAACTCTACTTTGCTATGCGCACTTGTCCGCCTCATCTTTTCGAAGCGGCCCAATTATCTTTTGATGTGGCTCTGCGGGCTTCTTTAGAGCGCATCGTGGCTGCTTCGGGACCTGGGTTCGGTGACTGGCAATGGCGCCTTTCCACCTTGCCTTATTCTTATGGAGGATTGGGTGTTTATTCAGCTGGTGATGTTCGGCATTATGCTTTTCTTGCATCCCGTTTGCAGTCTTCTGGTTTGCAGGATTCGCTTCTTCGGCTTTCAGGTGTTGATGGTCCGGGACCGGCCTTTGACGATGCTCTTGGTCTTTTCAATAGGACCGTGGAGACCGACCTTATGCGTAGCCCTAGTGAGATCGCTGCCCCCAGACTCATGAAGAAATTGGCAGACATATATTTCACGAAGGTTACTGCTGATGCGGAATCCGCCTACTCCTTATCTTCGCGTCTTGTTGCCCTATGGAAATCACAGCAGGGGGATCACTCCTCGGCTTGGTTGCGGGCAGTCCCCATCTCGAGGTTAGGCCAGACTATGAACGGTAAGACTTATCGTTCGGTTCTTTGCTATCGGTTGGGTATTCCGTTGTTCTCTTATTCGACGCCGTGTTCCGCTTGCTCTCGGGTTTTCGACGGGGACATTTATGGGGATCATGCCGTGTCTTGTGCTGGGATTGTGGGTATCAAACATCGGCATAATGTTGTTCGTGATACCCTTTTGGATATTTGCTATCGGTCGGGGATTTCTGCTCGCAAGGAGGTTGATGTTGGGCTGACTAGTGAGAGTGATGGAGCTCTTCGTCCTGCAGATATACTGCTTTACTCATGGGATGGCGGTCTGGATGTGTGTGTTGACTTGACTGGGTCTTCCCCTATGACGCAATCTGGGTTGTCAGGCTTCGTTCCGGGTCGGGTTGTGGCGGTTGCAGCGCAGCGGAAGCAGGATAAGTATGGGGCACGTTGTAGGGCTTTGGGTTACGGTTTCTTTCCTTTTTCCTTCTCTTCTTTTGGGGAATTAGAGAAAGGGGCTGTTTCTTTGCTGAAGTGGGTCCAGACGTACTCCAGGGCTCAAGACATTGGGGCACGGGCAGCTGCCCACATTTTCAGCAGGATCGGGTTCGCCATAGTTAGAGGAGTGGGGGCCCAGATTGTATCTCGGCTCCCCTCCAACTTCTTGTAGTTCATTTGATCTTTGTAGCTTGTTAACGTTTTATAATAATAATAATAATAATAATAATAATAATAATAATAATAATAATAATAATAATAATAATAATAATAATAATAATAATAATAATAATATTATTATTATTATCCATCCCATAATAGTTTTTACACTTTTCATTTTCATCCGTCCAAGATTAGTGTTTATACTTCAATTATATTTTAGGAAAGACCTCAAAATTATTTAAATACCTCTCTCTTTTCACTACCAAAAAGTAAGGGTCCCACACTCTTTCACATTAAATTAAAAAAATATATTTCACTATCTTTTACCACATATACTTTTCAATAAAATAATGCCCCAAAATCTCATTTCACATCTAAGTTTCTAATAAATTAATATTTGATAATCAAACAACAACTTATCTCCTTAAAATTTGTCATAATTTGGGACGGAGGGAGTAATAATAATAAATAATAATGATAATGATAATAATAATAATAATAATAATAATAATAATAATAATAATAATAATAATAAATAATAACAATAATAAATAAATAATCATAATAATTAATAAATAATAAATAATCATAATCATAATTTCCTGATATGAACTTATTTTATGGATCTGATCTGACCTGAAATTATTTTTTCAATCTGATCTAATAAGATTTGAAATAAGTAATAAGGTCATGAAACAAGGTAAAATAAACAGGACATTAGTAAAATCTTGGAGCATAATTTTGAAGGAAATAATGCCCTTGGTCCAAGTATGCATTCTATGTTAAGTCTAATAAATGCGGTTCAGTATTAATTAACAAGTTAATAATTCAGTGAGATCAAGTGAGCTGAATGCCTAGCTAGAGGCCGCTTCAGTTCAAGTGGAATTAATGATATTAATCCACAGCTTACTCTTGACTGAACCCGTAGGGTCACACAAATAGTACGTAAACGGATCAAGTATTTAATGGCATTAAATACTCCATCTATGAATATTCGGAACCGACGGATCTTGGTTTCAGTGGGAGCTAAGATCGTCACAGGCAAGAAATGAATACTCCGGAAACGATGATATTGCCGGAAACGGAAATATGGATCGTATCGGAAATATGAATATTATCCAAGTCGTAGATGTTGCCGGAAACGGAAACATGGTACGTATCGGAAAATATTATTGGAAATGGAAATATTACCAGAATCGGAAATATTGCCGGAAACGGAAATATTGTCAGAATCGGAAATATTACCGGAATCGGAAAATAATTCCGGAAACGGAAATATTAAATATTTGTTCGAAACGGAAATTAAATCCGGAATCGGAAATATTAAATATTGTTCGTATCGGAAATAAATTCCGGAACTGGAAATTTAATCGGAAGCGTATCGTACGAATTAGCATCGGACGAGGCTTGCCGGACGAAGGCCCAGCACGAAGCCGGGGCCAATCGCCCAGCAAGCATGCGCGCCACAAGCCCAGCCAAGGCAGCGCCCAGGCCTACCGCAAGGCAGGCCCAGCGCGCGCCAAGGGCCACGGATGCGTGGGCCGTGCTGCGCGGGCTGCTGCTCGCACGCGCATGGGCAGCCCTTGTGGCTGCCGTGTGTGTGTGAGTTTGTGCTCATGCGTGATTCCTGAATCTACAAGAGTCAGTGTATGATTAAATTTCTATTCCTAATTGGATAAATTAATTAAATAGAATTCATGTAGGATTCTAATTTCAATTAATTCGTATCCTACTAGGATTACGATTCCTTTTCCATAACTCTATAAATAAAGGCCTAGGGGTCATAATTTATACACAAGTTTCAAAGTATTCAAAAGTGAGTTTTTTGAGAGAAAATTAAAACACACATCTTGCTCATAAAGTGCCGAAATTTTCTAGTACCTTAAGGGCGATTCTAGTTGGTCAATCTTAAGGCGGATCCGGACGTGCTGTGGACTATCTACGGAGGGACGACACTTGGAGTCCTAAAAGACTTGTTCTTGTTCGGTTCGGGCGCAGCTAGGGAGGGCACGCAACAAAGAGTATGCATCTAAATTATGCTATATGATTATGTGTAAATAATATGTTGTCCTGGGTTAATGGTTGTTTCCGCATGATCTATGTAGTGTCATATGTATCATAACCTAACAAATTTTAGTTTTCTTAACTGTTAGAAATATACAAAGTTCTCATATATCATACGCACATTAATTATACGGGTGCATGTGCTAATTGTATCGCTATTTGACGTCCGCGTACGCAAAAAATGTCCCCATTTTGAACATGAAATGACACATTTACCCCATAAAAATATTACCCTCCCTTCATTTTTTTACCCATCTCTCACCCCTCCCCCACCGGCAAGCTGTTCCTTCTCCTCGCCAGTAACCATAAATTCCAACGATTTTTTTAACAATTTCGTTGGAAAACGTAAGTAAACTACCATTTCTTGTTGGAACATAAGTATACTACAAATTTTTCGCCGGAAAACGTTAGTAAAGAGAGGCGGAGCTGGAGCCACCACCTCTCTCATCACTTGAGCTGACAAAAACACCACCACTCATCACTTGATCTCACAAAGTGAACAACACCCCATCACTTTAGCTAGTGTCGGCAAATGGAACACTCTTCGTTACAGGAACGGTCGTCGGAGGTGAAAAAATGAAATAATTACTTTACCACCCAGCCGCATGCAATTTGCTTGGAACTCATTCGAAAAACTAAAACCTTCGAAAAGTCATAGTATTTTTCTGCCGAACCCAGAATTCTCAAATTCGAAGCCTAACTATGACTTTTCGAAGGTTTTAGTTTTTCGAATGCAAAATTTCGTAAATTTAAGATGTTAAATTAAATATTTGCGATTCCTGTTGATAAATCTTGAATTTTTGATTGACCTACTGCATATGTTTAACAAGTTTGAATGCCTAGTCTTGTTAATTATGCAATCTAATTTGTAATTATGATTAATTTGTTGAAAATTAGAATAATTTAGAATTAATTTGATTTTCATAATTAATTGTAATTTAATTAGAAACCTATGATTAAAAACCACCATAAAAATTGTAAATTTACGATAAATTTTAAATTTTTATGACCTAGACTTGAATCCATATCAATCGGAAATCAATTGGATAATAAATTTTCGATTTTTTCGCCCTAAAATTATGAAATTAATAATATTTATTAATTTGTCATTAATTTTAAATATAAATTTTAAATTTTTATGCGATTCGTTCAAATAACTTGCACGCACGAAGCAATGGACGCTTCGTGTTACCCTTAAGGGGTGTTGTATAATGCGGGCATGCGACGACGAGCAAGGGAGCTCGTCGCCCGTGCGGCACGAATGCAATGAGCAAGGGCGTAGTGCACGAGCACAAGGCAGCAGCCCTGCCTTGTGTCGTGTGCCACGAGCAATGAACGAATGGGCATGGGCGAAGGGCGAGCCAAGGCAGTCGCGTGTGGGCAGCAAGCGAGCTGCGCCACAACGCGCGCTGCCTCGCACAAGTGCGCGCAGCCTCGCGCGCAGCGAGCGCAAGCTCGCGTGCCACGAGCGCTGCGCCCAGCACTGCTCGCGCGCGCAGCGCGCGATGTCGCTCGCCCAGCGAGCGATGTCGCGCCCCAGCGAGCGATGGCTCGCGCGCGCAGCGCGCGATGTCGCTCGCCCAGCGAGCGATGTCGCGCCCCAGCGAGCGATGGCTCGCGCGCTCAGCGAGCGAGCCAGCGCGCCCAGCGAGCGATCTCGCGCGCGCGCACTGCGAGCGATAGCTCGCGTGCGATGGGGCGCTGTGCGGAGGCTTGCGATAGGACAGCAGCAGCTATGCGACGAGCGCATGGGCTGCGCGCACATGGCCAGCAATGGCTGTGTGCGTACGGCCCATGGGCGTGCAACGCGTAGGGTGTTTGCGTTACGATTAGATCGTTTTGAATGTTTAATTTGAAAATTTCAGTTCACGTAATTTTAATTAATTTTAAAATTAATAATTTGAATTAATTTCTTGGATTTTAATTTTGAATATTATAATTATAATAAATGGAATTTATTCTAATTATTTTACTAAAATTAAAATCATGAATTAATTTAAATGCGACTGAAATTGAATTAAATTTTTGGATTCAATTATAAATTTATATGAGCTTTAAATTTTAATTAAATTTGTATGTTTCCGGTTAGACTAGAAATACAATTTTATGTTTAAAATTAGTAAAGCATATGAATTTATTGGTTTGAGTGGGAGCGCTTTTTAGTCATAAACTCTTGATTAGGTCTACAAATCCTTAAGGTTAAAACAACTCGATTAGAATTAATAAGGACTGAATAATTGGTAGATTATTGGTGCCCTTGATTAATTGCTGCAAATGTTTACGTGATGCATAATGTGTTTTACTAACCAGCTATGTGGGCCATTCATGATAATGAATGGGTGAATGGTATATATTGTATATGTACTGTTTTGCAGGTTATGAAGTGACTAGTATGGCCCAAATAGGATAGAAAATATGGTCTGCGTACCATTAATTTGAATGTAATTGGTCTAAAGTACCAAAGTTATTTTTCAATTCAAATATGGTCTGCGTACCATCAAATAGTTGTAATTAGTTATAGCTTATCCTATTTGAAGAAAATGGTGCCTCCCACGGAGATTTTCAAGACAGACTTTGAAGTCAAAGCTTCAAGATGAAGTCGGGCCATACTAGATCACAAATATCTTATGCATGTTTTAAGTTATTTATTGTTTTAAATATGTCTTAAAATGCGTGAGATCAAAAGCTTGATTATGTTGCATGATTAAGGATTTTAGTTCACTTAAAATCTAACCAACATAGTAAGAGCCTTAAGTTCCAAACTTAAAAATTGAGTTAAAAGGTGCCATGCCAAAATATACACTTGCTTGGATATCCTTTACATCAATCTAGTAATAGTTTTCGCTCAGCGAGGTGTTACTTATTGGTCCTAAAGGGGCAAGGTACACAAATAATTGTGAGTACATGTTAGTTTTGGTGAAACTCAACGATATAAGTAAGGAGTCCTTTTATGTCGTGGCAAATTCGATAGGTTTACCTAATAAGTTCTTAGACGTACCTATCAACCAAGAGTAGTTTCTAGACTATTAGCAAAAGGCTTTTGCTTACCTAAGATGTTTTAGGATTAAGTCGACAAACTGTGCTTAGTTCTTCAATGATTTTAGGATCTTGGAATCATTTTATTCACACCTGCCGGAACAATAAAATCGAATAAAATGCTAATAACTTGTTTGAATTGCATGGTTGCTTTAATTTCAAGTTATTATTCATGATAAATGTTTAGACTTTGCATGCTTCAATGTATGTTTTAATTATTGTTTATAATTAAATATCTTGCACTGCAATAAATCCTTTTAGAAAGGTAACAGTAAATTTCCTCGATTGGTAGTGAATCCAAGAACGATTCACGGAAATGAGAGAAAGTGAGCAATTTAAAATGTACGTTTCTTATATCGACTTTTATGGTTGTTTTCGAGTATCAAAGTCGAATGGCAAACCGATTGGTGCTTGTGAATTCAAAATACAATGTGGTTTTGAGATCATAAAGCATTGAGTTTAAACGCTCAGCTTTACCAATGGTTAACAACCTAAAATCCTTTTTCCATTTAATTCTCGAATGAGTCTAGTTCCTAGACATTCGAATAGATCGATGCTTAGAGAACTTTAGAAGCTTCTGGTAAGATCATCTAGTTGAAACAGAATATTCAACATAAATTAAAATGGTAAAGAACCTTGTTGGTGACATTGGACATGTCTAACAAAGTATAAAAGTCAACACTAAAGAATTCAATTCTTAAGACTATAAGAAAGGGTACAAGAAATAGGAAAACGAGGAACAAATGAAAGGAATTTACGATTCCGTTTCTACCTATAAATTTATGTTTAAAGAGAAGTGACCTAGCAATCAAACTTCCTTGGTATCATATACCGCTTGAGGTTCTTACTTCGGTAATAACTCAAACAATGGAAGCTAGGATACACTAATGACCTACAAGTGGGAAATGAAGCATGGCAATGCTACATTAGTTGTAGGGTCATCTAGTTTGTTTTAAGTCCTTTCAAAGGCTGGAACTTAATGGCTATTTTGTTCCATAATCAGCATACCTAAATTTCTGCTTCAAACACAGAAAGACTCACATTCAGAAGAACAAAAACAATGCTTGTTTGTTTGTTTATTTGAATGAAATGGTCAATTACTGGTTGAGTCAATATGCTTGATTAAAACAAACAACTCTTTAAAGAACTTTACTAGGTTCAAATCAAACCCTTGATTTGAGTTTCATTAAATCTTTGGCATTGTTGCTTAGACCATATCAACAAGTTAACATTCATAAGCTCTATTTTGATGGACTTTTGAAAGTTGGTTGATTTCTAGATCAACTTAAGACAAGCTAGTCTTACTTGTTGAAAGTAACAAAGAATATGAACTATTGTTAGAACGCCTAGACGATAGAGTTCAAAGCTAAAGAAAGGTTTTATGACTTTATTATTTCACATGGATTTGAGTGAATATAGGTTTATTTACTCAAATGTGATATAAGTTGAATCTGTTTGGCTAGTTCAAAGATTCAGAAGTATAAAATCCACTCGGCAAGAAATCATAAAGATCTAGGTTAGATCATGTTGATGATTACTTGAGACCAAATATGATCATCAATGATTGTGTGTTGTAATTTCACAATCTAGCTCCATAAGATATGGCATATCTACGTTGGAATGATCGAAGTCAATTAGTACTTGATTCGATCAATGATGAATCATAAAGACTTTTCCTATAATTTCTAAAACAAAATGCTCAACTACCACCAAACTAAACCAAATTCGTCAAAGCTATTGAAAAGTAGTTTCAGGATATCTTTTCAATTATATATATCTAAAGAGTTGCTAAACTCAGTGGGAGCTTAGTGTTTGTTATTCAACAAACTAAGGCCCAAGTCTAGATATATGTTTCATTGTGATTTATTCAAATGAGACACAAGGGTATTGTTTCTACCACGAATTTTTGAGAACATAATGTTTGTTTGCTCGAAATAATGTCCTTTTGGAGATTCGTTTCCAAAATGACAAGTGGGAGAAAATAGACCTCGAAAATCTTCGAGGCGAACAACAAACATAAACGGACATTCCGGAGGCTTTTCGAAGTGCTTCAGAAAATCCGAACTTATTCTGTAAGGACTTTACAAGTGGCTTTAAAGAATAAACATCTCTTAGAAGACTTTACAAGTGCTTCAAGGAGAACAGAATATTCAAAGGACTTTCAAGTGGCTATTGATATTCTATTGTTTGATGTTCTATACCCTAGTAGGCATAGAGTTCAAGTCACTGGAACTATGAGATTCTTCTATTAGATAGTGAAGAAACATGGAGTTCAGGTCATTGAAGCTATGCGATTCTTCCATTAGATAGTGAAGAAACCTACAACTTGCAGTCAAACTATTATCATGTAGATTAATGAGTTTGTGACTTGTAAGAAAGCTATGACGAAACCCAGATTCCCTAAAATGGTTAGAGGCCATATATAGACTCAAATGTTTTAAATGGTTAGAGGCCATAAAACATACTCAATGTTTTGATGACAAAATTGAAATTTTGTTGATTTGCAAGAATAGTTTCACACCTATTGGTTGCAAGTTTGTTTTAAGGATAAAAACCATCAAACATGGAATTGTGTTCACACACAAAGCTAGATTAGTTGCTAAAGGTTACAAGCAAATTCATGGATTGTGTTGAAACCTCATGCAAAATCGTAATGCTTAAGTCTATAATTCAAGCAATGATTGCATATTGGTACATATGGCAATTGGATGACAAAACGTATTCCTCAATCAAATGATGGAATACAATATGTACATGGTATGTCATAGAGTTTGTGGATCCAAATAAATGCTTGAAAAGGAAAGCTAGCTTATAAAATCTAAGTACAGATTTAAGCAAGCAATTGGGAATTGGAACTGTATTTTAGTGAAACTAATAAGTATTTTAGTTTCATAAAATATACATGATTCTTATAGATATATAAGAAGTTTAGTGGGAGTACTTAAAACTTAATTGGTCCTATGTGTATCACACACATATCTCTCTATTGTGAAATAACATTCAAATGCTAATGACTTAGATTTGAAATTATTCATCAATAATGGACCATGGCGAAACTTAGTACATACTGGGTATTAAGATCTATTTACAAAGATCTTATGATATTATTTTGGATTAAGTAATGGCATTTACTAAATCAAACACGAAAGTCTCCATTGGAGATATTCGACCCATGTGAATAAATCTAAGTAAAGAATGTTTGAACTATGTATAAGCATTTACTAAGTTAAACATCAAAGAGTCTAAATGAGATTCTTAACCTATATTTAGCTGGATTCAGTATCTGCTGAAATTGAATAAGCTAAAGTTACATGAATAGAATTCAATTGGGAATTATTCTGCAAAAGAATTTATCATGTATGATATAATATGAGGATCGCCAAAAACGTATCGTATGACTTTAGCCATGACGAACATATACCAATCTCTATTGATCTAAGTGAAGATCAACTAGATTGAGATCAAGAATACTTATGGTACTTGAAAAGGTACATAGGAATAGTTCTTGATTCAAGGAAATAAAGATATGCTAAATATTGATGCTACACGCAGAAACACTGGCAAAGGATCAAGCAAGACCCCTTTGGAGTTAACCATTGACAAGGACGAGCTATAGAGCATCGTGTTTTGAAATGGCAACATGGGTTGGAGACCATGAGTTGTTGCGTGGGAAATTAAAATAATGATTTCTATGTTCTAAGATATAGTTGAGAGTATTCCACATATCTGTGAACTGCTTGGATAAGTAATTCCAAACAAAGCATCACTAGCAACCTATAAAGTTGAAGTAAAAGTAATTATTGCCTAAGAAGCAATAAAACAGGGTTGTTTAAAGTTCTTCACTGAACTTGGGTAGATCACCTATCTGCTGGCTTGATGATTCTTCATTGAAAAATGCGTAGAACCACTCTTGAAGCAAGAAAAACGTCTGCTAACTTGATGGTTCTTCATTGCAAAATGAGTAAAACCACCATCGAAGTAAGAAAGACTAGATCACATAATAAACAAACTCGAAAAGATCTTATCATCATATCTCGAAGAACATTCGATGAAAAGGATATTAAGATTGGCAAAGCATGATAACTAAACCTATGCAACAAGTGAGAAGCAACACTCACATTGTAGCACTGGAAATCAAGCATAGCTTTGAATTCCATGAACTGTTTTAGAAGATGGGTTTGAGGCCCATGCTTGTAAAACATTGGGGTTGAACATTTATCATATATGAAATGTATTTTCATATTCCATTTAATCTTGGTTTAGTATTAAATGATGAGTCCCTTCAATTTGACGATATATTCAAGATAGACTGTCAGGACCAGTCCTGTGACTAAGAAATGTCTATCAAGTGAACTTGAATGTCAAAGATTGAAAATGGTCCCTAATCGGAGTTTTCTATAAAATTGGACGCATAGAAAACGTTAGACGATTAGAATGCAAGATGACTAGTAGTTCTGTTTCTTGAACTATGTGGACATGGCAATGTCATAATCATTTGCATAGATACTTACTTTGGGAAGACTAGTATCGGACAAGACCTATGAAACTTTACTGTAAGAGATGAAAGTCTGTCATAAGTAAATTTCATTAAATTATTAGACACTAAATCCTCAATACCTGAGTGATTTGAGATTACTTGTTTGAGAACTGGTTGCTTTGACGTTGACCAACCGTCGCACCGTAAAAGGAGGCTATAAAGGCAACGCTCAGGTAATCACCTATCAAACGAAGTCTAATCTCAAGATCGCAAGATTGGGATTGTCCTCCCATAAATCGGGAAGAGATGCTTAAAAGTTGTACAAGGCCACTCGGAGAGCTAGAAACTGTGAAATGCATGGCCGTGCTCGGATGAATCATAGGCTATGATTATCTGTTTATTTGATCAGTTGAACTCTGAAACCGAGGAACACCTCTGGACATAATAAGGATGACAACTCTTACCTTATGTTCAAGAGCAAGCATCGAGCGACAAAGGAATTAGGAAATGCACACTTGTCCCTAAGGACAAGTGGGAGACTGAAGGAAATAATGCCCTTGGTCCAAGTATGCATTCTATGTTAAGTCTAATAAATGCGGTTCAGTATTAATTAACAAGTTAATAATTCAGTGAGATCAAGTGAGCTGAATGCCTAGCTAGAGGCCGCTTCAGTTCAAGTGGAATTAATGATATTAATCCACAGATTACTCTTGACTGAACCCGTAGGGTCACACAAATAGTACGTAAACGGATCAAGTATTTAATGGCATTAAATACTCCATCTATGAATATTCGGAATCGACGGATCTTGGTTTCAGTGGGAGCTAAGATCGTCACAGGCAAGAAATGAATACTCCGGAAACGATGATATTGCCGGAAACGGAAATATGGATCGTATCGGAAATATGAATATTATCCAAGTCGTAGATGTTGCCGGAAACGGAAACATGGTACGTATCGGAAAATATTATTGGAAATGGAAATATTACCAGAATCGGAAATATTGCCGGAAACGGAAATATTGTCAGAATCGGAAATATTACCGGAATCGGAAAATAATTCCGGAAACGGAAATATTAAATATTTGTTCGAAACGGAAATTAAATCCGGAATCGGAAATATTAAATATTGTTCGTATCGGAAATAAATTCCGGAACTGGAAATTTAATCGGAAGCGTATCGTACGAATTAGCATCGGACGAGGCTTGCCGGACGAAGGCCCAGCACGAAGCCGGGGCCAATCGCCCAGCAAGCATGCGCGCCACAAGCCCAGCCAAGGCAGCGCCCAGGCCTACCGCAAGGCAGGCCCAGCGCGCGCCAAGGGCCACGGATGCGTGGGCCGTGCTGCGCGGGCTGCTGCTCGCACGCGCATGGGCAGCCCTTGTGGCTGCCGTGTGTGTGTGAGTTTGTGCTCATGCGTGATTCCTGAATCTACAAGAGTCAGTGTATGATTAAATTTCTATTCCTAATTGGATAAATTAATTAAATAGAATTCATGTAGGATTCTAATTTCAATTAATTCGTATCCTACTAGGATTACGATTCCTTTTCCATAACTCTATAAATAAAGGCCTAGGGGTCATAATTTATACACAAGTTTCAAAGTATTCAAAAGTGAGTTTTTTGAGAGAAAATTAAAACACACATCTTGCTCATAAAGTGCCGAAATTTTCTAGTACCTTAAGGGCGATTCTAGTTGGTCAATCTTAAGGCGGATCCGGACGTGCTGTGGACTATCTACGGAGGGACGACACTTGGAGTCCTAAAAGACTTGTTCTTGTTCGGTTCGGGCGCAGCTAGGGAGGGCACGCAACAAAGAGTATGCATCTAAATTATGCTATATGATTATGTGTAAATAATATGTTGTCCTGGGTTAATGGTTGTTTCCGCATGATCTATGTAGTGTCATATGTATCATAACCTAACAAATTTTAGTTTTCTTAACTGTTAGAAATATACAAAGTTCTCATATATCATACGCACATTAATTATACGGGTGCATGTGCTAATTGTATCGCTATTTGACGTCCGCGTACGCAAAAAATATCCCCATTTTGAACATGAAATGACACATTTACCCCATAAAAATATTACCCTCCCTTCATTTTTTTACCCATCTCTCACCCCTCCCCCACCGGCAAGCTGTTCCTTCTCCTCGCCAGTAACCATAAATTCCAACGATTTTTTTAACAATTTCGTTGGAAAACGTAAGTAAACTACCATTTCTTGTTGGAACATAAGTATACTACAAATTTTTCGCCGGAAAACGTTAGTAAAGAGAGGCGGAGCTGGAGCCACCACCTCTCTCATCACTTGAGCTGACAAAAACACCACCACTCATCACTTGATCTCACAAAGTGAACAACACCCCATCACTTTAGCTAGTGTCGGCAAATGGAACACTCTTCGTTACAGGAACGGTCGTCGGAGGTGAAAAAATGAAATAATTACTTTACCACCCAGCCGCATGCAATTTGCTTGGAACTCATGGCTTTCGCGCACAGAAATTGCTTGGCAGCAATAGCTATTGTGCAGATCTAGCGCTTGGAAGCCATGACAACCAAGCATGAAATTTGCTTGGAAGCCATGGCTACCGCGTAGATCTAATATTTGGAAGCCATGACAACCAAGCACGAAATTCACTTGGTAGCCATGGCAACCATTTGGCATTGTCGCACTACCTATAGCTACTCTCTCCGTCCCATTTTTTTTTTCTTTACGCTTGGTATCATACACGCGATTTAACAAATAATTAATGTGGATAAAAATTCTCTTTTTGTTTAACTTAAACAATGCACTTATATTTATTAATAATATTTTCACTTTTATCAAAGAATTTACAATGGAAAATGATAAAGATTAATATTCCAATGGAAAAGTGTGATAGATTTAAAGATTAAAATGTCCCAATGAATATGATTGGTTGAAAAATCAATAATCATTTGACACAATTTTGATAGAATATTACAGACTTTTATGCTACAATATAAAAATGAGAGATTCTAATTGTTAAGGTTAAAATGGGACACTTAAAACGAAAAGCGTAAAGAATAAATCTGTACGGAAGAAGTATAACGGATTAAAAGTCAAACAACTTTGTTTAATGTCCCAAAAAACTCCTCAAACCCTCAAATGCGAATTCTTGTAGTAGTTTAATTTCTAGAATGAGAAACAAAGATTTAGCAAGAAATGGAAACTCATGATCGCTCTAATGGCATGTACCCCACCACCAGCCGTCGCAGGTTAAGCCACGGCAACACGGCCAATACCCCGTGAAAAAGCCACAACTCTTTCCAACTCCAGGGCACCATGAGCAAGTGCTATAGAGCAAACTCCAAACACATTCGGAATTTGGGCAACAATCTTCATCCTTCTTGCAAAAATCACGAACACCTTTGCACCCGAGTCCTTCCTCTGTTGGGGTTGAGTCCGATTCAAGCATGATATTCGAGATCGGAAATTTGTCAACAAATTCATCTGCCGCCGAAGCAGTGATGAAAACTATTACAAGGATAGCAATAATAGTAAGCAAAACATCAGCCTCAACATATTTCTTGGACTTCATTTTTGTTACTATGGTATTTTTGGCCAGTTTTGGTGCTCCATAGATGAAAACCCATTTATAATAATTCACTTCGATTAATGAAGTCAATGTCCAAGGTAATTTAATGACATCTTTTAATTAGTAGTAATTAATAATGGATCTAATATACATAATTTTTAAGGTGTCTAAGATTGGATCAGATGGAGTATTATATGTTTGAGTACTTTGACCTTCACTATAAAGTCATTAATAATAGTTACAAACTATTTAATTTAAGTGTTGAACATATATTCGTGTTCACCATGACGAGGCCATCCACCAATACACCAATGCGGAATATTTTTTTGTCTTTTTGTTTGCAAATGAACCAAAAGGTCAAGTGTCACATTGCAATTTTGTCTTTTCTTATGTTAAATACGGGCCTGGGCCGCACCCGCCACCAAGAGAGAGAGTCCATTTAACAAGTCCAAAGGAGGTTTCACCTTAAATTCATATGACAATAAGGGTAGTAGCCCCTTGGCCTTATTAAGTGATTAGCTCTCTCATCTTTTATCAATATGGGACTGTCACACGTGATGTTTCATGGATCAAATCTTAACATGTTAGAAAACTTAGAACCTAGCAAGGTCGCAATTTGATTAGCTTGTTGAGAAATGGGAATGGACTTTCAACATAATACTTCGTGTCAAGCAACACTCTTCGAAAATTGATTTAGGCTATGTTTTGCAAAATTAATTGAAACGAGACTGAAACTGATAAGATAGTAACTGAAATAGATAAGGTACTGAAACTGATAAGTTAGCTGATTAGATAAATTGTTTGGTAAAACTGATTATTTAAGATTTTGATTGTTAATTAACATTTATACTCCATATATTCTATATACTTCTATGTCAACATTACTTTTTTTAAGTCATTGATCTTGTCACATAGGATGGGCTATTAAACACTAGTATTTTATGCACGCGATGCGTGCGTGAATTTTAGAAATTTTATTGTGCTTAGTATTTCATGCACGTGATGCGTGCGGAATTTTATAATCATTTGTGGGATTAAATTTAAATGCTAACGTTTCCAATCATTTGTTCTAATTTTTCTCTTTTCAATATTCTTTTTTAAAAATCAGTAACAAACTAGAAAATTAAAATGATAGTGTGTATCCTTTCATGTTAGAGAACTTGGATAACCCAAATTACTTTCAAGAGAGAGATATTCTTGCTCCAACAAATGAATGTGTGCATGTGGTTAATGAGCATTTACTGTCCATGATTCCAGGCGAGGAAAAAATATATCTTATCTCAAATAGTATTTGCGCATCAGATAGAAATATAAGAGGCAATCAAGAGTTATATACAACAGATTTTTTGAACAGCATCAAAAGTTCTGGTCTGCCAAATCATACCCTAAAACTGAAGGTTGGTGTCCCAGTTATGCTACTTAGGAATATAGACCAACCTAATGGTCTATGCAATGGCACAAGATTAGTAATTACTCAGTTGGGTAGCCACATAATCGAGGCTAAAATTATATCGGGAAACAACATTGGTATGAAAGTGTTTGTTCCTCGCCTGCTCTTAACCCCATCGGACATAAAATTGCCTTTCAAGTTTTAACGAAGACAATATCCATTGGTTGTTTGTTTTGCTATGACGATTAACAAAAGTCAAGGGCAGTCTCTCACACACATTGGTCTATATCTTCCAAGGCCAGTATTTAGCCATGGCCAACTTTACGTCGTCGCAATCTCAAGAGTTATAAGGAAAAGTGGATTGAAGGTGTTGATTTGTGATAAGGATGGCCAGACATATAATACTACCCAAAATGTAGTATACAAAGAAGTGTTCAAGAATTTAGCGTAATGAGGTAATTTCAACTAATTCTTATACTAAAATAACTACATATTTTTAGATACACAGTTTTAATGGAATATACTCTGTCCTAATGGATTTCCCTCTGATTTCTGCTTCTCCCGGTGCTCCAGTTCCAGATCCAGATCCAGGTACTGTAGGTCATTATCCTTTCTTTTCTGGTTTCATGAAACCTCACTACCAAATCAAATAAGCTGAAATATCTTTGTTTCAAGTTTCTGTCCTTGGCTAATATATTAGTGACTAATTAATTTGATAAATGTTAATTGATACTCCGTCCTCCTAATTGCAGATATATTATAAGACAAGAAAATTCAGGAGGCAAAGTGGACACTTATAGTAATTCTTTGTGTACCTTCAATTGTTTTTCTATCTTTATTATGCTTTATGTTTTAGTTGAAACACAGTAACTGCAACTCACATGATTGATAGCGTACCTTAATTAATTTCAGTTGATCTTTTTCACGATTAAACTGTAAGATTAATGCATGCATGCTCAAACTTAAATCAGATTGGTCTCTAGATTGAATAATAAAATCAGATAACTTACAGAAATATGTGAAGAACCCCCGTTATTGATGTACCCTAGACACAAAGATCGTTTAACACGTCTTGCATTCATTTTAACAGAAGCTACTCATGCAAATGCAGTACAACGTAACCAGAGTGCCAGACACCCAAAGTTGAACAAATGTTCAAAAACCAATTTCGACACCAAGCATTTGTAAGTGAATTTGCAAGAAGGACACAAAATGCAGCTCAATACGTTCACATCTATTGAAGAAAAATCTTACCACATTCATTGCATAGCTATCCAAGAATTCGAATGCTGACAAGACCAAGTTTCCTTCTGGCTTCAATTAAAAGTTTCTGTATACAATAAATAGGCAGAATTAAATGGTTTAATTTAAATACTTGTTAAACATCCATGCCAACTGCAACAGTAAACAAGCTGATGAGCTTAAACTTAGAAGCATCAGTAACACGCTAGATTAGGATGCGAGATCAAATGAATTACTGCATCAAATACGTACCTTATCAAAACTCTATTGCTATATAGGCATAGGAAGATGAATAACCACCTTGGAGATCTCGCGCTACCTAAAAGTTAAATGAATGACAACAAACATTCAAACAAGCTACACCTCAATTTTTAGATAGAGAAAATACTCTATGTCATTAAACATATTCTTGAGCAGGATGCAATTTTCTATAAGCTACGTTGATACCAGACACTCACATAGTTGAAGAATCAAATGAACTATGTTATGAGAGTCGGGTTCTACAACCGTATTTTCCCGACCAATACCAACTTATTCAGGTATTGGTTGTGAGAGAAAACACGATTTACACATAAGGCCATGCTAGAGTTCCACTCACAGTGGAATGTATGGAGTCGATCAAACTTGAGGCTTGGGCAACTGAAAATAGCATCCAAGTCATTTTCAGTTGACACAACCACCTTCAGCTTCTCCAAAGTCATGCTCAGTTTTGGCATCTCTCTTGAGAACCAATCACCCCCTACACATTTTACACCCCAGAGTATTGACACTCAAGCTTCACTACAGTCCACTTTAATTAATTTCTCATGCTAAACAAACTATTAATTTAAACCCCTAGACCAACATGACGTAATTTGAGTCACAAACTTGGGTACTAGGCTAACGATACAGATAATCATGCTATACATGAATCGAGGTTAATTAGCAATTACTTTCAGGAAAATCAGAAAATACGAAAAGCTGATATTAGAATCAACAACAACAACACATTTTCATCAGAATGACCTTCCAAGGTACTTGCAGGGTTATATTATCAGTTACCTGCACATAATCATCATAATCAACAACAGGGAAGCCATGACTATTCGGCCAACTCTTCCTCACCCGATCAGCCACCTCCGCCATTTACCAGCGGCGTCTTCCCAATCACCTCGCCCACCCCCACCGCCGCTGGTGTCACCACCGCTGTTTTAATCGAAACAATTGACATGACCCGATTCTTTCAATAAGATGACCGATAACCATTGGTGTCACCACCTTTGTATTAGGAACAAATTTGAATGCCATAAAAGTCGAAATCAAGTGGGAATTGATCCAAATGAAATAAAACAATTAATAAGACTATTCTATCAATATATTTTCAAAGATCCAGAATATATTCATGAACTTTTTTCGATCAAACTATTTTCAAAAACATTCGTTCATTTCAATTCTCAAAATTGTTTTTTCAACCAAAATTGTATTATACTAACCTGGAAGACATTAGGAGGAAGAGCGACGCATATGGTGAACGATTTCTACGCAATACACTAAATCAACTTCAAAATTTGGAAAGTGTGAAAGATTTATTTGGAGTTTTTTATTGGATTACCAAAACAGTTTTGTAAAATCTTGATCAAAATTTTGGAAGGTGCGAAAGAAATCTTGCAAACCTACAAATTTAGGCCTAATTTACTTTGTCTTTTGGTTTGGCTTCAAACGATCTGGGTTTTTTTTTTGGCATGGGTTTTAGGCGGCGGAATAGAGGAGAAAATTGCTTTCTCAAGGTTCAAGAATATTGTCTTAGTAAATTACGAGATTATAATATTGTCTTAATATTATAAGTGCAACGTGCTTTTACAAAAAAAAAATTGTGTTTTTCCTTTGCCAAACTGTATATCCATGTTTAGTATAAAAATTAAAATTGTTTCTTATTCATGTATATATTCATATTAATTTTTTTTGGTGTTTTGTTAAAAAAAAAAGTGGGGAGGGCAGACAGACAGAGGACTGCACCCCGTATATATTCATATTATTAGTAGATAGATTGTTCACTTATGCACCGTAAGAACAATGGAAAATAATAATTATATCGTAAGAACAATGGAAATTAATAATAATACGAAGTATTTGAAAAACGGAATATTATTGGTACATAATAGATGGATACGAATTATTTAAAAAATATATATTTATAACATATCAATAATTTTGAATAACCGTGCATGGTACGAGTCCTATACTAGTAACTTTTATTTTTTTTGTTTGCAAATGAACCAAAAGGTCAAGTGTCACATTGCAATATTTTTTGTTTTATTTTGTCTTTTGTTAGAAACTAGCAAGGTCGCAATTTGATTAGCTTGTTGAGAAATGAGAATGGACTTTCAACATAATACTTCGTGTCAAGCAACACTCTTCGAAAATTGATTTAGGCTATGTTTTGCAAAATTAATTGAAACGAGACTGAAACTGATAAGATAGCAACTGAAATAGATAAGGTACTGAAACTGATAAGTTAGCTGATTAGATAAATTGTTTGGTAAAACTGATTATTTAAGATATTGATTGTTAGTTAACATTTATACTCCATATATTTTATATACTTCTATGTCAACATTACTTTTTTTAAGTCATTGATCTTGTCACATAGGATGGGCTATTAAACACTAGTATTTTATGCACGCGATGCGTGCGTGAATTTTAGAAATTTTATTGTGCCTAGTATTTCATGCACGTGATTCGCGCGGAATTTTACAATCATTTGTGGGATTAAATTTAAACGCTAATGTTTCCAATAATTTGTTCCAATTTTTCTCTTTTCAATATTCTTTTTTAAAAATCAGTAACAAACTCAAAAATTAAAAACCACGCCCTGTACGAAGTATATTGGAGAGTGAATAATGTAATTTATTCACTAATTAATTTTTTTCTTTTTAAAATTCTATTTTTAAATTTTTATTTTTATTTATTTAGATTAAAACATCTCTATTAGCCAACCACACGCAGGCCGCAGCCTGAAGGAAATAATGCCCTTGGTCCAAGTATGCATTCTATGTTAAGTCTAATAAATGCGGTTCAGTATTAATTAACAAGTTAATAATTCAGTGAGATCAAGTGAGCTGAATGCCTAGCTAGAGGCCGCTTCAGTTCAAGTGGAATTAATGATATTAATCCACAGCTTACTCTTGACTGAACCCGTAGGGTCACACAAATAGTACGTAAACGGATCAAGTATTTAATGGCATTAAATACTCCATCTATGAATATTCGGAACCGACGGATCTTGGTTTCAGTGGGAGCTAAGATCGTCACAGGCAAGAAATGAATACTCCAGAAACGATGATATTGCCGGAAACGGAAATATGGATCGTATCGGAAATACGAATATTATCCAAGTCGTAGATGTTGCCGGAAACGGAAACATGGTACGTATCGGAAAATATTATTGGAAATGGAAATATTACCAGAATCGGAAATATTACCGGAAACGGAAATATTGTCAGAATCGGAAATATTGCCGGAATCGGAAAATAATTCCGGAAACGGAAATATTAAATATTTGTTCGAAACGGAAATTAATTCCGGAATCGGAAATGTTAAATATTGTTCGTATCGGAAATAGATTCCGGAAATGGAAATTTAATCGGAAGCGTATCGTACGAATTAGCATCGGACGAGGCTTGCCGGACGAAGGCCCAGCACAAAGCCGGGGCCATCGCCCAGCAAGCATGCGCGCCACAAGCCCAGCCAAGGCAGCGGCCAGGCCTACCGCAAGGCAGGCCCAGCGCGCGCCAAGGGCCACGGCTGCGTGGGCCGTGCTGCGCGGGCTGCTGCTCGCACGCGCATGGGCAGCCCTTGTGGCTGCCGTGTGTGTGTGAGTTTGTGCTCATGCGTGATTCCTGAATCTACAAGAGTCAGTGTATGATTAAATTTCTATTCCTAATTGGATAAATTAATTAAATAGAATTCATGTAGAATTCTAATTCCAATTAATTCGCATCCTACTAGGATTACGATTCCTTTTCCATAACTCTATAAATAAAGGCCTAGGGGTCATAATTTATACACAAGTTTCAAAGTATTCAAAAGTGAGTTTTTGAGAGAAAATTAAAACACACACCTTGCTCAAAAGTGCCGAAATTTTCTAGTACCTTAAGGGCGATTCTAGTTGGTCAATCTTAAGGCGGATCCGGACGTGCTGTGGACTATCTACGGAGGGACGACACTTGGAGTCCTAAAAGACTTGTTCTTGTTCGGTTCGGGCGCAGCTAGGGAGGGCACGCAACAAAGAGTATGCATCTAAATTATGCTATATGATTATGTGTAAATAATATGTTGTCCTGGGTTAATGGTTGTTTCCGCATGATCTATGTAATGTCATATGTATCATAACCTAACACAGCCCAAATATATAATCCGGCCCAGTCTCTTTCGTTTGATTTCGTTTAAAACTAAGGAGTAACAGGTTTCTTCTAAACCTATTTCAATTTGTTCTATCCGCCTCTCTCCTCTCTCTCCTAACCCTATTTGGTTTTGTTTCTGATCTCTCTCCTTTCTCTCTCCTAATTTGTCGCTTTCCTTCCACTACTAGAATTTATGCTTTTAACGACCAATAAATAACGACGTGAACAGAAAATTATCGTTAATATAGCCAAAATATTTTTCCTGTTACGCGCGGGTCATCTCGAATTTCTAAACATTTAAACAAAAAAAATTGGGCGGATATTTTTCATCTTTGTCCGTCGTTAATGTCTGGACTTCAAAGCACTTATAAAATTCTACTAAATCCTCTCCAAAACCTAAGATTGAAAAGATGAAACCCTCAAAAAGTTCAACTGGAGGCCATGGCTGGAGTCCATTTAGAAGTACAAACCAGGTATTTCACTCTTCTTGTCTCTCTCGTTAATTTTCTCTCTCAATGTAGTCGAATTCTTAAAAAGTTGATTGCCAATTTCTGTAATTTATTCCATTCAATGTGGATTATCAAGTTTTGTACAATTTGATTTATAAATGATGAAAAATGCTTTGTGAACTTTTGACGATCTCCAGTTGATTTAACGATTTATTGATTGAGGGAGACTGGATTAATTTCATTAATCCATTCGAATATAAAACTATAACTGAAGTGCTATGATTAAGGGAATGTTTCTGGAACCTTAGAAAATCATTGATTTGGAATTCAACCCCTTGTTCATCAATTTTAGAATTTCGCTGCGATTGTATCTTTTTTCCAGCGGAAAATTTCTCGATTACATATTCTACCATTGACCATAAATTCCAGGAGCGTCCCTCTGATGATCAACAGCGTATCCTTCTCTCCCTTTTTCTTGGTTGTTTATTTTACTGTTTTTTATTTGATCAATATTTTACAATTTAGATGAGTCATTAATTCTTCTTAATCAATTAACAGGGTGATTATAATGGTGATTGAATGGTTTGTTATGGTCTATTGCAAGTTTGTGGTCCTCTGTAGCAAATTATCACTCCCTCGGTTTGGAAATAATTGTCACATTGTGTAAATAACTTATCACTATGAATATGGGAAATTATTTCTAGATAATTCTTTGTTATAGTTAGATCATTCTTGTACTCCAGTTGGGTAGTTTTGGGGAAGCCAGTCACGTGTTGGTATGCTGTATTGAGTATTCCATTGTATGTTAGGAAAGGTAACATTTTTGTTTGTACATCCTAGAGTAGTATATACATGACCATTATTTTTGGATGGAGGGAGTGATAGAAATATGTGAGGTTTTAATCTTTTAGGCAAGTGAGCCTTGTGTGGAACCTGTTTTCATAATTTGAATTATACATAGCTTTTGAGATATGATTGGGTGTATTGTGGTTAGTTATAACTTATATACTGTAATTTTCATTCTGGTGCTTATATTCAGGTTCAATGTCTGTTGGCTGGTTGCACACTAAGTGTCTATGCTTTACAACCTAGATACAGATCAGAAAAAAAGTAACAACTTACTGTTTAATTGAGTAGTCGATCGGATCTTTATATCATGTTGCAGTTCTGCTGATCACATGTTTGAAATTTAGTGTTTGCTACTAGCTCGTATTACTTTCAAATTATGCCGGATTGAATGTGATCGCAAGAAAGTTTCTTTTAGTCATAATTATTTACAGGCCTGTTAGATTACAAGCCTGTGAATTATTAAGTTTTGCCTAGAAAATGGCATCCCAAATATTGTTGCAGGCTTGTAAAAAACTGCTTCTGGGGGTATGGCTTGTACGAGCTTAAGTGCACAAGCATAAAAGCGAATAGATAACATCAGGTGTGACCATGTTAGGGTATATATTACTAGTATATGATTTTTTGGTTTCAATTTCTTATTTAACGACGAAAATGGAGGCTTTTAACGACGAAATTGTTCGTCGTTAAATGTCCTTTTTCTAGTAGTGTTCATTTGTCTCCTAAAAAAATGGCTTCAGATACATACTCATTCCATTTATTTGAATATCTCAGCAAAATAAAAGGGCGAAAACCTTCAGAATAATGAATGCCATGAAGATCTTACGCATAACTCTCTCGCCTATTTTACACAGGTATTTTAGGGTTTTATCAATTCATGTTTTTGGGTTTATAATCTGGATTTTATTCATGCCGAATAACGATTTGTTGCTTAATTTTTGTTGTATTTCGTTTTCTTTATTATTGGTTAACAATTTTTTTTTTATTTGCATGTGGTCTCCCTCCATGAGTTGGAGAGAGAGATGCAGGAGCGGTGAGCGACATGACGGCGAGGCGGTGTTGAGGCGCGAAAAGCGGTGGTCGAGGCGCTGCCCGAGGCGATGTGCAAGGCGATAGGTATTTTTCTACATTATTATTATTGTCGTTATTAGATCAGTTTGATTTGTGTATGTTTCTGATAGATTTGATTTGTGTGTCTCTGATGTGGGTTTTCAAGCTAATTAGAGTTCAAAATTCAGGGTTTTTCTACATGATTTTTTTTCTTTATCTTCATTTTTTGCTGATCTGGATGCTGAGAATTTTGGTTATTTTTTCACGTTTATTTGACCATTTTAGTTTTTTTAAGATCTAAAATTAAATAAATTTTGGTTTTTTGGCCTAACCTACTTTTTTTGGGTTTGTGTATTTGTGTAGTAATAATATCATGTTATTTCCAAATAATTCTGATATGTGTATTTTTGGGTCTGTGTATTTCCAAAGAATTGTAGAAATCATGCTACTTTTTTTGGGTCTGTGTATTTGTGTAGCATGATTTTTACAATTCTTTGGAAATAACATGATATAATTTTTCACTCTATCTCTTGATTTTGATTGTGGAATTGTTGAATTTCATGGAAAATAGTGTTTTCTATGATAATTTTCTCAAAATTTCTTTGGGAATCATTTCAAATGAATTTAATTGTTTTTTTAAACAGTTTAACTTGGGGTTTTTTGGATTTAGCAAAAAAGTGTATCTTTTCTTGCTATTTTGTTTGATTTCCTGCTGATTTTGTGCAAATAGAAAATGATTCTCTGTTTCATGCTATTCTGCATGCTATTATGTTTGATTTCTTTTGTTCGTGTTTTTGATCGTGGAGTTGTTGAATTTCACTTTAAAACAGCATCTTGTATGTTGTTATTGTGATTTTGTGGTCTATTATGTTATGCTGAAATTGGTTTTTGGTCGAAATGTCCTCAATTTTTGGAGTTGAATGTTGGGATTTCAACATTATACTGAAAATCAGTGTCAGTGATTGTATGGGATTTCACTGTTCTCTGTGTTAGTAATGTGTTAGTAATGTGTTTCTTTGTGATGATTTATTGACTCGTGCTTTAGTTTTTTACATGAACCAGTTTAAATTGGTGTGGGTTGTTGGTAGAAATGTTTTAGAACCTAATAAAATCTGAAATAAAAACCAAATAAATAACAACTTATGTAGACTAAAAGCATGAACATTAATCATTAATTAATAGTTAATTAAAATCAGTAAAATCATGCAAATTACTATTTTGTTTAAGAGATTGGTGCAATTGGCGAACTTAACACCCAAATGAAAATCGAACTTGAAACTGTAACTCTAATCTGAAAAAACCAAAAGTATATTTCAGATTTCTTGATTGATGTAGATTTACATTTTTTCATGCTTTTAATCAATAAAATCTGAAGTAATTACTTTTAATCAAGTAAAAGCTAATCAAGCAATTTACATTTGCTGGTGAATGATATTTTGTTTTTAATGGGGGCACGCGATCGATTTACATAATTCATGTTTTTTATGCTCACCAATGTATACTCACCAAATTATTAGCAACAAACGATGAAATTATAATTATCACCAAATTATCAGCAATAATAATCAGCAAATTATATCACCAATGTAAAATATTCTCTTTTAATAAACAATAATTACTTTTATTTAATTTAAAAACTAATCAAGTAATTTGAATTAATGTTGAAAAGTAATTATTAAGAAAATACTTTGTAATGGACTGATTTTTTCAAGTAATTAAAGAAATTAAAATCAAATAAGACACGATTTAATTAATTAAATTCTGAGTCGATTTATCAGCATGAATTCAAGTCTGAAATAATTAATTAAATTAGGTTAAAAGCATGGCTATTACTATTATTTTTGTTTGATTGGCACATACCGTATGTTGTTCGTTATTTGATCCCGTTATGAAGTTTTAACTCAACTTAAAATCTGCATAAAAACCAATCCAAGTCGATTATTTTCTGATTCATAATTGTAATAACACAAATGTAAACAGAAATTCGTAATTTTTCCAAACATGATTTTAACATAAAAAAATATAAGAGATTATTTAATTAAAAGCATAAATTAAAATTTGAAATAATTTATAATTAAAATTAATAGAAGCATGAAAGTTACATACCTTGTATTTTGAAATCTGCAATTAGAGTTTAAAAAATATAAGAGATATTAAAGCATTAATTAAAATGTGAAATAGTTAATTGGAACTCATAAAAGAAACTTACATACCTTGTGTTTTCAAATCTGCAAAATAAATTAACGAAATTATATAAGTTAGACCGATTTAATTATAATGACAGAAATATTATAAATAGAATTATTAGAGATTTATAATTCTCTCAAAAACCCTATAAACATAAAAAAAATATGAGATTATTTAATTAAAAGCGTGAATTAAAATTTGAAATAATTAATTTAAATTCATAAAAGTGTGAAAGTTACATACCTAGCTTGTATTTTGAAATATGCAACATTAAACAAACATGAATTAAAATGTGTATTATTTTCTAAAAAACATGGTTTTAACATAAAAAAATGTAAGAGATTGTTTCATTCAAAGCATGAATTAAAATGTGAAATAATTAATTGAAATTCATTAAAGCATGAAAATTACATACCTTGTATTTTCAAATCTGCAAAATAAATGAAAGAAATTATATAATTTAGACCGATTTAATTCACGAATCATTATTAATTAAAAATTGTTTAATTTATGTTATGCATACTATAATTCCATGTATTTTATGCATATTACAATTTTATTGGCCTTATCCTTGTTGGTTATGCATTAATATTCACGAATCTATATTGAAAGTGTTATTTTTTTTATTTTTTCTTGCAAGGATTCGTGAGAAAAGTATACTTACTTGTATGGGATCAACTTCAAGAACGGTGATATAGTTCTTCTGAGAATCACACTTTGCGAATGATTCTTCTTCTTCTTCTGAGAATCAGTGCTGAAGAACGTTGTTTTTCAGTTCTTGTTTTTGGGGTTTTTTTGTTCTTTGCAGATTTTGGAGATTTTTACTGTTTTTTTGTTTTAATATGTAAATTTGTTTTAATTTGGCAATTAGAATAAGCTGTAATAATTTGTAATAATTTCTTTCCGAATGTTTATTTTATTTCCTGATTTAAGTAATCAATCAACCCTAATTGTGGTAATTGACATGCATAGATATTATTCTGTGGGTACAATGAATGGGCCATTAATGTGTTGGGTGTTAGAAACTGGTAGGTTCTGGCATACACTGTTAAACAGTGAAGGGTGTTTTTGTAATTTTATTGGGGGACACGAAAAGTTAAGTTACAAAAAAGACCTCAGGAGCTGGCTTATATAATAGAGATTATTGTTGTATTGAATACTCTTGTAACAATCCGTAACAAGGCAAGATGGAGGTAATGAAGAATGTCAAAAGTAATAAATTAACCGTATTATTTGAAAGAATCAAAGTCATAATTTGCTAATAGCATGTCAAAACAAATGTCAAAGTGTTGCATGACGGTCAAGTAATCCATATACGCCGTATATAGTTGGAGTCAGATATCACTGTGTGATGATGCAGCCATGTCATGAAAGGTGATGATTTCATATCGTCACTCCATATTAAGCGCATTTCAGCTACTGAATTCCAAACATTACTTTGAGTAACGTTCTTATTTCAGTCCAATTCACCACCTAAAATATCATTTCAGCTCTCTACCAAATACTTTTAAAAGGATAAGTTAATAAAAATTTCAGGTAGCTGGTAATTTCAGGTGATTGAAATGAGTTACCAAACAGAGTCTTAGACTACTCCGTCCGTTTTTTTCTATGCACGTGATTTAACGATTAAATAATGTCGATTGGTATTCCATTTATTTTTTATTGAAACAGTGCAAATTACGTCTATTTATAATATTTTCACTTTTATCCAACATCTGACATTGTAAAAGTGTGAAACGTCTAAGCCCTTATGGAAAATTTTAAGAGATTAAATACCCCCATAAATTTAATTGATTAAAATAATTAATTGGCACAATTTTTGACAGAACACTAATGACATTTATGTGATAATGTAAAATAAAATATTCTAAACGTAAATAATAAAATGGGACTCCCTAAACGAAATACGTGAAAAATAAAATTGGACGGATGAAGTATATACGGACAAATGTGAATGATATAAAAATTTATACACCTGAAAGAACACATTTTCGTAGGCCAGTAATTAAAGAATATGAGTAATACTACATCTGTTTCAAAATGATCTTTGCACTTTCTGTTTTTATTCTGTTTCAAAATGATCTTTACACGTTTTCGTTTTAGTCCATTTCATAAAGTGTTTTAAATTGTGTGCTATATACCATTTTTTGACATGAAAATATATTATCTTACCCTTCTTATCCCACAACATTTAAAAATTTCCATTCAATTTCTTTCCTTTATTTGTTTTTTTTTCTTTACACTCACCCACCATTTTACACATTTATCTTACTTTATCCATATTTTATTATATTTACCCACTTTTTACACATATTTCCTCTTTTATCTTAACATTTGTCCAAATATTAATCATAAAGATCATTTTGAAATGGAGTTAGTATATGGCAATACGATATAAAAAAAATACGAGGACGTATTACTTTTGTTTTTCCTATTGATATAAATTAAAACATATCTCATGTTATTATATATAATGTCACTAGTCTTATATGCACGCGATGCGTGCGAATATAAAAACAAATTTGATCCCCTTGAACAAACATACTTTAAAATCAAGATCAAATCATTAATATTAACAAATAACACAAAAATTTCAGAATTCTTTTGTTTTACCTTAAAAGAATTATGACTTTTAAAGGACATACAATTAATGGAACACACTCTAGAATCTAAATACTCCGTTTGGAGCGAGCAGTCTTGCACATTTATTTTACTCAAATTGGAGGAAATGGAATCGTTTAACTAAACCTGAAATACAAAAGATCTAAGGTTTACCATACATGTAAAACATCATCAACCAGCTAGACAATACTAATCCCTTCATAACAACCATGCAATTATAAGTTTAAGTAGAAGCGGCGGCTGCTTTAAGCCTAGCAAAAATGATATTGGCAAACTCAGCAAACTTAGCAGTCTTAGGCATGTAATCCTTCACAGAATCATCAGCACAGAACTTGTCAGCCCAGGCTAGGAGGTTAGACGTCTTCTCCTTGTCCAGCAACTCAATATTAATTGTTTGTCTTTTCAGTGACGGGCAACCATCCCAAGTAGCTCCCAAAGGAGATGTCAAGGTAGCCAATACTATCACCCCCGAAAAAGGGACTTCCCTTAGCTGCATTTGACAAAGGCATCCTCAATCAATGACAACCCTTGTATTGTTTCCTCTAAAGCTACTGCTTTTGCTACCTCTGTTTGTGCCTTTGTTGTTCTTTGTAAACTTGGGAACCACTGCATTTTATTTTTTTTGAACAATTAACACAAACATTTAGTGTTTAATACAAACGTTCAAAATTCGACACTAATTAACCAGCTGAATCATAACTAATGGATTGTGTCGAGCTTCCTAAAATAGAATGATGTAGTGCATCAATGATCTCTAGAGCAATTGAATAGTGCACGCAACATCAAGTTGTATGGAATTATGAAATTATTATGGTAATTTTCTCTTTTCAAAATAACAAATTAGTTTTCTCAAAATTAACCAAACTGAAACTTCTAAAACAACAGAAAGTATACCTTATTAATTTTCGGACGACCTTCCGCCTTAGGATCCAGTAATGCCTTCCTGTCTTTATCGAGCTTCAACATAGTCACAACCATATTAGAAGGGTGAATTCCAACATTAAAATTCCAACTTTTAGCCGCTTCGGCGAAACCCGAGGAGAAGAATCGAAATCATCTGAACAACAAAAACAACGTTAAAAGTCACATAAATTTGAGAAGGAGAGATAAAATTGTGGAATGAGGGTTGAGAAATCTTCAAGGTCAACAAAAAAAATAGGGTTGAACTCGGCTATAATCGACCAAAGGTTCAAGTTTTTCATCTGAATCCCCCTTTTATTTGAATTAATCAATTAGAAATTTGTAATCAAATGTGATATTATATTAAGAATGGAGGGGTAAATTGCAATTGGAATTGTAAAATACTCACAATTATTGATTTGGAAACTTCTACTTTCTAGATTTGTGCAGAGCTGCAACGAAACAATCAACAACAACCAGCAGCACAACCAAGGGTTAATGCATTACCACATATACTTTTGTACAAATAAGTAGAGAAAACAGAAGTGTTAATGCATAAGGAAGAATACCTTGAAAGTAAGAGATTCTTCTCGAGAAACGGAGATTTTCTATAGGTACAAACCCTGCTCAGAATATATTGATTGCTTCTCTAACAGAGAATGGCAGGGTCACAACTCCCTATGCACCCGGTTTACCATATAAGCAGCAAATGAAGTCTGAAAGATAGTCCAAAACACTAAGATCATGCTCCACGACAATAATGTAGCTGAAACACAAAAACTGACAATAAAAAAAGTTTCTTAATTAGCTATCTTCCAATAAAAAGCCAAAAAAAGAGGTCAAAAATATTAAGCATTGAAAGATACCTTTTGGGGCTCGAGGAAGTAAATTCGGCATGCTGTGATGTGTTTCAAAACACATCACAGGGGCATTTCTGTAAATACAGTTAATTTCAATGGTACATGTTTTAATCGTAATGGTACATGCTTTTATCGTAATGGTACTCCGTTTAACGAAATGGTACTTTCTTTTTAATGAATGGTACACAAAATACCCCTGTGATGTGTTTTGAAACACATCACAACATGTCGAAATTCCGCTCCCTTTGGGGCTCAGCAATGATCTAATAACTCAGGCTGCTTTGAGTCTCGGTTTCACATCCATGACATCTGCTTTGAATGATTCATCTTCTGTACCATAAAAATTTTAAAATAATCAGGAAATCACCCAAACTCCCCCTTCTTGACGTTTAGGCACCTATTTGTTTGTTAAAAAAATAGGCCAGGCTTGCTTTCCAGGTCTGCGATACTGCAAAAAACAAAAACACAGAAGCTTGAACTCTCTAGCACAAAACATAATTCACATGCTATCAGGCTTTTGTGCATTGGGATTTTTTCAAAGCAGTACTGATTGATCTCCGACGAAGATTATTCTTAATAAGCATTAAAAAATATTTGTATATGTAAAAACAGAAACAATAAATTCCAGGCATGAATATCCTATAGTAAAAACCAATAAAAGATATTCACTACAATAAAGAGTATGTTGTTAAACAAATAAATGTCTATGAGGATTCCAAAGCCAACAATGATATATCAGAGAGTTAATATAAAGGTCGTATTTTAGCTTTATCACAACCTAAAATATTGAGATACATATTGATGAAGTTAACGTTGGTAAGGATACCCAAAACCTAAAAAATCTTTTGCACCTAAAACTATTGACAAAGCAGACACATTCACTAGTACATCAATATAGAAGCATCCGAGGAGAAGTGCAAAGTACATGTCTATGATTTTAATTGATAGGCAGCTTATTTATTTCAGAGTTATTCATTATTATATTGAAATATTTATTCCTTCAAACAGCACATTCGGATATTCATCACCAAGTAAATATTTATTCCTTCTAATGTCGAGTATTAAGACTTTTCATCATTTTGATAACCAATTTGATAAATTACTTAACTATGTGATTCAATTCACTTGGCATACAATTCCATATAATTCACATACTTCATGCACATGTAAACAACTCTAAACAACCAACATTACGCAACACTATCATAGTTGGAATAACTATGAAAGAGCGATATAAGAGCTTTAGTGTGTGTAACAATCAGATAATTGATCTCAGTGAAATCCTCTAAGATAAAGTAAATTATCATCATCAACTCTAATCAACCAACAAATTATTCAGATAAATACATAATTTTTTAGAACAATAAAGCTGTAACAAAAATTTTCAAAGGTTTACTCAGAGAGCCAAGGGTTTTGTCTTTAACCATAAGGTCAGAACCTCTAGTCCACACTCCACAGTAAATTATCAACTCGCTTCGCTGTAGTACACATTAAACTCCAAAGTAAGATCTTATTTCAAAAATGCAATATGATATAACCACTTCTTTCTGTCAAAACTATGGAATGCTCTCCTGCTGCTATAATTGTGGTTTGAAAAATGGTAAAAAGTTTATGTTCCTCTATTACAATTTACATGATATATATTATTACAATTTATAATACTATTATTATTATTAATTATTATCTGTTTTTCGAGACAATAACATAAAAAGATAATAATCTACCCCCAACAAAACCACTCCATCAGCAAATATTAGAAAGATAACTTCATACAGAAAGAATAAAAGCAGCAGAAGAAATAAATGTATTTCTTCACCAGTGACCAATATTAACTTAAAATAAAGTGAAGTATTTATTTTCTCCTTAGATGCAAATAAAAAGAATATTTTCTTTAACAGGAAGAATATTTTCTAGAAAATATTGGTGTTAGTGATGTAATGAATATCATGCTTAAGTGTTTTCCACAATTTATACTGATGAAGTCCCTCACAATTACTACAGTCATGGCTATTTACTAATCATAAAACACTAATTCTGTGAAATATCCAAGCACCGAAGATTCACTAAAATATTGTGCACATAACAGTTAATTCATATAAAATCCAGTAGAGTAAATTAATATTAAAATAAACCGTGCAAATCTAGTAAACCATTTTTTGAGCATAATAAATTAAGGAATAAAATGTTTACAAATATACGTACCGATCTCCCTCTATATTTCTCTCCCTTTGTGTCTGAACATTTCGTACGCTTGACGCATCACCGGTCTTGAATATCTACCAACCTGAGAAAATGGCCGAAAGCAAGGTTTTTAAGAAATCTCTTACTTTTTTCTAGGAAACAGACATAGTAAAACACACAATTATGTTGATGAAAGAATTAATGACAGCAGGGTTCATAGACTATTGCAAACAACTAATACAATGCTGAAATTTTAATAAATTAACCATACCCAGAAAATATTACTCAAAACTACACCAATTAATGGAAAAAAAATATGAATTTAACAACAAATTTCACCTAACTATATCACCTTTTCTTCAATTGGACAAAAACCCCCTTTCAAGAAATCTGGAAAAGCAAATTAAAAAGATTGAATTTTTCACCTCATTTCTGAAATGGGTCCCCGAACAAACCCTAAAAAACTCAATAATTTCTAACATTTTAAAGCAACCCCATAAATAAATTGGGGGAAAATCAATTTGCAGGTAACCCAGAAAAAATAAAAATAACCCCAGATAATAAAAACTAACCAGATCGAAGTTGGATAATTACCAAACTCCATATCAATATATTGCCCAGTTTTCGGCGAGTAAAGCTTCACCAAATCTTTCCTTTGCATCACAAAAAAATACATAAGATGAAATTGATTTCGAAAAAAAATTGAAAAACCTCTTGCAGCAGAGAAAAAGAGTACTTGTAGGTAATTTGAAAGACGTAAAAAAGAGTTTCTTCCTGCCCAAGTTTTCTCTCGGCGTACGATAAGACCCTCTTCCTTATCATGCGTCGTCGCCATGGCTGGCAAATCCAAAGATCGGAAGAACTCCACGAAACCTAAGGGACCTGTTTCTGACTCTCAAGCGAAGAAGATGAAGTCAATGGACGAAGTTCTTGGTGTTTTGGCTATGGAGGTTGAATCGGATGATGATGGTAATCACTCGGTGGAGGGTACGAATGCTTTGGGAGATGAGAATGTGGTGTTATCTCCTAGAACCTCACTCTTGGAACTGAAATCTCGATCGGAATCGCATCGTACATTCTCGTCGTGGTTGTTGGTGATAAAGTCTGGAAAACAGAGTCAGGTAACCCCCATTCCTATTTTTCAACCTGATTGTGATGCAAACTTGCATAAAACTGAAGATATTGTTTGCATTGAATTGGATGATATCCAAGATGAGGTGAAATACTGGAACTCAGCATTAATTTGTGCTGTTTTAGGTGCTAATCCTCCCTTATCTGTTTTTGAGGGTTTTTGTAGAAGAATCTGGAAAGATCTAGGGATTGATAAAATTGTTGCTATTGAACATAGTGTTTTTCTGGTCAGATTTTTCACTATGGAAAATCGAGATAAAGTTCTTGCTGATAATCGACCCACTTTTGATAAGAAACCTGTAATTTGCAAACCTTGGCACAAGGACATTGTTGATTTCAAAGATGAAGTCAAGGTGGTTCCTATTTGGATTCATTTTTTTTTTCTAGGCAAGAGCAAGAATATATATTAACAATCAGAGAAACCAAAGATCAAGGGAACATACTCCCACTGATCCAAACACAAAATGACCAGAAGCCACCCACACTACCCCTCACACAAGTTGGAAAACCAACTGTGATCACCAGGGTTGACATTCCTAGGGAGAATGTTGCTAATTCTATTATGTACACAGAATTTGATATTCTTACACACTGTACTAGGAACTCTAATCTGACCATTCCAAAGAGCATTATTCCTTTCACACCATACATGATAGACAGTGCTAAGTATGCTGCAATATATGACACATTTCTTGAATCTGGAAAGCTTCTTCCTATGAGTCCACTTAATCAGAGAAACAAGATCATAGTGACTGGTATGAATACCTAACCAAACAGCAATGTCAGACCAGCATTGCTTGCTGTATTCACATCTGAAAAACAGATGTGAGTGGCTTTCAACATCAGTGCCACATATCAGGCACCAATTATCAGGGGTGACACCAATCTTCATCAATTTCTCCTTGGTGTTCAGCCTCTCCAGCATGGTTAACCATGTAATGAATCTGTGTTTAGGTATGTTCAATCTCCCCCAGACTGCATAACACCACTTCAAATTCTCAGAACCAGTTGACATACTACTATAGGCCTGCTTGATTGAATACTTAGGCATTGCCACCAACTGTTGTGATGAAATGTAGCTTTTCATCAAATCCTTTACCTGACATATTGCTTTCCAGTACCAGCTATCAGACACTTTTGGTGAGTAATCCCACCAATTTTTGTCTCTGATATACACTGAATGCACCCACCTAACCCAAACATTGTCTTTCTTGGTGGCAATCATCTAAACATGCTTCCCCATGGCTGCCACATTCCATAATTTGAGATTTAGAAGACCTAAACCCCCTTCTTTTTTAGGTTTGCAAACATTCATCCATGCCACTTTCCCTAGGCTATTAGAATCAGCTGAACCATGCCATAGATAATTCCTGCAAATGGCATTCACTTTCTTGTAGATCCCTTTAGGCAAGATCATGATTTGGGACCAGTATGATTGCAGAGTCATCAACACAGAATTTACAAGTGTAAGCCTTCCAGCAAAAGAAATGTTTCTTGAACTCCAAGTTTTCACCCTAGCACACATATTCTCAACAATTTTGACACATTCAGCTACTGATATTTTCTTTGAAAATATGGGAATTCCCAAGTATCTGAAAGGAAAGCTTCCTCTGGCAAAACCAGTCATGTCTATGATTCTCTTAATGTTATTTGGATTCATTTGAAACACCTAGATCTTAAATTTTGGGGAAATCGTAGTTTGGGTAAGATAGTGAGTTCTATTGGGGAATTCATCCAAGCTGATCAAGCAACCATCAATAGGGACAAACTGCAATTTGCTAGGGTCCAGGTGGAAGTTGCTTTATCTCAGGATCTACCTGATTATGTGAAATTCCAGGATGAACATGGTATTTTGAAAACAATTAAGGTGGGATATGAATGGAAGCCAATTTTTTGTGAACATTGCAAATTACTAGGGCACCTTGTTGTTGACTGCAGGAAGAAAAAAGGGAAGAAGGCGTGGGTGACTAAAACAAACCAGACTATACAACCAGTTACTAGGGACAGTGTTGTTCTGGATACTAGTGATGGGGAGGAGGGTTTTGTACAAGCCATCAACACTGTCCAGATTAGACAGGAAAGCATTTCACCAATTGTGGTGGCAAATTCTTTCCAGATGCTGCAAGATAATGGGGGTAACATAGAAGATACCATTGATAGTGGTGTAACTGCATTAGATGATGGGGGTGGAATACCTCCTGATTCTAATGGATAGATTTCTATTTTGGAATGTTAGGGGGTGAATAGGGGCACTAAACAAAAAGATGTGAAAGCCTTTTTGAACTCTAACAAGTGCAGCCTGGTTTGCCTCCTTGAAACCAAGGTCAAAACCAAGAATTTTGGGGGCTTTGTACCTTAATTTGTTTGCTGGTTGGGCATTCACTTCCAATAGCATGTGTCACCTGGGGGTAGGATCATTCTTGCCTGGAATCCATCTGAATTTCAGGTGAATCCTTACTTTTGTTCTAGTTAGTTAATTCACTGTGACATCAGTACCAAAAATGGTACTACCTTTGCCTGTTCTTTTATATATGCTCACGACTCTCAACATGAGAGAGTTTATCTGTGGAAAGATCTTTGTACTCTTGCTGGAAACATCAATGGTGCTTGAATTATGATGGGGGACTTTAACTGTGTGCTTAATACAGATGAAAGGGTAGGTAGTGCAGTTAGATTGAATGAGATCCAAGATTTCCAGAATTGTGTCAACTGTTGTGGAATGGAGGATGCAAAGTTGAATGGTAATTTCTTTACTTGGAACAATAAACAGCAAGGCAGTAGGAGGGTTTTCTCAAAACTGGATAGAATCATGATTAATCAGGACTGGTGCACTCAGTTTCTAAACACTGAGGTATGTTTTAAAAATGAGGGATACTTTGATCATTGTCCTGGCAACATTTCTGTGTATCCTCACCTTGCTGTGGGGAAAAAACCTTTCAAGTTCTTTCCTATGTGGCAAGCAACACCACAGTATAATGAGATTGTAAAGCTAGCATGGAGCAAGAATATTCTTGGTACCCCTATGTACCAAGTGGTACAGAAATTGAAAAATGTGAAAATTGCTTTGAAAAAACTGAATAAGGAGGGGTTTGGAGACTAAAACTGCTCATCTTAACCCTGCTGATAATGTGATAGCTGACAAAGAAAAACAGGCTCAACATGATTATATGGTGGCTCATAAAGCCATGATTAGCTTTCTTGCTCACAAAGCTAAAGATAGGTGGGTCAAAGAAGGGGATGAGAACACTGCAATGTTCCATAAATCAATTAGAAGAAGACAGATGCAGAACACTATCCTGTCAATCAAAGACATGAATGGCAAATGGACTACTAATCCAGGGCAAGTTCCAGTTGTGTTTTTGGATTACTATAAATGGCTTTTGGGAACTAAAGGTGGTGACAGAACTCCAGTCAAGCAGTCAGTAGTGAATAAAGGGCCTTTGGTATCTGATGATATGGCTTGTATGCTGTCTAATAGCTTTTCTAAAGAAGAGATTAAGGTGGCTATGTGGGACATTGATGGTAGCAAAGCTCCTGGCCCTGATGGGTTTGGAAGTTCTTTCTTCAAGGATGCTTGGGAGGAAGTGGGTGAGGATGTGTGTAAAGTTGTGCTGGATTTCTTGAACAATGGAAAGCTGTTGAAAGAAATTAATGCTACAAGTATCACTCTCATTCCTAAGGGGAAATGTCCAGAGAGTGTGCAAGAATACAGACCAATCTCTTGCTGTAATGTGGTGTACAAATGCATATCCAAGGTTCTCTGTAACAGATTGAGAATTGTTCTACCTGAGGTGATTTCCCAGAACCAGGGTGCTTTTGTTCATAGCAGGTTTATAGCTCATAACATCATGGTATGTCAAGATCTGGTGAAAGGTTATGAAAGGAAAAACAACTCTGCAGGGTGTCTTATTAAACTTGATTTACAGAAAGCTTATGATTCTGTTGATTGGGATTTTATAGAAGAAATGATGGTGGCTCTTAAGTTCCATGTTCACTTCACCAAGTTGGTCATGCAATGTGTGAGATCTCCTAAATTTTCTTTATTTATTAATGGTTCCTTACATGGCTTTTTTGAGGGGAAAAGGGGGCTCAGACAGGGTGATCCATTGTCTCCTCTACTTTTTGTGCTGTGCATTGAATACCTTTCTAGAACTCTGGTGATGGTTGGTGAGAAAAAAGAGTTCAGATTTCACCCAAAGTGTGCAGATGTCAAACTTAATCATTTATGTTTTGCAGATGACATAATATTGTGTTGCAAAGGAGAATTTAAATCTGTTCACTTGTTGATGCAAGGGTTTCAGCTTTTCTCTATGTCCAATGGGTTGAAAGCAAGCCCCTCCAAGACCTCAGTGTATTGTTCTGGATGGATGATCACACAATGCAGAGAATACTGGAGATGACTGGTTTTGCTAGAGGTGTTTTTCCATTTAGATATCTTGGCATACCAATATGTTCTAAGAAGATAAGTGTGGCTGATTGTGAGAAAATTGTTGAGAGAATGTGTTCTAAAATCCAAAGCTGGAGCCATAAAAACCTCTCCTTTGCTGGCAGATTAACCCTGGTCCAGTCTGTGCTGATGACTATTCAGACTTATTGGGCTCAAATCATGATTCTCCCAAAGAGCATCTTGAAAACTGTCAATAGTATGTGTAGATCTTTCCTTTGGAATGGTGTTGCAGAACATGTGGGGCCTGGGAAAGTTGCTTGGAAGCAGTTGTGTAGTTCAAAAAAAGAAGGGGGTTTGGGGCTTATTAATTTACATGTGTGGAATACAGCTGCTATGGGCAAACATGTATGGATGGTAGCCTCAAGAAAGGAGAATGTGTGGGTCAGATGGGTAGAGTCAGTGTATTTCAAAGGAGGGAATTGGTGGAATTAATCTCGTAAGAATATTGATAGCTGGTACTGGAAGTCCATCTGTCAAGTGAAAGAAATGATGAAGCTGCATTTGTCTGAAGTTCAGTTGTGCTCATTGTCTAAGTATTCAATTAAGTTGGCTTACAGTCAGCTTGTTTCTCCTAGTGGTAACAAGATGTATTGGGCTAATGCTATTTGGTGTAAATTAGCTCAGCCTAAACACAGGTTCATTTCATGGCTAGCAGTTTTAGAGAGACTGAGTACCAAGGATAGATTGAAGCTGTTTGGGGTCTCAGTGGATGATTTATGTCTTCTGTGTGGTGTTGAAGTGGAAAATCACAGTCACCTATTTTTTGGTTGTCAGTATAGCTCAAGATGTTGGGAGCAGATTGCTGGTTTCCTCCAAATCAATACAAGTATAAGAAGCTTGCCTCAACTGATTAAATGGATTCATAGGAGAAAGTTCACTAAGTTCAGGAAAGGGGTGTTATTCACCTTTGCCTGGTGCTTAGTGTACCACGGGAAAATGGAAGACGCTAGTGCACTCAAGTCCTTCGCAACACTGTCCAGAGGTGCAATATTCGCCAAATCCGACGCAAGCAGCCGCGCCAGGGGCGGTCGCCACCATCAGAATTATGGCAATGGTTAGCAACAAGAGAACATCAACAACATATTTCTTTGTATTCATCTTTGCTAAGTTGTGTTAAAATAGATGTGTGTTTTATTTGTTATATGTTGATGCTAGAAACACATTATATTGGTTCCCTTTTATAAACTTCAAAGTCAATGCATCTTATGCAAGCTGGACATGACCAGATCAAATCATCATGCATTCATGCATGGTGGTGGCCTCATCTTAATTTGGAGTTATTGCATTTCAGATTGGATAATTAATTATTAATAATGACTTTATTATGATGTCAAGTACGCAAGTTATATATAATACTTTCACTAATAATTGGTGTATAAAACTGATATTGATGTCGATATAATACTGACATACGACTTAAGACTATGTTATGTTCACTAAATTTTCACTTATTCCAGTAATAATAATTATAGAAAAGTCCAAGAAAGAGTTGCTAAAGATTGTCCGAGTTCTGATAATTAAGTTTTAATAAGTTCAAATAAGCTATTTAAATTCAATTGATATAGGTATGATATATGAAACCCTAGCTTGAAGGTGCATATAAGCATTCAATGTATTTCATGAATTATTTATTTTTAACTAACACGCACTGACGCACATATAATAGATATCTCTTATGTTTAATGGTTCTCAATATGGTGTCTTTCGGACAAATAGGGGTTTGAGACAGGGTGATGTCATCTTCCTCTCTAAACCTTGTCATGATAATAACATTTTCATTGAATTCTCATCAGATTCTTTTTCTGTGAAAGATATATCAAATTCGTGTTTTTTTTCTTTTTTTAAATACAAAGCCTATTAGAATGATTTTTGAATTAAAAATTAGGTAGACATTTGTCTACCCATATTACACAGTAAATCCGCCCCTGCACGCACATATAATAGATATCTCTTATGTTTAATGGTTCTCAATATGGTGTCTTTCATACAAATAGGGGTTTGAGACAGGGTGATGTCATCTCCCTCTCTAAACTTTGTCTTGATAATAACATTTTCATTGAATTCTCATCATATTCTTTTTCTGTGAAAGATATATCAACGGGGGCATACCTTCTCCAAGGGAATAAGTGTGGGATTTATGAAGCTCGTCACACCACCATTCCTAAAGAGTACACAACCACAAAATCCACCTCCCTTGATTGACATCACGGCTTGGGACATCCATCTCAACAAGTTTTTTGTTTACTTATTTCAAAAAATAGTCTTAATGTTCCTAGTATCTCCACCGTACATTGTAATTCATGTGCTTGCAATAAAAGCCACAAACAACCTTTTATTCGTCTACTATTACTTTTACATCTCCTCTTGAGTATGTATACACTGACTTATGGACTGCTCCTATATATTCTCATGATGGATTCAAGTATTACATAATTTTTGTTGATGTCATCTCTCCTATTTTGTTTGTTCTGGATAGAGATTATCTTTCACGTATATAGAAAAAAGTTGGCGATTGTCCAGTTTTAATTCCATCGAAAGTATATATATGCTCCCATGAGATTGACTCACTTTTGCTTCGTTGATGATGTAATGGTGAAATTATAGACGCCTACGTTTGACCCCTGACCCAAAGCAAAAATTCCGGTGATGAACCTATAAACCACTTGTCAACGCTCTCCTGACTAAGCAACATGCTACAACTGACTGAAACGGTCCTTGAAGCGATATTTCTATTTGTAGTAATTTCCAGAAACAGTAAATGATATTCTAAGTAGCTACTAAATATAGAACCCGAACATGATAGATATTGACTAGAAGATAAAATTGCACTCCAATTAATCTTTTAGAAGAGTTAAAACCGTAAGAAAAGAGATAGAATTCGGAATAAACCGGAAGAATCTAGAACGTGCGCTACACCAACCTACCAGCGGTAGATATTTCTAGTATTGACAGGCTAGTGACCGTTATTTCTTACAATGCATCCCATCTCCAGTTATTTCCTATGATGCAGTTTGTGTTTCACCCAATAACAAATATTCGCAAAAGTTCCAGAATATTCTAAATCCGACGTGGAAAGTAACAGATTTGGCGCCACCTGGCCAACACCACTTAGCTAGAATATTTTAGCGCTTGCAGTCGAATTTCAACGAACTTCTAACTCTTTTTAAGTCTATCTTTACCCGGCCAATTTACACTATAAATAGGGGCCTTAAACCTCCGTAATCATTCACCGTCAATCACCCAAACCTAAGCTTAAGTATGAACCAAGCATGAATATTTTTCCTACGTTCCGAATCGCTCTAATCCTTGTTAACTCCTGTTATCAAATCTATGTCGATACACACACCCAAATCGTCCTGTTTCTAAGCTAGATTATAGCCGGATCTCTAGCCTAAACTAGGGGAATCTAAGGAGAAATCTTAAGGTATACTCTGGAGGATTCAAATCAAGACTCGGGACCTGTCATCCACCAGGCAACTCTAAGCTTAAACGGAGATCTAGCAAATTAAAAGGCAAGTGATATTTGTTTATGAGAACCGCAATATAGCCAAAACTATATTGTAAGTGCATAACTTTTAATCTCTTTCGTGACCTTTTATAAACTGCTCACCTAATCTGGTTAATTATCACGTACGTCTAATAAGATAATCTCTGGACAATTTGGATCTTGCTAGGTTCCTTAAATTAACATAAATCATGTTTTTACGTTGTCCATTAGGCCCCATCCCATCGGATCCGAAATTAACAACCCGCCACGGAACACCTGACCCACCCAAACTAATACACGAACCCAACCCACCCGGAACACGAAACCAACCCACCTAAAACACGAGCGAAACTCATCCTAATTTAAACAAATTTGTATATTTAAAATGCTAATAAATTATAATTATATTGTGTAGATATACACTAACCACATTCATATGAGTAAGTGAATAACAAAAAATGTAATTAATTTAAGTTCATACAAAATTTGTAATTTTTTAACGCTTAATTAATCGTCCAAATCCACATGACCCAAACCAGCTCCTAAAACTCATGTAAACCCAACAAATCCACCTGACCCATCAGAATCACATCTGTCATAACCCACAAAGCCCATCAGACCCACCCGACCCGCACAACCCACTTCGACCCACGACACACGTAACCCATGAGGCATCATGTACTGCGTCAATTTTTTCCGACACAACCCACCACTCGACCCATCTTATATAATTTAACTGAGGCGGGTTGTGTGTCAATTATCCCCGAGCCACGAACCCCCAAACCCACCCACGACCCACACAACTCGCCACATTGTTCATCTCTACCAATGAAAAGATAAAATCAACATTATAACAAAGACAAGAATAAACGAGAAAGAAATTGGTGTAGTAAAAATAGATAAACTTGCGAAAGTCTGTTAAAAGACCACTGAAGATTTCATTACATACAACCTTTAATCTTAATAGAAGATTTCATTCAACTAGCAAGCAGGCACATATATACGAACTTAGCAAGGTTGTCCGCCTTCGCACATTTGGCCGTCGAAGGAGGCACCCCAGTTTAGCAACAGTCTTCCTTCAGAATTCTTGACAGCCACTTCGGGATCCTGCGCAGCTGCAATGGTGGCCACCATCACAATAATGGCGACGGTAAGCAGGAAGAGAACCTCAACATATTTCTTTGTTTTCATTTTTATTTTCATATTTTCGCTGCTATAACAAAAATGGACGTTTTCCTTTTATAGTACGCGCTCCGGTCCATTGAATTGGTGTAGTGACAACGTGATGTTCCAATTTTAATAACGTAATCAAAGTCGATGCTTTCACGTACTTGCATTATATTGTGTCAACGAATAGACATGAGCTGGTAACATGATGTGCAATACATATTAGTATACTCCGTATTACAAATAGGAAGAGGGTGGGAACCATCATGCTACCTATCATATGTAAATCCTCAATTTTAACCAGCATATAGTTCTTTCAAATTGTCTTTTTCATAATCATTTAAAGGTAAGGTTATCTTAAACATTTTAGGGGTCTTGTGCTATGTATATAATTGAATATTTTATTCTATAAATTTTTTGAAGTTACACAGGAAAAATAACTCCAAATTTAATCAAATATATATAAGAAAATATATAAGAAAATATTTATGATCACAACACTATTGTCTGGATTATACATCATATCATGAAAATTCATTATTCCAAAAATATGCATTATTTCAAAAAAATGTGTTTGTTTTACAAGTGAAAATAGGAAAGCAGTTTTCCTTTTTTTTTTGTGAAGGAATGGGAAATTTAAAAGGAAAATTTTATTCATTAAGAAAGATTCATACGACATCTACAAGAGAAATATAGATATGGTAAATACATGAAAAATTGAATCAAATAAATGTTTCCTTCATCAAAATTACGGTCGTTGAATAGATCTTGCATTGTAGAACGTCTCTCGTATATAACCCTTGAACATGCTGCCTTTTCAGAGGGAGGGTCTAACGATTTGTTGTAGCTGCGAGGCTGATTTCCAAATGATTCATCTGAATGTACTCGGAATATTGATATTTGTTGCGATGCCGCATAAAATTTTACGAGCGGACCAATTCTACATAAATCCACTACGAATGAACGACAAACCAAACATATTAAAACTAACTCCACCATAGAAAGACTAACGAACAAAGACGAACTTCGTCCATATGGTGAAAATTTATTGAACATAAGAGACATTAACTTTTATTTAAATGAAGGCAAAGGGTTTCAAAATTAGACAATTTATGGCCTATGACGGCCAAGAAAATAAAGTTAACTGGCGTCAACAAGTTGCTCAAAGCATCACCTAGCAGACAATTCTAAAGTTAAAGATAGGAAATATTGCCTTATCAGGAGCGGGTACATCTGACAGGATTTTCATCATAGCTAGGTTACTCTGACTGAAAGCTTTTGGGGTGTCCTTCGTAATAGAATGTATAGTAGGAAAAGGTAACCATCGCTGCAGCGACCATGATAATTTAGGGGAATAATGGATGAACTGATCGAAGGAAATAATTCCCTTGGTCCAATTATGCATTTAATGCTAAGTCTAATAAATGTGGTTCAGTATTAATTAACAAGTTAGTAATTCAGTGAGATCAAGTGAACTGAATACCTAGCTAGAGGCCGCTTCAGTTCAAGTGGAAATAACAATATTAATCCACAACTTACTCTTGACTGAACCCGTAGGGTCACACAAATAGTACGTGAACGGATCAAGTGAATATATTATTTATTAAGTACTCCATTTATGATCTATCGGAAACGACGGATCTCGGTTCCAGTGGGAGCTGAAATCGTCAAAAGGCAAAATAAAGAATACTTCGGAAATGATGATATTGTCGGAAACGGAAATATATGGTTCATGACGGAAATATAAATATTATCCAAGTCGTAGATGTTACCGGAAACAGAAACATAGTTCGTATCGAAAAATATTATCGGAAATAGAAATATTGCCGAAATCGGAAATATTGCCGGAAACAGAAATATTACCGGAATTAGAAATATTACCGGAAAAGGAAATTATTTCTGGAATCGGAAATATTAACGGAAACATAAATATTTGTTCGAAACGGAAATGGATTCTGGAATCGGAAAACGAATTGGAAGCTCAACGAACGACAAGCCGACAAGCGAGCTGGCCCATCGCTCGAAAAGCAAAGGCCGAGCGCATAGCACTGAGCACGAAGCCCGGCGCCAGCGCCCAGCCGATGGGCCGCACCAAGCAAACAAGGCAGCAGCACACAGTGGGCCGTGTCAAGCAAGCAAGGCAGGAGCAGAACCATGGGCCGCGCCAAGCCTGCAAGCCCGCCAAGGCAAGGCCGCAGCGTGATGGGCCTTCGGCCAACTACGGTTGTGGCTGGGCTAGGCAGGCACGCGCACCAACGTGGCCCGTTGTGGCTGTGTTGGATTGCTTGGTCTTGGGCTCCAAGAAAAGTCCGATTGCTTAATTACCAAGTAACCTTGGATTAAGTATTCCTAGTCCTATTGGAATTGATTTAATTAAGAGTTTAACTAAAGTTACAATTCTAATTGGATAAGAATTTCAATCCTAGTAGGATTGGTAATTCTCTTCCTAGTAAGACTCAAATTCCTTATTTCCTACCCTATAAATATGAGGCTAGGCCCTCATAATTATACACATCAATTACATTGGAAATCATATTTTTTTACTTACATTGTGTTCAAGGGAGAACATAATATAGCCTAACCCGAATACATAAAACCTTAAGTAAAATCCTAGTTGGTTAAACCTAAGGTGGATCCGAACGTGCTGTGGACTTTCTACGGAGGGGCAACGTTTGGGGCTCTAAAGACTTATTCTTGTTCGGTTCGGGAGAAGCAAGGGAAGGCACGCATCACATTGTATGTAACCTATATTATGCTAATTGACTATGTGACAATTAATTTTGATTATGGCTTTATGGTTTTTCCGCATGAATTATATTATTGTATTATTCATAACCTAACATTGATATCACGAGCCTCTAATTAATTCCATAATCAATTATAGTTAACATCGATTAAATTTTATAAATTTGCAATGAATTAAAGTGGTGATTAATTTCGTGGATGTAATTGATTACAAATTCGTGCTATTATTTGATTATATGTTCGCATGATTTTTCGGCAGTTTTGTCAATAATGGTCGAAAGTTTGTGTTTTTTATAGTGAATTTCGCATGTAAACGACGTTTTAAAATTTTGACAAAAATCAAAGATTAGATGCAGAACCCATAATTCCCAAAGTCGAAGCCTAACTATGACTTTTCGGAGGTTTTGAATGCAAAATTTGTAAATTTTATGATGTTAAATTAAATATTTGCGAATCTTGTATGTAAATCTTGAATATATGATTGACCTACTTGTTTAACAAATTTAAGGTATAATTTTGTTAATTATACAACCTAATTTGTAATTATAATTAATTTGTTGAATTTCAAATAATTTTTGTTTTGATTTTCATAATTGATTGATAATTTAATTAGGATCCTATGATTAAAATACACCATAAAATTTGTTAAAATTGAAATATTTTAAAATTTTATGACCTCGATTTTAATCCCTAAGAAAACATGTAATCGGAAACTAATTTGAATAATAAATTTTTGATTTTTTTGCCTAAATTTAGTGAAATTAATATGAATTAAAAATCGCCCTGATAGCCTAAAAGGGAGAGCTTTACATCAAAGAGGGCGATTTTTTGCCCTCTTTGATCTTATATGTTGTAGTGAACCACATCCACCAGAATCATCTACCTTCTGAACCCTCCACCTCCAACCACCAGGCTAGAAATCCTACATAACAAAAATCTCCCAACCAACCCAGCTGCTATCAAAATCCCCCCCTCCAGCGACAAAACTCTCACTCCGATCCACCCACGACCGAATGAATGATCCCCTTAATAACCCACACAATCACCCCTAAAAGTCCCCCATCTACCACAAAGCCATTCACCATCAACCTGTCACGTGTATCTCATAATAATATCTTCTTCAAATGGTAGAATTGAATATAGTTTTTATATTTCTCCTATTTTTTTCTCTTACGTACTATATATATATATACATATATATATCATAATTTTTGATAGGCGAGGATTTTATATTTTTTCTAACTTTTTAATAATAAGTTATAAATTGTATAGTTTAATCATTTGATTGAATTACCTACTTTTTTTTATTATTAGATTGATAAAATATACATCAAATACCTAATAAAAAAGATGGTGGTCTATGTGTGTTAGATGGATTGGAATTATATTTCAATTTATATCATAATATTTGATAATTCGTTTCGAAATAGTAAGTAATTATATCTATGTTATTCAAATTTTCTTTCAAAAGATACACAATCTGATTTTTTAATTTATTATTTTAGTTTTTCTTATTTATTTCTACTAGTTGTTGGATAGCGCGCTAGAAAAACATAAAATAAAATGAAGTGTTGATGGTAGGATTTGAACCTTAGACCAAAAGAAACAAGCTTTACAAAGGGAAGGTTTGAAAATGTTGCTCCTTATGAATAGGAAATTTTGCTTAATTAATTAATCAGCCATTTCTTGTCAAGGATATAGTAACATTGACGAACACGGTCTTCTCTTCAAACATCGAAACTCGAACGACATCCTCATATCTCTGGAACAACTCTTTGATTATGGCTTTGCCAAAATGACATGTGAGCAAAGGCTCTGCTACGGATCGTATGCATTTAACAAAGTCATAATGATCATATGAATTCTCATCATTTTCGTTTACTTCCCAGCTAACTTCAGATGTATGAACGTGATTCATAGTAAAAGATCCTTCTTTCTCCACCAGAACACCCAACTCTGCTGCCGTTGCGGAGTATTGCGGGATGTTGAATGAATTTAGCCTCTTTTCATCTATCAATTCCTGCACAATTAATCAGTCAGTAATTCAGTATTGTCAATCCGTCTGATCCGCATTCTTTTATTAGTTCTATTTCAAATTTTGACAATATTTACAATTGAAGAAAAATCATATTCAAAAGTATTCAGGTGGGATCTTGTTTTATTTTTCTAAATATAGTTTCACAGTATCATTTTTTTTTTAAAAAAAAATCTACGATACGTATTTTAAGTTATTTACTTTAAAATATTGCATTTGAGACTATCCAAAAAACAAATAGTGTAGTAGTAATTGTAAAAACTAAATAATTAAATGAAAAAGACGATCATATATGTTAAATACAACAGGTATGTGTTGCACCCTTCGAGTTCACTTTACAAGATTATAAGAGGTTCTGCCTTAGAGCAATATGGTAATAAGATGAGTAGCTACTCTTCTATTACTATATACTAAAAGAGACACCAGAAATGACACGTGTCATTTCCTGATGTGATTTTTTCCCCCCAAAATGTTTTTTTTTTAAATAAATAAATTACATTACGTTTTTTTAGGAAACTAAGATAAAAATATATTTTAATTACCATAGATGTGTATTGCATAATATATTATTGGAGGAAAGCTAAATCAATATTATTTTTTCCTTTATGATATAATTTTATTTATGTATTATTATCACTTTTTAATCTGATAAGAATTATAAAAAATATTGATAAATGAACTTATAATGTTAGTCTACTATTAATAATATAATACATGGTAACTGGTAAGTAAGAATGTTAATTAAAATAATAATATATGGTAAGTATACTAACATATAAGTTTATTTATCAAGATTTTACTCAATTCAAAATATGTTGTATTTGACTAACTCGGTTATGCGCGGGTATTTTCGAAAATTAGTCTTGAGTCATTCGGGTTAGATCATTCTACATACAAGTAAACGACTATAATTTTTAACTTTGTATAGTAATATGCAAATTTAGTTCATTCGAATATTTTTTTTACACAACTTTGAATTTATACTTTTTCATATAACATTTTTACTTTCATGTTTTCCTAATATCACAAGTCTTTTAGTTACTATTAAATAATAAATTGTTTTAGTAGTAGCCGTGCGTTGCACGGGGCCTAAACTAGTATCCTTAATAAGTGATTGGCTTTCCCATTTTTTGTTTAATCAATATTGGACATCTATAATTAATGTGATATTTTGACAAATATTTTTTTCTTTTATCATGCCTAGTTTGATTGACATTTGTAAATAATAAGAAGTTTTATTTCCTATGAAGTAAAGTGTAAAGACATCGTTTGATTGACATGAGTGAAGGAAATATATAAAACTTAGTAGGAAAACTTCATATGCTCAATCGGGGTTGTTTTTTCGGATATCAGATATGTGTGGCAACACACATATCAGCTAAAAGGCAAATAGCTAAAAGACAAAAAATGAAGTACCATTCTGTAAAAAAAAAGTACCATTTTGTAAAAAAAAAAATCATTCTGTTAAAAAAAGTACCATTTTTGTTTTAAAAGTACATTTTTTGTCTTTTTCCTACTTTTGTCTTATGCTATGATATACATTACCAAGCACATATCAGATATACAAAAATACATCCTCGGCTCAACCCAACAAAAATACTCAATTCCTAGGAAGTCAAAACACACAAAAACTGCAAATATAAGAAAAATATAACTTCTTAAGTGCAACCAAATATCACCTAAAAGTAATTGTACCTCAGAAACCATATCATTTAGGACAGTAGCAAGAAGCTCCCACATATGGCAGGATTCCTTATTATATGGTTCATTATAGATACTGCTTCCTAAAATTGTTAGCACCATCATCCCTCTTGCCACAACCTCTTCGGATCGACACTTTAGAAACATTAAAAAGTCCTTTTCAAATTGCTTATAGAAAGATTTAATCACATGAGGGGGGCTTGTTCTTGCTATGTAGATGTTTCCCCGGTTATCCTCTATTCCTTCGGGTACCTGCACTTACAAATTATGCAATATTAGAGACGAATTTTTAGACAGGTACTATAAGCATCTCAAACTTCAGATGGACGTATTGCTAAAAATTTGTCTGTAAATAACACTTGAGATGAAATTGTTATGGAGAGGACATTAACCTCGACAACAGATCAGTCAACAATAGACCTGTCAAAAATCGACCCGATCCGAAAACCGACCCGAACCCGACCCGAAAAAAGCGGGTCCTGAACAAGATTTTTCGACCTGTAACCCGTTTTTATCCGAACCCGAACAACCCAAAATTTTCGGGTCAGAAACGGGTTGGGTTCGGTCTGACCCGTCGGGTTTAGGGGTTAAATGAAAAATTAAGTTTTTTTAAAAAAAAAATTGAAAAAACAACCTAAAATCCTAAAAACCCTAAAACTAAACTATCAGATTCTGGAGCCGCCGACCAAACACCCATCTTTCTTTCTCTCTCTCATCCTCTCATTCTCTCTGAGTCTCTGGTTTATCGGCAAGGCGACCATGGGTCAGACGGTCGAACTCTCGTCCTCCCTTCTATAAGCGAGGAGGTTCTCCATCAGGGTGTATACCCTTTCCTCGTGGTCAATCAATTTTTTCATCCTCTTCATCTCCCACTACTCAAGAAGGTAATCCCTTTATTAATTTTATACTTTAAGATAGTGTTATCAATTTATCATTGATCGTGCTAAGTTAGTTGAAATTTCTAGGGAGTTCTAGTCCATGGTTGATTTTTTACTTGATTTATTCCGGTCTGTTTCCATGTTTTAGTCACCGCCTTAGTAGTTGAAAGGGCCGTGAACACATATGAATTGCTAGATTGACATAATCTCCAGGTCCTCAGTCACTGAATTAAGCTATCATGTTCGTCTAAATGCTTAGGGGTTGTTGAATCAAGGTTTTCTTGGACTGAAAATAGGTCAATTTTTCCCGCCTAACTGTTGCTTGTGGACAGACTGTGTTGATTCCTTTTATCCACACAGATTACATCATAATCAAAATGCTTACACGGTCCTTTTTGTTTACTTGCATTTTGTTGATTTAAATGTCATGTTGCTGTACTCATTTAGTCATTTACTCTTAGATTAGTTTACTGTATTCATTAATTGACACATGTTACTATAGCCGTTAAGACTAGTGAGAGGCGAGGTATATTTGTGAGGACACAATACTGAATATGATTGTTTTTATGGAATAGCCTCTATGCTTGGACACTAATATTAGTATATTACTGTATGTGTGCAAAATTCTAACTTTGATAATTGTCAATTCTACTGCAGGTTTCTTCAAAGTAACTCTCATGTCAAATACTGGTTTGCCTTTGAAAAAAAAAAGGCGTTGTAAAAAAAGGCACTAAAAAAGCTCTAAACCCGTTGGGTCAACCCGAACCCGAACACTCTGGGTCCTGAACAAGCATTTGTCAACCCGAACCCGAAAGTGACCGAACCGTTAAAACCCGAACCCGAAAGTGACCGACTCTGACCCGACCCGACCCGTTTGACAGGTCTAGTCAACAAGGGTTATTGGGCCTAGCTGAGGCAGCCTAGTCAACCCTTTATGTCTAAAATTTCTGAATTCAATAATTCTACGCGTACGGAGTTTCAAAATTTCCGTCTAAAATTTGTAACGAACTTGTCCAAGGTCCGTCTTAAGAATATTTTGGTATGATCTCTACGTGGATATTTTATGTCATTTCTAATCAATATTCTGAGACAGATTTGGACTAAGGACAAATTGTTTTCTACCACCTAAAAAAATCGAAAAAATATTTTTTACCATCTAAAAAATTAAAACTTGTATTTTACTACCTAAAAAATTAAAACTTATTTTTTACCCCCTGAAAACGATAAAATAGATAAAACCTTTATGTGTTGCTAACCAATACAATTTACCTCCAATTTTTTTACTCTTTGTGTGATTTTATTTAACTCTTTCACCCTTCTATCTTTACTTTCATTAAATTTTGTCATTTTTGTGAATTAATATTAGTGAAAAATTATGTTAATTCATTGAAGATAAGGGAGCTAGGAAAGAAAAGCGAGGTAAATACATGAAATCGTGAAAGAAAACAACATATCATAAACATTATCGTTATTGTGTCCCCCCACAGGCCCACATACCATTTTCATCTATTCCATTTTCCAAGTGGTAAAAAACATTTTTTTTTAAAAAAAAAATTAGGTGATTATTTTTTACTCCAGTTGGTAAAAAACAAATTTTAAATTTATTTAGGTGTTAAAAAATAATTTATTCTTGGACTAATTAGAGACAAAATTCTTCTTCTACATAAACGGATTGTTTTGCAGTGTTATCTATTCGATAAGCAACTATCATAAATTTGTACACATTTGTTCATAGATTTTGCATGTAAACAACGTTTTAAGAAAGAATGAAACATCATACATACCTGAGATAGCCAATGGAGGCTATATGAAGAATGCACAAAATGCAAGTGGTTTGAGGGAAAAAGCCTTCCATAGAAGGAGCCAGGTACACCATTCACAAAACAATGCCCAAAATCATCTCCTAATTGTTGCTTGAGCTTATCCTTAAAGCTTGATAATGACTGAAAAATTGTATTGAAATCATTCTTTGGAAGATCATTCAAGTAAACTTGATACTCTACCGGCCCGTTTCCGATGTCTCGACGAGCATCTTCAACGGTTTCTATGAGGTCGGAAACCACGCTTAAGGTGTTCGACTCTGAAGAGGAACAACCCAAGTCTGCTATGCATATGGTTGCCGGATGTTCTCTGCAATAGAGTTCTCTTATGGCCTTTTCTTTCACCAGTTTTGTTAATGACAACACCTGTTTCTGTTAATTACATGAATAATTTTTTTAGGTTTTGACATGAATTTTTGTGTTAAATCTTGGCTCAACCCGAATTTTAATTGCCTTTAATTTAACCTGATTTATATCCTAATAAATGAAAAAAAAACTCGGATATTTCTTTTATTAATTTTTTTTTTGACATACAGTAAAATTTATTATTATTAATACAGCCATTGTAATAGCGTAATAGGAACATATAAGTCTTGCCAAAAAAAAGCAACATATAAGTACGTGACGTGATACGTGATATCAGTGATATGTGTTTCATTGTTTGACTATTTATATTGGAAATGTTTGTCGCTCACTACCTAACAAACGAGGAATGATATGTGTCTAACGTTTGTATATAGTTCTATTAAAATCTATCAACAAAAAAGGGGAAAGGAAATGAAATACTCCCTCCGTCTCGAAATACTCGACTCGGTTTGACCGGTACAGAGTTTAAGGGACTTGAATTTACTTATTTAATTTAATAGGTAGTAGTTGATAGTGGGGTATTATTTTAATGTAGTTAGTGGGAAATGTGTAAAGGGGTGGGGTTGGGGGAGAGTAGGGGTTGAATTTTTAATTATTTTTTCTATGGAGTAGGGGGTATGTGGGTTAATAGGGGTGGAGTGAGAAATAATATAATATTGTTAGAATATTTTCATTTTTAGAAACAGGTCAAGTATTAAGGGACGACCGAATAAGGAAAACAGGTCAAGTATTCCGGGCGGAGGGAGTAGAATATTTTTTTTTTTTATTCAGCTGAGGCAAAGCCTAATGAAAGAAAAACGTATAGGAATTAAAAGGTACTAAAGCAAACAAACAGAAAGCCAAATTAAAGGAAGTAAAATCAAGGAGGGAGGCTACATCGCTGGTTACCAGCGATGTATGTGCCCCATACCCACCAAAAAAAAAGTGAAAAGAAAATAAATTACAATGATGGCCCACCCCTTAAATAAATGGTAAAATTGTTGCGAACTTGCTATATACTGTCAATGGTTAGATAAATACTGTCATTATTGTGTATATACTGTCATTGTTGTATTAAAATTTGTCATAATCATCCAAAAAGAAGAAAACGAAATGAAACAAAAATAGTAAAGGGACCACTTAAATGACTGGATAAACGTGTTACATATAATCTCTGTCATAATCATCCAAAAAGAAGAAAACGAAATGAAACAAAAATAGTAAATGGACCACTTAAATGACTGGATAAACGTGTTACATATACTATGTCATTGTTTGTATAAATATTGTCATTGTTGTATTGAATACTGTCATTGTTATATTGAATACTGTCATTTATCTCCGATACTTAGTACTTTGTTTGACTTTTCAACTAATTAAGTGAAAAGATGATTTTGCCCCTGGGTATGGGCAAAAAAGCCGCTGGTAACCAGCGATGTAGCCTCCCTCAAAATCAAGGAGGAATGAAACGGGGTAAGGCTACTCCTCGACTCCTCGTGCATCCTCCTCTAGAATTCTACTTAACATTACTGGTGAAAGTATGCTGTTTAAATTAATGAGTAAGGCTTTATTTGGTTGGGAGGAATTGGATGGAAAAGAAAAGAAAGGAAAGGGAAAATAACGTTTCTTATATTTGGTTCAAGAAATTATATGGGAAGTGGAAGGAAATGAAGGGAATTGGAAGGAAAGCTTCCTGTATAAAAGTTTTACTTTCCTTTCCTCCCAAAATTGGAGGAATTTGGAAGGAAAGAAAAAATTAAGTCTGTCAAATAAAATATTAAATCTTAAACTCACGTTTTTTTCTTTCCTTCCCTTCCCTTTCTTTACTAATGTTGTACCAAACATGGAATTTCTATTATTTTCATTTATCGTACCAAACATGGGAAAATATATTTTATTTCATTTCCTTTCTCTTCCTTTCTCTTCTCTTCCCTTCCTTTACTAATATTGAACCAAATAGGGCCTAAGTGTTGACATATATGAAGTATACTGTTATCATTTGTGTAAGTAAATATTGTTATTTAAATATTGTCATTGTTAATTTGTTACGGATTCTTTAATACTTTGTTTGACTTTTCAACACATTATGCAAAATACCATTTTACCTCATCCGGTCATTTTGGTTTTGAAATGATGTCACAAGTTTGAATTTTTTTAAACCCCTAATTAACCACCCCCAGCATTTATCTTTTCTGTAAAACTAATTAACTACCTATCTTGGAGTGTTTAGTTAAGGGGTCAATGCTTTTTTTTTTCTTCCTTTTATTAATTTATTAATTGGATGATCATCCAAAAATAGTCATTTTATGACGTCATTACGAAAAAATTAACTTTTTTTACGGGTGGAAAAATATGTATACTTTCTCTTTTCATAAATAATATAGCAGCATTTTTATTTTTTACACTATTTACACTAGACATTTATTCATCTTTTGTGATTCATATATAAGAAAAATTGTAATCATCTGAGATCTTGTTAGATTCGCATTGACATATATTTTCTAAATATTATTTTTTATTTCCTCCGATTTTTAATACTCGCAACGTTTGTGATTTATACACTATTCACCTATTATACTTTGACCATTGTTGGTGATTTATACGTAAGATAAACATAGTCATGTGAGATCTTGTTAGATTCGTCTTAATGTGTATTTTCTAAATATTAACTTTTTATAATTTTTGCTTAAAGATAATTAAAGATGCTAATGATCAAAGTCGTGCATTGACATTCGTGAAAATGACAAACATTGCGAGTAAAAATGAACGGAGGAAGTATAATTTTTTACTTATACAAAGTATGTGTTAGAAAGTATAAAGTCAACCACGGTGCAATATTTAAGGAACGGAGAAAGCTAGTATTAAACTTATTACTAAGTTTAAACACTTTACACAATCAAAACAAAACAAAACAAAACAAAAGTTTGGTACTTTGTGAACTATTTCGTTTAATGTATGTTTAACCCTATGCAAAAAAATATTAAAAACAAACAATAAAAAAATTAGTTTAGTTTGTAACATTTTTTTTAGAATTCTCTATGCCTTTGAAAGTTTACCTGAATGTATGAAGATTTTGCGTAACTGGTTTCATCAATCCCCTCTTTCATGCGAAGTACTTGCTGTATTTCAGCTGCTGACCCCATTCTATCCTCTCTCTTTTTTTCCGCTTTTTTGGGTAACAAAATGTAGGAACTAGGAAGTATATAATAACGTGTAGGAAAATTTGTTGCAATGATCGAGCTATATATAAGCTTGTAAATGGGTTGAATATTCCAAAATAAAAGGTTCTTGAATTGATTTCATGCCATACTGTCATAGGTTAATTGAATGATGACTGTTCCAGTATGGGTTAGGAACGGTTGGAGAGGCCGAGCTGGTTGGATAACTTTGATTCCGTGGTAAGATCTTGTACACAGAGTAAGGATAACTTTAATTCGAGGATCCCCTCCGATGCCAAAGTCAGAGATGATGAAATATATGTTTTAAGGTCTAGTGAAATGATTGGGATTACGTACCTTTTACAATAAATGCGATCCATATATATAGGAACGGGTCGGGTGTACGGATAATTCGGGGCCTATCCTGGAGATAGCGACCCGTTGACTTTACCGACAGAAGATCTGGTTCTGCTATCGGCCATAGGATAGGGTTGGTAAGGAGTCGCGAGGCCAGTAGCGGCTTTTATTGTTCTTTATCTCATACGGGTAAGAGTGCTATCTGCTAGCTGGTAACACACCCGTACAATGACTAAAATAATTTAGCACCATACAAATTAATTGAAGATATCATTGTCTGGAATCTCGATCAACCTAGCTAGAAAAAACGAGGAATGATTTGGATCAAGGTGATCAATAACAGTTGCGTGCAGTTTTTATAATTTTGTAAAAAAGAAGATAGAAGTTGGGTTGTGCACTATTGTCAGGAATCAGGATTGATCTGTAATTGATTTTGTTTTGATGCTTGTAATTATTGGCCTTATTTTAAGGTGTGATAAAGTTGTTTGTTTGTTCGAGTTTGGCTCTCACTGGCGGATCCAAAAAAATAATATTTTGCTCGACACGAGGGAGGCTACATCGCTGGTAACCAGCGATGTATCTGCCCCATACCCATCAAAAAAAAAAGTGAAAAGAAAATAAATTGCAATGATGGCCCACCCCTTAAATAAATGGTAAAAATGTTGCGAACTTGCTATATACTGTCAAAGGTTAGATAAATACTGTCATTATTGTGTATATACTGTCATTGTTGTATTAAAATTTGTCATAATCATCCAAAAAGAAGAAAACGAAATGAAATAAAAATAGTAAAGGGACCACTTAAATGACTGGATAAACGTGTTACATATAATCTCTGTCATAATCATTCAAAAAGAAGAAAACGAAATGAAACAAAAATAGTAAAGGGACCACTTAAATGACTGGATAAACGTGTTACATATACTATGTCATTGTTTGTATAAATATTGTTATTGTTGTATTGAATACTGTCATTGTTATATTGAATACTGTAATTTATTTTCGATATTTGGTACTTTGTTTGACTTTTCAACTAATTAAGTGAAAAGACGATTTTGCCCCTGGATATGGGCAAAAAAACCGCTGATAACCAGCGATGTAACCTCCCTCGGCAAGACACTGTCTTGTGCAATTCTTCAAAAGAAAGTAACTCGTATGTCCCTAAAGTTTGGATAATGTACATTCGTAAAAAAAAACGCTGAAATTATCTACATAATTAACAATATGACGTGACGCACCTAGAAATACTATTATGTGGGTTCATAGAAGTAAGAAAATTAAATTTATCGCTTATACTCCCTAATGTGCAGGAGTACTGCATAATGTGCACGGGTTACGGGTACTAGTCACTTAGCATGTGCAATGCATGATTATATTGTTAATCAAGTTTTTTAGCTAATGTATTTTAATCAAAAATTTAAGTAGGATGGAGAAATTTATATTCTCCCTCCGTTCCAATTTAATTGTCACATTTTTTATTTACGTCCGTCCAATTTAATTGTCAAACTTATTTTTATGGAATGTATCCATTAATATTTCTCTTTTCTGACTACCAAAAGTCATGTCCCACATTCGCTCACATCTATATCTAGTACTTAAAAAGGAACACCATAGATATTATTAGAAGACATGTGGCATCTCATTATTAGAAGCCATGTGGCATCTCTCCTTTCATCCATCTTTTTATTTTACTTTTTTTTCAATTTTTATTTATTGTTTCTATGATTTACAAATTCTAATGCCTCTTTCACTCCATTTTCCTTTTTCAACATCAAGTTATTAATAGTCTAATATATACTCATTAGTCTCTTCCACTCCACCCCTTTAACATCCAATATTTATTCAACATATAATTTTTATATTTTTTCGACCTTCAAATTACACCTCTATTTAATTCATATATTACCAAAAATCACAAGTACTCACTAATTAAAACTTCAAAAGACATCTGAACAACCACTATACAACCGCCCGTTCTATGAACGGGCTCAAAAACTAGTTCAATTAAAAAATTATCCCACTATCTATTACAGAATATCTCATCTACTTTTCTATTAAAATATAATAGATAAGCATGCAACAAATTATCACATAAATTTTCGTGAAAATTTTGATATGACAATTAAAATTGAGACGGATGGATTATTTTTAAATGCAACTTTGATCGGGTAACAAGTGAAATACTGAAATGCAAGGTTTTTTATTTCAAAATATATTAGGCCCTGTTTAGTTCACCTTATTTCTCATGATCTGAGCTTATTTTTTCTGATCTGATCTGCTATGGTATGGTCTGATCTGATCTGATTCTTAAGAATTAATTTTAAACAAAAATCTACATTTATTAATATTAAACGACTTACGTGTAAAATAAATATTACAAAAATTTATAATATTGTTATTATTTATTGGACATTGCTCATGATTTAACTATTCTTTATATTAGATAGACCTATACATGATCTAGATAGATCGGTTAAGATCTAGACATATAAGTTCGGATCTGGATATGATATGTAGAGATCAGTTCTGATCTATACATGATTTGTACAGAACAATTATGATCTGGTCATTTTCAGTTCTAATCGGGACATGATCTGTACAGATTAGTTCTGATCTGGACATGATATGTACAGTTCAGTTATGATCTAGACATGATCTGTACAGATCAGTTCTGATCTGGACATGATATGTACAGTTCAGTTCTGATCTAGACATGATCTGTACAGATCAGTTCTGATCTGGACATGATCTGTACAGATCAGTTCTGATCTGGACATGATACGTACAGACTAGTTCTGATCTAGACATGATCTTTGCGGATCAGTTCTGATCTAGACATGATCTTTGCAGATCAATTCTGATCTGAACATAATCTGTATAGAGTCGATATCTATACCAGTTATAATTTGGACATGATCTGTACAAATCGGTTTTGATCTGAACATATTGGTTCTGTAAGGATCGGTTCTGATGTAGACAAGATCTTTGCAGATTTGAACATGATCTGGACATGATCTGTACAGATCAGTTATGATCTGGATATTATCTGATCCTATCAGTTCTAGTCTGGATATATAATGGTTCTGATCTATAAAAATCAATTCTGATATTGACATGACCTGATCATATCGTTTCTGATCTAGACTTAATGGTTTGAATTTGGACATGATCAATTTGAATGTTTTGATAGTGTTTTTTATGCCTTAAATAATAGATTTTAATTGCACCGACAACAACATTATTTTTTATTAAAGCAATAATAGTAATAAAATATTAAATATAATAACAATGATATAAACATATACCAATAATAATAATAATAATAAAATAATAATAATAATAATAATAATAATAATAATAATAATAATAATAATAATAATAATAATAATAATAATCTGTTCTGATCTAATCTGATATGATCTGGTCTGATCTGGTCTGATCTGATCTGATCTGATTTGGTTTGATCTGGTCTGATTTTTTCTGATCTGATCTGATTTGATCTGGTCTGGTTTGATCTGGTCTGATTAGATCTGAAATAAGTAATAAGGTCCTGAAATAAGGTGAACTAAACTGGACCTTAATATACGGAGTAGATCGAGAAGACGGGAAAGGAGGAAAACACCAAAAAAGAAAAAAAAATTAAAAAAGGAAAAGACCAAAAAAAAAAAATGAACACAGAAATTGCAATCTTCATGAATTGAACCCACATAACTGACAAAAGTGAGTTTGCAAGAAAAACATTAAGCCATCCTAAGCTTTCATATAAGATTCTACCTCCGTTTCGAAATAGTATGGACACTTTCACTTTTGACACTATTCATAAATTTTAATTTGACCATCATTTGCGATTTATGGGTATGGAAAAATATTGTCATGTGGGATCTTGTTTGATTCCTCTCGATATATACTTTCGAAACATCTAACTTGTTATAATATTTACGAATACAAAATTACAGATATTAATGACCAAACATTTACATTGGCAAATGTGAAAAGGTAAATTGTCCCCATTATTTCGAATTAGAGGGAGCATGTACGCATTGTTATAAAAGGCTTTTCAACGATTCTTAGATTCTCCAAACAATGGTAGGGCACGTGCCCCAAACCCCCATGCCAATAGCTAGGTCCGCCAGTACAGGTTGGAGAACGCCAATTTCTTCTCTAAAAGATTTTTTTTATAACAATGTACAGAGAAGTTTAAAGGGAAAATGAAGAAAAGAGACTGGATCTGAAATCATAAGGTCGTATTCGTTGGAAGTTCTTGTTGGAAAAAAAAAAAGGAAAATTGAAAATTGGAAAGGGGAGGAATGTCCCACATTGGTGAATACCAACTTCTTCCTTAATTATATTGAAGGTTGAGTGTATTATTTGTATAAGGAAGTGAGAACAGGGGTATGGTGCACACACATACACGCATGCGCAAGCCGGCTAGCCGGGTCGGGTAGACCTCGGGCCTCGAGATGTTGGGTAATGCGATGCGCTGGCGTGGGGTGGGTTGTGGGCCCATATATTCTCTTTGGTCGCAAGCGGTTTTCTTGATTCTTTGTTACGGGAATCTTCCCTTTATTACGTACCAGTCAGAATTAATCAAGCGCAGTGGCAATTGATTTCCGTTTTACTTACTTGGCCGTTATATGGTTTTGAGCTTAAGTGATCGGAAAGAATTCGCTTAAGGGAAAATAACTTTACGGTCTATGAATTGAGAGTGGCAACGCAAGTTGAGAAACGATGGGCCTTCTCCTTCTGGCCTTCAAAGACGATCCTGAGCTTGAGAGATATTTGAGTGTTTGAGTTAGTGATTGCTAGATGTTTTGATGACCTCCCTCACAATCCTGACTTTCATTACACTTTCTAGTCGGGCGCTTTCTTGGAATTCATTCCGTTTCATTAGCTTTTTTGCTTGCAGTCTACCATCGAGGTGTCCCGAGTATGGGAGTAGGGGAGTCTTAGTCAAATTACCTGGGAGGCCTCTGACCTATGCTATCTGAACTTGAGGATGAGGCTATGATTAGACTTGGATGGGGGTGTTGGCAATTAGATCCCGGAACTCCGTTCAACTCTAGAGAAGTAAGGGTTCAGTCTCGCAATATTTCTGTATCCGGTAATATTTCCAATTTCGATAATATTTCCATTTCTGAAAATATTTTCGATTGGAACAATATTTCCGTTTCCGACAATATTTATGATTCCATAATATTTCTATTTCCAATAATATTTCCGATACGAACCATATTTCCGTTCCCGGCAATATCTTCGTTTCTAACAATATTCCTGTAACGCCCTAACTTCTAATTCAAGTTATTAAGCAGCGGAATTTACTAGCCTAATTCGGTCGGAACATCACCTGCCGTAACTCCCTCTTGGGAATTACAAGGCAACATCATAACATAACCCATTAAAGCTCCAAATTAACATAATAATCATTTTTATTTCCAAACTAAAAGTACATAACTTACTAAAAGTCTTTACTTAAACTATTATAACTTTAAACATAAACTAGGTGGACATTATTAAAGTGAAATTCTCGCCACTAAACGTTTCCATCGTCCCCATTAGTACCTAAAATAGAAAACAAAATGGTGAGCCGAAAACTCAGTAACGAACTATTCTAGTAACGTAAATTCATTTCAATTCATTTTAGTTAATAACACATGGAAAATAGAATAATATAAAAACATTTAATAAAACGTCATATTTAATTCATTAATCATAACCTTTTTATTAACATGCTAGTCGTTGGCAAGTATGACATGGTGGAACGCTTCCACGATGGGCCGATGCCCATATACCATGAGAGCCTTGGCTCAATGGGCGGGTACCCCATGGGTACATGCATGACCGAGAATCGTAAGTTGTGAACATATACTGCCAAACGGACCAGGTCTTTCACTTTAATTTATCATGTTTCGTTTAATTTTACTTTCTTAGCCTTTTTACTTCAGTTGAAGTAACATAATTCCTTTAGATCATAAGATCAAATAAAACATCATTTCTTTCTTGATTTCTCATAAATATCACAATATAAGAAATAACTCAATCAAATCATATTTCATTCCCGCAATCGATAAAACACGTCAAAACATTAAAATTAATAAATTCAATCACAATGTCATAATTTCATAATCATATTTAGAAGGGGATTGCGGGTACTAGCAATATCTGTTACCTCAATTCCGCGATATGCTAAGGCTTTTCCTTGGTTCGTTCTGAAGGAAACAATGCCCTTGATCCAAGTATGCATTCAATGCTAAGTCTAATAAATGCGGTTCAGTATTAATTAATTATGCAAGTTAATAATTCAGTGAGATCAAGTGAGCTGAATGCCTAGCTAGAGGCCGCTTCAGTTCAAGTGGAATTAATAATATTAATCCACAGCTTACTCTTGGCTGAACCCGTAGGGTCACACAAATAGTACGTGAACGGATCAAGTATTTAAGTAAATTAAATACTCCATTTATGAATATTCGGAATCGACAGATCTCGGTTCCAGTGGGAGCTGAAATCGTCAAAAAGAAAAATATGAATACTCCGGAAATGATGATATTGCCGGAAACATAAATATGGATCATAACGGAAATATAAATATTATCCAAGTCGTAGATGTTGCCGGAAACGGAAATATGGATCATAACGGAAATATAAATATTATCCAAGTCGTAGATGTTGCCGGAAACGGAAACATGGTACGTATCGGAAAATATTATCGGAAATAGAAATATTGCCGGAATCAGAAATATTGTCGGAAACGGAAATATTACTGTAATCGGAAATATTGTCGGAATCGGAAATGAATTCCGGAATCGGAAATACTAAATATTTGTTCGAATCGGAAATAAATTCCGGAATCAGAAATATTAAATATTGTTCGAATCGGAAATGAATTCCGGAATCGGAAAACGAATCGGAAGCGCGACGTACGAAACGATCGACGAACGAGCTTGCTAGACGCAAGGCCCAACATGAAGCCAGGCCCACGCCTAGGGAAGCCCGCGCGCAGCGAGCAGTAAGGCCAACGATGCCCGCGATCAGCGAGCAAGGCAAAGCCAAGCCCGCAGCAAGCGATCAAGGCAAGGCCCAGCAGCAGCGCCCACGATGGGCCGCGTGCTGCCAGCGCCTGCCTTGGGCCGAGCCGCGCACCAACGCCCATGTGGGCTGCGTGTGTGTGCAATGCTACGTACGACCAATTCCTTGGCCATTTAGGATTGCTTGATTAAATCGTTCTCCTAATTCTACACGAATTAAATGTTTTTGTGTTTGATTAAACATTAAATTCTAGTGGATTAATTTAACTAGAATCCTAATAGATTTAGTTATTTGAATCCTAGTAGAAATTTAAGTCCGTTATTTCCACCCTATAAATACGTGGTTCATCATCACAATTTATATACAACAATTCAACAAGTATTCGTATAGTTTGAAGTTCAAGTATGAATTTAATAAATCGCCTAAAATATATAATTAAGCTTTCGAATAAAACATAATACCTTAGAGAATATCCTAGTTGGTTGAATCTAAGGCGGATCCGAACGTGCTGCGGACTATCTACGAAGGGGAGGCATTTGGAGTCTTAAACTTGTTCTTGTTCGGTACGGGAGAAGCTAGGGAAGGCACGCATCACATGTATGTATCCTAAATTATGCTAATTGACTACGTGGCAATTAATTTGGATTCCTAGCATTATGGTTTTTCCGCATGAAATATATGTTTTATATTTGTCATAACCTAACACGTTCTTCTTGAGCTCCGGGTCCAATTTCTTTCAAAATATTAAATCATTAAATTAGTTATTAAAATGATAAATAATTTAAAATAAATAATTTATAAATAATAAGTTTATAAATAATGAATTTACAAACAACGAATTTTAATAAAAATATAATAATTTAACGATTATAGAAAATAATTAGTAAATAATTAGATTATAGAAATTTATTGAAACATAAATATTAATAAGTAGGAAAATATGAAAATTGGATATAACTTACCTAAAAGCCCAACAATTAAAATGGTCCAACTTTAATTGGGTTTGGGAAAAGAAATCAATGTTTCACTTGAAACTTGGTTTCGGGGAATAGGAAACCACGAAAGGGAGGCACGAAGCAGGGGAGGGGCACGAAGGGGAGGAAAGAGAGGAGGGAGGAAGGGAGGTTGGGGTCTGGATGGCTCGGTACCCCCGATAGCGCCGGTGAAGGCAACAGTGGTAGTGGTTTGGAGGCAGGACGCGAGGGAAGGGGAAAGGGAGTTTGGTGGCGTTTTTCGATTGATTTTGGGAGGAGGGAAGGCGCGGTTCGCCGGGAAATATGGAGGCGGAGGTTGGTTTGCAAGGTGGTGATGGTGGTTGGGAGAGGTGGTGCTGCGTTGGTGGTGCAGCAAGGAGAAAGAAAAGAGGGAGGCAGGGGAGGGGAGCAGGGGAGTTGCGATAGAGGAGGAGAATATATAGGGCGGGGTACGGTGGGGTGTGGTGGCTGGAGTGTAACGCCCCGACCTCTAACTCAAGTAATTAAGCAGCGAAATTGCCCTAATTTGGTCGGGACATTACCGCCGTAACTCCCTCTTGAGAATTACAAGCCTGTGATCCTCATAATACTTTTAAAAAACTAATATAAATATATTCTATATTATTATTCAAAAGTAGCTTACATAACTTAGTAGAAATTTTCTTACTTGAACTTAGTACAAATTAAGCTTAAACTAGGTGAACCTTAATAAGACGAAATCCTTGCCAATATTCGTACCCGTCATCCCGCTCAGCACCTAAAATATAAAACAAAACGATGAGCCGAAGACTCAGTAACGTACTATTTTAGCAACGTAAAATCATTTCAACTCATTTTAGTTACTAAAACAGGGATAATAGAATATTATAAAACATTTAATAAAACATCATATTAGTTCATTCGTAACCTTTTCTTTATTAACACTAGTCTTATATGCACGCGATGCGTGCGAGTGTATTAAAAAATTGTGCTATTACGTACAACACCTTCAGTATAATGATCTTTCGCTCAGTTATTACCTGCCCCAGACTGCCCGAAGACAAAGTTATCAGACAGGAAAATCTGCTTAGAACCACAACCAAGTTGAATATCTTCAACCAAAAAGATCAGAGTTGCTATCTAAAGACTTAGATTTAATCATAGAAACACAAATAGAAAAGAACAAACTATGAATTGATCTGTATAAAAGCCTTTCCAGGATCATATGACACCAAAAGAACCAAAGTCACTCATCAGGATAAACCACTTTCCTATAAATTAATTTATATAGCATCCGAGCCATTACATCATAAGGAACATATTTTCTCCTACGGAATTGGTATTTGGATGCAACCTAACATTCACATTTATATACAATGAAATAAAGTAAATATGAAATTAATGTATTATACAAAGTAATGCTTAGTAGAAGGAGAAGTCGTTTATTTGAAAGGCTCACAGCAAGACCATTTGATCATGTCCACTGCCTACAGAACACTCCTGTGTTCTTTATCTCATCATAGCAAGAAACAACATACTTCATGCACATGTAAACAACTCTAAACAACCAACATTCCGCAAGGCTATTATAGTTGGAATAAATATGAAAGAGAGATATAAGAGCTTTAGTGTGTGTAACAATCAGATCATAGATCATTGATCTCACTGAAATCCGCTAAAATAAAGTAAATTATTATCATCAACTCTAATCAACCCACAAATTATTCACATAAAAACATAATTTTTGAGGGAAAATAAACCTGAAACAATCATTTTCAAAGGTTTACTCAGAGAGCCAAAGGTCAGAAACTCTAGGTTATCAGGTCCATAAGCACGGCCCGAGGAACGAACCGACCACAACTCACTTTATTGTAGTACACATGAAAGATCTAACTCTCCTTCTGCTCCTTGAGCCTCCTGATTGTACTTCTCACGGTCACTGCACTGGAGGTGCTGTTATAACATAGAAAACAAATAAGTAAGAAATAAAAACAAAGAAATTATGTATAATTAGCATAAATAGATGCATAAAACTAATACCCCAATCAACAAAGCGTCACAAATGTGAACTACAAACGCAATCAAGCTATTGAGTGGAATTCTTAGTCACTACCAATAGTTGTTCGAATTTCGAAAGACACCTTCAAAGTATCTGTGAATATGAAGCCTTAAGTTTGTTGCTTGACATTTCTACCAGCTCTTAAGACGTTGTATTGGATCTCAAATCGCATCAAATTCATCCGTATCAGACAATCAGCTCTAATCTAAACTCTGAAATGCAAGTATATGTATACGAACTGCTGCTATAGACTTTAGTGTTAAGGGATAGAGAATACACTATACCCCTATTGTTTGATAACAACAGGTGGCGCTGTATCAGCAGTAAACAGATCAATTACTTAATATTATAGTACTATTGGATGGACAGATGAATCATTCAAAAAGCCCTTACTTTAATTATACTAAGAGGTCCATATCACTACCACATAAATGAGCAGATTCAACAGCCAAAAACCGTTGCAGTAGGGCCAGAAGCCGTTGCATTAGGCTTATTGCAACGGTTCATCAATCGTTGCTGTTGAGGACGTTTCTTTAGACCTAATACAATGGTTTTTGTACCTATGTCAACGGTTGTCTTCCTTCCTCCATGGACCATTGCAATATAACCTAATGCAACGACTATTTAGACCAAATGCAACAGCTCTTTCAATTGGCTAGGAGCCGTTGCATTAGTTCTAATGCAATTGTCATTTAGTCATAATGCAACGTCCCTCTCAATTCACCAAGAACCGTTGCATTACAGTTAGTGACGATTCTTGAGAATGCAACGCATATATACAATTATCATTGGTTGAATCGCACAATTTCTATTTGTATCTAATGCTTATCACAATAAGCTTAAATTATAATGCAAATCATTGGTAATGAACCAGTTTTAATAAAATAATTTGTAAATACTTACATAATTATCCAAGGAAATATACAATGAAATACTTTGGTAGCACATATATAAGTAAGCCAGAAGATCAACAACAACATTTCTATTTTGTTGCTGAGATCACAAAAATATTTACCAAAAAAATAGCTTATTACACATGTGAGATCCATCACCAAAAAATCATATTTCCTCCTTATCCATTTGTTCTTCACCTGTAGATTCAAATAATTACAAAATAAGAGAATTAGATACAACTTAATCTCCCAGAGAAATGATAACAAATACTTCATGAGTTTTTCAAACTGATAAAGGAAAATTGTGAGGGGGTCGAAAAAGCACGAGGCTAATGCGTGACCTCGTCCCTCGTGGGCGTGACGTTGTCAGATCAAGTGTAATTGGATTTCCTGTGAGTTGTAAACCCAATCGACTAGTAATATAGGAGTCGCCATTCAGTTTTTAACGACAATGAGAAAAACTGACAAAACCCGGTTATCATGACATAAAGGGAGTGCCATTTGAAGGAAATAATGCCCTTGGTCCAAGTATGCATTCTATGTTAAGTCTAATAAATGCGGTTCAGTATTAATTAACAAGTTAATAATTCAGTGAGATCAAGTGAGCTGAATGCCTAGCTAGAGGCCGCTTCAGTTCAAGTGGAATTAATGATATTAATCCACAGCTTACTCTTGACTGAACCCGTAGGGTCACACAAATAGTACGTAAACGGATCAAGTATTTAATGGCATTAAATACTCTATCTATGGATATTCGGAATCGACGGATCTTGGTTTCAGTGGGAGCTGAGATCGTCACAGGCAAGAAATGAATACTCCGGAAACGATGATATTACCAGAAACGGAAATATGGATCGTATCGGAAATATAAATATTATCCAAGTCGTAGATGTTGCCGGAAACGGAAACATGGTACGTATCGGAAAATATTATCGGAAATGGAAATATTACCAGAATCGGAAATATTGCCGGAAACGGAAATATTGTCAGAATCGGAAATATTACCGGAATCGGAAAATAATTCCGGAAACGGAAATATTAAATATTTGTTCGAAACGGAAATTAATTCCGGAATCGGAAATGTTAAATATTGTTCGTATCGGAAATGAATTCCGGAATCGGAAATTTAATCGGAAGCGTATCGTACGAATAAGCATCGGACGAGGCCTGCCGGACGAGGGCCCAGCACGAAGCCAGGCCATCGCCCAGCAAACCAAGCGCGCCACACAAACAGCCACGCCAGGCCCAGCGCAAGGCCAGGCCCAGCAGGCCGTGGCAGCGCGCACAGCGCGCGCGGGTGCTTGCGTGGGCTTGTGGCTCGCGCAGGCCTCGCTGCGTGGGCTGCTGCTCGCACGCACGCATGGGCGGCCCATCGTGGCTGCCGTGTGTGTGTGCGTAAGTGTTTGTGTTCGTGCACGTTTCCTAAAACGTGCAGAGTTCGGTTAATGATTAAATTCCTAATTCTATTTGATAAATTAATTAAATTAGAGTTCTTGTAGGATTCTAGGTTTAATTAATTTGTATCTGAATAGGATTCCAATTCCCTTTCCATAACCCTATAAATATGTGGCCTGGGTTCACAATTTATAACGAGTTTTCAAAGTATTCAAAGTGAGTTTTTGAGAGAAAAATTCAGCCACACATCTTGCTCAAAAGTGCCGAAAATTCTAGTACCTTAAGGGCGATTCTAGTTGGTCAATCTTAAGGCGGATCCGGACGTGCTGTGGACTATCTACGGAGGGACGACACTTGGAGTCCTAAAGACTTGTTCTTGTTCGGTTCGGGCGCAGCTAGGGAGGGCACGCAACAAAGAGTATGCATCTAAATTATGCTATATGATTATGTGTAAATAATATGTAATCCTGGGTTAATGGTTGTTTCCGCATGATTTATGTAATATCATATGTATCATAACCTAACAGTGGTATCACGAGCCCCTTATTATTTTCATAATCTAATTTGCATAAACATGGTTAAATATTACAAATTTGCAAGAATTAAAAGGGGTGATTAATTTTCGTAATTGTTAATTAATTGCAAATTGCGTTTATTTAATTATACGTACGCAGTTTTTCGGCAGTTTCTTTGTTACTCATCCAAATCGAGTGATTTTTGTGTCAATTCCGCATGTAAAAGGCATTCTAAAAATTTTGACAAATTCGAAGCCTAACTATGACTTTTCGAAGGTTTTAGTTTTTCGAATGCAAAATTTCGTAAATTTAAGATGTTAAATTAAATATTTGCGATTCTTGTTGATAAATCTTGAATTTTTGATTGACCTACTGTATATGTTTAACAAGTTTGAATGCCTAGCCTTGTTAATTATGCAATCTAATTTGTAATTATGATTAATTTGTTGAAAATTAGAATAATTTAGAATTAATTTGATTTTCATAATTAATTGTAATTTAATTAGAAACCTATGATTAAAAACCACCATAAAAATTGTAAATTTATGATAAATTTTAAATTTTTATGACCTAGACTTGAATCCATAACAATCGGAAATCAATTGGATAATAAATTTTCGATTTTTCGCCCTAAAATTATGAAATTAATAATATTTATTAATTTGTCATTAATTTTATAAATTTTAAATTTTTTATGCGATTCGTTCATATAACTTGCACGCACAAAGCAATGGACGCTTCGTGTTACCCTTAAGGGGTGTTGTATAATGCGGGCATGCGACGACGAGCAAGGGAGCTCGTCGCCCGTGCGGCACGAATGCAATGAGCAAGGGCGTAGTGCACGAGCACAAGGCAGCAGCCCTGCCTTGTGTCGTGGGCCACGAGCAATGGACGAATGGGCATGGGCGAAGGGCGAGCCAAGGCAGTCGCGTGTGGGCAGCAAGCGAGCTGCGCCACAACGCGCGCTGCCTCGCGCAGGAGCGCGCAACCTCGCGCGCAGCGAGCGCAAGCTCGCGTGCCACGAGCGCTGCGCCCAGCGTTGCTCGCGCGCACAGCGAGCGATGTCGCGCGCCCAACGAGCGATGTCGCGGGCCCAGCGAGCGATGTCGCGCGCACAACGAGCGATGTCGCGCGCACAGCGAGCGATGTCGCGCGCCCAGCGAGCGATGTCGCGCGCACAGCGAGCGATGTCGCGCGCGCACTGCGAGCGATGGCTCGCGTGCGACGAGCGCTGGCGCGCGCGCAGCAAGCACCACATCGTGCGATGGCTTGCGATGGAGATGCAGCAGCTATGCGACGAGCGCATGGGCTGCGCGCACATGGCCAGCGATGGTTGTGTGCGAGCGGCCCATGGGCGTGCAATGCGTAGGGTGTTTGCGTTACGATTAGATCGTTTTGAATGTTTAATTTGAAAATTTCAGTTCACGTAATTTTAATTAATTTTAAAATTAATAATTTAAATTATTTTCTTGGATTTTAATTTTGAATATTGTAATTATAATAAATTTTATTTATTCTAATTATTTTACTAAAATTAAAATCATGAATTAATTTAAACACGACTGAAATTAAATTAAACTTTTGGATTCAATTATAAATTCATATGAGCTTTAAATTTTAATTAAATTTGTATGTTTCCGGTTAGACTAGAAATACATTTTTATGTTTAAAATTAGTAAAGCATATGAATTTATTGGTTTAAGTGGGAGCGCTTTTTAGTCATAAACTCTTGATTAGGTCTACAAATCCTTAAGGTTAAAACAACTTGATTAGAATTAATAAGGACTGAATAATTGGTAGATTATTGGTGCCCTTGATTAATTGCTGCAAATGTTTAAGTGATGCATAATGTGTTTTACTAACCAGCTATGTGGGCCATTCATGATAATGAATGGGTGAATGGTATATATTGTATATGTACTGTTTTGCAGGTTATGAAGTGACTAGTATGGCCCAAATAGGATAGAAAATATGGTCTGCGTACCATTAATTTGAATGTAATTGGTCTGAAGTACCAAAGTTATTTTTCAATTCAAATATGGTCTGCGTACCATCAAATAGTTGTAATTAGTTATAGCTTATCCTATTTGAAGAAAATGGTGCCTCCCACGGAGATTTTCAAGACGGACTTTGAAGTTAAAGCTTCAAGATGAAGTCGGGCCATACTAGATCACAAATATCTTATGCATGTTTTAAGTTATTTATTGCTTTTAAATATGTCTTAAAATGCATGAGATCAAAAGCTTGATTATGTTGCATGATTAAGGATTTTAGTTCACTTAAAATCTAACCAACATAGTAAGAGCCTTAAGTTCCAAACTTAAAAATTGAGTTAAAAGGTGCCATGCCAAAATATACACTTGCTTGGATATCCTTTACATCAATCTAGTAATAGTTTTCGCTCAGCGAGGTGTTACTTATTGGTCCTAAAGGGGCAAGGTACACAAATAATTGTGAGTACATGTTAGTTTTGGTGAAACTCAACGATATAAGTAAGGAGTCCTTTTATGTCGTGGCAAATTCGATAGGTTTACCTAATAAGTTCTTAGACGTACCTATCAACCAAGAATAGTTTCTAGACTATTAGCAAAAGGCTTTTGCTTACCTAAGATGTTCTAGGATTAAGTCGACAAACTGTGCTTAGTTCTTCAATGATTTTAGGATCTTGGAATCATTTTATTCACACCTGCCGGAACACATAACTTGAATAAAATGCTTAATAAACATTGAATTATGCATGTATGCTAGAATTTAAGTTTATTAAGAGAAACTGTGAATGGTTATTTATTTGTTTATTCTTTTCAATTGTAGTTTTTAATATGGCAAACAACAATCAAAACATCATCATGGGTTCTGAGCTTATGGTCAAGCTGAACCTGACAAATTTTCTTGAATGGGAAGCTAAGCTAGTTGAAATAGTCAAACTCAATGGACTTGAGTATGTACTGTCACATCCCATGCCAAGCTACTATGCCAGAGACATGACCCCTGAGAGATTTTACGCCTGGGATGCGGATCTCAAAAAGGTTATGAGTCTCATGCTGAACAATATCCCTGATGATTGGGCTAAAAGGTTTGTAGCCTATGAACCTTTTACGCTCATCAAGAATCTGAGGGATATCTGTCGTGGAAGTACGGAGGACAGGGACCTGAACGTCCATGAGTTGATTGAATCAATGTCTGGTCTAAAGGTTAGTTCTCCCAACAGGTGTTATAGGATGGAGGTCCAAGAAACACATGTTCAGCTCCTTCGCACTAAACAGAGGGTAGGCGTCCCACTGAGGTTCCATGTGGATCTTATGTGTTCATATTTTGATCGCCTAAGTCTACTAGGAACACCAATAAGCGAAAGGATGGCAGTCTCTGTCTTGCTGAATTCACTACACAGTGGGTTTGGTCGCTTCAAGCAACTATACCTAAGTGAACCAAGAGAAGAAACAGTTGCAGAATTTGTTCACCTTGTCAGAAAGGCTGAAATAATACTGGACTGTGAAGCCAAAGATTTACTCAAGGCTAGAAAGAGACCATTCAAGAAAGGTGGAAAGTCCAAGGGCAATGCTAAATCAAAGCAGGACAAGTCCACATCAAGCTGTCTTTATTGTGATGGAATAGGCCATTACAAAAGAGAATGTCCAAAGCTAAAGGAAGATCAGAAGAACGGAACAGTCGTTCCATCTTCAGGTATTTTCGTTATAGACTGTATACTTGCTAATTCAACTTCTTGGGTATTAGATACAGGTTGTGGCTCACACTTATGTTCCAATCCACAGGGACTAAGAAGAAGTAGAAAGTTAAGCAAGGGTGAAGTCGACCTACGAGTGGGAAATGGAGCACGGATTGCTGCATTAGCCGTAGGAACTTACTATTTGTCGTTGCCCTCCGGGCTAGTTTTGGAACTGGAAGAATGTTTCCATGTTCCAAGTCTTACTAAAAACATCATTTCAGTTTCTTGCTTAGATGCTAAGGGATTTTCCTTTTTAATAAAAGACAATAGTTGTTCGTTTTATTTTAAAGAGATGTTTTATGGATCTGCTAGATTAGTCAATGGGCTTTATTTATTAGATCACGACAAACAAGTATATAACATAAATACCAAAAAGGCCAAAAAAGGATGATTCAGATCTCACCTATCTGTGGCATTGTCGATTAGGCCATATAAACTTGAAACGCTTAGAAAGACTTCAAAAGGAAGGAATTCTAGAGCCAATTGACTTAGAGGATTATGGTAAATGCGAATCATGTTTACTTGGCAAAATGACAAAGCAACCTTTCTCTAAAGTTGGAGAAAGAGCAAATGAACTATTGGGTTTAATCCATACAGATGTATGTGGACCAATGAGTACAAATGCTAGAGGTGGTTTCAGCTACTTTATCACTTTCACTGATGACTTCAGTAGGTATGGTTATGTCTACCTAATGAAGCATAAGTCTGAATCCTTTGACAAATTCAAGGAATTTCAGAGTGAAGTAGAGAATCAATTAGGCAAGAAGATTAAGGCACTGCGGTCTGATAGAGGCGGTGAATATCTGAGCTATGAATTTGATGACCATCTGAAAGAATGTGGAATTCTATCAGAATTGACTCCTCCTGGAACACCACAATGGAACGGTGTGTCGGAACGGAGGAACAGAACCTTGCTAGACATGGTCAGGTCAATGATGGGTCGGGCCGAACTTCCATTAGAATTTTGGGGACATGCACTAAATACAGCTGCACTCACTATAAATAGAGCTCCGTCTAAAGCTGTCGAAAAGACTCCATACGAATTATGGTTTGGAAAGCCTCCAAATGTGTCTTTTCTTAAGATTTGGGGATGTGAAGTATACGTCAAACGATTAATTTCAGACAAACTTCATCCAAAATCTGACAAATGTATCCTTGTGGGCTATCCAAAGGAAACAAAGGGGTATTACTTCTACAATACATCTGAGAACAAAGTGTTTGTTGCTCGAGATGGTGTCTTTTTGGAGAAAGATCACATTTCCAAAATGACAAGTGGGAGAAAAATAGACCTCGAAGAAATTCGAGTCGAACAACAAACTCTAGAGAATGCTCAAGATGACGTTCAGGATGAAACTCAGAGATCTTTAGAAGAATCTGGTGAGAATCATGGTCAATCTAGAAATGTTACCCCGCGTAGATCGCAAAGATATAGATCTCAACCGGAAAGGTACTTAGGTATTTTGACGAACGAGAGCTATGACGTTCTATTACTTGAAAGTGATGAACCTGCGACTTACAAACAAGCTATGACGAGCCCTAGCTCCAAGCAATGGCAAGAAGCCATGCAATCTGAATTAGACTCCATGTCTGAAAACCAAGTATGGGATTTGGTCGATTTGCCAGATGGCTATCAAGCCATTGGAAGCAAATGGGTTTTCAAACTGAAAAAGGACAAGGATGGGAAACTTGAAGTTTTCAAAGCTAGATTGGTTGCAAAAGGTTACAGGCAAGTCCACGGTGTGGATTACGATGAAACCTTTTCACCAGTTGCAATGCTAAAGTCTATTCGAATAATGTTAGCAATCGCTGCATATTACGATTACGAAATATGGCAGATGGATGTCAAAACTGCTTTCTTAAACGGCGTTTTAACAGAAACTGTGTTTATGACACAGCCTGAAGGTTTTGAGGATCCAAAGAATGCTAAGAAGGTATGCAAGCTAAAGAAGTCAATCTACGGATTGAAGCAGGCATCCAGGAGCTGGAATATACGTTTTGATGAAGCAATCAGTGACTTTGGTTTCATCAAGAACGCAGACGAATCTTGTGTATACAAGAAGGTCAGTGGGAGCAAAATTGCTTTCCTAGTATTATATGTCGACGACATATTACTTATCGGAAATGACATTCCTATGTTGAACTCTGTCAAGATTTGGCTTGGGAAATGTTTTTCGATGAAGGATCTAGGAGAAGCACAGTACATATTGGGCATCAAGATTTACAGAGATAAATCTAAAAGGATGATTGGACTTAGTCAAAGCACTTATATCAATAAGGTGCTTGATAGGTTCAAGATGGCGGACTCCAAGCGAGGCTACCTACCCATGTCTCATGGAATGACTCTAAGCAAGACTCAGTGCCCAAAAACACTTGATGAGCGTAGACGAATGAATGGGATTCCATATGCATCATTAATTGGTTCAATAATGTATGCTATGATATGTACACGCCCGGATGTTGCGTACGCACTCAGTGCTACGAGCAGATACCAGTCAGACCCAGGAGAGGCACATTGGACTGCTGCCAAGAACATTCTGAAGTACCTGAAAAGGCACAAAGATGACTTCCTGGTCTATGGTGGAGATGATGAATTAGTTGTTAAAGGCTATACGGACGCAAGTTTCCAAACCGAAAAAGATGATTTCAGATCACAGTCTGGGTTTGTCTTCTGCCTCAACGGAGGAGCAGTAAGCTGGAAAAGTGCTAAGCAAAGCACCATTGCGGATTCTACAACTGAAGCGGAGTACATTGCTGCACATGAAGCAGCAAAGGAAGCTATATGGCTAAGGAAGTTCATAGGTGAACTTGGTGTAGTCCCCTCCATTAAAGGACCAATAGCCCTGTATTGTGATAATAACGGAGCTATTGCACAGGCAAAAGAGCCTAGACACCACCAGAGAGTCAAGCATGTACTTCGTAGATTTCACCTTCTACGAGAGTTCGTTGAAAGAAAAGAAGTCGAGATAAGCAAAATTGGAACTGATGACAACATATCAGATCCATTAACTAAACCTCTGCCGCAGGCGAAGCACAACTCGCACACTGCAGCTATGGGAATCAAGCATATTGGAGAATGGCTTTGATGTCTCTGTTTAATGTTTTAAAGTTTTAGAGTTTAAATCTTTGTAAAACATTATTGGTTAATCATTCACAATAAATGAAAAGAATTCATTTTTCCATTTAATTTGTGGTTTATTAAATGATGAGTCCCTTCAATTTGACGATATATTCAAGATAGACTGTCAGGACCAGTCCTGTGACTAAGAAATGTCTATCAAGTGAACTTGAATGTCAAAAGTTGAAAATGGTCCCTAGTCGGAGTTTTCTATAAAATTGGACGCATAGAAAACGTTAGACGATTAGAATGCAAGATGACTAGTAGTTCTGTTTCTTGAACTATGTGGACATGGCAATGTCATAATCATTTGCATAGATACTTACTTTGGGAAGACTAGTATCGGACAAGACCTATGAAACTTTACTATAAGAGATGAAAATCTGTCATAAGTAAATTTCATTAAATTATTAGACACTAAATCCTCAATACCTGAGTGATTTGAGATTACTTGTTTGAGAACTGGTTGCTTTGACGTTGACCAACCGTCGCACCGTAAAAGGAGGCTATAAAGGCAACGCTCAGGTAATCACCTATCAAACGAAGTCTAATCTCAAGATCGCAAGATTGGGATTGTCCTCCCATAAATCGGGATGAGATGCTTAAAAGTTGTACAAGGCCACTCGGAGAGCTAGAAACTGTGAAATGCATGGCCGTGCTCGGATGAATCATAGGCTATGATTATCTGTTTATTTGATCAGTTGAACTCTGAAATCGAGGAACATCTCTGGACATAATAAGGATGACAACTCTTACCTTATGTTCAAGAGCAAGCATCGAGCGACAAAGGAATTAGGAAATGCACACTTGTCCCTAAGGACAAGTGGGAGACTGAAGGAAATAATGCCCTTGGTCCAAGTATGCATTCTATGTTAAGTCTAATAAATGCGGTTCAGTATTAATTGACAAGTTAATAATTCAGTGAGATCAAGTGAGCTGAATGCCTAGCTAGAGGCCGCTTCAGTTCAAGTGGAATTAATGATATTAATCCACAGCTTACTCTTGACTGAACCCGTAGGGTCACACAAATAGTACGTAAACGGATCAAGTATTTAATGGCATTAAATACTCTATCTATGGATATTCGGAATCGACGGATCTTGGTTTCAGTGGGAGCTGAGATCGTCACAGGCAAGAAATGAATACTCCGGAAACGATGATATTACCAGAAACGGAAATATGGATCGTATCGGAAATATAAATATTATCCAAGTCGTAGATGTTGCCGGAAACAGAAACATGGTACGTATCGGAAAATATTATCGGAAATGGAAATATTACCAGAATCGGAAATATTGCCGGAAACGGAAATATTGTCAGAATCGGAAATATTACCGGAATCGGAAAATAATTCCGAAAACGGAAATATTAAATATTTGTTCGAAACGGAAATTAATTCCGGAATCGGAAATGTTAAATATTGTTCGTATCGGAAATGAATTCCGGAATCGGAAATTTAATCGGAAGCGTATCGTACGAATAAGCATCGGACGAGGCCTGCCGGACGAGGGCCCAGCACGAAGCCAGGCCATCGCCCAGCAAACCAAGCGTGCCACACAAACAGCCACGCCAGGCCCAGCGCAAGGCCAGGCCCAGCAGGCCGTGGCAGCGCGCACAGCGCGCGCAGCGCGCGCGGGTGCTTGCGTGGGCTTGTGGCTCGCGCAGGCCTCGCTGCGTGGGCTGCTGCTCGCACGCACGCATGGGCGGCCCATCGTGGCTGCCGTGTGTGTGTGCGTAAGTGTTTGTGTTCGTGCACGTTTCCTAAAACGTGCAGAGTTCGGTTAATGATTAAATTCCTAATTCTATTTGATAAATTAATTAAATTAGAGTTCTTGTAGGATTCTAGGTTTAATTAATTTGTATCTGAATAGGATTCCAATTCCCTTTCCATAACCCTATAAATATGTGGCCTGGGTTCACAATTTATAACGAGTTTTCAAAGTATTCAAAGTGAGTTTTTGAGAGAAAAATTCAGCCACACATCTTGCTCAAAAGTGCCGAAAATTCTAGTACCTTAAGGGCGATTCTAGTTGGTCAATCTTAAGGCGGATCCGGACGTGCTGTGGACTATCTACGGAGGGACGACACTTGGAGTCCTAAAGACTTGTTCTTGTTCGGTTCGGGCGCAGCTAGGGAGGGCACGCAACAAAGAGTATGCATCTAAATTATGCTATATGATTATGTGTAAATAATATGTAATCCTGGGTTAATGGTTGTTTCCGCATGATTTATGTAATATCATATGTATCATAACCTAACACCATTATATTCGACCACGAAGGCCATAGGTTCCCTTGTGATCCCTGGTGTGGGGATCGCTCAACGTACACCCGCAGGGCAGAGATTGAGAGTTCGGGGGACTGTAACTACCGAGAGGAGTGCTCATCGATAATACTCCAGAGGCAGGTTATCCTTACTAGCTCAGCATAAATAATTGAAGGGACATGCATTAAACTATTAAACTATTCTGAATTGATTTTAGCAATATGCAACACATAATACTAAATCGATCGTGATTATCTTATTTAGATTGATTTAAGGTACCCAGCATGATAATTCAATTGTCCAAGGTATTATCTTATTAGGCGTGATAGATCAATCAAATTAATAGTTTGACAATTTTATAAAAGGGTGATGAAAGAGATTAAATCATATGAGGGACACATTACAACGCACCCTTGAGAGGTGCGTTGTGGTTCTTAGAAAACTAACCACTTGGCTTTGCTATTTCTCCTTTTATTTAACGAATCTAGGGTTTCCAGGCAATGTTCCAATATTTAGGCTTAATTCATCAAGCTACAAGGGGCAGGGTGCGTTCTGTTCGACTTTTGGGTCGATTGCGACAGAACGCTGGATCAATTTCGCAGCGTGAGGCTTAGGCTTAAGGCTAGAGTCAATACTCAGGTTATGGAATTGTGTGTGTTCTTTTCACGTCGGTTTTAGGCTGTATTTATAGGAAAAGAGTGTGTGGAAAGATAGATTTTAAGATACGAATCCAAAAAGAATCCGAAGATAAAACGGCCCTTGGCATTTTCAGCGCCCAGATCCAGGCGTTGAAAATGGGATCTAGGCCGAGTTCTTTGTCAGATTCGGACTCTTAGAACACGGATCTTTTGAGATTTATCAGAGTCTTTTAGTGCGTATTAACTTATGACGGAATGGGTCTGGGCCCGTTACGAACTCTAGGTTCGTTAGGAATTTAATTAATATGTAACTCTTATTTTCGAATTATACCAGGAATGCAAATTCTATCTCATTTAGGATTTATGTTGGAGTGCAACACCTAATTCTGACTGGTTTCTATCTTTTATGACTTTGCCACTTTTAACAACTACCTTTTACGGCAGTTACTATTCTTAGCAGGTTTCTATAAATAGCAGCTTTGGCTAAAATGAAAGGGTGATTGAGATCTGTTATTTTATAGGAGATGCGTTGCCAAGTGGAGATTTATGTTCTCATCAACGAACCTTCCCTTTCGGGAATGGGGACAAAAGTAGGTGTCTACAGTTAGCCCCCACTTTGACTGAGTCTCGAGATGAGACAATGGTCAAAGTACTAGACGGAGTGCGTCCTACAAGCCATGGCGTATTTGACCTGTTTTGCGAGGGTCTCACGAGCTCCCGAGTGATAACATTTGACTTAAGGGTCATCACTTGAAGTGTTAACACATTCCTCACGCGTCATTGGAATTTGTTAACTAATAGTATAGAAACTCCCTCACTTTGTCATTGGAAGTGCCTAAAGATGTTTTCGGAATCAAAGCTATAAAGTGTAACTAGGCCTGGCCAAGCCCAATCACGAGGTAAAACGTTTTTAAAGATTCTCATTTTCAGGGTTAGCTAAACGAGAAAACCCCCTTGTTTTTATAGGACGTAAAACGAAGGAAAATCCAGCACATCGCTTTTTTTTGGAAAAAACGGAAAACCGATCCTTTGATTTTTGGAAAAGGGAAACCATCCTTTGATTTTTGGAAAAGGGAAACCATCCTTTGATTTTTGGAAAAGGGAAACCAGGAAAAGTTATCGCTGAAGCGACTAAGGACCTGCTCGGTTAGTGGCGCAGACCCCGCCCGCTGAAGGTGGGCGAGCCTATCCGCTGAGGGTGGACGCCCCGTCTGATAGAAGTGAACGAATCTGTTTTGATGTTTTGAAAATAAGGACCTACGCGGTTTGTGACGTAGACCCCGCCGGCTGAAGATGGCGAGCCTGTTTTTGTTTTTTGAAGAATTTATTTTCTTTTCATTTTCGAAAACTGAGGACCTGCGCGGTTAGTGACGCAGACCCCGCCCGCTGAAGGTGGGCGAGCCCTGTCCACTAAGGGTGGACGCCCCGCCCGCTGGAGGTGAGCGAACCTGAATTCGTCTTTTCGATTTGGGACTCGCGTGGTACGTGCCGCGATCTTGCCCGATTGAGGTGGGCAAGTCCCTATTTCATTTTTTCTTGTGATTTCTTTTGAGAATTTCTTTTTATTCATTCTTGTAAGAGCGAATTATTTCGAGGGATGCTCGGATTTAGTTGCAACCTGAATGTGGGTTGACAACGTGCTTAGATGGACCATTGTCTCGTGGTCATCATCTTTCATGGTTTTGAGCTAGTCTTTACGGCTTAATTTTGCCACTACCTGGGTCCTTGATTAGGGGACTATGTATAAGTATCAACGGCGACCTTTGTCTTGAGGTCGTAATCCGATTTTATCTTTTGAGATTATCCAAACACGGGACTGAAGGAAATATGTCCTTCACCCAAGGTGCATTAAGTCTAATACCAAGGTTCAGATTAATTGCGAACAATTAATTCAGTGAGATCAAGTGATCGGAACAGCTAGCTGGAGCAATGCTTCCGATCAGTGAGTTCTAATGGATATTGAACTCACAACTTACTCTTGACTGAACCTACAAGGTCACACCAATGACACGTAACAGATCACCGGATTAAATGAATCGGAAATTCATTTAATAGCTTTTCGGGAATTAGTTGGAAACGTAATATACGATACGACCTTTGTCGGGATCGTATATCGTATCGCGAATATTCGTAAGCTGGGCGACACGAATAAATCGTATCGTACGACGGTGATTCGTCGTATACGAAACGATAAATAATATATCGGAAATATATTAAATCGCGAATACGAAGGGCATGCATGGAGTTGCCGGCTCGTCGAGCGATGCACGTAAGCGTGCAAGGCCCAACGAGCCAGCAAGCTCGCGAGCAAGGGCGAGCAAGGCCAGCCCATTGGGCACGCAACAGCACGCACAACAAGCAACGCAGCGCGAGCAAGCAGGCCCACGGCCCAGCTGCTCGGTGCGCGCGCTGTGGGCTTCGGCATGCAGTGTGTCGCTGGGCAGGGCTGTGCGGTGCGGTCCGTGTGTGCTTGCGTGATGTGGCCGGTCAAGGCCTTTGGTTCTTGGCCGGTTACATCATTTAATACAATAGGTCAATTGTATTATTCCAACACAAACAATTCATATTACTCAAACCCTAGACACAGAGAACCCTAATTCTCTCTGTGCCTCCAAAGTGAGTTCTTCCGAAAAGCAAAGTATCTTGATCGATTGTCTAAGCTACGATAATCAAGACGGATCTGAACGTGTCGGTGAACCAAGTAGAGGAACGACAAGTGGAGTTATTTGTTCGTGTTCGTTGACATATTATTGTGGAAAACACGCTTCGAATGTAAGTTTGCTTAATCTGTGCTTTATACATGTTTCCTGGCTTTGGGGATTGTTCCGCACATGTTATTATGTTTAACTGTATTCCCCAACAGTGGTATCATGAGCCTTATGTATTCAAGGCATGAATTAGCATGATTTTATTGTTTTTGCATCTGTCGAAAATTTTGGAATTTTTATTGATTTTTCGGAATTTTTACGAATTATTGGATGAATTGCGTAATAATCAGGTCCGAAATCAAAAATATTAGTTTTTTTATGATTTTTAAAACCCTAATCTGATGGAAAATGATTTTCTAAGATCAAATCATGGAAATAGAATTGCGAAAACAAGCCTCGAAGTATCGTTTTTTGGGCGGTTTTGTTAATTTTTCATTAAAAATTAAAAGTGTCGGACAGTAATTCAATTAAAAGGTCGACCTAAACTACTCGGAATTGCTTCAAATTTTGACACAATGTTTCTGGGTACATGCTTGATCTATGGTAAACATTTCAGATTTTTCCGATAAGTATAAACCTTAATGTTGCCTTTCCCCAATTCGTAAAATTTGAAACCCTAATTGAATTTTAATTCATTTTGGTTTTATAATTCGGTTAATTGGGAAAGGGGATATAATTTCATGGGTCAGTGGCTAATTCTAAAAATTATTGGATTAAAATTTTGAATGGTTTGGTTAATTTTAATCGCACTTAAACCAAATTATTAAAAATCTGAAATTTAAATGTTAATGAACGATTTAAAGTTTCAGATTTTATTAATTAAAAGTTCAAACTTTAATGTTGATTCGTTCGTTCTTAAAAGTTTGAATATTTTTAGCCCTTGATTTAATAATTTTACGAAATTGGATTGTCGTTGGTGTTTATTAAATCGTTAAAAATCGTTGTTTTTCGAAAATAAAAATCGTAACTTCTTGAAAAATAATATTAATGCAAGTTCGTGAAATTAAATTTATTTTAATTAAGCTGGTCCGTATTACGAACCAAAGGCACGAACATGAGCATGGTGGACGTATGGCTCGTCGAGCCATGCGGGGCCATTGTGCTTGGACCGAGCCGCATGCGACACGGGCAGCAGCAGCTACGCTGCGTGCCTCGTGCGCGCTGGGTGAGGAAGGGCAGGCGAGCATTGCTTGCGGGGCTGCGACGAAGCAAGGCGCAAGCCTTGCGACGTCCAGCACACACACGATGCACAACACACACGCAGGGGCAGCTACGCTGCGGGGACGCAGTGCGCGCGCGCGATGGGGCTGGGGGTGTGCGAGCCTTGCTCGTGCGCTCTTGGGCCTCACGCAAGGCATGGGCTGGGCGCAAGCCTAGCCCGACTAAGTAATTGGACTTTTTTTTGGTTAAAAATCGTTTAATTCGTTGGGCTTCATATATTTGCATTAATTTGGGCTAACGGGATATTTAATTTAATATTTTATTTTCTTGGGCCGGGCCGCGAGTTTTAATTTAATATTTCATAATTAATTATCCGGAATAATTATTGGTTTGAGTGGGAGCCACTGAATGAAATTAAAATGAAATAATTATTTTAATTATTTTCGTAGGTCGCTTTATTTTAATTAAATTCAATTTTAATTAGAATAAAGTCTAAGGATTAATAATTTGGAAATTGATTAATCTTTTAGGACGCGTTTATGTGAACGTGAATTTTAATTAATTCACGTAAATACTTGCATATTAACATGGGCCATTGGTTTTAGCACACGAATGAGTGAATGCATAGAATATATATTTTATGTAATGCAGGTACTCCAAGTGACTAGTATGGCCAAATTTAGGATAGTTAAATACGTTCTGCGTACCGTTCTATCTTTGAAAGTAATGTTTTAAATATGGTCTGCGTACCATGGAAATTTTGATGTAATTTATTATTTTCAAGTATTTCTAAGTTTAGAACTTTAAGTTAGCATTTGAACGAAGATTCAAGACGATGCCAAGCTAACAAAGAGGTGATGAAGATTGGATGCTTCAAGACAAGATGTTTTGGGCCATACTAGATCACCATTTATTTATGCAATTTAATATATATATATATATATTATGCGTGAATGTATGAATGTATGTATGCTTTGCATGAACAAGTTGTTTCCTATGAATCGATTAGTTTTAAGTTCACTAAATAATCGAACTAACATAGAAACAACTAGGTCCAAGTAATATTGAGTTTAAAAATTGCCTTCCAAATCAACACTTACAAAAATCTAGGGGTCTAAGATAGTAGGTTTACGCTAAAGCGAGGTGCTATTTTAGTTGACTTAGGTGGTAAGGCGTCCTAAAGGAGCACGTTGATTGTGGTTACAACTCAAACAACAATGACATTAAGTTGTGGCAATGGGATAAATTATGGCATTAATTTATTAACCAAGAGTAATTTGGAGATTACTAGCAATAGGTTTTGCTTACCTAAAATCTTAAACTACTTAAGACATGCTAAAGCTGCTTAAGGATTTAGGACTTTTGGGGTCTTGGAATCGTTTCATTCATTTTGGACCATGTTTTTGCTTTTTGCATGAATGAAATGTTTTAATAGCTTTAATGATTGCATGTTTTGCTTTTATTTCAAAGTTATTGAATTGTATGAATGGTTATTTATTGCAAATTCTTTTCGATTGTAGTAATCAAAATGGTTGCAAACATAACAACAATCATATCAGCTGAAATTCTGGATGTCGAGTTAGACTTGACTAATTTCTTGAATGGAAAGAGAAACTTGTCAAAGTTTTGAAAGTTAATGGCATACACTATGTCATTGAACAACCTTTCCCTAGCTATGATGCGCGAGGCATGACTCCTGAAAGGTACAGAAGTTGGGCACTTCACAAGTACCTTGTCACGGAGTTCATCCTTAAGTCTATCCCTGAGAGTTGGAGAGGGAGGTTCATTACTTTTGAACCTCAAGCTCTCCTAAGTAGCCTCGAGGATAAGTGTGCGGGTTTTCGACCCTTGTGCCAAACTGGTGGCAATGGGGTTGACGAATTGGCTAATTCGATGAGCGATCTCAAGCTCGTAACCCCACGCAAGTCGTGCCTAGAAATCGAACTTCTAGAGGCACACAGGCGCATTTACTCTGTCAAGATGGACAAAAACACATCAACTCGGTCTCATGTGGATATGATGTCTGGATAATTTTTCACAATTGAGAGACTTGGTGGTTCCATCAAAGAGTCGGTAGCTATTGCACTAGTGCTGAATTCTCTTCATAAGGATTATGAGGGTTTTAAGATGCACTATCTCTTTCATCAGAAAGAAAGCACATTCTGTGAACTTGTGGAATTACTCATGAAATGCGAGAAAATCCTTAAGTTCAATCAAGACCCTTTGAATGTGAGGTGCACTAAAGTCAAGAAAGTAGGCAAGGGGAAGAAAACCAAGGCTGCATCTTCGTCCACTCCCGGAGGGCATCTGGCGCCTTCCAAGAGCAAGATGAAGAGGAATGCTTCTCCTTCTACATCGCAATGCTTCAATTATAATGAAATTGGTCATTACAAGCGAGATTGCCCCAAACTAAAGGAAGAGAAGAAGGACGGAAACGTTGCTTCTCCTTCAGGTATGTATGTTATACATTGTAATCTTGCTAATTCTACTTCTTGGGTATTAGATACTGGTTGTGGCTCACACTTATGTTCCAATTCACAGGGACTAAGGAGAAGTAGAAGGCTTGATAAAGGCGAGATGGATCTACGCGTGGGAAATGGAGCACGGATTGCTGCATTAGCCGTAGGATCTTGTTTTATTTCTTTGCCTAGTGGGTTTGTTTTGGAACTAGAAAACTGTTACTACGTTCCTAGTATCACCAGAAACATTATTTCCATTTCAAGTTTGAATTCTAAAGGTTTTAGTTTTCAATTTAAAGACAATAGTTGTTGCGAGGGGGTCGAAAAAGCACGAGGCTAATGCGTGACCTCGTCCCTCGTGGGTGTGACGCTTCTTTTTGTCAAATCAAGTGTAACTGGATTTCCTGTGAGTTTACACCCAATTGACTAGTAATATAGGATTCGCCATTCAGTTTTTAACGACAATGAGAAAAACTGACAAAACCCGGTTATCGTGACATAAAGGGAGTGCAATTATGTTTGACCACGACGGCCGTAGGTTCCCTTGTGATCCCTGATGGTGGGGATCGCTCAACGTACACCCTCAGGGTAGAGATTGAGGGTTCGGGGGACTATAACTACCGAGAGGAGTACTCGCTCTTCGATAACTCCAGAGGCAGGATATCCTTACTAGCTCAGCATAAATAATTGAAGGGACATGCGTTAACTATTAAACTAATCTGAGTTGATTTTAATAATATGCAACATATAGTACTACATCGAGCGCGATTATCTGATTTAGATTGTTTTAAGGGACCTAGCATGATAATCCATTTTCCCAAAAATATCATATTAATTAAGCGTAATCGAACAATCAGATTTTAGTTAGTTTAACAGTTCATAAAAGGGCGAGGAAAGCAATTAAACCATGGAAAAGGGACACATAACGACGCACCCTTGAGAGGTGCGTCACGGTTCTCAGAAAACTAACCACTTTGACTTTGCTATTTCTCCTTTTATTTAACGAATCTCAGATTATGGGACAGGATACGTTCTGTTCGATTTATGGATCGATTGCGACAGAACGCGTGATCAGTTTTGCAGCGTGAGGCTTAGGCTTAGGGGTTTAGAGTCAATACTCAAAATAATAATTGTGTGTTGTTGTTCTTTTCACGTCGATTTTAAGGCCCTATTTATAGAAAAGAGTTCATGGAAAGATAGAATTGTAGAACTCTAATCCACGAGAAATTAGGAAAAAACACGTCCCAGGTAATTTCAGCGCCCATGCCTGGGCGCCGAAGATTTCAGCGCCCAGCTCTGGGCGTTGAAAATAGGATCCAGGCAATTTCAGCGCCCAGGGCTGGGCGTTGAAATTGATGTTTGGGCCGTTTCTTTGTCAGATTCGGACTCTTTAGAATCCGGAGTGTATGAGGCTTAATCGAGTCTTTTAGTGCGTATTAATTTTGTGACGGGATGCGTCTGGGCCCGTTACGAACTCTAGGCTCGTTAGGATTTTAATTAATACGTGACTCTTACTTTCGAACCATATTAGGAATAGGATTCTCTCGCAATTTCTATCTCATTTAGGATTTATGTTGGAGTGCAACACCTAATTCTGACAGGTTTCTATCTTTTATGACTTGCCACTTTTAACAACTACCCATTACGGCAGTTACTATTTTTAGCAGGTTTCCATAAATAGCAGGTTTCTATAAATAGCAGGTTTCGGGTGAAATGAAAAGGGGTAATGAGATTCGTTATTTTATAGGAGATGCGTTGTCAAGTGGAGATTTACGCTTTCATCATCGAACCTTCCCTTTCGGGAATGGGGACAAAAGTAGGTGTCTACAGTTAGCCACCAGTTTGACTAAGTCTTGGAGTAAGACGATGGTCAAAGTAATAGACGGAGTGCGTCGCACAAGCCATGGTGACCTGTTTTGGCGAGGGTCTCACGAGCCCCCGAGTGATAACATTTGACTTAAGGGTCATCACTTGAAGTGTCGACATATCCCTCACGTGTCATTGGGATTTGGCAACTGATAGTATAGAAACTTCCTCACTTTGTCATTGGAAGGATCTAAAGGTGCGTAGAAACTCCCTCACTTTGTCATTGGGAGTAGCTACAGATGTTTTCGAAATCAAATCTATAAAGTGTAATTGGGCCTGGCGAAGCCCAATCACGAGGTAAAAAATGTTTTTAAAGATTCTCATTTTCAGGGCTAGCCAAACGAGAAAACCCCCTTGTTTTTACAGGATATAAAACGAAGGAAAATCCAGCACAACGCTCTTTTTTGGAAAAAAAACGGAAAACCAATCCTTTTAATTTTTGGAAAAGGGAAAACCAGAAAAAGTTATCGCTGCAGCGACTAAGGACCTGCGTGGCTTATGACGTAGACCCCGTCTGCTAAAGATGGCGAGCCTGTCCGCTAAGGGTGGACGCCCCGTCCGAAAAAGTGGACGAATCTTGTTTTTGAAATTTGAAAATAAGGACCTACGCGGCTTGTGACGTAGACCCCGCCGAATAAAGATGGCGAGCCTGTCCGCTAAGGGTGGACGCCCCGTCCGAAAAAGTGGACGAATCTTGTTTTTGAAATTTGAAAATAAGGACCTACGCGGCTTGTGACGTAGACCCCGCCGGCTAAAGATGGCGAACCTGTTTCACTTTGTTCTTTTGAAGATTCTATTTTTCAAAAACTGAGGATCTGCGCGGCTAGTGACGCAGACCCCGCCCGCTGAAGGTGGGCGAGCCCTGTCCGCTAAGGGTAGACGCCCCGCTCGATGGAGGTGAGCGAACCTGAATTCGTCTTTTTGATTTGGGATTCGCGTGTCGCGGTCTTGCCTGATTGAGGTGGACAAGTCCCTATCGTGATTTCTTTTGAGAATTTCTTTTATTCATTCTTGTAAGAGCGAATTCTTTCGAGGGATGCTCGGATTTAGTTGTAACTTCAATGTGGGTTGACAACGTGCTTAGACGGACCATTGTCTTGTGGCCATCATCTTTTCATGGTTTTGAGCTAGTCTTTTCGGATCAACTTTGCCACTACTTGGGTCCTTGATTAGGGGACTATGTATAAGTATCAACGGCGACCTTTGTCTTGAGGTCGTAATTCGATTTTTTTTTTTTTTTAGATTATCAAAACACGGGATTTTGTACAGCGTAGTCTGGGAATATTGTTTTAACTTTGCATACCTTTTTTTGAGATATATATATTTTTTTTCTTTCGAGCCACCAAGTACTTGTGCTTGGCGGTCAGTTCTTGTCAAAGAGGTTCTTTGGGGATACGCATTTTGTAATGTCCTTGATTTTGTTTGGGATTGTGCTCGTAAGTGCGAGCGATCTTTGTAGTGGTGTGCTACTCTTAACAAAGCCGTGAGGTGCGACTTTTCAGTAAAGAAATCGGCAATTTTCAAGTCGAATGAATATGGCATGGCCCTATAGAAGTCAGAGCTGTTTTTTTGGGTCTGGAATCTTTTTCGGCGCCCAGGCCTGGGCGTTGAAATAATTCACGCCCAGGTGGGGCGTTGAAAGTGTTGTTGGGGCTGGTCTTTTGATGACACATTTGGCCTCTTGTTCATTCGTTTATTTCACTTGGAAGTTCTATGTATTCTCTTTTCTTTTGTTTTTTCTTTGTTTTTAGAACGTGATGATTTTCTTGAGAAGCCGTAGCCGATTGGTGGACTACGGTGCTTGTCGCTTTGGGGCGATTATTTTAAGGAACTGTTGCTCTTAAGGTGTACAATTATTGCAATAGTCGGGCGAGTCTATATGGCCCGAGGAACATACCTTGAGGTGTAAGACTTTGATCGCTCTTATATTTTTTTTTGAACGTCTTCGTAAATGTTCGATACTTAGAAAAGATGATATGTGTGTGCGAACGAGCGTTCATAGAATGGCCGTGGTGTGCGGTACATTAATCAGTTTGCTTGAATTGTTTCATTTTTTTTTGAGTAACGACTGATTTTGAATAGTTTGCTTAGAAGCTTGATAGGGTTCAGGCCCATTCATGAAGTGGGCTCAAACATCGTGCCCTTTCGATTGTTCAAACATTTGCTTCAAGATTTTATTTTATTTTGCTATGGTTGTTTCGTAGCTTGGAGCCCCCAAGTATGCATGTTGGGATGCTTTCCTTTTGGCGTATGATTTTTGTAAGTTCTTTCGAGAAAGATGCCTTGGGGTTCCGCTCGTGTAGGTGCGAGCTATCCCTTCCGTGTAAGGTAATGTTTTGCTACCTTTAATCCTTAATGTAGAAGTCTTGTGGCTTGCATTTTGAATTTGGGCGATAAGTAGTCTTTGCCTCTTTTACACATGCTCTTTGGTCGTGCCCGCATTAGCGCAATATGCCTTACTCTCGTTTTTAGACTTGTACCGTGGGATAGTTGAATTTATGGTGCGACGTAGGCTTGTGTGGCCTAACCGCATGTATTAGAACATTTCTCCATGCGTTGGGATATCATTATTATTTTTTGCATTGGAGTACTTCATCACGCCTCGTTTAGGTGCTCGAACAAGTGTAGCACCTTCTGCGTGGGTTTGCACGGCTTATTACTTCGTTCGATGCGAGGATTCATAGGTGTTTCTTTCTTATTTTTATATCTGGGCAAAACATGGCTAGCAGAAAGATTCAGCGCCCAGGCTGGGGCGTTAAAGATATAGGCGCCCAGCTCTAGGCGTTGAAAATGATTTATGGGCAGAATTTTGACATTTTTTTTTGATTCTTTTTTCTTTTGCTTTTGCTTTGGAACGATGTAGACTGTGTAACGGGCGCTTTATAGGGCGAGCGTTATGTGCAGTGGTTTGATCGGAGTTTTGGTGACTCGTGATTTTCAGTTACCCTTGTTAGTGGGGCGACTTTATATACTCTAAGTAGTGCTTAGAATTTGGGAGGGGTTGTAGCCATTCTAAGGTTCGTTTTACACGATTAAAGCTTAGGATTGTGCCCCTATGATGTATGTATAGCATTAGCGTCGAGAATTTGCGATAAAATCGTCATTTCGAGCATTTTTAGAGTGTTTTTCTCAAGCCCCCAATGCTATAATGCTTTGCATACGTTTTTATGCATTCATGGTGACACGGATCATAAATAGTTTGAACCAGACTCGTTTAGTGCGAGGTACGTTTGAGTAGTGACCTGCTACTTCTCTTGTAAATGTTGTATTATGCGACATCTCCATGGTCAAGGTAGTAACATGTGGAAGTGTGCCTTGACCAAAAGTTAGGTGCCTTTCTTTACCCATAATCATATTTAGAAATCTTTTTGACTCACTTGCAACATCGGGATAAACGCATACTTAGATTAAACCAACGACTCTTTATTATGTTCGAAGAAGTCTTTGAAAATTATTTGGAAATTATTTAAAATCCGAATCCTACTGTGTACAATCCGAGGTGTCCTAAGTAAGTTGACTTATAGAAGGGTTCGTACAGGATTACATGAGTGAATCAAAATACTGTTACGATTTTTGGAATGCTGTCTAAGGATTTGCTGGAAGCCAGGGTGCAGGCGTCAAGATATACTTGTGCCCGTTTGGCATATGCTTTAGGCTTTTAAGGCCATCTTTTCCAGAATTGCGGGAATATAAACCGTTTTCAAATTGACTTAGATTTACTTGGTGTATGTCTGCACAAAAGGTCAAGGTATACTTAGTTCTTTCCCTAGCTCTTTCATTTCAATTTTTTAGCCCCCAGTTGCTATTATGTCTTCCCTTTAATGATACTTTTAGTTTTCGATTTTAGATGCCCGTGTCATATGTCTGAGTAGGGTGAGCCTTGGTTAAGTGCCAAGTCCTATTGACAATGTCTGATTTTTTTCAAAGGGGATTCGCAAGCATTTGAATTACCATGAACGGGTGCCCTGAGTTCGAAGGAACGATGGGGCGACGCCGTAGAACAATGCTCTTTATTGCAAGCTTACTGCCTTTACTACTTGTTGGCGATTATGACTGTGTCTAGTGGTGAAAGAAGGTCTTTAAGCGAACGACTATGTCTAGTGGTGAAAGGAGATTTTTAAGTGAGTTAGTTCGCTTTAGGGAGGGTCAAGTTGAGTACTTTAGAGGTCATGGACGCTTGCGCTAGCCCCCGTTCAATTGAGGCAAAGCGGTCTTTTGAGTCTTGGCTAAGTGCCTAGGAGTGTGAGTGCTCCTTCTGGCAAGGGTACGTGCCCTTATTATTTTTCGATGTATGCTCGTTTTGGCATCTTGGTGACTTGGATTCTTCCTTTGATTTAAATTTTTCTTTCGACTTGGATTGCAAGTAATTAAATTTCAATAAGGGACTTCTATTTTTTATTCTTGTTTTTCTATAGGCTTTAATATTTTTGCAAATTGGTTGGACCGAATCATGGATTGCCTACGTATCCGCCTTAAATAGATTTAATTTGGAATCAGGTCTTGCGTAGTTCTTAGCCTAGAAAATGGTTTCTTAGAATGCCGATTTTAAACAAGTACGTTCTGAGGTGGAAACATATTATTTGAAACGGTGGAATAAGTGAAGTTTATTATTATTTTAATCTGCTGCCTTGCCGTAAGCCAAAAATTTGTTTTATATATTTTTTTGAGTACATGTATTTTTTGGTGGTACGTATATCTGAATACGTGCTGTACCCCTCCAAGTGTTCGTTATTTTTCCGTGCATGTGCGGATAAAATTACGAGCACTTCTGGACAAAATTTGGCGAGCATAGAGATTCAGCGCCCAGGCTGGGGCGTTAAAGATTTCGGCGCCCAGCTGTGGGCGCTGAAATTATTTCTGGGCGGATTTTTTTTGGTGCGCTAAATGCTTCTTTTTCTTTTTAGACCAACTTTAGAGGCGCTTTTGCAAAGTTTGCTTTTTTATTATTCACATTTTTTTTTGTGCACTTTTCATTTGTCTTCCTTTTTATTGGTGACTCAAGACGGTTTGAAAGATGGGTTGAATGAGATAGGATAATTTGTATAGGTATTGGTCAAGCATGAGGATTATATTTTCTAGGACTCACAATTTGCGGCTTCAAGCTAGTGTCACGAGTTTACATCAATCAAGGCCAATGAGTAGCATAGGGACGACTCAAGGGTATATCAACAGGACGTATCCAAACAAGTTATATGGTCATTATGCTAATGGTGGTGTAAGAGCAGGTTTTGGAAATAATGGGCATGACGCACGTGTCAATGACCGTGCGTGGTTTGTAGTTGATAACAAGTTCAAGAACAAGAGTCGAGGTAATGGTTTCTTGGGTTATGGCAATGAGAACATGGATGGGTTAAATGAGCTGAACAGGGGCCCCAGAGCGAAGGTGTCTAAGAACACAAGGACTGGAAAGGGTAGACATCGTAGAACTTTATGATTTGGATTGGTTGACTCAATTCTTTTCCTTTGTTTTACTTGGGTAAATTTCTCACTTTGGGAGGTATGGGCTAAGTATTTCATGGCTCGCTCTTTTCGCTCTCCCTCTTTTCTTTCTTTTTAAGTTTTTCATGGCTTGCTCTTTTCTCTTTCTATTTTTCTTCTTTTTGCGTGGGATTTCTCCCCAACATAAATACTTCAAATTTTTTTTTAATTTTTTTACTTGGGCTCAAAGGTAGATGGTTGTGGTTCTTGAGTCACGAGGCGAGACTGAGTGAGCCTCGTTTGGTAGGCCTATAGTGGACCTCTAATTTTAGTAGGCCTAGGGTGGACCTTTAATTTTAGTAGGCCTAGGGTGGACCTTTAAATTGTCTTACTTTGCAAGCGTATTTAGTCGTTTCTTAAAATGTGCAAATAGCGTAGATTCAAAATGTTGGTTTTACCTTATTGAAATTTAACTCGTGGGATGAAGTTCAAGATATCTGCGGGAGAGGGTCCGATGTACGAAGAATTAGAGTCTGAATCTGAGTCTGACTCCGAGTCCGAACCTAACAAAATTGTAACCCCTCCCAAAAATAGTTTAGACCCGGAAATATCTACTCCGGGAGATCTTTTTGATGTAATGCTTCATGACTTTAATAAGACAAACAAAACTTTTGAGTATATGTCGCCTAAAAATTCGAGTAATAATGCAGAATGTCTCGCCACTAATGAGCACGAAAAAGAGCCAGAAGAGGAATATACCGAACTAATAAAAACTGTAAGTGAACAAGAACTCAAAACTCCTATAATTGAGGACACAGAATCGGTAAATATTGGAACAGAAGAAAATCCTAAAATCATTAAAATTGGCCTCACCTTAACTCCTACTGAAAAGGCCGATCTAATCTCCACTTTGCGGGAATTCGAGGGTGTCTTTGCTTGGTCCTACAAAGACATGCCAGGAATAGATCGAGAAATCGCTGAGCATAAAATTCTGCTAGATCCCAAAATGACGCCAGTAAAACAAAAGCTACGGCGGCTCAAAACAGAGATAGCCTTGAAAATAAAAGAAGAAGTCACTAAACAATTAGACGCCGGCTTTATAAAAGTCTCCAACTACCCAGAATGGGTGGCCAATATTGTCCCCGTAGCTAAAAAAGATGGACGAGTACGATTGTGCGTAGACTTTCGAGACCTCAACAAAGCCAGTCCCAAAGATGACTTCCCTCTGCCTCACATTGACATACTAGTAGACTGAAGGAAATAATGCCCTTGGTCCAAGTATGCATTCAATGATAAGTCTAATAAATGCGGTTCAGTATTAATTAACAAGTTAATAATTCAGTGAGATCAAGTGAGCTGAATGCCTAGCTAGAGGCCGCTTCAGTTCAAGTGGAATTAATGATATTAATCCACAGCTTACTCTTGACTGAACCCGTAGGGTCACACAAATAGTACGTAAACGGATCAAGTATTTAATGGCATTAAATACTCCATCTATGGATATTCGGAATCGACGGATCTTGGTTTCAGTGGGAGCTGAGATCGTCACAGGCAAGAAATGAATACTCCGGAAACGATGATATTGCCGGAAACGGAAATATGGATCGTATCGGAAATATAAATATTATCCAAGTCGTAGATGTTGCCGGAAACGGAAACATGGCACGTATCGGGAAATATTATCGGAAATGGAAATATTGCCGGAATCGGAAATATTGCCGGAAACGGAAATATTGTCAGAATCGGAAATATTATCAGAATCGGAAAATAATTCCGGAAACGGAAATATTAAATATTTGTTCGAAACGGAAATTAATTCCGGAATCGAAAATATTAAATATTGTTCGTATCGGAAATGAATTCCGGAATCGGGAATTTAATCGGAAGCGTATCGTACGAATAAGCATCGGACGAGGCCTGCCGGACGAGGGCCTAGCACGAAGCCAGGCCATTGCCCAGCAAGCCAAGCGCGCCACACGAACAGCCAAGGCCACGCCAGGCCCAGCGCAAGGCCAGGCCCAGCTGGCCGTGGCAGCGCGCACAGCGCGCGCAGCGCGCGTAGCTGCGAGCAGTGGGCTGCGAGCATTGCTGCAGCTCGCGTGGGTTTGTAGCTCGCGTGGGCCGTGCGGCCGTGTGGGCTGTGCGCGGGCATGGCCTGCACGCTTGCGGGTCATGCTCGCGTAAGTGTTTGTGTTCGCATACGAAACCTAAAACGTGCAGAATTCGTTTAATGATTAAATTCCTAATTCTATTTGATAAATTAATTAAATAAGAGTTTTATTATAATTCTAATTTAATTAATTCGTATCCTAATAGGATTCCAATTCTCTTTCCATACCCCTATAAATATGTGGCCTGGCTTCACAATTTATAACGAGTTATTCAAGTATTCAAAGTGAGTTTTTGAGAGAAAAATTCAGTCACACATCTTGCTCAAAAGTGCCGAAAATTTATAGTACCTTAGGGGCGATTCTAGTTGGTCAATCTTAAGGCGGATCCGGACGTGCTGTGGACTATCTACGGAGGGACGACATTTGGAGTCCTAAAGACTTGTTCTTGTTCGGTTCGGGCGCAGCTAGGGAAGGCACGCAACAAAGAGTATGCATCTAAATTATGCTATATGATTATGTGTAAATAATATGTATTCCTGGCTTAATGGTTGTTTCCGCATGATTTATGAATTGTCATATGTATCATAACCTAACAGTGGTATCACGAGCCTCTTATTATTTTCATAATCTAAATTGCATGAACATGGTTAAATATTACAAATTTGCAAGAATTAAAAGGGGTGATTAATTTTCGTAATTGTTAATTAATTGCAAATTGCGTTTATTTAATTATACGTACGCAGTTTTTCGGCAGTTTCTTCGTTACTCATCCAAATCGAGTGATTTTTGTGTCAATTCCGCATGTAAAAGGCATTCTAAACCTAGAATTCTCAAATTCGAAGCCTAACTATGACTTTTCGAAGGTTTTAGTTTTTCGAATGCAAAATTTCGTAAATCTTGAATTTTTGATTGACCTACTGTATATGTTTAACAAGTTTGAATGCCTAGCCTTGTTAATTATGCAATCTAATTTGTAATTATGGTTAATTAGTTGAAAATTAGAATAATTTAGAATTAATTTGATTTTCATAATTAATTATAATTTAATTAGAAACCTATGATTAAAAACCACCATAAAAATTGTAAATTTATGATAAATTTTAAATTTTTATGACCTATGCTTGAATCCATGATAATCTGAAATCAATTGAATAATAAATTTTCGATTTTTCGCCCTAAAATTATGAAATTAATATTAATTTATTAATTTGTCATTAATTTTAAATATAAATTTTAAATTTTTATGCGATTCGATCATATAACTTGCACGCACAAAGCAATGGACGCTACGTGTTACCCTTAAGGGGTGTTGTATAGTGCGGGCATGCGACGACGAGCAAGGGAGCTCGTCGCCCGTGCGGCACGAATGCAATGAGCAAGGGCATGGTGCACGAGCACAAGGCAGCAGCCCTGCCTTGTGTCGTGGGCCACGAGCTATGGACGAATGGGCATGGGCGAAGGCAAGGCACGGCAGTCGCGTGTGGGCAGCAAGCGAGCTGCGCCACAACGCGCACTGCCTCGCGCAAGCGCGCGCAGCCTCGCGCGCAGCGAGCGCAAGCTCGCGTGCCACGAGCGCTGCGCCCAGCGTCGATCGCGCGCAGCGAGCAATTGCTCGCGCACAACGAGCGATGGCTCGCGCACAGCGAGCGATGGCTCGCGTGCATCGAGCGCTGGAGCGCGCGCAGCAAGCGCTGGCGAGCGCGCACAGCGAGCGATGGCTCGCGTGCATCGAGCGCTGGCGCGCGCGCAGCGAGCACCAACTTGTGCGATGGCTTGCGATGGGTAGATGCAGCAGCTATGCGACGAGCGCATGGGCTGCGCGCACATGGCCAGCGATGGCTGTGTGCGTGTGGCCCATGGGCGTGCGATGCGTAGGGTGTTTGCATTACGATTAGATCGTTTTGAATGTTTAATTTGAAATTTTCAGTTTACGTAATTTTAATTAATTTTAAAATTAATAATTTAAATTATTTTCTTGGATTTTAATTTTGAATATTGTAATTATAATAAATTTTATTTATTCTAATTATTTTACTAAAATTAAAATCATGAATTAATTTAAATACGACTGAAATCAAATTAAAATTTTTGGATTCAATTATAAATTTATATGGGCTTTAAATTTTAATTAAATTTGTATGTTTCCGGTTAGACTTGAAATACATTTTTATGTTTAAAATTAGTAAAGCATATGAATTTATTGGTTTAAGTGGGAGCCCTTTTTAGTCATAAACTCTTGATTAGGTCTACGAATCCTTAAGGTTAAAACAACTTGATTAGAATTAATAAGGACTGAATAATTGGTAGATTATTGGTGCCCTTGATTAATTACTGCAAATGTTTACGTGATGCATAATGTGTTTTACTAACCAGCTATGTGGGCCATTCATGATAATGAATGGGTGAATGGTATATATTGTATATGTACTGTTTTGCAGGTTATGAAGTGACTAGTATGGCCCAAATAGGATAGAAAATATGGTCTGCGTACCATTAATTTGAATGTAATTGGTCTAAAGTACCAAAGATGTTTTTCAATTCAAATATGGTCTGCGTACCATCAAATAGTTGTAATTAGTTTTAATTATAGCTTATCCTATTTGAAGAAAATGGTGCCTCCCACGGAGATTTTCAGACGGACTTTGAAGTCAAAGCTTCAAGATGAAGTCGGGCCATACTAGATCACATTTATCTTATGCATGCTTTAAGTTATTTATTGCTTTAAATATGTCTTAATTATGCATAAGATTGTGGCTTGATTATGTTGCATGATTAAGGATTTTAGTTCACTTAAAATCTAACCAACATAGTAAGAGCCTTAAGTTCCAAACTTAAAAATTGAGTTAAAAGGTGCCATGCCAAAATATACACTTGCTTGGATATCCTTTACATCAATCTAGTAATAGTTTTCGCTCAGCGAGGTGTTACTTATTGGTCCTAAAGGGGCAAGGTACACAAATAATTGTGAGTACATGTTAGTTTTGGTGAAACTCAACGATATAAGTAAGGAGTCCTTTTATGTCGTGGCAAAATCGATAGGTTTACCTAATAAGTTCTTAGACGTACCTATCAACCAAGAATAGTTTCTAGACTATTAGCAAAAGGCTTTTGCTTACCTAAGATGTTTTAGGATTAAGTCGACAAACTGTGCTTAGTTCTTCAATGATTTTAGGATCTTGGAATCATTTTATTCACACCTGCCGGAACACATAACTTGAATAAAATGCTTAATAAACATTGAATTATGCATGTATGCTAGAATTTAAGTTTATTAAGAGAAACTGTGAATGGTTATTTATTTGTTTATTCTTTTCAATTGTAGTTTAAAATATGGCAAACAACAATTCATTCAACATTCGATCAATTCTCGAAAAGGAGAAGTTGAACGGGAAAAACTTCCTTGACTGGCAAAGGAACTTGCAAATAGTTCTTATGCAGGAAGAAAAGGAGTATGTCCTAGATGAGGCGATGCCCGAAGCCGCAGGCGACGGGGTCACTCAGGCAGCCCTCAATCGTTGGATTGATGCCAACAAGGATGTGAAATGTCTAATGCTCGCCACCATGAGTGCGGATCTGCAGAAAACGTTCATCAACTCAGATGCTTTCACAATCATCAGTGAGTTGAAGAACATGTTCCAAGATCTGGCTCGAGTCGAAAGATTCGAGACTCATAGGCAAATTCTTGAGACCAAGCTTAAGAAAGGCGAGCCCGTAAGTCCACATGTTCTCAAAATGATTGGACTCATTGAGAATATGAGTCGGCTGGATCAGCAATTTTCTCAGGAAATGGCTATAGACACCATCCTCCATTCTCTTCATAGCGGGTATGATCAGTTCAAACTGAACTACAGTATGAATAGTCTGGATAAAACGCTCACTGAGATTCACGGTATGTTGAAGACCGCTGAAAAGACGCTCAAAAGTGATAAGCAGGATGTGCTTATGGTGCGTGGGGGCAAGTTCAAGAAATCTGGAAAGAAGAGGAATGCTAAGAAAGGTGGCAACAAGGCCAGCCCAACTAAGCAAACTGGCGCCAAATCTGTAAAGAGGAAGGTCAGTCAACCCACTTCTGAATCCGAATGCTTCTACTGCAAGAAGAAGGGGCATTGGAAGAGAGATTGCTTGAAGCTAAAGGAAGATCAGAAGAACGGAACAGTCGTTCCATCTTCAGGTATTTTCGTTATAGACTGTATACTTGCTAATTCAACTTCTTTGGTATTAGATACAGGTTGTGGCTCACACTTATGTTCCAATCCACAGGGACTAAGAAGAAGTAGAAAGTTAAGCAAGGGTGAAGTCGACCTACGAGTGGGAAATGGAGCACGGATTCCTGCATTAGCTGTAGGAACTTACTATTTGTCGTTGCCCTCCGGGCTAGTTTTGGAACTGGAAGAATGTTTCCATGTTCCAAGTCTTACTAAAAACATCATTTCAGTTTCTTGCTTAGATGCTAAGGGATTTTCCTTTTTAATAAAAGACAATAGTTGTTCGTTTTATTTTAAAGAGATGTTTTATGGATCTGCTAGATTAGTCAATGGACTTTATTTATTAGATCACGACAAACAAGTATATAACATAAATACCAAAAAGGCCAAAAAGGATGATTCAGATCTCACCTATCTGTGGCATTGTCGATTAGGCCATATAAACTTGAAACGCTTAGAAAGACTTCAAAAGGAAGGAATTCTAGAACCATTTGACTTAGAGGATTATGGTAAATGCGAATCATATTTACTTGGCAAAATGACAAAGCAACCTTTCTCTAAAGTTGGAGAAAGAGCAAATGAACTATTGGGTTTAATCCATACAAATGTATGTGGACCAATGAGTACAAATGCTAGAGGTGGTTTCAGCTACTTTATCACTTTCACTGATGACTTCAGTAGATATGGTTATGTCTACCTAATGAAGCATAAGTCTGAATCATTTGACAAATTCAAGGCATTTCAGAGTGAAGTAGAGAATCAATTAGGCAAGAAGATTAAGGCACTGCAGTCTGATAGAGGCGGTGAATATCTGAGCTATGAATTTGATGACCATCTGAAAGAATGTGGAATTCTATCAGAATTGACTCCTCCTGGAACACCACAATGGAACGGTGTGTCGGAACGGAGGAACAGAACCTTGCTAGACATGGTCAGGTCAATGATGGGTCAGGCCGAACTTCCATTAGAATTTTGGGGACATGCACTAAATACAGCTGCACTCACTATAAATAGAGCTCCGTCTAAAGCTGTCGAAAAGACTCCATACGAATTATGGTTTGGAAAGCCTCCAAATGTGTCTTTTCTTAAGATTTGGGGATGTGAAGTATACGTCAAACGATTAATTTCAGACAAACTTCATCCAAAATCTGACAAATGTATCCTTGTGGGCTATCCAAAGGAAACAAAGGGGTATTACTTCTACAATACATCTGAGAACAAGGTGTTTGTTGCTCGAGATGGTGTCTTTTTGGAGAAAGATCACATTTCCAAAATGACAAGTGGGAGAAAAGTAGACCTCGAAGAAATTCGAGTCGAACAACAAACTCTGGAGAATGCTCAAGATGACATTCAGGATGAAACTCATTCTTTAGAAGAATCTGGTGAGAATCATGGTCAATCTAGAAATGTTACCCCGCGTAGATCGCAAAGATATAGATCTCAACTGGAAAGGTACTTAGGTATTTTGACGAACGAGAGCTATGACGTTCTATTACTTGAAAGTGATGAACCTGCGACTTACAAACAAGCTATGACGAGCCCTAGCTCCAAGCAATGGCAAGAAGCCATGCAACTGAATTAGACTCCATGTCTGAAAACCAAGTATGGGATTTGGTCGATTTGCCAGATGGCTACCAAGCCATTGGAAGCAAATGGGTTTTCAAACTGAAAAAGGACAAGGATGGGAAACTTGAAGTTTTCAAAGCTAGATTGGTTGCAAAAGGTTACAGGCAAGTCTACGGTGTGGATTACGATGAAACCTTTTCACCAGTTGCAATGCTAAAGTCTATTCGGATAATGTTAGCAATCGCTGCATATTACGATTACGAAATATGGCAGATGGATGTCAAAACATCTTTCTTAAACGGCGTTTTAACAGAAACTGTGTTTATGACACAGCCTGAAGGTTTTGAGGATCCAAAGAATGCTAAAAAGGTATGCAAGCTAAAGAAGTCAATCTACGGATTGAAGCAGGCATCCAGGAGCTGGAATATACGTTTTGATGAAGCAGTCAGTGACTTTGGTTTCATCAAGAACGCGGACGAATCTTGTGTATACAAGAAGGTCAGTGGGAGCAAAATTGCTTTCCTAGTATTATATGTCGACGACATATTACTTATCGGAAATGACATTCCTATGTTGAACTCTGTCAAGATTTGGCTTGGGAAATGTTTTTCGATGAAAGATCTAGGAGAAGCACAGTACATACTGGGCATCAAGATTTACAGAGATAGATCTAAAAGGATGATTGGACTTAGTCAAAGCACTTATATCAATAAGGTGCTTGATAGGTTCAAGATGGCGGACTCCAAGCGAGGCTACCTACCCATGTCTCATGGAATGACTCCAAGCAAGACTCAGTGCCCAAAAACACTTGATGAGCGTAGACGAATGAATGGGATTCCATATGCATCATTGATTGGTTCAATAATGTATGCTATGATATGTACACGCCCGGATGTTGCGTACGCACTCAGTGCTACGAGCAGATACCAGTCAGACCCAGGAGAGGCGCATTGGACTGCTGCCAAGAATATTCTGAAGTACCTGAAAAGGCACAAAGATGACTTCCTGGTCTATGGGGGAGATGATGAATTAATTGTTAAAGGCTATACGGACGCAAGTTTCCAAACCGACAAAGATGATTTCAGATCACAGTCTGGGTTTGTCTTCTGCCTCAACGGAGGAGCAGTAAGCTGGAAAAGTGCTAAGCAAAGCACCATTGCGGATTCTACAACTGAAGCGGAGTACATTGCTGCACATGAAGCAGCAAAGGAAGCTATATGGCTAAGGAAGTTCATAGGTGAACTCGGTGTAGTCCCCTCCATTAAAGGACCAATAGCCCTGTATTGTGATAATAACGGAGCTATTGCACAGGCAAAGGAGCCTAGACACCACCAGAGAGTCAAGCATGTACTTCGTAGATTTCACCTTCTACGAGAGTTCGTTGAAAGAAAAGAAGTCGAGATAAGCAAAATTGGTACTAATGACAACATATCAGATCCATTAACTAAACCTCTGCCGCAGGCGAAGCACAACTCGCACACTGCAGCTGTGGGAATCAAGCATATTGGAGAATGGCTTTGATGTCTCTGTTTAATGTTTTAAAGTTTTAGATTTTAAATCTTTGTAAAACATTATTGGTTAATCATTCACAATAAATGAAAAGAATTCATTTTTCCATTTAATTTGTGGTTTATTAAATGATGAGTCCCTTCAATTTGACGATATATTCAAGATAGACTGTCATGACCAGTCATGTGACTAAGAAATGTCTATCAAGTGAACTTGAATGTCAAAGGTTGAAAATGGTCCCTAGTCGGAGTTTTTTATAAAATTGGACGCATAGAAAACGTTAGACGATTAGAATGCAAGATGACTAGTAGTTCTGTTTCTTGAACTATGTGGACATGGCAATGTCATAATCATTTGCATAGATACTTACTTTGGGAAGACTAGTATCGGACAAGACCTATGAAACTTTACTGTAAGAGATGAAAATCTGTCATAAGTAAATTTCATTAAAATTATTAGACACTAAATCCTCAATACCTGAGTGATTTGAGATTACTTGTTTGAGTACTGGTTGCTTTGACGTTGACCAACCGTCGCACCGTAAAAGGAGGCTATAAAGGCAACGCTCAGGTAATCACCTATCAAACGAAGTCTAATCTCAAGATCACAAGATTGGGATTGTCCTCCCATAAATCGGGATGAGATGCTTAAAAGTTGTACAAGGCCACTCGGAGAGCTAGAAACTGTGAAATGCATGGCCGTGCTCGGATGAATCATAGGCTATGATTATCTGTTTATTTGATCAGTTGAACTCTGAAACCGAGGAACACCTCTGGACATAATAAGGATGACAACTCTTACCTTATGTTCAAGAGCAAGCATCGAGCGACAAAGGAATTAGGAAATGCACACTTGTCCCTAAGGACAAGTGGGAGACTGAAGGAAATAATGCCCTTGGTCCAAGTATGCATTCAATGATAAGTCTAATAAATGCGGTTCAGTATTAATTAACAAGTTAATAATTCAGTGAGATCAAGTGAGCTGAATGCCTAGCTAGAGGCCGCTTCAGTTCAAGTGGAATTAATGATATTAATCCACAGCTTACTCTTGACTGAACCCGTAGGGTCACACAAATAGTACGTAAACGGATCAAGTATTTAATGGCATTAAATACTCCATCTATGGATATTCGGAATCGACGGATCTTGGTTTCAGTGGGAGCTGAGATCGTCACAGGCAAGAAATGAATACTCCGGAAACGATGATAGTGCCGAAAACGGAAATATGGATCGTATCGGAAATATAAATATTATCCAAGTCGTAGATGTTGCCGGAAACGGAAACATGGTACGTATCGGGAAATATTATCGGAAATGGAAATATTGCCGGAATCGGAAATATTGCCGGAAACGGAAATATTGTCAGAATCGGAAATATTATCAGAATCGGAAAATAATTCCGGAAACGGAAATATTAAATATTTGTTCGAAACGGAAATTAATTCCGGAATCGAAAATATTAAATATTGTTCGTATCGGAAATGAATTCCGGAATCGGGAATTTAATCGGAAGCGTATCGTACGAATAAGCATCGGACGAGGCCTGCCGGACGAGGGCCCAACACGAAGCCAGGCCATCGCCCAGCAAGCCAAGCGCGCCACACGAACAGCCAAGGCCACGCCAGGCCCAGCGCAAGGCCAGGCCCAGCTGGCCGTGGCAGCGCGCACAGCGAGCGCAGCGCGCGTAGCTGCGAGCAGTGGGCTGCGAGCATTGCTGCAGCTCGCGTGGGCTTGTAGCTCGCGTGGGCCGTGCGGCCGTGTGGGCTGTGCGCGGGCATGGCCTGCACGCTTGCGGGTCATGCTCACGTAAGTGTTTGTGTTCGCATACGAAACCTAAAACGTGCAGAATTCGTTTAATGATTAAATTCCTAATTCTATTTGATAAATTAATTAAATAAGAGTTTTATTATAATTCTAATTTAATTAATTCGTATCCTAATAGGATTCCAATTCTCTTTCCATACCCCTATAAATATGTGGCCTGGGTTCACAATTTATAACGAGTTATTCAAGTATTCAAAGTGAGTTTTTGAGAGAAAAATTCAGTCACACATCTTGCTCAAAAGTGCCGAAAATTTATAGTACCTTAGGGGTGATTCTAGTTGATCAATCTTAAGGCGGATCCGGACGTGCTGTGGACTATCTACGGAGGGACGACACTTGGAATCCTAAAGACTTGTTCTTGTTCGGTTCGGGCGCAGCTAGGGAAGGCACGCAACAAAGGGTATGCATCTAAATTATGCTATATGATTATGTGTAAATAATATGTATTCCTGGCTTAATGGTTGTTTCCGCATGATTTATGAATTATCATATGTATCATAACCTAACATAGACAACACCGCAGAGCACGCGCTCCTCTCCTTTATGGACGGGTACGCCGGATATAACCAAATACTCATGGCAGAAGAAGACATGGAAAAAACAACTTTCATTACCCCTTGGGGTACATATTGTTACACTGTAATGCCTTTTGGTTTGAAAAACGCGGGGGCCACCTATCAAAGAACAGCCACCACGTTACTCCATGACATGATACACAAAGAAATCGAGGTCTATGTGGACGACATGATCGTCAAATCTAAAGACCGGCACGGTCACCTCCCGGCACTTAAAAAGTTCTTCACCCGAATCTTGAAATATAACATGAGACTAAATCCACAAAAATGTGTGTTCGGGGTAACCTCGGGAAAATTGCTAGGATATGTTGTTAGTACGCGAGGAATCGAGATTGACCCATCTAAGATCAAAGCCATTACCGAAATGCCCCCACCAAAAACTGAAAAACAGATAAGGGGCTTCCTAGGAAAGCTGCAATACATTAGTAGGTTCATTTCCAAGCTTACTATGACTTGTGAGCCAATATTCAAAAAATTAAGAAAAGAAGAAAAAGTCGAATGGGATGAACAATGCCAAACTGCCTTCGATAAAATCAAAGAATACCTAAGCAAACCACCCGTCCTCTCCCCGCCTTTGCCTGGAATCCCTTTACGCCTATACCTAACCGTCACAGATACTGCAGCGGGAGCTATGCTCTCACAGTGTGTACATGGATCCGAGCGAGCCATTTACTACTTGAGCAAGAAGTTCATACAGTACGAGACGAGATACACAGAACTTGAGAAAACCTGCCTCGCCCTCGTCTGGGCATCCAAAAAACTCAGACATTACCTATTGGCCCACACTATTCATATAGTGTCACAACTAGACCCCTTAAAATACACGAAAAGCCCGCCCTAAATGGTCGCCAGTCCAGGTGGCTAGTCATGCTCTCAGAATTCGACCTAAAATTCATGCCAGAAAACACAATCAAAGGAAGAGCGGTTGCCGAATTCCTGGCCGAGCATGCCACGAATGAGGAGACCACGGAAGCTTACCTCCTCCCCGACGAGGAACTTCTGATGATACGAGACGACTATTGGACACTATACTTCGATGGTGCGTCCAACCAGAAAGGATGCGGCGTCGGAGTTCTCCTAGTCAGTCCCGAAGGGGCCCATATACCAATTTCCGTCAAACTTGACTTCGAGGCCACAACCAACGCCGCCGAATACGAGGCCTGCATAGTTGGGCTAGAGGCCGCAGTTAGCCTCGGAGTCAAACATCTACAAGTCTTCGGGGATTCTTCCCTAATAATCAACCATATATCCAAAAGATGGAATGTCCGAAGCACTAGTCTCTCAAAATATCAAGCTAACTTAGACCAAATAGTCGAGCAATTTGAAAAAATCGAGTATACGTACTTACCAAGAGACGACAACCAATTCGCGGATGCACTAGCGAAGCTAGCTTCAATGCTCAACATCCCGAATAAATGGGACGGAATGACCCTTCGGGTCGAGCGAAGGAAAGAGCCGGCTTATTGCTGTGCCATAGACTCCGAACCTGAAAACACCGAAGAAGAACCATGGTACACGGACATCCTTCGTTACAAAACAAGTGGGGAATTCCCCCCAAACACCTCCCCGCGAGCACAAAAGGCCTTACGCCTCCTCGCTTCACAATATAGCATAATTCTGGGAGAACTGTACAAATACACGCCGAATAAAATCAAGTTACTTTGTGTCCACCAAAACCAAGCCCAAAGACTAATGGAAGAATACCATAACGGCGTGTGAGGACCCCATATGAACGAAAAAATGTTATCCCGAAAAATATCCCGCTCAGGGTACTATTGGACCACTATGGAAACCGATTGTCACCACTTTGTAAAAACTTGCCCAAAATGCCAAATCTTGAGTAATCTTAACCATTTGCCTCCCTCGGAACTATACACCTTCACTTCTCCATGGCCCTTTTCCACCTGGGGTATAGATATAATCGGCAAGGTAACACCAACAGGCGTAGGGGAACACGAGTACGTTTTAGTCGCAATTGATTACTTCACTAAATGGGTAGAGGCAGTCTCCTATGCAAAATTAACGGCCAAACATGTCGCTCGATTCCTAGAAAAGAACGTATTCTGTCGATACGGGGTTCCACATGAAATCATAAGTGACCAAGGTTCCCACTTTAGGGCCGAAGTCCAAGACCTGCTCGAAAAATATCATGTTAAACACCATAAATCCTCTCCCTACAGGCCGCAAATGAACGGCGCGGTAGAGGCGGCCAACAAAAATATTAAAGTCATAATCGAAAAAATGGCCGAAAATTATAAGGATTGGCCCAACAAATTACACTTCGCATTATGGGGCTATCGAACCTCAATCCGCACCTCCATTGGAGTAACACCCTACTCCTTGGTATACGGAATGGAAGCAGTTCAACCAATCGAGTTGGAAATTCCCTCCGTCCGGATCGTCCTAGAAAGCAAGCTACCCGAAGCTGATTGGGTTCAAGCTAGGTACGACGAGCTCGTCCTTTTAGACGAACGGAGGTTGAGAGCTTTACATCACGTGCAAGTGTATCAAAAGCGCATCGCAAGGCAATTCAACAAAAGGGTCAAACCTCGAAATATCAAAGAAGGCGATTTTGTATTAAAAGAAGTCCGCACACCTACTACGGACCCTCGAGGAAAATTCCGGCCTAACTGGACAAGACCATATTTTGTAAAGACCATCCTACCTGGCGGAGCAGTCCAACTAGCTGACATAGATGGAGCGGAATTCGCTAACCTCACGAACTTACACCAATTAAAAAAGTACTATATTTAATAAAAACCAGTCCGGAGTTAAGGCATCTAATAAAACACGTTAAGACTCATAAGCGAGCATTCTGTACATTACTCTAAGCAAACGGCATAAAACTCGATAAAGTAGGAAAAAGAGAAAGACAAAACTTCAACGCCCAGGGCTGGGTGCTGTTATTTTTTACGCCCAGGCCTGGGCACCGATATTTTCGCCCTTGAACGGGCGTCATTCTCTCTTGCCACCTATCCTCCCGATTCTGCAAGTGTTCGTACTCCTTTTTCGAACCATCAAAAGAACCACGAACACTTGGGGGGGGAAGCAGACGTGTAATGAACACCCTTTCAAATTTTTTTTTCAAAAGCTAGAACTACGCGCGACCTGATTCTGACAAGATACGTAGGCAATCCTTATCAAGGATTCGGTCCAATAAAAATAAAAAAATAATAAAGTCATGCAACGCATCAAGAAGAAAAGATATTGCAAAGGGCACTATACCCTAACCCATGCACGGGCAAGACCAAATAGAATGAAAAAACAAAGCCACAAGAATTTTCAGGAACAAGCCCAACAAAGGAGTATGGCACGAGTCGGAAAAAAACAAAAAAATAGTGAACATGCATATGTAATACCCCAAGTAGTCGGTTAGTCTAAAAATATGTGTGCACTCTTGTATGAACTCATTATTTTTACGAAATTCTTTCCCTTTTCAAAATTCGTCGTTGGTTTAGAAAGCTAATATTACTATAATCTGTCAAAGCAAAGCCCACGGAAGGCTCAAAACATTCTTGCACCAAAAAATCGCAAAAAATATATATACATGCGGAATACAAGAATGAATATATACAAAACAGGAGGTAAGCCTAAGACTCGTCATCGGCTCCATGTCTCCAAGCCTCATCGGTCCATCCACTCCACTTCCCGTGGTATGAGGGCCCCCAGCCAGAATCACCCCAAAAATGAGGCTGTGACTCCAACTCAGGGCTAGGCTCTCGGGCCACCGACACGGAACGTCGCCTACGCTCCGGCTCGGACCTCTCCCCGGAAGAACTCACCCCCGCGTCGGAACGGCGATGCCGTAGGGGCGAGTGCCGTGACCTCTCTCTCTCTCTCTCACGACCGTGTCCCCCGCCCGAGGGACCTGCGTCGTCGGCCCCGGCTCGTCCAGCACCCGTCTACAAGAAAAGACAAAAGGAGAGTGAGTAAAAGAAAGCCAAACAAGAGGTACAGGTCAACAGAAAAAAAAAGAGGGCACATTACCCGAGTAGAGTGGGGGCTCCTGCAAGAAAGTGCAGATCGGGCTCGAACCAACGCGGACTTCAACCGGTTGATCACCCCCACCATCGCGTTGGCCGTATGGGCCGTAACATGAAACAGGAATGTTAGTAACAAAAGAAAAAAAGAAAGATATAAGAAGAGTGCACAAATAAAAGGTGCATACCGCCTGTACTCCCTCAGGGAGCGGAGCATGGAAAACCCGGTCTTTCGGGAAAGTCTCCACAATCTCGGATCCACTCTCTCCGGTATACAAGATCCGAGCATCGGGAAGCACCCATCCCCCCAACGAAGGGTCAGGACGCTCCTGCACAAAACACAGTAGACATAAACACATGGGCACGAGCATGAAAACACTAAAATCAATACGAAAAGAGAGGGCAACTTACAGCGCCAGGCTCCGGGAGACGAAGAGAATCCTGGATAAATTGATGATAGCTAGCTCCATCTATCACCAACTCCGTCGCCGGCACGCCAGTCCTCGAGTGGACCCTCCACGACTCGCCTATCGAGCGAGTAGACAACGTGGTTGCAGGCGGAGGCCTAGGCACCGAAAAAGCCCCGACCGTCTGCATACGTACCCGCTCTCCCAGGTACAAGACAGGGTCCCGGCGGCCAACAAACAAGACCCGCATCTGGCTCAGGGCATAACTATCCCTGACCGAAGCATGAGTACCCCTAAAAGAGAGCCATGGGGTCCAAACCACCTGTTTTTGTACAAACACGGTCAGATCTCGCACATAGAAAATAAAAAGAATGACGAAATACGAGATAGAGGATGAGATTCTGTACATGCTCAGGGATCCCGTCCCGAATAAGATCCTACACGGTATCGGGCGGTGGACGCACTATCAGCTTCTTCTTCCAACCCCAACGGCGACCGGAAGGGGAACTCCAAAGGCCTCTGCCCCTTTCGGGGAGCCAGCCAAGGTAAGTGCTCAAAGGCCCACAGCTGCAAAAAGAAAAGACAATAAAACATCAAAAAAAAAAAGAGGCCCGGTAAAAGCGAGAAAACAAACGAAAGTCTAGACACATACCTCGATCAAACGCGGCACTCCCGCTAATGTAATCACAAAGTGACGTCTACTCGGGTCCGAGTCGCGCACCGCCAAACTCATCTGGCCGACGAGCATCGCATAGCCCAAATCGCCCCAGCGATAGTCACCCAGTGTAGACACGTCCTCCACCATGCCTATCCACCTCGGGTCAAAGGTGTCAGTCGGACCCGATAGAAAAGTGGAAGTAATAAAATGGAGGTAGAGCAGCCGAGCCTGTCTCGAAGGCGACTCCTCTACCCCATGCTCTAAGGCCCACATCAGGTCAGCGAAAGGTATCCCACGGGGCTGGTACGAAGGCAATCTCCTACCCATCCACGAGCCCAAGAGCCTGGTACCCTCAGCAACAGTCGGCGATGGGCCATCCGACCTCAGACGAACGGGGTTCCCTGTAAAGGTCAAGCCCGTCAAAGCCGTGTAGTCCTCGGGATTGATCGTCATCTCGCCCCAAGGAAAATGGAAGGTGTTGGTGGTATCCCACCACCGCCTCATGAATGACCGCAGAAAAGACAGAGAGATGTTAAGCCGCAGTATCTCCCAGAAGGTCTCGACCACCGGAAATAGTGAGCTCGCCCTCACCAAAGCCTGGGCGTCCGAGCTCAGGAAGCTAAAAACGGTCTCACTCGTCGCTGCGCCATAGCCGCGAACCGTAGTCTCTCTCCTCGCATGAAGGTGGGAAGTCACGTGGTGCTCTAGGTCGTAGTGCAGATCACGACCGTCGTAGAGCTCAGGGCCCACCCATAGGGGACCCGCGCCAGTAGACTGCCGCGTCATGCCACGCTCCTCGTGGCCACCAGAAGGAGGTGACGACTCGTCAGGCATGCTGATCAATAATACAATAAGGCATTATACCTTTAACAAAACTGGCACTCACACCAATCACTAAAGGAGCGCATTCCTCTCATAAAATGGAGTCATACAATTTTTTTTGTTCCCTAAGACATGATACTAAGTTCATATCGAGCAAAAAAAATTCCCTAAGTGAATTTTTTTTAATTAACTCCAACAAAATTCCTCCATAATTTGTCATTCATGAATTATGAGGAACGCAAGCAATATACCAAGAACACCTACATTGCAAGAGAACACTAGAGTCGTAGGTATACTTGGGGGCTAGCATGAAAATGCCCAAATTCAACAAAAATCAACATACTTGCGAAAATTAACATGCACAAACTAATTAACATGTTATGAGGAACATTTCCAACTATCTAATTAAAGGAAAGGGGCACAAAATCAAAAACCCCCAAATTAATTTCATGCATAAAAAATACTTGACAAAAATATTGAAATTGACAAAAAAGCTCAAAATTACTGAAGATTACTTACATTGGGAAGATTAGGAAGTGATTTGGAGTAGAATTCGTAAAGAAAAGTGAAGAAACGAGCAAGAAATCAGTTGAAAGAGATGAGGAGCTTGAGCGAAAATGGTGGAAATGGGAAAGGAAGGAGACGGTCCGCGAATTTAAAGACCCGTCTCCCCTTTCGCATTTTTAACGCCCAGCTCTGGGCGTTAGAAATTCTCGCGCCCAGAGCTGGGCGCTGAAAATGCTTCCCAGACAGCGAATATTCGCTGTCAGGCACGCGCAATCCCCTATTTTGTGTAAAATATCTGTTATCTTGATATTTCTTTCCCAAAGACGGTATTTTGCAATATCGTTAAAAATATACACAGTGTGGACCCACTTATAGGACACACCTGATCAGGAAATATTGCGACCCACCAACAGGATGTAATCACAAAAGCCCTTCTACGTAGGCAAAATAAGAAATTCAAAATGGGCTCGCCCACCCTCAGCGGGCGGGGTCTGCCTCACTAGCCGCGCAGGTCCTCAGTTTTCCAAAAATCAAATTTTCAAAATTCAAAATAAAATAGGCTCGCCATCTTTAGCTGGCGGGGTCTACGGCGCAAACCATGTAGGTCCTTATTTTTAAAAAGCGCAAACAAATTTCAAAATAGATTCGTCCACTTCTATCGGACGGGGTGTCCACCCTTAGCGGACAGGTTCGCCATCTTTAGCCGGCGGGGTCTACGTCACAAGCCGCGTAGGTCCTTATTTTCAAAAAAATAAGCAAACAAACTTCAAAACAGATTCGTCCACTTCTATCGGACGGGGTGTCCACCCTTAGCGGAAAGGCTCGCCATCTTTAGCCGGCGGGGTCTGCGCCACTAACCGCGCAGGTCCTTAGTCGCTGCAGCGATAACTTTTTCTGGTTTTCCCTTTTCCAAAAACTAAAAGGATTGGTTTTCCGTTTTTTCCAAAAAAGAGCGATGTGCTGGATTTTCCTTCGTTTTACGTCCCATAAAAACAAGGGGGTTTTCTCGTTTAGCTAGCCTTGAAAATGAGAATCTTTATAAACATTTTTACCTCGTGATTGGGCTTGGCCAGGCCCAATTACACTTTATAGCTTTGATTTCGAAAACATCTGTACCTACTCCCAATGACAAAGTGAGGGAGTTTCTACGCACCTTTAGATCCTTCCAATGACAAAGTGAGGAATTTTCTATACTATCAGTTGACAAATCCCAATGACACGTGACGGATATGTCGACATTTCAAGTGATGACCCTTAAGTCAAATGTTATCACTCGGGGGCTCGTGAGACCCTCGCAAAACAGGTCGCATACACCATGGCTTGTGTGACGCACTCCGTCTAGTACTTTGACCATCGTCTTACTCCAAGACTCAGTCAAAGTGGGGGCTAACTGTAGACACCTACTTTTGTCCCCATTCCCGAAAGGGAAAGGTTCGATGATGAAAGCGTAAATCTCCACTTGACAACGCATCTCCTATAAAATAAACGAATCTCAAATTCCCCTTTTCATTTCACCCGAAACCTGCTATTTATAGAAACCTGCTAAAAATAGTAACTGCCGTAAAGGGTAGCTTCTAAAAGTGGCAAGTCATAAAAGATAGAAACCTGTCAGAATTAGGTGTTTCATTCCAACATAAATCCTAAATGAGATAGAAAACTGCGAGAATCCTATTCCTAATATGATTCGGAAATAAGAGTTACGTATTAATTAAAATCCTAACGAGCCTAGAGTTCGTAACGGGGCCAGACGCATTCCGTCATGAAATTGATACGCACTAAAAGACTCGATTAAGTCTCAAACACTATGGATTTCAGGAATCCGAATCTGACTAAGAAAACAGCCCAGACCCTATTTTCAACGCCTGGCTCTGGGCGCCGAAATCTTCGGCGCCAAGGCCTGGGCGCTGAAAATACCTGGGTACGTGTTTTTTCCTAATTCTTTGTGGATTAGAACTCTGCAATTCTATCTTTCCACGAACTCTTCCCTATAAATACAGCCCCAAATTCGACGTGAAAGGAACACACAACACACAATTCATATTCTGAGTATTGACTCCAACCCTTAGCCTAAGCCTCACGCTGCGAAATTGTTCACGCGTTCTGTCGCAATCGATCCATAAATCAAACAGAACGTATTCTGTCCCATAATTTGAGATTCGTTAAATAAAAGGAGAAATAGCAAAGTCAAAGTGGTTAGTTTTCTGAGAACCGTGACGCACCTCTCAAGGGTGCGTCGTAATGTGTCCCTTTTCGATGATTTAATTGCTTTCCTCGCCCTTTTTATGAACTGTTAAACTAACTAAATCTTATTGTTCTATCACGCCTAACAAATATAATATTTTTTGGGAAATTGGATTATAATGCTAGGTCCCTTAATACTATTTAAATCAGATAATCACGATCGATCTAGTGTTATGTGTTGCATATTGCTAAAATCAACTCAGATTAGTTTAATAGTTAACGCATGTCCCTTCAATTATTTATGCTGAGCTAGTAAGGATATCCTGCCTCTAGAGTTATCGACGAGCGAAGTACTCCTCTCGGTAGTTACAGTCCCCCGAACCCTCAATCTCTACCTTACGGGTGTATCTTGAGAGATCCCCACACCAGGGATCACAAGGGAACATATGGCCGTCGCGGTCAAACATAATTGCACTCCCTTTATGTCACGATAACCGGGTTTTGTCAGTTTTTCTCATTGTTGTTAAAAACTGAATGGCGACTCCTATATTACTAGTCAATTGGGTGTATACTCACAGGAAATCCAATTACACTTGATTGAATAAAAGAATCGTCACACCCACGAGGGACGAGGTCACGCATTAGCCTCGTGCTTTTTCGACCCCCTCACAGGCTGCACAAGCCAAAAATGACCTCGATAACGAGAAGAGGATTGAAAAAATGGTCCTACAGCAAACCATGGGGAGCAAGTACTTCTCCCTGGATCCTGAGCCTTTTCCTGGCAAACTACCAGAAAAGTTTAGTTCATCTGACTTACCAAAGTTTAAAGCCACGGACAATCCCCGTGATCATCTATTGAGCTTTGTGAATGCCATGAACTTGAAAGGCGTGGACAAGTCCATGTATTTACCTGCCTTTCCTTTGTCCTTGGAACCTGTGCCGCTCAAATGGTACTACCACCAGGACCCTAAGCTCTTCCCCACTTGGGAAGACTTTGTCAATGTCTTCATCAAGGAATACTCGTCGAACATGGATTTTCAAGTCACCATGCGCGAGCTGGAAGTTCTCTTCCAAAAGAAAAATGAAGGTTTCACAACCTACTTTGCTAGATTGAGGGACCAGGCGGCCCAACTAATCAATAGGCCTCCCGAAACAGAATTGGTCCAAAAATTCATTGACAACCTGGACCCGGCTTACAGACAACACCTTAGGTACCTGGGACTTGACACTTTCAAAAGAGTTTATGATGTGGGAATAAAGATCGAGGATGACCTCGCAAAAACAATACAAAGTAAACCCGCATACAAAAGCAACGCCTACAACAGGGGCAACACATCCCAAGCCCAAGAAGTCCATGCCGTAGAGGAGACTCCCGCCCGAAGAAACCCTGGAAGATGGGTCCGAGACCGAAAGTTAGCCCCACTCGAGTCGACTTTGGTACAAGCCTTTGAAAGACTAACCAATCAAGGAAAGTTGAGGCCTATAGGCCCCACCCGTGACCCTCCTGTCAAGAACAAATATTGGGTCACGGGTGGGGCATGACACCAAAAACTGCTGGAATCTAAAACATACGATCCAGGACATGATAGAGGATGAAGTGATACCGCTCCCTAACGTTGGCAAACCCAACAACAACAAAAGCCCACTCGGCTCTTGTCACGTCTCTCTCGACCAACCAGAAAATGAGAACTTCGACCCTACGATGTATATTACACCTCAAGGTGCACCACTCGCTGTGGTCCCTATGGATCGAATCGAGAGAGAAGTGTGCGGTGTGTGGGATGATGATGCTGAAGATATCTACCTATCTCAAGTCTCGAGCCAAGGACCTCTTTATTGAAACTTGGCCCGGGTATGCTCTCATTGACACCACCCCTCAGGAACCCGAAGTCGACAATCTCACCCGATCCGGAGGGATACATCAATCGGATATTCGCCCACCTCCTATGGACGATATCCCAGTCAGACAAACTCCTAAGAATGGACGGCACACCACCGTCGCGGAAGTCATTGAAAATCCTCTCTTGAAGCAGCTAAAAAGAACCAAGGCCGAGATTACCATCTGGGACCTCATGTGTACTTCAAAGGAACATCGCGAAAAGCTTATCCGCTCACTTGACCTCATCTCGGTGCCTACAAATATCACACCTGACTCATTGGTTAACCACGTCACGAGAGATGCTGGAGAAAAGGCCATAGTTTTCACTGACAAAGACTTGCCCAAAGAGGGGGGTGCTCACAATAAAGCCCTCTATCTAGTGGTCGGATGCAAAGGACAAAACATCCCCCTAGCGCTCGTAGATAACGGTTCGGCAGTTAACATTTGCCCATTGCGAACCGCCCATTGCTTGGGGCTAGGAAACGATGACTTCCAAACCTCCACGCAAGGGGTACGAGCCTATGATAACTCTCGAAGGCCTGTGTTGGGAAAAATCAACCTTACCATACAAACCGGGCCTGTGGCACGCACCACGGAGTTTCAAATAATCGACATCAAGCCCACTTTCAACCTCCTTTTGGGGCGACCATAGCTCCCTAACTTAGGAGGTATGGCTTCTACCTTGCACCAAATGGTTAAACTTAACCATAACGGGGTAATACTGGAAATCCGCGCCCCTCCTCTCGACGTCAATTGTACTATGACGAAATCCAGTTCATCGAATATTATGATCCAGCATTCCTAGACCCGCGCGCATCCCGAGTCGTCCCTAGAATGCTGTTAGCTCAAGGTTATTTCCCAGGAACCCCATTGGGCATAAGGAAGAAGGAATGCACATTCCATCCTTTACCCAAAAAATCTACTCCCTTTGGCTTAGGCTATGAACCAACGGAGGAAGATATTGCTGACCGCCTGTCTGGGCTACGCCTCAACAAGGCCAAACAAACCACCCTCCTTCCCCCGTATCAAAGGACCCTTAACGGGATGTTCGTTCGGGAAGGAGAAGAACACCCATGCTGTGATTTCCCTGAACCCTTCATTCAGGATGGCTTGCTAAAACCCGGATTTGAAATTTTCCATGACTGCCACACCTTGGATGAGGCACCCCACCTCACCAAGACCAAAACAACTGAATTATTGGACAACTAGGCTCTATGGACATTGTTTAACGAATCAAGGCCTATGGAGGACGAGACTGTGATGACTACCCTAGCTTTACAAGATGAAGGTTCCGATCCAACCCGGTTAATCTATCCTGCATCAACACTAGAAGAGATCGAGAACGGATGGGTGAAGACATATCAGTGGGTCAATGCAAAAGGAATAGAATTCAAGATGAGTACCGGTGAAGGACCAAAGTTTTACGAGACTAAACCCAAGGCTTGAGCCATATAGAGCACCATAGTAAAAATCGCCTAGTAGTTCTTTAGATTGGTAGAAAAAATAAAGGCTTTAGACGGTCCTAAGAACCCTTAGAATATAGGGTAATTTTTTTTCAGTGTGTTTTCCTTACTTTCCAAATTAATAAAGGCGTAATATTCCTCCTAAAAACTTTATTTCTAACACTAAATGAGCACCAAACATACTTGCAAAGAGGCAGCCCACTCTAGGCCCAATAAACAAGGCCCACTCGGTCTTCAATCGCGGCATCGGAATTCATCAATCCCCAAAATAAGCCACACTATCATATTGCCACAACGTGAGGGTCTAACCCACGCAACCCAAAGAAATCAAAAGGAAATCAAATTCAAACAATACAAATGTTGCTCAAAAAAAAACTCATAAAAATAAACGCCGCCCCCGGCATCAACACGCACCTCAGCCCACTCAAAAGCCTATACAAAGATCTTCATATCATCCACACACTAACCCCATTCTCAAAACCGTTCCGAGTCACGAATAGAAAAAATTAATCCGGACAAAAATGCGTCTCACGCTAACAGTCAAAAAAGCCTCCGAAATAGCCTCAAAATTGATCTTAATACAAGTAAAAAGCAAAGCACAAAACGAAGAAAAAAAAGAAATAAATGCAAGAACATGTGAAGCAAAGCGTCAAAAACGACCGCCCAGAAATCATTTTCAGCGCCCATGGCTGGGCGCCGAAATCTTTGACGCCCCATCCTGGGCGTTGAAACTCTCTGCCTGCCTAACTTTTTTCCAGAAAGTGCTCGTCATTTTATCCGCACATAACGGAAAAATAAAGAACACTTGGGGGGTACAGCACGTATCCAGATATGCGTACCAAAAAAAAAAATATATGCGTACCAAAAAATAGCCGTACAAAAAACACATGGAATTTCATTTTTATACACGGCTTACGGCAAAAAACAGCGGGCGAAAATAATGATAATACTTCACTCATTTGACCGATTAAATAAAATGTTTCCACCTCAGGGCATATCTATTTAAATCCGGCATCCTAGAATTTATTCTAGCTAGAACTACGCGCGACCTGATTCTAACAAAGATACGTAGGCAATCCTATTTATGGATTCGGTCCAATTAAATAGCAAAATATATATACATTGTGAAAAAGTGTTAGACATATATAAAATATAAAAAAAGGGGGAGAAGCAAAAACGAAAGTAAAAAATAAAATACGCCTTTATTAAAAAAAATAATAAGAAGGAAAACAAAAGTGCGAAGAAGGAAAAACAAACACAACTGGAATAAACAAAGGGCACCTACACCCTAGCAGGAACTACACTATTCTAGTTCTTCCGGATCATCAAATAAAGTCTTGTAGAGGGCAAGATTCGCAGGATCCACACCCACAGTCTTCTGCGCTGCCCCTATATCAATCTCCATAAGAACCGGCTTCTGGACACTAACTTCCAAAGATGCCAAGACTTCAGAAACATTCTCAGTTATAGCCCGCTCAGCCTCAAGGGCACAGACAATGGTGGGAGAAGGATTATCAACATCAACTAGATTAGTCACTGTTTCTACAGGCGCCTGAGCCTTCTTAACCCATACATTGTTCCGGCGACGATCTCTGCGAGAGCCTGCATTTCTTTTAGCAATGGCAGGCCCCTTCATGTTAGGCATCTTCTTAGGCCTAGAACTGGAACGGGGAGGAACTTTCTTTCGCTTTCGATCAGGACGAGCTATCACAGTCTTAATACCATGGGTGCGAGGATTGGCAGAATCACGACCCTCATATCTAACCCGAATACGAGGTATCAAAAGCTCAGCCGGCTCCCCATTTCGAGCCTCGGTCCTCACAGCTTTATCATCGGAGCTCATCCACAACTTATAGTTTTCAGAAAGACCCACAAAGCCATTTGTAGGTACGGTCCAACACGGGAGACCATCATAATACTTAGCCCATGCTTGAACCCGTGCTTGTGAAAAGGCCTCTACTTTAGGTGGTACCGTATCAGAAAAGGGGATGGTCTGCCTTAAGCTGTATTGACGCATGACTCGGTAAGGAAAGATATAAATGGGCCGGGATAGCCCCAACAAAGAAACATAAACCGATACATCAGAACCCCCCGTCATAGTAGTCAAACTCCACCACGGTACCACCCACTTAATAGAACAGATACCATGAGTAAAAAAGGAGGCCAACTCGGCCTCGTCCTGGCCTCGGTGCAAACATTTCCGATTACCCAAGGCTATAGGGCGATAGTGTTTAGGATCGGCAGGAATTTCTAAGAGCCTAAGTCGTTCCATGAGCCAAATCTGCAAGAAACGGGTATGATCAGATCAAAAAATAATAAATAAACAAACGAAGCCTGGGGCGCAGTTTCAACGCCCAGGACCAGGCGCCGAAAATTCTAACGCCCAGCCCTGGGCGCTGAAACTCAGCTCCAGGCAGGACGAGTAAAAAGGAATGCAAAAAAAAAAAACATGCGCAAGGAAAAGATCGATTACCTGAAGCAATAGGGGGCTCCCCTTAAAATATTCAGATTTGGCATCCTTCTTCAGTTCATCCACGCTCAGCAAAGTCTCGGCAACAACCAACGGCATAATAGAATAGCAACTTTCCAACTGGCTAATCAAGGGGATCAACCTTATGTCACCGAACTCACCATTGTTATTCGACAGCAAATAATGATTCAACAAGCAAAATACAAGGGCTCGAATGTTCAATTTTTGTTCGGTCATATTTTTACTAGGTCTAAAGTGATGTTTTACAAGCTTCGCCAAATTAACCTCATCACCTACAACAATCTCAGCAAGCATGTTAGCATCTAGTCCTAGGAAAGCCCCTATGGTTGTTTTACCCTCTTCAATGGTGCTAGGGGTGGCAGGAGTAGCATTAGTAGGATAACCAAGGATCGCGGAAAATTCACTGGGAAAGGACATATTTCGTTGCCCCGAAAGACAAAAACATGATGATCGGAATCCCAAAAGCTTAGGGATGCATGCAGAAAGTTATAATAAATGTTAATTTGTTGTAAGCCTAAAAGTGCCTCTAAGTGGTATTCTTTCAACAAAGCCTTTTCTGTAGGAGTAAGGGCTCGTAGCCAACGCCTAACAGCTCGTTGGAGTGAGAAGGGAGGAATCGACATGACAAAAGCAAGGAGAGATTAAGACTAAGCAACTACAAGAGAGAAGAAAATTGAGAGTGATAGAAAATAGGGACGTATCTAGCCCCTATATATAGCTGAAGACATCAAGTGACATCCTGATCCCATTCGGAAACGCATTAAGAAATCTGAAAACCAAAAATCGCCAGGAAAGGACTTTCAGCGCCCACGGCTGGGCGCCGAAATAATTAACGCCCTGCCTTGGGCGCTGAATATGCAGCCCAAGGCCCAGATTTCACAAAACGCGGAACAGGAAAGGACGTAAAACCGTGTCGCTAGACACGAGGCCATATTGCAATTAAGATCAAGCCCAAAAGCACCATTAGCACCCAAATATCAAAAATGAATGCTAAAACTTGGTCAAAACTTAGATTCGTCTCAAGGAATATATGTGTACACTTTTCAAAACGAGCGAAATAAATATCAAGGTCATTCTTCGAAACACCAAAAAATATTGTTAAGTCGTTGGTTTCTCAAAATAAAAAATATTTGTTTGTCAAAAGATTAAATCCGGGCCAAGCTAAACCGGATATTATTGGAAAATAAACTTTGTCGCCCGAAAACTGAAGTCGCACTCCACGACCTCACTAAAATAGCACACCACTATAAAGGCCGCTCGCACATACGAGCACGACCCCAAACATGATTAAAAGACGTTATAAAATACGTACCTCTCTTGGCAAAAAATGACCGACGAGCCCAAGTGCTTGGGGGCTCGCGAAAAAATATGTACTCCAACAAAGAGTGTGCGCAGTCAGAATCATATTCCCGGACTACGCTACACGCAGTCCCATGTTTGGGTAAACTCAAAAGAACCGGTTTCGACCGCAGAGAAAGGTCGCCGTTGAGACTTGTACATGGTCCTCCGATCAAAGACCAAGTAGTGGCAAAAAACCGAGCCGTAAAGACTAGCTCGAAACCATGAAAAAAGAGGACCACAAGACAAAGGTCCGTCTAAACCCGTTGTCAACCCACATTCAGGTTACAACTAAGTCCGAGCATCCCTCGAAAGAATTCTCTCTTGCAAGAATGAATAAAATTCTCAAAAGAAATCACGATGAACAAAAAAGGGAACTTACCCATTTTCAGTTGGCAAGATCGCGTCACGAACCACGCGAGTTCCCAAATTGAAAAAAAAAAAAAAAAAAAAAAAGAATTAAGGGACGTCCACCCTCAACGGACAGGGCTCGCCCACCCTCAGCGGGCGGGGTCTGCGTCACTAGCCGCGCAGGTCCTCAGTTTTCGAAAAATAAAGTCTTCAAATTCAAAATAGGCTCGCCATCTTCAGCCGGCGGGGTCTACGTCACAAACCACGTAGGTCCTTATTTTCAAAAAGCACAAACAAATTTCAAAATAGATTCGTCCACTTCTATCGGACGGGGTGTCCACCCTTAGCGGACAGGTTTGCCATATTTAGCTGGCGGGGTCTACGTCACAAACCGCGTAGGTCATTATTTTCAAATTTCAAAAACAGATTCGTCCACTTCTATCGGACGGGGTGTCCACCCTTAGCGGACAGGTTCGCCATCTTTAGCTGGCGGGGTCTACGTCACAAACCGCGTAGGTCCTTATTTTCAAATTTCAAAAACAGATTCGTCCACTTCTATCGGACGGGGTGTCCACCCTTAGCGGACAGGCTCGCCATCTTTAGCCGGCGGGGTCTGCGTCACTAACCGCGCAGGTCCTTAGTCGCTGCAGCGATAACTTTTTTCGGTTTTCCCTTTTTCCAAAATTAAAAGGATTGGTTTTCCGTTTTTCCAAAAAAGAACGATGTGCTGGATTTTCCTTCGTTTTACGTCCCATAAAAACAAGGGGGTTTTCTCGTTTAGCTAGCCCTGAAAATGAGAATCTTCAAAAACATTTTTACCTTGTGGTTGGGCTTGGCCAGGCCCAATTACACTTTATAGCTTTGATTTCGAAAAACATTTGTAGCTACTCCCAATGACAAAGTGAGGGAGTTTCTACGCCTTTTTAGATACTTCCAATGACAAAGTGAGGGAGTTTCTATATTATCCGTTGACAAATCCCAATGACACGTGAGGGATATGTCGACACTTCAAGTGATGACCCTTAAGTCAAATGTTATCACTCGGGGGCTCGTGAGACCCTCGCAAAAGCAGGTCACCATGGCTTGTGTGACGCACTCCGTCTAATACTTTGACCATCGTCTTACTCCAAGACTCAGTCAAAGTGGGGGCTAACTGTAGACACCTACTTTTGTCCCCATTCCCGAAAGGGAAGGTTCGATGATGAGAACATAAATCTCCACTTGACAACGCATCTCCTATAAAAATAACGAATCTCAATCCCCTTTCCATTTCACCCGAAACCTGCTATTTATAGACACCTGCCATTTATGGAAACCTGCTAAAAATAGTAACTGCCGTAATGGGTAGTTGTTAAAAGTGGCAAGTCATAAAAGATAGAAACCTGTCAGAATTAGGTGTTGCACTCCAACATAAATCCTAAATGAGATAGAAATTGCGAGAGAATCCTATTCTAATACGCTTCGAAAATAAGAGTTACGTGTTAATTAAAATCCTAACGATCCTAGAGTTCGTAACGGGCCCAGACGCATTCCGTCATAAAATTAATACGCACTAAAAGACTCGATTAAGTCTCATACACTCTGGATTCTAAGAGTCCGAATTTGACAAAGAAACGGCCCAGACTCTATTTTCAGCGCCTGGCTCTGGGCGCCGAAATCTTCGGCGCCCAGCCCTGGGCGCTGAAATTACCTGGGACGTGTTCTTTCCCAATTCTTCGCGGATTAGAGTTCTAAAATTCTATCTTTCCACGAACTCTTTTCTATAAATATAGCCCCAAGTTCGACGTGAAAAGAACACAACACACAATTATTATTCTGAGTATTGACTCCAACCCCTAAGCCTAAGCCTCACGCTGCGAAATTGATCACGCGTTCTGTCGCAATCGATCCAAAAATCGAACAGAACGTAGCCTGACTCGTATCTTGAGATTCGTTACATAAAAGGAGAAATAGCAAAGTCAAAGTGGTTAGTTTTTTGAGAACCGTGACGCACCTCTCAAGGGTGCGTCGTAATGTGTCCCTTTTCCATGGTTTAATTGCATTCCTCGCCCTTTTATGAACTGCTAAACTAATTGAATCTTATTGTTCTATCACGCCTAATAAAGATAATATGTTGGGAAATTAGATTATCATGCTAGTTCCCTTAAAACAATCTAAATCAGATAATCACGATCGATCTAATATTATATGTTGCATATTGCTAAAATCAACTCAGATTAGTTTAATAGTTAACGCATGTCCCATCAATTATTTATGCTGAGCTAGTAAGGATATCCTGCCTCTAGGGTTATCGACGAGCGAGTACTCCTCTCGGTAGTTACAGTCCCCCGAACCCTCAATCTCTACCTTGCGGGTGTATGTTGAGAGATCCCCACACCAGGGATCACAAGGGAACCTATGGCCGTCGTGGTCAAACATAATTGCACTCCCTTTATGTCACGATAACCGGGTTTTGTCAGTTTTTCTCATTGTCGTTAAAAACTGAATGGCGACTCCTATATTACTAGTCAATTGGGTGTAAACTCACAGGAAATCCAATTACACTTGATTTGACAAAGAGAAACGTCACACCCACGAGGGACGAGGTCACGCATTAGCCTCGTGCTTTTTCGACCCCCTCACAGTTACCTTAATTTCCTGCTTGACTAGGCTTTTTCTCTAGTCTTTATTATCGTCTTTCCTGAGCTCCAAGGGTCGAGATATTTATGAAAATATGTATGGCCAAGTTATTACTTACTTTTAATAATAATGATAATAATAATGATAATAATAATGATAATAATAATAATAATAATAATAATAATAATAACAATAATAGTAATTTAACATAAGAATATATTAATTAGCTTATAAATCTTCATTAATACATTAATATTAGTATCTTACTTTGAAGGTCAACTATCTATTACTATATACTAAAAGAGACACCTGGAATGACACGTGTTAATTCCTGGTGCGATTTTTTTCCGCCAAATTTTTTTCTTTTTTTATTTTTCTTAAATTTCCATTACTAAAACTAAAAATGTTTGCTATAGTTTACTAAAGACATAATGCCCACGATTATACATTGCTAAAATTTAAAAGGTTGACCGCCATTTTAAATTGTTTTAAAATGGTTATAATCTTTTCTTTTTTTTTCCTTTTTAGTATTAGATTCTTTAACATCAGTCCAATTAATAATATTAGACCAAAATTTATGGTCATAATTTCAGCGATTTAAGTAATTTTGGGATAATGTATTAAAGCAAGGTTGTGATTTCCTTAAAATGGTCAATTTAGATTGCTGAAATTGCTAAAATTACGACTTTAAATTTGGTCATTATTTCAGCGATTTCAACAATCTTTGGAGAATATATTAAGCAAGATTTCAACTTAATAAATAGAATCGTGAAACTACCAAAAACATAAAAGGAAAAATGATATAGAATATAAATATACAAGTGCACATTATAGAAATTATATATTACAAAAATTATATACATAAAAAAATAAAAGGAGATCTTTGATAAATTCATCCGAAAAATATGACACATACATCACTTTCGGCTACATTCTTTAAATCAACACCTATAAAAAAAAGATCTCCTTTTATTAGACATTAAACTATCTGAAAAACTTACCTGCCAAAACTCGAGTTTTGGCGGGTAAATAACTTATGGAAAAGATCCAGTATATTTGACTAAAACTTAATGTTTTGAAAATCTATCCAAATCTTTTGTACTTCATACTAATGTATTTTCGAACAATTCTTTGTTAGTCAACGACGTGGTATTTTATAAATAATGGTCAAATTATAATTTTATAATATCCGTGTGTGCACGGGACCTAATCTAGTAAAGTAATAAATCCCACATAATTTTACAATTGGGAATGAAAGCCCACTAAAATTTTGATAGCAATAAAAGCCCCTTACCAACTAAAGATACGAATGTTCGAAGCTCCAAACAAAATAAAAGAAAAGCTTACTGTTTGCAAAGCCGCAGAACAAATAATGGAGGAGGAGGAAGGAAAAAGGGGCGGCTGACTGGTCCTGTGCAAGAAGGGTGACCAACACCTGGTGGAGCTGCGTGGTTCGAAGCACGGCGGAAGTAGCGCCGGTGGTGGTTGTTGCGGCCGCAGCGTCAAGGGAATGCAGGGGAGAAAACCCGCAAGAAAGAGAGAAGAGGAGGAAAGCGAGTAAGGGTTGCGGTGATGGTGCTCGGAGGCTGAAGGTAGTTTGGGTGGTCAATGGTGGTGGTTTCCGGCGGAACAGGGTGGCAGTGGTGGTTAATGGTGGTGAGTTATGGTAATTTCCAGAAATTGAACTTGTTTAAGAGGGCTTTTAATGGTGGTTTAGAAATTGAAAGTTAATTTGAATTGTATTATTTTTGGAATGATTGAGCAGCTATTTATAGGGACCATGTTGCTCCATGGATGCACAACTCAGATTGTTGAAAGAGACAAGTGTAAGAGATTTGAGTCAATAAATTGGTGATTAGGATTAGCTAGTCTAGTTTTAGGTAAATAGGTTTGATGAATTAGCAAGGAAAATGAATTAGTAGAGACACATAGAAAGCCATGGGTTTGAGCTTCATTGAAATGGTGACACGGAAGGAGGAGGAGAAATGGGTTCAAGAACTTGGTTTTCCAATTCTATGAATACATAAGGGCATTTTAGTAAATAGATAATATTTAGATTTTTAATTCTCCTTTTTGCTGAAAATTTACTAAAAAAATTAAGTTTTAACACAATTTCTAATTAAATCACAAAACCTGAATATAATATTTATCATTAAAACATTTAAAATTTTCAAAAATCTTCGTTAATCAAGTTAAGGATTAATTATAAAGGCTAATTAAAATAATTAGCATAATTAATCATGTTTTAAAATCAGGGGTATTACACCCTCACCCCCTTAGAAAAAGTTTCGTCCTCGAAACTGGAGCTCAGTTGTACTTGGTTTAATCACCACTCATTGGAAACATATACATAAGCAATCATACATGAACATGGTTGAGATAATTGAAGGAAATAATGCCCTTGGTCCAATTATGCATTCAATGTTAAAGTCTAATAAATGCGGTTCAGTATTAATTAACAAGTTAATAATTCAGTGAGATCAAGTGAGCTGAATGCCTAGCTAGAGGCCGCTTCAGTTCAAGTGGAATTAATGATATTAATCCACAGCTTACTCTTGACTGAACCCGTAGGATCACACAAATAGTACGTAAACGGATCAAGTATTTAATGGCATTAAATACTCCATCTATGGATATTCGGAATAGACGGATCTTGGTTTCAGTGGGAGCTGAGATCGTCACAGGCAAGAAATGAATACTCCGGAAACGATGATATTGCCGGAAATGGAAATATGGATCGTATCGGAAATATAAATATTATCCAAGTCGTAGATGTTGCCGGAAACGGAAACATGGTACGTATCGGAAAATATTATCGGAAATGGAAATATTGCCGGAATCGGAAATATTGTCGGAAACGGAAATATTGTCAGAATCGGAAATATTATCGGAATCGGAAAATAATTCCGGAAACGGAAATATTAAATATTTGTTCGAAACGGAAATTGATTCCGGAATCGGAAATGTTGAATATTGTTCGTATCGGAAATGAATTCCGGAATCGGGGAATTAATCGGAAGCGTATCGTACGAATTAGCATCGGACGAGGCCTGCCAGACGAAGGCCCAGCACGAAGCCGGGCCATCGCCCAGCAAGCCAGCGCGCCACAAACGCACCAGCCAAGGCTGCGCCAGGCCCACCGCAAGGCAGGCCCAGCGCGCGCCAAGGCTACGGCAGCGTGTGGGCTTGCGGCAGTGGGCTGTGAGCTCGCGGGCTGCGCGCGCGCGCATGGCGCCCCTCGTGGGCTGCTGTGCGTGCGTGTGTGTTTGTGTGCTACTCGAATCCTAAAGCTACCGGGATTTGTCATATGATTAAATCTAATCCTAAAAGATTTAGTTTATTTAATTAGAGTCCTAGTAGGATTATAATTAAATAAATTAGTATCCTAATAGGATTTCAAATCCTTTTCCATAACTCTATAAATAGGTGCCTAGGGTCACATATTTACATAGAGCATTCAAGTATTCAAAGTGAGTTTTTGAGAGCAAAATTCAGTCATACAATTGCCTATAAAGTGCCGAAAATTCTAAGTACCTTAAGGGCGATTCTAGTTGGTCAATCTTAAGGCGGATCCGGACGTGCTGTGGACTATCTACGGAGGGACGACACTTGGAGTCCTAAAGACTTGTTCTTGTTCGGTTCAGGCGCAGCTAGGGAAGGCACGCAACAAAGAGTATGCATCTAAACTATGCTAAATGATTATGTATAAATAATATGCTTTCCTGGCTTTATGGTTTTTCCGCATGATTTATTGTTAGGTTATGATACATATGACAATTCATAAATCATGCGGAAAAACCATAAAGCCAGGAAAACATATTATTTACACATAATCATTTAGCATAGTTTAGATGCATACTCTTTGTTGCGTGCCTTCCCTAGCTGCGCCCGAACCGAACAAGAACAAGTCTTTAGGACTCCAAGTGTCGTCCCTCCGTAGATAGTCCACAGCACGTCCGGATCCGCCTTAAGATTGACCAACTAGAATCGCCCTTAAGGTACTATTATTTTCGGCACTTTTTAGGCAAATGTGTGACTGAATTTTTCTCTCAAAAACTCACTTTGAATACTTGAATTCTCGATGTAAATATGTGACCCTAGGCACTTATTTATAGAGTGTATGGAAAGGAATTATAATCCTATTAGAATACAAATCTATTTAATTAAAATCCTACTAGGACTCTAATTAAACAAACTTTATCTATTAGGATTAGATTTAATCATATTACGAATCCCGGTAGCCTTAGGATTCCGAGTAACACACACGAGTGGCACACAAGCACCGCACGCCCGCACGCAGGCCTTGCGGCCCACGCCGAGCGCACAGCGCAAGGCCCACTGTCGCAGCCTTGTCCGCGCGCGCGCCCAAGCTTCGGCTGGGCCTGGCTTTTGCGCTGGGCCTGGTCGTATGCTTGGCGTGTGGTTGTTGCGCTTGGCTTGCTGGGCGATGGCCCGGCTTCGTGCCGGGCCTTCGTCTGGCAGGCCTCGTCCGATGCTAATTCGTACGATACGCTTCCGATTAAATTCCCGGTTCCGGAATTCATTTCCGATACGAACAATATTTAATATTTCCGATTACGGAATTAATTTCCGTTTCGAACAAATATTTAATATTTCCGTTTCCGGAACTATTTTCCGATTCCGATAATATTTCCGATTCTGACAATATTTCTGTTTCCGGCAATATTTCCGATTCCGGCAATATTTCCATTTCCGATAATATTTTCCGATACGTACCATGTTTCCGTTTCCGGCAACATCTACGACTTGGATAATATTTATATTTCCGATACGATCCATATTTCCGTTTCCGGCAATATCATCGTTTCCGGAGTATTCATTTCTTGCCTGTGACGATCTCAGCTCCCACTGAAACCAAGATCCGTCGATTCCGAATATCCATAGATGGAGTTTTTAATGCCATTAAATACTTGATCCGTTTACGTACTATTTGTGTGGCCCTACGGGTTCAGTCAAGAGTAAGCTGTGGATTAATATCATTAATTCCACTTGAACTGAAGCGGCCTCTAGCTAGGCATTCAGCTCACTTGATCTCACTGAATTATTAACTTGTTAATTAATACTGAACCGCATTTATTAGACTTAACATTGAATGCATACTTGGACCAAGGGCATTATTTCCTTCAGTCTCCCACTTGTCTTTAGGGACAAGTGTGCATTTCCTAATTCCTTTGTCGCTCGATGCTTGCTCTTGAACATAAGGTAAGAGTTGTCATCCTTATTATGTCCAGAGGTGTTCCTCGGTTTCAGAGTTTAACTGATCAAATAAACAGATAATCATAGCCTATGATTCATCCGAGCACGGCCATGCATTTCACAGTTTCTAGCTCTCCGAGTGGCCTTGTACAACTTTTAAGCATCTCATCCCGATTTATGGGAGGACAATCCCAATCTTGCGATCTTGAGATTAGACTTCGTTTGATAGGTGATTACCTGAGCGTTGCCTTTATAGCCTCCTTTTACGGTGCGACGGTTGGTCAACGTCAAAGCAACCAGTTCTCAAACAAGTAATCTCAAATCACTCAGGTATTGAGGATTTAGTGTCTAATAATTTTAATGAAATTTACTTATGACAGATTTTCATCTCTTACAGTACAGTTTCATAGGTCTTGTCCGATACTAGTCTTCCCAAAGTAAGAATCTATGCAAATGATTATGACATTGCCATGTCCACATAGTTCAAGAAACAGAACTACTAGTCATCTTGCATTCTAATCGTCTAACGTTTTCTATGCGTCCAATTTTATAGAAAACTCCGACTAGGGACCATTTCCAACCTTTGACATTCAAGTTCACTTGATAGACATTTCTTAGTCACAGGACTGGTCCTGACAGTCTATCTTGAATATATTGTCAAATTGAAGGGACTCATCATTTAATAAACCACAAATTAAATGGAAAAATGAATTCTTTTCATTTATTGTGAATGATTAACCAATAATGTTTTACAAAGATTTAAACTCTAAAACTTTAAAACATTAAACAGGGTCATCAAATCCATTCTCCAATATGCTCGATTCCCATAGCTGCAGTGTGCGAGTTGTGCTTCGCCTGCGGCAGAGGTTTAGTCAATGGATCTGATATGTTGTCATCAGTTCCAATCTTGTTTATCTCGACTTCTTTTCTTTCAACGAACTCTCGTAGAAGGTGAAATCTATGAAGTACATGCTTGACTCTCTGGTGGTGTCTAGGCTCCTTTGCCTGTGCAATAGCTCCGTTATTATCACAATACAGGGCTATTGGTCCTTTAATGGAGGGGACAACACCAAGTTCACCTATGAACTTCCTTAGCCATATAGCTTCCTTTGCTGCTTCATGTGCAGCAATGTACTCCGCTTCAGTTGTAGAATCCGCAATGGTGCTTTGCTTAGCACTTTTCCAGCTTACTGCTCCTCCGTTGAGGCAGAAGACAAACCCAGACTGTGATCTGAAATCATCTTTGTCGGTTTGGAAACTTGCGTCCGTATAGCCTTTAACAATTAATTCATCATCTCCACCATAGACCAGGAAGTCATCTTTGTGCCTTTTCAGGTACTTCAGAATATTCTTGGCAGCAGTCCAATGCGCCTCTCCTGGGTCTGACTGGTATCTGCTCGTAGCACTGAGTGCGTACGCAACATCCGGGCGTGTATATATCATAGCATACATTATTGAACCAATCAATGATGCATATGGAATCCCATTCATTCGTCTACGCTCATCAAGTGTTTTTGGGCACTAATTCTTGCTTAGAGTCATTCCATGAGACATGGGTAGGTAGCCTCGCTTGGATTCCGCCATCTTGAACCTATCAAGCACCTTATTGATATAAGTGCTTTGACTAAGTCCAATCATCCTTTTAGATCTATCTCTGTAAATCTTGATGCCCAATATGTACTGTGCTTCTCCTAGATCTTTCATCGAAAAACATTTCCCAAGCCAAATCTTGACAGAGTTCAACATAGGAATGTCATTTCCGATAAGTAATATGTCGTCGACATACAATACTAGGAAAGCAATTTTGCTCCCACTGACCTTCTTGTATACACAAGATTCGTCTGCGTTCTTGATGAAACCAAAGTCACTGACTGCTTCATCAAAACGTATATTCCAGCTCCTGGATGCCTGCTTCAATCCGTAGATTGACTTCTTTAGCTTGCATACCTTTTTAGCATTATTTGGATCCTCAAAACCTTCAGGCTGTGTCATAAACACAGTTTCTGTTAAAACGCCGTTTAAGAAAGCAGTTTTGACATCCATCTGCCATATTTCGTAATCGTAATATGCAGCGATTGCTAACATTATCCGAATAGACTTTAGCATTGCAACTGGTGAAAAGGTTTCATCGTAATCCACACCGTGGACTTGCCTGTAACCTTTTGCAACCAATCTAGCTTTGAAAACTTCAAGTTTCCCATCCTTGTCCTTTTTCAGTTTGAAAACCCATTTGCTTCCAATGGCTTGGTAGCCATCTGGAAAATCGACCAAATCCCATACTTGGTTTTCAGACATGGAGTCTAATTCAGATTGCATGGCTTCTTGCCATTGCTTGGAGCTAGGGCTCGTCATAGCTTGTTTGTAAGTCGCAGGTTCATCACTTTCAAGTAATAGAACGTCATAGCTCTCGTTCGTCAAAATACCTAAGTACCTTTCCGGTTGAGATCTATATCTTTGCAATCTACGCGGGGTAACATTTCTAGATTGACCATGATTCTCACCAGATTCTTCTAAAGATCTCTGAGTTTCATCCTGAATGTCATCTTGAGCATTCTCTAGAGTTTGTTGTTCGACTCGAATTTCTTCGAGGTCTACTTTTCTCCCACTTGTCATTTTGGAAATGTGATCTTTCTCCAAATAGACACCATCTCGAGCAACAAACACCTTGTTCTCAGATGTATTGTAGAAGTAATACCCCTTTGTTTCCTTTGGATAGCCCACAAGGATACATTTGTCAGATTTTGGATGAAGTTTGTCTGAAATTAATCGTTTGACGTATACTTCACATCCCCAAATCTTAAGAAAAGACACATTTGGAGGCTTTCCAAACCATAATTCATATGGAGTCTTTTCGACAGCTTTAGACGGAGCTCTATTTATAGTTAGTGCAGCTGTATTTAGTGCATGTCCCCAAAATTCTAATGGAAGTTTGGCCTGACCCATCATTGACCTGACCATGTCTAGCAAGGTTCTTTTCCTCCGTTCTGACACACTGTTCCATTGTGGTGTTCCAGGAGGAGTCAATTCTGATAGAATTCCACATTCTTTCACATGGTCATCAAATTCATAGCTCAGATATTCACCGCCTCTATCAGACCGCAGTGCCTTAATCTTTTTGCCTAATTGACTCTCTACTTCACTCTGAAATTCCTTGAATTTGTCAAAGGATTCAGACTTATGCTTCATTAGGTAGACATAACCATATCTACTGAAGTCATCAGTGAAAGTGATAAAGTAGCTGAAACCACCTCTAGCATTTGTACTCATTGGTCCACACACATCTGTATGGATTAAACCCAATAGTTCATTTGCTCTTTCTCCAACTTTAGAGAAAGGTTGCTTTGTCATTTTGCCAAGTAAACATGATTCACATTTACCATAATCCTCTAAGTCAAATGGTTCTAGAATTCCTTCCTTTTGAAGTCTTTCTAAGCGTTTCAAGTTTATATGGCCTAATCGACAATGCCACAGATAGGTGAGATCTGAATCATCCTTTTTGGCCTTTTTTGTATTTATGTTATATACTTGTTTGTCGTGATCTAATAAATAAAGTCCATTGACTAATCTAGCAGATCCATAAAACATCTCTTTAAAATAAAACGAACAACTATTGTCTTTTATTAAAAAGGAAAATCCCTTAGCATCTAAGCAAGAAACTGAAATGATGTTTTTAGTAAGACTTGGAACATGGAAACATTCTTCCAGTTCCAAAACCAGCCCGGAGGGCAACGACAAATAGTAAGTTCCTACAGCTAATGCAGCAATCCGTGCTCCATTTCCCACTCGTAGGTCGACTTCACCCTTGCTTAACTTTCTACTTCTTCTTAGTCCCTGTGGATTGGAACATAAGTGTGAGCCACAACCTGTATCTAATACCCAAGAAGTTGAATTAGCAAGTATACAGTCTATAACGAAAATACCTAAAGATGGAACGACTGTTCCGTTCTTCTGATCTTCCTTTAGCTTTGGACATTCTCTTTTGTAATGGCCTATTCCATCACAATAAAGACAGCTTGATGTGGACTTGTCCTGCTTTGATTTAGCATTGCCCTTGGACTTTCCACCTTTCTTGAACGGTCTCCTTCTAGCCTTGAGTAAATCTTTGGCTTCACAGTCCAGTATTATTTCAGCCTTTCTGACAAGGTGAACAAATTCTGCAACTGTTTCTTCTCTTGGTTCACTTAGGTATAGTTGCTTGAAGCCACCAAACCCACTGTGTAGTGAATTGAGCAAGATAGAGACTGCCATCCTTTCGCTTATTGGTGTTCCTAGTAGACTTAGGCGATCAAAGTATGAACGCATAAGATCCACATGGAACCTCAGTGGGACGCCTACCCTCTGTTTAGTGCGAAGGAGCTGAACATGTGTTTCTTGGACCTCCATCCTATAACACCTGTTGGGAGAACTAACCTTTAGACCAGACATTGATTCAATCAACTCATGGACGTTCAGGTCCCTGTCCTCCGTGCTTCCATGACAGATATCCCTCAGATTCTTGATGAGCGTAAAAGGTTCATAGGCTACAAACCTTCTAGCCCAATCATCAGGGATATTGTTCAGCATGAGACTCATAATCTTTTTGAGATCCGCATCCCAGGCGTAAAATCTCTCAGGGGTCATGTCTCTGGCATAGTAGCTTGGCATGGGATGTGACAGTACATACTCAAGTCCATTGAGTTTGACTATTTCAACTAGCTTAGCTTCCCATTCAAGAAAATTTGCCAGGTTCAGCTTCACCATAAGCTCAGAACCTATGATGATGTTTTGATTGTTGTTTGCCATATTTAAAACTACAATTGAAAAGAATAAACAAATAAATAACCATTCACAGTTTCTCTTAATAAACTTAAATTCTAGCATACATGCATAATTCAATGTTTATTAAGCATTTTATTCAAGTTATGTGTTCCGGCAGGTGTGAATAAAATGATTCCAATATCTTAAAATCATTGAAGAACTAAGCACAGTTTTTCGACTTAATCCTAAAACATCTTAGGTAAACAAAAGCCTTTTGCTAATAGTCTAGAAACTATTCTTGGTTGATAGGTACGTCTAAGAACTTATTAGGTAAACCTATCGATTTTGCCACGACATAAAAGGACTCCTTACTTATATCGTTGAGTTTCACCAAAACTAACATGTACTCACAATTATTTGTGTACCTTGCCCCTTTAGGACCAATAAGTAACACCTCGCTGAGCGAAAACTATTACTAGATTGATGTAAAGGATATCCAAGCAAGTGTATATTTTGGCATGGCACCTTTTAACTCAATTTTTAAGTTTGGAACTTAAGGCTCTTACTATGTTGGTTAGATTTTAAGTGAACTAAAATCCTTAATCATGCAACATAATCAAGCTTTTGATCTCATGCATTTTAAGACATATTTAAAAGCAATAAATAACTTAAAACATGCATAAGATAAATGTGATCTAGTATGGCCCGACTTCATCTTGAAGCTTTAACTTCAAAGTCCGTCTTGAAAATCTCCGTGGGAGGCACCATTTTCTTCAAATAGGATAAGATAAAATTAAAACTAATTACAACTATTTGATGGTACGCAGACCATATTTGAATTGAAAAACAACTTTGGTACTTTAGACCAATTACATTCAAATTAATGGTACGCAGACCATATTTTCTATCCTATTTGGGCCATACTAGTCACTTCATAACCTGCAAAACAGTACATATACAATATATACCATTCACCCATTCATTATCATGAATGGCCCACATAGCTGGTTAGTAAAACACATTATGCATCACGTAAACATTTGCAGCAATTAATCAAGGGCACCAATAATCTACCAATTATTCAGTCCTTATTAATTCTAATCAAGTTGTTTTAACCTTAAGGATTTGTAGACCTAATCAAGAGTTTATGACTAAAAGGGCTCCCACTTAAACCAATAAATTCATATGCTTTACTAATTTTAAACATAAAAAATGTATTTCTAGTCTAACCGGAAACATACAAATTTAATTAAAATTTAAAGCTCATATAAATTTATAATTGAATCCAAGAAGTTTAATTTAATTTCAGTCGTATTTAAATTAATTCATGATTTTAATTTTAGTAAAATAATTAGAATAAATAAAATTTATTATAATTACAATATTCAAAATTAAAATCCAAGAAAATAATTTAAATTTTTAATTTTAAAATTAATTAAAGTTACGTAAACTGAAAATTTAAAATTAAAATTTCAAAACGATCTAATCGTAACGCAACAACCCCACGCAACGTACGCCCATGGGCCACACGCACACAGCCATCGCTGGCCATGTGCGCGCAGCCCATGCGCTGCGTCGCATAGCTGCTGCTGCTTTCCTTTGCAATGCATCACGCGAGCTGGTGCTCGCTGCGCGCGCGCCAGCGCTCGATGCACGCGAGCTATCGCTCGCTGCGTTCGCTCGCCAGCGCTCGCTGCATGCGAGCCAGCGCTCGCTGCGCGCGCTCGCCAGCGCTCGCTTTATGCGGGCCAGCGCTCGCTGTGCGCTCTTGCCAGCGCTCGCTTTGTGCGAGCGAGCGCTCGCTGCGCGCGCTCGATCCTGCGAGCCATCGCTCGCTGCGCGAGGCATCGACGCTGGGCGGAGCACTCGTGGCACGCGAGCTTGCGCTCGCTGCGCGCGAGGCTCCGCACGCTTGCGCGAGGCAGTGCGCGTTGTGGCGCAGCTCGCTTGCTGCCCACACGCGACTGCTTTGCCTTGCTTTCGCCCTTGCCCATTCGTCCATTGCTCACAGCCCACGACACAAGGCAGGGCTGATGCCTTGTGCTCGTGCACCATGGCCTTGCTCATTGCATTCGTGCCGCATGGGCGACGAGCTCCCTTGCTCGTCGTCACATGCCCGCACTATACAACACCCCTTTAGGGTAACACGTAGCGTCCATTGCTTTGTGCGTGCAAGTTATATGAACGAATCGCATAAAATTTAAAAAATTTATATTTAAAATTAATGACAAATTAATAAATAATATTAATTTCATAATTTTAGGGCGAAAAATCGAAAATTTATTATTCAATTGATTTCCGATTAACATGGATTCAAGTCTAGGTCATAAAAATTTAAAATTTATCATAAATTTACAATTTTTATGGTGGTTTTTAATCAGAGGTATCTAATTAAATTATAATTAATTATGAAAATCAAATTAATTCTAAATTATTCTAATTTTCAACAAATTAATCATAATTACAAATTAGATTGCATAATTAACAAGGCTAGGCATTCAAACTTGTTAAACATATACAGTAGGTCAATCAAAAATTCAAGATTTATCAACAAGAATCGCAAATATTTAATTTAACATCTTAAATTTACGAAATTTTGCATTCGAAAAACTAAAACCTCCGAAAAGTCATAGTTAGGCTTCGAATTAGAGAATTCTGGGTTCGGCAGAAAAATATTTATTTTGTCAAAATTTTAGAATGCCTTTTACATGCGGAATTGACACAAAAATCACTCGATTTGGATGAGTAACGAAGAAACTGCCGAAAAACTGCGTACGTATAATTAAATAAACGCAATTTGCAATTAATTAACAATTACGAAAATTAATCACCACAATTCATAAATCATGCGGAAAAACCATAAAGCCAGGAAAACATATTATTTACACATAATCATTTAGCATAGTTTAGATGCATACTCTTTGTTGCGTGCCTTCCCTAGCTGCGCCCGAACCGAACAAGAACAAGTCTTTAGCACTCCAAGTGTCGTCCCTCCGTAGATAGTCCACAGCACGTCCGGATCCGCCTTAAGATTGACCAACTAGAATCGCCCTTAAGGTACTATTATTTTCGGCACTTTTTAGGCAAATGTGTGACTGAATTTTTCTCTCAAAAACTCACTTTGAATACTTGAATGCTCGATGTAAATATGTGACCCTAGGCACTTATTTATAGAGTTTATGGAAAGGAATTATAATCCTATTAGAATACAAATCTATTTAATTATAATCCTACGAGGACTCTAATTAAACAAACTTTATCTATTAGGATTAGATTTAATCATATTACGAATCCCGGTAGCCTTAGGATTCCGAGTAACACACACGAGTGGCGCACAAGCACCGCACGCCCGCACGCAGGCCTTGCGGCCCACGCCGAGCGCACAGCGCAAGGCCCACTGTCGCAGCCTTGTCCGCGCGCGCGCCCAAGCTTCGGCTGGGCCTGGCTTTTGCGCTGGGCCTGGTCGTATGCTTGGCGTGTGGTTATTGCGCTTGGCTTGCTGGGCGATGGCCCGGCTTCGTGCCGGGCCTTCGTCTGGCAGGCCTCGTCCGATGCTAATTCGTACGATACGCTTCCGATTAAATTCCCGGTTCCGGAATTCATTTCCGATACGAACAATATTTAATATTTCCGATTACGGAATTAATTTCCGTTTCGAACAAATATTTAATATTTCCGGAACTATTTTCCGATTCCGATAATATTTCCGATTCTGACAATATTTCCGATTCCGGCAATATTTCCATTTCCGATAATATTTTCCGATACGTACCATGTTTCCGTTTCCGGCAACATCTACGACTTGGATAATATTTATATTTCCGATACGATCCATATTTCCGTTTCCGGCAATATCATCGTTTCCGAAGTATTCATTTCTTGCCTGTGACGATCTCAGCTCCCACTTAAACCAAGATCCGTCGATTCCGAATATCCATAGATGGAGTATTTAATGCCATTAAATACTTGATACGTTTACGTACTATTTGTGTGACCCTACGAGTTCAGTCAAGAGTAAGCTGTGGATTAATATCATTAATTCCACTTGAACTGAAGCGGCCTCTAGCTAGGCATTCAGCTCACTTGATCTCACTGAATTATTAACTTGTTAATTAATACTGAACCGCATTTATTAGACTTAACATTGAATGCATACTTGGACCAAGGGCATTATTTCCTTCATTTATGAATTGTCATATGTATCATAACCTAACAATAATATCATAATCGTTCACACTAAAAAGCAAGATTCATTCCTTTTACCATTTTTAAGCGAACAACTGAGGGTATTTAGATTTAAATTGATCCTCGACTTCCCATGTGGCCTCGGATGTCAAGTGGTTAGCCCACAAGACTTTAACCATCGGGATCATTTTGTTTCTAAGGCGTTTCTCTCTACGATCAAGAATTTCAATTGGTTTTTCCTCGTACGTAAGATCGTTTCGCAACGATAAAGGTTCATGTGTGAACACATGGCTTGGATCGGGAACATATTTTCTCAACATTAAAAAGTGAAATACGTTATGCACTTTCTCCAAGTCGGTCGGTAAGGCAAGTCGATATGCCACTTTAGATACTCTTTCTAATATTTCACATGACTCGATGTATCTTGGGATTAGTTTTCCAGTTTGGCCGAATCTCATTACTCCTTTCGTAGGTGAAATCTTCAAGAACACGTGGTCACCAACTTTAAACTCTAACGGTCTTCTTCGTTGATCTTCATAACTCTTTTGCCTACTTTGTGCCGCTTTCATTCTCGATTGAATTAACCGGATCTTGCCGGTGGTTTCTTGAATCAATTCTGGTCCTATGCCACATGCTTCATCAAAGTCGCTCCAACACAATGGGGTTCGGCATTTTCTTTCGTAAAGAGATTCGTATGGGGCCATGCCAATGTTCTCTTAATAACTGTTGTTGTATGAGAATTCCACCATTGGTAAAAACTTTTCCCACATTCCTTGAAAATCCAAAATACATGCTCTCAGCATATCCTCGACAATCTGATTAGGGAGTTCAGTTTTCCCATCAGTCGCTGGATGAAAGGGGGTGCTGAAATTAAGCTTCGTTCCAAGGGCTTTCTGTAATTCCTTCCAATATGTGGCTTGATACCTCAGATCGCGGTCAGAAACAATTGAACTAGGCACTCCATGTAATCGCACTATGGTGTTCACATATAATTCAGCAAGTTGATCCAGACTCCAATTGTTCTTTATTGCCAAGAAATGTGCCGACTTCGTCAGCCTGTCCACAATGACCCAAATGGCATTCATTCCCTTGGTTGACTTTGGTAGACCTATGATAAAATCCATCGACACTGAGTCCCACTTCCATTCTGGCACATCCAGAGGTTGCAACAAGCATGCTGGTCTTTGATGTTCTATCTTCATTCTCTGACATGTTAAAAATTTAGCCACATATTCTGCTACTTCTTGCTTCATGTTGCTCCACCAATACACTTGTCTCAAATCTTTAGACATCTTGTTTCCTCCAGGGTGAATCGAATATGGTGAAGAATGAGCTTCTTCTAGGATTCTCTTTTTCAACTTTTCCTCATTCTGAACACATAGTCTTTCTTGAAATCTTAACATGCCATCTTCTTGAATCACGAAACCTGGTGACTTCCCATTTCGTACTTCATTTATGATTCGTTCCAACTGCAAGTCCTTTCCTTGTGCTTCCTTAATCTCATCGATCAAAGTTTGCCTTTTTTCGAGCGTATTCAATTGAGCGATTATTTTATTCCTAATTAACTCGATTTCCGTCTTTTGCAGATCATCATGATTGGCTCGGGAAAAAGGTAAGATCATATTTAGGTGAGATTTTCGGCTCAATGCATCAGCAACTACATTAGCCTTTCCAGGGTGGTATTGAATATCAAGATCATAATCTTTCAGGAGTTCGAACCATCTACGTTGTCTCATGTTTAGCTCTTTGGCTGAAAATATATTTAAGGCTTTTATGGTCGGTGAAAATCTGACAAGAGGCTCCATACAGGTAATGTATCCAGATTTTGAGGGCAAAAACCACAGCCGCAAGTTCAAGATCATGAGTAGGTAGTTTTGTTCATGGGGTTTGAGTTGGCGGGAAGCATAAGCTATGACTTTTCCTTTCTACATTAGAACACATCCTAATCCATGCTTAGATGCATCACTGTAGATAACAAATCCCTCGTTTCCAGATGGCAAGGTAAGAATAGGGACAGTGCTGAGGCGTCTATTAAGTTCTTGAAATGCTGACTCACAATCATCACTCCACTCAAATTTTGTGTTCTTTCTAACTAGGCGGGTTATGGGTGAGGGAACCTTAGAAAAGTCTTGAACAACTCTTCGATAATATCCAGCTAAACCCATAAATCTTCGTTCTTCATGGACATTGGTTGGTCTAGGCCATTCCACAATTGCCTTTATTTTCTCAGGATCAATAGATACACCTTTATCAGAGATAATATGACCCAAAAATGATATTTCTCTAAGCCATAACTGACATTTTGACAATTTGGCATACAACTGGTTTTTAATCAATGTGTCTAACACTTTCCTCAAATGCTCCTCATGTTCATCATTACTCCCAGAATATACCAAAATATCATTAATGAAAACAACCACAAATTTATCAAGGTAGGTTTAAAAATGCGGTTCATTAAGTCCATAAATACAGCTGGAGCATTGGTTAACCCAAAAGGCATGACAACAAACTCATAGATGCCATATCTGGTTCTAAAGGCAGTCTTTGGAATATCCCTGGGCTTAATGCGAAGTTGATGGTATCCAGATCTCAAATCTATCTTTGAAAACACTTTTGCACCTCGAAGTTGGTCAAACAAATCATCAATACGGGGTAAAGGATATTTATTCTTAATTGTAATCTTGTTTAACTCCCTATAATCTATGCATAACCTCAAAGTTCCATCTTTCTTCTTCACAAATAAAACTCGGGCTCCCCAAGGTGAAACACTCGGTCGTATATACCCTTTTTCAAGTAATTTATCTAATTGTTTCTTCAACTCTTGTAACTCAGCTGGAGCCATCCTATATGGTGCCTTAGAAATAGGGGTGGATCTTGGAATAAGTTCAATACTGAAGTCTAACTCTCTTGGTGGGGGCATACCAGGTATCTCCTTGGGAAAAACATTTGGGTATTCACAGACAATGGGTATGTCGGTAATGGATGGTTCGGGAGTATTAAGGTCAACCACACTACAAATATAGCCAGTAAATCCACTCTCAATCATTTTCTGAGCTCTCAAAGCAGAGACCATTTGAATAGTCGGTTTTCTCCCTAATTTTTGGAATGAAATCCTATCACCATTTGGTGTTGTAAGGGTCACACTCTTCCTTAAACAATTAATGCTAGGCTCATATTTCGTCAACCAGTTCGTTCCCAAAATTACATCAAAATCAGATAGGTCAAAAGCTATTAGTTCAGCTAGAAATTCTATTCCCTCTAACATGATAGGGAAATTTTTGTATAAGGTTCTACATTTCACAATTTCTCTAGTAGAAAGGGCTATAGCATGAAAATCATAGCATGGTTTTAATTTTAAGCGCTTCGCAAATGATGGAGAAATAAAGGAATGCGAAACTCCAGAATTAAAGAGAACATGGGCATGTGAAGAGTGGATACAGAAAGTACCAATGATAACATTATCATCCTCATCTTCCTCTTCTGGTCTCATCACGAAAACTCTTCCATTACACGGTGGTTGGGGTGGGTTGCGGTTGGCGCCTCCTGTGTTGTTGTTGTTGTTGTTGTTGTTGTTGTTGTTGTTGTTGTTGTTGTTGTTGTTGTTTCGTTCATGATCAGTGATAGTTGGCGCTGGTCCTCTTGTGATTGAAGCTGGTCCTCTTGCGGTTGTGTGAGGGGGTCGAAAAAGCACGAGGCTAATGCGTGACGTCGTCCCTCGTGGGCGTGACGTTTTCATATCAAGTGTAATTGGATTTCCTGTGAGTTTACACCCAATCGACTAGTAATATAGGAGTCGCCATTCAATTTTTAACGACAATGAGAAAAACTGACAAAACTCGGTTATCGTGACATAAAGGGAGTGCCATTATGTTCGACCACGACGGCCATAGGTCCCCTTGTGATCCTTGGTGTGGGGATCGCTCAACGTAAACCCGCAGGGTAGAGATTGAGAGTTCGGGGGACTGTAACTACCGAGAGGAGTGCTCATCGATAATACTCCAGAGGTAGGTTATCCTTACTAGCTCAGCATAAATAATTGAAGGGACATGCGTTAAACTATTAAACTATTCTGAATTGATTTTAGCAATATGCAACACATAATACTAAATCGATCATGATTATCTTATTTAGATTGATTTAAGGTATCTAGCATGATAATACAATTGTCCAAGGTATTATCTTATTAGGCGTGATAGATCAATCAAATTAATAGTTTGACAATTTTATAAAAGGGTGATGAAAGCGATTAAATCATATGATGGACACATTACAACGCATCCTTGAGAGGTGCGTTGTGGTTCTTAGAAAACTAACCACTTGGCTTTGCAATTTCTCCTTTTATTTAACGAATCTCGGGTTTCCAAGCAATGTTCCAGTAATAAGGCTTAATTCATCAAGCTACAAGGGGCAGGACGTGTTCTGTTCGACTTTTGGGTCGATTGCGACAGAACGCCGGATCAATTTCGCAGCGTGAGGCTTAGGCTTAAGGCTAGAGTCAATACTCAGATTATGACATTGTGTGTTTTCACGTCGATTTTAGGCTGTATTTATAGGAAAAGAGTGTGTGGAAAGATAGATTTTAAGATACGAATCCAAAAAGAATCCGAAGATTTCGGCGCCCAGATCCAGGCGTTGAAAATGGGATCTGGGCCGAGTTCTTTGTCAGATTTGGACTCTTAGAACACGGAGCTTTTGAGATTTATCCGAGTCTTTTAGTGCGTATTAACTTATGACGGAATGCGTCTAGGCCCGTTAAGAACTCTAGGTTCGTTAGGAATTTAATTAATACGTAACTCTTATTTTCGAATTATACCAGGAATGCAAATTCTATCTCTTCTAGGATTTATGTTGGAGTGCAACACCTAATTCTGACAGGTTTCTATCTTTTATGACTTTGCCACTTTTAACAACTACCTTTTACGGCAGTTACTATTCTTAGCAGGTTTCTATAAATAGTAGCTTTGGCTGAAATGAAAGGGTGATTGAGATCCGTTATTTTATAGGAGATGCGTTGCCAAGTGGAGATTTATGTTCTCATCATCGAACCTTCCCTTTCGGGAATGGGGACAAAAGTAGGTGTCTACAGTTATCCCCCACTTTGACCGAGTCTCGAGATGAGACGATGGTCAAAGTACTAGACGGAGTGCGTCATACAAGTCATGGCGTATGTGACCTGTTTTGTGAGGGTCTCACAAACCCCGAGTGATAACATTTGACTTAAGGGTCATCACTTGAAGTGTTAACACATTCCTCACGCGTCATTGGAATTTGTTAACTGATAGTATATAAACTCCCTCACTTTGTTATTGGAAGTGCCTAAAGATGTTTTTCGAAATCAAAACTATAAAGTGTAACTAGGCCTGGCCAAGCCCAATCACGAGGTAAAACTTTTTAAAGATTCTCATTTTCAGGGTTAGCTAAACGAGAAAAACCCCCTTGTTTTTATAGGACGTAAACGAAGGAAAATCCAGCACATCGCTCTTTTTTGGAAAAACGGAAAACCAATCCTTTGATTTTTGGAAAAGGGGAACCATCCTTTGATATTTGGAAAAGGGGAACCATCCTTTGATTTTTGGAAAAGGGAAACCAGGAAAAGTTATCGCTGCAGCGACTAAGGACCTGCGCGGTTAGTGGCGCAGACCCCGCCCGCTGAAGGTGGGCGAGCCTGTCCGCTAAGGGTGGACGCCCCGTCCGATAGAAGTGGAAGAATCTGTTTTGATGTTTTGAAAATAAGGACCTACGCGGTTTGTGACGTAGACCCCGCCGGCTGAAGATGGCGAGCCTGTTTTTGTTTTTTGAAGAATTTATTTTCTTTTCATTTTCGAAAACTAAGGAGCTGCGCGGTTAGTGACGCAGACTCCGCCCGCTGAAGGTGGGCGAGCCCTGTCCGCTAAGGGTGGACGCCCTGCCCGCTGGAGGTGAGCGAACCTGAATTCGTCTTTTCGATTTGGCACTCGCGTGGTTCGTGGCGCGATCTTCCCCGACCGAGGTGGGCGAGTCCCTATTTCATTTGTTCTTGGGATTTCTTTTGAGAATTTCTTTTTATTCATTCCTGTAAGAGCGAATTCTTTCGAGGGATGCTCGGATTTAGCTGCAACCTGAATGTGGGTTGGCAACGTGTCTAAACGGACCATTGTTTCGTGGTCGTCATCTTTCATGGTTTTGAGCTAGTCTTTACGGCTCAATTTTGCCACTACTTGGGTCCTTGATTAGGGGACTATGTATAAGTATCGACGGCGACCTTTGTCTTGAGGTCGTAATCCGGTTTTATCTTTTGAGATTATCCAAACACGGGACTTCGTATAGCGTAGTCTGGGAATATTGTTTTAACTTTCCATACTCTCTTTTGAAATATATATTTTCTTTCGAGCCCCCAAGCACTCGTGCTTGACGGTCATTTCTTGTCAAAGAGGTTCCTTGGGGATACGCATTTTGTAATGTCCTTGATCGTGTTTGGGATCGTGCGCGTAAGTGCGAGCGATCTTTGTAGTGGTGTGCTACTCTTAACAAAGCCGTGAGGTGCGACTTTCAGTAAAGAAATTGGCAATTTTCGAGTCGAATGGATACGGCAGGACCCTATAGAAGTCAGGGCTTCTTTTGGGCCTGGGCTCATTTGGTCCCAGGCCTGGGCGTTAGAAATAATTAACGCCCAAGTGGGGCGTTGAAAATATTGTTTGGGCTGGTCTTTTGATGACACAGTTGGCCTCTTGTTCGTTCGTTTATTTCACTTGGAAATTCTACGTATTCTCTTCTCTTTTGGTTTTTTCTTTATTTTTTGGAACGTAGAATTTTATTAGAAATCACAATGAGTTGAGTGATCGTGATGATTTCTGGAGAAGCCGTAGCCGATTGGTGGACTACGGTGTTTGTCGCTTTGGGGCGATTATTTAAAGGAACTGTCGCTCTTAAGGCGTACAGTTATTGCAATGGTTGGGCGAGTCTATATGGCCCGAGGACCATACCTTGAGGCGTAAGACTTTGATCGCGTATATATTTTTTTTTTGCTACGGTCGTTTCGTAGCTTGGAGCCCCCAAGTATGCATGTTGGGATGCTTCCTTTTGGCGTACGATTTTTGTAGGTTCTTTCGAGAAAGATGCCTTGGGGTCCCGCTCGTGTAGGTGCGAGCTATCCCTTCCGTGGTAGGTAATATTTTGCTACCTTTAATCCTTAATGTAGAAGTCGTGTGGCTTGCATTTTGAATTTGGGCGATAAGTAGTCTTTGCCTCATGCTCTTGGTCGTGCCCGCATTAGTGCAATATGCCTTACTCTTTTTTTTAGACTTGTACCGTGGGATGGTTGAACTTATGGTGCGACGTAGGCTTGTGTGGCCTAACAGCGTGTCTTAGAACATTCCTTCAGGTGTCGGGATATCATTATTATTTTTTGCATTGGAGTACTTCATCACGCCTCGTTCAGGTGCTCGAACAAGTGTAGCACCTTCTGCGTGGGTGTGCACGGCTTATTACTTCGTTCGATGCGAGGATTAATAGATGTTTTTTTTTTTTTAATCCTTGATTTTTCTTTCGCTTTTGCTTTGGAACGACGTAGACTGTGCAACGGGCGCTTGTAGGGCGAGCGTTATCTGCAGTAGTTTGATCGGAGTTTTGGTGACTCGCGATTTTCAGTTACCCTTGTTAGTGGGGTGACTTTATATATTCCAAGTAGCGCTTAGAATTTGGGAGGGGTTGTAGCCATTCTAAGGTTCGTTTTACACGATCAAACCTTAGGATTGTGCCCCAATGACGTGTGTATAGCATTAGCGTCGAGAATTTGCGATAAAATCGTCATTTCAAGCATTTTTAGAGTGTTTTTCTCAAGCCCCCAATTGTAGCTACGGGATTGGCTTGGTGCTATAATGCTTGGCATATGTTTTTATGCATTCATGGTGACATGGATCATGAATAGTTTGAACCAGACTCGTTTAGTGCGAGGTACGTTCGAGTAGCGATTTGCTACTTCTCTTGTAAATGTCGTATTGTGCGACATTGCCATTGTCAAGGTAGTCACATGTTGAAGTGTGCCTTGAACAAAAGCTAGGTGCCTTTCTTTACCCATAATCATATTTAGAAATCTTTTTGACTCACTTGCAACATCGAGATAAACGCATACTTAGCTTAAACCAACGACACTTTATTATGTTCGAAGAAGTCTTTGAAAATTATTTGAAATCCGAGTCCTACTGTGTACAATCCGAGGTGTCCTAAGTAAGTTGACTTATAGAAGGGTTCGTACAGGATTACATGAGTGAATCAAAATACTGTTACAATTTTCGGAATGCTTTCAAAGGATTTGCTGGAAGCCAGGGTGCAGGCGTCAAGATATTACTTGTTCCCGTTTGGCACATGCTTTAGGCTTTTAGGGCCATCATTTCCAGAATTGCGGAATATAAACCGCTTTCAAATTGACTTAGATTTACTTGGTGTATGTCTGCACAAAAGGTCAAGGTATACTTAGTTCTTTCCCTAGTTCTTTCATTTCAATGTTCAGCCCCCAGTTGCTATTATGTCTTCTCATTAATGATGCTTTCAGTTTTAGATTTTAGATGCCCGTGTCATATGTCTGAGTAGGGTGAGCCTTGGTTAAGTGCCAAGTCCTATTGACAATCTCTGATTTTTTCAAAGGGGATTCGCAAGCATTTGAATTACCATGAACGTGTGCCCTGAGTTCGAAGGAACGATGGGGCGATGCCGTAGAACAATCCTCTTTATTGCAAGCTTACTGCCTTTACTACTTGTTGGCGATTATGACTGTGTCTAGTGGTGAAAGAAGGTCTTTAAGTGAGTTACTTTGCTTTAGGGAGGGTCAAGTCGAGTACTTTAGAGGTCATGGACGCTCGCGCTAGCCCCCATTCAATTGAGGCAAAGCAATCTTTCGAGTATTGGCTAAGTGCCTAGGAGTGTGAGTGCTCCTTCTAGCAAGGGTACGTGCCCTTATTATTTTTCGATGTGTGCTCATTTTGGCATCTTGATGACTTGGATTCTTCCTTTGACTTAAATTTTTCTTTCAATTTGGATTGCAAGTAATTAAATTTCAATAAGGGACTCTATTTTTTATTCTCGTTATTCTATAGGCTTTAACATTTTTGCAAATTGGTTGGACCGAATCATGGATTGCCTACGTATCCGCCTTAAATAGATTTAATTTGGAATCAGGTCTTGCGTAGTTCTTAGCCAGAAAATGGTTTCTTAGAATGCCGATTTTAAACAAGTACGTTCGAGTGGAATCGTAATGTTTGAAATAGGGTGAAATAAGTGTACGAAAATTTTGGAGCGCGCGTATTTTGCGTATTTTATACGATCTTCTACCCCCAAGTGTTCGTTATTCTTCCGCATGTATATAGGAAAATATACGAACACTTTTAGGAATTGGGAGTTGAAAAGTGATAAGCAAGAACGGTGCCCAGGGCTGGGCGTTATTATTTTTGGCGCCCATGTCTGGTCGTTGAAAACGTGTTCTGGGCTGCCTTTTTGTGCCGCTCCTTTTCGTTTTGTGACAAATATTTGCGAATCTTTTTTTGTGCGCTAAATGCTTTTTTTTTCGACGAACTTTAAAGGCGCTTTGCAAAGTATCTTTTTTATTACTATTAATATTTTATTTTTATTTATTTTATTTTATTATTTTTTTTTTACGTTAAGCATAGAATGTACTTTTCATTTGTCTTTATTTTATTTTATTCGTGACTCAAGATGACTTGAAAGATGGGTTGAATGAGATAGGATTATTTTTATAGGTATTAGTCAAGCATGAGGATTGGAAATGGTAGAAGATCGTAGAACTTTATGTAGTTTTTGTGGTATGATTTGGATTGGTTGACTCAATTCTTTTCCTTCGTTTACTTGGGTAAATTTCGCACTTTGGGAGGTACGGGCTAAGTAGTTCATGGCTCGCTCTTTTCGCTCTCCCTTTTCGCTTTCTCTTTTTTCTTTTTTGCTTGGGATTTCTCCCCCTTTTTATTTTGGCTAAAAGGTAGATGGTTGTGGTCTTTGAGTCACGAGGTGAGACTGAGTGATCCTCGTTTGGTAGGCCTATAGTGGACCTTTAATTTTAGTAGGCCTAGGGTGGACCTTTAAATTGTCTTACTTTGCAAGCGTATTTAGTCGTTTCTTAAAATGTGCAAATAGCGTAAATTCAAAATGTTGTTTTTACTTTATTGAAATTTAACGAAAGAATTACATCGAAAATAATTTTTTTTTGCTTCTTTTCAGATTCCAGTTTCCGGGATTGAATTGGAAGTTGTGATTTAGACTCGAACTTTCATTAATTTTTCTGATTATAACCCGTGTATGAATACAAGGAGGTGGCCTAAACTCAAAATAATGACGTGGCGTAAGCCTATAATACTTGACCAAGCGACTTTCAGACTTAGGCTAATTGGACCATAACTTTCGTTGGTTGACACTTTAGATTTTAACCCTTGGTTGTTCATTTGTCATGCGCCATTTTGCTTAATGTTGGCAAGGTAGTTAGTTCGGGAGATCGAATTTTCATTTTTGCAAGACTAGAATCATTAGTGCGGCTTCCCTCTTAGTGTGTATTGCTTTACCCCAATGGTAGCCTTATGGCATGGCGACTTGGGTATTTTCATGGTTCGTCATGTTGCATTCATGGAAAATCTTTTAGTCCGTACTTAGGAGCATTCATGGCTCGAGAGGACTATGATAGTCGTGACCCAATGTGATCATAAGCCTTGAGGCCATTAATTTTTTTTTTTTTTTTTGCCAATGGTATTGACACCTTAGGCTCACTTTGGGAGTTGTGCGACTATGGAGGAATGATTTTCAGAATGTGACTGTTTCCATTTTGCAAATACTTGAATTACATAATATATTCTTTTTATTGGTGAGAGAGAGTATTGAGGCCGTAGATTCTTAGCAAGGGATGACAATTTCATATGGGTGCTTACTGATTTCTTTTAAATGTTAGGAAGGGAGACTCAATATGGTTTGACCTTTTAACTTGCAGAACGACACCAAGAATTAGGACCGATTCTATGTATAAGACAACTAAGACTTAGGATTTAGATGGTACTTTGGCATAGCCTAGTCTAGACTCGGATTTATTTATTTTTTATTCGAACATTATTTTCCTTCAAAACTTTATTTGAACATCATTTTTTGAATACTTTGCCCATGTGAAATTCAAGGTCATTTAATCAGCGTGCTCGGTTTAGTGCCGAACATTGTCATCATAGGAGGCCTAATGACGACACAAGGAGTTGTTTATTTTATAAGTCGTTCTTAGAATCGAGTGCCTTTTTTCATACGTCCTCGTAGAAAATTTGTTACGAATTTTTTTATTGCTACGTATACTTTATGCGCGGGTACCGAGGCTGCTGTGCCTGACCAAAAGGCCAGGCAGCAACTTCAGCACCCAGAAGGGGCGTTGAAAATTATTGGCGGCCAGCCAGGGGCGCTGAAAATGCGTCCCTGACTGGTACTCGTATTCTGTTCGTTTATCCTTTTTTCGTACATACGACTTAATTTTGCGTGCTTGCCTAATAACGTCCTTTACGCGTTGTGCGGCGTTGATCCGTTACAGGCTGTCCTGGGCGTCGCTTATTTTTGTGGCGATCGCCCGGGGCTGCGGAACACGTATTTTGGTACAACTCTTTGCCCAATTGGTGTTTATGAATGTTTGGGCAATTTTTTTAGGGTCGTTGGTTTTCTAGTATTATTTGTCAGACACAATCACATAATTCGCTACACATAACTAACATTACAACATGAAGCAAAATAATATGTCACGTAGTTTATGATAGGCTTCTATGGGTAATATTTACGCCGGCTTGGTACCTCCTCTATCTTCGATCCAACACATGCCCCGGTCGGGGAAGTGCATTCACGAGCGAATTTCGTCCCAAGAGGCGAATCACGATGTAAGCCAAGGGGGCATGCACCAATGAGAGGGACCTAGTGGGCGAGCGATTTGGTTTTGGGTAGGTGTACTACTAGCGAAAGTGCCGAGTGGACAACATTCGAAGCGTATGCAACCCCCCGGGTGGCGATGGGTATCCTTATTCCCAACTCCCGAGATGAAACAAGCCAAGGGAGCCAAGATTCGTTATGCGGTTCTGTCTGTTCACATTAATATGCTGATTTTCAGGTCGTTCCAACTTGATAGGGAAATAAACGCGGGGTAGGATCGTTTCACCCTTCGGCTATTTTGATTACCTACGAGCACGAGTATTTCATTAACGTCCCCAGATGATTCGCCACAGTGAGGGGGTCGAAAAAGCACGAGGCTAATGCGTGACCTCGTCCCTCGTGGGCGTGACGTTGTCAGATCATGTGTAATTGGATTTCCTGTGAGTTTACACCCAATCGACTAGTAATATAGGAGTCCCCATTCAGTTTTTAACGACAATGAGAAAAACTGACAAAACCCGGTTATCGTGACATAAAGGGAGTGCCATTATGTTCGACCACGACGGCCATAGGTTCCCTTGTCATCTCTGGTGTGGGGATCGCTCAACGTACACCCGCAGGGCAGAGATTGAGAGTTCGGGGGACTGTAACTACCGAGAGGAGTGCTCATCGATAATAATCCAGAGGCAGGTTATCCTTACTAGCTCAGCATAAATAATTGAAGGGACATGCGTTAAACTATTAAACTATTCTGAATTGATTTTAGCAATATGCAACACATAATACTAAATCGATCGTGATTATCTTATTTAGATTGATTTAAGGTATCTAGCATGATAATTCAATTGTCCAAGGTATTATCTTATTAGGCGTGATAGATCAATCAAATTAATAGTTTGACAATTTTATAAAAGGGTGATGAAAGCGATTAAATCATATGATGGACACATTACAACGCACCCTTGAGAGGTGCGTTGTGGTTCTCAGAAAACTAACCACTTGGCTTTGCTATTTCTCCTTTTATTTAACGAATCTCGGGTTTCCAAGCAATATTCCAGTATTTAGGCTTAATTCATCAAGCTACAAGGGACAGGACGCGTTCTGTTCGACTTTTGGGTCGATTGCGACAGAACGCCGGATCAATTTCGCAGCGTGAGGCTTAGGCTTAAGGCTAGAGTCAATACTCAAATTATGGAATTGTGTGTTTTCACGTCGATTTTAGGCTGTATTTATAGGAAAAGAGTGTGTGGAAAGATTTATTTTAAGATACGAATCCAAAAAGAATCCGGAGATAAAACGGCCCCAGGCACTTTCAGCGCCCAGGGCTGGGCGCCGAAGATTTCGTCGCCCAGACCCATAAAGGAAATAATGCCCTTGGTCCAAGTATGCATTCAATGATAAGTCTAATAAATGCGGTTCAGTATTAATTAACAAGTTAATAATTCAGTGACATCAAGTGAGCTGAATGCCTAGCTAGAGGCCGCTTCAGTTCAAGTGGAATTAATGATATTAATCCACAGCTTACTCTTGACTGAACCCGTAAGGTCACACAAATAGTACGTAAACAGATCAAGTATTTAATAGCATTAAATACTCTATCTATGGATATTCGGAATCGACGGATCTTGGTTTCAGTGGGAGCTGAGATCGTCACAAGCAAGTGAATACTCCGGAAACGATGATATTGCCGGAAACGGAAATATGGATCGCATCGGAAATTCTGACAGGTTTCTATCTTTTATGACTTTGCCACTTTTAACAACTACCTTTTACGGCAGTTACTATTCTTAGCAGGTTTCTATAAATAGTAGCTTTGGCTGAAATGAAAGGGTGATTGAGATCCGTTATTTTATAGGAGATGCGTTGCCAAGTGGAGATTTATGTTCTCATCATCGAACCTTCCCTTTCGGGAATGGGGACAAAAGTAGGTGTCTACAGGTTGGCTCTATTGGTCTTGGACAGTTTCTAAGGTAATGATCAGGGCTCCCACATCGAAAGCAGGTGTTTGTGCCAGCTCTACACTCGCTCTCAACATGACTCCTTCTTCCACTTTCGCCACATTCTTGTGAACTATTGTACTGATTTTTGTTGCCTCCGTGATAAACTTGACCCTTATTACAGCGTCACTCCTCCTTTAATTTCCTTGATAGCCTTGGTTAGGCCTCTTTGCTCCTCCTTGGTTTTAATTATCACTTTTTCGTTTATACCCGGCCGGCATTTTGTGATTCTCGGAGTAGCACCACTCGTTCCACATTAACTGCAATGTCAACCATATCTTGATAAGAAGAAAACCTTTGAGTTGCCAACCTATCTTGGTACTTGAGGTGAAGACCTCTCTCAAAGCAGTTCATCCTAGATTTCTCTGTTGATACCAACTCCGGTGCAAATCTTGATAACTCCATGAACTTATTTGCCTATTCCATTACACTCATCGTCCATTGTTGTAAGTGAAGAAACTCGTCTTCCTTTTGCTTCCTCAGGGATGGTGGGTAGAACTTGTCTCTCATTAACTTCTGCAGTTGGGTCCAACCAAATCCCGGCTCATTCTTCCTTTCTTTGTTGACTTTCCACCACAATCCTGCTTGACCCGATAAGTAAAATACGGAAAAATCAACTCTCCACTTCTCAGGGCATTACAGATTCTCGAATAACTGATCTATACTACTGATCCAATCCTCAAACTCAACTGTATCGGGCTTTCCATCATGGGACGGTGGGTTGAGAGATGAAAAGTTCTTGAACATCGCCACAGTCTCGTTTTCATTTTCATCTTTCTTCTTTCGAGAATCTTGGATTAACTCGGCTAACATTGCACTCACGTTTTCTAATCGTTCCATCCTTTCTTCGTGAGCTCCTTGAGGTTGTTCCTCATTGTCATTATCGTGAGCGCCATTATCACGGAAAGCATCGTCATGAGTACCCTCAATGGTCGACATTATTCCACTCACGCATGATTAAGAAAAATTTAGAAAATAAATTCCCTTTTATCTCGTGGCTACTCTTACGCTCATTTATATTCATTTTAACTTAGTGTATTCTTAGCTCTTAATTAAAAGTTATCCTATAGCTCTTACTTAAAGCCTAAATTAATTCTAGCTCATGTAAAACCCGTGGGGTTTCACATGCAAGGTTCAGAACCGTTTCTCTGATACCAAGTTGTAACGCCCCGACCTCTAACTCAAGTAATTAAGCAGCGGAATAGCCCTAATTTGGTCGGGACATTACCACCATAACTCCCTCTTGGGAATTACAAGGCTATTATCCTCATAATACTTTTATAAAACTAATATAACTATGTTCTATATTATTATTCAAAAGTAGCTTACATAACTTAGTAGAAAATTTCTTACTTGAACTTGATACAAATTAAGCTTAAACCAGGTGAACCCTAATAAGAGGAAATCCTTGCCACTATTCGCATTCCCCGCTCGGCACCTAAAACATAAAACAAAACGGTGAGCCGAAGACTCAGTAACGTACTATTTTAGCAACGTAAAATCATTTCAACTCATTTTAGTTACTAAAACAGGGAGAATAGAATATTATTATAAAACATTTAATAAAACATCATATTAGTTTACTTGTAACCTTTTCTTTATTATCATGCTAGTTGTTGGCAAGTATAAACTAGTAGAACGTCTTCCACGATGGTCCAGTGCCCATAAGAGCCTGTGCTCAACTGTGGGCCATTGCCCCTAGGTACATGCATGATTGAAACTGTAACCTGTGAACTGAACTGCTACTGCCAACAAAACTAGGCCTTTCACTTTTACTTATCATGTTTTAATTAGTTTTATAATTCTCAACCTCTGTACTTCAGTTGAAGTAAAATAACCCTTGAGATCAGGTGATCAATAAAACATAATTGTTTCATGGTTCTCATAAATATTATATAAATATGAAATAGTTTACTTAAAGCATACTTCTTTCCCCCAAATCATAAAACACTATAAACATGATTAAATATTTCAAATGTAACGTCGTAATTTTATAATCTCATTTAGAAGGGATTTGTGGGTACTAGCAATAGTCGTTACCTCATTTTCCTGCTTGACTAGGATTTTTCTCTAGTCTTGATTATCGTCTTTCCTGAGCTCCGAGGGTCGAGATATTTATGAAAATAGGTATGGTCAAGTTATTACTTACTTTTAATAATAATAGTAGTAGTAGTAGTAGTAGTAGTAGTAGTAATAATAATAATAATAATAATAATAATAATAATAATAATAATAATAATAATAATAATAATAATAATAATAATAATAATAATAATAATAATAATAATAATAATAATAATAATAATAATAATAATAATAATAATAATAAAACCTCTCAAATTAGGCGATTAGGCCACGATTATGTGCGATTAGGGTATCTTCAGCGTCGATAATCCGGGGGGCTCAGGCGTCGGCGGTCAAGTGTCAGGCGACGGCGATCGGGATTGGTCGAGGTCAGGCGGTGGTGTTTGATTTCGTGTGAAGGGTGAGGTTCGTGCTCAGTGGTTTGATCAGGTTCGTGCTCGTTCGTTTGGTGTTAGTTGCTCCAGCTAAGCGGTTAAACGGTGCATTCGGTGTTTGCAGGCGGTCGGTGTAGGTGTCAACGGGTGTAACACTGGAATTTCAGGCGGTTTTCAGGCGTCGGCGGGTTTTTCTGCTAGGGGATCTCAGGCAGTTTCCGGTGGTACAGCAGCGTCGATAGAGGTTTCAGCCATAGGAGTTTGTGACGGAATTGGTTTCAGGTTTGACAACTCAGTTTCAGTCAGTTTCAGTTTCCAGCAGTTTCAGTCAGTCAGTTTCAGCCATAGGCGGTGTTTGGCAGTTTGGTGAGTTTAGTTTCAGATTCGGTGTTCAGTTTTCGACAATTCCGTGGGTTCAGTATCGTATTCAAGCGTTCTCCGGTAGTGTGGAGTATTGGCCGGGAGCTTGTGTGTACGTTGTGAGTATCGTGGGTGTGTTTGGCAGTGGGTGCATTGGTGTTGCTTTTTGGTGTTTGGCAGTGAATATCGTGGGTGTTGAGTGGTGTTTTACGTGGTTTTTATTGAGTGTTGTACGTGGTTCTGCATAGTGTTTTTGAATTGGGGGCCGATTGGCAGTGGGGTTGGAGTTGTCAAATCCATTGTCCTTTTGTCCATTTGTCCATAATATCTACTGGTGTGGTGCGTTTTCATTGTCCATTTGTGGGTCTTAGTGGGTGTCAAGACGGCGGTGTAAATGGGCTTACTTAGTCCTCTTTGATCACTCATCTTCGTGATCGTCGTTGTAAGGGTGATGCTCAAGTCGTCACACGACACTCTCTAACCACTGACTTGGCAATTTTTTCTGAGGCTGAGTTGACCTTCCGCCGTATGGGGATTTAGCTTTGTGGGGATTATTTTAAGACGCATGCTCTTCGTGCTAAATGTCGTCATGGTTCTGATTTTGTGGCCCCACTTGTTGTTGAGGATGGTGTTGTTTGGTTTGTGCTCTATGGTTTTTCTTAACCATCTCATGCTTCTGATGTTCGCATGGATATTGCGGTGCAAGAACAGGATTGTGGTTTTACCGTCACTCTTCTTGACATATCTTTTTCTAAACGACTTTGCACAGTGAAATCCATCCCTCCTAAATGTCGTTTGGGTTTATCCCGGGTTTTAAGAGGCGCCCTTGATAGGGTTACTTGCAGGCCTGAGGACGTCTCTTATTGGGTTAAACTTCTCGTGTTGCCTCTATGTATCCTTAAGACCTTTAGTCCGAGAAGTAATCGTGAGTGCTCATCTGCCGTAAGGCGGAAACGGCAGGAGGAGAGCATTGTTAATGCTATTCGTACTTAGAGTGAGCCGGGTGGTGATATGCTTCTTTTGCGGGAAGCTTTGGCACCTGGATCACCTACTTTGATGGATGCTGATGAGGGTCTTGATTTAGCAGAGCGTAATATCAAGCAGTGTTGTAGGAAGATTGGTGATGGCCATTACACTGCTGCAGTTCGTCTTCATTCTTCTTCTGGCGTTGCGCCTTATAATTAGGCCACTCTTATGGATTAGCAGTAAAAACACCCTTCGTTTCCAGCGCCGTCCTTGCCTGATATTCATGTTGATGACCATCATCTCATGGCTACTTTTGCTGTTGTTTTGGACTGGATCAGGAGTTTTCCACGTGGCACATCTTGTGGGAGGGACGGTTTACGAGCTCAGCACCTTATGGATTGCTTGAGTGAGGCTGTTGCGGCTATTTCTCATGAGTTAGTTGACTCAATTTTTGGGGTGGTTAATCTCTTTTTAGCTGGGAAATGCCCTATGGGTTTGGGTGAGTATGTTGCTAGTGCTCCCCTCACCCATGTTGTCAAGCCCGGTGGTGGTATTCGTCCTATTGTTGTTGGTACTGTTTGGTGACGTCTGGTTTCAAAGGTTAGTGTTGTTATGGTTGGCCCGTCTTTGGGTAGTTATTTTGATGGTCTTCAATTTGGTGTCGGGGTATCTGCGGGTGGTGAGGAAATTCTTCATTGTGAACAGGTTGATGGAGGATCGGGGTTCTGATGTGGGTCTTTCAATGTTGTTGGTGGATTTCAAAATGCCTTCAATTTAGTTGATCGAGCGGCCATGTTGCGTGAAGTTTGTCTTCGTTGTCCGGGCATTTAGCGATGGGTTGAATTCTGTTACTCTACTCCAGCTAGATTGTATTATGGGGAGCATACGTTATGGTCGTCTCAGGATGTGCAGCAGGGTGATCCCCTTGGTCCTCTGCTCTTTGCTTTGGTTTTACAAAATCAGCGCGTTCGATGTATGTCTTCAGGCATGGTATTTGGATGACGGCACTATTATTGGTGATACCTTGGTGGTGGGGAAGGTTCTGCAGTTGATTATGGAGGACGGGCCTTGTCTCGGGTTACATCTTAATGTGGAGAAGACCGAGTTTTCTGGCCTACAGAGGACCCTCGTAGCAGGCTTGTGGGAGTCTTTCCCCCTGATATTGCTCTGTAGGGGAATACAGTTAAATATAAATAACATGTGCGGAACAATCCCCAAAGCCAGGAAACATGTATAAAGCACAGATTAAGCAAACTTACATTCGAAGCGTGTTTTCCCAAGTAATCTGTCAAAGAACACGAACAAATAACTCCACTTGTCGTTCCTCTACTTGGTTCACCGACACGTTCAGATCCGCCTTGATTATTGTAGCTTAGACAAAGTACAAGGTTTTTGCTTTTTGGGATGAACAGTTTTCACAGAGAGAAAACAAAAGAACGTAATATTAGGTTTAGGGTTTTGGAAAACTGATGTTGCAATTTTGTTGTGTGTTGTGTAAAAATATAATTAGCCTAATTATATTAATCATGTAACCGGCCAAGACCAAGGGGCCTTGACCGGCCACACCACACAACCACACGGACACTCCCGCGCACAGCCCACACTACAGGCCGAAGCCCACAACGCGCAGCCGAGCAGCATGGGCCATGGGCCTCGCTGGCTCGCTGATGTGCTGCTGCGCGTTAGTGCGCGCGCTGCCACGCCCCGCGGGCTGGCTTGCTCGCTTTCTCGCGAGCTCGTTGGCTCGTTGGGCCTTGCGCCCTTGCGCGCTAGGCTCGACGGGCCGGCAGCTCCGATGCTCTTTGTTTTCGCGACTAATACCTTACGGCTATTATTTATCGTATCGTATCCGACGAATCACCGTAGTACGATACGATTATTCGTTTCTCCCAGCTTAAAAATATTCGTGATACGATATACGATTCCGATGCAAGGTCGTATCGTATTATACGTTTTCCAAAACTAATTCCCGAAAAGATATTAAATGAATTTTGATTCATTTGATCCGATGATCTGTTACGTGAGATTGGTGTGACCTTGTAGGTTCAGTCATGAGTAAGTTGTGAGATTAATATTCATTAGAACTCACTGATCGGAAGCATTGCTCCAGCTAACTGTTCCGATCACTTGATCTCACTGAATTAATTGTTTGCAGTTAATATGAACCTTGGTTATTAGACTTAATGCACCTTGGGTGAAGGACATATTTCCTTCAGTCTCCCACTTGTCATTCAGATACGTGTGCATTCACATTTCTTTGTCACTTAGTGTTACTTACTGAACATAAGGTAACATCCAAGCCATCCTTATTAGGTTCAGAAGGACAATCCATTCCTGCAATCTATTGTTGCAATCTATGAACACTCACTTTGATTCATAGTACGCCCAATAACTGCTTTTATAGCCTCCTTTTACGGTGCGACGTTTAGCTAGCATCAAAGCGAACTAATTCTCAAACGAGCAGACATAATCGCTCATGTTCTGAGGAATGGTTCTAATCACCATTAATGAGAACTACTTATGACATGACTTTAATCTCTTAAAGTGTTCCCATGGTCAATCCGATACAAGATCCAATAAGTATCTATGCAAAAGATTCTGACATCCAGTCAAACTAGTTCAAGAAACAGAACCAAAAATCTACTTGCAATCTAATCTTCATTAGTCATTGGTCATCCACCTTTCAATGACCTGGATTAGGGATCCTTTGTGACTTCAATATTCAAGTTCACTTATGGGTGTTTCTTTGTCGAAGAATCCATCTTGACATGCCATTTGAATGTTTTGAATCACATGGACTTATCATTTAATACTAAACCAAAATTAAATGAATATGAAATAATAATTTCATAACTGATAAATGTTTAAACCAAATGCTTACCAATTTGTGGGCCTCTAACCCAAAATCAAGCATTAAATGTTTTACAGATATAGGCCTTTCACCCAATACTTAAAACATTTATGGAACTCAAATTTGATTCCATTTCTGCATACGAATGTTGTGTCTCATTCTATGCAGAGGTTTAGTTTATCATACTTTGCTATTCTTAGCATCCTTTATATCGAAAGCCTTTCGATGTAAGATGAAAAGATCTTTGAATATGTTTATAGAATGATCTAGTCTTTCATTGCTGTTAGAATGATTCTCATATTCAAAATAGAAAATTATCCAGATAGTAGACTTGTGATCATCCTGAGTTCAATGAAGAACTCCCACTAGAAACAATTCCCTTTCATTGCTTCTTAGGCAATAATTAATTCATTTCAATTATGTAGAATTGCAAATGATGCCATCCTTTTGGAATACTCCAACCAGTTCACAGAGATGTGGGAGATACATCTTTCAACTGAGAACTTTGGAAACTAATCATTGATTCAGTTTCCCATGCATCACATATGGTTTAGAACCTATGTTACCACCTTTTAATCACGACGCCTAATTGCCCGTGTATGTTTGTGGTTTGCCTAACAACAAGATTCAACTTTTTCTTAGGCAAATGCATGTAGCATCAAAACTTTAGTTCATCTTCACTTCCTCGATCTTATCAAGTGCTCATCCTACATATCCAGATGTACTGGATGTTCTTGATATTGTTCTAATGATCTTTGATCTAGATCAATAGAGATTGGTATAAATTCGTCAAGATCCATTGTTCACGAGTTATCTTGGTGATCTATATATCACATCATACATGATTTATTGTAATGCAAAAACCATTCGCATTTTAAAATCCATCCATGTGACTTTTAGCTTTATTCTGTTTCAAGAGATACCGAATCTTGCTAAAATCTTGGCACTGCCATGTGATATAAGGTGAAGGAACCTCGTCAAGGTCCTTCATGTTTAACTTTAGTGATAACAGCCTAGCTTTATACTTTAGTTAAAGCATTCATTACTTAGACTTACTCATATGGGTTTAGAGTCTCTTTTGAGTCTCTCAATTGTGTTTGATTTAATAATCACTTTTACAGAATCCAAACAACGCTTTAGATCCTATCCAATATATCTTTAACCCAGTATGTTCTAAGTTTCGCCATGGTTCTAATATTGACAAATACTTTCAAATCTAACCAATTAGAATTTGAATGTCATTTTCAATAGAGAGATATGTATCTCATATGTAGAACCAATAATCTTGACTTAGCTCCCACTAAACTCCTCATCTACAAGATGATCTATATTTTCATAGAGCCATGATTTCTCAATAGCGTTGTTGAAAAATATGTTCCGATTCCCACTTGCATGCTTTAATCTACAACTAGATTTCTTAAGCTTGCTCTTTTATCTAGCATCAAAAACTTTTACATTGTGTAATGTGCACAATTCCTTTCTACAAGTCCAATTGAGGAAGGTGTTTCGTTTTCCAATTGCCATATGCAATGATTGCTAGATTTATCCAAAATAGTTCAAGCATTCCGACTTGGTGAAAAAGATTTCAACATTATCAACGCCGTGAAGTTGTTTACAATCTTTAACCACCAATCTAGCTTCTCTTTTGTAGGTGTAAACAATATCATATTTGTATGTTTTGAAAACATGTTTGCAACCAATGGGAGTGAACCCCTTATGCAAATCAACGTTGTATGTTTAGAAAACATGTTTGCAACTAATGGGAGTGAACCCTTTGTGCAAATCAACGTTCTATGTTTAGAAAACATATTTGCAACTAATGGGAGTGAACCCTTTATGCAAATAAACGTTCTATGTTTAGAAAACATATTTGCAACTAATGGGAATGAACCCTTTATGAAAATCAACTAAATCATTGATTTGATTCTTTAAGATGAAGGTACTTTGGATGAAATGGCCTCAAACCATTTTGTATGGCCTCGAACCATACTTATGTTTTTGATGGCCTCAAACCATACTTGGGAATTTTTAATTCGTCATAGCTAACCTGTAAGTCGTATGTTTTTGAAGCACTTTCAAAGTCTTCATAGTTTTCATTCCTCAAGATATCTATGTATCTATCTTGGTTGAATTATATTCCTTATACGATTTACCTAGGTATTGAACATCAAACGTTAGTGTCTAGAAATACATTACTCAAGTCCTTTGAGTATTAGGATTCTCTAGAAGCACTTCTAAAGTCTTCCTGAAGCTCTTCCAAAGGCTTCTAAGTATGGAGCTTTTCCAAAGACTCCTAACTATCCTACATTTGTTTGTTGCTTGACTCGAAGTTCACTTCGAGGTCATTTTTCTCCCACTTGCCTTTTTGGAAATATGATGGTTTCCTAAAAGACATTGTCTAGAGCAACAACCATATGTTCTCAGATTTGTGGTAGAATCAATACCTTTTGTTTCTATGAGTCGCTCATAAAGAGACATATATATATTCTTGAGTTTGTTTGATGTAAACACTAACTCCCACTGGGTTTGACAACCATAGATATATATATGTACTGAAAAGATGTACTGAACCGAAGTTCAAACCTTATGACATCTTATCCTTAGATTTGACAACTTTGTTTAGTGTGATAGTCACTTGAGAGTATCATTTAGAAAATGTATAGGAAAATAGTCGTGATTATCGTTAATCGAATAGATTCCGATTTCTCCATTTGGACATACCATATTCTTATGGAGCTTCGATTGTCATAATGCCATATAAACAATCTAGATAATCTTTCTTGGCTCATGCAAACATCACTTTGACCCAGCCTAGATGTTCCAAAATTCTTGCCAAGTTGATTTTATACCCTTTTGTGAATCGCATTGAAGTATTTCACATATTCCACGTTGAGTAAATATAGCCATATTTTCTCAAATTCTTGTGTAATAGGTAAGTCATAAAATCCATGTTTGGCCCATGAACTTTATTGTCTAGAAACTTCTAACAATAGTCCATTTCTATGTCATGTTCAACAAGCAAGACCCGTTTGTCTTAAATTAACCAACTTTCAGAAATCCATGCCATGGAATCTTAGAATGTTGTCTTGTTGATATGGTCGTATGACATTGCCAAAGATATGTGGAACACAAATCAAAATGTTTGATTTGAACCTTGTGAAGTTTGAGTGTGAAGAGATTCGTTTGTTTATTAATCAATCATTTGACTCAACCCTTAAATGACCATTTCATTCAAATAAACACTCAGCGAATGTTTTTGTTTACTAAATTAAGGTTCATGTGTAATTTTGACTTGTGTATACTCTTAGTTATGTTGTGGCCGATGTGTTACATCATGCACAACATATATAAAAAAGGAGTTATAAAATAAGAAAAACTATATATATACTCATTTAATGGGTATCTTCACCACAATTAGAACATAAAACCCCATAAGGTTAGAGACCTCAATCATCACTTAGCAACACGATCTCCCAACAAAATAGAAGGTTATGTATCTAAATCCACACGTAGGGAATATAATATATTATAAGGTATTTATGCAACATCTTATAACTTAATTCTTCTTGCGGAGTACTACATAATATATGAATTGATAAAGCTGCTTGATGGAGTCTCTAAGCACTATCATTCATTTAAAACCAAGTTATCATTGTCATGTGCCCTAATTATCCATGTCAATTTCAATTTCAAAAAGCATAATAAATACCCATAACTCTAATACATTAATGCACATATACTCCGTACTACATACATAACATACTCTAACTATATACATATTCAGAATTTCTTATCAGTTTAGCCATAATCTTCACTCTAAACCGCTTTTCTTGCCGGTAGTTTACTTTTTGTTGTTTCCATCTTCGTCTATAGTACTAAAATATACATAAAAATATTTACATAATCCACCGGTCAATAATATATGGAACCAATGCTATGTCGTATAAAATTTGTGCAATAGTTTAAAATATGTTTTTTTTTTAACGCAAACTGACGAAATATATTAATTAATTAAGGTGGAAACACTGCAACACAAAAATTATCCCGCTAAGTGAGATGATGTTCTGAAAAAGAAGCCAAAACCAACCCTAAGTCAAACTTGACACTTACAACCCCATCGATCTCCAAAAACTTGTCAAAATGGGGAAGGAAAATGAAACCATTAAAATGCCCTATGCATCCCCTTAACACCCAGTTAGTTAGAACTACATAGATACTTATATATACAACTAAAGCTTGAAGACCATGACGCCTTGCATGAGCTTGAGAATCATGCGTCTTCCAAAAGATAATCATCACACGATCATTTGTTGGTCACTGGAGTATCTTCATCATCATCCTCAATTTCAACAATCTCAATGTCCTTGTTAATTGTTGAACCGCCAACAATGGAAGGGGTGAAAGCTTTTAGTTTTCCTTTATCCATGCTCCCCACATCTGTACTGGTAGAGCTTCCCATCACTTGTTTGATAGTTGAAACTATACTGCCAAAAACAATCTCTGAAGCAGACGAACTTGCACCATCCTTGTTGGACTTCCTTTGATCCCCTACTTTTTCACCAACAATAGCCATGGCCTGATCATTAGCATTTCTTCTTATTTCTTCAACATATTCTGGATTAACCTTCTCGAAATCGCTTTCATAATCATCCTTAGCACAAGAAGGGATGATATAGTGTAATTTATGACCCACAGCCATGATCAAGGAATGAGCTGCCAAGGAATGTGCCACCTTATTGTAAACCTTTGGGGTGTGCTTGAAACTTACAATCCAGTTCTGGCTTAACAAAATGGCAACTTCCCTAAGGACAGGGCCTCATTCATGGTGCACCTGATTTTGAACTTTTCCCAAAAGTACTTTGAGATTCATAGCATCTGTTTCTACCTCCAGCTTATCAATCATCAGATCCTTTGCAATTTTCAGTCCTTCACGAAGTGCATATAACTCAGCAGCTAAAGGAGAGTGAACTGCAAACTTACTTGAAAATCCAACAAACCAAGATCCTGTGTGTCTTCTGAACACACCACCACCTCCTGAAACAAGATTGGATTTCCAAGCTCCATCTATATTCAACTTCATAAATCCTTCAACTGGTGGAATCCAGTGCTTCTTATGCTCCCACAAACCTCCTTTTCCAATTATATTCTTTCCCTGCAAAGCTGAGTTAGTAATTTTCCAATCCATATAAAATGAATTGTAAAGAGAAAAGGTTGTTTTCATTTTAAAATCAAAAACAGTTCTATTTCTTGAAACCCAGATATGCCAAAGAGAGATAGCAAAAATGACCTTCCATTTCATAGAATTTTGAAGATTAAAACTTATCCATTCTTTCCAAGAAGTATTGTAAAAGGAGTTAAAATCAAAAGTTTTGATATTCCATATTCTTTGAAAAATAAAACACCAAAGTACACTAGACTGAGGGCAGTCTCTAAATAGATGAATATGGTTTTCAGTGGAATTGGAACATCTACAGCAGTTAGGACTTATTTCTTTAATTCTTTTATTACGATTTTCAGCTACAGGTAGTATTTCATGACAACAATTCCAAAGTAACATTTTGTATTTGAAAGGAACTTTAACTTTCCAAATTGATCTCCAAGAAAAAGGATTAGGGGAAGGGATGGGATTTGGATTAGTTATTTGGATGTGATAAGCAGATTTTATCTCGAAATCCCCTGATTTGGAGTAGTTCCATCTAATAAAGTCTTCTTCTTCATCATTATTGGAGAGTGGGTAAGCTAAGATAAGGTTTTTGATACTGGTAGGAATGAGGTGTTGAATATCATCTAAATACCACTTCCCATTTTTAATAATATTATGCACAAACCAATGGGCTTTAGATTCTGGAACTTTAACCCCCTCCATAGTATAAAGGGGTGCATTCCCAATCCAATGATGATACCATAAGGAAGTAGTTTTACCATTCCCAATTCCAATTATTAAGCCTTTCTGAAGTAAATCCCTTCCTTTAAGGATATCTCTCCATAAGGGAGATTGATTATAATTAGGGAAGGTATTAATAAAATTAGAATGATTCAAATATTTCTCTTTAACAATCCTAACCCATAGTTTATCTGGTTTAGTAAGGATAATCCATCCTAGTTTGGCCATGAAAGTTAAATTCCACTCCTTTAACCTTCTTATACTTAATCCTCCTAAATCCATTGAGCTGGTCACCTTATCCCAACAAATTCTGGAAATATAACGACTTCTATCCACTTTGTTCCAAATAAATTTTCTACAGCATTTCTCTAAAGCATAGGTAATGGTGGTAGGGAGCAAATTGGTCTGCATGGCATAAAGGGGATAAGAGTTGAGAACTGATTTAATCAGAGTACATCGACCAGCCATGTTTAAAAGTTTAGCTTGCCAACCCCTAACCTTCTCTAAAGTTTTATCCAGTAAACCTAAGTAGTTAGTTAGTTTGAGTTTATGAGGTCTAATCTCAACCCCCAAATATTTCCCAAAAGGACTAGTAGTTTTAATTCCATAATTTGCAGCAATGTCTCTTCTAATAGAATGATGCAAAGAGTTAGGAAAGATCAGAGTAGATTTGGTCATACTAATTCTAAGGCCAGAGAGATCACCAAACTAATTAAGAATATTCATAATAGTAGACATATTATCAACAGTGGCTACACTAAACAGAAAGACATCATCAGCATAAAAAACATGAGAATTTTTGATATTTTTGGTAATAGAAATAGGTTCCCAAACACCTTGACTCACAGCTTCCTCAATCATAGTTGAGAGTCTATCAAGGCAAAGCACAAAAATGTAAGAAGAAAGAGGATCACCTTGCCTAATTCCTTTAGAGGGTAAGAAGGGATCACAAATTTCACCATTCCAAAGAACAGAAATAGAAGTTGAAGTAATACAAGTCATTATAAGCTTAATAAAGGACATAGGAAAATCAAAGTAAATTAAGGTATCCCTTATGAAATCCCATTCTAAAGTATCATAGGCTTTAGTAATATCCAACTTTAGGGCCATAATTTTATTTCGTTTTTTATCCTTGTGAAAATGATGAGCCATTTCTTTAACTAGGATAACATTGTCCTCAATACCTCTTCCTTTAATAAAACTAGATTGAAGAGCGCTAATGATACGATTCAGAATAGGCTTTAATCTAGAAGAAATAATTTTAGTGATCAATTTGTAAATCGTATTACATAAACCAATAGGACGAAACTCAATCATGACTGTTGGGGAAGCAGTCTTAGGGATCAAGGCAATATAGGACTGATTAATCTCCTTAGGTATATGCCCTTGATCAAAACAAGTAACACAAAACTGATAAATGGAAACACTTAATTCTTCCCAATGTTTTTGGTAAAATATTGGTTGGATGCCATCAGGGCCAGGAGTTTTAATAGGATCCATGGCAAAAAGATTATCACGAACTTCCTCCAAAGTTAGACTAGCTGATAAGGTGTTAATTTCATCTACATTAAGAAATAACTTGCTTTTATTCGAACAAGATAAATTACCAACTAAATGAGAAGTAGTGAAAAGATTATTAAAATAATTAGTTGCCATCAATTTTAATTCAGCCTGATCAGTAACCCAAGTATCAGACTCATTTTTAAGAGTTAAGATTTTTCCTTTCGATTTTTTTATTTTAGCTATTGTGTGAAAGTATTTAGTATTATAATCCGCATACTTCCTCCAATTAAAACCAGCTTTCTGAGCCCAAATAATTCTTTCCTTTTTATAGATATCATTAAGAGAATTGATAAGATCAGCTTCCAACCTAACTAAGTAATTCGAGTATTTCTTACTTAGAGCAATTTGGATACCATCAATTCTGGCAATTATATTCTTTTTTTGTTTTTTAAGATTACCAAAAACATTATAATTCCAATTGCTAATAGTGTTTAAAAAGTTATTTCTTCCACTCAAAAAGTCCTGATTAGGAGGATTTCAATTATTGACAAAGTAAGCAGAGAAATCAGGATGGTAAAGCCATACTTCTTTGCAACGAAAAGGAAAAGGGCCATTAGCAAAGGAATTAGAAAGAGCAATTAAAAGAGGAGAATGATCAGAATAAGTGCGAGGTAAGTGATGAACCTTAGTATGGGGGAAATTATCCATCCATGGAGAATTGGCTAAGGCTCTGTCTAACCTTTCTTGAATTAGCTCCATACCCTCTCTAGCATTCGTCCAAGTGTAGGGGCAACCATTGTAGCCAATATCCACCAACCCAGCATCGTCCATGAAATCAATTAGACCTCTTCCTTGATTAGAACGCACTGGACGTCCACCCATCTTTTCAGACTGAGAAACAACCTCATTCATATCCCCTAATACCAACCAAGGAGTATTAGGAAGAGGCATATCAGTTCGCATATGATTCCAGAACTTATTTCTTACTACAGGAGTGCTAGGAGCATGCATGGCGGTGATCAAGCCTCCTTTACCTAGATTTTTGAAGTGGAAAAGCGCATGCAAATAGTTAGATTCCGCATCAAAAAGCACTATATCTATAGTGTTCTTCCAGAATATCCAAATTCCACCCCTTGTAGCCATTGGACGAACCACCCTATAGTCATGGAAATGAAGCTCCATCATAACTTCTCTGGCTCTACTATCATCGGATTTTGTTTCCAGGAAAATGAAAATGTCTGGATGCTGATTAGCAATTACCTCCTTTGCATGATCCATAAATAAATTCCTATTTGCACCCCTCACATTCCACATACAAATTTTCATTTGTAAATTTGATTTTTCAGGATCAGGATTAACACGAACCGGATTTTGGTTGTTGAACGGCTAGTTTATCTGGTAACCCTCCCAATCCTTCCAAAATTGCTTGGCTCCTGTGAGGTGAATGTCCTCTAGTCGAACCGGAGTAAGGTAGGTGAATATCTGCCTGTGAGCTAGTGGTGGGTTCCAATATCTCGCCTTTATTTGCACTCCCACCACCTCCTCCGTCGTTACGTACATGGCTGTAAGGCGATCTTGATGTCCCATGTCTTGACCTTGAATTTTTGAATGCAAGGGTACTATGTGTACTCCTTTTGGAAGGGAATGAAGAGGTTGTCTTTGTGTAATTGGGACTCGATTTGTTGGAATGAATTCCCAATTCTTGCGTCCTGCATGTTGCTGTCTCGGCCCCACCGCCACTGGTGCATACGGCCCCATCGGTTTGTTGTAGCTTCGTGGCGTTGATGGTCGATTGAACTTCTGACCCTGATATTTCAGAGAGTTGAGTGTTGTGAGGCTGCTCTTCAGCTCCTCCATTGTTGCTGTCTGAATTGGTGTCACAGTGCATCGAATCTCCGGTTCCGATGGAAAGAGATTGAGAGCCCTTGGAGGTTTCATTTCCCAGGGATCCTCTGGTAGTTTCTTTTGAAAAGTCATCGGAATTTGAGTTGAATCCTTGTTTCTCCGAATTAAAACTGGTCTTCGTTGATAAGTTGTGATTGGGAGTTCCTCGAGGTTCATGCATGTCGATTTCTGCTTCGAATTTGGATCCATTGGGAGATAAATTATGGGAAGAAGAAGGGAGAAGGAGAGAATTAGGAAAAGAAACAGAAGAGCAAAGAACAGGAGAGAGAGAGGGAGAGAGAGAGATTGTGATGAAGAGTTGTGGAGTGAGAGGTGTTTAAAAGGAAACCAGAAAGGGGAGGTGAAGGGTTTAAAGCTCCATCCCCCAATCCAGTAGAAACCAAATGCTCCGAAAATTGTTCCACGTGTTGCAATGGAACTTGGTTTTGGTCTTTACTGTTTCTTGTGGAAGTAGTTAAAATATTTTGTTGATTTATTTTCTGCTGCTTTTCATTGTAATTACTAATGGTAGTGCATTGTGATTGGTTAGAAGATGAAAGTTGCTTGTCTTTCCCATGAACTGGAGCAGTACTCGAAATATTTCTTGAGCCATTAACCTCCCCATATTTATTTCTTCCATATTCATTAATTCTGAAATTGTTCGAAAATTTCCATTATTTCTAGCTCTGGTATTATCTGCTCTTTGCCTACTATTACTGGAAATCCGTTTATTGGTCACCAAGGTCCATGGACCATAATCTTGATCATTAAGTTGAATATTACTAGTATTTATAGTTTTGTCTACGTTGGGTTTGGGGATTGGATGAATTGGGCTTCGTGGCCCATCTTTTTGTTGTTCTGTATTTTTATTATCATTATTAATATTATTTATTTCTTATTTGATTAATATTGTTACAATTTTGCTTAACGTGTCCTATTTTTCCGCATTCAAAGCAAAGCATATCTATATTTTCATAAAGAATGTTTTGCCACCCCCCTCCTACCCAAATTTTGGTAATCAACGGTTTTTCAAAATCAATTTCCAAACAAACTCTAGCATAGCAAGCTCGTGTTAATTTGTCCGTAGCGTAATCAACCCTAATTGGTTTTCCTACTAATTTGGCAATACTAAACAAAGCTTCCTTGTCATAATATTCTACTGGTAATTCAGCAAATCGCACCCATACCATGATCTTATCAAAACTACTCATGGAAGATCTGAAATTAGGTTTCCAAGTGGTGATCATTATATAATGATCAAGTATAAACCAAGGTCCACCAAATAATGCTCTTTCATAATCCTCTTCCAAAGTAAATCTGAAAAAGAAAACACCCCTTCCAACATCTATAGTTTCCATAGATCCTTTAATTCTCCACATAGCTCTAACCCTAAGATCCATATATGACATCTTGACATTAATTCCCAAACACTTACCCATAAGAGTTAATTTCCATGGTGATGTTAACCTAGTTAAGGTATCCTTATCAAAGGTTACAACTAAGTTGCTATCTGGAGCTATATTCTCCTCTTCTTCATACCAATCCTTAGAAGTAGTTATGATTTTCTTAGCCTCGTCAAACCATAGCGTAGATTTTGACACAGCATCACGAAAAGAAATAGCACTTACCTTGTTTGGATTTGATACAATACCTGTGATGTTCTCATGCGTGGTGCTCGGATTAGCTTTTGTTTCATATTTCCTGTTGATATTTAGATCATGCATCACCTCATCTTCATCTTGATTCCTTGCTGTTGGATTTGGAGACGGCGTCTCCTCCTCCATGGCGCTAGGTTTTGGATGGAAAGAGTTCAAGTTGACTTTTGCTTGTTATTCTCTAACTTCTCTCTAGAAAGTTAAGACTTGAATTTTCACAATATAATAGTTTAAAATATGTTACAAATTTATAATTAAGTTCTTTCTATCATAGGAGATCAAAAGAAAAAGCTCAACATTTGTTTCACATTATTGGAATAACCAAAGTATCTCATACGGAGTACATAAAACAATTACCTCTCTTGTTTTCATAGAACATTTTCGAAATTGTTCAGGATAGGATTCGAAATTCCTATATCAAGGATGTTCTTGGAGCATATATTAGTCCTAACATAGTGTTCTTAATATAAGGGTGCCCTGCCGGTAAGGCATGCTGTACCCGGGTCCTGCTCGAACTCGGTGTATAATTGATCCACATACACATAAGACACTCGCCTCGAAGATAAGGATTGCCCTCCTTTCCAACAGTAGCTTGTAATTGTAAAACCTAACCCAAGTGTCTACACCAATGGAGTCCTACCCTCCTCATAACAACAAAACTTGTGTCAAACGTTATGCAAAATCTCCCCTTTACCTCCTATCAAAACTTATGTCAAGGCATCTCTCCATTGCACGGCTAATCTATATGTGCTTTCCGGCCATACTTGGCTAGTTGATTTTAGGCGATTGTTGTGACACTACTCTCCAACTTATGTCTCGTCCTTATGGTTTAATATATTTTATTCTATTTTTTTCTTTTATATTAACTTAAAATAAAATTAATAGAGGTTATCTCATTATACTCAATATTTATCTTATAGTTTAGTTTAATATATTTTATCCTTTTTTTCTTTTATATTAACTTAAAAATAAAATAAATTTTGATTTTGTGACTATACCCTCCTATGTGGACGCTCTAAATGCTTTTTAAAAAACTCCCCTTTATATATATATATATATATATATATATATATATATATATATATATATATACTAGATTTAAAGCCCGTGCGATGTACGGGTTAAATGTTTTTTTAATGAGATATTTTTTTCAACTTTAAGCGCAAGTTAGAACAGTGATTGTTTTTATAATCAATGACTATGACAGTTTTAATGGATCTTTATTTATCTATTAAAAAATTTCAAATTTTATCTCTTATTATTATTTAACAAGTTTTTATTTATCTAATTTTTTTTTTCTCTCATTATGTTTTACCGAATTTTATTTGTCTTATAAAAATGTTCAAAATTTATCTCTTATTTTCTTTTACCGACTCTTCACTTATCTATTTTTATTTTTCTCATTTTATCTTTTGACTGCGTTTTTTTTTTTTTTTTTTTTTCACTTCCTAATAAATTTATCTTTTATTATCTTTTACCGGGTCTTTATTTATCTATGTTTTATTTTTCTCTTATTATCTTTTTCTGAGTTTTATTTATCTTTTTCACTTCCTAGTAAATTTATTTTTTATTATCTTTTACCGGGTCTTTACTTATCTATGTTTTATTTTTCTCTTATTATCTTTTCCTGAGTTTTATTTATCTTTAAATCTTATTATCTTTTACCCGAGTCTTTATTTATCTTCTTTTTTGTCTTGTTATCTTTTACTGAGTTTTATTTATCTTTATCTCTTATTATCTTGTACCGGTCTTTATTTATGTATTTTTAATTTTTAATAAATCTAAAATAAAATTATTGTTTGATGAGATGGAAATCATATGTGGTGCTCCGAATGCTCTCCAAAAAAACTCCCCTTTATATATATATATATACTAGATTTTAGCCCGTGCGATCGATGCAGCGGATTCTATTAAATTGTTATGTTTAAATAAAACTCATATGTATATGCCAATTTTATATATTAGGTTTACTTTTTGATTTAACATTGAATTTAAGTTTAGATTTTTTTTATAATCATGAGAGTGTTTGTTTTTGGATGAAATTGTATATGCGTAATATTAAAATTTAATTATAATAACATCAACGTGGCACTTAATTATTTATTTACGTGGCACTCTACTTTTTTTTAATTCAAAATTAATTTTGAAATCTTATTTTTCATTGGCATAAACCATTAGATTTCTTACGTGGCCCTCTAATATTGGATTAATGATTGATTTTAAATTGAATATTATTTATTTTATTTGAGATTAGATTAGTGTTTTTAACTTTGGATGAATTGTATTTTAGATTTATTTTTTAATTATTAGAGTGTTTGATTTTAGATGGAGTTGTATATATTAGTAATTATTTAATTCAAATATCTACGTGGCAATTAATTTTTTTAATTCAAACATAAATTAGAAATCTCATTTTTCATTGGCCGAAAACATTAGTAATCCTACGTGGCGCTATAATGATTTAACAAATATGCCTCCTTTTTTTTGGGTAAAATAGAGCTGTTATATTAAACAAAAACATTAGAGTACAAACTTCGTACAAACCAGGCTGCCAAAAGGCAAATAACACAAAACAAACAAAGAAGCAAACTATGGTAAACAACATGCTAATCTCGACACATTGAGGCTTCTAGAGTAGATCATGTATTGTGCCTCCTTCACAATAGTCTCTGAGTTGCTCTTTACCAGCTTGAATTTTCGTTGGTTCCTTTCCCTCCATAGGAGATAAACTACAACAGACACCATCATCCTATACATCTGATGTTTTACAGAGTTAGACTTGAATTGGGTCACTATAAATTGCATCTCTTCCTCCCAATTTCGAGGTCTCCTGTTGACACCAAACCACTGTAAAACGCAGCTCCAAACAGAAGCAGAATATTCACACTCAAAAAATAGATGACAAACATTTTCTGAAGCCTTCTCACAAAGACAACAAATGGGTTCACAAGCAATACCTATCTTGATAAGGCGATCACACGTAACCATTTTGTTTAAAGCATCCAACCATACTATAAATATACACTTAGGAGGAGCAGGGTTGTTGCAGGTCAACTTCCTCCACTCAACCTTTTGCACATCACCCCTCAACACACTGTAAACATTTTTAACAGAGAAGCTTGCATCAGATAAAACATCAATACCATCAGCAAAACTAAGTAAATAATCCCTAACACTTAGGATTTTCCTCACCAACCAAGATGCTTGAGAGGGTATAGGCATAGTGGTGAGGTCCTGTTGCTTAATGTAATAACCATGCACCCACTTGACCCAAACCTTATCTTTTTTTTTGTGTTAAACACCACAACAATTTGCATATGGCTGCCTGATTCCACATTCGCACACAAGTGATATTTAAACCACCAGCAGACTTGGGCAATCACACCGAATCCCAAGCCACCAAAGCTCTTTTGGACACCCCAGCAGCAATATGCCTCTTATATATATACTAGATTTTAGCTCATGCGATGCACGAATTCTATTAAATTGTTAAGTTAAAATAAATATACTCTTATATATACCAATTATATATATTAGATTTGATTAATATTTGATTTTGAATTGTATTTCATTTTAGATTTATTTTTTAGTTGTAAGAGTGTTTGGTTTTGGATGAAATTGTATATGCGTAATATTAATAATTAATTAATAAAAATATCTACGTGGCATTTAATTAATTATTTACGTGGCACTCGACTTTTTTTAATTCAAAATTAATTTTGAAATCTTATTTTTCATTGGCTGAAACCATTATATTTCCTACGTGGCGCTCTAATGTTGGATTAATGTTTGATTTTGAATTGAATTGAATTTTATTTTATTTTAGACTAGATTTTTTATTTAATTGTTAAGTTAAAATAAAAACCCTAGATATACTAACTGCTATATTTTATACGTAGTATATTATATTAGATTAGTTTTATGATTTTAGATTAAATATCATTTTAGATTTTTTTTTAATTATTAGAGTGTTTGATTTTGGATGAAATTGTATACGCGTAATATTAGTAATTAATTTAATTAAAATTAATTTGAAATCTTATTTTTCATTGGCCAAAACCATTAGATTTCCTACGTGGCGCTCTAATATTGGATTAGTGTTTGATTTTGGTTTTAATTTTATTATAGATTAGTGTTTGATCTTTGGATGAATTTTACTTTAGATTTATTTTTTAATTTTTAGAGTGTTTGATTTTGAATGGAGTTGTATATATTAGTAATTAATTAATTATATTATCTATGTGGCACCTAATTAATTATCTACGTGGTAGTTGATTTTTTTAATTCAAAAATAAATTAGAAATCTTTTTTTTCATTATACGAAACCTATAGTAATCCTAGGTGGCGCTCTAATATTTCAGCAAATATGTCTCATTTATATATATAATATATACGGAGTATTAGATTAGATTAGATTGTTACTGATTTTGGATCGAGACTTCTCACAAGTAAAATTTGTCACCATATCCTTTAACCCCATCTGTTTAATTTTCAGCCTCCAAAGAGTTCAAACATAATTGATTATGGATGACAAAATATCCAACAACATCAACACGTACTTAACACATAATTAAGTTTCCTTAGTTGTCTACAGCTAGAGTAGTCTCTTTAAGTTAGTAGTGTAGATAAACACTTCTTTTACCGAAGAAGAAATATCACTAGTAGGGCTATGTTCTTCTGGACTTTATTTAGCTGAATTGAACTGAACTGAACTGAATGGAGCTAAACTGAACTGAACTGAACTTAACTGAACTTAACTTAACTAAACTGAATGAAGATGAACTGAACTGAACTGAACTGAATGGAGCTAAACTGAACTGAACTAAACTGAATGGAACTGAATGAATAGTAAATAATAAATACTCCGTAATAAATAATATATAATAAATAAAGAATAATAAATAATGAATAATAAATAATAAATAATAAATAATTAATGATTATGAATAATTAATAATTAATGATAAATAATTAATAATTAATAATTAATAATTAATAATTAATAATTAATGATAATAATAATTAATAATTAATAATTAATAATTAATAATTAATAATTAATAATTAATAATTAATAATTAATAATTAATAATTAATAATTAATAATTATAATTAATAATTAATAATTAATAATTAATAATTAATAATTAATAATTAATAATTAATATAATAATTAATAATTAATAATTAATAATTAATAATTAATAATTAATAATTAATAATTAATAATTAATAATTAATAATTAATAATTAATAATTAATAATTAATAATTAATAATTAATAATTAATAATTAATAATAATAATTAATAATTAATAATTAATAATTAATAATTAATAATTAATAATTAATAATTAATAATTAATATTAATAATTAATAATTAATAATTAATAATTAATTAATTAATAATTAATAATTAATATTAATAATTAATATTATAATTAATAATTAATATTAATAATTAATATTAATAATTAATAATTAATATTAATAATTAATAATTAATAATTAATAATTAATAATTAATAATTAATAATTAATAATTAATAATTAATAATTAATAATTAATAATTAATAATTAATAATTAATAATTAATAATTAATAATTAATAATTAATAATTAATAATTAATAATTAATAATTAATAATTAATAATTAATAATTATAATTAATAATTAATAATTAATAATTAATAATTAATAATTAATAATTATAATTAATAATTAATAATTAATAATTAATAATTAATAATTAATAATTAATAATTAATAATTAATAATTAATAATTAATAATTAATAATTAATAATTATAATTAATAATTAATAATTAATAATTAACAATTAACAATTACCAATTAATAATTAATAATTAATAATTAATAATTAATAATTAATAATTAATAATTAATAATTAATAATTAATAAGCAAGCAACACAACGACGTTTACAAAGGGAGGGGTGGGTGGGGTTTTTGGGAAAGATAAAATAATTAAATAAGGAAAGGTGATGATTTTGAAGGTTGAATTTGAAAAGATTCTAAGGTATTTGGTGTAATTATGTGGACATATAAGGTATTTTGGTCAAGATTTATGTCCAAAAATAGAAACGGGAAGATCAAAATTCAATTCACGTCTTGTTTGTTGTGTTGTTTATTGTCCCCTTTATGTTCCTTGTGTATATGTGTTCAATGATGAGTCTTTTAAATGCTTAGAAGCAAGTCCAAATAACTACAACCACTCATGCTGTTATTAGTATGTCTTTTGATATACTTTTCAGGCGCTAAGTGTTTGTAGTTTGGATTTGTAACTATGATGCTTGGGGACATTCTGAGATCAATACTTAATCGTGTTTTAATTTTTTGATCTTTTGCCAGTTTTAATGTGGTAAGAAACGAATCGTTTCTTTCACATACAAACTGACATTAGATCGAAAATTCAATTCACGTGAAGTTTGTTGTGTTGTTTAGTATCCCCTTTATGTGCCTTGTTTATATGTGTTCAATGATGAGTCTTTTAAATGATGAGAAGCAAGTCCACATAACGACAACCACTCATGCGGCCATTAGTATGTCTTTTGATATACTTTTCAGGCGCTAAGTGTTTGTAGTTTGGATTTGTAACTATGATGCTTGGGGACATTCTGAGATCAATACTTATTCCTTCTTTTTTTTTCCGATCTTTTGCCAGTTTTAATGTGGTAAAAAACGAATCGTTTCCTTCACATACAAACTGACATTAGATCGGAAAATCAATTTACGTCTTGTTTGTTGTGTTGTTTATAGTCCCCTTTATGTGCTTTCACATGTACTCCCTCCATTACTTTTTGATGTTCCTGTTTGAAACTGAGATTGAATAACTACATTAAGTGTTTGTAGTTTGGATTTGTAACTATGATGCTTGGGGACATTCTGAGATCAATACTTAATCGTGTTTTAATTTTTTGATCTTTTGTCAGTTTTAATGTGGTAAGAAACGAATCGTTTCTTTCACATACAAACTGACATTAGATCGAAAATTCAATTCACGGGAAGTTTGTTGTGTTGTTTAGTATCACCTTTATGTGCCTTGTTTATATGTGTTCAATGATGAGTCTTTTAAATGCTGAGAAGCAAGTCCAAATAACTACAACCACTCATGCGACCATTAGTATGTCTTTGATATACTTTTTAGGCGCTAAGTGTTTGTAGTTTGGAGTTGTAACTATGATGCTTGGGGACATTCTGAGATCAATACTTAATCCTCCTTTTTTTTCCGATCTTTTGCCAGTTTTAATGTGGTAAGAAACGAATCGTTTCCTTCACATACAAACTGACATTAGATCGGAAAATCAATTTACGTCTTGTTTGTTGTGTTGTTTATTGTCCCTTTTATGTGATGCCTTGTTTTGTTTTGTTTAATGAGTCATCATTGCTGCCTTGTTCTTTGTTTTGTTTGATCTATGATGAGTCATCATTCGCTGAGACTCAAACCCATCTATCCATTAACACTCATGCGCCATTAGCATCATTGATGCTTTTCAGGAGCTAAGTGTTAGTGGATAGGGTTTGTGTCGGTGATGCTTGGGGACATTCTGAGATCGTTGTATCTTGTTTTTGCTGCTTTGTTATTGTTGTCTTGTTCAATGATGAATTGATTTTCTAACTCGAATATTACGTCTTTCGGCACATCGGTTTCTAAGTGGGAAGATTTTCCATCTTAAAATGATGTGATATGCATTCTTTCCATTTAGAAGCCGATGTGTTTAGAGAAGTGATGTTGTGTGTCCTGAGTATCCTGAACTTTTAGTATCCTATCTCAAATGGAGTTAATTTCCTTTCCCATGTATATGTGTGTTAGTCATTTACTCCATTTGGGAGCAGGATATTAAAGTATAGGATTCAATGATGAAAACCAACTACAAACTGAGAACAAATAAAGTTATGTTATGTGTTGCCTTTGTTATGTTGGTCCCCTGTGCATTGTTGTTGCTGCCTTTTTCTTGTTACCTTTTTCCTTGTTCTTGCTGCCTTTTTCTTGTGTTGCCTTGGTTATGTTATGTTATAAATTAAAAAACAACATTCTCATTAATAACATTGATTTCATTCATTGAACTTTCCAAAATGATTGACACCTACAAAATGTTTTGCCTACATGTAATGCTTACATTCAAGCCCACAAAAGTGACATTTTAAATATTCGTGTTACTTTCAAAACATGTCCCCAAAACACAAAAAGTTACCTATCTTTTGCCCCTTGCTTCATTGATTTGCTTTCCATTCTTCATAGAGTTGTGTGCACTCATTCACTGCCCATATTGGTGCCTTCACTTGTTCTGGCAGATTGCCTTCATCCTCTAAATTTTTTTTCTTGTTGTGTGGAAGTTGGTAGTTATTGTCTCCCTTATGTTTTAGAATTTCATTACCCACATATTGGAGTGTCATCCACACATTAGACAATGTCTTTGGATGAAGTTCTTTGTAAGAGTCCATCACTGCTCCACTTAAATCTTCCACTGTCTTTGGCATTTTCTTATGCATGAGTGATTGTATTGACCTAAAAAACCCCAAATCCAATATGTTACAATCTGGACTGTTTGCTGGTTGTTGAGTTAATACAAAAGTAAACCCATCTTGTTTGTAGTGTTATTGCCACTCTGGATCAGATTGCAATATGTGTGTTTTTGCGTTGTCTTGAATTATGTAGATCACCTTTTCCCCGACATGAGGTGGCCATTTCTCTTTGATTGCTGGAATTAACTTGTTGATCATCATGTCCCTTGTTGCTATTTGGTTCACTGACTTCACTGGCTTGGTTTCTATTGTCCCCTTCACTCTGTTCTTTGATGTTCTTTTAGCTGCAACTGAATTTGTGAATGGAAAAATAGCCAATTTGCCATCAAACTCACAATTGCCATCATCACCCCATCTTGGCCTTGCCACTGCTGCCATGAACATAAACTTAGGGATTTTTGTTCTTGACTTTCCAATTCTGTGTGGCTTTGGTTCATTGTTTGCAAGATATACTCTTTGACTTTTCTGTGTTAGGTAAAACCATTTTTCATCTATGTAAATGAAGTCATACATGCCATAATATGTTGGGTCATGTGGTATTGAGTAATCCATAATTAATCTAAGTACCCATCTCATTCTTGTCATCTTGCAAGTTTCTGAAATACCGGGACATAAGGGACTTGAGTGAGCCTTTAACACCTTTCTCTTGATTAATCTCCAAACTGTTGTCGGGCTCAAATTAAGCATCCTTGCAAGATCTATAATGCATGTTCTGTCCCCCATTGCAATCGCTATAATTTTTTTATATGGTACTTCTTTTCTTTTTCTGCCACATTTGTGAAAATTGGTGGACATATCATATGTTTGCATTGCTTCCTTCTGTCTCCTAGCCTTGTTCCATATGCTTCCGATTGTTCTTGGAGTGTAATCATACTTGATTGCTGCCTCTTTGATTGTCCCCTTGAAGAGTTTCTCTAAACCTGGTTTTTTCCTACGTAGGAGGAAAATCAAAATTTCCAACTTCAATCCAACAGTTAACCTTGGCTTCCCCGGCTTATGATGACCAATGTTAATAGGAGTTGCTGTTTCATGGTATGGAGATGTGTCTGACTCATCTGTTTGAGGGGTGTTTAAATAAAATAAATGTGGAACAACCTGTGAGTTTGCTGAGTTTGTTGATGCTGTCCCATTTTCATTTGGAAAGTCTTGTGCCAGTTCATTTAAATCTAGTACTTGCTGAAATTGCTCCATGTCCCCATATTGATGAGCATTTATGGGCACTGCACCATCTTCAACAGCAACTCCTTCGTCCCCCGAGTCAGAATCCGTGCTGGAACCATCACCTTCATTGTCTGAAAATCCGAGGAATTCATCATCCTTTTGATCTGAAGCCATGATTTTTTTTTTGGAAGCCAAGTGATGTCAGAGATTGAGGTTGGAAGTTTTGTCAAGTTGTATTTATGTTTGCAAAACAAGAACTCTTTTATATGTGTACTCTGTTTTTTTAGTTGGAGGGAAATCCTAAATTTTGTTTTGGAGGGAAATTTCCCTCAAAAATTTTAGGGGGAAAAATGATGAAACTGTTGGTATTGTATGCTGATCCGTGTATTTGAGTATACTGAATTCTCATTGGTCCATTTTTGGTGTTGAGGTCCCCAACTCAACAAAAGTGGTCCCTCTTTGTAACAGATTTTCTGATTTTCCATTAATTTAATAAAATATCTCAATTTTCCTTATTTGTTTAATGTTTTCTCTCTCCTTACTTTATTCACAAATACCAATCTCTTACACCCAATCATTACTCTTACACCCAATCATTAAATATTCCAGTTTCTTAATTTCCACCCAAAACTCCAAACAGGAAGATCAAAAAGAAACGGAGGGAGTAATAAAGTTAATATTTATGACAATACTCATAATAATATATAATAAATACAATAATCATAATTATTTATTAATAACAATAATTACGTATAATATATATATATATATATATATATATATATATATATATATATATATATATATATATATATATAAGTAATAATTCTCAATTTTAATTGCAATATTAAGAATAAAAATAAGTACAAAGAAAGATGAATCCGTTCTTTTGAACTGAACTGAATTGAACTGAAGGAAGCTGAACTGAACTGAACTGAACTGAACTGAACTGAACTGAACTGAACTGAATGGAGCTGAACTGAACTGAACTGAACTGAATGGAACTGCAATAAAATCCAAAAGAATAGGGCCTAAGTCGTACGGCATTTACAATTTTAATTAATATAGTTAGGCGTAATTATCAATATTCAATCATTTGTTAGAGCGCTTTAACCAGAATTTGGAACTTTTCCCAATTGTAATTCGTACGGAGTAGATAATTAATCTGAATTCTTACTTTTGATTATCAAACTAACACATTTCTAGCTATATATATTACCTTTAAAAAGATATACCTAATGGCTATACCAGGGTATAGCCATCTATTGGTGTACCCCCTTCCAAAGAAAATAAATAAGTTATATAGGTATGTGATTTCTTTAAAATGAATATTGCATATAAATTTTTCAAAAATCAGAAATCTCTCATTTTTGTTTTTTCTCTCCTCAAAGTTTTTCTCTCCTCAATTTCTCTCTCCCCAAAAGTTTCTCTCTCCTCATTTATACGTGATTTTTTTCTCAAGTAACAATGTCAATCGGAAAATCTGCTTGCGTTTGCGCCGCCCTTATCATTCACGACAACGAAGTCGTTGCCACTAGCTGTAAACATCTTTTCTCCTTTTTTTGCTGTTAATTTTCTTAAGTTTTTTTTGTGATTTTTTATTGAATTTACATGTTGATTAGAAGCATGTCTTTGATAACTCAATAGATTTTTCCTTTTATGTTCTACATTTGTGCTCACATCAATTTTTATGTGATTTAGAAATTTTTTGGTTGAATCTCCATATTCTCTCTCCATTTTCTTGCAAATTTTCTTCAAAAATCGGATCTAGAAATTTTTATGTTCAGATCCAAATTTTCAAAATGTTCATTTTGTAAGATTCTGATGTTCATATCACTTTATTATGAAGATTAAATACATAATTGTTTATTAAGTTATGGAACTTTATAATTTTCATATTATGAGAATAAAATGTTCATTTTGTTGTGTATAATATTTTATTTTTCTTAAAATTGATTTTGTTAATATGTAAGTGATTTAAAATAAAATCTGGTTGACATCACAATTTTCTTGCCAACTTTTTTTCCCAAAAAAGATCTTAAATGTTGTTTATTGTTTAGATCCATATTTTTTTTGAGGTTCATATGATCGAATGCATGGTTATGTTCATTTTGTAATATTCAAATGGTTATATATATTCTTACTTATTAAGATTAAAATTGTGTTTGTTGACTAACTAATGCAACTTAATAATGTTCATTTTCTGAGAATAAAATTTTCCATTATAAAAAAACAAACTATGTTCAAATTATTAAAAAGTAAGAGGTATGATGTTCATTTTTCGATATTATGATGTTCACATCTACTTATTATAAAGAATAAACTTATCATTGTTAACCTGATTAAGTTGTGGAACTTAAAAATGTTCATTTTCTGATAATAAAATGTTCATTATCATAAAGTTTTATGATCAAATTATGAAAAAGTAAGAGGTATAATGTTACATGTATAACTATTTAAGTTCATTTTTTTATAAGTTCTCTCTTTATTTTCAAAAACACATTTTCATATTTACTTTAGTAAATAATACATATATAAATTTTGTGTATTCATTTTGAGGAAGTGTTATTTTCATTTATAAAATGATTATGATGTTAATTGTGCTTGATTTATATGATAACAGGTCAACATGTTAAAATTCATTTTGAGCATGTACATTTATAAGCTGTTGAATATTCGATCAAGTATAAGCACATTTTAAATATATATTTATATTTAAAATGTGCTTATATATATATATATATATATATATATATATATATATATATATATATATATATATATATATATATATATATATATAATTCATATTGATTATTCTTGTATATTATCATTTAACCATTTTGCATGCTCATCATTTTCAAATCAGTAAATGTTCATTTTTAAATTAGGTGTGATCATCATATCAAATTACTTACTATTTTCATTTTCAGCCTACAACATTGAAACCATGAAGGTCAAATATTGTGTTCAAATCACACTTCATAGACGCATTCAGAAGTATGAGAACTCAAGACTACATCAAAAGCAAGATTCAAGATTGAAGATATAGAAAAATAAGAGGATGATTTGTACCAGCATCTTGTAATTCAACTACAATTTTACATAGGCAATGGCTAAAATGTTCATTTTTTGGTAAAATATGTTATTTGACATGATTTTATTGCACCTTATATGTAAATATAATGCTCAATGTAATAACATAGTAATACTTTAACTATGTTCATTTGAAAATTAGTAAATACTTATTTTACAATCAGTAATATTCATTTCTAAATTGGTTGAACAAATGAGGATTTCCAAATAATTAGATAAATGTTCATCTTTGAAAGAGTAAATAAATGTTCATATCCAAATAAATAAATGTTCATTTATAAAGTAGTCAATGTTCATTTCCAAAATAGTAAATGTTCATTCCCAAATAAATAAACAAATGTTCATTTCCAAAATAGTAAATGTCCATTTTTATACCAGTATATTAATGTTCATTTTAAACAACACAAAACCACGTAGTTTTGGATGGGGTACATCCAAAAATTTACGCTTAAAAAAGTACCCGACGTCAGAAGGCACATATATATAAACTGTTACAAAACCCAACTTTTATGTTGGGCTTTGATTCCATTTATCTCCTTGGCTCTTACAAATTTACCATTTCTCTGGGTGGGGGAAGTACCGGAGTAAGGCACGGAATGTTCACCGGAAGAAAGCGCGTTATTATCGATTGATTTTTACCGACTACACTGGTATTAGATGGTAACACTAATTTTACCGACCCCTTTATAATAGATGGTGTAAAATAGTATAAACAGTCGTTACTGTACTTGTTGCGTCGTGGACAGGGCTGTCAAATCGGGTCATCAGATCGATTATAAACGGTTCGGATCATGTCAAAATCGGTTAATGTTGGGTTAGATCTATATGGTCGGTTCGGATAACTTTGGTTCATATGAAGTCTAGTCATAAATTGTTTCGGATTGAACTCGGTTTCGGTTCGAGTCAATATCGATCGATTTCGATGGAAACTAGTTCAAGTTTAAGCGGTTTTGTATCGGTTTGATTTGGTTCGGATTGAGTTTTGTTCGGGTGGATGTCAGATTCGGGTATAATTTTGACCGGTCTACTTCGGGTAAGGGTCATGTCCGGATCGACTACGTTTTGGATTCTGGTAAAATATAGATCAATGAGTTTCGGGTTTTAATCAGTTTGGATCAGATGTATATAGATTCAGATCAATCAGCTTGTATTCTTGTGTTCTATTAATCAAGATTCAGATCACTTTATTATTCTAAGACTTCATGCCAAGTAAAGATTTTTTAGACTTTCATTACTTTGTCTCCCAATTATTTAATATAAAAAGAACTTAGTATAAATCTTCATATATCGATTTAGATTTACATACTCCGTAATTAATAATGCAATTGGGTTAACTAAAATCAGAATAGTAATGAGTAAATTGAATAGGATTCAATTACATCGAGTATGTTTTATCTCGGGCGGCTTTTGTTTGTCGGTTTAACTTGAGTCGGGTTAGTTTCGGATATTGGGTAAAATTGGGCCTGATTGACAACATTTTGATCGAAAGGATTTGGGTCAACATGATTCGGGTTAAATCGGATATCGAGATTTATCATGTCTGCTTGATTGTAGTTGTTGTCGGGTAAAATGTCTTTTCGAAATGTTGTCGAACCGGGTTAAGGGTCTCATCGAGTTGTTAGCGGCTTAGGTTCGGGTTTAGGTCGATTTTGAGATCACTTGTTTCTCGGATAAATTCGGTTTAGATGTCAGTTGGTTTCGATAGGTTTCCCAGGTCGTTTCATTGGGCAACTTTTGTCGTGGGTAGTAAATGAGTCACATTTGTTTTGGAAAAATACGATAAGATATGTAGGTGACATTTGGCCTTCGCCTTTTAATACGGCTCGGTTCAATAGCCATGTGAGTTCATGTCGTGCTCAAACCGCCTTTCCAAAAATTTAGACACGACAAGTAGCTAGTTAGTCTTGTCGTGTGCCTAACCTAGCCAACCAAAAGATACGGGAGGAATAATCTATTACATTATGCTAAAACAAACACCAGGAGTGACATGTGTCACTTCCTATTGCAAAATTTTCCCGCCATAAACGTTTTTTCCTAAAAATCTCTATTTTATTGTTATTTTATTATTATTTTCTGTCATCTTTTATTTATACTTATACAAATACTCTCTTTGTCCCAGAATAGTTGTTACACTCTCTTGGGCACACAGTTTAATGCGATAAGTAGTAGTGTTGTTATCAATTGTTATTTTATTGAAAAAGTAGATGTGATAGGAATAAGTGGGGTATTTTTTTAATTGAATGAGAGAGGGTGTGGGGACAAAAATAAATTTAGTGGGAAGAGAGAGACAATATAATAATTGTGGGGACATTCCTAATTTAGAAGTGTAACAACTAATTTGGGACAGACGAAAAAGGAAAGTGTAACAACTAATCTGGGACGGAGGGAGTACATATATATATATATACACACACACACACAATATATATATATATATATATATATATATATATATATATATATATATATATATATATATATATATATATATATATGTAGAGAGAGAGAGAGAGAGAGAGAGAGAAAGACTCTCGTAAGAACACTTCTTATGGTAAGAACACTATGTGGAAATGGCATTTTCCTAATTTGTAAAAACAAATACCCCTATTTTCTTATAATTCACGCTAATTCATTTCATATTCTCTCTCCAATTCATCTTTCTCTTTTCGAATCTAACCACCAACATCCAGCGATTGCCTCTCGCCGGTCACCGGTCACCGCTCGCCGCTCGCCAGTCGCCGGTCGCCGCTCGTATCTCGTGGTTATGGCGGCGGTTGTTCTCTCTCTCTCTCTCTCTCTCTCTCTCTCTCTCTCTCTCTCTCTCTCTTCTATTCCTCTCTCTCTTCCCTTTTCGAACACCACCAACATCCGGCCACCACTCGTAGCCACCACCAACATCCGGCTCTCTGCCGCTCTGTGATCTCCGCTCGCCACCACTCGGTGCTTGCTAATATAATCGCCGGTGGCAGCGGTGTTTCTGGTGGCCGCGAAATCAAACCAGAACACCACCACCAACAACCGATGGTTGTGGTTCCTTTTCGAACACCACCAACAGTCGTTGCTAGCCTTTCGCCGCCGCAACAATTTTAATCGCCGGTGGTTTTGGTTGTGGTTCGCGAATCAGGAATCGTTTTCAATCGCTGGTGTTGGAAATCGAAATTGATTTCAATCGAGCAATTTCGGTAAGTTTGTTCGATCCTCCTCCTTCCTCCTCCAATTCGAAATCAATTTCAATCAGCACTTCTCAATTTGAAATCAATTGCAATCGGAAATATTCAATCGAATCGCTGCGCGCGGTGGAAATTTCAATCGATTGTTCGAAATCGAATTTTCAATCGGCATTCTCAATTGATAGTTTGAATTTTTTGTGATTTCGTGGCTGAACTGGTCTGAGGTTGCGAGATTCAATTTTCGTTGCTGAATGGAAGGACTAGGTTTGTTGGTTGTTTGCGGTTGAAAGACATTTCTGGAAAATGTATTCGGATCTTGAAAAATGCAAAAATTCGAACATACTTTTAATAAATTTATAACATGCTTGAATATATTTTAGAACATGCTTAAATAACATTTGAACACTGTTGAATAAAGTTAGTATATGCTTGAATAAATTTAGAACATATTGAATAAAATTAGAACATGCTTGAATAAAGTTAGAACGTGCTTGAATAAATTTTGAAACACAGTTGAATAAATTTAGAACATGCTTGGATAAATTTAGAAATGCTTGAATGGATTTAGAACCTGTTTAATAATTTTAGAATATGCTTGAATTAATTTGAAACACTGTTGAATAAAGTTAGAGCATGCTGAAAGCTTGAATAAATTTAGAACATGCTTGTATAAATTTAGAACATGATTGAATGGATTTAGAACATGCTTGAATAAATTTAGAACATGGTTTAATAAATTTATAACATGTTTAACAATTTTAGAACATGCTTGAATTAATTTAGAACATGAGCTTGAAATTTTAGAACATGTATATATGTATATGTGTTGACTAGGTTCTCATGTTCTAAATTTAGAACATTGTTGAATAAATTTAGAACATGCTTGAATAAATTTAGAACATGGTTGAACAAATTTAGAACACCGTTGAATAAATTTAGAACATGCTTGAATAAATTTAGAACATGATCTTGAAAATTTAGAACATGGTTGAATAATGTTAGAATATGCTTGAATTAATTTCGAACATGAGCTTAAAAATTTAGAACATGGTTGAATAAAATTAAAACATACTTGAATAAATTTAGAACCTGGTTTAACAAATTTAGAACATCATTGAATAAATTTAGAACATGGTTGAATAAATTTAGAACATGAGCTTGAAAATTTAGAACATGATTGAATAAATTTAGAACATGATTGAACAAATTTAGAACATCGTTCAATAAATTTAGAACATGGTTGAATAAATTTAGAACATGGTTGAATAAATTTAGAACATGGTTGAACAAATTTAGAACATGGTTGAACAAATTTTGAACAAATTTTGAACATGGTTGAACAAATTTAGAACATGGAGAGTGTAAAAGTGTTCTTACCGTAAGAAGTGTTCTTACATAAGGAGGTGTTTTTACGATTTGTTTAGGGTGGAAATTTAGAACATGGTTGAACAAATTTTGAACATGGTTGAACAAATTTAGAACATGCACTACAACAAAAACATTATTTAATAGCGCCTAATTAATAGCACTTATCAAAAAGCGCTATTAATTATACCAAATAACATCATTTTATTTTATACTGCTATTAGAAAAATCAATCTTAATTTACACCTTAATATAAGACAGCGCTTTTCTTTAAACGCTATAGGTTATCTTAAAAATAAAAAAATAAAAAAAATTGCCAAAAACAATAAAACACTAGCCTTCTTCCACTCACCGCCTAAACGTTTCCTCACTTTCTCCATTTTGCTTCCTTCCGCTCTTCCACGCACCACTACTTACACATCAGTTAAGGCTCAGTTTCCCTGCAATCCCAATCTGATTTCAAAGAGTTCATTCCCAATTCACTCAAACCGAAATTTCCCAAATCGAAAATTAAAGAGTTCCCTTCAATCCAAATCGCAGATTTTTTCGTGTTTTAGCTTCTTCTCCGGCGAACGTTTCTCGGCGGCGACTTATTATATGGCGAACATACTTTCCGGCAGCGTGTGGTTGAATTATCAATTGTGAGTTTCTTCTAAATTAGAATTCAATTGAGTTTTTCAACATTTCGTTGGTAATGTTTTATATGTGGTTTACACAATATTGTCGGAAATTGTGATTTGGATATGTGGTTAGGTTTCTTGATATCTCACCAATTGCATTTACGTCTTTCCTGGTGAATCTTAGGTTAGTAACTAAAGTTTTTTTCTTTTGATTTCATTTTATTGGCTAACATTTCGAAAATTAGGGTTAATTTTATATGAATTTTTGTGCAATTAGGTGTAAAATGGTTCACATTTGATAACCTTTTCGAAAATGGGGGAACACCATGTTCTCGGATTTTGGACGAGTCTGTTGCCCCGACGCTTTGGTTGAAGCTTTGTGCAAGGGATACAATGGAACAATATATCCTCGATTATGGACAGGTTAGTTGTTTTGTAATTGCAGCTTAATTATTGGATTTTTGCTGTTTTGGATGAAATATGTTAACTGATTATTATGTTTAATTTCAAAATTTTGCATACTTTATTGATTTTTGGTGTTGTGATAAGCTGAATGTTTAGTTGTAGACTTGTAAATTGTAATGATTATTCAATTGTAGGGAGGAAAGGGTTGGGGAAGATTGGAAAGGTAGAATTGTTGGACTGGAACCCATGAACTTCATAACTGTTGCAACTCCATATCTGGGTTCACAGAGGTCACACACAGGTGGGTGCCTAAGCTAGACTTGCATAAGTATTTTTCCTCAACTCAAACTGTTATTTCTGATATGAATTTCTCTATTTTAGAGCGACTTAGATTGGAAAACTTTTGCGTGCTACTTGTTACAGACAAGCTGGATATTTGTTCTGCCTCTAGAAAGCTTGATTTTCATTTTTTAGCTCAGGTAATGCACACTCAAAGATCGCCAAACTTCAATTCTAACTATCCCTCTCCTGACACTGAGTCTTTTAATAATCATATAAATGTCTAAAGAGTCGATTTCACTATAGAACGATATGATGCAAATGCTGGGGGGTTGCAGCATGGCTATAGATGTCTGGTTTGCTGGTGGCTGGCCTTATTTAAGAATGTTTAAGAAAGACAGCCGTATAAAAAAGAGATGGGAAAATCTTGACATCTGAGAAAAGAGCTGCGAAAGATGTTATGTCGTTACTGTGAGCTGCGCTGCGCAAGATGTTATGTTCCCAGCTTTATGACAAGGTCATAGACATTTCTTTAGATTACTGGACTCGTTTTCATTTCCGAGAGATAAAGAGAAAGAGGCTAGCTTTTAGACAAATCTACTTATCATTTAGATTTAGATGGTAAAATCCAAAAGTTTAAAAGAGATTGTGCGGTGTTGTGACCGAGTAAAGCCAATTTCTGGAGGTAACAAAAGCACTAAGGCTAAATAGGTTGCTGATAGATTTCGCGTGGATGCTCTACAGCTTGAAAGGATCTTCCAACACGTGTCCCTGCCACCTGAGGATAATACTAGAAGAAAGAAACATGAGCTTGTTGCCTGATTTCCCCTTGCTAATGGTAATACTAGTTGAATGACTGAATGCTTTTTGTGGTAACTGTTAAAAAGTGTATTTGCGAAACATTTAGCTATCTGATGATGATGAGAAGTTCTGCATGGGCTTTTTAGCTTTTGCCAACAATTTTAACACCTCGATACTCTCTGGCGTTGTACACAAATAAATGATAGATCATGTAAAGAGTTACCATTTTTGCTGTAAAAATGATCCAGATAACAACTTCAGTTTGCCAGTGGTTTCTATTTTCTGCCATATTCATTTGCTTAACCTACTTTTTTGTTTAATTTTAGTGCAATCTAGCTAGCAGCCTAGCATGCTAGCTGTTTGGAGTTATAATTAATGTAAATGAAGTTTAGAACCATACCATCATCTTTGTATCTGTATCTGTATCTGTATATGTGTATGTGTATGTGTATCTGTATGACTGTATCTGTATTCTGTACAAGCAGGGGCTAGATACCCTAGTTGGTGAGCATTGATCCCAGCTGTCTAGAGGACAAAAGCAAAGAGTGGCCATAGCAAGGGCCATTGTGAAAGATCCAAGAATTCTACTACTTGATGAAGCTACAACTGCACTGGATGCTGAGTCTGAGAGGATTGTGCAGGGAGCATTAGATAGAATACTCGTCAATCGCCCTACTAGTAACATTGACGATGTAGATTAATTATGAACCACCTTTTAGATACTAAGGCTACTTCACTTTTATTTATTTTTATTTTTTTTATCTAACCAATGTTTCTTGATATACCAGACATTCTCAAAACCTATTGAGCATCCATCTGAGCTAAGTGGAACTATGATGGTTCAAGCACAGGATAAGAACCAGGACAAGACAGTGAAGTAATCTTATCGTAAGATTCTGGGACATCTTTAAATATTTTTTACATTCCACATGTTTTCTCATCATATAATATTTGAGTGGATATCTTCTGAGCCAGAGCTAAGAGTGATCATTAGAGCATTGTTGTGTCATATTTCTTCTACTACAGCCCTCAAACAATTTTTAAGGATCCATTTCATGGTATCTTGGTGAGTTTATTATAGACAAGTATCTGGATATTCAAATCTCATAATGTTACCTGAAGTCCTGCTCTTCGAATCACATAAAAGAGCATATGTGATGAAGCGTTAATCTTAATTTCCCTCACCAAGATATTGTGAGATGGGAGAGCATATGTGATTCGAAGAGCATATGTGATTCGAAGAGCATATCTGATGAAGCGCACAACTCAACTAAGTTCTGCTCCACTGAGGTAAGTGGTTCTGTGATTCGAGAGCATATGTGATTCGAAAAGCTTGCCTGTATTGCTTCAGTCTTCTCTGTTATTAGTTAACTTGTGTCACTTGGATCAATCATTATATCTACGTATTTTTTTAAAACATAGTGGTTAATTTGTAGGATTCAAACAGATTGCAAATTTAGTTTTGGAATTAGAAACTAAGAATGAAAAGAAGCCTATGCGGTCTTATGAACGTGCAGAGTGCCGACACAGCTTCTAGTTGAGCTTTGATTAGGTACTCAGAATCAATGAATGAAGTCTGACCTATGCTGTCTGAATAGTGAATTCTGCAAACAAAACTTCTAGCTGAGCTCATATTATATATTCTGATTAACACTGAAGCATAGATGTATAATATATGTTGTCTAACAGTGTGTAGATGCAACTTTTAGTTGAGTTGTGCGCTTCTTCTCCTCTACTGTTCCTTTTACTCTGTTTCTGCCAACTCTAATTTCTCTGCAAAACTTTGGATTTTGTTCTTTGATACTACATTGTTCACAGGCATAAGCTCATTTTAGATATGGATTTGAAAGTAATTTTTGTTATATGGTCACATTTATGTAAAGTGGTTCAACGCCCTCTCTTTCCTGTTTCAGTGTTGGTTCTTATAAATATGACTTTGGAAAGACTTTATCTGCATAAAGTTAGCCTGTGCTGGGTAGTTTGTTGCTTTGCCCAGTGTTCATTGATTATGTTTGTTCAAATCTGTTCTCTTGTAAAGTTCCACTGTGGGTCATATGATTGAAGATCCTTGTGATAATGCAAAAGACATCTTATCATCTTAATTGCTAAACATACTCCCAAGATTCTTTAAGAAGGTTTTGAGTATATATTTTCCATTCTCTATGGAACATCTTATCAAAATCTTCGTTGCATATACCTGCATTTTTCTTGTATCATGTAATTGAAATATTCCTCTTTTTACTACTAAATGATCCTTAGCTTCTCATTTTGGGATGATGATTTTCTCCTGTTTCTTTAAGTTATGTCGTTTAAACGTTAAGTTTTTTTTTTGGTTTTGTTTGCAGAGCACTTTTTGGTTTCCGAACTGAAAAATGATTGTTGAAGAAAATTAAAATGAGCACCAAGTGGATACAGATACAAGTATGTCCAATGATTTATGTTTATTGCAATTATTTTTTTTAAAGTATTCAAAAGTAATTGATTGTATTTTTCTTGTGTAGTGTCCTTGGCAAAAGAATGTCATGGATTCTGGATATTATGTCATGAGATACATGAAAGAGATCATCGGCCATAAGCAAACTCGGATATTTGAAGATGTATGTACTTTTCTTTGTTCAATTAAGCCTAGACATTATTATATGCATTGTCACTAATTATGTTAATTTTCTCATTTTGTAGTACTTTCATGATTGCAATGTTCCGAATTATGATCAAGGACAAATTGATGAAGTCAGATCTCAATGGACGCGTCATGTTCTTCTCGTGTGAATATTATGGTGGATTAATTATTTTTTTCGACTGGAATTTCTCTAGAACGTTTTAATTTTAGTTTATTGGTTCGAAATTAAAAGAAGTACTATATGACAAGGATACTTCTTTCTGTTTTCTAGTGTGTTTTTATTCTATTGTGTATTTAGGCACATATTATTTTAAGTTATGCATGAGACATCGAGACGTTTATTTGATATGATAGAAATGAAGTTAGATCTTATATATATTTAATTTGATTACCTTGTGTAGGATATAAAATGTTATTTTTTATTACATGTATTTAATAATTAAAAATTAATAATTATAATTAAAGAAGAGCCCGATAAAAATTAAAAAGTGCACTTAAATAACAGCGTTTTTTAGTTACACGCTATTAATTAATTTGGATTAAATTAATCATAAAATTTCCCGCCATACCGAATATTTAATAGCGCTTATATATTTAATGCTGATAAATGATTTAATATTAACAACGCTTTTTAATAGCGCTGTCATTCTTTTAACAGCACTACTAATTAACAGCGCTTAAAAAGCACTGTCTTTCATTGAAAAAAGCGCTATTAAAATATATATATATTATGGAAATATTTTATGCTACATAATAGTTTGCTAAAAACGATTTTTGGACTAGTGTTAAATTGTGATATTAATAATGTTAAATATATTTACTCAATATTTTGGAAAACCAACATACTAGTATATTGAAAATTTTGGTCAAATTACCATATCAAGCACATACAATAGGAAAAATTACTTTAAATAATCCAATCTTTTGACTATTTTCTGTTAATAATCCAACCTATGAATTATTATCTAACTAGTATGTGTTCGTGCTATTGCACGGGTATCTATAAAAAGTACGGAGTATATAAAAAACTCTTAAACGACTATGTTAAATATAATGTTTATTATTTGGCAATATCAAAACGTTTCTAAATATTGTATGTCCCTTATGAAAAACATAAACCAGAAGTAATAAACCAAAAAAGTATCCAAAATTAAGTTATAGATTTATGAGAGTCTAAAAAAGTATGAACATATTGTCTACCTTCTCAAGCCCGAATCATCCTAATCCGCAAATCTCGATATTCACATTGGTTATGCAACATGGTTCGAGCATTCCGAAACATTGCAACATATGGATTTATAATGTCAATCATTTTTGTAGTCCTTCTATACAGGATTACGGGGATTATCATAGAAGATTCAGAACCATCTATCACATGCATGCGATTTTGTACGTCATTATCAATGTCATAAATGTACAATTACTCCAACTTTAGCAAGTTCTTTGGCTCTGATATTAAAGCCCCAATTTTTTGATGATTACTAGCACTTATGCGAAAGACATATGGGCCTCTATCGCCATTAATTGTCAATTATGTCTACCGCCCATAGACGTGAATTCCAACGAAGAATTGAATGTTCAACCTTTATCTCCGAAATGGCAATTCCACAAAAGGGACTTGAATACCTTTATTTTATTTCTCATTACCTTTTACATTATTTGAATACCTTAATACCCTCACTTACCCACTTGTATTTTTATTTTAATAAAATAACTCACCCTCTTTAAACTTTGTGCCGGTCAAGTGCACCATTTATTATATGGATGGAGTATGTTATTTTTTCTAATCATATCAACCACACGTTACTATAATCCCTTCATCGCAAACTAAGGGAGATTTACTAATGTTTAGTTGGCTCTGATATTAATGATCATGTTTTAGTTAGCCTTAAATGTTTCTTCGAGAATAATGTAGCCATTTAACAAAATTAAAAATAAAAAAAGAAGCAGAGGCAAGAGCTGCAGTGATCAACAAAGTAGCAACTAATTCAAATGCATCTCATATAGTTTTTGGTACGATAGTTAGGAGGCCATTCAGGTTTCAAAGGACTCGAATGTGTCAGAAGGCTCTTCTTCTAAGGCAAAGGACTTTACTCCTTTTGTGTTACTGGTTCAACAATGGATATTCGGATTACCATTATTAGAATGGAAGATGTCACCAACAATTAATTCTCCCAAGTGCCTTAGTAGTGTTTCATCTTTTGGCTTATATAGATAACCAGGATTTTTTGTGGCCTAAAGGTTTATCTAGGTTTTTGGGATATTTCGTAGAAAGGAGGTATGATCTTATCGTTATTTGCTTCACCGGAAGGGAAGCTGGTTTTGTATTGAACCTACCTTAATGTTTTGATAATATAATCGTATTTTCATGTGTTAAAAAAATCTATGTGGTACAGTGGTATGCCAAGCTTAGTCAAATGACATCAAACTCAAATTATTAAGCATAAGCTTCATTATTTCTCCTCTTTCTAAGATTTCTCTTTCAATCTTCAACAACCGGTACACAATTACTCGTCCTTACGTCAACAAAATTAATAGGTTTGTTGACTTGTGTAATTGCATATATTTTTATACTTGGTAAACTAAGAGTATTCCCTTAAAAAATCTCTAAGGGTATGTTTCAATTCTGCTTCGATGGTTTGAAAAGGCGATTTGCTCTCGAAAAACGTCCCTTCTCTAGATCTAACAACTTCTCAGATCAGTTCCTCTTATTCAATTTTTCTTTAGTTGTAAATTTACTTTTAATTCATCTAATCATCGGTTAATATATTTTTTCTTTATATTCTTATGTGTTAATTTGTTTCCTTTTTGTTGGAGTTTGCCGGTTTAATTTAATTAGAATGGCATGAAATTTGGTAGAATATAGATATGCATATTACAATAGTAGAGAAATTAAAATGTAGCGACAAGTGGAAAATGTAGAGCTGTTGAAAATATGTACAATTGTGCATGTAGGCTTAGTATTAATTTTGTGTAATTTGATTTTCAATTTATAATTCTGCCAAAGCTATAATATTTTTGTTTTTATTTTCGTATTGTGCAACTATGTAGAATTCGATCTTCCATGGCTAAAATATGTTTTTTTTTTGGTAGAAGCAAAAATATGAAACGATTTTTATTTTGTACCATAGACTTTTTCATGAATTTGAAAGTGAATAATTGTTCTAAATTATTTCCTTATTCTTTCGTGTCCATTAATTACCCTTTATTATTGTTATTTCCAATTTAGTCACCCCATTATTGTGGTTGGGATGCTGCTGATTTATTAATTTTTTTATTTACTAAGTTTTCTTAAATAACAAAGCATGAGAGGTAAGGATTAGGGTTTTTGAGCCCCCACATTACTCACCACTCTGCTTTAATAATATAGATAATCCAACCTTTGCACCTAGTTAACTCTTATTGGACCTAAATGACTGGAAACCAGTAGAGAAGCTCAATTTTTTTTCCCTTACCTTCTTCTTCCTCCTGCTCTCATTATTACTGTCAGCGTCACCAGAAAATCACCCCCACCCAAGAAATCCTATCACTGCCTCCCTGAAACACTAACCAACCCTCGAAACTCCCTTTCTCCGCCATCTTCATCTTCATCTCCGACCACCATGAACATGCTAATTAATTCCATTCATTGATGCCCTAACTCCAACCCCAATACAAACCAATCTCTCATCAAAACCGACCAAGAACATTGTCTTTGCCGCCGTAACAAGCAGGAGAATACGGAGAGAGAAATCCGCAAATCCTCATACCTAAAATACCACACATGGCGTCGCAACCATACCCACCAAACTTGTCGCCTCCAGCAAGCCTAGCTGCACAACACTTAGTGCCACCAGAACTCGTTGAACTGTTGTACCCACACCAGAAATTTCAGAATTTTCGAGTGAATTTGGGAAACATATAGACAACCTTTTTTGGAATTTAAGCATGAATCACAGTAATAATATCAAACAAATTAAACTTATTTAACATTAGTATATGAAATCAAAGGTTTCACATGTAAACAAATAAATTAGGGGGTTGTGGTGTTCTCGTTGTATGTGGTGGCTTAAGATGGTGGTAGTGGAGCTAGGAGGTGTTGTGGGGTGTGTTGAAGGTGGTGGTGTTGTTGGAGTTGTTGACATTGATGTTATTAATGGTGATTATTGTTATTTTGTGTAGGAATGAAGTGTTGAAGTTGATGCATATACGGAGTATTGTTTCCCTTGTTGGTGCGGAGGGAGGAGAAAGTCAAGAGGAAGGAATGAAAAAAACAGAATGAAGAAAGGAGGAAAAGAAAATCGAATAAAAGCAATAAGAAATTATATATTTTCAAAAGTAAAAACAAATTATAGCGAATGGTTGCGTTACACATATACATATTACCTATTGTATCGGGTTGATGACCGGTTGGGTACAATAAAAGTTAACAATGGGTAAAACTTAAATTAATAGTTAATAATCTAAACATTGGATTATTAACATAAAATCGTCGAAATGTTAGATTATTTAAAATAATTTTCCTATAAAATATGTAATACATACTATGACGAAAATGTTAGGTTATGACAAATATAAAACATATATTTCATGCGGAAAAATATAAAGCCAGGAATCCAAATTAATTGCCACATAGTCAATTATCATAATTTAGGATACATACATGTGACGCGTGCCTTCCCTAGCTGCTCCCGAACCGAACAAGAACAAGTTTAGGACTCCAAGTGTAGTCCCTCCGTAGATAATCCACAGCATGTTCGGATCCGCCTTAGATTCAATTAACTAGAATATAGTCTAAGGTTTTATGTTATTCGAACTTAATTATTTGGCAAATTATTAAGCTTAGTTTAATCTTAAAACTATATGAATTCTTATGAATATGTTATATAAATTGTGATTATGCATCACCTATTTATAGGGAGGAATTATCGGACTTACATATCCACTAGGATCCAATTTACTAATTCAATTAGAATTCTACTTAAATTAATCCTTTGTATTTTAGTGTTTAATTAAACGACTAACTCTAGTGGATTTAGGAAAACAACTAACCGGACAAATCCTAAGCGTCTAAGGATTTGAGGCATGCACGAACATAACACACACACGAGCAGCCCACGAGGGGCGTTGTGCGCGCGCGGCCCAGCAGCGTTGGCACGCGACCCAAGCAAGGGCGCTGCCAGCCTGCTGCCTTGCTTTGGTCGGTTGGGCCTGGCCTTGCTTGCGCTTAGCTGGGCCTGCCTTGCTAGGCGGGCTGCTGCTTTGTTGCTGCTCGCTTTGCGCGGGCTTCGCTAGGCATGGGCCTAGTTTCGTGCTGCGTCTTGCGTCTAGCAAGCTCGTTCGATGTTTATTTCGTACGCCGCGCTTCCGATTCGTTTTCCGATTCCGGAATTCATTTCCGATTCGAACAATATTTAATATTTCCGATTCCAGAATTAATTTCCGTTTCGAACAAATATTTAATATTTCCGATTCCGGAATTTATTTCCGATTCCGGTAATATTTCCGATTATGACAATATTTCCGTTTCCGACAATATTTCCATTTCCGATAATATTTTTTGATACGTACCATGTTTCCGTTTCCGGCAACATCTACGACTTGGATAATATTTATATTTCCGATACGACCCATATTTCCGTTTCCGACAATATCATCGTTTCCGGAGTATTTATGATTTGCCTTTTGACGATTTCAGCTCCCACTGGAACCGAGATCCGTCGATTCCGAATATCCATAAATGGAGTATTTAATTCACTTAAATAATTGATCCGTTCACGTACTATTTGTGTGACCCTACGGGTTCAGTCAAGAGTAAGCTGTGGATTAATATTATTAATTCCACTTGAATTGAAGCGGACCCTAGCTAGGCATTCAGTTCACTTGATCTCACTGTATTATTAACTTGCATAATTAATACTAAACCACTTTTATTAGACTTAGCATTTAATGCATACTTGGACCAAAGGCATTATTTCCTTCAGTCTCCCACTTGTCCTTAGGGACAAGTGTACATTGCCTAATTCCGGCCTTTGTTGCTTGATGCTTGCTCGTGAACATAAGGTAAGAGTTGTAATCCTTATTACGTCCAGAGGTATTTCTCGATTTCAGAGTTCAACTGATCAAATAAACAGATAATCATAGCCTATGATTCATCTGAGCACGGCCATGCATTTTACAGTTTCTAGCTCTCCGAGTGGCCTTATACAACTTTCAGCATCTCAACCCGATTTATGGGAGGACAATCCCAATCTTGTGATCTTGATATTAGACTTCGTTTGATAGGTGATTACCCGAGCGTTGCCGTTATAGCCTCCTTTTACGGTGCGACGGTTGACAACGTCAAAGTAACCAGTTCTCAAACAAGCAATCTCAAATCACTCAGTTATTGAGGATTAGTGTCTAATAATTTTAATGAAATTTACTTGTGACATATTTTCTTCTCTTACAGTTAAGTTTCATATTTCTGTCCGATACTAGTCTTCTCAAAATAAGTATCTATGAAATGCTTGTGACATTGCCATGTCCACATAGTTCAAGAAACAGAACTATTAGTCATCTTGCATTCTAGTCGTCTAGCGTTTTCTATGCGTCCATCTTTATAGAAAACTCCGACCAGGGACCTTTTTCAACTTTTTACATTCAAGTTCACTTGATAGACATTTCTTAGTCACATGACTGGTCTTGACAGTCTATCTTGAATATATCGTCAAATTGAAGGGACTCATCATTTAATAAACCACAAATTAAATGGAAAATGAATTCTATTCATTTATATGAATGGATAACCAATAACGTTTTACAAAGTATTATACTCTAAAACTTTAAAACATTAAATAAGGACATCAAAGCCATTCTCCAACATGCTTGATTCCCATAGCTGCAGTGTGCGAGTTGTAATTCGCTTGCGGCAGAGGTTTAGTTAACAGATTTGAGATGTTATCGTCAGTTCCAATCTTTCTTATCTCGACTTCTTTTCTTTCAAAAAACTCTCGTAGAAGGTGAAATCTACGAAGTACATACTTGACTCTCTGGTGGTGTCTAGGCTCCTTTGCCTGGGCAATAGCTCAGTTATTGTCAAAATATAGAGCTATTGGTCCTTTAATGTAGGGGACTACACCAAGTTCACCCATGAACTTCCTTAGCCAAATAGCTTCCTTTGTTGCTTCATGTGCAGCAATGTACTCCGCTTCAGTTGTAGAATCCGCAATGGTGCTCAGTTTAGCACTTTTCCAGCTTACCGCACCTCCGTTGAGGCAGAATACAAACCCAGATTGTGATCTGAAATCATCCTTGTCGGTTTGGAAACATACGTCCGTATAGCCTTTAACAATTAATTCATCATCTCCACCATAGACCAGGAAATCATCTTTGTGCCTTTTCAGGTACTTCGGAATATTCTTGGCAGCAGTCCAATGTGTCTCTCCTGGGTCTGACTGGTATCTGCTCGTAGCACTGAGTGCATACGCAACATCCGGGCGTGTACATATCATAGCATACATTATTGAACCAATCGATGATGCATATGGAATCCCACTCATTCGTCTACGCTCATCAAGTGTTTTTGGGCACTGAGTCTTGCTTAGAGTCATTCCATGAGACATGGGGAGGTAGCCTCGCTTGGAGTCTGCCATCTTGAACCTTTCAAACACCTTATTGATATAAGTGCTTTGACTAAGTCCAATCATCTTCTTAGATCTATCTCTGTAAATCTTGATGCCCAGTATGTACTATGCTTCTCCTAGATCCTTCATCGAAAAACATTTCCCAAGCCAAATCTTGACAGAGTTCAACATAGAAATGTCATTTCCGATAAGTAATATGTCGTCGACATATAATACTAGAAAAGAAATTTTGCTCCCACTGACCTTCTTGTATACACAAGATTTGTCTGATTTTTTGACGAAGCCAAAGTGTAGACACCTAATTTGTGTCTCCCCTCTGGGATGATGACGATACCATTATCCTTACTAGGCGGTTGGAATAACTCCAGGCGGAAATCCCAATTGCTAAGAACATCTCCAAAATTCAAGATCCAAAATCCAATTCCCGAGGCCGTTCCCTTCCCGGAACTCGGTACAAAGTACAATCTTCAAAAACCAATTTCAAAATCCAAGTACAATCTCATCTAGTACACCATTACATTGGTTTTAATAGGCCTTTTCCACTCAAAATCATATAAGGCAAGTCAAATTCGGGCGCCGACCCACAAAACCGAGCATGCCGGGCCCCGTCCCGTAAAACCGGAATTCAAAACCCGAGAAAGGCTTGTTTTTAGACGAAAAATCGAGTCTTAACCTCCAAGAAAACACTAAACGCCAAATCATACTATTCGTACAAAGGTACAACACTACAAGACGAAACAAGGACGGAGCCCGCGTCCTTGCTTTGGCGGCATTCACGCCACGTCATCAGCGCCCAGCGCTGCTTCGGCGTGCTGCGCTGGCGTGTGCTGGCGTCTTGCACCCATTCCTCCTATAAATACCCCTCATTTTCAGCAATGAACAACAACAACAAAAAATACAACGTCGTAATACTGACATTACGCTTCAAAATACAAATAAAAAACCCTTCAAAAACACATACAAAGTTTCTAATTCTAAGCAATTGGGAGCTCTAAAAGGAATTCTTGCCTAAACCTAAATAGGTAATTCCGAATCCCACCATATTCAATCATGTTTCTTTGATTTCAAAATGATTAGCAAGTTGGCATTTTTATTATTAAAAATGTTACTTGCAACAATCATACATCTTTTCAAAATCCAAACTTTTCAAAATACAAAAATGCAATCTTCCAAGATTCAAGGATGTTCAAAGTTGCTTGCAATCACCTCTTTGAACTAGAATCACCTTCAAGTATGGAGTAATCAAAGATGACACCTTTTTAACTCTTAAAGGTTTAGTCTTTTGAGATTCAAAACTCCATTTTTCAATATACAAGTTCAAGTTTTCAAATTTCAAGATCCCACCATGTTTAGGGTTGCTCATGACTACTGCCCTAAACTAGGATCCTTTCAAGTAAGAGCATATCAAAGATCTAACCTTTTCAACATTAAAAGGCCCGATCTTTGAGATTCAAGTCTCTTAAGTTTCAATATTTCAAGTACAAGTTCAATATTTCAAGTTCAAGTTCACGTATTTCAAGTTCAATATTTCAATATTCAAGCTTTCAAGTTCAAGTTCAATATGCAAAGTCTAGGATACTTGGGTTGAGAAACCTCTCCCAAGTTGAGATTTTTGGCTTTGAATTCGTGTCGGGCGCACTTATTTTTAAGGAGCCGCTTGGCGTTCCAATCTCATGTGCCCAAGTACAAGTTTCAATTATGCACCTTTCAATATTGCAATTTCAATATCGCACCTTTCAATTCCGCAATTTCAATACCGCACTTTCAATATCGCACTTTTCATTCCGCAATTTCAATTCCGCACTTTCAGTTCCGCATCTTTACTTGCCTAGTCCATTTCTAGGCAATGTGGACCTACTCCCTAGTCCATCTCTAGGGGGTCTTGTATTTACTAATTCCGCAATTTATTTAGTATTGTGATGTTGCTTTATTTTCTTTATTGCTTTCATCACCGCACATGCAAAATATAACAAAATACAAGGTTACATCATGCTTAACAAAGATAATTTCTTGGACAAACTGGCATTAGGCTCCTTTAAATTAATCTTTAAAGCAAAGTGACCACCATACAAAGTAGAGATTCTATTTGCTCTAAATTTTAAACCCACATAGTCTAATCTAGGGTATATTTTCGAAAATGTTGTGCCAACGTACTTGAATATTTCTAAAGCTTGCGGAATAAGCATTTCGTTCCCGTGCCCGGATCTCACCCATCCGTTTCGAGGATTCAAAGCCTTATCCAAAATAGAGTCAATTGCGGTCTTTCCAAACGAGACTTTAAAACAATGTTTGGTGGCGACTCCTTCGAGGTACAAAAATACAATGGTTTTCTAAAAAACCGCCCCTCTTGTAGAACGGGAAACAAGTGCAAAAAAAAACCCCCCTACAATTCTGGCGTCTCAACTGGGGAATTTCTAATTTCAATTTCGAAAATGCGAGCAGATTTCGAGCAGCAAGCCATTGATCTGCTTAAGTACTGGATGCTAGCACTGGCGCCAGGTAGAGGTGTTCAAAAATACCTGACCCGAATTACCCGACCCGCTAACCCGCTGACCCGACTCAAATAAAGCGGGTAATTTACTGATTTTTATAATATTAATGGGCCGGGTACCCGACCCGGTAGATTATCCGGGTCTCGGGTCGGGGCACGGGCCGTTCGTTTAGTCAAACGGGTACCCGGATACCCGTTAGGAAATTTATTACTATATAAAATAAAGTTAAGCCTTAGTCCACCTTAGGGTTTCTTTTCATTCTTTGCAAATTCCAGCCGCAAAAAATGTTATTTCTCTCTCTCTAGATCTCCTTCTCTTCCAGTTCTCAAAACTCGGAATTTTCAACACCACCGACGTCCAGTTTAGCGGATTTCTTTCACTAAATTGGCCTGCGCACCACCTCACTATCTTAAAGATCGATCTGTAATTAACGCTCCATCAAGGCATGACTACAACACTAACAATCGGCCATCACCATTTACAGATTGTGTGTTTTTTCATAAAAAAATTACAAAATTGTTGGTGTTGTATATAATTTGTCTCCTTAAAGTGGTATTTTGTAGCATAATTAATCTTAATCTCCTCATTTATGAATTTTAGTTGTATGGGAAGTTCAAAATTTTATTTTATTATGAATTTGAATTATATTTCTTTTCCAGGTTTTGGATTAATGTTTGGTTATTAAAGTTTGACAGGGAGATATTTCTAAAGATTAATATAATGCGGGTACCCATGACCCGACCCGTAGTTGTCGGGTACCCGAAATCCGGGTACCCGATATTCGCGTGTCGGGTCATGGGCCGAGTTTTTTACTACCCGCAAAAGCGGGTACCCGCATATTCGGGTACCCGCATATTCGGGTACCCGAAAAGCCGGGTACCCAGTAATGAACACCCCTAGCGCCAGGCGCAGCCCCTGCGCCAACGCCGCTGCCTGCATCCAGGACAGTGGCTCACAGTGGCTTGTTGCCCACTTTTGCTCAACTTTTCGTGTTGGGAGTTAGTCTACTTTTGAATCTGGAAGGACGCTCCCAAACCTCGTGAACGAGTGTCGAAAAATGAGCTTTACCAATAAAAATTCAAGTACGATTTCAATTTCAATTTCTAGGCATTTCATGCATTTTTCGAAAACCATATTGTGCAAAATGAACTTCTACCTTTGCCCAAACGGATGTGTTCTACATTCGGGCTGGCCCCGGGGGCAACGAAATGGTGACTCTCCATACGGTTCCCGACCAAAGTGTGTGACCATTTCCGCGCCTACCGAAACTTGGCATTTACTTGACATTCCCGATGTCAAGTATGGAGGCCGTCTGCCGACACACACTTCCCTTAGACGAATGTGAAATTCTCGATGTCAAGTATGGAGGCCGTCTGCCGACACACACTTCCCTTAGACGAATGTGAAAGTTTTCGCCGGATCCGTCTCTTAGTCAAGTACCTTTTTGACACCCTAAGCCGACCACTTGCATCATACAAAACTTAGACCGACCTTAGGTTGAGAACTTTGCATGTCGCATTCATATTCATGACTAGTGTGACAATGTGCTACTTGTGCATTGTGTGGGCGTCTTTGCACGCGTGAATGGTTAACCTCGAGTTCTAGCTTGCCAAAACCAATTAGCCTCCAACTAGGAAACCAAACCCCTAGGAGCATCATTCAAACCTCATGCATCTAAATCTCCGATTCACTACTACAAAATAGGGAATAGAAAACGCCAAATAGAGAACAGTTAAGTATGCTAAACGTTTTATAGGAGCATAGAGAACGCATTTTTCTCATAACAGTTGTACGAAGAAAAGAATAGAGAACTGTTACCTTACTTAACCGCCTTATATTCTTTACCATGACAAAAAAAATTAATTAAATTAAAATACTCAATAAAATATAAAGTTGTGTTTAACATAACTGTTTTGTATTCTTTTACGTACAAAACTATCTTACAATAAAAATAAACTTTAATTTAAAACTTTTTTTTTTAATTGAGTAAAACATTATTTTGCAAATAATTATCCTTGATCACTTAACAAAATTAAACAATTTTTTAAAGAACCGAGTATATTTTACCAAGGTAGGCGGCAATTGAATTCTAAAATTTAGAGAGTTGCGCCAGATCCAAAAAGTGTTCCAAAACCCTTAACATTCTATACTGAAACCATTGTACTCAAGCAAAAACTCCCGAAAAAACCCACAGAAGCAGTTAGACATCCACCACCGCCGCTACACATCTGCACCACCGCTCCATTGCGCCGTCCGCCTTCTGTCTACTTCCGACCTCCGCTGAGCGCTGGCTTCCCAATTCTGAGGTTAGTGTGGTTAATTTTGGTTTTTCATAATATTAATTCAACTAATAACCTAGGATTATGAATTAAAGAATTATAGCTTGTTAATTGCAAAAATAAAAGAGTAAGGAATTCTTTTGGTCGAATTATAGTCGAATTGCTTGATGAATTGTTGTAGAATTGCTTGATGATTTCTTGACGAATTGCTTGATGAATTGGTGTAGAATTGCTTGATGAATTGCATGACGAATTGCTATATATATTTGTTGTCGAATTGCTAGATGAATTGTTGTAGAATTGCTTTAAGCCTGTGGAGAAAGATGATTTATCCGCCCTGGTAATATAAAGGTTAATGGATAGAAAATACAGAAACAAGAAACACATATTGATGAGCCCGCTTTTTGAAGTTGTAATTATTGCTGGTAGTGATCGATTAACTTGGAAAAATCACGAAATACATCTTCATTTTTAGCATCCTTCAACCTTATCACTCAACAAAAGGAAAGAAGCTTCTTCTAGATTACATATTATAGAATAAACCATGTTATTTGCCTGATCACGAAACAACGAATATGTCATCAGTACTCAAGCAAATTCAATGTGATAATCCACCGGTAGGACAGATGAAACATAAATTTATGATTAGAATTAGAGAAAAGGGAAGAACAAAGAAACATTGTATCAGATCTCTAATTCAAGAGATATGTAGATAAATGGAAATAGAATAACCATTGCTAGAAGACTGAATTAAATCTACCTATAATCAAGTTTGGGAGTACTGAGGTTGAAATCAAAATAAAAAACGAACAAGGAAAAATCTGTAAAACAAGAGAGATTAACTTAATGAGGCAGAAGAAATAAAAGAGAGAAAGCAGTTAGATGATCCTAACCCAAAGTGGAGTAGATGTGGGCGGCGGCTAGTGGGGGTAGGTTATCTAGGGTATACTCCATTTTTTACATAAGATGGTGAAAATTTTAATTCAAAAAGGTATTGTATGAAAATTGTAGTAGAGGGCGGGAATATTGTATAAAGTTCAAGATATCTGCGGGAGAGGGTCCGATGTACGAAGAATTAGAGTCTGAATCCGAGTCTGACTCCGAGTCCGAACCTAGCAAAATTGTAACCCCTCCCAAAAATAGTTTTGACCCGGAAATCTCTACTCCGGGAGATCTTTTTGATGTAATGCTTCATGACTTTAATAAGATAAACAAAACTTTTGAGTATGTGCCGCTTAAAAATCAGAGTAATAATGCAGAATGTCTCGCCACTAATGAGCACGAAAAAGAGCCAGAAGAGGAATATACCGAACTAATAAAAGCTGTAAATGAACAAGAACTCAAAACTCCTATAATTGAAGACACAGAATCGGTAAATATTGGAACAGAAGAAAATCCTAAAATTATTAAAATTGGCCTCACCTTAACTCCCACTGAAAAGGCCGATCTAATCTCCACTTTGCGGGAATTCGAGGGTGTCTTTGCTTGGTCCTACAAATACATGCCGGGAATAGATCGAGAAATCGCTGAGCATAAAATTCCGCTAGATCCCAAAATGACGCCAGTAAAACAAAAGCTACGGCGGCTCAAACCAGAGATAGCCTTGAAAATAAAAGAAGAAGTCACTAAACAATTAGACGTCGGCTTTATAAAAGTCTCCAACTACCCAGAATGGGTGGCCAATATTGTCCCCGTAGCTAAAAAAGATGGACGAGTGCGAATGTGCGTAGACTTTCGAGACCTCAATAAAGCCAGTCCTAAAGATGACTTCCCTCTACCTCACATTGACATACTAGTAGACAACACCGCAGAACACGCGCTCCTCTCCTTTATGGACGGGTACGCCGGATATAACCAAATACTCATGGCAGAAGAAGACATGGAAAAAACAACTTTCATTACCCCTTGGGGAACATATTGTTACACTGTAATGCCCTTTGGTTTGAAAAACGCGGGGGCCACCTATCAAAGAACAGCCACCACGTTACTCCATGACATGATACATAAAGAAATCGAGGTCTACGTGGACGATATGATCGTCAAATCTAAAGACCGGCGCGGTCACCTCCCGGCACTTAAAAAGTTCTTCACCCGAATCTTGAAATATAACATGAGACTAAACCCACAAAAATGTGTGTTCGGGGTAACCTCGGGAAAATTGCTAGGATATGTTGTTAGTACGCGAGGAATCGAGATTGACCCATCTAAGATCAAAGCCATTACCGAAATGCCCCCGCCAAAAACTGAAAAACAGATAAGGGGCTTCCTAGGAAAGGTGCAATACATTAGTAGGTTCATTTCCAAACTTACTATGACTTGTGAGCCAATATTCAAAAAATTAAGAAAAGAAGAAAAGGCCGAATGGGATGAACAATGCCAAACTGCCTTCGATAAAATCAAAGAATACCTAAGCAAGCCACCCGTCCTCTCCCCACCTTTGCCTGGAATCCCTTTACGCCTATACCTAACCGTCACGGATACTGCAGCAGGAGCTATGCTCTCACAATGTGTACATGGATCCGAGCGAGCCATTTACTACTTGAGCAAGAAGTTCATACAGTACGAGACGAGATACACAGAACTTGAGAAAACCTGCCTCGCCCTCGTCTAGGCATCCAAAAAACTCAGGCATTACCTATTGGCCCACACTGTTCATATAGTGTCACAACTAGATCCCTTAAAATACGTGTTCGAAAAGCCCACCCTGAGTGGTCGCCTGTCCAGGTGGCTAGTCATGCTCTCAGAATTCGACCTAAAATTCATGCCAGAAAAAACAATCAAAGGAAGAGCGGTAGCCGAATTCCTGGCCGAACATGCCACGAATGAGGAAACCCCGGAAGCTTACCTCCTCCCCGACGAGAAACTTCTGATGATACAAGACGACTATTGGACAATATACTTCGATGGCGCGTCCAACCAAAAAGGATGCGGCGTCGGAGTTCTCCTAGTCAGTCCCGAAGGAGCCCATATACCAATTTCCGTCAAACTTGACTTCGAGGCCACAAACAATGCCGCCGAATACGAGGCCTGCATAGTTGGGCTAGAGGCCGCAGTTAGCCTCAGAGTCAAATACCTACAAGTCTTCGGGGATTCTTCCCTAATAATCAACCATATATCCAAAAGATGGAAGGTCCGAAGCACTAGTCTCTCAAAATATCAAGCTCACTTGGACCAAATAGTCGAGCAATTTGGAAAAATTGAGTATACGTACTTGCCAAGAGACGACAACCAATTCGCGGATGCACTAGCGAAGCTAGCCTCAATGCTCAACATCCCGAATGAATGGGACGGAATGACCCTTCGGGTCGAGCGAAGGAAAGAGCCGGCTTATTGTTGTACCATAGACTCCGAACCTGAAAACACCGAGGAAGAACCATGGTACACGGACATCCTTCGTTACAAAACAAGTGGGGAATTCCCCCCAAACACTTCCCCGCGAGCACAAAAGGCCCTGCGCCTTCTCGCTTCACAATATAGCATAATTCTGGGAGAACTGTACAAATACACGCCGAATAAAATCAAGTTACTTTGTGTCCATCAAAACCAAGCCCAAAGACTAATGGAAGAATACCATAACGGCGTGTGCGGACCCCATATGAACGGAAAAATGCTATCCCGAAAAATATCCCGCTCAGGGTACTATTGGACCACTATGGAAACCGATTGCCATCACTTTGTAAAAACTTGCCCAAAATGCCAAATCTTCAGTAACCTTAACCATTTACCTCCCTCAGAACTATACACCTTCACTTCTCCATGGCCCTTTTCCACATGGGGTATAGATATAATCGGCAAGGTAACACCAACAGGCGTTGGGGGACACGAGTACGTTTTAGTTGCAATTGATTACTTCACTAAATGGGTAGAGGCAGTCTCCTATGCAAAGTTAACAGCCAAACATGTCGCCCGATTCCTAGAAAAGAACATATTCTGTCGATACGGGGTTCCACATGAAATCATAAGTGACCAAGGTTCCCACTTCAGGGCCGAAGTCCAAGACCTGCTCAAAAAATATCATGTCAAACACCATAAATCCTCTCCCCACAGGTCGCAAATGAACGGCGCGGTAGAGGGGGCCAACAAAAATATTAAAGTCATAATCGAAAAAATGGCCGAAAATTATAAGGATTGGCCCAACAAATTACACTTCGCATTATGGGGCTATCGAACCTCAACCCGCACCTCCATTAGAGTAACACCCTACTCCTTGGTATACGGAATGGAAGCAGTCCAACCGATCGAGTTGGAGATTCCCTCCCTCCGGATCGTCCTAGAAAGCAAGCTACCCGAAGCTGATTGGGTTCAAGCTAGGTACGACGAACTCGTCCTTTTAGACGAACGGAGGTTGAGAGCTCTACATCACGTGCAAGTGTATCAAAAGAGCATCGCAAGGCAATTCAACAAAAGAGTCAAACCTCGAAACATCAAAGAAGGCGATTTTGTATTAAAAGAAGTCCGCACACCTACTACGGACCCTCGAGGAAAATTCCGGCCTAACTGGACAAGACCATATTTTGTAAAGACCATCCTACCTGGCGGAGCAGTCCAACTAGCCGACATAGATGGAGCGGAATTCGCTAACCTCACGAACTTAGACCAATTGAAAAAGTACTATATTTAATAAAATTCAGTCCGGAGTTAAGGCATCTAATAAAACACATTAAAACTCATAAGCAAACATTCTGCGCATTACTCTAAACAAACGGCATAAAACTTGATAAAGTAGAAAAAGCGAAGGACAAAACTTCAACGCCCAGGACTGGGCGCTGTTATTTCTAACGCCCAGGCCTGGGCGCCGATATTTCCTTCGCCCTAAATCTGGCGTTGTTCTCTCTTGCCACCTACCCTCCCGCTTCTACAAAGTGTTCGTACTCCTTTTTCTAACCCGGCCTCAAAAGAACCACGAACACTTGGGGGGGAAGCAGACGAGTAATGAACACCCTTTCAAAAAAGTTTTTTTCAAAAAGCTAGAACTACGCGCGACCTGATTCTGACAAGATACGTAGGCAATCCTTCCCAAGGATTCGGTCCAATAAAAAATTATAAAATAATAAAGTCATGCAACGCATCAAGAAGAAAAGATATCGCAAAGGGCACTCTACCCTAACCCATGCACGGGCAAGACCAAATAAAATGAAAAAGCCACAAGAGTTTCCAGGAAAAAGCCTAACAAAGGAGTATGACACGAGTCGGCAAAAAAACAAAAATAGTGAACATGCATATGTAATACCCCAAGTAGTCGGTTAGTCTAAAAATATATGTGCACTCTTATATGAACTCATTATTTTTACGAAAGTCTTTTCCTTTTAAAAATTCGTCGTTGGTTTAGGAAGCTAATATTGCTATAATATGTTAAAACAAAGCCCACGGAAGGGTCAAAACATTCTTGCACCAAAAATCGCAAAAAATATATATATACATGCGGAACACAAGAATGAATATGTATAAAACAGGAGGTAAGCCTAAGACTCGTCATCGGCTCCATGTCTCCAAGCCTCGCCGGTCCATCCACTCCACTCCCCGTGGTATGAGGGACCCCAGCCAGAGTCACCCCAAAAATGGGGTTGCGACTGCAACTCGGGGCTAGGCTCTCGGGCCACCGACACGGAACGCCGCCTACGCTCCGGCTCGGACCTCTCCCCGGAAGAACTCACCCCCGCGTCAGAACGGCGATGCCGTAGGGGCGAGTGCTGTGCTCTCTCTCTCTCGCGACGACCGTGTCCCCCGCCCGAGGGACCCGCGTCGTCGGCCCCAGCACGCCCAGTAGCCGTCTGCAAAAAGGGACAAAAAAGGAGAGTGAATAACCGAAAGCCAAACCAAAGGTACAGATCAAAAGAAAAAAGAGAGGGCACATTACCCGAGTAGAGTGGGGGCTCCTGCAAGAAAGTGCAGACCGAGCTCGAACCAACACGGACTTCAACCGGTTGATCACCCCCACCATCGCATTGGCCGTACGGGCCGGAACCTAAAATAAGAATGTTAGTAAAAGAAGAAAGAAAAAATATAAAGAAGAGTACACAAATAAAAGGTGCATACCGCCTCTACTCCCTCAGGGAGCGGAGCATGGAAAACCCGGTCTTCCGGGAAAGTCTCCACAATCTCGGATCCACTCTCTCCGGTATACGAGATCCGAGCATCGGGAAGCACCCATCCCCCCAACAAAGGGTCAGGACCCTCCTGCACAAAACACAGTAGGCATAAACACATGGGCACGAACATGAAAACACTAAAATCAATACAAAGAGAGGAGGCAACTTACAGCGCCAGGCTCCGGGAGACGAAGAGAATCCTGGATAAACTGGTAATAGCTAGCTCCCTCTATCACCAACTCTGTCGCCGGCACACCAGTCCTCGAGTGGACCCTCCACGACTCGCCTATCGAGCTAGTAGACAGCATGGTCGCAGGCGGAGGCCTGGGCACCGAAAAAACCCCGACCGTCTGCATAGGTACCCGCTCTCCCAGGTACCAGACAGGGTCCCGGCGTCCAACGAACAAGACCCGCATCTGGCTCAGGGCATAACTCTCCCTGACCGAAGCATGGGTACCCCTAAAAGAGAGCCATGGGGTCCAAACCACCTGTTTTCGTACAAAACGCAGTCAGATCTCGCACATGAAAAGAATGACGAAATACGAGATAGGGGATAAGATTCTGTACATGCTCAGGGTTCCCGTCCCGGATAAGATCCCACACAGTATCGGGCGGCGGACGCACTGTCAGCTTCTTCTTCCAACCCCAACGGCGACCGGCAGGGAACTCCAAAGGCCTCTGCCCCTTTCGGGGAGCCAGCCAGGGTAAATGCTCAAAGGCCCACAGCTGCAAAAGAAAAGGATAATAAAGCGTTAAAAAAAAAGAGGCCGGGTAAAAGCGAGAAAAACAAAAGAAAGTCTAGGCACATACCTCGATCAAACGCGGCACTCCCGCTAATGTAATCACAAAGTGACAATACTCAGGTCCGAGACGCGCACCGACAAACTCATCTGGCCGACAAGCGTCGCATAGCCCAAATCGCCCCAGCGATAGTCACCCAGTGTAGACACGTCCTCCACCATGCCTATCCACCTCGGGTCAAAGGTGTCGGTCGGACCCGATAGAAAAGTGAAAGTAATAAAATGGAGGTAGAACAGCCGAGCCTGTCTCGAAGGCGACTCCTCTACCCCGTGCTCCAAAGCCCACATCAGGTCAGCGAAAGGTATCCCACGGGGATGGTACGAAGGTAACCTACTACCCATCCACGAGCCCAGGAGCCTGGTACCCTCAGCAACAGTCGGCGATGGGCCGTCCGACTTCAGACGAACGGGGTTCCCTGTAAAGGTCAAACCCGTCAAAGCTGTGTAGTCCTCAGGAGTGATCGTCATCTCGCCCCAAGGAAAATGGAAGGTGTTGGTGGTATCCCACCACCACCTCATGAACGACCGCAGAAAGGACAGGGAGATGTTGAGCCGCAGTATCTCCCAGAAGGTCTCAACCACCGGAAACAGTGAGCTCGCCCTCACCAAGGCCTGGGCGTCCGAGCTCAGATAGCTAAAAACGGTCTCACTCGTCGCGGCGCCATAGCCGCGAACCGAAGTCTCTCTCCTCGCGTGAAGGCTGGAAGTCACATGGTGCTCTAGGTCGTAGTGCAGATCACGACCATCGTAAAGCTCAGGGCCCACCCATAGGGGACCCGGGCCAGTCGACTGACGCGTCATGCCACGCACCTCGTGGCCACCAGGAGGGGGTAACGACTCGTCAGACATGCTGATCAACAATACAACAAAGCATTATACCTTTGACAAAATCGGCACTCATACCGATCCCTAAAGAGAGTGCATTTCACTAATGAAATGGAGTCATACAATTTTTGTTCCCTAAAAACATGATACTAAGTTCATACTTAGCAAAATTCCCTAAGTAAAAATTAACTCCAGCAAAATCAAAATTCTCCCATAATTTGTCATTCATGAATTATGAGGAACCCAAGCAATATACCAAGAACACCTACATTATAAGAAAATACTAGATTCGTAGGTATACTTGGGGGCTAGCATGAAAATGCCCAAATTCAACAAAAATCCACATACTTGCAAAAATTAACATGCACAAACTAATTAACATGTTATGTGGAACATTTCCAACTATCTAATTGGAGAAAAGGGGCACAAAATCAAAAACCCCCAAATCAATTTCATGCACGAAAATACTTGACAAAAATACTGAAATTGACAGAAAAGCTCAAAATTATTGAAAATTACTTACATTGGGAAGATTGGGAAGTAATTTGGAGTAGAATTCGTGAAGGAAAGTGAAGAAAACGAGCAAAAATCAGTAGAGAGAAGTGAAGAAGTTTGAGCGAAAATGGTGGAAATGGGAAAGGAAGGAGACGGTCCGCGAATTTAAAGACCAGTCCCCCTTTCGCATTATCAACGCCCAGCTCTGGGCGTTAGAAATTCTCGCGCCCAGGCCTGGGCGCTGAAAATGCTTCCCAGACAGCGAATATTCGCTGTCGGGCACGCGTACTCCCCTATTTTGTGTAAAGATATCCGTTATCTTATTTCTATCCCAAAAAAGAAAAAAACGGTATTTTGAAAAACTAATAATAATAATAAATAAAAAATAATAAAATAAAATATCGTTAAACAAAAATATACACAATGTGGACCCACTTATAGGACACATCTAATCAGGAAATATTACGACCCACCAGCAGGTTGTAATCACAAAAGCCCTTCTACATAGGCAAAATAAGAAATTCAAAATGGGCTCGCCCACCCTAAGCGGGCGAGGTCTGCGTCACTAGCCGCGCAGGTCCTCTGTTTTTCGAAGAATAAAAGTCTTCAAATTTAAAATAGGCTCCCCATCTTCAGCCGGCGGGGTCTACGGCGCAAACCACGTAGGTCCTTATTTTAAAAAAAAAACAAAATAAAATTTCAAAACAGATTCGTCCACTTCTATCGGACGGGGGGTCCACCCTCAGCGGACAGGCTCGCCATCTTCAGCCGGCGGGGTCTACGTCACAAATCGCGTAGGTCCTTATTTTCAAAAACATCAAACATATTCGTCCACTTCTATCGGACGAGGTGTCCACCCTCAGCGGACAAGGTTCGCCACCTTCAGCGGGCGGGGTCTACGTCACAAACCGCGCAGGTCCTTATTTTCAAAAACATCAAACAGATTCGTCCACTTCTATCGGACGGGGGGTCCACCCTCAGAGGACAGGCTCGCCCACCTTCAGCGGGCGGGGTCTGCGTCACTAACAGCGCAGGTCCTTAGTCGCTGCAGCGATAACTTTTATTGGTTTTCCCTTTTTCCAAAAATTAAAGGATTGGTTTGTTGGATTTTCCTTCGCTTTACATCCTATAAAAACAAGGGGGTTTTCTCGTTTAGCTAGCCCTGAAAATGAGAATCTTTAAAAACGTTTTACCTCGTGATTGGGCTTGGCCAGGCCCAATTACACTTTACAGCTTTAATTTCGAAAACATCTGTAGTTACTCCCAATGACAAAGTGAGGGAGTTTCTACGCATCTTTAGATCTTTCCAATGACAAAGCGAGGAAGTTTCTATACTATCAGTTGACAAATCCCAATGACACGTGAGGGATATGTCGACACTTCAAGTGATGACCCTTAAGTCAAATGTTATCACTCGGGGGCTCGCGAGACCCTCGCAAAACAGGTCACAATACACCGTGGCTTGTGTGACGCACTCCGTTTAATACTTTGACCATCATCTTACTCCAAGACTCAGTCAAAGTGGGGGCTAACTGTAGACACCTACTTTTGTCCCCATTCCCTTAAGGGAAAGGTTCGATGATGAAAGCATAAAAACTCCACTTGACAACGCATCTCCTATAAAATAAACGAATCTCGATTCCCTATTTCATTTCACCCGAAACCTGCTATTTATGGAAACCTGCTAAAAATAGTAACTGCCGTAAAAGGTAGTGTCTAAAAGTGGCAAATCATAAAAGATAGAAACCTTTCAGAATTAGGTGTTGCACTCCAACATAAATCCTAAATGAGATAGAAAACCGCGAGAATCCTATTCCTAATAGGATTCGGAAATAAGAGTTACGTATTAATCAAAATCCTAACGAGCCTAGAGTTCGTAACGGGCCCAGACGCATTCCGTCATGAAATTGATACGCGCTAAAAGACTCGAATTAATCTCAAACTCTACGGATTTTAGGAATCCGAATCTGACTAAACAAAGCTGCCCAGACCCTATTTTCAACGCCTGGCTCTGGGCGCCGAAATCTTCGGCGCCCAGGCCTGGGCGCTGAAAGTACCTGGGTACGTCTCTTTTCCTAATTCTTTGCGGATTAGAACTCTGCAATTCTATCTTTCCACAAACTCTTCCCCATAAATAGGCCCCTAGTTTCGACGTGAAACAACACACAACAACACATAATATATTCTGAGTATTGACTCTAAACCCCTTAGCATAAGCCTCTCGCTGCGAAACTGTTCACGCGTTCTGTCGCAATCGATCCATAAATCGAACAGAACGTATCCTGTCCCATAATCGAGATTCGTTAAATATAAAGGAGAAATAGCAAAGTCAAAGTGGTTAGTTTTCTGAGAACCGTGACGCACCTCTCAAGGGTGCGTCGTAATGTGTCCCTTTTCGATGATTTAACTGCTTTCCTCGCCCTTTTTATGAGCTGTTAAACTAACCTAATATGATTGTTCTATCACGCCTAATAAATATAATATTTTTGGGAAATCGGATTATCATGCTAGGTCCCTTAATGCTATTTAAATCAGATAATCACGATCGAATTAGTATTATATGCTCCATATTGCTAAAATCAATTCAGATTAGTTTAATAGTTAACGCATGTCCCTTCAATTATTTATGCTGAGCTAGTAAGGATATCCTGCCTCTGGAGTTATCGACGAGCGAATTACTCCTCTCGGTAGTTACAGTCCCCCGAACCCTCAATCTCTACCTTGCGGGTGTATATTGAGAGATCCCCACACCAGGGATCACAAGGGAACCTACGGCCGTCGTGGTAAAACATAATTGCACTCCCTTTATGTCACGATAACCGGGTTTTGTCAGTTTTTCTCATTGTTGTTAAAAACTGAATGGCGACTCCTATATTACTAGTCAATTGGGTGTATACTCACAGGAAATCCAATTACACTTGATTGAATAAAAAGAATCGTCGCACCCACGAGGGACAAGGTCACGCATTAGCCTCGCGCTTTTTCGACCCCCCTCACAGGTTCAGCAGTCTCAAATTTCCTAGCCGACTGTCCTGTCGAGGCAGAAGAGGAAGATTACGACTTACCCGACGAACAAATCTTAATGACTAGTGATGACAGTTGGTCAATGCATTTTGGCGGTGCTTCCAACCAGAACGGATGTGGTGTTGGAGTAATCCTAGTGGCCCCATACGGCACTCACATTCCTATATCAGCAAAACTGTAATTCAACGTCACAAACAATGCGGCAGAATATGAAGCATGCATCATGGGCCTGGAAGCCGCCTTAGCACTAGGTGTCCAGAAACTTCTAGTGTACGAGGATTCCTCCCTAATCATCAATCAAATTTCCGGCAAATGGAAAGTAAGAAGCGAGAGCTTGGCCCCATACCAGTCCTATCTTGAGCAGCTGTCTGAACAAATAGAAGAGCTTCGCTATACATACCTCCCAAGAGAGGAGAATCATTTTGCGGATTGTTAGGTTATGATACATATGACACTACATAGATCATGCGGAAACAACCATTAACCCAGGACAACATATTATTTACACATAATCATATAGCATAATTTAGATGCATACTCTTTGTTGCGTGCCCTCCCTAGCTGCGCCCGAACCGAACAAGAACAAGTCTTTTAGGACTCCAAGTGTCGTCCCTCCGTAGATAGTCCACAGCACGTCCGGATCCGCCTTAAGATTGACCAACTAGAATCGCCCTTAAGGTACTAGAAAATTTCGGCACTTTATGAGCAAGATGTGTGTTTTAATTTTCTCTCAAAAACTCACTTTTGAATACTTTGAAACTTGTGTATAAATTATGACCCCTAGGTCTTTATTTATAGAGTTATGGAAAAGGAATCGTAATCCTAGTAGGATGCGAATTAATTTGGAATTAGAATCCTACATGAATTCTATTTAATTAATTTATCCAATTAGGAATAGAAATTTAATCATACACTGACTCTTGTAGATTCAGGAATCACGCATGAGCACAAACTCACACACACACGGCAGCCACAAGGGCTGCCCATGCGCGTGCGAGCAGCAGCCCGCGTAGCACGGCCCACGCAGCCGTGGCCCTTGGCGCGCGCTGGGCCTGCCTTGCGGTAGGCCTGGGCGCTGCCTTGGCTGGGCTTGTGGCGCGCATGCTTGCTGGGCGATTGGCCCCGGCTTCGTGCTGGGCCTTCGTCCGGCAAGCCTCGTCCGATGCTAATTCGTACGATACGCTTCCGATTAAATTTCCATTTCCGGAATCTATTTCCGATACGAACAATATTTAATATTTCCGATTCCGGAATTAATTTCCGTTTCGAACAAATATTTAATATTTCCGTTTCCGGAATTATTTTCCGATTCCGGCAATATTTCCGATTCTGACAATATTTCCGTTTCCGGTAATATTTCCGATTCTGGTAATATTTCCATTTCCAATAATATTTTCCGATCCGTACCATGTTTCCGTTTCCGGCAACATCTACGACTTGGATAATATTCATATTTCCGATACGATCCATATTTCCGTTTCCGGCAATATCATCGTTTCCGGAGTATTCATTTCTTGCCTGTGACGATCTTAGCTCCCACTGAAACCAAGATCCGTCGGTTCCGAATATTCATAGATGGAGTATTTAATGCCATTAAATACTTGATCCGTTTACGTACTATTTGTGTGACCCTACGGGTTCAGTCAAGAGTAAGCTGTGGATTAATATCATTAATTCCACTTGAACTGAAGCGGCCTCTAGCTAGGCATTCAGCTCACTTGATCTCACTGAATTATTAACTTGTTAATTAATACTGAACCGCATTTATTAGACTTAACATAGAATGCATACTTGGACCAAGGGCATTATTTCCTTCAGTCTCCTACTTGTCCTTAGGGACAAGTGTGCATTTCCTAATTCCTTTGTCGCTCGATGCTTGCTCTTGAACATAAGGTAAGAGTTGTCATCCTTATTATGTCCAGAGGTGTTCCTCGGTTTCAGAGTTCAACTGATCAAATAAACAGATAATCATAGCCTATGATTCATCCGAGCACGGCCATGCATTTCACAGTTTCTAGCTCTCCGAGTGGCCTTGTACAACTTTTAAGCATCTCATCCCGATTTATGGGAGGACAATCCCAATCTTGCGATCTTGAGATTAGACTTCGTTTGATAGGTGATTACCTGAGCATTGCCTTTATAGCCTCCTTTTACGGTGCGACGGTTGGTCAACGTCAAAGCAACCAGTTCTCAAACAAGTAATCTCAAATCACTCAGGTATTGAGGATTTAGTGTCTAATAATTTAATGAAATTTACTTATGACAGACTTTCATCTCTTACAGTAAAGTTTCATAGGTCTTGTCCGATACTAGTCTTTCCAAAGTAAGTATCTATGCAAATGATTATGACATTGCCATGTCCACATAGTTCAAGAAACAGAACTACTAGTCATCTTGCATTCTAATCGTCTAACGTTTTCTATGCGTCCAATTTTATAGAAAACTCCAATTAGGGACCATTTTCAACCTTTGACATTCAAGTTCACTTGATAGACATTTCTTAGTCACAGGACTGGTCCTGACAGTCTATCTTGAATATATCGTCAAATTGAAGGGACTCATCATTTAATAAACCACAAATTAAATGGAAAAATGAATTTCTTTCATTTATTGTGAATGATTAACCAATAATGTTTTACAAAGATTTAAACTCTAAAACTTTAAAACATTAAACAGAGACATCAAAGCCATTCTCCAATATGCTTGATTCCCATAGCTGCAGTGTGCGAGTTGTGCTTCGCTTGCGGCAGAGGTTTAGTTAATGGATCTGATATGTTGTCATCAGTTCCAATTTTGCTTATCTCGACTTCCTTTCTTTCAACGAACTCTCGTAGAAGGTGAAATCTACGAAGTACATGCTTGACTCTCTGGTGGTGTCTAGGCTCTTTTGCCTGTGCAATAGCTCCGTTATTATCACAATACAGGGCTATTGGTCCTTTAATGGAGGGGACTACACCAAGTTCTCCTATGAACTTCCTTAGCCATATAGCTTCCTTTGCTGCTTTATGTGCAGCAATGTACTCCGCTTCAGTTGTAGAATCCGCAATGGTGCTTTGCTTAGCACTTTTCCAGCTTACTGCTCCTCCGTTGAGGCAGAAGACAAACCCAGACTGTGATCTGAAATCATCTTTGTCGGTTTGGAAACTTGCGTCCGTATAGCCTTTAACAATTAATTCATCATCTCCACCATAGACCAGGAAGTCATCTTTGTGCCTTTTCAGGTACTTCAGAATGTTCTTGGCAGCAGTCCAATGCGCCTCTCCTGGGTCTGACTGGTATCTGCTCGTAGCACTGAGTGCGTACGCAACATCCGGGCGTGTACATATCATAGCATACATTATTGAACCAATCAATGATGCATATGGAATCCCATTCATTCGTCTACGCTCATCAAGTGTTTTTGGGCACTGAGTCTTGCTTAGAGTCATTCCATGAGACATGGGTAGGTAGCCTCGCTTGGAGTCCGCCATCTTGAACCTATCAAGCACCTTATTGATATAAGTGCTTTGACTAAGTCCAATCATCTTTTTAGATCTATCTCTGTAAATCTTGATGCCCAATATGTACTGTGCTTCTCCTAGATCCTTCATCGAAAAACATTTCCCAAGCCAAATCTTGACAGAGTTCAACATAGGAATGTCATTTCCGATAAGCAATATGTCGTCGACATATAATACTAGGAAAGCAATTTTGCTCCCACTGACCTTCTTGTATACACAAGATTCGTCTGCGTTCTTGATGAAACCAAAGTCACTGACTGCTTCATCAAAACGTATATTCCAGCTCCTGGATGCCTGCTTCAATCCGTAGATTGACTTCTTTAGCTTGCATACCTTTTTAGCATTCTTTGGATCCTCAAAACCTTCAGGCTGTGTCATAAACACAGTTTCTGTTAAAATGCCGTTTAAGAAAGCAGTTTTGACATCCATCTGCCATATTTCGTAATCGTAATATGCAGCGATTGCTAACATTATTCGAATAGACTTTAGCATTGCAACTGGTGAAAAGGTTTCATCGTAATCCACACCGTGGACTTGCCTGTAACCTTTTGCAACCAATCTAGCTTTGAAAACTTCAAGTTTCCCATCCTTGTCCTTTTTCAGTTTGAAAACCCATTTGCTTCCAATGGCTTGGTAGCCATCTGGCAAATCGACCAAATCCCACACTTGGTTTTCAGACATGGAGTCTAATTCAGATTGCATGGCTTCTTGCCATTGCTTGGAGCTAGGGCTCGTCATAGCTTGCTTGTAAGTCGCAGGTTCATCACTTTCAAGTAATAGAACGTCATAGCTCTCGTTCGTCAAAATACCTAAGTACCTTTCCGGTTGAGATCTATATCTTTGCGATCTACGCGGGGTAACATTTCTAGATTGACCATGATTCTCACCAGATTCTTCTAAAGATCTCTGAGTTTCATCCTGAATGTCATCTTGAGCATTCTCTAGAGTTTGTTGTTCGACTCGAATTTCTTCGAGGTCTACTTTTCTCCCACTTGTCATTTTGGAAATGTGATCCTTCTCCAAAAAGACACCATCTCGAGCAACAAACACTTTGTTCTCAGATGTATTGTAGAAGTAATACCCCTTTGTTTCCTTTGGATAGCCCACAAGGATACATTTGTCAGATTTTGGATGAAGTTTGTCTGAAATTAATCGTTTGACGTATACTTCACATCCCCAAATCTTAAGAAAAGACACATTTGGAGGCTTTCCAAACCATAATTCGTATGGAGTCTTTTCGACAGCTTTAGACGGAGCTCTATTTATAGTGAGTGCAGCTGTATTTAGTGCATGTCCCCAAAATTCTAATGGAAGTTCGGCCTGACCCATCATTGACCTGACCATGTCTAGCAAGGTTTTGTTCCTCCGTTCTGACACACCGTTCCATTGTGGTGTTCCAGGAGGAGTCAATTCTGATAGAATTCCACATTCTTTCAGATGGTCATCAAATTCATAGCTCAGATATTCACCGCCTCTATCAGACCGCAGTGCCTTAATCTTCTTGCCTAATTGATTCTCTACTTCACTCTGAAATTCCTTGAATTTGTCAAAGGATTCAGACTTATGCTTCATTAGGTAGACATAACCATACCTACTGAAGTCATCAGTGAAAGTGATAAAGTAGCTGAAACCACCTCTAGCATTTGTACTCATTGGTCCACATACATCTGTATGGATTAAACCCAATAGTTCATTTGCTCTTTCTCCAACTTTAGAGAAAGGTTGCTTAGTCATTTTGCCAAGTAAACATGATTCGCATTTACCATAATCCTCTAAGTCAAATGGTTCTAGAATTCCTTCCCTTTGAAGTCTTTCTAAGCGTTTCAAGTTTATATGGCCTAATCGACAATGCCACAGATAGGTGAGATCTGAATCATCCTTTTTGGCCTTTTTGGTATTTATGTTATATACTTGTTTGTCGTGATCTAATAAATAAAGTCCATTGACTAATCTAGCAGATCCATAAAACATCTCTTTAAAATAAAACGAACAACTATTGTCTTTTATTATAAAGGAAAATCCCTTAGCATCTAAGCAAGAAACTGAAATGATGTTTTTAGTAAGACTTGGAACATGGAAACATTCTTCCAGTTCCAAAACTAGCCCGGAGGGCAACGACAAATAGTAAGTTCCTACGGCTAATGCAGCAATCCGTGCTCCATTTCCCACTCGTAGGTCGACTTCTCCCTTGCTTAACTTTCTACTTCTTCTTAGTCCCTGTGGATTGGAACATAAGTGTGAGCCACAACCTGTATCTAATACCCAAGAAGTTGAATTAGCAAGTATACAGTCTATAACGAAAATACCTGAAGATGGAACGACTGTTCCGTTCTTCTGATCTTCCTTTAGCTTCAAGCAATCTCTCTTCCAATGCCCCTTCTTCTTGCAGTAGAAGCATTCGGATTCAGAAGTGGGTTGACTGACCTTCCTCTTTGCAGATTTGGCGCCAGTTTGCTTAGTTGGGCTGGCCTTGTTGCCACCTTTCTTAGCATTCCTCTTCTTTCGAGATATCTTGAACTTGCCCCCACGCACCATAAGCACATCCTGCTTATCACTTTTGAGCGTCTTTTCAGCGGTCTTCAGCATACCGTGAAGCTCAGTGAGCGTTTTGTCCAGACTATTCATACTGTAGTTCAGTTTGAACTGATCATACCCGCTATGAAGAGAATGGAGGATGGTGTCTATAGCCATTTCCTGAGAAAATTGCTGATCCAGCCGACTCATATTCTCAATGAGTCCAATCATTTTGAGAACATGTGGACTTACGGGCTCGCCTTTCTTAAGCTTGGTCTCAAGAATTTGCCTATGAGTCTCGAATCTTTCGACTCGAGCCATATCTTGGAACATGTTCTTCAACTCACTGATGATTGTGAAAGCATCTGAGTTGATGAACGTTTTCTGCAGATCCGCACTCATGGTGGCGAGCATTAGACATTTCACATCCTTGTTGGCATCAATCCAACGATTGAGGGCAGCCTGAGTGACCCCGTCGCCAGGAGCTTCGGGCATCGCCTCATCTAGGACATACTCCTTTTCTTCCTGCATAAGAACTATTTGCAAGTTCCTTTGCCAGTCAAGGAAGTTTTTCCCGTTCAACTTCTCCTTTTCGAGAATTGATCGAATGTTGAATGAATTGTTGTTTGCCATATTAAAAACTACAATTGAAAAGAATAAACAAATAAATAACCATTCACAGTTTCTCTTAATAAACTTAAATTCTAGCATACATGCATAATTCAATGTTTATTAAGCATTTTATTCAAGTTATGTGTTCCGGCAGGTGTGAATAAAATGATTCCAAGATCCTAAAATCATTGAAGAACTAAGCACAGTTTGTCGACTTAATCCTAGAACATTTTAGGTAAGCAAAAGCCTTTTGCTAATAGTCTAGAAACTATTCTTGGTTGATAGGTACGTCTAAGAACTTATTAGGTAAACCTATCGAATTTGCCACGACATAAAAGGACTCCTTACTTATATCGTTGAGTTTCACCAAAACTAACATGTACTCACAATTATTTGTGTACCTTGCCCCTTTAGGACCAATAAGTAACACCTCGCTGAGCGAAAACTATTACTAGATTGATGTAAAGGATATCCAAGCAAGTGTATATTTTGGCATGGCACCTTTTAACTCAATTTTTAAGTTTGGAACTTAAGGCTCTTACTATGTTGGTTAGATTTTAAGTGAACTAAAATCCTTAATCATGCAACATAATCAAGCTTTTGATCTCATGCATTTTAAGACATATTTAAAGCAATAAATAACTTAAAACATGCATAAGATATTTGTGATCTAGTATGGCCCGACTTCATCTTGAAGCTTTGACTTCAAAGTCCGTCTTGAAAATCTCCGTGGGAGGCACCATTTTCTTCAAATAGGATAAGCTATAACTAATTACAACTATTTGATGGTACGCAGACCATATTTGAATTGAAAAATAACTTTGGTGCTTTAGACCAATTACATTCAAATTAATGGTACGCAGACCATATTTTCTATCCTATTTGGGCCATACTAGTCACTTCATAACCTGCAAAACAGTACATATACAATATATACCATTCACCCATTCATTATCATGAATGGCCCACATAGCTGGTTAGTAAAACACATTATGCATCACGTAAACATTTGCAGCAATTAATCAAGGGCACCAATAATCTACCAATTATTCAGTCCTTATTAATTCTAATCGAGTTGTTTTAACCTTAAGGATTTGTAGACCTAATCAAGAGTTTATGACTAAAAAGCGCTCCCACTCAAACCAATAAATTCATATGCTTTACTAATTTTAAACATAAAATTGTATTTCTAGTCTAACCGGAAACATACAAATTTAATTAAAATTTAAAGCTCATATAAATTTATAATTGAATCCAAAAATTTAATTTAATTTCAGTCGCATTTAAATTAATTCATGATTTTAATTTTAGTAAAATAATTAGAATAAATTCCATTTATTATAATTATAATATTCAAAATTAAAATCCAAGAAATTAATTCAAATTATTAATTTTAAAATTAATTAAAATTACGTGAACTGAAATTTTCAAATTAAACATTCAAAACGATCTAATCGTAACGCAAACACCCTACGCGTTGCACGCCCATTGGCCGCACGCACACAGCCATTGCTGGCCATGTGCGCGCAGCCCATGCGCTCGTCGCATAGCTGCTGCTGTCCTATCGCAAGCCTCCGCACAGCGCCCCATCGCACGCGAGCTATCGCTCGTAGTGCGCGCGCGCGAGATCGCTCGCTGGGCGCGCTGGCTCGCTCGCTGTGCGCGCGAGCCATCGCTCGCTGGGGCGCGACATCGCTCGCTGGGCGAGCGACATCGCGCGCTGCGCGCGCGAGCCATCGCTCGCTGGGGCGCGACATCGCTCGCTGGGCGAGCGACATCGCGCGCTGCGCGCGCGAGCCATCGCTCGCTGGGGCGCGACATCGCTCGCTGGGCGAGCGACATCGCGCGCTGCGCGCGCGAGCAGTGCTGGGCGCAGCGCTCGTGGCACGCGAGCTTGCGCTCGCTGCGCGCGAGGCAGCGCGCGTTGTGGCGCAGCTCGCTTGCTGCCCACACGCGACTGCCTTGGCTCGCCCTTCGCCCATGCCCATTCGTTCATTGCTCGTGGCACACGACACAAGGCAGGGCTGCTGCCTTGTGCTCGTGCACTACGCCCTTGCTCATTGCATTCGTGCCGCACGGGCGACGAGCTCCCTTGCTCGTCGTCGCATGCCCGCATTATACAACACCCCTTAAGGGTAACACGAAGCGTCCATTGCTTCGTGCGTGCAAGTTATTTGAACGAATCGCATAAAAATTTAAAATTTATATTTAAAATTAATGACAAATTAATAAATATTATTAATTTCATAATTTTAGGGCGAAAAAATCGAAAATTTATTATCCAATTGATTTCCGATTTATATGGATTCAAGTCTAGGTCATAAAAATTTAAAATTTATCGTAAATTTACAATTTTTATGGTGGTTTTTAATCATAGGTTTCTAATTAAATTACAATTAATTATGAAAATCAAATTAATTCTAAATTATTCTAATTTTCAACAAATTAATCATAATTACAAATTAGATTGCATAATTAACAAGACTAGGCATTCAAACTTGTTAAACATATGCAGTAGGTCAATCAAAAATTCAAGATTTATCAACAGGAATCGCAAATATTTAATTTAACATCTTAAATTTACGAAATTTTGCATTCGAAAAACTAAGACCTTCGAAAAGTCATAGTTAGGCTTCGAATTTGAGAATTCTGGGTTCGGCAGAAAAACACTATTTTTGTCAAAATTTTAGAATGCCTTTTACATGCGGAATTGACACAAAAATCACTCAATTCGGATGAGTAATGAAGAAACTGCCGAAAAACTGCGTACATATAATTAAATAAACGCAATTTGCAATTAATTAACAATTACGAAAATTAATCACCCCTTTTAATTCTTGCAAATTTGTAATATTTAACCATGTTCATGCAATTTAGATTATGAATATAATAAGGGGCTCGTGATACCACTGTTAGGTTATGATACATATGACACTACATAGATCATGCGGAAACAACCATTAACCCAGGACAACATATTATTTACACATAATCATATAGCATAATTTAGATGCATACTCTTTGTTGCGTGCCCTCCCTAGCTGCGCCCGAACCGAACAAGAACAAGTCTTTTAGGACTCCAAGTGTCGTCCCTCCGTAGATAGTCCACAGCACGTCCGGATCCGCCTTAAGATTGACCAACTAGAATCGCCCTTAAGGTACTAGAAAATTTCGGCACTTTATGAGCAAGATGTGTGTTTTAATTTTCTCTCAAAAACTCACTTTTGAATACTTTGAAACTTGTGTATAAATTATGACCCCTAGGTCTTTATTTATAGAGTTATGGAAAAGGAATCGTAATCCTAGTAGGATGCGAATTAATTTGGAATTAGAATCCTACATGAATTCTATTTAATTAATTTATCCAATTAGGAATAGAAATTTAATCATACACTGACTCTTGTAGATTCAGGAATCACGCATGAGCACAAACTCACACACACACGGCAGCCACAAGGGCTGCCCATGCGCGTGCGAGCAGCAGCCCGCGTAGCACGGCCCACGCAGCCGTGGCCCTTGGCGCGCGCTGGGCCTGCCTTGCGGTAGGCCTGGGCGCTGCCTTGGCTGGGCTTGTGGCGCGCATGCTTGCTGGGCGATTGGCCCCGGCTTCGTGCTGGGCCTTCGTCCGGCAAGCCTCGTCCGATGCTAATTCGTACGATACGCTTCCGATTAAATTTCCATTTCCGGAATCTATTTCCGATACGAACAATATTTAATATTTCCGATTCCGGAATTAATTTCCGTTTCGAACAAATATTTAATATTTCCGTTTCCGGAATTATTTTCCGATTCCGGCAATATTTCCGATTCTGACAATATTTCCGTTTCCGGTAATATTTCCGATTCTGGTAATATTTCCATTTCCAATAATATTTTCCGATCCGTACCATGTTTCCGTTTCCGGCAACATCTACGACTTGGATAATATTCATATTTCCGATACGATCCATATTTCCGTTTCCGGCAATATCATCGTTTCCGGAGTATTCATTTCTTGCCTGTGACGATCTTAGCTCCCACTGAAACCAAGATCCGTCGGTTCCGAATATTCATAGATGGAGTATTTAATGCCATTAAATACTTGATCCGTTTACGTACTATTTGTGTGACCCTACGGGTTCAGTCAAGAGTAAGCTGTGGATTAATATCATTAATTCCACTTGAACTGAAGCGGCCTCTAGCTAGGCATTCAGCTCACTTGATGTCACTGAATTATTAACTTGTTAATTAATACTGAACCGCATTTATTAGACTTAACATAGAATGCATACTTGGACCAAGGGCATTATTTCCTTCACGGATGCACTGGCAAAACTGGCCTCAATGATCAACATTCCAAGCGGCATGACCGAAATGCCACTTACAATTGATACACGTCAAGAAGCAGCATATGTCCATGCTATTGACAACGTCGAGCAAGATGGGGATGAACCTTGGTTTATAGACATTCAAAGGTATCTACAAAATTCAGAGTATCCCCCGCACTTTTCAAGCAAAAATCAAAGGGCTCTACGGCTACAATCAGCCAATTTCGTCATAGAAGGCGGCATTCAATACAAAAAGTCCCTTGGCGGTCCTAACCTCCGATGTGTTGACAAGCACGAAGCTCAAAGAGTCATGGAAAAAATACATGCTGGAGTCTGTGGCACCCACATGAATGGGAAAATGCTAGCCCTCAAGATCATCAGGGCTCGATATTACTGGACTACCCTCGAACGAGACTGCTACTTCTTTGTCAAGAAATGTCCTACATGTCAAAAGTGTGCGAATCTGAAGCACATTCCACCATCATTGCTATACTCTCAGTCATCACCGTGGCCATTCTCAGCCTGGGGTATCGACGTCATCGGCAAAGTCACTCCAACAGGCAACGGGGTTCATGAGTTCATACTGGTCGCCATCGACTATTTCACCAAATGGGTCGAGGCCAGATCGTTCAAAGTGTTAGGTTCCAAGCAAGTGGCCCAGTTCATACAAGAAAACATTATATGCAGATACGGTGTTCCTCACGAGTTCATAAGTGACCAAGGAACCCACTTTCAAGTAGAGTGTGAAGACCTATTCACTGAGTACAAGATTCAACATCATCGCTCTTCACCTTATCGCCCACAAACCAATGGGGCAGTCGAAGCAGCCAACAAGAATGTCAAAGCCATCATCATGAAAATGACTACCAATTACAAGAACTGGCCCCAGAAGTTGCATTTCGCATTGTGGGGATATTGAATTTCAATTCGCACTTCAATTGGTGCAACTCCGTTCTCATTGGTCTATGGAATGGAAGCAGTACAACCTATCGAGCTAGAGATACCTTCTCTAAGGATAGTCCTCGAAAGCAAAATCCCAGAAGCTGCATGGGTACAATTAAGCAAGATATGACGAGCTAGTCATGCTCGATGAGCGTCGGCTTCAAGCCGCTCACCATGTACAAGTCTATCAGCGCCGAGTGGCCAGAAACTTCAACAAAAGGGTCAGAACCCGAAACATCAAGGAAGGCGAGCTTGTCCTGAAAGCCCTGCGCAAAAGCACCATGGACCCAAGGGGAAAATTCAAACCCAACTGGGCAAGCCCATACATTGTCAAGAAGATCCTCTCCGGGGGGAGCCGTCGAACTAACAGACATCGATGGTACAGAATTCAGATCTCTGACCAACCTCGATTAACTCAAGAAGTTCTATGTCTAAGTTCCATGTTCAAATTCAAGAATCCAATTCAAAGTCCTGTAAGGTAGTCAGAACTACGTCCGGCCTGATTCCCTAACGGGACACGTAGGCAACCCCAATTCGAGGCCTGACCACTTTAATACAATAAAAATTTCAAAATTTCCTCAATTAAGGGCATCCTAAAAATCAAATCAAATTTCAAAACTCAATTGTTGTTGTCTTTATTCCAAATGTGCCAATTCAAAGAAAAGTATGTTCAAGCGGAATTTAATACAATAACACTTTATTTGGCTCTAAGGCCTTAAAAGCTAATTCAAATACAAAGTTAGGATCAAGTGAAGCAAAGTTCAAAAGCCTTTTCACTTCCTAAACACATCTTCTAAACACAATTCCTTCCAATACAATTTCAAACACATTTAGCCTACAAAGATCTAGGGTCGGGCGACTATGCTCTCGAGTCTTGGTACCTTGAGTTGTTAGGTTATGATACATATGAAAAACATAAATCATGCGGAAAAACCTTAATGCCAGGAAACATATTATTTACACATAATCAGTTAGCATAATTCAGATGCATACACTTTGTAGCGTGCCCTCCCTAGCTGCGCCCGAACCGAATAAGAACAATTCTTTAGGACTCCAAGTGTAGTCCCTCCATAGATAGTCCACAGCACGTCCGTATCCGCCTTAAGATTGACCAACTAGAATCGCCCTTAAGGTACTATAATTTTCGGCTAATTTGGGCAAGTAATGTGACTGATTTTTCTGGTTAAAAATCACAGCTTTTATTGTGTGAATACTTGTTAAAAAACTCGTGTGTAAATTTATGACCCTAGGCATATATTTATAGAACCATGGAAAAGGATTTCGAATCCTGTTAGAATACTAATTAATTAATTTTAATCCTTTCAGAACTCTAAATAATTAATTTTATCTTTTAGGATTAGGATTTAATCATAGAACGAATTCCGATAGCTTTAGGATTCGTATAGCACGCACACGAGCACCGCACGAGCACCGCACGCCTGTGCGCATGCCTCGCGGCCCACCCTGAGCGCACGACGCCTTGGCCCAATGCTCGCAGCCCATTGGATGAGCGCGCGCGCCATGCCTGCTGGGCCTGGCCTTGCGCCGGGCCTTGCGAGGCTTTGGCGTGTGCTGAAGCGTGTGGCTTGCTGGGCGACGGCCTGGCTTCGTGCTGGGCCTTCGTCTTAGCAAGCCTCGTCCGATGCTTATTCGTACCATACGCTTCTGATTAAATTCCCGATTCCGAGATTGATTTCCGATACGAACAATATTTAACATTTCCGATTCCGGAATAAATTTCCGGTTCGAACAAATATTTAATATTTTCGTTTCCTGAATTATTTTCCGATTACGATAATATTTCCGATTCTGACAATAATATTTCCGATTCCGGCAATATTTCCATTTCCGATAATATTTTCTGATACGTACCATGTTTCCGTTTCCGGCAATATCTACAACTTGGATAATATTTATATTTCGGATACGATCCATATTTCCTTTTTCGGCAATATCATTGTTTCCGGAGTATTCATTTACTTGCCTTTGACGATCTTAGCTCCCACTGAAACCAAGATCCGTCGATTCCGAATATCCATAGATGGAGTATTTAATGCCATTAAATACTTGATCCGTTTACGTACTATTTGTGTGACCCTACGGGTTCAGTCAAGAGTAAGCTGTGGATTAATATCATTAATTCCACTTGAACTGAAGCGGCCTCTACCTAGGCATTCAGCTCACTTGATCTCACTAAATTATTAACTTGTTAATTAATACTGAACCGCATTTATTAGACTTAAAATTAAATGCATACTTGGACCAAGGGCATTATTTCCTTCAGTCTCCAACTTGTCCTTAGGGACAAGTGTGCATTTCCTAATTCCTTTGTCGCTCGATGCTTGCTCTTGAACATAAGGTAAGAGTTGTCATCCTTATTATGTCCAGAGGTGTTTCTCGGTTTCAGAGTTCAACTGATCAAATAAACAGATAATCATAGCCTATGATTCATCTAAGCACGACCATGCATTTTACAGTTTCTAGCTCTCCGAGCGGTCTTGTACAACTTCCAGCATCTCATCCCGATTTATGGGAGGATAATCTAAATCTTGCGGTCTTGAGATTGGACTTCGTTTGATAGGTGATTACCTGAGCGATGCCTTTATAGCCTCCTTTTACGGTGCGACGGTTGACAACGTCAAAGTAAGCAGTTCTCAAACAAGTAATCTCAAATCACTCAGGTATTGAGGATTAGTGTTTAATAATTTTAATGAAATTTACTTATGACAGATTTTCATCTCTTACAGTAAAGTTTCATAGGTCTGTCCGATACTAGTCTTCCCAAAGTAAGTATTTATGCAAATGATTGCGACATTGCCATGTCCACATAGTTCAAGAAACAGAACTACTAGTCATCTTGCATTCTAGCCGTCTAACATTTTCTATGCATCCATCTTTATAGAAAACTCCGACCAGGGACCATTTTCAACTTTTGACATTCAAGTTCACTTGATAGACATTTCTTAGTCACAGGACTGGTCCTGACAGTCTATCTTGAATATTTCGTCAAATTGAAGGGACTCATCATTTAATAAACCATAAATTAAATGGAAAAATGAATTCTATTCATATATGTGAATGATTAACCAATAATGTTTTACAAAGTATTAAACTCTAAAACTTTAAAACATTAAACAAGGACATCAAAGCCATTCTCCAATATGCTTGATTCCCATAGCTGCAGTGTGCGAGTTGTGCTTCGCCTGCGGCAGAGGTTTAGTCAATGGATCTGAGATGTTATCATCAGTTCCAATCTTTCTTATCTCGACTTCTTTTCTTTCAACGAACTCTCGTAGAAGTTGAAATCTACGAAGTACATGCTTGACTCTTTGGTGGTGTCTAGGCTCCTTTGCCTGTGCAATAGCTCCGTTATTATCATAATATAGGACTATTGGTCCTTTAATGGAGGGGACTACACCAAGTTCACCTATGAACTTCCTTAGCCATATAGATTCCTTTGCTCCTTCATGTGCAGCAATGTACTCCGCTTCAGTGGTGCTTTGGTTAACACTTTTCCAGCTTACTGCACCTCCGTTGAGGCAGAAGTCAAACCCAGACTGTGATCTGAAATCATCTTTGTCGGTTTGGAAACTTGCGTCCGTATAGCCTTTAACAATTAATTCATCATCTCCACCATAGACTAGGAAGTCATCTTTGTGCCTTCTCAGGTACTTCAGAATATTCTTGGCAGCAGTCCAATGTGCCTCTCCTGGGTCTGACAGGTATCTGCTCGTAGCACTGAGTGCATACGCAACATCCGGGCGTGTACATATCATAGCATACATTATTGAACCAATCGATGATGCATATGGAATCCCACTCATTCGTCTACGCCCATCAAGTGTTTTTGGGCACTGAGTCTTGCTTAGAGTCATTCCATGAGACATGGGTAGGTAGCCTCGCTTGGAGTCTGCCATCTTGAACCTTTCAAACACCTTATTGATATAAGTGCTTTGACTAAGTCCAATCATCTTCTTAGATCTATCTCTGTAAATCTTGATGCCCAGTATGTACTGTGCTTCTCCTAGATCCTTCATCGAAAAACATTTCCCAAGCCAAATCTTGACAGAGTTCAACATAGGAATGTCATTTCCGATAAGTAATATGTCATCGACATATAATACTAGAAAAGCAATTTTTCTCCCACTGACCTTCTTGTATACACAAGATTCGTCTGTTTCTTGATGAAACCAAAGTCACTGACTGCTTCATCAAAACGTATATTCCAGCTCCTGGATGCCTGCTTCAATCCGTAGATTGATTTCTTAAGCTTGCATACCTTTTTAGCATTCTTTGGATCCTCAAAACCCTCAGGCCGTGTCATAAACACAGTTTATGTTAAAACGTCGTTTAAGAGAGCGGTTTTGACATCCATCTGCCATATTTCGTAATCGTAAGATGCAGCGATTGCTAACATTATCCGAACAGACTTTAGCATTGCAACTGGTGAAAAGGTTTCATCATAATCCACACCGTAGACTTGCCTGTAACCTTTTGCAACCAATCTAGCTTTGAAAACATCAAGTTTTCCATCCTTGTCTTTTTTCAGTTTGAAAACCCATTTGCTTCCTATGGCTTGGTAGCCATCTGGCACATCGACCAAATCTCACACTTGGTTTTCTGACATGGAGTCTAATTCAGATTGCATGGCTTCTTGCCATTGCTTGGAGATAGGGCTCGTCATAGTTTGTTTGTAAGTCGCAGGTTCATCACTTTCAAGTAATAGAGCGTCATAGCTCTCGTTCGTCAAAATACCTAAGTACCTTTCCGGTTGAGATCTATATCTCTGCGATCTACGCGGGGTTACATTTCTAGATTGTCCATGATTCTCACCAGATACTTCTAAAGATCTCGGAGTTTTATCCTGAATGTCATCTTGAGCATTCTCTAGAGTTTGTTGTTCGACTCGAATTTCTTCGAGGTCTACTTTTCTCCACTTGTCATTTTGGAAATGTGATCCTTTTCCAAAAAGATACCATCTCGAGCAATAAACACCTTGTTCTCAGATGTATTGTAGAAGTAATACCCCTTTGTTTTCTTTGGATAGCCCACAAGGATACATTTGTCAGATTTTGGATGAAGTTTGTCTGAAATTAATCTTTTGACGTATACTTCACATCCCCAAATCTTAAGAAAAGACACTGTTGGAGGTTTTCCAACCCATAACTCATATGATGTCTTTTGAACGGCTTTAGACGGAGCTCTATTTATAGTGAATGCAGCTGTATTTAGTGCATGTCCCCAAAATTCTATTGGAAGTTCGGCCTGACCCATCATTGATCTAAACATGTCTAGCAAGGTTCTGTTCCTCCGTTCCGATACACCGTTCCATTGTGGTGTTCCAGGAGGAGTCAATTCTGATAGAATTCCACATTCTTTCAGATGGTCATCAAATTCATAGCTCAGATATTCACCGCCTCTATCAGACCGCAGTGCCTTAATCTTCTTGCCTAATTGATTCTCTACTTCACTCTGAAATTCCTTGAATTTGTCAAAGGATTCAGACTTATGCTTCATTAGGCAGACATAACCATATCTACTGAAGTCATCAGTGAAAGTGATAAAGTAGCTGAAACCACCTCTAACATTTGTACTCATTGGTCCACATACATCTGTATGGATTAAACCCAATAGTTCAGTTGCTCTTTCTCCAACTTCAGAGAAAGGTTGCTTTGTCATTTTTCCAAGTAAACATGATTCTCACTTACCATAATCCTCTAAGTCAAATGGTTCTAGAATTCCTTCCTTTTGAAGTCTTTCTATGCGTTTCAAGTTAATATGGCCTAATCGGCAATGCCACAGATAGGTGAGATCTGAATCATCCTTTTTGGCCTTTTTGGTATTTATGTTATAAATTTGTTTGTCGTGATCTAATAAATAAAGTCCATTGACTAATCTAGCAGATCCATAAAACATCTCTTTAAAATAAAACGAACAACTATTGTCTTTTATTAAAAAGGAAAATCCCTTAGCATCTAAGCAAGAAACAGAAATGATGTTTTTAGTTAGACTTGGAACATGAAAACACTCTTCCAGTTCCAAAACTAGCCCAGAGGGCAACGACAAATAATAAGTTCCTACAGCTAATGCAGCAATCCGTGCCCCATTTCCTACTCGTAGGTCGACTTCACCCTTGCTTAACCTTCTACTTCTTCTTAGTCCCTGTGGATTGGAACATAAGTGTGAGCCACAACCTGTATCTAATACCCAAGAAGTTGAATTAGCAAGTATACAGTCTATAATGAAAATACCTAAAGATGGAACGACTGTTCCGTTTTTCTGATCTTCCTTTAGCTTCAAGCAATCTCTTTTCCAGTGCCCCTTCTTCTTACAGTAGAAGCACTCGGACTCAGAAGTGGGTTGACTGACCTTCCTCTTTTCAGACTTGGCGTCAATTTGCTTCGTCGGGCTGGACTTCTTGCCACCTTTCTTAGCATTCCTCTTCTTTCCAGATTTCTTGAACTTGCCCCCACGCACCATAAGCACATCTTGCTTATCACTTTTGAGCGTCTTTTCAGCGGTCTTCAGCATACCGTGAAGCTCAGTGAGCGTTTTGTCCAGACTATTCATACTGTAGTTCAGTTTGAACTGATCATACCCGTTATGAAGAGAATGGAGGATGGTGTCTACAGCCATTTCCTGAGAGAATTGCTGATCCAGCCGACTCATATTCTCAATGAGTCCAATCATTTTGAGAACATGTGGACTTACGGGCTCGCCTTTCTTCAGCTTGGTCTCAAGAATTTGCCTATGAGTCTCGAATCTTTCGACCGGAGCCAGATCTTGGAACATGTTCTTTAACTCACTTATGATCGTGAAAGCATCTGAGTTGATGAACGTTTTCTCTGGATCTGCACTCATGGTTGCAAGCATTATACATTTCACATCCTTGTTGGCATCAATCCAACGATTGAGGGATGCCTGAGTGACCCCGTCGCCCGCGGTTTCGGGCATCGCCTCTTCCAGGACATACTCCTTTTCTTCCGGCATAAGAACTATTTGCAAGTTCCTTTGCCAGTCAAGGAAGTTTTTCCCGTTCAACTTCTCCTTTTCGAGAATTGATCGAATGTTGAATGAATTGTTGTTTGCCATAGTTAAAACTACAATTTAAATAGAATAAACAAATAAATAATCATTCACAGTTTCTCTTAATAAACTCAAATTCTAGCATACATGCATAATTTAATGTTCATTAAGCATTTTATTCAAGTTATGTGTTCCGGCAGGTGTGAATAAAATGATTCCAAGACCCTAAAAACAATTGAAGAATTAAGCACATACTGTATTTTGACTCAATTTTAAAATCTTTTAGGTAAGCAAAAGCCTTTTGCTAATAGTCTAGAAACTACTCTTGGTTGATAGGTACGTCTAAGAACTTATTAGGTAAACCTATCGATTTTGCCACGACATAAAAGGACTCCTTACTTATATCGTTGAATTTCACCAAAACTAACATGTACTCACAATTGTTTGTGTACCTTACCCCTTTAGAATCAATAAGTAACACCTCGCTATGACGGAAAACTAATACTAAGATTGATGTTAAGGTTATCCAAGTAAGTGTTATTTTGGCATGGCACCTTTTAACTCAATTTTTAAGTTTGGAACTTAAGGCTCTTACTATGTTGGTTAGATTTTAAGTGAACTAAAATCCTTAATCATGCAACATAATCAAGCCACAATCTCATGCATATTTAAGACATATTTAAAAGCAATAAATAACTTAAAGCATGCATGAGATAAATGTGATCTAGTATGGCCCGACTTCATCTTGAAGCTTCAACTTCAAAGTCCGTCTTGAAAATGGATTGGAAACTCCGTCTTGAATTTCACCGTGGGAGGCGCCATTTTCTTCAAATAGGATCAGCTATAATTAAACTAATTACAACTATTTGATGGTACGCAGACCATATTTGAATTGAAAAAATAAACTTTTGTGCATTAGACCAATTACATTCAAATTAATGGTACGCAGACCATATTTTCTATCCTATTTGGGCCATACTAGTCACTTCATAACCTGCAAAACAGTACATATACAATATATACCATTCACCCATTCATTATCATGAATGGCCCACATAGCTGGTTAGTAAAACACGTTATGCATCACATAAATATTTGCAGCAATTAATCAAGGGCACCAATAATCTACCAATTATTCAGTCCTTATTAATTCTAATCAAGTTGTTTAACCTTAAAGAATTTGTAGACCTAATCAAGAGTTTATGACTAAAGGCTCCCACTTAAACCAATAACTTTATATGCTTTACTAATTTTAAACATAAAAATGTATTTCTAGTCTAACCGGAAACATACAAATTTAATTAAAATTTAAAGCTCATATAAAATTATAATCGAATCCAATTAATTTATTTTCAGTTGAATTAAACGAATTTAAATTAATTCAAGGTTTAATTTTAGTAAAATAATTAGTATAAGTTAAAATTTTATAATAATTATAATATTCAAAATTAAAATCCGAGAAAACAATTTAAATTATTAATTTTAAAGTTAATTAAAATTATTTTCAAACTGAAAATTTCAAATGAAAATTAAAACGAACCAATCGGGTCAAGACAAGGCCATGGGCTTGCGCCCATGCCCCGTCAAGTCCAACAACCAACAAACCCCTTGTCACTCGATTGATCATACCGCAAATCCCAAGCAACAACGCACCAATGCGTCAGGCCCAGCGAGCCACGCTTGCGCGCAGCCCACTCGCCCATCGCCTTGGCGCGCTGCTGGGCAACGCTTGCTGGACATGTCAGCCAACGCTGCCCGCGTGCACGTTGTGCTGCGTTTGTCGCTGCCTTGGATGCGTCCTTGGCGTGCTTGCTGGGCGAGGCAACGCACGTTGTGGCGAAGCATCCATCGCTGCCCACGCGTGCTTGCCTTGCTCGCTACACTGCTCGCCCATCGCCCATTGCCCCACACCCGTAGCACACAGCCCCTAGGCACCCATTGCCTTGTGCATGCCACGCTCGTTGCTCGCTGCATTCGTACCGCACGGGCGACGAGCTCCCTTGCTCGTCGTCACGGGCCCGCACTATACAACTGAAGGAAATAATGCCCTTGGTCCAAGTATGCATTCTATGTTACGTCTAATAAGTGCGGTTCAGTATTAATTAACAAGTTAATAATTCAGTGAGATTAAGTGAGCTGAATGCGTAGCTAGAGGCCGCTTCAGTTCAAGTGGAATTAATGATATTAATCCACAGCTTACTCTTGACTGAACCCGTAGGGTCACACAAATAGTACGTAAACGGATCAAGTATTTAATGGCAATAAATACTCCATCTATGGATATTCGGAATCGACGGATCTTGGTTTCTGTGGGAGCTGAGATCGTCACAGGCAAGAAATGAATGCTCCGGAAACGATGATATTGCCGGAAACGGAAATATGGATCGTATCGGAAATATAAATATTATCCAAGTCGTAGATGTTGCCGGAAACGGAAACATGGTACATATCGGAAAATATTATCGGAGATGGAAATATTGCCGGAATCGGAAATATTGCCGGAAACGGAAATATTGTCAGAATCGGAAATATTATCGGAATCGGAAAATAATTCCGGAAACGGAAATATTAAGTATTTGTTCGAAACGGAAATTAATTCCGGAATCGGAAATATTAAATATTTTTCGTATTCGGAAATGAATTCCGGAATCGGGAAATTAATCGGAAGCGTATCGTACGAATAAGCATCGGACGAGGCCTGCCAGACGAAGGCCCAGCACGAAGCCGGGCCATCGCCCAGCAAGCCAGCGCGCTACAACGCACCAGCCAAGGCTGCGCCAGGCCCACCGCAAGGCAGGCCCAGCGCGCGCCAACGCTGCGGTAGCGTGTGGGCCTCGTGGCAATGGGCTGCGAGCTCGCGGGCTGCGCACGCGCGCATGGCGCCCCTCGTGGGCTGCTGTGCGTGCGTGTGTGTGTTTGTGTGCTATACGAATCCTAAAGCTATCAGGTTTCGACATATGATTAAATTCCTAAACCTAAAAGGATGAATTAATTAAATAAGAATTCTATTAGGATTCTAGTTTAATTAATTCGTATCCTAATAGGATTACAATTCCCTTTCCATACCTCTATAAATAAAGGCCTAGGGTCATTATTTTGGATAGAGTATTCAAGTATTCAAAGTGATTTTTGAGAGCAAAAATTCAGTCATACAATTGCCTACATTAGCCGAAAATTCTAAGTACCTTAAGGGCGATCCTAGTTGGTCAAGCTTAAGGCGGATCCGGACGTGCTGTGGACTATCTACGGAGGGACGACACTTGGAGTCCTAAAGACTTGTTCTTGTTCGGTTCGGGCGCAGCTAGGGAAGGCACGCAACAAAGTGTATGCATCTAAACTATGCTAAATGATTATGTGTAAATAATATGCTTTCCTGGCTTTATGTTTTTTCCGCATGATTATGAATTGTCATATGTATCATAACCTAATAGTGGTATCACGAGCCTCTTATTATTTTCATAATCTAAATTGCATGAACATGGTTAAATATAACAAATTTTCAAGAATTAAAAGGGGTGATTAATTTTCGTAATTGTTAATTAATTGCAAATTGCGTTTATTTAATTATACGTACGCAGTTTTTCGACAGTTTCTTCGTTACTCATCCAAATCGAGTGATTTTTGTGTCTATTCCGCATGTAAAAGGCATTCTAAAATTTTGACAAAAATAATATTATTTTTTGGCCGAACCCAGAATTCTCAAATTCGAAGCCTAACTATGACTTTCCGGAGGTTTTAGTTTTTCGAATGCAAAATTTCGTAAATTTAAGATGTTAAATTAAATATTTGCGATTCTTGTTGATAAATCTTGAATTTTTAATTGACCTACTGTATATGTTTAACAAGTTTGAATGCCTAGCCTTGTTAATTATGCAAATCTAATTTGTAATTATGATTAATTTGTTGAAAATTGGAATAATTTAGAATTAATTTGATTTTCATAATTAGTTATAATTTAATTAGATACCTATGATTAAAAACCACCATAAAAATTGTAAATTTATGTTAAATTTTAAATTTTTATGACCTAGACTTGAATCCATGTTAATCGGAAATCAATTAAATAATAAATTTTCGATTTTTCGCCCTAAAATTATGAAATTAATATTATTTATTAATTTGTCATTAATTTTGAATATAAATTTTAAATTTTTATGCGATTCGCTCATATAACTTGCACGCACAAAGCAATGGACGCTACGTGTTACCCTTAAGGGGTGTTTTATAGTGCGGGCATGTGACGACGAGCAAGGGAGCACGAGCAGTCGCGTGTGGGCAGCAAGCGAGCTGCGCCACAGCGCGCACTGCCTCGCGCAAGCACGCGGAGCCTCGCGCGCAGCGAGCGCTAGTGTGCGTGCGACGAGCGCTGCGCCCAGCGATGGCGTGCAGCGTGCTTGTTGCGACATGCGACGAGCGCTACGCCCAGCGATGGCGTGCAGCGTGCTTGTTGCGACGTGCGACGAGCGCTGCGCCCAGCCATGGCGAGCAGCTTGCTTGTTGCGACGTGCGATGAGCGCTGCGCCCAGCGATGGGCTGCGGCAGCATGCTTGTTGCGTCGAGCGCTGGCTCGCGCAGCGAGCACCAGCTCGCGTGATGCCTTGCGATGGTGAGCAGCAGCGATGCGACGCAGCGCATGGGCTGCGCGCACATGGCCAGCGATGGCTGTGTGCGTGTGGCCCATGGGCGTGCGTTGCGTTTGATTGTTGCGTTGCGATTAGATCGTTTTAAAATTTTAATTTGAAATTTTCAGTTTACGTAATTTTAATTAATTTTAAAATTAATAATTTAAATTATTTTCTTGGATTTTAATTTTGAATATTGTAATTATAATAAATTTTATTTATTCTAATTATTTTACTAAAATTAAAATCATGAATTAATTTAAATACGACTGAAATTAAATTAAACTTTTTGGATTCAATTATAAATTTGTATGAGCTTTAAATTTTAATTAAATTTGTATGTTTCCGGTTAGACTAGAAATACATTTTTATTTTTAAAATTAGTAAATCATATGAATTTATTGATTTAAGTGGGAGCCCTTTTTAGTCATAAACTATTGATTAGGTCTACAAATCCTTAAGGTTAAAACAACTTGATTAGAATTAATAAGGACTGAATAATTTGTAGATTATTGGTGCCCTTGATTAATTGCTGCAAATGTTTATGTGATGCATAATGTGTTTTACTAACCAGCTATGTGGGCCATTCATGATAATGAATGGGTGAATGGTATATATTGTACATGTACTGTTTTGCAGGTTATGAAGTGACTTGTATGGCCCAAATAGGATAGAAAATATGGTCTGCGTACCATTAATTTGAATGTAATTGGTCTAAAGTACCAAAGTTGTTTTTCAATTCAAATATGGTCTGCGTACCATCAAATAGTTGTAATTAGTTTTTAATTATAGCTTATCCTATTTGAAGAAAATGGTGCCTCCCACGGAGATTTTCAAGACGGACTTTGAAGTTAAAACTTCAAGATGAAGTCGGGCCATACTAGATCACATTTATCTTATGCATGTTTTAAGTTATTTATTGCTTTTAAATATGTCTTAAAATGCATGAGATCAAAAGCTTGATTATGTTGCATGATTAAGGATTTTAGTTCACTTAAAATCTAACCAACATAGTGAGAGCCTTAAATTCCAAACTTAAAAATTGAGTTAAAAGGTGCCATGCCAAAATATACACTTGCTTGGATATCCTTTACATCAATCTAGTAATAGTTTTCGCTCAGCGAGGTGTTACTTATTGGTCCTAAAGGGGCAAGGTACACAAATAATTGTGAGTACATGTTAGTTTTGGTGAAACTCAACGATATAAGTAGGGAGTCCTTTTATGTCATGGCAAAATCGATAGGTTTACCTAATAAGTTCTTAGACGTACCTATCAACCAAGAATAGTTTCTAGACTATTAGCAAAAGGCTTTTGCTTACCTAAGATGTTTTAGGATTAAGTCGACAAACTGTGCTTAGTTCTTCAATGATTTTAGGATCTTGGAATCATTTTATTCACACCTGCCGGAACACATAACTTGAATAAAATGCTTAATGAACATTGAATTATGCATGTATGCTAGAATTTAAGTTTATTAAGAGAAACTGTGAATGGTTATTTATTTGTTTATTCTTTTCAATTGTAGTTTTAAATATGGCAAACAACAATTCATTCAACATTCGATCAATTCTCGAAAAGGAGAAGTTGAACGGGAAAAACTTCCTTGACTGGCAAAGGAACTTGCAAATAGTTCTTATGCAGGAAGAATAGGAGTATGTCCTAGAAGAGGCGATGCCCGAAGCCGCAGGCGACGGGGTCACTCAGGCAGCCCTCAATCGTTGGATTGATGCCAACAAGGAGGTGAAATGTCTAATGCTCCCCACCATGAGTGCAGATCTGCAGAAAACGTTCATCAACTCAGATGCTTTCACAATCATCAGTGAGTTGAAGAACATGTTCCAAGATCTGGCTCGAGTCGAAAGATTCGAGACTCATAGGCAAATTCTTGAGACCAAGCTTAAGAAAGGCGAGCCCGTAAGTCCACATGTTCTCAAAATGATTGGACTCATTGAGAATATGAGTCGGCCGGATCAACAATTTTCTCAGGAAATGGCTATAGACACCATCCTCCATTCTCTTCATAGCGGGTATGATCAGTTCAAACTGAACTACAGTATGAATAGTCTGGACAAAACGCTCACTGAGCTTCACGGTATGCTGAAGACCGCTGAAAAGACGCTCAAAAGTGATAAGCAGGATGTGCTTATGGTGCGTGGGGGCAAGTTCAAGAAATCTGGAAAAAAGAGGAATGCTAAGAAAGGTGGCAACAAGGCCAGCCCAACTAAGCAAACTGGCGCCAAATCTGTAAAGAGGAAGGTCAGTCAACCCACTTCTGAATTCGAATGCTTCTACTGCAAGAAGAAGGGGCATTGGAAGAGAGATTGCTTGAAGCTAAAGGAAGATCAGAAGAACGGAACAATCGTTCCATCTTCAGGTATTTTCGTTATAGACTGTATACTTGCTAATTCAACTTCTTGGGTATTAGATACAGGTTTTGGCTCACACTTATGTTCCAATCCACAGGGACTAAGAAGAAGTAGAAAGTTAAGCAAGGGTGAAGTCGACCTACGAGTGGGCAATGGAGCACGGATTGCTGCATTAGCTGTAGGAACTTATTATTTGTCGTTGCCCTCCGGGCTAGATTTGGAACTGGAAGAGTGTTTCCATGTTCCAAGTGTTACTAAAAACATCATTTCAGTTTCTTGCTTAGATGCTAAGGGATTTTCCTTTTTAATAAAAGACAATAGTTGTTCGTTTTATTTTAAAGAGATGTTTTATGGATCTGCTAGATTAGTCAATGGACTTTATTTATTAGATCACGACAAACAAGTATATAACATAAATACCAAAAAGGGCAAAAAGGATGATTAAAATCTCACCTATCTGTGGCATTGTCGATTAGGCCATATAAACTTGAAACGCTTAGAAAGACTTCAAAAGGAAGGAATTCTAGAACCATTTGACTTAGAGGATTATGGTAAATGCGAATCATGTTTACTTGGAAAAATGACAAAGCAACCTTTCTCTATAGTTGGAGAAAGAGCAAATGAACTATTGGGTTTAATCCATACAGATGTATGTGGACCAATGAGTACAAATGCTAGAGGTGGTTTCAGCTACTTTATCACTTTCACTGATGACTTCAGTAGATATGGTTATGTCTACCTAATGAAGCATAAGTCTGAATCCTTTGACAAATTCAAGGAATTTCAGAGTGAAGTAGAGAATCAATTAGGCAAGAAGATTAAGGCACTGCGGTCTGACAGAGGCGGTGAATATCTGAGCTATGAATTTGATGACCATCTGAAAGAATGTGGAATTCTATCAGAATTGACTCCTCCTGGAACACCACAATGGAACGGTGTGTCGGAACGGAGGAACATAACCTTGCTAGACATGGTCAGGTCAATGATGGGTCAGGCCAAACTTCCATTAGAATTTTGGGGACATGCACTAAATACAGCTGCACTCACTATAAATAGAGCTCCGTCTAAAGCTGTCGAAAAGACTCCATATGAGTTATGGTTTGGAAAGCCTCCAAATGTGTCTTTTCTTAAGATTTGGGGATGTGAAGTATACGTCAAACGATTAATTTCAGACAAACTTCATCCAAAATCTGACAAATGTATCCTTGTGGGCTATCCAAAGGAAACAAAGGGGTATTACTTCTACAATACATCTGAGAACAAGGTGTTTGTTGCTCGAGATGGTGTCTTTTTGGAGAAAGATCACATTTCCAAAATGACAAGTGGGAGAAAAGTAGACCTCGAAGAAATTCGAGTCGAACAACAAACTCTAGAGAATGCTCAAGATGACATTCAGGATGAAACTCCGAGATCTTTAGAAGAATCTGGTGAGAATCATGGTCAATCTAGAAATGTTACCCCGCGTAGATCGCAAAAATATAGATCTCAACCAGAAAGGTACTTAGGTATTTTGACAAACGAGAGCTATGACGTTCTATTACTTGAAAGTGATGAACCTGCGACTTACAAACAAGCTATGACGAGCCTAGCTCCAAGCAATGGCAAGAAGCCATGCAATCTAAATTAGACTCCATGTCTGAAAACCAAGTATGGGATTTGGTCGATTTGCCAGATGGCTACCAAGCCATTGGAAGCAAATGGGTTTTCAAACTGAAAAAGGACAAAGATGGGAAACTTGAAGTTTTCAAAGCTAGATTGGTTGCAAAAGGTTACAGGCAAGTCCACGGTGTGGATTACGATGAAACCTTTTCACCAGTTGCAATGCTAAAGTCTATTCGGATAATGTTAGCAATCGCTGCATATTACGATTACGAAATATGGCAGATGGATGTCAAAACTGCTTTCTTAAACGGCGTTTTAACAGAAACTGTGTTTATGACACAGCCTGAAGGTTTTGAGGATCCAAAGAATGCTAAAAAGGTATGCAAGCTAAAGAAGTCAATCTACGGATTGAAGCAGGCATCCAGGAGCTGGAATATACGTTTTGATGAAGCAGTCAGTGACTTTGGTTTCATCAAGAACGCAGACGAATCTTGTGTATACAAGAAGGTCAGTGGGAGCAAAATTGCTTTCCTAGTATTATATGTCGACGACATATTACTTATCGGAAATGACATTCCTATGTTGAACTCTGTCAAGATTTGACTTGGGAAATGTTTTCCGATGAAAGATCTAGGAGAAGCACAGTACATATTGGGCATCAAGATTTACAGAGATAGATCTAAAAGGATGATGGGACTTAGTCAAAGCACTTATATCAATAAGGTGCTTGATAGGTTCAAGATGGCAGACTCCAAGCGAGGCTACCTACCCATGTCTCATGGAATAACTCTAAGCAAGACTTAGTGCCCAAAAACACTTGATGAGCGTAGACGAATGAATGGGATTCCATATGCATCATTGATTGGTTCAATAATGTATGCTATGATATGTACACGCCCGGATGTTGCGTACGCACTCAGTGCTACGAGCAGATACTAGTCAGACCCAGGAGAGGCGCATTGGACTGCTGCCAAGAATATTCTGAAGTACCTGAAAAGGCACAAAGATGACTTCCTGGTCTATGGTGGAGATGATGAATTAATTGTTAAAGGCTATACAGACACAAGTTTCCAAACCGACAAAGATGATTTCAGATCACAGTCTGGGTTTGTCTTCTGCCTCAACGGAGGTGCAGTAAGCTGGAAAAGTGCTAAGCAAAGCACCATTGCGGATTCTACAACTGAAGCGGAGTACATTGCTGCACATGAAGCAGCAAAGGAAGCTATATGGCTAAGGAAGTTCATAGGTGAACTTGGTGTAGTCCCCTCCATTAAAGGACCAATAGCCCTGTATTGTGATAATAACGGAGCTATTGCACAGGCAAAGGAGCCTAGACACCACCAGAGAGTCAAGCATGTACTCCGTAGATTTCACCTTCTACGAGAGTTCGTTGAAAGAAAAGAAGTCGAGATAAACAAGATTGGAACTGATGACAACATATCAGATCCATTGACTAAACCTCTGCCGCAGGCGAAGCACAACTCGCACACTGCAGCTATGGGAATCAAGCATATTGGAGAATGGCTTTGATATCCCTGTTTAATGTTTTAAAGTTTTAGAGTTTAAATCTTTGTAAAACATTATTGGTTAATCATTCACAACAAATGAAAAGAATTCATTTTTCCGTTTAATTTGTGGTTTATTAAATGATGAGTCCCTTCAATTTGACGATATATTCAAGATAGACTGTCAGGACCAGTCCCGTGACTAAGAAATGTCTATCAAGTGAACTTGAATGTCAAAGGTTGAAAATGGTCCCTAGTCGGAGTTTTCTATAAAATTGGACGCATAGAAAACGTTAGACGATTAGAATGCAAGATGACTAGTAGTTCTGTTTCTTGAACTATGTGGACATGGCAATGTCATAATCATTTGCATAGATACTTACTTTGGGAAGACTAGTATCGGACAAGACCTATGAAACTTTACTGTAAGAGATGAAAATCTGTCATACGTAAATTTCATTAAAATTATTAGACACTAATTCCTCAATACCTGAGTGATTTGAGATTACTTGTTTGAGAACTGGTTGCTTTGACGTTGACCAACCGTCGCACCGTAAAAGGAGGCTATAAAGGCAACGCTCAGGTAATCACCTATCAAACGAAGTCTAATCTCAAGATCGCAAGATTGGGATTGTCCTCCCATAAATCGGGATGAGATGCTTAAAAGTTGTACAAGGCCACTCGGAGAGCTAGAAACTGTGAAATGCATGGCCGTGCTCGGATGAATCATAGGCTATGATTATCTGTCTATTTGATCAGTTGAACTCTGAAACCGAGGAACACCTCTGGACATAATAAGGATGACAACTCTTACCTTATGTTCAAGAGCAAGCATCGAGCGACAAAGGAATTAGGAAATGCACACTTGTCCCTAAGGACAAGTGGGAGACTGAAGGAAATAATGCCCTTGGTCCAAGTATGCATTCTATGTTAAGTCTAATAAGTGCGGTTCAGTATTAATTAACAAGTTAATAATTCAGTGAGATCAAGTGAGCTGAATGCCTAGCTAGAGGCCGCTTCAGTTCAAGTGGAATTAATGATATTAATCCACAGCTTACTCTTGACTGAACCCGTAGGGTCACACAAATGGTACGTAAACGGATCAAGTATTTAATGGCATTAAATACTCCATCTATGGATATTCGGAATCGACAGATCTTGGTTTCAGTGGGAGCTGAGATCGTCACAGGCAAGAAATGAATGCTCCGGAAACGATGATATTGCCGGAAACGGAAATATGGATCGTATCGGAAGTATAAATATTATCCAAGTCGTAGATGTTGCCGGAAACTGAAACATGGTACGTATCGGAAATATTATCCAAGTCGTAAATATTGCCGGAATCGGAAATATTGCCGGAAACGGAAATATTGTCAGAATCGGAAATATTATCGGAATCGGAAAATAATTCCGGAAATGGAAATTTTAAATATTTGTTCGAAACGGAAATTAATTCCGGAATCGGAAATATTAAATATTGTTCGTATCAGAAATGAATTCCGGAATCGGGAAATTAATCGGAAGCGTATCGTACGAATTAGCATCGGACGAGGCCTGCCAGACGAAGGCCCAGCACGAAGCCGGGGCATCGCCCAGGAAGCCAGCGCGCCACAACGCACCAGCCAAGGCTGCGCCAGGCCCACCGCAAGGCAGGCCCAGCGCGCGCCAACGCTGCGGCAGCGTGTGGGCCTCGTGGCAATGGGCTGCGAGCTCGCGGGCTGCGCACGCGCGCATGGCGCCCCTCGTGGGCTGCTGTGCGAGGGTGTGTGTGTTTGTGTGCTATACGAATCCTAAAGCTATCAGGTTTCGACATATGATTAAATTCCTAAACCTAAAAGGATGAATTAATTAAATAAGAATTCTATTAGGATTCTAGTTTAATTAATTCGTATCCAAATAGGATTACAATTCCCTTTCCATACCTCTATAAATAAAGGCCTAGGGTCATTATTTTGGATAGAGTATTCAAGTATTCAAAGTGATTTTTGAGAGCAAAAATTCAGTCATACAATTGCCTACATTAGCCGAAAATTCTAAGTACCTTAAGGGTGATCCTAGTTGGTCAAGCTTAAGGCGGATCCGGACGTGCTGTGGACTATCTACGGAGGGAAGACACTTGGAGTCCTAAAGACTTGTTCTTGTTCGGTTCGGGCGCAGCTAGGGAAAGCACGCAACAAAGTGTATGCATCTAAACTATGCTAAATGATTATGTGTAAATAATATGCTTTCCTGGCTTTATGGTTTTTCCGCATGATTTATGAATTGTCATATGTATCATAACCTAATAACAACACCCCTTAAGGGTAACACGTAGCTTCCTTTGCTTTGTGCGTACAACTTTTTGAGCGAATTATATAAAAATTAAAACTTTTTAATTTAAAATTAATGACAAATTAATAAATCATATTAATTTCATAATTTTAAGGCGAAAAATCAAAAATTTATTAATGAATTAATTTCCGATTAACATGGATTCAAATCTAGGTCATAAAAATTTAAAATTGATCACAAATTAACAATTTTTGTGGTGGTTTTTAATCATGGATACTTAATTAAATTATTAATTAATTATGAAAATCAAATCAATTCTAAATTATTCGAATTTCAACAAATTTATCATAATTACAAATTAGGTTGTATAATTAACAAGTCTAGGCATTCAAAATTGTTAAACATATATAGTAGGTCAATCAAAAATTCAAGATTTATCAACAAGAATCGCAAATATTCAATTTAACATCTTAAATTTACAAACTTTTGCGTTCGCAAAACTAAAACCTCCGAAAAGTCATAGTTAGGCTTCGAATTTGGGAATTCTGGGTTCGGCTGAAAAATAGTGTTTTTGTCAAAATTTTAGAATGCCTTTTACATGCGGAATTGACACAAAAATCACTCGATTTGGTTGAGTAACGAATAAACGCCGAAAAACTGCGTACATATAATTAAATAAACGCAATTTGCTATTAATTAACAATTACGAAAATTAATCACACCTTTTAATTCTTTGCAAATTTGTAAAATTTAACCATGTCATGCAATTTAGATTATGTAAATAATAAGAAGCTCGTGATACCACTGTTAGGTTATGATACATATGAAAAGCATAAATCATGCGGAAAAACCTTAATGCCAGGAAACATATTATTTACACATAATCAGTTAGCATAATTCAGATGCATACACTTTGTAGCGTGCCCTCCCTAGCTGCGCCCGAACCGAACAAGAACAAGTCTTTAGGACTCCAAGTGTCGTCCCTCCGTAGATAGTCCACATCACGTCCGGATCCACCTTAAGATTGACCAACTAGAATCGCCCTTAAGGTACTATAATTTTCGGCTAATATGGGCAGGTAATGTGACAGATTTTTCTGCTTAAAAATCACAGCTTTTATTGTACGAATACTTGTTAAAAAACTCGTGTGTAAATTTATGACCCTAGGCATATATTTATAGAACCATGGAAAAGGATTTTGAATCCTGTTAGAATACTAATTAATTAATTTGAATCCTTTCAGGACTCTAAATAATTAATTTTATCTTTTAGGATTAGGCTTTAATCATAGCACGAATTCCGATAGCTTTAGGATTCATATAGCACGCACACGAGCACCGCACGCCTGCGCGCATGCCTCGCGGCCCACGCTGAGCGCACAGCGCCTTGGCCCAATGCTCGCAGCCCATTGGCTGAGCGCGCGCGCTATGCCTGCTGGGCCTGGCCTTGCGCTAGGTCGGGCGAGGCTTTGGCGTGTGCTGATGCATGCGGCTTGCTGGGCGACGGCCTGGCTTCGTGCTGGGCCTTCGTCTTAGCAAGCCTCGTCCGATGCTTATTCGTACGATACGCTTCCGATTAAATTCCCGATTCCGGAATTCATTTTCAATACGAACAATATTTAACATTTCCGATTCCGGAATTAATTTCCGTTTCGAACAAATATTTAATACTTCCGTTTCCGGAATTATTTTCCGATTCCGATAATATTTCCGATTCTGACAATATTTCCGTTTCCGGCAATATTTCTGATTCCGGAAATATTTCCATTTCCGATAATATTTTCCGATACGTACCATGTTTTCGTTTCCGGCAACATCTACGACTTGGATAATATTTATATTTCCGATACGATTCATATTTTCGTTTCCGGCAATATCATCGTTTCCGGAGTATACATTTACTTGCCTTTGACGATCTCAGCTCCCACTGAAACCAAGATCGGTCGATTCCGAATATCCATAGATGGAGTATTTAATACCATTAAATACTTGATCCGTTTACGTACTATTTGTGTGACCCTACGGGTTCAGTCAAGAGTAAGCTGTGGATTAATATCATTAATTCCACTTGAACTGAAGCGGCCTCTAGCTAGGCATTCAGCTCACTTGATCTCACTGAATTATTAACTTATTAATACTGAACCGCATTTATTAGACTTAATATTAAATGCATACTTGGACCAAGGGCATTATTTCCTTCATGAGTACTATCCCCTGGCTCCTCCCGCAATCAATCTTCAATCTTCCCCTTGCCCAAGCGGCGGGAGAAGGAACTTGCAAGCCTTCCAAGACGGGAGGATGAAGAACCTCCTTTGGATTCCGAACAGTCAAGCACCGGACGGGCCACACTCCCGTCACCTTCCTCATAGTCAGTTGATGCAGGACGTCTAGCTCTAGAACCTCGGACTCTAGCTGGTTTGGAGAAAGAAATGTCCCTCTGGCTTGGGCCTCTCATCCATACAAAGTACCCCGCATACAGAGTAACCGGCTCAGGTGGGAACTGAATACTCAAGAATGGTTTGGCGACCCAATACCGCCTCCAAACTTCAAGACGATTTGCATTCAGCGCAACAGGTTTCGGGTTCTTCTCAGTACAGTCTGGGATCTCCTATTTCAAGCCATATAGTCTCATCACTCAAGGAGGCGAGTAGAAGACCAGCATTGAGAGGCTTGGCACCCTCAAAGCAGTAGAACCAGGGGCATGCCTCATAGCAGCAATTCCCCACCAAGGAACTATCCACTTTATACAAGATTCAATCCCAGAGAGTGCGCATCGCCACTCATCCAATGAAAGCCGGACATACATTATGGGCCGCACAGTGAATCCTTTTCTATTATAGCTCTCCATGTTCTCTGGTGGTGCCATGATATGTGCGTTTTATATCGTGTTTCACCCCCGTCCCTTAGTACTTTTTATGTGTCAAACGTGCTCTTAGGAGCCGTTTCTATTACTAATGTGTGTTATTGAGTGTGCCTTCAGTTTCAGGTTTGATTATGAGAAATTGGTCTTTTAGACCCGTTTCATGTTGATCTAGGCCACTATATGAGCCCGAGGAAGTTCGGGACCTCCATCGTTGACTTTCGGGAGCCTTGGATGCTTATGGTTGAGCCCCGAGAGTTAGACTCAGTGATATGGGCGAGTTGTATTGAAGATTGCAAATCGCCCTGGAAGCTGAGGGCGAAATGCAACCATCAGGCGGAATTGAAGTAAATTGGACTCAACAACGCGCGCCCGATCGGGCGCAGCTCGCCCGATCCAGATCGGGCTGTCATCCGGAAGCTTATGTGGAGAGTTCGCAAACCGCCCGATCGGGCGGATTTTGGCCCGATCGGGCAGACTATCGAATGCATCGCCCGATCGGGCGAAGCAACGCCCGATCGGGCGACGCCAACCTTCTGCACTTATGCGCGAGTTTTCTTTCCGGTTTTTGGCTTGTATTTTGGGCAAACTATAAATACTAGCCCCTTATATTTTTTGAGACATCTTATTTTCTAGTATTAGACCCTGAGTTTATTTGCTCTTAAGCTTATTATTCCCTCAAATTTGTTCCCATACTTAGTTTTATTTTCAATCAAAAATTCAAGCTTTCATTATTCATTGTTCTTCAATTAGGTATTGCTTCTTGTTCTAATTTAGTTTATTTCTTTAATCATGTTTTCTATTATATTAATTGCTTTGTTATTTATTTTCATGAGTGAGTAGTTTAATTTCTAGGGTTTAGGGGATCTATGAATGCATGATTGTAATTATATGTGGACATGATATTTGATTGATTGATTAATTTCTATAGCTTATTATTATTGCTCGTCAATTCTGTTCGGCCGGACTATTTTGATTTGAGTTTGATTAACCTTAGATTATGCGCCGAGAGGTATAAATCTGATGTTTTTGGTCTGTGCTATTAGATAGGAATTATTTCTAGTACGTAGCGAGGGCGCGCTAGTTGTTCTATCCTAAGGAATTCATAAGATTCGAGAGATGCATGTTTTCCTAGTTATGATTGTTAGTTGATTATTATTGTCCGTTGTCCAATCCCGATCTGCATTTATGGTGAACCGCTGCCCTAGATTCCTTTAATATTGTTATTTTCCGATTTGATTACTTGTTTTAGTTTAATACACAAACCATTCCAACTCTAGTTACCAGTATTCTAGATTAGTAATTTAATAGTAGAAAGAACGCCTATTTCCCTGTGGATACGATCCCTGCTTCCCTTGCTATATTTTTAGTTGGTGAACGTTAGGTTTATCTTTGATAGGAGTGCGATTTAGCCTGTCAAATTTTGGCGCCGTTGCCGGGGAAACGGTTTTATTTTCTGTTATTAATTTTTTTTCTAGATTATTGTTTGTTACTTCTCAAGGGACTCCCGTTCCTTGAGACCGGATCTCACGACTGTGCTCTAGTTTTTGCTTGTTTATGCCCAGGACTGTCCATACCAGCGATCTGACTTCGTTCGATCCTGAACCTGAACGGACCTTTCGTAGACGGCGTAGATTCGTTGAACAGTTGAGAGACTATTCTGACTCTGAATCCGACTATCTGATTAGCAATCTATTCCATACAGATTCAGAGATGGGTGACCAAGCACCACCACCGCCACCCTCACTTGTGCCAAGGCTTACAGACTACTCTAAACCAAGTCTGTCTATGCTCCCCAAGGCAATCATGCCTTCCATTGCGGTCGAGAATTTCAAGATCGAACCCCAGCCGATAAACATGATCGAGAGACACCAATTCGGTGGGGAAAAGGGTGAAGATCCTAATCTCCATATTCAGTCTTTCATTCAGTATTGTGCCACCATTAAGCAGAAGAATTTAACACCAGAGCAGACTATGGAGATACTCTTTCCATTTTCATTGAGTGGGAAGGAAAAGCTATGGATTAATAGTCTCAACCGCGCAGATATAAAAATCACCGATTGGAATTCTTTGGCCCTTGCATTCTATGTTAAATATTTCCCACCCGAGAAGACAGCTCGTCTAAGGGGCCAGATATTAGGTATCTCTCAATAAGCAGATGAGAGTTTGTTCGAGGTTTGCGAAAGATTCAAGGACTTGCAAAGAGAATGTCCACACCATGGTTTGGATGACTGGTTCCTGGTTCAGCAGTTCTATAATGGTCTAGGTAATGAGTCTAGGTGTCTTTTGGATTAAGCTGCCAGTGGGAGATTTATGCAACTGGAGGTGCCTAGAGCTTTAGAGGTGATTGAGGAGATGGCCATCCATAGTGCCCAATATGGGAATCCTAGAGGTTTTGCCGATCGTGGTGTTAAGCATGAGAACTCTATTGAACAACTTACTGCTCAGCTAACTGCCCTACATCACAAGCTGGATAATATGCAAAAACCATCTTCCCAAGCCACCCAACACGCTAGTGTCGCCGCAATGAGTGCTCAGTTGGCCAATGTCTGTAATAGTTGTGGGATGCAAGGTCATTATGCACCGGAATGTAGGAGCTCTATTGAATAATGCAATGCATTCCAGGCCTACAAGCAGAACAATCCGTACTCCAACTCATACAATGAGGGGTATAAAAACAACCCCCTATTATCATATAGGAGTACTAATATTCAGAATCCCCACCAGATTCAACACCCCCCACCACCACAACAACCTTACCAACCACCACCACAAGCACCCTACCAACCGCGGAGTAACTACAACCCGCAGCCTAGTGGACCACCTGGTTTTCCTCCACAACCTCAACCCACACAACCTGATCCCATGCTTGTAGAGATGAGGAATATGATGTTGGAATTGCAGAGATCTCTGAGCGAAAAGGATGCCAAAATCGATGCCCTCACTGCTCATAACAAGATCACGGATAAATAGTTGGCACAAATGGCTACTGCTCTTGCAGATAGACCCAAAGGTCAACTCCCTTCACAGCCTGTGACCAGAGAGTCTGTAAATGCTGTCACTTTGCGGAGTGGATATGAGTATGATGGGCCACCTATGACTATAGAGGAAGGGGTTGAAGTATCTGTTAGTGGTGCTGTGCCAAGAGAAAGTGAGAAGGTGGTCAAGGATAAGGAAGATGACACAAGGGTTGAGAAGAAAGTTGAGATACAAGTTCCACTTATCAAACTTCCATTCCCTCATCGTCAGCTAAAGAACAAGCTAGACAAGCAGTTTGGTAAGTTCTTAGAAGTGGTAAAGAATCTGCAGGTAACGGTCCCTTTCACTGAATTAATAACTCAAGTACCTGCATATGCTAAATACATGAAAGACATCTTGACTAGGAAGAGAGCATTTAGTGAGGTGGAGACTGTTGCATTTACTGAAGAGTGCAGTGCCTTACTACAAAATAACTCTCCACCCAAGTTGAAGGACCCCGGTAGTTTCTCTATCCCTTGTAATATTGGCAACCTTTTTATTGACAAAGCCTTATGTGATTTAGGTGCCAGTGTTAGTGTCATGCCCCTGTCTGTATGTACTAAGTTGAACATGGGTGATTTAAAAGTTACCAACATAATTATGCAAATGGCTGATAGATCTGTAAAATACCCCCTAGGTGTTTTAGAAGATGTGCCTGTTAGAGTAGGTAAATTTTTTATTCCTGTTGATTTTGTTGTTTTAGACATGGAAGAGGATAGGCAAATTCCTATTATTTTAGGTCGACCCTTCCTACACACTGCGGGGGCAATTGTAGATGTCAAGAATGGCAAACTGACTTTAAATATGGGGGATGAAAAAGTCACTTTCAATTTAACCCAAGTTGCTAGAAGCCCGATGGTAGAAGAGTCATGTTTTGGAGTCAATGTTTCTAATGATTATTTTAATACTGAATTGACTCATACTAACTCTAATAACTCCTCGGAGAAAGCGCATGTTTCAAATTGTTTTGCAGGTGGAGGTGACCGGAGTGTGAACCCCTTAACATGGGTTCGAAAGAAGGCACGGGTTGATGATGCTGCGACCCAAAAGGCCGAAAGTTCTGTAAACGGTGGGCACAGTATTCATGATCGGGGTCGTGGTCTGTCACTCCCCGCACCACATAGCTCATCCAAGGAAATCGATGTGACACCAGATGGCACCATCTTTGGTGCCCCCATTCGATGATTTGTCGTGGCTCTCATCCCTTTCCTGTCGATTGTCTGCGCATAAACGGAGATTGTGTAATGGGGACATTGCATCAATCTAATAGGGGATGAGTATTTCATTATCCATTTATTTCTTTCCGTAGTATACTTTTTGATTTCATTTTTGTGTGTTTTAGTATACCTTTTGATCAAGTGTGTGATTCAGTGTAGCCTTTGGTATTGGAGAGGCAAGATGAGGGTATTTTACGATTTTGGTGTTTAATGTTATGCAGGTTTAAGGCTCAAAGTTTGAAAAAGTTGAATCAAAGCAAAACGGAGCAGCCTGCACTTCGCGCGACGCGGATCGGGCGAGGAGCACCCGATCGGGCGCGTGTCGATTCAAAGAAAAGCTTGGCAAATCGCCCGACCGGGCGACGGAGGCCCGATCGACACAAAAGGCGAGTGGTTTGCCCGATCGGGCGAAATTATTTTGCCCGATCGGGCGGTTGAGGAAAAGTTCATGGAAAAGTCAAGGAAGAATTATGGGCAGAAAAAGTCAAGAAAAGAGGCATTCGCAAATCGCCCGATCCGGATCGGGCGAGGTGCGCCCGATCGGGCGCGTACGTATCAGAAGAAAAAGATCGCAATGTCGCCCGATCGGGCGGAATGCGATTTCAGCGACAAAATCACGGGATCCCCTTTCTTTTCTTCACTTCCTCTTCATCTTCAACCTAACTTTCTCTCACTTCCTCCATTAAACCCCAACCTCCAAAAACTTCCAACCACCATATCTCCCTCAAATCTCCACCAAATTCAACAATCTTTTCACCAAAATCATCCTCTCACTATCCTCTACAACCTATACCCAACTGATTTAAGTTTCCTCCAATCCCCACAAAATCCCCAAATTCACCCAAAAAGCTCAAAAACCTCAAAAAATTCAGATTTTCAACCATGGGTGACCGACCAAGGAGGAATTGCACAAGGGTACCAAGGAATCAACATGAAGCTTCGACGAGCCGAGCTCGGGAGTCGACACCACCACCTCCGCCGCCGCAATTTGAGCCCGATCGACACGGATTTTCCGGATGTCATTTTCGTTTCGGAGGGGCAACGAGCACGTTTCATCCACCTCAAACTGAGGGAGGTAATCCCTACTCGCTTTATTTGCCAAAAATCTTTACATGAAATGGGTATTGAAAGTGATGTCAAGCGTGTCTTTGTTGGTGTTGGAATGAGAAACATGTATAGCATGCTCCGTCTCACATTTAGACGGTTAACCTTGGAATTTTTGAGTAGTTTCAATGTGCGTAGAGATGGTTATCGAACCGTGTCGTCGGTTCAATTTCGTGTGATGAACCGAACTTTCACCATGAGTTATGCTATTTTGGTAGGATTTTTGGGTTGTCTACCACCTATAGTAGGAAACCTAAGGAAACCCATAATAACTGTGAAATGTGGGGAAAGCTTACGGGTAATGCCAATCCCGGGAGTATGCAACATTTGCATCCTTCCAAGATACAACACCCGGTCCCTATTGTCTCCTACAGGTTTCTGGGATTTACGATCTTTGGTAGGGATGAGACCCAAAATATTAGGAGTACGGAGCTTGAGATTCTAGGTGGCTACGTTTTAGAAGGGGAGGATAGCTACAAAATGAACCTTGCACACCATATGGCCTCTCAATTCTATTCCATAGCCACTTCCACCCATACTACTCGCATTACCATTGGTGGGTTGATCACCCACATAGCCATGGCCACGACCAACTTTACTGAGGCTAACCAGACTCCAGTTCTGGGTAGCAACTTACTTGACTTGGCTTACTTTGCTGGACTCCGTCGGCTACAGGGGGAGCATGGGCTGTTTAGGCCGGGAGCCATGTATTAGATGTTTGAGGGAAACAGGCTTTTCGCCTTGCCTGACCCTCAAGGCCGCACTAGTTTCAGACCCGGTCAGGCTCATTACTTATATGTTGGATTTGAGCAACAGGCTCAGCCTGACCCCCAGCCTCAGCCTGACCCACAGCCAGAGCCCCACCAGTACCAGCCAGAGCCTCGCACCTACTTTAGGAGGGGGCGTCGAGGGGACGCGGGGAGGCCCCAGGGTGGCCCGGTAGTAGATGAGGAGCAGGGGTCCATTCATGAGCGGTTGAGCAGACTTGAGCTCGGTTTCCAGGAGTTCGCAGCTGATCACCAGAGGACCATGTTCCCATTCTACGATCAGTATGCCAGGCAGGGCTACATTTCCCCAGATTATGAGCACCCTACCTGGTATACCTATCCCGCAGAGGGATATGGAGCTCCGGGTTCTATGGGTACCTTCACACCTACCCAGTACTGAGGGTTTGGAGCGGGTCCTAGCGGGCATGGTGGCAGAGATGATGGTGATGATGTTGATGATGATGGCGGCCAAGGCCGTCACTGATGATGATAAGGATCGAGTTGGTTCGATACCCCTTGAGCCAATGAGGACATTGTCTGATTTGGTTTGAGGGGGTTCACATTACTTGTACATTGTAGGTATGTTTTTCTTTTCTTTTCGCATTTCTTTATTTTGGTGTGTTTCTTTGGTGTGTTTATTGCTTTATAGAGTATTTTATTGCTTTGAAAAAAAAAATTACAAAAATACGTTCCGATGAATACAACATCATGCTTCCTTGTGCCCCTTGAGCGGAAATTGTTTTGATTCTTGGTATTTGATGATGGGCAATGTAGATGTGTTAGCCATGATTTGATATTCGATTGCTTTGATGCCTTAACATGAGTCAACTCCGACTAACTACTTGTGGACTTGGTGCTTGACTAGTTGACTTGGTTAGGATGTGTGATAGCTTCCTGGTGTGTCATTGATTTTGAGTATTGGTTTGCAACTATTAGTAGTGTTTTATGACTCATATACATGCACATTGTGGAGGACGAAGGAATTTTTCTATTTAGGTAGCCTTCAGATGAATCTCTATTATATAAGCCAACTCCTTAGGGTTTTTTTGGTAAATTAACTTTTCGTGTCCACTTGAGAAAATACAATAATGCCCTCCCCCGTTTAACCGTTAATCACAGTTACAAACCCTAAAATGTCGCGGTCTCTTACCGCACACTCTCCTCCCCCTCTCTCTCTCTCTCCCTCCCTCCCTCCCTCCATCTCAACTCCATCTCCCTTTCTTTCGATGCGTGAAACCTCAGCAGCAACTATGGTAAGTCTTCATCTTCTCCCTTTCTCTATCTTCTATTCTTCGATTCATCTTCGTCTTCTACCCCTGAGATCGGATTATTTTTGTTTAATGGCAAAAAGAAACAGAAACGGCAAACCTAATTCAATTTACATAACCCAAAACCTTTGAATCTCCACAAATCAAAACACACTCAGAAAACACAATCACAAAGAGAGAAAATTTTCTCAGAAAACCTTTGAATCTCTCTCTCTCCAAAATCAACTGATTTGTTTTCCCCAAATTTGACTTCGAAACTCTTCGAGAATTTGATTTCTCTCTCTTAATGAATGGGCGAAAGCTGCCGCTGCGTGAGAAAGGTGATGTGAGTGATTGTCAATTCGATTTTTATTTTTAATTTTGCAGATTTCGGGATCTGAATTTCATTCAAATTCAAGGTTTCGTTGACGATCTAGAATAAATTAGCAGTTTTGGCAGTATTCTTTCTCCCTTTTACTTCATCTTGATGTTGATTATGGTTTTTTCTATTACGAAACGTAATTATTTGACAAAATATTTGCTTTTTGGTTGTTTTTGTTTTTGGGTTTCAGACGCATTGCAATGGTTGAATTAGAGAGGAGTGAAGGAGACATAAATCATAGTTTTATGACATTGGAAGAAATCAGGTTAGAGAATGATTAAGCATAATAATGGGTAAAACGAGCTAATCCGAGAACAAGGAGAATGCAGCAGCAGCTGTCCTTCTTACTATTTGGACAAATTCACCCTCTGGAAAACCCTAGCTGTAAATTTCTTCCCCTTATTTTTACTCCCTTCCATATCATCGTTTTTTTAAGGTTATGTACGTACATATCGAATGGACTAATTAGGATCTTGGTCAAATAATATGAAATGGATTAATGGGAGAGTATAGTATTTGTCAATTGAATTTTCCCCCCTTTGGTCTGGTGATTATGTGATCACATAATTGAATTAATGACTGTTATGCATGATTAAGATATTTTATTAGTTTTGTGTTTTTGCATTAATTTAATTAATATAACTACCAAGTTGTTGTACCAACCCCTTTGAGGACAGTGATAGTAAAATTAAAATAAATAAATATATAGAATTTGTTGATAAAAAAATATGCCAAGCTCAAGGGTATAATTTGTTGATCCCTATTCAATAAGGAAACACTTGAGGTTATTTTTGTATAATTTTCGGAAATTTGGCATATTGATTGAATTTTTTTAGTTGACTGAAGTGTAACTTAATTACAACATCAACTTGGAATTCTTCGTCATTCAGGTTCGAATTTGTCTACTGATCTCACTTTGAAGATGGTGATGTTAAGAAAGAAGATGTTGCAGATCCTACTGGCAGGAGTGGTTCCTTTCCAAACGTGAGCTTCTTTCCCCCAATTATTTTCAATTGATTTTGTTATTTTTAAGGTTCTTTGCGTTTGGTAGATGAAAACATGTTTATGTCTGTCTTAATTAAATTAGTGTAGTATGAATGACTATTGTTAGTGTAATTTTATTGTCTTTAGTAGTTCAGTGATGTGTTTGGTTGGGTATAGGAATAGGAAATTGCAATTTAACGTCACAGAAAGTGTTGAATACTGCTGGATGGACTATGAATTAGGTAACGCCACATAATTTACGGATTGATTATTGATTTTGATATTTGGTTTATTTCCAATTAATTGAATTTATTTCCATTTTTGTTGAGAAATTGATGATTTGTTCTTTTTGTTTTTGTTATAGATGCAGCAATATAACTCAGATGTAATACTACTAAGTGCAGTTGGACAGGTATTTAAGTGCAATTAATTATATTGTTTAATTTCGTTGTTACTGTTATTTATGATTTAAGTTGAGCCTGCATCAGAAACTGATTTGAGTTCAGCCTGCATCAGAAACTGATTTGAGTTCAGCCTGCATTAGAAACTGATTTTAGTGAAAGTTTTTTGATTTTTTGATTTTTTTTTACTAAAATAGGAAGCAAGAGAGGGTGTGAAAGAGCCTAGACCAGAAGTTTATAAAGATCAGAATTACTATGGAGGTAATTTTAATCAGAAACAGGGTGGGGATTCGATGGTGCAAGGTTCGAGGACGAGTGACGGCAAGGTGGAGTCTGGATCAGAAAGAAGGGGTTAGTATTATCGACTGTATATTTCTTTGTGATTTGATGATTTTTGATTTGATGATTAGATGATCATTATGATGATGATGGGAGAATTGTTAATGGTGTTACTGGACATATGACAGCTCTACGGAAATGAAGGAGACTATAACGGGAAGGGAAATTATGGAGTCTTATAAAACTAGGGAAATTATTTTTTTCTAATGTATTTATTTAACTTTGAGCTTCGTACATCGCGTGCATCTCTATTAATTTTAGAACATTTATTGTTTATGCAGTCGCTCTAGACCCGAAGCTCGGGGTAGTCCTGAATTTGTTAAAGATGAAAACCCTGCTAATGGAAGATACCACAGGTTTGTGTTCATATCCAACCTGACTATCTTCATCTCTCTACCATTTTGGGACTGAAACCTATACTGTCGATGCAGTCGCTTTAGACTTGAGGTCGAGGAACGCCTGATTATCCTAAAGATGAACTTCTAATGGAAGATATCACATGTTCAGTTAATCTCTAAACTGAACACCTCAATTTCTCCTCAGACTCAATTTAAGACTTAATTTATAGATTCTATGTTGAATATTGATGCAGTTGTTCTAGACCTGAAACTCAGGGGAACTTCTGATTATGCTAAAGATGAAGGCCTTGCTAATGGAGGAAGATACCACAGGTTTGTGTTCATTTCCATCCTAATTCCCTTGAGCTTTTCCGACTAATGAGGTACTAGGTATAGATGTGAGTCCCCATGCCCATGTTGTTCTTTTATACAAAATATCTGTTGTGAACTTAAAGAACATTCAGTTCTCTCTTCAACTCAACTGTGTACTTAATTACTCCATTGCATCTTAACTATTATCGCAGTCGATCTCCTCCACCACGAGAGAGGTCGAGATCCTAAGCAAGGAGATGGTCACAAATCGGTCACTTGAAGGGCTGTTTCTGGAGAGGGGACGATATCCTAAGCAAAGAAATGATCTTGAATCAGTATTTGTCAAGTGCAGGTTTTAGAGGAGAGCTATAGTTGCTTAAAAGTACCCTATTTGTGAAAATGCATGTATCAACAAATTTACAATTGAATTTGATATTGTGTTAGTGGTTTGATGTATTTTGATATCCCTTTAGAAGAGGGTTCATAAGTGCTTATGCTGTTGTCGAACCGTGGCTGAACTATTTGTATATAGACATGATTTCAAGTGTGAACATTTTGTAAATTTTGTTAATTTTATGGAGACGTTCTTGAGTCATGGTTGTGAGGTTTATTTTTGTGTATGACAATGAATTGAAGATGAATTTTTGTGATCTCTTGAACAACTGCTTTTAGGTCGTCATGTTGTTCATTAAAGTAAACACATGATTACTCCGTTACACTATTTAGATGTATGATTGTATACTATGACCTTAATTTTTTAAAATATGAACTTTGCGAATATTTTTTTAATCTAATACGAAGTATGTATATTTAGTGGTAGTAATACAATTTTAATTTTTTATATAATCTCGCACGGATCGCGTGCATATAAGACTAGCTGAGGTTAAAAAGTAAATTAACTTTTCGTGTCCCCAAAGAAAAAGACGGTAATACCTTCCCCCTAATTAAACCACTTTGATTCCAAGCCCTAAAATTACCCAGAACACACGTCCGTTCACTCTCAACTCCATCGCCCTTTCTCTCTCAATCCTTTCGAATCTGCTCTTCAATGGCTTCCGCCTACTCAGAAATTCAACACAACGTGACTCAAGCTCGGTCGATTTTTCCTTTCCAGGGTACTCCGGCTGCGAATCCAGAAAGTAGAAGTTTCCAAAACAATAATGGTGAGTATTTTACAATTCCAATCGTAATTTACCCTTTTTCAATTTGATTTCAATTTTCTGATTGATTTATTCAAATAAAAGAGGGATTCAGATGATGGATTCATTTGATTTCAATTTTCTGACTAACTTAATCTTCTCAGAATTGCAAATCTGGAATTGAATCCTGCTGTTGCTCCAATTGAATTTTAGTGCGCTCCAATTAGGGTTCTATAAATTTGGGTGAAATTCCTGGGTTTGATCGATCTTCTTCAATTATCGGGTAAAAGTTCTTCATTTGCTTTTCTGTTTTGTTTAAATTAGATTTCTTTTTCTGGGGATTTTTTTAGTTTTTTTTTGTAATTATTAGGATTTTAATTAGGTGTTTGTAATTTAATTTCATTTTGTGATTATTTTCAAGCAATAATTTGATTTCCTTTTTTAATTAGGTGTTAATAATTTAATTTGGTTTTGTGAATTTTTATCAGGATTTTAGTTAATTTTTAGTTTGCTGAGGTTTCTGCAATTTGTTTTTGAGAAAATGGGAAAGCGTGGAAATAATCAGAAGAAAGCTCCTCGGAATTTGAAGAAAATGAAGCTGAATAATGAAGATGTGAAAAAATTCAATAGTATGGAGGATGAAATTGATGTCTGTAAGTAAGGATGAAGAGGTGAGATTATTTTTGGTAAATCCACTTTTCGTGTTCTCCTTGGATTACTAAAATACCCTCCACTCTTATACAATAGAGAATATAATGACAACTAAAGAAGCATTTTAATCAATCTTAGCCCCTTAAATAAATTCTTATCATTTTAATCAATCTGTTTATATGTGTTCGATTATATCTAACTTATATGTTTCTTATATTCGCACGCATCGCATTTATATTATATTCTTTACATGTTATTTCAGGTTTATATGTAATAACACAAATTTGTTCTTATATTCGCACGCATCGCGTGCATATAAGACTAGTTTAGATATATTTGTTCCCTCTTTTTCTACCCATGTTGTGCTTGTGCCCTTTATTCGGTGACTAACCATATTACAAGGCCATGAAAGCTCTATTGGTTACTAGTCCCAAGCCTAGCTTGTGGGAGCTAATAGTAGTGAGGTGAGGGAGTCGTAGTGTGATACATTTTGAGCATTTTGAATATTGAAAAGGGAAGTTCTTCTTATCATGATTGTTGTTGAAAAAAATGAGTTGAAAATGAATGAGATAAGGAGAATAAAAAAAAAATGTGAAGGTTCCAAAAGAAAAAAAGAAAAAATAAGAGATTGAGCAAAAAAAAAAAAATCCTTATTCTCAAAATAATTCAAGCTTTTGTTACTCTGGTATTACAATTTCTTATCTTCATGAGTGATTGGTTATAATTGTGAAATCAAGGCAAGAAAGTATAGTGTGGTTTGTTTGTTATTTTATTCATGTGTTGAGTGGGAGAGTTGTGGTCATCATTTGTGATTGATCATGGATTTGCTAGGATTTATGCTCCCCAAAGCCAAGGCTTTAAGCTCACATTTTACCCTAATTTACCACACCCTTACCTAAGCCTATCATTACAAGCTTGAAAGACCTTACGACCTTTGTGCATAGAGTTGTATTAATGTGAAAGTAGTTGTTTATCAATGCAAGTTATGACATGACACATTCCGAGTCGACTACTAGGTTGAGTGTATGTTTTTCTAGACACACGAGTGTGTGAGTTTGGGAGGGCATTGTTCACTTACATGTTGGGTTGGGAGGGGAGCGAACGGGTACATCTTTTATCCGCCACATAAATGAGTGACGAGTGTGTGAGCACTAGTCTTGAATTCCAATGTGCATTTGTGGTTCGCTTTGCGTGACGATTGTTAAGAAGGATTAGCGATTGAATGGATTTGATTGGTTGACATTGATGCATGCTTGTTGAATTTTACCTTGGATTATGCTTTCATTTTTGAAATATGTTGGGGGTGAAGTTGGTCTTGTGTTCACCGATGATTTCCTTGCTTAGGGACAAGCAAGGATCTAGCTTGGGGAGGTTTAATATGTGCGTTTTATATAGTGTTTCACCCCCGTCCCTTAGTACTTTTTATGTGTCAAACGTGCTCTTAGGAGCCGTTTCTAGTACTAATGTGTGTTATTGAGTGTGCCTTGAGTTTCAGGTTTAATTATGAGAAATTGGTCTTTTTAGACCCGTTTCATGTTGATCTAGGCCACTATATGAGCCCGAGGAAGTTCGGGACCTCCATCGTCGACTTTCGGGAGCCTTGGATGCTTATGGTTGAGCCCCGAGAGTTAGACTCAGTGATATGGGCGAGTTATATTGAAGATTGCAAATCGCCTTGGAAGCTGAGGGCGAAATGCAACCATCGGGCGGAATTGAAGTAAATTGGACTCATCAACGCGTGCCCGATCGGCCGCAGCTCGCCCAATCCGGATCGGGCGGTCATCCGGAAGCTTATGTGGAGAGTTCGCAAACCGCCCGATCGGGCGGATTTTTGCCTGATCGGGCCGACTATCGAGTGCATCGCCCGATCGGGCGACGCCAACCTCCTGCACTTATGCGCGAGTTTTCTTTCCGGTTTTTTGCTTGTATTTTTGGCAAACCTATAAATACTAGCCCCTTATATTTTTAGAGACATCTTATTTTCTAGTATTAGACCCTGAGTTTATCTACTCTTAAGCTTATTATTCTCTCAAATTTGTTCCAATACTTAGTTTTATTTTCAATCAAATTCTTGTTCTAATTTAGTTTATTGCTTTAATCATGTTTTCTATTATATTAATTGCTTTGTTATATATTATCATGAGTGAGTAGTTTAATTTCTAGGGTTTAGGGGATCCATGAATGCATGATTGGGATTATATGTGGACATGATATTTGATTGATTGATTAATTTCTATAGCTTATTATTATTGCTCGTCAATTCTGTTCGGCCGGACTATTTTGATTTGAGTTTGATTAACCTTAGATTTACGCCGAGAGGTATAAATCTGATGTTTTTGGTCTGTGGCTATTAGAAAGGAATTATTTCTAGTACGTAGCGAGGGCCCGCTAGTTGTTCTATCCTAAGGAATTCATAAGATTCGAGAGATGCATGTTTTCCTAGTTATGATTGTTAGTTGATTGTTATTGTCCGTTGTCCAATCCCGGTCTGCATTTATGGTGAACCGCTGCCCTAGATTCCTTTAATATTGTTATTTTCCGATTTGATTACTTGTTTTAGTTTAATACACAAACCATCCAACACTCGTTACCAGTAGTCTAGATTAGTAATTTAATAGTAGAAAGAACGCCGGTTTCCCTGTGGATACGATCCCTGCTTCCCTTGCTATATTTTTAGTTAGTGAACGTTAGGTTTATCTTTGATAGGAGTGCGATTTAGCCTGTCATGCCACCAGCATGAGCCTCTCCATAAGCCAAACCTTGGGGAGTATACAAAAAGTGCATTTCAAAATTCAACATTCAAAATTCAAATACAAGTACAAATTCAACATACAAGAAGGATCCAGATCCTTACTTGGAGTAATACCGGACTTCGCGACGGCAGAGAAGAGGGGTCCGACTTCAGCATGTCAAGGCCCATCAATGTTTCGCCAACCACGAGCGGCATTGGGTCCCGACCATTAGCAAACTGCTCTACAATCTCTTTTAGGGAGGCATCACCATTGCCAAACCCCTGCTTCGAAAAGAGGAAGCGAGCAAATATACAAAAACTCAAGTCTCTCAGGTGGAATACTTTGGGAACATCAAGCCCAGCAAAGTAGGTGACAAAGAGGGACAAATCCACCCCTCTGTCATATACAACAGCACTCAAAAGTGGGGTCTTCAAGCCCAAATACCTTTCAAAACTCAAGAAAAAGTGTTCCTCAACACTGGGCATGCATGGCTCCAGCATAATGGGCCACCCCAATATGGCAATAAATTCCTCAGGGAGGGGACATACCTCCTTATTTCCAAAGCGGAAGACATGATGATTTGGGTCCCAAGCCTCCAGAGCAGCAAGAATGAAGTGCAAATCCAATTTTATAAACCGGAAAGAGACGAGCACCCCAAGATGCATGCCATCAAGCTTCCTTTTCTCCAATTTGCCTAGCGAACCAAGCCACGAGTTCAAGGCACTTTCAAAGGACACAGCCATATTCTCTTTTATTTTCGTGAGGAAGCAGTATGAAATAGTAGCAGGGAAGGATTGATGCAAGAAGTGATCCGACAACCTCCCTATTTATACAAGAGTCGGCTTGCACGACGGCCCACTGGCGCCAAGCGCCAAGCCTGCGCCAGGCGCAGGGGCCTGCACCAAAGGACGAGGCCACCGTCCTCTCTTATGGCTCCAAGTACACCCTCTTTAGTGCTTCGGGCAGCAAAGTACAACCTCCATTATTCAAGTTTCCAAAGCCGCAAGCCGCGCAATTTCAAGCAGTCCGGATCAACGCTTCGGGAAGATTTCGGATCATTTTTTTCAAAATTTAAGCATTCTAGTCCTAGATCGGCGTCCTAAGTCGAGTCTGCATATGCATAAGCAAGAGTTGAATATACTTTGGCTTGCGCTTTTTCTAACCAAAAAAACCTTAGTCAAAGTGGGGGCTTATAGTGGGTATATACACCCGAAAAAATGGGGTAATTTTTTTTCAAATTTTTTTGCAAAATTATCATGCATGCATATAGCCACGAATTTCAAAGGCACACACAACGCGTACAAGATCAAACATACAAACATACAAAAGCCAATCTTCAAAAAAAATTCAAACCAATCCAAGTTCAAAGCCATACAACCATACAAAAATTCAAGTTCCAAACCATACAAATCCATACAAATACAACCCAGCCTATACAAAATCAACGCAGGCAAGCTGGAACTCGCTACCATGCAGGGTCAATCTGAGTCATCATCAACAGTGACATCAACCACAGGCGCCTTATCCCTGTTCCGCCTCCTGAGGCGCTCCAGATCCCGATCCAGCTCTGTCCCAGGGGTACTAGGATCCTGCTCCGAGACACGAAGTGTGCCAGTGGAGGGATGAACTCCCTGCTGAGGAGAGGAATACTGATAAGGCGGCGGCATCGCCATATACTGGTACGACCCAAACATCTGAGCCTGGCGCATCCTCTCCATCTCCCCATAGTAAGCCCAGGAATCTGCACCCCAAGGCTGAGGACCACTCCCTCCGAAGTAGTAACCAGGGGAAAAAACAAAGGGCCGTGAACTGCCTGCACCTCCAAATGAATGCCTGGTAGGATCAACATGTACGAAAGGGGAAGCTCCCCACTCAGTATCAGAATGCCTCTGATGAGCACCAGCACCGGACCCCTGTCCCAGCTCCAAGCTCAGTCCCTCCTGCCTCAAGGACGTCTCCACCTGGGGTTCTCTATCAACGGATCCTCTACGGTCTCGGCGGCGCTCCTATAATACAAGTTCAAGGATCAACATCCAAGTTCAAATTTCCAGAATACAAATTTCAAGATCAAGTAAAGCACCTCTATGTCCGGCCAGAAAGTTTCCGGGTCAGCTTGGCACAATGCCTCTTCCAGGAATCAAGCAAGAGCATCCAGCGACGCACTCTCGCCCAAGGCGCCTGCATACAAAATTCAAGATCAATTTCCAAATACAAGATTACAATCAGTTTCAAGGAAGTGCAACGCTACTTACAGCATCATAGTGCTCAAGTACCACATCATATGATTTCCGGTGCGGAGGAGAAGCTACAGGGATGGTCTCCTCCACCTGTTCCCCGTCCGAGTTCTCATAGCGGAGGATCCTATCAGCATAGGGAATGTCCTCAGGATCAACCTCCTCCTCTTACATACAATCATCCAATCATACAAGATCACAAGAATACAAGAATACAAGATACAAAGTTCAAAAGCTCACCGGCAGTACGAAGCGTACTGGTGGATCTAGCCACCTCAGGAAGTCGTCATAGCTACCCTTCCTGTGTACAAAATCCCTCCAAGAACGGCAAACAGCATCGGCCCTAGCATCCGCATAGAGCCGGGCAAGCTCTTCATCTGACGCCAGCATGGGCTCCGGTGGGTCCTTGGGTACAAGTCTATTCCCCGAATTGTGCTGAAGGGACACTCGCTCCCCTAGATACCACATGTGGCGGTACACCCCTGGAAGCAAAACCCGCCACCCAGACAAGAAATGGGCACGAGCAGCCGAGGCAGGTACAGGCGCGTTGGCAAAAGGACGCCATACCACCTGCAAAGCAGACAACTCAGGCAACAATACAAATACAAATACAAGAGAGAAAAACAGTACAAAAGATTACCTCATCAGCAGGTAGAACTCTCCAAGCTCTGCGGGAGGTCGCCAGAGACACTCTCCTGCGCACCGCTCCTGGCAGCATACGGGTAAGCCGCATCTCCAGTACGATCCGGCGCCAAAGTCGGAAAGTGCTCATATATCCAAATCTTTCAACAAGCAAGCAAGACATCAGTCAAGTTCAAATACAAACATACAAGTACAACGTACAAAGTACATGGAGTCTTAAATATCTCCAGCACACTCACAGAGCAGCCATGCTCGGGTCGCTCCCCGGCTCATTCCGGGAGGCCTGCTTCATCTCATACAAGAGGTGGCTATATGCCAAACCACCCCAGTTGTAGCTCGAAACAGCCCTCAAGTCCCGTAGAATGGACAGGAATCTAATGTGCACCCAACTGTTCCTGCTCGGGGCCATCACTCTGCTCACCAAAACTAGGAGGAAGAGCCTAACCCTTTGCTCCGCAGACACACCCACACCGCAGATAGCCTCCACAATCACCGTCACGGAAGCATGGGTGTCGTCCTCTGACAAGTCAACAACAAGGCCAAGCAAGGCCCTGGCAGCGGCCGAGCGCCACGTCAGCTCTGGATCAAAGGTCGCATTCCTCTCAGAAAAAGGAAGACCCGTAATCATTGAAAACTCAAAGGGGGTAATGGTGATCTCCCCCCATGCCATGTGGAAAGTGTTGGTGGTATCCCACCACCGCTCCAACAAATCCCACAACCGGGGTTTGATCCTCGTTCTCCTCGAAGTACCTCCCATGGCACGCCAGAAATCAGCCATGCCCGTCTGTGACCAAATCTCCATGGCCTCCTCATCAGCAGGAAGGGCTTTAAAGGCCTTTTGAACCTCCACCAAGGACTAGAAAGTACGAAACGGCTTTCCATCGGCCTACAGGTGAACGAGTTAGCTCAAAGCCTATGCAAGTACAAAATACAAACTCAAAACACAGTACAAGACTCACCAAGCCAGCGCGAGGCCGCTGAGACAAGTGCCACTCCGGCCGAAACACCAGGTTGGAAGGGCTCCAACCAGTACCGGTAAAAGTGGGCGCCTCCCGGGGAACCATACCCCCATTTGGCGCGTTTATTGCAGCCGCTTCATCATCCGAAGCATCCTCCTCAGTAGCTCGAACCACCGACGATTCGGCAAGCTTCCTCCGAGTGTGATGAGGCATACTAAATCAAGTGGAGTACAAAGTGTCAAAATTCTAAACTGGGGGCTATCCTATACTAGCCTATACAAAGTCAAAAAATTCAAAACAAATCCCCAGTGGACCTCTAGTTCAAAATACAAGCTCTACACCAACGCCTAGGCTATCCATGCCAAAGCAGGTATACAAATTCTACACCAACGCCTAGGCTATCCATGCCGAAGCAGGTATACAAGTTCTACACCAACGCCTAGGCTAGCCATGCCAAAGCAAGTACAAAGTGCGGGAGAAATTTCAAAAAATTCAAAAATTCAAATATACAAGTTCCAACTGTTCAAGTTCAAGTGGCTATCAAACAGTTTTCTACAAGATTCAAGAAGCTTAAGCATACAAGCATCATTTCAAAGTACGAGAAAATCAAAACTACATACGATCCTAGAGTTATTTCATAAGCAAAACATGAAATACTTACATGGATAAGGCAAGAACAAGACCAAGGGAAGACCATTCGACCTTTGAGAGAGAAAGAGAGCAAGAAAGCAAGAGATTGCTCCTCAAATGGCACGGCAAGGGGCGCTTATATAGCGCAGCATCGCGTCGTACGCCGGCCCAGCGCCCAGCGCTGCCTGCTGTATGCGCGAATCTTCAGCGCGCGCGGTCTCCCGTGCTGATTGCACGTCCTTTGCTGCTATGGTCTTCCGCACCAAGCATCAAACGTCGCATCAGGCCGGCCATCCATCGAAAATACGAGTATACACCTGTATCTCCAAGTACAAACAGATGAATATTTCAAGAATACAAAGTCCAAAAAATACAACGACTCAGGCGTTCAACTCCTAACGGACCCAAGCTCCGGGAAAGTCAGTCGAAATTTCAAAATTTTAAGGGCCAGTAAAAAGCTCTTATCCCCAGCAAAGCACATCCCCAACGGATCAACTCCGGGTGTTCAATTTCAAAAATTCAAGATTCAAAAATTCAAGATTCAAAATTTTCGATGCCAAGCTCCGTCCTGCACTAAAGGCGGAAAAGTACAAATACAAATCGAGGTCGTCACAACCGCAGCGAGGTAGATGTTAGGGGGGAAAATACCCTCTTGGTGACGTGGGCAAACGTGGCAAGAATTGCATACGTGGCTGCCAGCAAGGCACGAGGTGGCACGGTTCGAACTTACTCTCAACTGCTGGGATCAAAACGGCCGTTACAAGCCCTTGATGAAGCCGGCCTTCATTACGCATTTATTGTCTAAATTATGTCCAATTAAGCACAAACGTTACACTTTTATTGTAAATGCCTATAAAATGGCTTAGTCTTGTCTATTTTTACACACGAATTCTAAGCAATAAACCTACGATCATTCCATGCTATTACAACTTGCTCTCACCATTTTCAATTATCTAGCTCGATCGATTGTCAGCACCTTCATCAAGGCAAGCTCGTCTCTAAGTCGAATTTGCCCAAAACAATTTGGCGCCCACCGTGGGGCTGACAATCAAAAACAGCTTGATAATACCATTCCAATCACCATGGCCGGAAATACTAGCTCATCCGACGACATTACTCGTCGCTTCGAAGCCATGGAGCAGCGCATCAACATCCTCCAAAAGGAAAATGAAGCATTGCACTCTCAAGTCAGGTCCACCGCCTCCATCGCCACCAGATCCAGGTTCCAGTACCGGCGAGACACCTTCGGGCTAAACCGCCGCTTGGATCTTGACGCCGCTCCAGACCATCCCCTCCATGTACCTTTTGGCGAGCCTGGGGGCCCTGTCCTCGAACAGATTAGCGAGTTCGATCCACTACCAAATCCGCCCCGGTCTAACCCGAGTTTTCTTCCACCACCTCCAATTCGACCATCCTCTGCAGGTACATCGGCGACAGTCGTCGCCACGACAGCTGCCCGAGTCGCCCCACCTCAGGTCGGCATGACGACATCCACCATGGTGTCGACTCCCGCCTCTGTTCTGGCGTCTCGTCCGTTGCCACCTGTGAGGGGGTCGAAAAAGCGCGAGGCTAATGCGTGACCTTGTCCCTCGTGGGTGTGACGATTCTTTTTATTCAATCAAGTGTAATTGGATTTCCTGTGAGTATACACCCAATTGACTAGTAATATAGGAGTCGCCATTCAGTTTTTAACAACAATGAGAAAAACTGACAAAACCCGGTTATCGTGACATAAAGGGAGTGCAATTATGTTTGACCACGACGGCCGTAGGTTCCCTATTGATCCCTGGTGTGGGGATCTCTCAATATACACCCGCAAGGTAGAGATTGAGGGTTCGGGGGACTGTAACTACCGAGAGGAGTAATTCGCTCGTCGATAACTCCAGAGGCAGGATATCCTTACTAGCTCAGCATAAATAATTGAAGGGACATGCGTTAACTATTAAACTAATCTGAGTTGATTTTAGCAATATGCAACATATAATACTAATTCGATCATGATTATCTGATTTAAATAGCATTAAGGGACCTAGCATGATAATCCGATTTCCCAAAAATATTATATTTATTAGGCGTGATAGAACAATCATATTAGGTTAGTTTAACCGTTCATAAAAAGGGCGAGGAAAGCAGTTAAATCATCGAAAAGGGACACATTACGACGCACCCTTGAGAGGTGCGTCACGGTTCTCAGAAAACTAACCACTTTGACTTTGCTATTTCTCCTTTTTATTTAACGAATCTCGATTATGGGACAGGATACGTTCTGTTCGATTTATGGATCGATTGCGACAGAACGCGTGAACAGTTTCGCAGCGAGAGGCTTAGGCTAAGGGGTTTAGAGTCAATACTCAGAGTATATTATGTGTTGTTGTGTGTTGTTTCACGTCGAAACTAGGGGCCTATTTATAGGGAAGAGTTCGTGGAAAGATAGAATTGCAGAGTTCTAATCCGCAAAGAATTAGGAAAAGAAACGTACCCAGGTATTTTCAGCGCCCAGGCCTGGGCGCCGAAGATTTCGGCGCCCAGAGCCAGGCGTTGAAAATAGGGTCTGGGCAGTTTTTGTTTAGTCAGATTCGGATTCTAAAATCCGTAGAGTTTGAGATTAATTTGAGTCTTTTAGCGCGTATCAATTTGTGACGGAATGCTTCTGGGCCCGTTACGAACTCTAGGCTCGTTAGGATTTTAATTAATACGTAACTCTTATTTCCGAATCCTTTTAGGAATAGGATTCTCGCAGTTTTCTATCTCATTTAGGATTTATGTTGGAATGCAACACCTAATTCTGACAGGTTTCTATCTATTATGATTTGCCACTTTTAGACGCTACCTTTTACGGCAGTTACTATTTTTAGGAGGTTTCCATAAATAGCAGGTTCGGGGTGAAATGAAATGGGGAATCGAGATTCGTTTATTTTATAGGAGATGTGTTGTCAAGTGGAGTTTTTATGTTTTCATCATCGAACCTTTCCCTTGCGAGAATGGGGACAAAGGTAGGTGTCTACAGTTAGCCCCCACTTTGACTGAGTCTTGGAGTAAGATGATGGTCAAAGTATTAGACGGAGTGCGTCACACAAGCCATGGTGTATGTGACCTTTTTCGCGAGGGTCTCACGAGCCCCCGAGTGATAACATTTGACTTAAGGGTCATCACTTGAAGTGTCGACATATCCCTCACGTGTCATTGAGATTTGTCAACTGATAGTATAAAAACTTCCTCGCTTTGTCATTGGAAGGATCTAAAGATGCGTAGAAATTCCCTCACTATGTCATTAGGAGTAACTACAGATGTTTTCGAAATTAAAGCTGTAAAGTGTAATTGGGCCTGGCCAAGCCCAATCACGAGGTAAAACGTTTTTAAAGATTCTCATTTTCAGGGCTAGCTAAACGAGAAAACCCCCTCATTTTTATAGGATGTAAAACGAAGGAAAATCCAACAAACCAATCCTTTAATTTTTGGAAAAAGGGAAAACCAATAAAAGTTATCGCTGCAGCGACTAAGGACCTGCGTTGTTAGTGACGCAGACCCCGCCCGCTGAAGGTGGGCGAGCCTGTCCTCTGAGGGTGGACCCCCCGTCCGATAGAAGTGGATGAATCTGTTTGATGTTTTTGAAAATAAGGACCTACGCGGTTTGTGACGTAGACCCCGCCCGATAGACGTGGACGAATCTGTTTTGAAATTTTTATTTTGTTTTCTTTTTCAAAATAAGGACCTACGTGGTTTGCGCCGTAGACCCCGCCGGCTGGAGATGGCGAGCCTATTTTAAATTTGAAGATTTTATTTCTTTCGAAAACTGAGGACCTGCGCGGCTGAGGGTGGACGAGCCCATTTTGAATTTCTTATTTTGCCTATGTAGAAGGGCTTTTGTGATTACAACCTGTTGGTGGGTCGTAATATTTCCTGATTAGATGTGTCCTATAAGTGGGTCCACATTGTGTATTTTTGTTTAACAATATTTTTTGAGATATCCAAACATGTTATGGTGCGTGGCGCAGTCTGGGAATGTGATTTTGATTGGCACTCCCTGTTGGAGTCCACTTTTCGCGAGCCCCCAAGTGTTGGGGCTCGTCGGTTGTTTTTCGCGTCTTGTAATCATGTTTGGGGTCACGCTCGTATGTGCGAGCGACCTCCTATAGTAGTGCGCTATTTTTAGTGAAGCCGAGGAGTGCGACTTTAGCTTTCAGGCGACATCCGGTTTTGGCTTGGCCCGGATTATCCCTTTGACAGACAGACATTTTCTATTTGGAAAACCAATGACTTGACGACACATATTTTTGGTGTTTCGAAAAATGACCATGATATTTAACCTGCTTCTTTTTTTTTTTTTTTTTTTTTAAAAGTGTACATGAGCGTTTTCTGAGATGAGTCTAAGTTTCGACCAAGTTTCACTGTTATTATTAATTTTTGCTTATTTGGGAGCTAAAGGTGCTTTGGGCTTGATCTTACTTGTAATAGGGTCTCGTGTTTTAGCAACACGGTCTTAAGTCCTTTCCTATTCCGTGTTTTTGTGAACTCTGGGCCTTGGGCTGCATTTTCAGCGCCCCAGCTCAGGCGTTAAAAATTCCGGCACCCAGAGGTGGGCGCTGAAAGTTCTTTCCTGGTAATATTTGATTTTCGGATTTCTAAACACGTTTCCGAATGGGATCAGGATGTTTATTGGGTGCGTTCAGCTATAAATAGGGGCTAGATACGTCCTTATTTTCCACCACTCTCAAGTTCTTTCTCTCTTTTTGCTGTGCTCTAATTTATTTACTGCTTTTGCCATGTTGACCCCTACTTTCTCACTCCAACGTACTGTTAGGCGTTGGCTACGAGCCCCTTACTCCCACAGAAAAAGCTTTGTTAAAAGAATACCACTTAGAGGCACTTTTAGGCTTACAACAAATTAATATTGATTATAATTTTCTGCATGCTGCCCTAAACCTTTGGGACTCCGATCATCATGTTTTTTCCTTTCGTGGCAATGAAATATGTCCTTTGCTTGATGAATTTGCTGCGATCCTTGGTTATCCTACTAATGCTACTCCTGTTACCCCTGGCACTATCGAAGAGGGTAAAACAACCATAAGGGCTTTCCTAGGGCTAGATGATAACATGTTTGCTGAACTTGTTGTAGACGATAAGGTTAACTTGGCAAAACTTGTAAAACATCATTTTAGGCCTAGTAAGAATATGACCGAACAAAAATTGAACATTCGAGCCCTTGTATTTTGCTTGTTGAATCATTATTTGCTGTCGAATAATAATGGTGAGTTTGGTGACATAAGGCTGATCCCCTTGATTAGCCAGATGGAAAGTTGCTATTCTATTATGCCGTTGGTTGTTGCTGAGACTTTGCTGAGTGCGGATGAGCTGAAGAAGGATGCCAAATCCGAAATTTTCAAGGGAAGCCCCCTATTACTGCAGGTAATCTATTTTTTCTTTGCGCACACATACGCCACTTTTATATATTTCTTTTCGCCTGGGGCTGAGTTTCAGCGCCCAGGGCTGGGCGCTGGAATATTCGGCGCCTGGTCCTGGGCGTGGAAACTGCGCCCCAGGAACCTTTTTTCTTTCTTTTTCATTCTTTTGATTCGATCGTACCTGTTTTTGCAGATTTGGCTTGCGGAACGGCTTAGACTTTTGGAAACTCCTTCCACTAGTAGAAAAAACCCCTGTTGGAGCCCCCTTGTTGCAGCGTACATGTATTAATACGCTTCAATAACCAGTCGGTCAACGCGGGTCAAACCTTTTAAAGGGTTGTTGCAGCGTACAATTTAATTGTTCCCTGCAAAAAAGTTTGTTGCAGCGTACAATTTAAAAGCCCCCTGCAATAACCTATTTTTGTCGCAGCGTACATTTAAAAGCCCCCTGCAATAGCCCGGGTCAAAAAAAAATTCGCTGCAATATTAAAATTTCATTTCTCGCGCTTAACTCCCCTCTTCTTCCCTTACCTTTTCCTGCGTAGTCCCCAAAAAAAACCCTTCCTGCGTCGCCATAGCTTACTCGTCGGTGGTTCTGGCCTCCTCGCCAGTCGCCACCTTTATTCGAAACCCTCTCCTCTTCCAAGAAAAACCACGAGCAGCTAGTGAGCTACCAGCCTACCCTCTCAGTCCTCCCATCTTCAATTCTCTGAACCTGTACCTTTCTTTCACGAAAGCCGGCCACCAAGGGTAAGACGGATTTGTAATCTCGAAATTCTGCCGCGTTCACCACCGTCTCACCACCTTCCGATGGAGATCCAATTGGGTTCAACTACCACCGTTTCTCACCAATCGCGTTTCTCACCACCACCACCACCGCCCGTTTTTCTTCAAATTTAAGTGAATTTATGCACTACGGAGGTATATATCTCTATTCAATTTAAGATTCGGCTTATTCAATTTTTGTAAAATTGAATTAACTATTTTCCCCCAAATTTTAGGGTTTTGGCTCCATTTTATTTTTTAATCGAAAGAGGGAACGATCTACTAAGCTAGGGTTTCCTTTTTTCCTCTTTCGTTCAGAATTAGGGATTTGAGGACGCTTAATTATCAGGATTTCATCCGCAAACTCTGCACTTAGATTTTGGGATATGGGTTGAGGTTGATTCTTTTTGGTTATGCTACTGCTCTTTAAGTATAGGCATCGGTATGCTTCTCTTATTTGTTCTTTAAGATTTACATAATTTTTAGTGTTGATTGAAGTTGGATTTGCTGATTGTTAGAGGTTTTACTAATCTTGTATGATATAGTAATTTATGGCAGATATGAACTATTTAAGTTTTGTTAACCATCATTTTGCCTTTAATCTCTTTGAAGAAGTTAAAATAAAATAAGACTTAAAGTTTTAGTTAGGGAACGATTAGAGCTGAGAAATACCATGTTTATCAAGTAATACTGTCATTTGATGGGAATTAGGATGTTCACTTCATATTATTAGAAGAATTGAATCCATCTTTACTAAAATTCTTCTTTCATTGAGATGTTAATGTCTCAGGATTGAATATAGCTTTGCAATTTCACTACAATAGTATAGATTTGTGATAATTTGGGTTTCATTGTTCAACACCAGCAAAGAAAATGGAGAGGCGTCGAGATTAGGTTTCAGAAATTGATGGTGTTTTTAATGATTAAATAAGACAGCTGGTGTTGGAAATGCTGCTGGAGTTGGAACTCATTCCTGTACTGAATGTGTTTCTGAATGTGCTGCTAAATGTATGCTTCTCTTCTTTCTTCTTCAAGATTTGTATTATTACATGGTTTACATAGTTTTTAGTATTATATTGAGGTTAGTGGATGTTTGAGGTTTTTTGTTATTCTTATATGACATACTGATTGTTAAGTAGATATGAACTAATTAAGTTGCTAACTTTTTGACACCAGACCATACACAGCTCAAGTCAACAATGGCCCATGTTGACCTAACAACTGCAAACAGTATCCAACAAACTCACTCCCAACTGAGAAAGAGAAAGCAATGGAGAAAACGGTGGCGACATTGGAGAAAGGAACAGTATGCTCAGCTTGGAATTACAGCGCTCAAAGATTAGCTACTGGTTCAATCAATGGTCTTCTCACCATCTTCGATTCTCCTGATCCTGCTTCCTCTTCTCTCTTCTCTCCTTCTTCCTCTTTTCAGGTCTGCTCCTCCTTATTTTCCCAATCAATTGCAATTTTTTTTTTTGGAGACAAATTCATTTCTTAATTGCCCATCTTTGTGTTTATACTATAATGTATGATATTTTCAGTTAAATATACAATCTTTTATTTGCTGAACTTTATTTCTTTCTAGTAGTATGTTTGTTGTTCTATGTATGAAACAATTTAATTTATGATGGAAGTTTGTGAATGTTGGTTACTTGATACTATGGCGCATGGTGATCTTTCCGATTTTAAAAATGTTAACAATTATTAATCTTAGAGCTGTCAAATTGGTGTTTTGGTCGGATTATGTGTTCGTCGAATCATCCCCGCTAGATCATCTAAGGTCCGGTAGCTCTAATTATAATGTATGTGAGATTTTGATGTAATTCCGAATTATGATTCAATTTAACATTTTTCAGTGTATCAATATTTGGGGGTTTATCAAAATTATGTTGAGTTTTTGAGAATTAAGTTGGAGGGTATATATCTAATTTCTTCCATTGAAGCTTCTGAAGTAGTATGATGCAACTTTCATGTGACAATTAACATGAGATTAGATTGTGGTTTTAGGTGCATGAGGGTAGCATTGTGAAGGTGGCATGGGTTCCTCCAGAGTATGGAGATGCCATCGCGTGTATTTTGGATGATGGGACGTTATCATTATGGGAAGAAGTTACAGGAGGTAACACTAACTCAAACCTCTTGTTACATTCATACAAAGCAATCATTTCTGCACATGTCCATTTACACCATATTGTCTTTTCTATAATGACTGTACTTCCCTTCTTAAAGAATGAGTTGTGAAATTGTATGCTCGTGTAAGCTTTCTAGCCGAGAGAATTATGTTGCCAACTACTTTCAGATCTCCGCATTACAAGTAGAGTAATGATTTACAAATCTTATGCTACCCTTTTGGCCTTTACCCTAATGACTACTAGTAATAAGTAAGACATTGATTTCATAATTGATACGAGAGTGGTGTTATTGGTGTATGGTTACGAATGATTTAAAAATCTAAAACATTTGCGCTTCCCTTTTCCATTCAGAGGGGCAATCACTTCAGTGGAAGATCTGTACCAAGTTTCAGAATAAAAGTGCCCGTGTATTAGATATTCAATTTGGAGGATCCTCTACTTGTTTGAAGTTGGTAAGTGTTAGATAATAAAAAACTTGCTGAATGTGTTCTTCTTGGTGCATGGTGAAATCCTCTGACTTTATAATTGTGTCATGCATTTCTTTGCTTGTAGGTTGTTGCATATTCAGATGGGTATGCCAAAGTCTATGAGCTCCAAAATCCTTTGGAACTGAACACTTGGCAACTTCAGGTATATTTCCTGCTTGAATAATTGAATAAAAAATTTAAATGCTCCATTAACTTGATGCCTACTTATCTAAGGAGCTTTCGTTTAGTTAGAGTATCTGTAATAGTCGGAGCACTCTACAGCTGCTCTTGTAACTTATTAAGTACAAGTTCGGATTTCTGTTAACAAACTTCTATTGTCAAATTGTGGTGTAGGCCGAGTTCCAGAATGTCATTGACTCTGTATCTAAATTTGCGAAAGCTTCATGCTTATCAGCATCCATTTCATGGATTCCACAAATAGGTGAAAGCCAGCAATTGAGCTTCGTTCTGGGATTCAATTCAGATATACCACAACTCAATTCTTCCAAGGTATTGTTGAGTCCAATAAGTTTTGCTGAGTATTCTAACTTTTCTTTTTCTTTTTCGTTCACATGCCCTTATAGCATTGGTAGTTATGTTGTTCTAGGCCTTCTAGCGTATATATAGAGAGAGTATACATGTGATTCGCCCTCTTCTATCACTTTTCATTGTGTGTGGTTGTTGTAACTGACCTTTGCCTTTTTTGCGTATGCTTTAACGTTTATTCTTAGTTACTGATATCACTCTTTATGCCACTTTGTTTTCCTCTCCCGGGATTTAATTATTGCTACTAAAGTAGTAATACTCCTCTAGTGCTCCTCTCGTCTCAGAAGTTGTGTTCATAGTAAATAGTTTGGAATCAGCCTCTTTGAATGCTGAATGATAAAAGGTAGGCTATATGCAATTTGACTTCCCAAATATAACATCAGTATGGGGATCCACCGTGAGTGTTGTTTTTCTTACTATTGTTTGTTGTGAGATGAATAAGATGCTTGTGCTTCGCCGACTCATATCATATGTTTAACTTCGGCTCACTTACAAGTTACAACTGACAAGTATTAGCTTTTTTACTTTAGGTCTTTAGTACTTCGTATTGTTTCAATTTTCTTTTTGTTTGTGTGTGTGTGTGGGGGGGGGGGGGGGGTTGGTGTAAAACTTTACATAATTGCATATATATATATAAGAACATATAGGTGTGTAAATCTAAACTGAAACTTTTCACGAAGCAATTTTATATATGTAGAAAACATAGCCACCATGAGTTTTGGCGCCAAATTGCCAACAATGTCTAAGAAAACTATGCTATTATTGTATTATCTGTCAGAGGAAGATCAACCCCAATCCTGCAACTTAGAACAGAGGTCTGGATTTGGTTAGGCTTTGTTTTGTTCGACTTATTTTCGACAAAATAAGTTCAGATAAGTTCAGCAAAAATAAGTTTTTTCCAGACATTTTCACACACAAATAAGTTTATTTTAGACAAAATAAGTTTTTTTCAGATAAAATAAGTTCAGATAAGTTCAAATAAGTTTATAAAGAACCTAAGGACTTATTTTAAACTTATTACATGTTTAATATGCTTAGTTTTAAGTTTCTAAGACTTATTCTAACTACTTATACACATTTAAGGCTTGTTTGGTCGTTATAGGACATATTTAGGCTAAAATGACATTTTCGCTCCCAACTATGAACCAAAGAACCTAAGGACTCATTTTAAACTTACTAAATGTTTTATATGCTTATTTTTAACTTTCTAGGACTCATTCCAATCCATTTATGCACATTTAAGGCTCATTGTGTCGTTATGGGTCATATTTAGGCTAAAATGACATTTTCGCTCCCAACTTTGAACTTAAGAACCTAATGACTCATTTTAAACTTATTATATGATAAATATGCTTAGTTTTAAGTTTCTAAGACTTATTCTAATCTACTTATACCCATTTAATGCTTGTTTGATCGTTATAGGTCATATTTAGGATAAAATAAGGCATTTTCGATCCCAACTTTAAAATAAAGAACCTAAGGACTTATTTTAAACTTATTACATGTTTAATATGCTTAGTTTTAAGTTTATAAGACTCATTCCAATCCATTTATGCATATTTAAGGCTCATTGTGTCGTTTTAGGTCATATTTAGGCTAAAATGACATTTTCGCTCCCAACTTTGAACTTAAGAACCTAAGGACTCATTTTTAAATTATTATATGATTAATAAGCTTAGTTTTGAGTTTCTAGGACTTACTCTAATCTACTTATACCCATTTAATGCTTGTTTGATCGTTATAGGTCATATCTAGGCTAAAATAAGGCATTTTCGCTCCCAACTTTAAAATAAAGAACCTAAGGACTCATTTAAAACTTATTACATGTTTAATATGCATAATTTTAACGATCTAAGACTCGTTCCAATCTATTTATGCACCTATAGGCTCATTGGGTCGTTATAGGTCATATTTAGGCTAAAATGACATTTTCGCTCCCAACTTTGAACTAAAGAACCTAAGGACTCATTTTAGACTATTAGGACATTGTCATTAGTTTCTTGAATGTTAAAATGTGATATTTAATTTGTATTTAATCGAATGTTTAATTTAAATTTCTGTTTTTGTAAAGGTCTACACTCCGAGGATTGCGCCTTATGCGAGGAATTTGATGTGGTTCGTGAGCAATGGGCTAAGTTTTTTACCAACAAGTATTTATTATTGGCTTTAGCGCGCTTGATCGAGTTGGTTTAGTTGTTATAGAATAAATTTTATATTAAAATGTATGTTTATGTTGAAATTGGAACATATATTTAAATGTAATATGTGCACTTTGGTTTTGGGATATATAGTATACAAAACTCCAGTTGTTGTTTTTATATTTGTTATACAGGTTGCGTTATTCTATTATTGTTTTGACAGGTTTCTATATTTGGTGCAAGGCACTCTAGGTATCCCTAAACAAAATTAGAATTTTCCCGCCAGAAGTGCTTTTTTGCAGCGTACATATATGTTGTACGCTGCAACAAGGGAAAAAAATTTCGCAAAAATTCAGACTTGTTGCAGCGGGCTTTTAGATGTACGCTGCAACAAGTGCCAAAAAATTGGCAAAATTTTGGACTTGTTGCAGCGTACAAATAAATGTACGCTGCAAAAAGTTGAGTCTTTTGCAGCGTACATATATATGTACGCTGCAACAAGTCCAAAATTTTGCCAATTTTTTGGCACTTGTTGCAGCGTACATCTAAAAGCCCGCTGCAACAAATCACTTTTTGCAGCGAACATTGTACGCTGCAACAAGTTCAGACTTGTTGCAGGCCCCCCAGTTGCAGCATACGATGTACGCTGCAACAGGGGTCTAAAAGCCCGCTGCAATAAGGGTTTTTTCTACTAGTGCACAAACCCATTTGTAGCTACAGCCCAACGCGGGAGACCATCATAATACCTAGCCCACGCTAAGACCCGTGTTTGTGCAAAAGTAGCTACCTTAGGAGGTACCGTATCAGAAAAGGGGATAGTCTGCCTTAAACCATATTGACGCATGACTCGATAAGGGAAAATATAAATGGGACAAGATAGCCCCAACAAAGAAATATAAACCGATACATCAGACCCCCCCTGTCATAGTAGTCAAACCCCACCATGGTACCACCCACTTAATAGAATAAATGCCATAAGTAAAAAAGGAGGTCCATTCGGCCTCGTCCTGGCCTTGGTGCAAGTATTTTCGGTTACCCAAAGCTATAGGGCGATAATGTTTAGGATCGACACACTAGTAGAAAAAACCCTTATTGCAGCGGGCTTTTAGACCCCTGTTGCAGCGTACATCGTATGCTGCAACTGGGGGGCCTGCAACAAGTCTGAACTTGTTGCAGCGTACAATGTTCGCTGCAAAAAGTGATTTGTTGCAGCGGGCTTTTAGATGTACGCTGCAACAAGTGCCAAAAAAATTGGCAAAATTTTGGACTTGTTGTAGCGTACATATATATGTACGCTGCAAAAGACTCAACTTTTTGCAGCGTACATTTATTTGTACGCTGCAACAAGTCCAAAATTTTGCCAATTTTTTGGCACTTGTTGCAGCGTACATCTAAAAGCCCGCTGCAACAAGTCTGAATTTTTGCGAAATTTTTTTCCCTTGTTGCAGCGTACAACATATATGTACGCTGCAAAAAAGCACTTTTGGCGGGAAAATTCTAATTTTGTTTAGGGATACCTAGAGTGCCTTGCACCAAATATAGAAACCTGTCAAAACAATAATAGAATAACGCAACCTGTATAACAAATATAAAAACAACAACTGGAGTTTTGTATACTATATATCCCAAAACCAAAGTGCACATATTACATTTAAATATATGTTCCAATTTCAACATAAACATACATTTTAATATAAAATTTATTCTATAACAACTAAACCAACTCGATCAAGCGCGCTAAAGCCAATAATAAATACTTGTTGGTAAAAAACTTAGCCCATTGCTCACGAACCACATCAAATTCCTCGCATAAGGCGCAATCCTCGGAGTGTAGACCTTTACAAAAACAGAAATTTAAATTAAACATTAGATTAAATACAAATTAAATATCACATTTTAACATTCAAGAAACTAATGACAATGTCCTAATAGTCTAAAATGAGTCCTTAGGTTCTTTAGTTCAAAGTTGGGAGCGAAAATGTCATTTTAGCCTAAATATGACCTATAACGACCCAATGAGCCTATAGGTGCATAAATACATTGGAACGAGTCTTAGATCGTTAAAATTATGCATATTAAACATGTAATAAGTTTTAAATGAGTCCTTAGGTTCTTTATTTTAAAGTTGGGAGCGAAAATGCCTTATTTTAGCCTAGATATGACCTATAACGATCAAACAAGCATTAAATGGGTATAAGTAGATTAGAATAAGTCCTAGAAACTCAAAACTAAGCTTATTAATCATATAATAATTTAAAAATGAGTCCTTAGGTTCTTAAGTTCAAAGTTGGGAGCGAAAATGTCATTTTAGCCTAAATATGACCTAAAACGACACAATGAGCCTTAAATATGCATAAATGGATTGGAACGAGTCTTATAAACTTAAAACTAAGCATATTAAACATGTAATAAGTTTAAAATAAGTACTTAGGTTCTTTATTTTAAAGTTGGGATCGAAAATGCCTTATTTTATCCTAAATATGACCTATAACGATCAAACAAGCATTAAATGGGTATAAGTAGATTAGAATAAGTCTTAGAAACTTAAAACTAAGCATATTTATCATATAATAAGTTTAAAATGAGTCATTAGGTTCTTAAGTTCAAAGTTGGGAGCGAAAATGTCATTTTAGCCTAAATATGACCCATAACGACACAATGAGCCTTAAATGTGCATAAATGGATTGGAATGAGTCCTAGAAAGTTAAAAATAAGCATATAAAACATTTAGTAAGTTTAAAATGAGTCCTTAGGTTCTTTGGTTCATAGTTGGGAGCGAAAATGTCATTTTAGCCTAAATATGTCCTATAACGACCAAACAAGCCTTAAATGTGTATAAGTAGTTAGAATAAGTCTTAGAAACTTAAAACTAAGCATATTAAACATGTAATAAGTTTAAAATAAGTCCTTAGGTTCTTTATAAACTTATTTGAACTTATCTGAACTTATTTTATCTGAAAAAAACTTATTTTGTCTAAAATAAACTTATTTGTGTGTGAAAATGTCTGGAAAAAACTTATTTTTGCTGAACTTATCTGAACTTATTTTGTCGAAAATAAGTCGAACAAAACAAAGCCTAACCAAATCCAGACCTCTGTTCTAAGTTGCAGGATTGGGGTTGATCTTCCTCTGACAGATAATACAATAATAGCATAGTTTTCTTAGACATTGTTGGCAATTTGGCGCCAAAACTCATGGTGGCTATGTTTTCTACATATATAAAATTGCTTCGTGAAAAGTTTCAGTTTAGATTTACACACCTATATGTTCTTATATATATATATGCAATTATGTAAAGTTTTACACCAACCCCCCCCCCCCCCCCCCCCACACACACACACAAACAAAAAGAAAATTGAAACAATACGAAGTACTAAAGACCTAAAGTAAAAAAGCTAATACTTGTCAGTTGTAACTTGTAAGTGAGCCGAAGTTAAACATATGATATGAGTCGGCGAAGCACAAGCATCTTATTCATCTCACAACAAACAATAGTAAGAAAAACAACACTCACGGTGGATCCCCATACTGATGTTATATTTGGGAAGTCAAATTGCATATAGCCTACCTTTTATCATTCAGCATTCAAAGAGGCTGATTCCAAACTATTTACTATGAACACAACTTCTGAGACGAGAGGAGCACTAGAGGAGTATTACTACTTTAGTAGCAATAATTAAATCCCGGGAGAGGAAAACAAAGTGGCATAAAGAGTGATATCAGTAACTAAGAATAAACGTTAAAGCATACGCAAAAAAGGCAAAGGTCAGTTACAGCAACCACACACAATGAAAAGTGATAGAAGAGGGCGAATCACATGTATACTCTCTCTATATATACGCTAGAAGGCCTAGAACAACATAACTACCAATGCTATAAGGGCATGTGAACGAAAAAGAAAAAGAAAAGTTAGAATACTCAGCAAAACTTATTGGACTCAACAATACCTTGGAAGAATTGAGTTGTGGTATATCTGAATTGAATCCCAGAACGAAGCTCAATTGCTGGCTTTCACCTATTTGTGGAATCCATGAAATGGATGATGATAAGCATGAAGCTTTCGCAAATTTAGATACAGAGTCAATGACATTCTGGAACTCGGCCTACACCACAATTTGACAATAGAAGTTTGTTAACAGAAATCCGAACTTGTACTTAATAAGTTACAAGAGCAGCTGCAGAGTGCTCCGACTATTACAGATACTCTAACTAAACGAAAGCTCCTTAGATAAGTAGGCATCAAGTTAATGGAGCATTTAAATTTTTTATTCAATTATTCAAGCAGGAAATATACCTGAAGTTGCCAAGTGTTCAGTTCCAAAGGATTTTGGAGCTCATAGACTTTGGCATACCCATCTGAATATGCAACAACCTACAAGCAAAGAAATGCATGACACAATTATAAAGTCAGAGGATTTCACCATGCACCAAGAAGAACACATTCAGCATGTTTTTTATTATCTAACACTTACCAACTTCAAACAAGTAGAGGATCCTCCAAATTGAATATCTAATACACGGGCACTTTTATTCTGAAACTTGGTACAGATCTTCCACTGAAGTGATTGCCCCTCTGAATGGAAAAGGGAAGCGCAAATGTTTTAGATTTTTAAATCATTCGTAACCATACACCAATAACACCACTCTCGTATCAATTCTGAAATCAATGTCTTACTTATTACTAGTAGTCATTAGGGTAAAGGCCAAAAGGGTAGCATAAGATTTGTAAATCATTACTCTACTTGTAATGCGGAGATCTGAAAGTAGTTGGCAACATAATTCTCTCGGCTAGAAAGCTTACACGAGCATACAATTTCACAACTCATTCTTTAAGAAGGGAAGTACAGTCATTATAGAAAAGACAATATGGTGTAAATGGACATGTGCAGAAATGATTGCTTTGTATGAATGTAACAAGAGGTTTGAGTTAGTGTTACCTCCTGTAACTTCTTCCCATAATGATAACGTCCCATCATCCAAAATACACGCGATGGCATCTCCATACTCTGGAGGAACCCATGCCACCTTCACAATGCTACCCTCATGCACCTAAAACCACGATCTAATCTCATGTTAATTGTCACATGAAAGTTGCATCATACTACTTCAGAAGCTTCAATGGAAGAAATTAGATATATACCCTCCAACTTAATTCTCAAAAACTCAACATAATTTTGATAAACCCCCAAATATTGATACACTGAAAAATGTTAAATTGAATCATAATTCGGAATTACATCAAAATCTCACATACATTATAATTAAAGCTACCGGACCTTAGATGATCTACCGGGGATGATTCGACGAACACACAATCCGACCAAAACACCAATTTGACAGCTCTAAGATTAATAATTGTTAACATTTTTAAAATCGGAAAGATCACCATGCGCCATAGTATCAAGTAACCAACATTCACAAACTTCCATCATAAATTAAATTGTTTCATACATAGAACAACAAACATACTACTAGAAAGAAATAAAGTTCAGCAAATAAAAGATTGTATATTTAACTGAAAATATCATACATTATAGTATAAACACAAAGATGGGCAATTAAGAAATGAATTTGTCTCCAAAAAAAAAATTGCAATTGATTGGGAAAATAAGGAGGAGCAGACCTGAAAAGAGGAAGAAGGAGAGAAGGGAGAAGAGGAAGCAGGGTCAGGAGAATCGAAGATGGTGAGAAGACCATTGATTGAACCAATAGCTAATCTTTGAGCGCTGTAATTCCAAGCTGAGCATACTGTTCCTTTCTCCAATGTCGCCACCGTTTTCTCCATTGCTTTCTCTTTCTCAGTTGGGAGTGAGTTTGTTGGATACTGTTTGCAGTTGTTAGGTCAACATGGGCCATTGTTGACTTGAGCTGTGTATGGTCTGGTGTCAAAAAGTTAGCAACTTAATTAGTTCATATCTACTTAACAATCAGTATGTCATATAAGAATAACAAAAAACCTCAAACATCCACTAACCTCAATATAATACTAAAAACTATGTAAACCATGTAATAATACAAATCTTGAAGAAGAAAGAAGAGAAGCATACATTTAGCAGCACATTCAGAAACACATTCAGTACAGGAATGAGTTCCAACTCCAGCAGCATTTCCAACACCAGCTGTCTTATTTAATCATTAAAAAAACCATCAATTTCTGAAACCTAATCTCGACGCCTCTCCATTTGCTTTGCTGGTGTTGAACAATGAAACCCAAATTATCACAAATCTATACTATTGTAGTGAAATTGCAAAGCTATATTCAATCCTGAGACATTAACATCTCAATGAAAGAAGAATTTTAGTAAAGATGGATTCAATTCTTCTAATAATATGAAGTGAACATCCTAATTCCCATCAAATGACAGTATTACTTGATAAACATGGTATTTCTCAGCTCTAATCGTTCCCTAACTAAAACTTTAAGTCTTATTTTATTTTAACTTCTTCAAAGAGATTAAAGGCAAAATGATGGTTAACAAAACTTAAATAGTTCATATCTGCCATAAATTACTATATCATACAAGATTAGTAAAACCTCTAACAATCAGCAAATCCAACTTCAATCAACACTAAAAATTATGTAAATCTTAAAGAACAAATAAGAGAAGCATACCGATGCCTATACTTAAAGAGCAGTAGCATAACCAAAAAGAATCAACCTCAACCCATATCCCAAAATCTAAGTGCAGAGTTTGCGGATGAAATCCTGATAATTAAGCGTCCTCAAATCCCTAATTCTGAACGAAAGAGGAAAAAAGGAAACCCTAGCTTAGTAGATCGTTCCCTCTTTCGATTAAAAAATAAAATGGAGCCAAAACCCTAAAATTTGGGGGAAAATAGTTAATTCAATTTTACAAAAATTGAATAAGCCGAATCTTAAATTGAATAGAGATATATACCTCCGTAGTGCATAAATTCACTTAAATTTGAAGAAAAACGGGCGGTGGTGGTGGTGGTGAGAAACGCGATTGGTGAGAAACGGTCGTAGTTGAACCCAATTGGATCTCCATCGGAAGGTGGTGAGACGGTGGTGAACGCGGCAGAATTTCGAGATTACAAATCCGTCTTACCCTTGGTGGCCGGCTTTCGTGAAAGAAAGGTACAAGTTCAGAGAATTGAAGATGGGAGGACTGAGAGGGTAGGCTGGTAGCTCACTAGCTGCTCGTGGTTTTCTTGGAAGAGGAGAGGGTTTCGAATAAAGGTGGCGACTGGCGAGGAGGCCAGAACCACCGACGAGTAAGCTATGGCGACGCAGGAAGGGTTTTTTTTGGGGACTACGCAGGAAAAGGTAAGGGAAGAAGAGGGGAGTTAAGCGCGAGAAATGAAATTTTAATATTGCAGCGAATTTTTTTTTGACCCGGGCTATTGCAGGGGGCTTTTAAATGTACGCTGCGACAAAAATAGGTTATTGCAGGGGGCTTTTAAATTGTACGCTGCAACAAACTTTTTTGCAGGGAACAATTAAATTGTACGCTGCAACAACCCTTTAAAAGGTTTGACCCGCGTTGACCGACTGGTTATTGAAGCGTATTAATACATGTACGCTGCAACAAGGGGGCTGCAACAGGGGTTTTTTCTACTAGTGGTGGGTCTTTCTGAAAACTATAAGTTGTGGATGAGTTCTGATGACAAGGATGTGAGGACCAAGGCTCGTAATGGGGAGCCGGCTGAGCTTTTGATACCTCGTATTCGTGTTAAGTATGAGGGTCCTGATTCTGCCAGACCTCGTACCTATAGTTTTAAGACTGTGAAAGCTCGTCCTGATCGAAAGCGAAAGGAAGTTCTTCCCCGTTCCAGTGTCAGGCCTAAAAAGATGTCTAACATGAAAGGGCCTGCTGTTGTTAAAAGAAATGCAAGCTCTCGCGGAGATCGTCGCCGGAACAATGTATGGGTTAGGAAGGCTCAGCCGCCTGTAGAAACAGTGGCTAGTCCAGTTGACGATAATAATCCTTCTCCCACCACTGTTTGTGCCCTTGAGGCTGAGCGGGCTATAACTGAGAATGTTTCTAAAGCTTTGGCATCTTTGGAAGTTAGTGTCCAGGAGCCAGTTCTTATGGAGATTGATATTGGGGCAGCGCAGAAGACTATGGGGGTGGATCCTGCGAACATTGCTCTCTTCAAGACTTTATTTGATGATCCGGAAGAACTAGAGTAGTGTAGTTCTTTGCTAGGGTGTAGGTGCCCTCTATTTATTTCAGTTGTGTTTGTTTTTATTCCTAGAACTTTGTTTTCCTTCTTATTATATTTTAATAAAGGCGTATTTTTAGTTCCCATTCAATTTTGTTTATATGTCTAACACAAAGAATATAATTTTTATTATTATTTGGACCGAATCCTTGGTAAGGATTGCCTACGTATCTTGTCAGAATCAGGTCGCGCGTAGTTCTTAGCTTTAGAATAAGTTCTAGTATGCCGGATTTTGGTAGATATGTCCTGAAGTGGAAACATATTACTTAATCGGTCAAATGAGTGAAGTATTTGCCATTATTTTCATCTGCCGTTTTCCATAGGTTGTGTAAAATTCGACCAATTTGTTGGTAAACCTATTTGGATACGTACTGTACCCCCCAAGTGTTCGTTATTTTTCCGTTGTGTGCGGATAAAATGCCGAGCACTTTTCGAAAAAAGGAAAACTTTTGGCAGGCAGAGAGTTTCAACGCCCAGGCTGGGGCGTCAGAAATTTCGGCGCCCAGCCCTGGGCGCTGAAAATAACTTGGGCGGTCAATTTTGACGTTTTTGCTTCACATGTTCTTGCGTTTATTTCTATTTCGTTTTTTGTGCCTTGATATTTTGCTCCGCAGTTAAAGTTAATTTTGAGGCTGTTTTGGAGGTTTTTTTGACTGTTAGCGTGAAACGCATTTTTGTCAAGATTAATTTTTTCTATTGGTGACTCAAAACAGTTTTGAAAATGGAGTTAGGGTGCGAAACTTATGAAGATCTTTGTGGAGGGTATGATGGAATCTATGTGAAACCGCTGTTGGTGGATTCTATGTTTTATGAATTTATTTTTTTGGTAACATTTGCATTTGTTTCAAATTTTTTATTTCTTTTTGATTTTAGGTTGCATGGGTTGGCTCTTATGATGACATTGGTTGGCTTTTTAGGTTTTGAGGATGGGATAGTGTGGTTTATTTTGTGGGTTTCGGGAACTGGTTCACATGGCATTATTTCAAAACCGAGTGGGCTTTGTTTGTTGGGCCTATAGTGGGCCGCTTCTTTATTATTATTTTTTTTATTTTGCAAGTACATTTGGTGTTTATTTAGTGTTAGAATAAAAATTTTAGGAAAAATATTACGCCTTTATTGATTTGGAAAGTAAGGAAAACACACTGAAATAAAACTGACCCATATTCTAAAGGGCCTTAGGACCATCTAAAGTCTTTATTATATTTTCTATCAATCTAAAGAACTACTAGGCGCTTTTTACTAATGGTGCTCTATGTGGCTCAAGCCTGGGGTTTAGTCTCATAAAACTTTGGTCCTTCGCCGGTACTCATCTTGAATTCCATTCCTTTTGCGTTGACCCACTGATATGTCTTCACCCATCCGTTCCCGACCTCTTGTGGTGTTGATGCAGGAGAGATTAACCGGGTTGGATCGAAACCTTCATCTTGTAAAGCTAGGGTAGTCATCACAGTCTCGTTCTCCATAGGCCTTGATTCGTTAAACATTGTCCATAGAGCCTGGTTGTCCAATATTTCAGCTGTTTTAGTCTTGGTGAGGTGGGGTGCCTCATCCAAGGTGTGGCAATCATGGAAAATTTCAAATCCGGGTTTTAGCAAGCCATCCTGAACGAAGGGTTCAGGGAAATCACAGCATGGGTGTTCTTCTCCTTCCCGAACAAACATCCCGTTAAGGGTCCTTTGATATGGGGGAAGGAGGGTGGTTTGTTTGGCTTTGTTAAGGCGTAGCCTAGATAGGCGGTCAGCAATATCTTCCTCCGTTGGTTCATAACCTAAGCCAAAGGGAGTAGATTTGTCGGGAAAAGGATGGAATGTGCATTCCTTCTTCCTTATGCCAAATGGGGTTCCTAGGAAATAACCTTGAGCCAACAGCATTCTAGGGATGACTCGGGATGCATGCGGGTCTAGGAATGCTGGATCATAATCTTCGATGAACTGGATTGCTTCTTCCATTTGAAACCCATAAAGGTCATCTGCAGTTTCGGCCGTTCCAACCATAGTAAAACTGACGTCGAGAGGGGGGGCGCGGATTTCCAGTATTACCCCGTTATGGTTAAGTTTAACCATTTGGTGCAAGGTCGAAGCCACACCTCCTAAGTCATGGAGCCAAGGTCGCCCCAAGAGGAGGTTGAAAGTGGGCTTGATGTCGATGATCTGAAACTCCGTGGTGCGTGCCACAGGCCCGGTTTGTATGGTAAGGTTGATTTTTCCCAATACGGGCCTTCGGGAGTTATCATAAGCTCGTACCCCTTGTGAGGAGGTTTGGAAGTCATCGCTTCCTAGCCCCAAGCAATGGGCGGTTCGCAATGGGCAGACATTAACCGTCGAACCATTATCTACGAGTGCTAGGGGGATGTTTTGTCCTTTGCATCCAACCACTAAGTAAAGGGCTTTATTGTGAGCACCCCCCTCTTTGGGTAAGTTTTTATCAGTGAAAACTATGGCCTTTTCTCTGGCATCTCTCGTGACATGGCTAACCAATGAGTCAGGTGTGATATCTGTGGGTACTGAGATGAGGTCAAGTGAGCGAATAAGCTTTTCGCGATGTTCCTTTGAAGTACACATAAGATCCCAGATGGTAATCTCAGCCTTGGTTCTTTTTAGTTGTTTCAGGAGAGGATTTTCAATGACTTCCGCGACGGTGGCGTGCCGCCCGTTCTAAGGAGTTTGCCTAACCGGGATGTCGTCCATAGGGGGTGGGTGAATATCCGGTTGGTATATCCTTCCGGATCGGGTGAGGTTGTCGACCTCGGGCTCCTGAGGGGTGGTGTCAATGAGAGCATTCCCGGGCCAAGTTTCAGTGAAGAGGTTCTGGCCCGAGACTTGAGATAGGTAAATATCTTCAGCATCATCGTTCCACACACCGCATACTTTCCCCTCGATTCGATCCATAGGTACCACAGCGAGTGGTGCACCTTGAGGTGTAATATACACCGTGGGGTCGAAATTCTCTGGTTGGTCGAGAGAGATGTGACAAGAGCCGAGTGGGCTCTTGTTGTTGTTGGGTTTGCCACGTTAGGGAGAGGTATTACTTCATCCTCTATCATGTCCTGGATCGTATGTTTTAGATGCCAGCAGTTTTCAGTGTCATGCCCATTTCCTTGATGGAATTTGCAGTAAGTACCTTCAACCCAATATTTGTTTTTGACAGGAGGGTCACGGGTGGGGCCTATAGGTCTCAACTTTCCTTGATTGGTTAGTCTTTCAAAGGCTTGTACCAAAGTTGACCCGAGTGGGGCAAACTTTCGGTCTCGGACCCATCTTACAGGGTATCTTCGGGCGGGAGCCTCTTCTACAGCATGGACTTCTTGGGCTTGGGGTGTGTTACCCCGATTATAGGTGTTGGTCTTATATGCAGGTTTGCTCTGTATGGTTTTGGCGAGGTCATCCTCGATTTTTATTCCCACATCATAAACCCTTTTGAAAGTGTCGAGTCCCAAGTACCTAAGGTGTTGTCTGTAAGCCGGGTCTAAGTTGTCAATGAATTTTTGGACCAATTCTGTTTCGGGAGGCCTATTGATTAGCTGGGCCGCCTGGTCCCTCCATCTAGCAAAGTAGGTTGTGAAACGCTCATTTTTCTTTTGGAAGAGAACTTCCAGCTCGCGCATGGTGACCTGGAAATCCATGTTCGACGAGTATTGCTTGATGAAGACATTGACAAAGTCTTCCCAGGTGGGGAAGAGCTTAGGGTCCTGGTGATAGTACCATTTGAGCGGCACAGGTTCCAAGGACAAAGGAAAGGCAGGTAGGTACATGGACTTGTCCACGCCTTTCAAGTTCATGGTATTCACAAAGCTCAGTAGATGATCACGGGGGTTGTTGAAGGAAATAATGCCCTTGGTCCAAGTATGCATTCTATGTTAAGTCTAATAAATGCGGTTCAGTATTAATTAACAAGTTAATAATTCAGTGAGATCAAGTGAGCTGAATGCCTAGCTAGAGGCCGCTTCAGTTCAAGTGGAATTAATAATATTAATCCACAACTTACTCTTGACTGAACCCGTAGGGTCACACAAATAGTACGTAAACGGATCAAGTATTTATTGGCATTAAATACTCCATCTATGGATATTCGGAATCGACGGATCTTGGTTTCAGTGGGAGCTGAGATCGTCACAGGCAAGAAATGAATACTCCAGAAACGATGATATTGCCGGAAACGGAAATATGGATCGTATCGGAAATATAAATATTATCCAAGTCGTAGATGTTGCCGGAAACGGAAACATGGTACGTATCGGAAAATATTATCGGAAATGGAAATATTGCCGGAATCGGAAATATTGCCGGAAACGGAAATATTGTCAGAATCGGAAATATTATCAGAATCGGAAAATAATTCCGGAAACGGAAATATTAAATATTTGTTCGAAACGGAAATTAATTCCGGAATCGGAAATTTTAAATATTGTTCGTATCGAAAATGAATTCCGGAACCGGGAATTTAATCGGAAGCGTATCGTACGAATAAGCATCGGACGAGGCCTGCCGGACGAGGGCCCAGCACGAAGCCAGGCCATCGCCCAGCAAGCCACACGCATCCAACAACACGCCAATGCCTCGACCAGGCCTAGCGCAAGGCCAGTCCCAGCCAAGGCAAGCGCGCGCGCACAAATGGGCAGCGGGCAGAGGGCCTGTGCGCCGTGCGCACAGCGTGGGCCGCAAGGCTTGCGCATGGGCGTGCGATGCTCGTGCGGTGCCTGTACGTGCTATACGAATCCTAAAGCTATCGGGATTCGTGCATAGATTAAATCCTAATCCTAAAAGATTAACTTAATTATTTAGAGTTCTAATAGGATTCTAATTAATTAATTAGTATTCTAACAGGATTCGAAATCCTTTCCAAGGTTCTATAAATATATGCCTAGGGTCATAAATTTATATACAAGTTTTCAAGTATTCAAAGCTAGGATTTTTAAGCAGAAAAATCAGCCATAACTCTTGCCCATTTAGCCGAAAATAAGTAGTACTTTAAGGGCGATTCTAGTTGGTCAATCTTAAGGCGGATCCGGACGTGCTGTGGACTATCTACCGAGGGACGACACTTGGAGTCCTAAAGACTTGTTCTTGTTCGGTTCGGGCGCAGCTAAGGAAGGCACGCAACACAGAGTATGCATCTAAACTATGCTAAATGATTATGTGTAAATAATATGTTTTCCTGGCTTTATGGTTTTTCCGCATGATTTATGAATTGTCATATGTATCATAACCTAACAGTGGTATCACGAGCCTCTTATTATTTTCATAATCTAAATTGCATGAACATGGTTAAATATTACAAATTTGCAAGAATTAAAAGGGGTGATTAATTTTCGTAATTGTTAATTAATTGCAAATTGCGTTTATTTAATTATACGTACGCAGTTTTTCGGCAGTTTCTTCGTTACTCATCCAAATCGAGTGATTTTTGTGTCAATTCCGCATGTAAAAGGCATTCTAAAATTTTGACAAAACAGTATTTTTCGGCCGAACCCAGAATTCTCAAATTCGAAGCCTAACTATGACTTTTCGGAGGTTTTAGTTTTTCGAATGCAAAATTTCGTAAATTTTAAGATGTTAAATTAAATATTTGCGATTCTTGTTGATAAATCCTGAATTTTTGATTGACCTACTGTATATGTTTAACAAGTTTGAATGCCTAGCCTTGTTAATTATGCAATCTAATTTGTAATTATGATTAATTTGTTGAAAATTGGAATAATTTAGAATTAATTTGATTTTCATAATTAGTTATAATTTAATTAGATACCTATGATTAAAAACCACCATAAAAATTGTAAATTTATGTTAAATTTTAAATTTTTATGACCTAGACTTGAATCCATGTTAATCGGAAATCAATTAAATAATAAGTTTTCGATTTTTCGCCCTAAAATTATAAAATTAATATTATTTATTAATTTGTCATTAATTTTGAATATAAATTTTTAATTTTATGCGACTCGCTCATATAACTTGCACGCACAAAGCAATGGACGCTACGTGTTACCCTTAAGGGGTGTTGTATAGTGCGGGCATGCGACGACGAGCAAGGGAGCTCGTCGCCCATGCGGTACGAATGCAGCGAGCAAGGGCATGGTGCACGAGCACAAGGCAGTAGCCCTGCCTTGTGTCGTGGGCTGTGAGCAATGGGCGTGTGGGCAGGGGCGAGAGCAAGGCACGAGTAGTCGCGTGTGGGCAGCAAGCGTGCTGCGCCACAGCGCGCACTGCCTCGCGCAAGCATGCGGAGCCTCGCGCGCAGCGAGCGCAAGCTCGCGTGCCACGAGCGCTATGCACAGCGTCGATGGCTCGCGCGCAGCGAACGCCAGCTCGCATACTGCTGCCTCGTGCGATGAGCGCAAGCTCGCGTGCGGGAAAGGCAGGCGCGCAGCGAGCGTTGGCTCGCATGGATCGAGCGCTGGCGAGCGAGTGCAGCGAGCGATGGCTCGCGTGCATCGAGCGCTGGCGCGCGCAGCGAGCACCAGCTCGCGTGTTCGATTGATGCCTTGCGATGGTGAGCAGCAGCGATGCGACGCAGCGCATGGGCTGCGCGCACATGGCCATCGATGGCTGTGTGCGTGTGGCCCATGGGCGTGCGTTGCGTGGGATTGTTGCGTTGCGATTAGATCGTTTTGAAATTTTAATTTGAAATTTTTCAGTTTACGTAATTTTAATTAATTTTAAAATTAATAATTTAAATTGTTTTCTTGGATTTTAATTTTGAATATTATAATTATAATAAATTTTATTTATTCTAATTATTTTACTAAAATTAAAATCATGAATTAATTTAAATACTACTGAAATTAAATTAAATTTATGGATTCAATTATAAATTTATATGAGCTTTAAATTTTAATTAAATTTGTATGTTTCCGGTTAGACTAGAAATACATTTTTATGTTAAAAATTAGTAAAGAATATGAATTTATTGGTTTAAGTGGGAGCCCTTTTTAGTCATAAACTCTTGATTAGGTCTACAAATCCTTAAGGTTAAAACAACTTGATTAGAATTAATAAGGACTGAATAATTTGTAGATTATTGGTGCCCTTGATTAATTGCTGCAAATGTTTATGTGATGCATAATGTGTTTTACTAACCAGTTATGTGGGCCATTCATGATAATGAATGGGTGAATGGTATATATTGTATATGTACTGTTTTGCAGGTTATGAAGTGACTAGTATAGCCCAAATAGGATAGAAAATATGGTCTGCGTACCATTAATTTGAATGTAATTGGTCTAAATTACCAAAGTTGTTTTTCAATTCAAATATGGTCTGCGTACCATCAAATAGTTGTAATTAGTTTTAATTATAGCTTATCCTATTTGAAGAAAATGGTGCCTCCCACGGAGATTTTCAAGACGGACTTTGAAGTTAAAGCTTCAAGATGAAGTCGGGCCATACTAGATCACATTTATCTTATGCATGTTTTAAGTTATTTATTGCTTTTAAATATGTCTTAAAATGCATGAGATCAAAAGCTTAATTATGTTGCATGATTAAGGATTTTAGTTCACTTAAAATCTAACCAACATAGTAAGAGCCTTAAGTTCCAAACTTAAAAATTGAGTTAAAAGGTGCCATGCCAAAATATACACTTGCTTGGATATCCTTTACATCAATCTAGTAATAGTTTTCGCTCAGCGAGGTGTTACTTATTGGTCCTAAAGGGGCAAGGTACACAAATAATTGTGAGTACATGTTAGTTTTGGTGAAACTCAACGATATAAGTAAGGAGTCCTTTTATGTCGTGGCAAAATCGATAGGTTTACCTAATAAGTTCTTAGACGTACCTATCAACCAAGAATAGTTTCTAGACTATTAGCAAAAGGCTTTTGCTTACCTAAGATGTTTTAGGATTAAGTCGACAAACTGTGCTTAGTTCTTCAATGATTTTAGGATCTTGGAATCATTTTATTCAAACCTGCCGGAACACATAATTCGAATAAAATGCTAATAACTTGTTTAAATTGCATGATTGCTTTCATTTTCAAGTTATTATTCATGATAAATGTTTAGACTTTGCATGCTTCAATGTATGTTTTAATTATTGTTTATAATTAAATATCTTGTACTGCAATAAATCCTTTTAGAAAGGTAACAGGAAATTTCCTCGATTGGTAGTGAATCCAAGAACGATTCACGGAAATGAGAGAAAATGAGCAATTTAAAATGTACGTTTCTTTTAGCGACTTTTATGGTTGTTTTTGAATATCAAAATCGAATGGCAAACCGATTGGTGCTTGTGAATTCAAAATACACTGTAGTTTTGAGATCATAAAGCATTGAGCTTAAACGCTCAGCTTTACCAATGGTTAACAACCTAATATCTTTGTCCATTTAATTCTCGAATGAGTCTAGTCCCTAGACATTCGAATAGATCGATGCTTAGAGAACTTTAGAAGCTTCTGGTAAGATCATCTAGTTGAAACAGAATATTCAACATAAATTAAATGGAAAGAACCTTGTTGGAGTGACATTGGACATGTCTAACAAAATATAAAAGTCAACACTAGAGAATTCAATTCTTAAGGCTATAAGAAAGGGTGCAAGAAATAGGAAAACAAAGGAACAGATGAAAGGAATTTACAATTCCGTTTCTACCTGTAAGTTTAATCAAACTTCCTTGGTATCATATACCGCTTGAGGTTCTTACTTCGGTAATAACTCAAACAATGGAAGCTAGGCTACACTAATGACCTACAAGTGGGAAATGAAGCATGGCAATGCTACATTAGTTGTAGGATCATCTAGTTTGTTTTAAGTCCTTTCAAGGCTGGAACTTAATGGCTATTTTGTTCCATAATCAGCATACCTAAATTTCTGCTTCAAACACAGAAAGACTCACATTCAGAAGAACAAAAACAATGCTTGTTTGTTTGTTTATTTGAATAAAATGGTCATTTACGGGTTGAGTCAATTTGCTTGATTAAAACAAACAACTCTTTAACAATAAAAACTTTACTAGGTTCAAATCAAACCCTTGATTTGAGTTCCACTAATCTTTGGCATTGTTGCTTAGACCATGTCAACAAGTTAACATTCACAAGCTCTATTTTAATGGACTTTTGAAAGTTGGTTGATTTCTAGATCAACTTAAGACAAGCTAGTCTTACTTGTTGAAAGTAACAAAGAATATGAACTATTGTTAGAACGCCTAGACGATAGAGTTCAAAGCTAAAGAAAGGTTTTATGACTTTATTATTTCACATGGATTTGAGTGAATATAGGTTTATTTACTCAAATGTGATATAAGTTGAATCTGTTTGGCTAGTTCAAAGATTCAGAAGTATAAAATCCACTTGGCAAGAAATCATAAAGATCTAGGCTAGATCATGTTGATGATTACTTGAGACCAAATATGATCATTAATGATTGTGTGTTGTAATTTCACAATCTAGGTCCATAAGATATGGCATATCTTAGTTGGAATAATCGAAGTCAATTAGTACTTGATTCGATCAATGATGAATCATAAAGACTTTTCCTATAATTTCTAAAACAAAATGTTCAACTACCACCAAACTAAACCAAATTCGTCAAAGCTATTGAAAAGTAATTTCAGAATAACTTTTCATAAAATATATCTAGAGAGTTGCAAAACTCAGTGGGAGCTTAGTGTTTGTCATTCGACAAACTAAGGCCCAAGTATTGTTAGGTTATGATACATATGAGAATTCATAAATCATGCGGAAAAAACCATTAAGCCAGGAATACATATTATTTACACATAATCATATAGCATAATTTAGATGCATACTCTTTGTTGCGTGCCTTCCCTAGCTGCGCCCGAACCGAACAAGAACAAGTCTTTAGGACTCAAAGTGTCGTCCCTCCGTAGATAGTCCACAGCGCGTCCGGATCCGCCTTAAGATTGACCAACTAGAATCGCCCTTAAGGTACTATTATTTTCGGTTAAATGGGCAAGAGTTATGGCTGATTTTTCTGCTTAAAAATCCTAGTTTTGAATACTTGAAAACTTATGTATAAATAATGACCCCTAGGCCCTTATTTATAGAGGTATGGAAAAGGAATTGTAATCCTACTAGGATGTGGATTTGTTAATTAGAACTTTATTAGGACTCTAAATAACAAAGCAATTCTAATAAGATTAGGATTTTAATCTTCGCACGAATCCCAATAGAATTAGGATTTCCGGCATACGCATCGCACAAGTCGTGCACCCGCGCAGGCCTTGCGGCCCACGACAAGCGCACAGCCCATGTGCGGTGCTGCGTGCGCGCGCGCGCCCTTGGCTGGGCCTGGCCTTGCGCTGGGCCTGGTCGAGGCGTGCGTTGTGTGCGGCTCGCTGGGCGATGGCCTGGCTTCGTGCTGGGCCTTCGTCTAGCGCGCCTCGTCCGATGCTAATTCGTACGATACGCTTCCGATTAAATTCCCGATTCCGGAATTCATTTCCGATACGAACAACATTTAATATTTCCGATTCCGGAATTAATTTCCGTTTCGAACAAATATTTAATATTTCCGTTTCCGGAATTATTTTCCGATTCCGATAATATTTCCGTTTCTGACAATATTTCCGTTTCCGGCAATATTTCCGATTCCGGCAATATTTCCATTTCCGATAATATTTTCCGATACGTACCATGTTTCCGTTTCCGGCAATATCTACGACTTGGATAATATTTATATTTCCGATACGATCCATATTTCCGTTTCCGGCAATATCATCGTTTCCGGAGTATTCATTTCTTGCCTGTGACGATCTCAGCTCCCACTGAAACCAAGATCCGTCGATTCCGAATATCCATAGATGGAGTATTTAATGCCATTAAATACTTGATCCGTTTACGTACTATTTGTGTGACCCTACGGGTTCAGTCAAGAGTAAGCTGTGGATTAATATCATTAATTCCACTTGAACTGAAGCGGCCTCTAGCTAGGCATTCAGCTCACTTGATCTCACTGAATTATTAACTTGTTAATTAATACTGAACCGCATTTATTAGACTTAACATAGAATGCATACTTGGACCAAGGGCATTATTTCCTTCAAGTATAGATATATGTTTCATTGTGATTTATTCAAATGAGACACAAGGGTATTGTTTCTACCACGAATGTTTAAGAACATAATGTTTGTTTGCTCGAAATAATGTCCTTTTGGGATTCGTTTCCAAAATGACAAGTGGGAGAAAATAGACCTCGAAAGTCTTCGAGGCAAACAACAAACATAAACGGACATTCCGGAGGCTTTTCGAAGTTCTTTAGAAAATCCGAACACGTATTCTTTAAGGACTTTAGAAGTGGCTTTTAAAGAATAGACATCTCTTAGAACACTTTACAAGTGCTTCAAGGAGAACAGAATATTCAAAGGACTTTCAAGTAGCTATTGATATTCTATTGTTTTATGTTCCATACCCAAGTAGGCATAGAGTTCAAGTCACTGAAACTATGCAATTCTTCTATTAGATAGTGAAGAAACCTACAACTTACAGTCAAACTATTATCATATAATTAATGAGTTTGTGACCTGTAAGAAAGCTATGACGAAACCCAGATTCCCTAAAAAGGTTAGAGGCCGTATATAGACTCAAATGTTTTGAATGGTTAGAGGCCATAAAACATACTCAATGTTTTGATGACAAAATTGAAATTTTGTTGATTTCCAAGAATAGTTTCACACCTATTGGTTGCAAGTTTGTTTTAAGGATAAAAACCATCAAACATGAAATTGTGTTCACACACAAAGCTAGATTAGTTGCTAAAGGTTACAAGCAAATTCACGGCGTGGATTGTGTTGAAACCTCATGCATAATCGTAATGCTCAAGTCTATAATTCAAGCAATAATTGCATATTGGTACATATGACAATTGGATGACAAAACATCTTCCTCAGTCAAATGTTGGAAGAAACTATGTACATGGTATGTCATAGGATTTGTGGATCCAAATAAATGCTTGAAAAGAATAGCTAGCTTATGAAATCTAAGTACAGATTTAAGCAAGCAATTGGGAATTAGAAATGTATTTTAGTGAAGCTAATAAGTATTTTAGTTTCATAAAATGTACATGATTTTTATAGATATATAAGAAGTTTAGTGGGAGTACATAAAACTTAATTGGTCCTATGTGTATCACACACATATCTCTCTATTGTAAAATAACATTCAAATGCTAAATACTTAGATTTGAGATTATTCATCAATGATGGACCAAGGCGAAACTTAGTACATACTGGGTACTAAGATCTATTTACAAAGATCTTATAATATTGTTTTGGATTAAGTAATGGAATTTACTAAATCAAACACGAAATTCTCCATTTGAGATATTCGACCCATGTGAATAAATCTAAGTAAAAGAATGTTTGAACTATGTATAAGCATTTACTAAGTTAACATCAAAGAATCTAATGAGATTCTTCACCTATATTATATGTCAAAGAATTTAGCTGGATTCAGTATCTACTGAAATTGAATGAGCTAAAGTTACATGAATAGAATTCAATTGGGAATTATTCTGCAAAAGAATTTATCATGTATGATATAATATGAGGATCGCCAAAAACGTATCGTATGACTTTAGGCATGACGAACATATACCAATCTCTATTGATCTAAGTGAAGACCAATTAGATTGAGATCAAGAAAAACTTATGGTACTTGAAAAGGTACATAGGATTACTTCTTGATTCAAGGAAATAAAGATATGCTAAATATTGATGCTACACGCATAAACACTGGTAAAGGATCAAGAAAGATCCCTTTGGAGTTAACCATTGGCAAGGACGAGCTATAGAGCATCGTGTTTTAAAATGGCAACATGGATTGGAGACCATGAGTTGTTGCGTGGGAAATTAAAATATTAATTTCTATGTTCAAAGATACAGCTGGAAAGTCTTCCACATATCTGTGAACTGCTTGGATAAGTAAATCCAAACAAAGCATCACTAGCAACCTAAATAGTTGAAGTAGAAGTACTTATTGCCTAAGAAGCAATAAAACAGAGTTGTTTGTATTAATGAGTTCTTCATTGAACTTAGGTAGATCACATGTCTGCTGACTTGATGATTCTTCATTGAAAAATGCGTAGAACCACTCTTGTAGGTGGACAGACTAGATCACAAAATACACATACTCAGAAGATCTTATCATCCTATCTCAAAGAACATTCGATGAAAAGGATATTAAGATTGGCAAAGCATGATAACTAAACCTATGCAACAAGTGAGAAGCAACACTTGAAGGAAATAATGCCCTTGGTCCAAGTATGCATTCAATGTTAAGTCTAATAAATGCGGTTCAGTATTAATTAACAAGTTAATAATTCAGTGAGATCAAGTGAGCTGAATGCCTAGCTAGAGGCCGCTTCAGTTCAAGTGGAATTAATGATATTAATCCACAGCTTACTCTTGACTGAACCCGTAGGGTTACACAAATAGTACGTAAACGGATCAAGTATTTAATGGCATTAAATTCTCCATCTATGGATATTCGGAATCGACGGATCTTGGTTTCAGTGGGAGCTGAGATCGTCACAGACAAGAAATGAATGCTCCGGAAACGATGATATTGCCGGAAACGGAAATATGGATCGTATCGGAAATATAAATATTATCCAAGTCGTAGATGTTGCCGGAAACAGAAACATGGTACGTATCGGAAAATATTATCGGAAATGGAAATATTGCCGGAATTGGAAATATTGCCGGAAACGGAAATATTGTCAGAATCGGAAATATTATCGGAATCGGAAAATAATTCCGGAAACGGAAATATTAAATATTTGTTCGAAACGGAAATTGATTCCGGAATCGGAAATGTTGAATATTGTTCGTATCGGAAATGAATTCCGGAATCGGGAAATTAATCGGAAGCGTATCGTACGAATTAGCATCGGACGAGGCCTGCCAGGCGAAGGCCCAGCACGAAGCCGGGCCATCGCCCAACAAGCCAGTGCGCCACAAACGCACCAGCCAAGGCTGCGTCAGGCCCACCGCAAGGCAGGCCCAGCGCGCGCCAAGGCTACGGCAGCGTGTGGGCTTGCGGCAGTGGGCTGCGAGCACGCGGGCTGCGCGCGCGCGCATGGCGCCCCTCGTGGGCCTGCTGTGCGTGCGTGTGTGTTTGTGTGCTACTCGAATACTAAAGCTACCGGGATTTGTCATATGATTAAATCTAATCCTAAAAGATTTAGTTTATTTAATTAGAGTCGTAGTAGGATTATAATTAAATTAATTAGTATCCTAATAGGATTCCAAATCCTTTTCCATAACTCTATAAATAGGTGCCTAGGGTCACATATTTATATCGAGCATTCAAGTATTCAAAGTGAGTTTTTGAGAGCAAAATTCAGTCATACAATTGCCTATAAAGTGCCGAAAATTCTAAGTACCTTAAGGGCGATTCTAGTTGGTCAATCTTAAGGCGGATCCGGACGTGCTGTGGACTATCTACGGAGGGACGACACTTGGAGTCCTAAAGACTTGTTCTTGTTCGGTTCGGGCGAAGCTAGGGAGGGCACGCAACAAAGAGTATGCATCTAAACTATGCTAAATGATTATGTGTAAATAATATGTTTTCCTGGCTTTATGGTTTTTCCGCATGATTTATGAATTGTCATATGTATCATAACCTAACAGTGGTATCACGAGCCTCTTATTATTTTCATAATCTAAATTGCATGAACATGGTTAAATATTACAAATTTGCAAGAATTAAAAGGGGTGATTAATTTTCGTAATTGTTAATTAATTGCAAATTGCGTTTATTTAATTATACGTACGTAGTTTTTCGGCAGTTTCTTCGTTACTCATCCAAATCGAGTGATTTTTGTGTCAATTCCGCATGTAAAAGGGATTCTAAAATTTTGACAAAAACAGTATTTTTCTGCCGAACCCAGAATTCTCAAATTCGAAGCCTAACTATGACTTTTCGGAGGTTTTAGTTTTTCCAATGCAAAATTTCGTAAATTTAAGATGTTAAATTAAATATTTGCGATTCTTGTTGATAAATCTTGAATTTTTGATTGACCTACTGTATATGTTTAACAAGTTTGAATGCCTAGCCTTGTTAATTATGCAATCTAATTTGTAATTATGATTAATTTGTTGAAAATTAGAATAATTTAGAATTAATTTGATTTTCATAATTAATTATATTTTAATTAGATACCTATGATTAAAAACCACCATAAAAATTGTAAATTTATGATAAATTTTAAATTTTTATGACCTAGACTTGAATCCATGTTAATCGGAAATCAATTGAATAATAAATTTTCGATTTTTTCGCCCTAAAATTATGAAATTAATATTATTTATTAATTTGTCATTAATTTTAAATATAAATTTTTTAAATTTTATGCGATTCGCTCATATAACTTGCACGCACAAAGCAATGGACGCTACGTGTTACTCTTAAGGGGTGTTGTATAGTGCGGGCATGTGACGACGAGCAAGGGAGCTCGTCGCCCATGCGGCACGAATGCAATAAGCAAGGCCATGGTGCACGAGCACAAGGCAGCAGCCCTGCCTTGTGTCGTGGGCTGTGAGCAATGGACGAATGGGCGAGGGCGAAAGCAAGGCACAGCAGTCGCGTGTGGGCAGCAAGCGAGCTGCGCCACAGCGCGCACTTCCTCGCGCAAGCGTGCAGAGCCTCGCGCGCAGCGAGCGCAAGCTCGCGTGCCACGAGTGCTACGCCCAGCGTCGATGCCTCGCGCAGCGAGCGATGGCTCGCAGGATCGAGCGCTGGCAAGCGCGCGCAGCGAGCAATGGCCCGCATAAAGCGAGCGCTGGCAAGCGCGCGCAGCGAGTAATGGCCCGCATCAAGCGAGCGCGCGCAGCGAACGCTGGCTCGCATGAAGCGAGCGCTGGCGAGCGAGCGCAGCAGGCGATGGCTCGCGTACATCGAGTGCTGGCGCGCGCAGCGAGCACCAGCTCGCGTGATGCCTTGCGAAGGAGAGCAGCAGCAGCGATGCGACGCAGCGCATGGGCTGCGCGCACATGGCCAGCAATGGCTGTGTGCGTGTGGCCCATGGGTGTGCGTTGCGTGGGGTTGTTGCGTTGCGATTGGATCGTTTTGAAATTTTAATTTGAAATTTTCAGTTTACGTAATTTTAATTAAATTTAAAATTAATAATTTAAATTATTTTCTTGGATCTTAATTTTGAATATTGTAATTATAATAAATTTTATTTATTCTAATTATTTTACTAAAATTAAAATCATGAATTAATTTAAATACGACTGAAATTAAATTAAACTTTTTGGATTCAATTATAAATTTATATGAGCTTTAAATTTTAATTAAATTTGTATGTTTCCGGTTAGACTAGAAATACATTTTTATGTTTAAAATTAGTAAAGCATATGAATTTATTGGTTTAAGTGGGAGCCCTTTTTAGTCATAAACTCTTGATTAGGTCTACAAATCCTTAAGGTTAAAACAACTTGATTAGAATTAATAAGGACTGAATAATTGGTAGATTATTGGTGCCCTTGATTAATTGCTGCAAATGTTTACGTGATGCATAATGTGTTTTACTAACCAGCATGTGGGCCATTCATGATAATGAATGGGTGAATGGTATATATTGTATATGTACTGTTTTGCAGGTTATGAAGTGACTAGTATGGCCCAAATAGGATAGAAAATATGGTCTGCGTACCATTAATTTGAATGTAATTGGTCTAAAGTACCAAAGTTGTTTTTCAATTCAAATATGGTCTGCGTACCATCAAATAGTTGTAATTAGTTTTAATTATAGCTTATCCTATTTGAAGAAAATAGTGCCTCCCACGGAGATTTTCAAGACGGACTTTGAAGTTAAAGCTTCAAGATGAAGTCGGGCCATACTAGATCACATTTATCTTATGCATGTTTTAAGTTATTTATTGCTTTTAAATATGTCTTAAAATGCATGAGATCAAAAGCTTGATTATGTTGCATGATTAAGGATTTTAGTTCACTTAAAATCTAACCAACATAGTAAGAGCCTTAAGTTCCAAACTTAAAAAAATTGAGTTAAAAGGTGCCATGCCAAAATATACACTTGCTTGGATATCCTTTACATCAATCTAGTAATAGTTTCGCTCAGCGAGGTGTTACTTATTGGTCCTAAAGGGGCAAGGTACACAAATAATTGTGAGTACATGTTAGTTTTGGTGAAACTCAACGATATAAGTAAGGAGTCCTTTTATGTCGTGGCAAAATCGATAGGTTTACCTAATAAGTTCTTAGACGTACCTATCAACCAAGAGTAGTTTCTAGACTATTAGCAAAAGGCTTTTGCTTACCTAAAATGTTTTAGAATTGAGTCGACAAACTGTGCTTAATTCTTCAATGGTTTTAGGGTCTTGGAATCATTTTATTCACACCTGCCGGAACAATAAAATCGAATAAAATGCTAATAACTTGTTTGAATTGCATGGTTGCTTTAATTTCAAGTTATTATTCATGATAAATGTTTAGACTTTGCATGCTTCAATGTATGTTTTAATTATTGTTTATAATTAAATATCTTGCACTGCAATAAATCCTTTTAGAAAGGTAACAGTAAATTTCCTCGATTGGTAGTGAATTCAAGAACGATTCACGGAAATGAGAGAAAATGAGCGATTTAAAATGTACGTTTCTTTTAGCGACTTTAATGGTTGTTTTCGAGTATCAAAGTCGAATGGCAAACCGATTGGTGCTTGTGAATTCAAAATACAATGTAGTTTTGAGATCATAAAGCATTGAGTTTAAACACTCAGCTTTACCAATGGTTAACAACCTAATATCTTTGTCCATTTAATTCTCGAATGAGTCTAGTCCCTAGACATTCGAATAGATCGATGCTTAGAGAACTTTAGAAGCTTGTGGTAAGATCATCTAGTTGAAACTTAATATTCAACATAAATTAAATGGTAAGAACCTTGTTGGGGTGAAATTGGACATGTCAAACATAGTATAAAAGTCAACACTAAAGAATTCAATTCTTAAGACTATAAGAAAGGGTACAAGAAATAGGAAAACGAGGAACAAATGAAAGGAATTTACGATTCCGTTTCTACCTATAAGTTTATGTTTAAAGAGAAGTGACCTAGCAATCAAACTTCCTTGGTATCATATACCGCTTGAGGTTCTTACTTCGGTAATAGCTCAAACAATGGAAGCTAGGCTACACTAATGGCCTACAAGTGGGAAATGAAGCATGGCAATGCTACATTAATTGTAGGGTCATCTAGTTTGTTTTAAGTCCTTTCAAAGGCTGGAACTTAATGGCTATTTTGTTCCATAATCAGCATACCTAAATTTCAGTTTTCAAACACAGAAAGACTCACATTCAGAAGAACAAAAAAAATGTTTGTTTGTTTGTTTATTTGAATGAAATGGTCATTTACAGGTTGAGTCAATATGCTTGATTAAAATGAACAACTCTTTAAATAAAAACTTTACTAGGTTCAAATCAACCCCTTGATTTGAGTTCCACTAATCTTTGGCATTGTTACTTAGACCATATCAACAAGTTAACATTCAAAAGCTCTATTTTGATGGACTTTTGAAAGTTCATTGACTTCTAGATCAATTTAAGACAACTAGTCTTACTTGTTGAAAGTAACAAAAGATATGAACTATTGTTAGAACGCCTAGACGATAGAGTTCAAAGCTAAAGAAAGGTTTTATGACTTTATTATTTCACATGGATTTGAGTGAATATAGGTTTATTTACTCAAATGTGATATAAGTAGAATCTGTTTGGCTAGTTCAAAGATTCAGAAATATAAAATCCACTTGGCAAGAAATCATAAAGATCTAGGTTAGATCATGTTGATGATTACTTGAGACCAAATATGATCATCAATGATTGTGTGTTGTAATTTCACAATCTAGGTCCATAAGATATGGCATATCTTAGTTGGAATAATCGAAGTCAATTAGTACTTGATTCGATCAATGATGGATCATAAAGACTTTTCCTATAATTTCTAAAACAAAATGCTCAACTACCACCAAACTAAACCAAATTAGTCAAAGCTATTGAAAAGTAATTTCAGGATATCTTTTCAATTATATATATCTAAAGAGTTGCTAAACTCAGTGGGAGCTTAGTGTTTGTTATTCAACAAACTAAGGCCCAAGTCTAGATATATGTTTCATTGTGATGAGACACAAGGGTATTGTTTCTACCACGAATTTTTGAGAACATAATGTTTGTTTGCTCGAAATAATGTCCTTTTGGAGATTCGTTTCCAAAATGACAAGTGGGAGAAAATAGACCTCGAAAGTCTTCGAGGCGAACAACAAACATAAACGGACATTCCGGAGGCTTTTCGAAGTGCTTCAGAAAATCCGAACTTATTCTTTAACGACTTTAGAAGTGGCTTTAAAGAATAGACATCTCTTAGAAGACTTTACAAGTGCTTCAAGGAGAACAGAATATTCAAAGGACTTTCAAGTGGCTATTGATATTCTATTGTTTGATGTTCTATACCCAAGTAGGCATAGAGTTCAGGTCACTGAATCTATGCGATTCTTCTATTAGATAGTGAAGAAACCTACAACTTGCAGTCAAACTATTATCATGTAGATTAATGAGTTTGTGACTTGTAAGAAAGCTATGACGAAACCCAGATTCCCTAAAATGGTTAGAGGCCATATATAGACTAAAATGTTTTAAATGGTTAGAGGCCATAAAACATACTCAATGTTTTGATGACAAAATTGAAATTTTGTTGATTTGCAAGAATAGTTTCACACCTATTGGTTGCAAGTTTGTTTTAAGGATAAAAACCATCAAACATGAAATTGTGTTCACACACAAAGCTAGATTAGTTGCTAAAGGTTACAAGCAAATTCACGGCGTGGATTGTGTTGAAACCTCATGCATAATCGTAATGCTCAAGTCTATAATTCAAGCAATAATTGCATATTGGTACATATGACAATTGGATGACAAAACATCTTCCTCAGTCAAATGTTGGAAGAAACTATGTACATGGTATGTCATAGGATTTGTGGATCCAAATAAATGCTTGAAAAGAATAGCTAGCTTATGAAATCTAAGTACAGATTTAAGCAAGCAATTGGGAATTAGAAATGTATTTTAGTGAAGCTAATAAGTATTTTAGTTTCATAAAATGTACATGATTTTTATAGATATATAAGAAGTTTAGTGGGAGTACATAAAACTTAATTGGTCCTATGTGTATCACACACATATCTCTCTATTGTAAAATAACATTCAAATGCTAAATACTTAGATTTGAGATTATTCATCAATGATGGACCAAGGCGAAACTTAGTACATACTGGGTACTAAGATCTATTTACAAAGATCTTATAATATTGTTTTGGATTAAGTAATGGAATTTACTAAATCAAACACGAAATTCTCCATTTGAGATATTCGACCCATGTGAATAAATCTAAGTAAAAGAATGTTTGAACTATGTATAAGCATTTACTAAGTTAACATCAAAGAATCTAATGAGATTCTTCACCTATATTATATGTCAAAGAATTTAGCTGGATTCAGTATCTACTGAAATTGAATGAGCTAAAGTTACATGAATAGAATTCAATTGGGAATTATTCTGCAAAAGAATTTATCATGTATATAATATAATATGAGGATCGCCAAAAACGTATCGTATGACTTTAGGCATGACGAACATATACCAATCTCTATTGATCTAAGTGAAGATCAACTAGATTGAGATCAAGAACACTTATGGTACTTGAAAAGGTACATAGGAATAATTCTTGATTCAAGGAAATAAAGATATGCTAAATATTGATGCTACACGCATAAACACTAGCAAAGGATCAAGCAAGACCCTTTGGAGTTAACCATTGACAAGGACGAGCGAAAGAGCATCGTGTTTTGAAATGGCAACATGGATTGAAGACCATGAGTTGTTGCGTGGGAAATTAAAATAATAATTTCTATGTTCTAAGATATAGTTGGAGAGTCTTCCACATATCTGCGAACTGCTTGGATAAGTAGATCCAAACAAAGCATCACTAGCAACCTATACAGTTGAAGTAAAAGTAATTATTGCCTAAGAAGCAATAAAATAGAGTTGTTTATATGAGTTCTTCATTGAACTTGGGAAGATCACATGTCTGTTGACTTAATGGTTCTTCATTGCAAAATGCGTAGAACCACTAATGTAGCAAGAAAGACTAGATCACAAAATAAACATACTCAAAAGTTCTTATCATCATATCTCGAAGAACATTCGATGAAAAGGATGTTAAGATTGGCAAAGCGTGATAACTAAACCTATGCAACAAGTGAGAAGCAACACTCACGTTGTAGCACTGGAAATCAAGCATAGCTTTGAATTCCATGAACTGTTTTAAAGATGGGTTTGAGGCCCATGGTTGTAAAACAATGGGGTTGAACATTTATCATATATGAAATGTATTTTCATATTCCATTTAATCTTGGTTTAGTATTAAATGATGAGTCCCTTCAATTTGACGATATATTCAAGATAGACTGTCAGGACCAGTCCTGTGAATAAGAAATGTCTATCAAGTGAACTTGAATGTCAAAGGTTGAAAATGGTCCCTAGTCGGAGTTTTCTATAAAATTGGACGCATAGAAAACGTTAGACGACTAGAATGCAAGATGACTAGTAGTTCTGTTTCTTGAACTATGTGGACATGGCAATGTCATAATCATTTGCATAGATACTTACTTTGGGAAGACTAGTATCGGACAAAACCTATGAAACTTTACTGTAAGAGATGAAAATCTGTCATAAGTAAATTTCATTAAAATTATTAGACACTAAATCCTCAATACCTGAGTGATTTGAGATTACTTGTTTGAGAACTGGTTGCTTTGACGTTGACCAACCGTCGCACCGTAAAAGGAGGCTATAAAGGCAACGCTCAGGTAATCACCTATCAAACGAAGTCTAATCTCAAGATCGCAAGATTGGGATTGTCCTCCCATAAATCGGGATGAGATGCTTAAAAGTTGTACAAGGCCACTCGGAGAGCTAGAAACTGTGAAATGCATGGCCGTGCTCGGATGAATCATAGGCTATGATTATCTGTTTATTTGATCAGTTGAACTCTGAAACCTAGGAACACCTCTGGACATAATAAGGATGACAACTCTTACCTTATGTTCAAGAGCAAGCATCAAGCGACAAAGGAATTAGGAAATGCACACTTGTCCCTAAGGACAAGTGGGAGACTGAAGGAAATAATGCCCTTGGTCCAAGTATGCATTCAATGTTAAGTCTAATAAATGCGGTTCAGTATTAATTAACAAGTTAATAATTCAGTGAGATCAAGTGAGCTGAATGCCTAGCTAGAGGCCGCTTCAGTTCAAGTGGAATTAATGATATTAATCCACAGCTTACTCTTGACTGAACCCGTAGGGTCACACAAATAGTACGTAAACGGATCAAGTATTTAATGGCATTAAATACTCCATCTATGGATATTCGGAATCGACGGATCTTGGTTTCAGTGGGAGCTGAGATCGTCACAGGCAAGAAATGAATGCTCCGGAAACGATGATATTGCCGGAAACGGAAATATGGATCGTATCGGAAATATAAATATTATCCAAGTCGTAGATGTTGCCGGAAACGGAAACATGGTACGTATCGGAAAATATTATCGGGAATGGAAATATTGCCGGAATAGGAAATATTGCCGGAAACGGAAATATTGTCAGAATCGGAAATATTATCGGAATCGGAAAATAATTCCGGAAACGGAAATATTAAATATTTGTTCGAAACGGAAATTGATTCCGGAATCGGAAATGTTGAATATTGGTCGTATCGGAAATGAATTCCGGAATCGGGAAATTAATCGGAAGCGTATCGTACGAATTAGCATCGGACGAGGCCTGCCATACGAAGGCCCAGCACGAAGCCGGGCCATCGCCCAGCAAGCCAGCGCTCCACAAACGCACCAGCCAAGGCTGCGCCAGGCCCACCGCAAGGCAGGCCCAGCGCGCGCCAAGGCTACGGCAGCGTGTGGGCTTGCGGCAGTGGGCTGCGAGCTCGCGGGCTGCGCGCGCGCGCATGGCGCCCCTCGTAGGCTGCTGTGCGTGCGTGTGTGTTTGTGTGCTACTCGAATCCTAAAGCTACCGGGATTTGTCATATGATTAAATCTAATCCTAAAAGATTTAGTTTATTTAATTAGAGTCCTAGTAGGGTTATAATTAAATAAATTGGTATCCTAATAGGATTCCAAATCCTTTTCCATAACTCTATAAATAGGTGCCTAGGTTCACATATTTATATCGAGCATTCAAGTATTCAAAGTGAGTTTTTGAGAGCAAAATTCAGTCATACAATTGCCTATAAAGTGCCGAAAATTCTAAGTACCTTAAGGGCGATTCTAGTTGGTCAATCTTAAGGCGGATCCGGACGTGCTGTGGACTATCTACGGAGGGACGACACTTGGAGTCCTAAAGACTTGTTCTTGTTCGGTTCGGGTGCAGCTAGGGAGGGCACGCAACAAAGAGTATGCATCTAAACTATGCTAAATGATTATGTGTAAATAATATGTTTTCCTGGCTTTATGGTTTTTCCGCATGATTTATGAATTGTCATATGTGTCATAACCTAACAACACTCACATTGTAGCACTGGAAATCAAGCATAGCTTTGAATTCCATGAACTGTTTTAAAGTTGGGTTTGAGGCCCATGGTTGTAAAACAATGGGGTTGAACATTTATCATATATGAAATGTATTTTCATATTCCATTTAAATCTTGGTTTAGTATTAAATGATGAGTCCCTTCAATTTTATGATATATTCAAGATAGACTGTCAGGACCAGTCCTGTGACTAAGAAATGTCTATCAAGTGAACTTGAATGTCAAAGGTTGAAAATGGTCCCTAGTCGGAGTTTTCTATAAAAATTGGACGCATAGAAAACGTTAGACGATTAGAATGCAAGATGACTAGTAGTTCTGTTTCTTGAACTATGTGGACATGGCAATGTCATAATCATTTGCATAGATACTTACTTTGGGAAGACTAGTATCGGACAAGACCTATGAAACTTTACTGTAAGAGATGAAAATCTGTCATAAGTAAATTTCATTAAAATTATTAGACACTAAATCCTCAATACCTGAGTGATTTGAGATTACTTGTTTGAGAACTGGTTGCTTTGACGTTGACCAACCGTCGCACCGTAAAAGGAGGCTATAAAGGCAACGCTCAGGTAATCACCTATCAAACGAAGTCTAATCTCAAGATCGCAAGATTGGGATTGTCCTCCCATAAATCGGGATGAGATGCTTAAAAGTTGTACAAGGCTACTCGGAGAGCTAGAAACTGTGAAATGCATGGCCGTGCTCGGATGAATCATAGGCTATGATTATCTATTTATTTGATCAGTTGAACTCTGAAACCTAGGAACACCTCTGGACATAATAAGGATGACAACTCTTACCTTATGTTCAAGAGCAAGCATCGAGCGACAAAGAAATTAGGAAATGCACACTTGTCCCTAAGGACAAGTGGGAGACTGAAGGAAATAATGGCCTTGGTCCAAGTATGCATTAAATGTTAAGTCTAATAAATGCGGTTCAGTATTAATTAACAAGTTAATAATTCAGTGAGATCAAGTGAGCTGAATGCCTAGCTAGAGGCCGCTTCAGTTCAAGTGGAATTAATGATATTAATCCACAGCTTACTCTTGACTGAACCCGTAGGGTCACACAAATAGTACGTAAACGGATCAAGTATTTAATGGCATTAAATACTCCATCTATGGATATTCGGAATCGACGGATCTTGGTTTCAGTGGGAGCTGAGATCGTCACAGGCAAGAAATGAATGCTCCGGAAACGATGAAATTGCCGGAAACGGAAATATGGATCGTATCGGAAATATAAATATTATCCAAGTCGTAGATGTTGCCGGAAACGGAAACATGGTACGTATCGGAAAATATTATCGGGAATGGAAATATTGCCGGAATCGGAAATATTGCCGGAAACGGAAATATTGTCAGAATCGGAAATATTATCGGAATCGGAAAATAATTCCGGAAACGGAAATATTAAATATTTGTTCGAAACGGAAATTGATTCCGGAATCGGAAATGTTGAATATTGGTCGTATCGGAAATGAATTCCGGAATCGGGAAATTAATCGGAAGCGTATCGTACGAATTAGCATCGGACGAGGCCTGCCAGACGAAGGCCCAACACGAAGCCGGGCCATCGCCCAGCAAGCCAGCGCTCCACAAACGCACCAGCCAAGGCTGCGCCAGGCCCACCGCAAGGCAGGCCCAGCGCGCGCCAAGGCTACGGCAGCGTGTGGGCTTGCGGCAGTGGGCTGCGAGCTCGCGGGCTGCGCGCGCGCGCATGGCGCCCCTCGTGGGCTGCTGTGCGTGCGTGTGTGTTTGTGTGCTACTCGAATCCTAAAGCTACCGGGATTTGTCATATGATTAAATCTAATCCTAAAAGATTTAGTTTATTTAATTAGAGTCCTAGTAGGGTTATAATTAAATAAATTGGTATCCTAATAGGATTCCAAATCCTTTTCCATAACTCTATAAATAGGTGCCTAGGTTCACATATTTATATCGAGCATTCAAGTATTCAAAGTGAGTTTTTGAGAGCAAAATTCAGTCATACAATTGCCTATAAAGTGCCGAAAATTCTAAGTACCTTAAGGGCGATTCTAGTTGGTCAATCTTAAGGCGGATCCGGACGTGCTGTGGACTATCTACGGAGGGACGACACTTGGAGTCCTAAAGACTTGTTCTTGTTCGGTTCGGGTGCAGCTAGGGAGGGCACGCAACAAAGAGTATGCATCTAAACTATGCTAAATGATTATGTGTAAATAATATGTTTTCCTGGCTTTATGGTTTTTCCGCATGATTTATGAATTGTCATATGTGTCATAACCTAACAGCACTCACATTGTAGCACTGGAAATCAAGCATAGCTTTGAATTCCATGAACTGTTTTAAAGATGGGTTTGAGGCCCATGGTTGTAAAACAATGGGGTTGAACATTTATCATATATGAAATGTATTTTCATATTCCATTTAAATCTTGGTTTAGTATTAAATGATGAGTCCCTTCAATTTTATGATATATTCAAGATAGACTGTCAGGACCAGTCCTGTGACTAAGAAATGTCTATCAAGTGAACTTGAATGTCAAAGGTTGAAAATGGTCCCTAGTCGGAGTTTTCTATAAAAATTGGACGCATAGAAAACGTTAGACGATTAGAATGCAAGATGACTAGTAGTTCTGTTTCTTGAACTATGTGGACATGGCAATGTCATAATCATTTGCATAGATACTTACTTTGGGAAGACTAGTATCGGACAAGACCTATGAAACTTTACTGTAAGAGATGAAAATCTGTCATAAGTAAATTTCATTAAAATTATTAGACACTAAATCCTCAATACCTGAGTGATTTGAGATTACTTGTTTGAGAACTGGTTGCTTTGACGTTGACCAACCGTCGCACCGTAAAAGGAGGCTATAAAGGCAACGCTCAGGTAATCACCTATCAAACGAAGTCTAATCTCAAGATCGCAAGATTGGGATTGTCCTCCCATTAATCGGGATGAGATGCTTAAAAGTTGTACAAGGCCACTCGGAGAGCTAGAAACTGTGAAATGCATGGCCGTGCTCGGATGAATCATAGGCTATGATTATCTGTTTATTTGATCAGTTGAACTCTGAAACTGAGGAACACCTCTGGACATAATAAGGATGACAACTCTTACCTTATGTTCAAGAGCAAGCATCGAGCGACAAAGGAATTAGGAAATGCACACTTGTCCCTAAGGACAAGTGGGAGACTGAAGGAAATAATGCCCTTGGTCCAAGTATGCATTCTATGTTAAGTCTAATAAATGCGGTTCAGTATTAATTAACAAGTTAATAATTCAGTGAGATCAAGTGAGCTGAATGCCTAGCTAGAGGCCGCTTCAGTTCAAGTGGAATTAATGATATTAATCCACAGCTTACTCTTGACTGAACCCGTAGGGTCACACAAATAGTACGTAAACGGATCAAGTATTTAATGGCATTAAATACTCCATCTATGGATATTCGGAATCGACGGATCTTGGTTTCAGTGGGAGCTGAGATCGTCACAGGCAAGAAATGAATACTCCGGGAACGATGATATTGCCGAAAACGGAAATATGGATCGTATCGGAAATATAAATATTATCCAAGTCGTAGATGTTGCCGGAAACGGAAACATGGTACTTATCGGAAAATATTATCGGAAATGGAAATATTGCCGGAAACGGAAATATTATCAGAATCTGAAATATTATCGGAATCGGAAAATAATTCCGGAAACGGAAATATTAAATATTTGTTCGAAACGGAAATTAATTCCGGAATCGGAAATATTAAATATTGTTCGTATCGGAAATGAATTCCGGAACCGAGAATTTAATCGGAAGCGTATCGTATGAATAAGTATCGGACGAGGCCTGCCGGACGAGGGCCCAGCACGAAGCCAGGCCATCGCCCAGCAAGCCACACGCATCCAACAACACGCCAATGCCTCGACCAGGCCCAGCGCAAGGCCAGTCCCAGCCAAGGCTGGCGCGCGCGCACAAATGGGCAGCGGGCAGTGGGCCTGTGCGCCGTGCGCACAGCGTGGGCCGCAAGGCTTGCGCATGGGCGTGCGATGGTCGTGCGGTGCATGTACGTGCTATACAAATCCTAAAGCTATCGGGATTCGTGCATAGATTAAATCCTAATCCTAAAAGATTAAATTAATTATTTAGAGTTCTAATAGGATTCTAATTAATTAATTAGTATTCTAACAGGATTCGAAATCCTTTCCAAGGTTCTATAAATATATGCCTAGGGTCATAAATTTATATACAAGTTTTCAAGTATTCAAAGATAGGATTTTTAAGCAGAAAAATCAGCCATAACTCTTGCCCATTTTGCCGAAAATAAGTAGTACCTTAAGGGCGATTCTAGTTGGTCAATCTTAAGGCGGATCCGGACGTGCTGTGGACTATCTACGGAGGGACGACACTTGGAGTCCTAAAGACTTGTTCTTGTTCGGTTCGGGCGCAGCTAGGGAAGGCACGCAACAAAGAGTATGCATCTAAACTATGCTAAATGATTATGTGTAAATAATATGTTTTCCTGGCTTTATGGTTTTTCCCCATGATTTATGAATTGTCATATGTATCATAACCTAACAGTTATCCGTGGCCTTGAACTTTGGTAAGTCAGATGAACTGAAGTTTTCTGGTAATTTGCCAGAAAAAGGTTCAGGCTCGAGGGAGAAGTATTTTCTCCCCATGGTTTGTTGTAGGACCATTTTTTCGATCCTCTTCTCGTTTTTGAGGTCATTTTTGGCTTGCGCAGCCGCTAAGGCTTCGTTATCCATTTTCAGTTGGCCCATGAGTTGGGTCATTTGGACCATCTGGTCTCGCAAATCTTCGATGGACATGTTTGGAGGTGCGAATCGAGGTTGGGGAAGCGGAGATCCTTGAAATGAGGGACGACGGACGGAGCTTGGAGTTGCTAGACCTGGTGTTGGTGATGTATCTTCGAGACGCACTAGCCGTTGATTCCCTGATCGGCACCAAGTGGCAGGACCAGTCCTAGGCATAAGATAAGCTAAAGTTTAGGTTCCCAAAGTTTCAAGCATTACTTAGTCTAGACTTCGACTCTCTAAATTGGTTTTTCACTTTTTCGCTCTTTCTTCTGTCGGTACACTTTTTTTTGGGGGGTTTTTTTTATTTTGGTCATTCTGTGGATTTTCGAAACACTTGCCTGTGTGGCATTCATAGTTGTTAGCATGTTCGGTTTTGGTGCTGAGCATTGCCGTCGTAGGAGGCCTAACGACGACACAAAGAGTTATTAATTTTTCGCGAGTCGCCTTTTGAAATCGAGTGCTTTTCTTACGCCCTCGTAGCAATTCTTTTGATGAACCTTTTTTGTGCTACGTACTTTCTTTTTGCTTCGGTACCGAGGCTGCTGCGCCTGACCAGAAAGTCAAGCAGCAACTTCAGCACCCAGCAGTGGGCGTGAGAAATTTTGGCGCCCAGCCAGGGGCGTTGAAAATGCGTCCCTGGCTGGTTCTCGTTTTCTGTTTTCTGTTTATGCGACTTCGATTTGCGTGCTTGCCTAATAACGTCCTTTACGCGTGACAGCGTTTGTGGGATTCGTTACAGGCCATCCCGAGCGTCGCTTATTTTGTGGCGATCATTCGGGTTTGCGGAACACGTGTTTCGGTATAACTCATTGGCAAATTAGTCTATGAATGTTTGGGCAATTTTTAAGGTCATTGGTTTTCTAGGATAGTTTGTCACACACAATCACATATTTCGCTACACATAACTACATTACAAACATGGATTTGAAAATTAAATATGCCACGTAGTTTATGATAGGCTTCTATGGGTAGTTTATTTGTGCCTGGCTTGGTACCGCTTCTATCGTAGATCCAACACATGCGCGGCGTATTTCGCTCAAGAGGCCAACTCGCAAGTGCAAGCCAAGGGGGCAGGCAGGCGAGAGGGACCTAATGGGCGAGCGATTGGGTTCGGGATAGGTGTACTACCTGCGCAAGTACCGAGTGGGAAACATGCGCGGCGTATGCACCCCCCTATTGGCGAAAAAAGGTATCCTTAGTCCCAACTCCCGAGGGAGCCGAGATTCGTTATGATGTTCTGCCCGTTCACATTAATATGCTGATTTTCAGGTCGTCCCAACTTGATGGGGAAATAAACGCGGGGTAGGATCGTTTCACCCTTCGGCTATTTTGATTACCTACAAGCACGAGTATTTCCTTCACTATCCCCAATGGAGTCGCCACTGTGAGGGGTCGAAAAAGCGCGAGGCTAATGCGTGACCTTGTCCCTCGTGGGTGTGACGATTCTTTTTATTCAATCAAGTGTAATTGGATTTCCTGTGAGTATACACCCAATTGACTAGTAATATAGGAGTCGCCATTCAGTTTTTAACAACAATGAGAAAAACTGACAAAACCCGGTTATCGTGACATAAAGGGAGTGCAATTATGTTTGACCACGACGGCCGTAGGTTCCCTTGTAATCCATGGTGTGGGGATCTCTCAATATACACCCGCAAGGTAGAGATTGAGGGTTCGGGGGACTGTAACTACCGAGAGGAGTAATTCGCTCGTCGATAACTCCAGAGGCAGGATATCCTTACTAGCTCAGCATAAATAATTGAAGGGACATGCGTTAACTATTAAACTAATCTGAGTTGATTTTAGCAATATGCAACATATAATACTAATTCGATCGTGATTCCAAATAGCATTAAGGGACCTAGCATGATAATCCGATTTCCCAAAAATATTATATTTATTAGGCGTGATAGAACAATCATATTAGGTTAGTTTAACAGTTCATAAAAAGGGCGAGGAAAGCAGTTAAATCATCGAAAAGGGACACATTACGACGCACCCTAGAGAGGTGCGTCACGGTTCTCAGAAAACTAACCACTTTGACTTTGCTATTTCTCCTTTTTATTTAACGAATCTCGATTATGGGACAGGATACGTTCTGTTCGATTTATGGATCGATTGCGACAGAACGCGTGAACAGTTTCGCAGCGAGAGGCTTAGGCTAAGGGGTTTAGAGTCAATACTCAGAGTATATTATGTGTTGTTGTGTGTTGTTTCACGTCGAAACTAGGGGCCTATTTGTAGGGAAGAGTTCGTGGAAAGATAGAATTGCAGAGTTCTAATCCGCAAAGAATTAGGAAAAGAAACGTACCCAGGTATTTTCAGCGCCCAGGCCTGGGCGCCGAAGATTTCGGCGCCCAGAGCCAGGCGTTGAAAATAGGGTCTGGGCAGTTTTTGTTTAGTCAGATTCGGATTCTAAAATCCGTAGAGTTTGAGATTAATTTGAGTCTTTTAGCGCGTATCAATTTGTGACGGAATGCGTCTGGGCCCGTTACGAACTCTAGGCTCGTTAGGATTTTAATTAATACGTAACTCTTATTTCCGAATCCTTTTAGGAATAGGATTCTCGCAGTTTTCTATCTCATTTAGGATTTATGTTGGAATGCAACACCTAATTCTGACAGGTTTCCATCTTTTATGATTTGCCACTTTTAGACGCTACCTTTTACGGCAGTTACTATTTTTAGCAGGTTTCCATAAATAGCAGGTTCCGGGTGAAATGAAATGGGGAATCGAGATTCGTTTATTTTATAGGAGATGCGTTGTCAAGTGGAGTTTTTATGTTTTCATCATCGAACCTTTCCCTTGCGGGAATGGGGACAAAAGTAGGTGTCTACAGTTAGCCCCCACTTTGACTGAGTCTTGGAGTAAGACGATGGTCAAAGTATTAGACGGAGTGCGTCACACAAGCCATGGTGTATGTGACCTGTTTTGCGAGGGTCTCACGAGCCCCCGAGTGATAACATTTGACTTAAGGGTCATCACTTGAAGTGTCGACATATCCCTCACGTGTCATTGGGATTTGTCAACTGATAGTATAGAAACTTCCTCGCTTTGTCATTGGAAGGATCTAAAGATGCGTAGAAACTCCCTCACTTTGTCATTGGGAGTAACTACAGATGTTTTCGAAATTAAAGCTGTAAAGTGTAATTGGGCCTGGCCAAGCCCAATCACGAGGTAAAACGTTTTTAAAGATTCTCATTTTCAGGGCTAGCTAAACGAGAAAACCCACTTGTTTTTATAGGATGTAAAACGAAGGAAAATCCAACAAACCAATCCTTTAATTTTTGGAAAAAGGGAAAACCAATAAAAGTTATCGCTGCAGCGACTAAGGACCTGCGCTGTTAGTGACGCAGACCCCGCCCGCTGAAGGTGGGCGAGCCTGTCCTCTGAGGGTGGACCCCCCGCCCGATAGAAGTGGACGAATCTGTTTGATGTTTTTGAAAATAAGTACCTACGCGGTTTGTGACGTAGACCCCGCCCGCTGAAGGTGGCGAACCTTGTCCGCTGAGGGTGGACACCCCGTCCGATAGAAGTGGACGAATCTGTTTTGAAATTTTTATTTTGTTTTCTTTTTGAAAATAAGGACCTACGTGGTTTGCGCCGTAGACCCCGCCGATTGGAGATGGCGAGCCTATTTTAAATTTGAAGATTTTATTTCTTTCGAAAACAGAGGACCTGCGCGGCTAGTGACGCAGACCCCGCCCGCTGAGGGTGGGCGAGCCCATTTTGAATTTCTTATTTTGCCTATGTAGAAGGGCTTTTGTGATTACAACCTGTTGGTGGGTCGTAATATTTCCTGATTAGATGTGTCCTATAAGTGGGTCCACATTGTGTATTTTTGTTTAACAATATTTTTTGAGATATCCAAACATGTTATGGTGCGTGGCGCAGTCTGGGAATGTGATTTTGATTGGCTCGTCGGTTGTTTTTCGCGTCTTGTAATCATGTTTGGGGTCACGCTTGTATGTGCGAGCGACCTCCTATAGTAGTGCGCTATTTTTAGTGAAGCCGTGGAGTGCGACTTTAGCTTTCAGGCGACATCCGGTTTTGGCTTGGCCCGGATTATCCCTTTGACAGACAGACATTTTCTATTTGGAAAACCAATGACTTGACGACACATATTTTTGGTGTTTCGAAAAATGACCATGATATTTAACTTGCTTCTTTTTTTTTTTTTTTTTTTGAAAAGTGTACATGAGCGTTTTCTGAGATGAGTCTAAGTTTCGACCAAGTTTCACTGTTATTATTAATTTTTGCTTATTTGGGAGCTAAAGGTGCTTTGGGCTTGATCTTACTTGTAATAGGGCCTCGTGTTTTAGCAACACGGTCTTAAGTCCTTTCCTATTCCGTGTTTTTGTGAACTTTGGGCCTTGGGCTGCATTTTCAGCGCCCCAGCTCAGGCGTTAAATTCCTGGTAATATTTGATTTTCGGATTTCTAAACACGTTTCCGAATGGGATCAGGATGTTTATTGGGTGCGTTCAGCTATATATAGGGGCTAGATACGTCCTTATTTTCCACCACTCTCAAGTTCTTTCTCTCTTTTTGCTGTGCTCTAATTTATTTACTGCTTTTGCCATGTTGACCCCTACTTTCTCACTCCAACGTACTGTTAGGCGTTGGCTACGAGCCCTTACTCCCACAGAAAAAGCTTTGTTAAAAGAATACCACTTAGAGGCACTTTTAGGCTTACAACAAATTAATATTGATTATAATTTTCTGCATGCTGCCCTAAACTTTTGGGACTCCGATCATCATGTTTTTTCCTTTCGGGGCAATGAAATATGTCCTTTGCTTGATGAATTTGCTGCGATCCTTGGTTATCCTACTAATGCTACTCCTGTTACCCCTGGCACTATCGAAGAGGGTAAAACAACCATAAGGGCTTTCCTAGGGCTAGATGATAACATGTTTGCTGAACTTGTTGTAGACGATAAGGTTAACTTGGCAAAACTTGTAAAACATCATTTTAGGCCTAGTAAGAATATGACCGAACAAAAATTGAACATTCGAGCCCTTGTATTTTGCTTGTTGAATCATTATTTGCTGTCGAATAATAATGGTGAGTTCGGTGACATAAGGCTGATCCCCTTGATTAGCCAGATGGAAAGTTGCTATTCTATTATGCCGTTGGTTGTTGCTGAGACTTTGCTGAGTGCGGATGAGCTGAAGAAGGATGCCAAATCCGAAATTTTTAAGGGAAGCCCCCTATTACTGCAGGTAATCTATTTTTTCTTTGCGCACACATACGCCACTTTTATATATTTCTTTTCGCCTGGGGCTGAGTTTCAGCGCCCAGGGCCGGGCGCTGGAATATTCGGCGCCTGGTCCTGGGCGTGGAAACTGCGCCCCAGGAACCTTTTTTCTTTCTTTTTCATTCTTTTGATTCGATCGTACCTGTTTTTGCAGATTTGGCTTGCGGAACGGCTTAGACTTTTGGAAACTCCTGCCGATCCTAAACGTTATCGCCCTATAGCTTTGGGTAACCGAAAATACTTGCACCAAGGCCAGGACGAGGCCGAATGGACCTCCTTTTTTACTTATGGCATTTGTTCTATTAAGTGGGTGGTACCATGGTGGGGTTTGACTACTATGACAGGGGGGGTCTGATGTATCGGTCCCTTTAGCCAGCCAGGCGCCACAAGCAGCGTTTCCAAATGCCCTAATGCGCCCTGACTCTTCTCGAAACTATTCTCCATACACTCCTCTTAACAGGTTAGTCGTTCCAGTTAGTCACGGTTTCGTAACTCCTTTCCCTTATGTTGTAGGTACCCACGCCACTCAAGGAATTCCCCCTTACATGCAACAAGTGGTACCGCAGTTCACTCCTCACCAACCTTATGGTGTATACCCGCAAAATACCTATTATCAACATCTCCAAGCCAGTCTTCCCGAAACATTTAGCCCCCTCGTTCTGGTGCTCAACAGCATCTGTGAGAACACCAATCATCAACTCCAACAAATCATGACTATGATAAACAAAATCCCTGGTGTGCCAACACCAATCAAAGAAGCTAGCCTAGACAATAATGCCGACTCCCCATATGCCGACCCCATTGATGCAATCGACATCCCGAAGCGATTCAGCCCACCCAACATGCCCATGTATGATGGGACAACCGATCCAAGAGAACATATCTTGAACTACAAACAACGGATGATGACCATTCCAGTCCCCAAACACATGAGAGAAGCCAGCCTTTGCAAGGGGTTTGGTTCGACACTGGTCGGGCCCGCCTTGAAGTGGTTGACCCGCCTGCCAAATGGATGCATCACCTCTTTTGCTCACCTCGACAACATGTTCAATCAACAGTTCGCTAGCAGCAGGTGCCTAGAAAAGCAGACAAGCGACTTATACCGAGTGATCCAACGCCCTGCCGAACCCCTGAAGGATTACATAGCCCGGTTCATCACGGAGAAGGTGACTGTTCCTGAATGTGATGTCCCGACAGCTATCGAAGCGTTCAGGCAAGGATGGAATGGCGAAACCGACCTCTGGAGGGATCTAATCAAATACCCCTGCAAGACGTTCGAAGACGCTCAAGCCAAAGCAATGGCCCAAGTAAGGTTGGAAGAAACTCTCCATTCTCGGAAAGGGGGTAATAATGACTACTCGAAGACGGAAAGACGATTTCCCTATCCCAAGAGAAGCAACGATCGCCCTGCTCCTTATTCCCGACCTCAACACGTAGCAGTGGTGGAAGATGACGACGACTCCGACTGGAAGAACAGCCCGGACCTGCCTCCGAAAATTAACGAATATTCTTTCTGTGTTGATACTGTAGGTCTGATGAACCACCTCTCGAAGATGGGGAAAGCAGTGCAGTGGCCACCGAAGTCCAGGAAACCCGAGTCGAAGAAGGATCCCTCAAAATGGTGTGATTTCCATGCCGACATCGTTCACACAACCAACGACTGCGTTACGTTAAGGAGAGAAGTAGCCTACCTGTTGAAAAATGGTTACCTCAAGGACGTCATGTCAGACAAAGCTCGTGGTGTTGTCAACAAAGACAACTCTAACTCTCCATCTCAACCTCCTCCACCTCCCCCTCATACTAAAACTGTGAATTTTATTGTTGGAGGTTCTGACATTTGTGGTTTAACTTATTCTGCAGGGAAGAGACATGCCCGAGAAAATGAGATAGATAGACCAGTCCGAGCCGTAGCCGCAAAATACCTAACCCCTATAACTTTTGATGAATCTGATGCAGGGGACATCTCGGATAAACATCATGACGACTTGGTAATATCCATTCCTGTTGGAAACTGCATGATCAAGCGAGTCCTTGTTGACAACGGTAGCTCAACTAACGTGATGATGCTCGACGCCCTCAAAGAGATGGGGCTCAACCCGGACACAGATGTCGTCAAAAAGTCCACCGTGCTAATCGGATTCAGTGGTGAAGCAAAGACCACCTTCGGAGAAGTTACCCTACCTGTTTACGCGCAAGGAATCAACCAACAGGTAAAGTTTTGTGTTATTGATTGCCCTTCATCTTACAATATTATATTGGCCAGGCCATGGATCCACGACATGAAGGCCATCCCTTCGACATATCACCAAACCATCAAGTTCCCAACTCGATGGGGGGTTCAGGAAATCAAAGGAGATCAGCAAGAGTCCAAAGAGTGTTACAAGGCGGCCCTAAAACCCTCAACCAACAATAAATCCTCATTATAGCAATTACAGTCCAGTTTTGAGCCAACAAGCTACAAAGAGCCCAAGTCTGAACAAATCGACGAGGTCGTCTTAGATCCCGCAAAGCCGGAACAGGTTGTTTTTATTGGATGTGACATACCCGACGACATCAGGTCGGAACTTGTCACGTTTCTCAAAGCCAATGCAGATTGCTTCGCGTGGTCCCATGAAGATATGCCAGGCATCAGCCCAGACGTCATCACTCACAAACTCAGTGTTGACCCCCGTCACAAGCCCGTCAAACAAAAACGGAGGAAGTTTGCTCCAGAACGCAACCAAATTACCAACGATGAAGTTCAGCAACTACTAGATACAGGAAAGATCAGGGAAGTAAAGTACCCAGACTGGTTAGCCAATGTCGTCGTAGTCAGAAAGAAGAATGGGAAATGGCGAGTTTCCATAGACTTCACCGACATCAACAAGGCGTGCCCCAAAGATTCTTTTCCTTTACCCTACATCGACGCCATGGTTGATGCTACTGCGGGACATGAGATGCTCACATTCACGGATGCGTTCAGTTGGTACAACCAGATTTTGATGCACCCAGAAGACCAAGAAAAAACCGCCTTCATCAAGGAGCGGGGAACTTATTGTTACAAGGTCATGCCGTTCGGTTTGAGGAATGCAGGTGCCACCTATCAACGCCTAGTCAAAAAAATGTTCAGAAAACAGCTAGGGGACACAATGGAGGTCTACATCGACGACATGTTGGTAAAATCCAAGAAGGCCTCAGATCACATCTCGCATCTCCAACAAGCCTTCGACGTGCTACGGGAGTACAGCATGAAGCTCAACCCCACCAATTGTTCATTCGTAGTCTCCTCCGATAAGTTCTTGGGTTATATGGTTACTCGAAGAGGCATCGAAGCCAGTCCTGATCAGATCCGCGCAATCATCAACCTACAATCACCTCGAAATCAAAAGGACGTACAGAAGTTAGCAGGCAGAGTGGCCGCCCTCAACCGCTTCATCTCCAGGTCGTCCAACAAATGCAAATTGTTCTACAACATCCTAAGGAAGAACGAGAAGTTCAACTGGACCGACTGACACGAAGCCGCATTGCAGCAACTCAAGCAATACCTGTCAAACCCCCCGCTTGCTGTCCAAATCAAAAAACAATGAAGTGCTACAGGTGTACCTTGCAGTTACGGAGTCGACCATCAGTGCAGTGTTAGTACGGGAAGAAGACGGAAAGCAGCTACCTGTTTATTACGTCAATAAGTCTTTACTTAGAGCCGAAACAAGGTACTCTCAACTCGAAAAACTTGTCCTTGCATTAGTCGTCGCTTCTGTTAAATTGCACCCTTATTTTGAATGTCATCCTATCACTGTTAGAACTAACTATCCCATGAAGTCAATCATGAGGAAGCCCGAGTTGTCTGGCAGGATGTCCAAATGGGAAATACAATTAGGTTGTTATTACATCAGATACGAACCTCGCACAGCCATCAAGTCGCAAGCTCTGGCTGATTTTGTGGCTGACTTCAGCCCAAGCCTCCAACACGAAGTCGATCACGAAGTCAACATACTGACCGACGGTGGATCCTCATCAACATGGACTCTACATACTGACGGTTCCTCCAACATACGGGGGACAGGCCTCGGCATCGTGCTAAAGTCGCCACAAGGGGACACCATAGTACAATCTGTCTGTTGCGAGTTCAAAGCTACCAACAATGAAGCAGAATACGAAGCCTTGATCCTGGGATTATCATTAGCACTCGACATGAATATCCGCCGACTTGAGGTACGTTGTGATTCTTTATTGATTATCAGTCAGATTAACGGTTCGTATGCAGCGAAGGACTCAAAGATGCAGGCCTACTTGGAAATAGCAAAAAGGCTCGTGAACAAGTTCGACTCATGCACCTTACAACAAATACCAAGAGATCAAAACACCCAGGCTGACGCCTTAGCCAACCTCGGCTCAAACATCAAACTTAAACTCACTTCCATTCCCGTAGTCCACTTAATGTACCCAGCCATCACCAAAGATAACCTACCCATCACCGAACAGTCCCAACCTACACAAACGCCTTCATGGCGCGACCCCTACATACACTGGCTCAAACACAACACCACCCCACCTGGAATCACCCACGAAAAAGCCTTCCGCATGAAAGCCTCCAGATTTATCCTAATTCATGGAGTATTGTTCAGAAAATTAGTTGCAGGACCATATCTGAGATGCCTAGATCATGACAAGATCGAGTCGACACTACGCAATATACATGATGGAGAATGTGGAAATCACGCTGGAGGAAGAAGCTTAGCTCACAAAGCCCTATCATGGGATATTTTTGGCCCACTATGAAGAAAGATGCAATCGCCTTTGCTAAGAAATGCGATTCTTGCCAGCGGTTCGCATCCGTCTCTCAACAACCTTGTGAAGTGCTCCACCCCACCCTATCCCCTTGGCCCTTCATGAAGTGGGGGATGGACATAGTGGGACCCTTACCACAAGCATCCGGACAGCGCGTCTTCATGTTGGCAATGACTGATTACTTCTCCAAGTGGATCGAAGCAGAAGCTTTTAAGCGAGTTCGAGATACCAAAGTCATCTCGTTCATCAAGCGAAACGTCCTTAGTCGGTTCGGTATCCCTTCCGAGATTATCTGCGACAATGGTTCACAGTTTATCAGCAACAAAACCAAGGAATTTTGCAGTAGATATAACATCACCTTGCATACCTCAACACCAAGATATCCTCAAGCAAATGGCCAGGCCGAGTCAAGCAACAAAATCATCATCAACAATCTCAAGAAACTCCTCGATGACGCCAAAGGAAGATGAGCAGACGAACTACCTATGATCCTTTGGGCTGACAGGACGACACCCAAGACGGCGACAAGTCACACTCCTTTCTCCTTAGTCTTCGATTGTGAGGCAGTCATCCCTCCCGAAGTCGAGCTCCCCACAGCAAGAAGCAGTTTCATGGCTCCAGGAATGAACGACTCAGTCTTGGCTTACGACATCGATACTATCGACGAACTCAAAGAAGCAGCACTGGTCAGAATGGCGTCCTACCAACAAGCAGTTCCAAACAGTTACAACAAGAATGTGAGGGTTCGAGTATTTCAGCAGGGAGATTGGGTTCTGCGCAAAGTGTTCCCAAACAAAAAGGATCCTCGACACGCCAAACTAGCCACGACATGGGAAGTCCTTACCAGATTGTGAGACGAACAGGTCATGGTGCGTACGAGTAGGTTGACAAAGATGGCACATCCATCCCAAGAAGTTGGAATGCAACACACCTAAAATTGTACCATTTCTGAACACTCAAACCTTCTTTTGCTTTCTAGTTTTTTCCTAACACACAAGCACCCTGGCACTTGCCGTCATCATGATGACGCCCCCGAAACAGAGCGGGCACGACGTATCATGAAACCGAGAACATCTCGGACAGTATACACTCACAAGTAACAAAAAGTTAAGTCTCTCTCCTCTATCCTTTTTTACTTCTTTTTTTTTCTCTCTACATATTATTATCCTTACTGACTTAGGCATTGGAGGGCCGTTGGCTCCACCAACGGCCAATCCTCACCCCATCATTCTGTTTTGCAGACGACAACATGACACCAACATAAAGTATACACTTAGAAGGAGTAACAAACATAAAGCATTCGACTAGACTTCGTCCTGTAACTTTCTTTAACCTTTTCTCTCTTTTTTCTCCTTGTCGTAATTCCCTCTCATTTTCATGTCGCTCTATACTGACTTAAGCATCGGAGGGCCGTTGGCTCCACCAACGGCCAATCCTCATACTCTGCTAAGTTGACAGTATGATGCCCACATGATGACGGATTCGACAAGAGGAGAAAAGATGAAGCGAAGTATACGACACAACATACAGGAAAACAATATTCGAAACTGAGCACAAATGTTCAAAGAAACAAAGTAGCAGGAAACATTGTTAATTTTATTTCAAACATGATTGTATACATCACATATTACAAATTTTACAAATTACAAAACACAATTTAGGCCATTACAAAAACACCTGGTACACTACAATGTACGTTACATACATAATGGAACACAGATCTACATTTCCTACAGTATACATCTTGCAAGTTCTCCTTTGACAGGCTGGAGACGTCTCCAAAGTCTAACTCGAGGTATGTGCCCAACCTGCAAAACAAAACACCAAACCAAAGCATATTTTTCCCAAACACAAAGGAAGCAACACAGAATTTATAACCCACAAAATATTTACATGACTTGCCCCCTTGGACAAGCCCAAAAACATCCAAAAGACTGCCACCATCAAGGTGAAACACGGCCACAAATATCTTTTCGACCTTTCCAAAGGCCGAACACACAAAATACTGTTTAAAACGAACCATTGTTTGAAACACACACCATTAAAATTTTAAATTTTTTGAGGAGGGGGGACAGAGCTACTCCTGAGGATCTGCTGGGCCTGCATTCTCCCCTTGTTCGCCATCGCCTGGTGCCGCCACCGTCTCGGCATTGCGGGTGGTTGCAGTTGCACCCTCCTCAACGTCTTCTTCATCGCTAATGGCACCAGGGGGGATATAGTCCTCGGGGAATGCAGTGTTGAACTGAGAAATGTCTTCATCAGGAGTCCAGTTCACATGTTTGCCCGCCTTGAATTCCTCCATCATCTCGGCCTTCATCTTCTAAGTGTAGTAACCAGCACACTCGTAAATCCTCGCCTTGACTTTGGAGAGAGACGTCTTCAGCTCGTCAACCTCAGCAACCAGCGTCTCCTTCTCGGCACTCAACTGCGCGACCTCAGCAGCCCCCTTTTCTTGCGCCACTTGCAGCGCATCAGCTCTGGCCGTCGCCTCCTTGGCCACACCGCCAAGACGACCAGCTTCCTGCTTTGCCTTCTTCATGTCGTTTTTCAGCTTTACTATTTGATCTTCTAACATTATGGCATGATGACGTGTGGCTAAAGCAGATTGCAGGGCCTATGTGAACAAGGAAAGAAAATTATTCAAAGTCACTAAAATGACGAGATGAAGATGGCATGCAGGAAAGCAAGGAGACGAAGAATAGAAAAGAAGAAAACACATACCCTCCATGCATCCGAGACGCTCTCGACAGTTGCAGCAACTAGGGACAAGGATTCCTGACGTTCCCGGCTTGACGGCATCCATAGACGGTCAACCTCAGGCCAAAGCTGAACCCGTGGCGCATCTGCCGACCCATAGTCGTCAGGAAACTCCATTGCGAGCTTCCTCTCCCGAGTTGGAGGCGGCATTTTTTCTCAGCAGGCATGAGCGAGCTGGTCTCCCCCGTCACCGTGGCGTCAATTGAAGCCTTTGGCGGCTTCGGCGGTGACAGCACAGTGATGGGTTTGGGTTTAGACACACTCCCCAGTGACTCCAGCCTCTTCCTCAGCAACGCGTCCGCAGATGGGGCCTTACCAGAGTGTGTCGATGGGCCAGTTCCTGTTGACAACATTTTTTCGACGACTCAGTCTCGTCACAACAGTTGTAATTTATATTTCGTTTGTAAAAGGGCAACGAACCCAAGGTTGTAAACTAATCCTAACCCATGTTTACCTGTTGACGTCGACATGTTTGCAGGCTCAGAAAGTTCTTCTTCTTGAGAGGCCTCCTCACGATCAAACTTGAGGCCGATGAAAGCTCTGTCCTTTAGAGGGACCCCCAACAGCACATCATTCTTTTCTATAGCTTCGGCACCGACTCCAACTGTGTCGAAGGACGCACCTACAAAAACAAGAAAGTGAGACAAAGTCAAATCAACAAGCCCAAAAAACACAAAAACAAACAAAAATACCTCTAGCCATCCATTCCCCCGTCAAGAAGTCGGAGTCGGGCCCTAAACTAGCCAACTCCACAAAAAAGAAACGACCCATCCACCCGCGGTCGTTCGACTTGTCCGCACCAAGAAGAGCCTCCCTGTCATCCTTGACATGCAGCAAGTATCTACCACCCCCATAATTCTTGACCTTGTAGGTGTAAACAAGGTCCTCAACCCGGAATTCCATATCCAGTTTGCCGGCCAAATGGTCGACCAGATGCATCACCCTCCAGACCTGCGGCATCAGTTGCGCCGGCGGCACCGCCAGTGCCCTCAGAATTCCTCGCACCAGTGGCGAGAAAGGATAAGTGTACCCAATTCTGAAGGGGTACTCATAAAAGCACACCCAACCGTCCGATACCCAATCGGCCGGTTCGTCGGACTGCGGCAACTGAATTACCGCCGACGGAGGGAAACCACACTCCTCCTTGAGCGCCTCCACATCCTGTTTCCCCCAAGTGGCCGGCCGAGCATTCTTTCTGTCCAGAATGTGGGTAGGGCTGAAGATTGGCCCCTCAACCAGGTCGCACTCCACCACCACTCTTTTTTTCTTCGCACGGGTGGATTTCGTTCCTATTCGTTGCGACATAGAAAGAATTGAAGAAAGAAAGAAGAAAGGAAGAAGATGGAAGCCAAGCAGTTACTTGGAAAAAGGAGAGAGAAAGAGCGCCGATTGCTTTTCTGGGAAAGAGAAGAGAGAGATTGCAGAAGTGAGTACGGGTGGTTGGGTGCGCAGCCCTATTTATTGGCGCAGATGGGCGGTTGGTCTTTCCAAAGAAAAAGTCATCATTTCTCTAACGTCGTCAGTGTTGGGGAGGTTAAGAGGCGGTTTCCATTTTCCTTCCATAAAACCCATTTTTCCTTTTTGAACTTCCCGGAATAAATTCAAAATGGGTTTGGGGACAATTGTTAGGGGGGGAAATACCCTCTTGGTGACGTGGGCAAACGTGGCAAGCATTACATACGTGGCTGCCAGCAAGGCACGAGGTGACACCGTTCGAACTTACTCTCAACTGCTGGAATCAAAACGGCCGTTACAAGCCCTTGATGAAGTCGGCCTTCATTACGCATTTATTATCTAAATTATGTGCAATTAAGCACAAACGTTACACTTTTATTGTAAATGCCTATAAAATGGCTTAGTCTTGTCTATTTTTACACACGAATTCTAAGCAATAAACCTACAATCATTCCATGCTATTACAACTTGCTCTCACCATTTTCAATTATCTAGCTCGATCGATTGTCAGCACCTTCATCAAGGCAAGCTCGTCTCTAAGTCGAATTTGCCCAAAACAGTAGACTCTATCCTATTTTCTAACGCTTGTTTTATGCAGGTACCGGCGTACAAAGAGTGGTCTCGATTGCAGAACATCTTGATCATTCTCCGTCCCTTTCGAAATACTTTGACTTGCGCTTTCCTAACCGAACGCTCAGTCAAAGTGGGGGCTTCTGTAGACAACTAATTTGTGTTAGGTTATGATACATATGACAATACATAGATCATGCGGAAAAACCATAAAGCCAGGAAAGCATATTATTTACACATAATCATTTAGCATAGTATAGATGCATACACTTTGTAGCGTGCCTTCCCTAGCTGCGCCCGAACCGAACAAGAACAAGTCTTTAGGACTCCAAGTGTCGTCCCTCCATAGATAGTCCACAGTACGTCCGAATCCGCCTCAAGATTGACCAACTAGAATCGCCCTTAAGATGCTAGGAATTTTCGGCTATTGTTATGCAAGTGTATGGCTGAATTTTCTTTCAAAAACTTACCCTTTGAATACTTCAATCGTGTCTGTAAATAATGACCCTAGGCACTTATTTATAGAGGTATGGAAAAGGAACTGGAATCCTATTAGGATACTAATTAATTTAATTAGAATCCTGCTAGGACTCTATTAAATAAACTTTATCTAATAGGTTTAGGATTTAATCTTTAATCGAATCCCGATAGCTTTAGGATTCGCACACGAGCATCCCACGAGCACCGTACACCCGCGCAGGCCTTGCGGCCCACGCTGAGCGCACAACGCTCGGCCCATGCTGCTGTCCGCGCGCGCCCATGGCTTCGGCTAGGCCTGGCTTGCGCTGGGCCTGGTCGAGGCCTTGGCGTGTGTTGGTGATGCGTGTGGCTTGCTGGGCGATGGCCTGGCTTCGTGCTGGGCCTTCGTCTAGCGAGCCTCGTCCGACGCTAATTCGTACGATACGCTTTCGATTAAATTCCCGATTTCGGAATTCATTTCCGAGACGAACAATATTTAATATTTCCGATTCCGGAATTAATTTCGGTTTCAAACAAATACTTAATATTTCCGTTTCCGGAATTAATTTCCGATTCCGATAATATTTCCGATTCTGACAATATTTCCGTTTCCGGCAATATTTACGATTCCGGCAATATTTCCATTTCCGATAATATTTTCCGATACGTACCATGTTTCCGTTTCCGGCAACATCTACGACTTGGATAATATTTATATTTCCGATAGGATCCATATTTCCGTTTCCGGCAATATCATCGTTTCCGGAGTATTCATTTCTTGCTTGTGACGATCTCAGCTCCCACTGAAACCAAGATCCGTCGATTCCGAATATCCATAGATGGAGTATTGAATGCCATTAAATACTTGATCCGTTTACGTACTATTTGTGTGACCCTACGGGTTCAGTCAAGAGTAAGTTGTGGATTAATATCATTAATTCCACTTGAACTGAAGCGGCCTCTAGCTAGGCATTCAGCTCACTTGATCTCACTGAATTATTAACTTGTTAATTAATACTGAACCGCATATATTAGACTTAACATTGAATGCATACTTGGACCAAGGGCACTATTTCCTTCAATTTGTGTCTCCCCTCTGGGATGATGACGATACCATTATCCTTACTAGGCGGTTGGAATAACTCCAGGCGGAAATCCCAATTGCTAAGAACATCTCAAAAATTCAAGATCCAAAATCCAAGTCCCGAGGACGTTACCCTCCCGGATCTCGGTACAAAGTACAATCTTCAAAAACCAATTTCAAAATCCAAGTACAATCTAATCTAGTAGACCATTCCATTGGTTTTAATAGGCCTTTTCCACTCAAAATCATATAAGGCAAGTAAATTCGGGCGCCGACCCACAAAACCGAGCATGCCGGACCCCGTCCCGTAAAACCGGAATTCAAAACCCGAGAAAGGCTTGTTTTTAGACGAAAAATCGAGTCTTAACCTCAAAGCAAACACTAAACTCCAACACGTACTATTCGTACGAAGGTACAGCACTACAAGACGAAACAAGGACGGAGACCACGTCCTTGCTTTGGCGGCATTCACGCCACGTCACCAGCACCCAGCGCTGCTTCGGCGTGCTGCGCTGGCGTGTGCTGGCATCTTGCACCCATTCCTCCTATAAATACCCCACATTTTCAGCATTGAACAACAACAACAAAAAATACAACGTCGTAATACTGACATTACGCCTCAAAATACAAATCAAAAACCCTTCAAAAACACATACAAAATTTCTAATTCTAAGCAATTGGGAGCTCTAAAAGGAATTCTTGCCTAAACCTAAATAGGTAATTCTGAATCCCACCATATTCAATCATGTTTCTTTGATTTCAAAATGATTAGCAAGTTGGCATTTTTATTATTAAAAATGTCACTTGCAACAATCATACATCTTTTCAAAATCCAAACTTTTCAAAATACAAAAATGCAATCTTTCCAAATTCAAGGATGTTCAAAGTTGCTTGCAATCACCTGTTTGAACTAGAATCACCTTCAAGTATGGAGTAATCAAAGATGACACCTTTTTAACTATTAAAGGTTTAGTCTTTTGAGATTCAAAACTCCATATTTCAATATACAAGTTCAAGTTTTCAAATTTCAAGATCCCACCATGTTTAGGGTTGCTCATGACTACTTCCCTAAACTAGGATCCTTTCAAGTGAGACCATATCAAAGATCTAACCTTTTCAACATTAAAAGGCCCGATCTTTGAGATTCAAGTCTCTTAAGTTTCAATATTTCAAGTACAAGTTCAATATTTCAAGTTCAAGTTCAAGTATTTCAAGTTCAATATTTCAATATTCAAGCTTTCAAGTTCAAGTTCAATATGCAAAGTCTAGGATACTTGGGTTGAGCAACCTCTCCCAAGTTGAGATTTTTGGCTTTGAATTCGTGTCGGGCGCACTTATTTTTAAGGAGCCGCTTGGCGTTCGAATCTCATGTGCCCAAGTACAAGTTTCAATTATGCACCTTTCAATATTGCAATTTCAATATCGCACCTTTCAATTCCGCAATTTCAAAACCACAATTTCAATACCGCACTTTCAATATCGCACTTTCAATATCGCACTTTCAATTCCGCAATTTCAATTCCGCACTTTCAATTCCGCATCTTTACTTGCCTAGTCCATTTCTAGGCAATGTGGACCTACTCCCTAGTCCATCTCTAGGGGGTCTTTTATTTAATAATTCCGCACTTTATTTAGTATTATGATGTTGCTTTATTTGCTTCATTTCTTTCATCACCGCACATGCTAAATATAACAAAATACAAGGTTACATCACGCTTAACAAAGATAATTTCTTGGACAAACCGGCCTTAGGTTCCTTTAAATTAATCTTTAAATCAAAGTGACCACCATACAAAGTAGAGATTCTATTTGCTCTAAATTTCAAACCCACATAGTCTAATCTAGGGTATATTTTCGAAAATGTTGTGCCAACGTATTTGAATATTTCTACAGCTCGCGGAATAAGCATTTCGTTCCCGTGCCCGGATCTCACCCATCCGTTTCGAGGATTCAAAGCCTTATCCAAAATAGAGTCAATTGCGGTCTTTCCAAACGAGACTTTAAAACAATGTTTGGTGGCGACTCCTTCGAGGTACAAAAATACAATGGTTTTCTAAAAAAACCTCCCCTCTTGTAGAACGGGAAACAAGTGCAAAAAAAACCCCCTACACAAAGTCACTGACTGCTTCATCAAAACGTATATTCCAGCTCCTTGATGCTTGATTTAATCCGTAAGTGGATTTCTTAAGCTTACATACCTTTTTAGCATTCTTTGGATCCTCAAAACCATCAGGCTGTGTCATAAACACAGTTTCTGTTAAAACGCCGTTTAAGAAAGCGATTTTAACATCCATCTGCCATATTTCGTAATCATAATATGCAGCGATTGCTAACATTATCCGAATAGACTTTAGCATTGCAACTAGTGAAAAGGTTTCATCGTAATCTACACCGTGGACTTGCCTATAACCTTTCGAAACCAATCTAGCTTTGAAAACTTCTAGTTTCCCATCCTTGTCCTTTTTCAGTTTGAAAACCCATTTGCTTCCTGTGGCTTGGTAGCCATCTGGCAAATCAACCAAATCCCAAACTTGGTTTTCAGACATGGAGTCTAATTCAGATTGCATGGCTTCTTGCCTTTGCTTGGAGATAGGGCTCGTCATAGCTTGTTTGTAAGTCGCAGGTTCATCACTTTCAAGTAATAGAACTTCATGGCTCTCGTTCGTCAGAGTACCTAAGTACCTTTCCGGTTGAGACCTATATCTCTGCGATCTACGCGGGGTTACATTTCTAGATGGTTCCTGATTCTCACCAGATACTTCTAAAGATCTCTGAGTTTAAACCTGAATGTCATCTTGAGCATTCTCTAGAGTTTGTTGTTCGACTTGAATTTCTTCGAGGTCTACTTTTCTCCCACTTGTCATTTTGGAAATGTGATCTCTTTCCAAAAAGATACCATTTCGAGCAACAAACACTTTGTTCTCAGATGTATTGTAGAAGTAATACCCCTTTGTTTCCTTTAGATAGCCCACAAGGATACATTTGTCAGATTTTGGTTGAAGTTTGTCTGAAATTAATCGTTTGACGTATACTTCCACTAGTGGAAAAAGTCTCATTTGCGTCGCTCATTTAAGCCCATTTGCGTCGCACATTGGTGCGACGCAACTGGCCGCGACGCAAATGAAAACAGTCATTTGCGTCGCACTTTTGGGTTACGCAAATAAGAGTCATTTGCATCGAAGTTTAGTTACGCAAATGACCTTTTTTTATCATCCTGGAAAAGTCATTTGCGTCGCAGTTTAGTTAAACTGCGTTGCAAATGACTTTTCAGTATGTAAAAAAAAAGGTCATTTGCGTCGCAGTTTAACTAAACTGCGACGCAAATGACTTTTCAGCATATTTAAAAAAAAATTATTTGCGTAGCAGATTAGCTCGCAAATGACTCTTTTTTTTTCTTTTTTGGATATTTTTATTTAGTAAGTTCATTTCATGTAGCTCGATCACATTACACTAAATATGCATGAGCATAAAATAAAAGTAAATAATTAGTTCAAAATTTCGGCATAGTCTCCTTTATAATTTGACCCTTTCCAATACCGGAAATGTTATAATACACATAAACCTGTCAATACAGTTTATTGTACGCTAGGTAATAACTTAGCAAAACCTTCAAAATCAGTTCAGCTTTAAAGCTGGGAGGGTCAAACTTTATAGCCCAAATCCAGAAATCCTTAAAGCCCTTAGTACATACATATATCGGGCTAGCTAATAGCTATGTTTTCACTCAAAGAAACAAGATGTTGTAGCTAGCTTTATCATATCATCTTCATCTAAAGCAGATTATATATCAGCAATAGCATGCACATGAAGCAAGATGTTGATCAAGTACAGGAAGGTGCAATTTTGTGACATACTTTTCCTGCAAAGAAGCAAGATGTTGTAGACTTGTAGCTTTATCTTCATCTCCAATTGTCAGCCTATCTTCTGCAATATAAGATTTTAATTAATAGTAAGGAGTAAGTATTTCAGTCCTACAGATAAGATAATACGAAAATTAAGTTGTAAGAATGTATAAAAGAAAAGCATGCATCAAATTAAACAAGTATAAATATTAATTAATAAATTACAGGTTTACATGGAAATACTCGATCCAACCCACAACGTACTAGCTAGTTCCATCGAAATTAAATCCAGGGGAGGGTTGTACTTCTGAATAATACATCTAAGACTAGGAGAGAGCACAATACAATTAATGCTCAGCCACTAGATTGGAAGAACGAGCTTCAAACATCAGTTTACAGTCATTACATCATATTCTTAGCTAGGTGAGTTGTCAAGAATGAGTTTTATCTATGTTTCTTCTGGGAAAAAAACATAGCCCGTAGTAATTTTGTGGAAAACCTTCTCTAGCTCATACTTTTAATTTGTTGCAAAAATCTCAATTGTTTAGATGCTCATATTGCCTAATGCATTGCCAACAATGACCACTATCTTGTTGCAACAACATATCGAATAATGATTAAAGTGCAGTGGTGATTTTTTCGTAGTGAATAACTAAAGTGTGAGTGTTGAAATGTCCACTTTGATGGACATGCAGCCACTAAGTAGGCCACGTAATGCGGTGCCAAGCTCTAAGTAAGTGAATATATGGCATAAAGACTGTTAGCTCAGTGTTAGTGAGGAAATCGCATACTCTAATAATTCCCCTGCTGCAGAAAAAATAGAAGTACTAGTTGTGTTGTTACTAGTGTTGAACACGAGTGTATATCCAGGTGTCACACTTTAGCTTTTGTAAAAGATATAATTTTTGTTCCACGAAGTGTTAATTCAGAAGAAACATAGGCTAATTAGGGCCACAACAGTACAAATGAATAAAAAAACTTGAGCAACAATTCAGTAAATAGGGGCCTTCAAACTTATTTGGTTCACTTCAATTCTTCTGAATCCAACTAATTTCTTAATTTGGGAAGGAGAGGAAGGGAAATAGGGAAACATGAAAATAATATAACTTAGGAAAATTTGTAATTATTAATCCAACCTTTGCCCGATTTTCTTTAATTAAGCCTACCTATGCGATATTTCTAAATAATCCAACGTTTATGACCCAACTACTATTATTAAGCCTAGATGACCGGTTAACTGCTACAAAGTCAACGTTAAAAACGTTGACAACCCAAAGTTGGTTTCCCTCCTAAAATATTGGACACGTCATCATCACTTGCCACCTAAACAAGGATTTCATTTTTTTCAAAAAACCCTTAACCCTTCTCTTCTCTGTACCGTGTTTCAATTCCTCTCTCCTCCATTACTGCTGCTTCAACCACAATTGTACTGGTTCATGACATCATCAGCGATTTTCTTGTGGAAATAGGTGACTTCATCCACGTGCATTCAAATTTCGTCTCCAAAATCGTACAATTGAAGGTGAACTTACGAACCTTAGCGTTTTTGTTCCTTTTTTGGTAAATTTTGAATTTTGGGCTTCCTTGATGGTCAGTTCGTAAAAACCCGAGCTGTTGCAATAATATAGTTTTTTTTATATTGTGTGATGTTGGTTATTGTGGTCTTGTTGAAAATTTAGAAAGAAAGAAAAACCTTGAATTTGAAGAAGATCCAGATCCAACAGGCAATTGCTTTACCCCAGCCATAGCAATTGCTGATTATTTTTGATGAACTTCGAATGGAGAGGTATGACCGTATGAGGGATCGACAATGGTGGAGAAGAGGTAGAAGAGAAACAATGGAGAGGAGTGCAGAGATGAAGCAGAAAATCACAGAGGAGAGAGGAACGAAAATTAAAATAACAATTAAAGAAAATAAGGGGAAAAAAATAAAAAAATAAATTATAATTGTTATATGCCACGTAAGGGTGAATACCGCCTATAGCAGGTTAGTAACTTGTTAGGCTTAATAATAGTAGTTGGGTCATAAAGGTTGGATTATTTAGAAATATCGCATAGGTAGGCTTAATTAAAGAAAATCGGGCAAAGGTTGGATTAATAATTACAAATTTTCCTATAACTTAAGCTCGAATTAGAGATACCGAACTTTAGACACAAGTAATCCAAAAAAGAATCCACAATTACACTAGTACAAAAAGGTATATTTGCGTCACTGTTATTGCGTCGCTAATTTTAATGAGTGGCGCAGAAGTAGTAATTTCGGTAGAAAAATATGATTTGCGTCGCTGGTTTATAAACTTGTGACGCAAAACACTAAATAAGAGGGATCTTAGCCATCTGCGTCGTAGAATAACAAATGTGCGACGCAGCTTTACTATTGTGCGACGCAATCCCATTTACTCCGTATAACTCTTTTCGATATCACCGAGGAGTTATAGATCTACAACTTCCTCCTCTCCTCTCTTTCTCTCTCATCCTTTTCTTCTCCATTGCCGCATGAAACTCCAACTTTTCTTTGTTTCAACAAATCAGTTGTGCTTTTCCCTTCTAAATATTCTCTCACCAACCCATCCCAATATTTCAGTTTTCTATGAAAAATCAACCTTTTCAAAAATGGCAGGAAGAGGCAAAACCCTAGGTTCTGGCGTTGCGAAGAAGGCGACATCTCGATGCATTTTGGCTGGCTTGCGTTTATCAGCGGGTCGAATTGTTCGGTTTTTGAAAGCTGGGATGGAGCTCCGGTTTACCTCGCCACCGTTAATGGGCCTAGGTATTGTTTCTGAGATATTTTCTTTCTAATTATAATTACCGTCATTTCCATGTTCTATTCATTTCCCAATTGAACATATGCTCAATCGAGTTTTGATGAATCTAGGGTTTATATTGTTTTGACGGGGACGCCTTTATATTGTTTTGAATGACATTTTTATATTGTTTTGATGAATCTAGGGTTTAATTGCGATTATTTGAACTTTAATTTGAGGATTTTGATTTGAGATGTGTGTTGTTTGTTATTGATTATGTCGAATCTTGGGTCTCCAGCAAATTATGAGATGGTCTCTAACTTATTCAAACTTCAAATTGTTTTTGTTTGTTGATTAAGCTACAATACAAATTTGGCTCGTAAGTGTTAGTTTGTTTGAAGTTTCATGAATTCATTGAAGTATTGCAGATATATGGAGTACTTCTTTGAAAATTCAAAAAGACTCTCATGATAGAAATTAATAGGACAACGAGTGGTGGTGGTGTTCCCACTGCTTTAGAGGTAACAGTGTGTGAGCCGTCATATCATAATCATCATCATCAGGCCGGGATCAACGAGTGGGTGATGCTTGACCGTGTTATAGGACACCAGCAGGATGACCATCTTGATGACCTTAATTAATCTTTCATTACTTTAAATCCTTAATTTTTTTGCTTAATTCAATAAAATTTCATTTTGGTGTTAATTTTGGTGAATTTTGATTGATAGGTCGATTTTATGCGATGGAACTAGGGCAGAAGATTCATCTAATAGGTACCTAATTTTCTCAATCTTCACATTTAATTTTTCTTCGCAATTTTGCAATTTTGCAATTTTAGTTTTTTCATATAGTAATTGCAAAAGTGATTGAGATTGTTGTTATTCAATTCGCTTGATCATTTTTTCAGGAGTTGATGATAATTAGATCATGACTGTAGGAATTATTAGATTACACACCAATTGACGTGGAAGTTTTAGACAGAGAAAGGAAAGTTCGCGGTATTTGACAATTCTGCTTCATATAACTACATGTATTTTTTGAGGTAATTCTGAGGTTTCAACCTAATCAAAAGTCGCTAAATTTATTCGAGTTAGGCGAACTTTTTACTAGATGTCACTATTGGCCTACAATATTTGAATGTAATTTGTGATTGTTGATTATATACAAGAATAATGCTATAAACTAGTGGTCAGGATATTAGTGGCAAGTCAAGCAACTTGATATTGCCTTTTGTTTAGCCACTCAATCGAACCCAAAACTGATACTGTGTATCCTAAATCTATCATTCGATTTAAGATATTCAGATTTTATAGTCTTTTGACATATAAATGGACGTCGGAACAGTGCTGTCTGCTGCTCAAACACTGTTTGCAGCGTTGCAAAGTTCGGAGCTCAAAAAGAAGTGCTCCATCCTTGGCTACAAATCTCAACTTGATGACGTAGAAGTGACAGTCTCCACCATCAGTATTGTGCTCCGCGGTGCAGAGGCCAACCAGGAGATTTCTGATGAAGAAATAATTTATGTTGAGGATCTCAAGGATGCGTCATGTTAAACCAACTAAGTAGAGGTATTTTTGTTTTTTCTGTCCAGCTGCTATCCTCCCTGTTGTTCAAAAGCCGCACCAACTTCTTGTGGCGTTGATTCTATGCAATGCAGCCGCCATGGAGGTAAACATTGCATTGTACACATTGGATATGTCTGTGTCTGTAGACACCTAATTCGTGTCTCCCCTTTGGGATGATGACGAAACCATTATCCTTGTTGGGCGATTGGAGTAACTCCAGGCGGAAATCCCAATTGCTAAGAATACCTCCGAAATCCAAAGTCCAAAATCCAATCCCCGAGACCGTTCCCCTCCCGGAACTCGGTACAAAATACAACTTCCAAAATCCAATTTCAAAATCCAAGTTCCATCTGAACTAGTGGACCATCCCATTGGTCTTACTAGGCCTTTTCCACTCAAAATCATATAAGGCAAGTCAAATTAGGGCGCCGACCCACAAAACCGAGCATGTCGGGCCCCGCCCCGTAAAACCGGAATTAAAGAACGCGAGAAAGGTTGGTTTTTAGACGCAAATTCAAGCCTTAACCTCCAAGCAAACACTACGTGCCAAACATCGTACTATGCGTACGAAGGTACAGCCATACAAGACAAATCAAGGACGGCATCTTTCCGTCCTTTTTGGCGGCATTCAGCCCACGTCAGGAGCGCCCAGCGCTGGCCTGGCGCCAGGCGCTGGCGTGTGCTGGCGTTTTGCACCATTTCCCTCCTATAAATACCCCTCATTTCCTTCGAAAAAGGGGGGGCACAACACATATAACGTCGTAATTTCGACATTACTCCTCACAATACAAACTTCAAAACTCTTCAAAACACATACAAAAAGTCCTAAATTCAAGAGCAATTGGGAGCTCGAGCCTAAGCTTAACTAGGTAAATCCGAATCCCATTTCAATTAATCATGCTATTTTGATTTCAAATGATTAGCAAGTTGGTGTTTTTTTTTGTCATAAAAAACACCACTTGCAACAATCATACATGCTTTTTCAAAAATACAAACTTTTTCAAAATACAAAATACAAACTTTCAAGATTCAAGGATGTTCAAAGTTTCTTGCATTCATCTCTTTGAACTAGAATCACCTTCAAGCATGGAGTAATCAAAGATGACACCTTTTAGCATTTAAAGGTTTCATCTTTTGAGATTCAAAACTCCATTTTTCAATATACAAGTTCAAGTCTTCAAATTTCAACATACAAGTTCAAGTTTTCAAATTTCAATCATTTCAAGTTCAAAGTTTCAATCTTTTCAAGTTCAAACCTTTCAATATTCAACCTTTCAATTTCAAGTTCAATATGCAAAATCTAGGACATTTGGTTTGAGCAACCTCTCCCAAGTTGAGATTTTTGGCTTTGAATTCGTGTCGGGCGCACTTATTTTTAAGGAGCCGCTTGGCATTCGAATCTCATGTGCCCAAGTACAAATCTCAATATCGCAATTTCAATATCGCAATTTCAATATCGCAATTTTAATATCGCACTTTCAATACCGCACTTTCAATATCGCACTTTCAATATCGCACTTTCAATACCGTAATTGCAATACCGCAATTTCAATACCGCAATTTCAATTTCGCACTTTCAATTCCGCACCTTTACTTGCCTAGTCCATTTCTAGGCAATGTGGACCTACTCCCTAGTCCTTTTCTAGGGGGTCTTGTATTTACTAATTCCGCACTTTATTTAGTATTGTGATGTTGCTTTATGTGCTTTATCGCTTTCATCACCAACATGCTAAATACAACAAAATACAAAGGTTACATCATGCTTAACGAAGGACAAACCGGCCTTAGGTTCCTTAAATCAATCTTTAAAGCGAAGTGACCACCGTACAATTAGAAATTCTATTTTGTTCTAATTTGCAAACCCACATAGTCTAATCTTAGGGTTTATTTTCGAAACAGTTTTGTGCCAACGTACTTGAATATTTCTAAAGCTTGCCGAATAAGCATTTTCGTTCCCGAGCCCGGATCTCACCCATTCGTTTCAAGGATTCAAGGCCTTATCCAAAAATAGAGTCATTGTGAGGTCTTCACAAACGAGACCTAAAATAAGTTTGGTGGCGACTCCTTCGAGGTGCAAAAACAATTCAACGGTTCTCCAAACGAACCGCCGTGTGCCAAACCCCCCATTGTAGGAAACGGGAAAAAGATCAAAAAAAAACCCCTACAGTAAATTGGCGACTCTGCTGGGGAATTTTATAATTTCAATTTCGAAAACGAGAGCAGATTTCGAGCAACCATCCACTGATCTGCCGAAGTAATGGATGGCAGCATTGGCGCCAGGCGCAGCCCCTGCGCCCAACGCCGCTGCCTGCATCTAGGATAGTGGCTCACAGTGGCTTGTTGCCCGCTTTTGCTCAACTTTTCATGTTGGGAGTGTAGGGGAATACAGTTAAACATAATAACATGTGCGGAATAATCCCCAAAGCCAGGAAACATGTATAAAGCACAGATTAAGCAAACTTACATTCGAAGCGTGTTTTCCACAATAATATGTCAACGAACACGAACAAAGAACTCCACTTGTCGTTCCTCTACTTGGTTCACCGACACGTTCAGATCCATCTTGATTATCGTAGCTTAGACAATCGATCAAGATACTTTTCTTTTGGGAAGAACTCACTTTGGAGGCATAGAGAGGATTAGGGTTCTCTATGTCTCTAGGGTTTGAGTAATATGAATTTTGTGTTGTTGGAAAATACAATATTCCTATTAAATTAATGATGTAACCGGCCAAGAACCAAAGGCCTTGACCGGCCACATCACGCAAGCCACGGACCGCACAGCCCCGCGCCCAGCGACACACTGCAGGCCGAAGCCCACAGCGCGCGCGCCGAGCAGCTGGGCCGTGGGCCTGCTCGCTCGTCGCTGCGATGCTTGCGCTGTTGCGTGCTGTGCATGCTTGCGCCCAATGGGCTGGCCTTGCTCGCCTTTGCTCGCGAGCTTGGTGGCTCGTTGGGCCTTTCACGCTTACGTGCTTGGCTCGACGGGCCGGCAACTCCGATGCCCTTCGTATTCGCGATTTAATATATTTTCGATATATTATTTATCGTTTCGTATACGACGAATCACCGTCGTACGATACAATTTATTCGTGTCGCCCAGCTTACGAATAATCGCAATACGATATACGATTCCGACAAAGGTCGTATCGTATAATACGTTTTCAACTAATTCCCGAAAAGCTATTAAATGAATTTCCGATTCATTTAATCCGGTGATCTGTTACGTGTCATTGGTGTGACCTTGTAGGTTCAGTCAAGAGTATGTTGTAAGTTCAATATCCATTAGAACTCACTGATCGGAAGCATTGCTCCAGCTAGCTGTTCCGATCACTTGATCTCACTGAATTAATTGTTCGCAATTAATATGAACCTTGGTATTAGACTTAATGCACCTTGGGTGAAGGAGATATTTTTCTTCAATCTACCACTTGTCATTCAGACAAGTGTGTATCCACATTCCTTTGTCACTTAGTGTTACTTAGTGAACATAAGGTAATATCCAAGCCATCCTTATTAGGTCCAGAAGTGTTTCTCGGATTACAGAGTTCAACCGTCAAACTTTTGCAGAAGGTTAAGCCTAACCATTCTGAGCACGGCCATGCATTTTACAGTATCTAACTCTCCGAGAGGCCTTGTTACACAACAACACCATATCCTATCAAAGATAGAAGGACAATCCATTCTTGCAATCTATGAACACTCACTTTGATTTATAGTACGCCCAATAACTGATTTTATAGCCTCCTTTTACGGTGCGACGTTTAGCTAGCATCAAAGCGAACTAATTCTCAAATGAGAAAACATAATCGCTCATGTTCTGAGGAATGGTTTCTAATCACCATTAATGAGAACTACCTATGACATGACTTTAATCTCTTAAAGTGTTCTCATGGTCAATCCGATACAAGATCCAATAAGTATCTATGCAAAAGATTCTGACATCCAGTCACTCTAGTTCAAGAAACAGAACTAAGTAATCTACTTGCAATCTAATCTTCCTTAGTCATTGGTCGTCCACCTTTCAATGACCTGGATTAGGGATCCTTTGTGACTTCAATATTCAAGTTCACTTATGGGTGTTTCTTTGTCAATCCATCTTGACATCCCATTTGAATGATTTGAATCACATGGACTGATCATTTAATTCTAAACCACAATTAAATGAATATGAAATGAATAAATTTCATAAATATGAAATGGTTAAACCAATTGTTTTAAACATAGATCTAACAGATGTTCTAAAACAATACTTAGAAAATTAAAGCCATTCTCCAACATGCTTGATTCCCATGGTTGCTACATGTGCGTTGTGTTTCACTTGTGGCAACGGTTTAGTCAATGGATCCACGACGTTGTCGTCAGTTCCAACCTTGAAAATCTCGATTTCCTTTCTTTCAACGATCTCTCGAAGTATATGAAATCGCCGCAGTACGTGCTTGGACTTCTGGTGGCTCCTAGGCTCCTTTGCCTGGGCAATGGCTCCGCTATTGTCGCAATACAAAGCCACTGGTCCTTTAATGGAGGGGACAACACCAAGTTCTTCGATGAACTTCCGAATCCAAACAGCTTCCTTTGCTGCTTCTGAGGCAGCTATGTACTCGGCTTCAGTTGTAGAATCCGCAATAGTGCTTTGCTTAGCACTTTTCCAGCTTACTGCTCCGCCGTTGAGGCAGAACACAAACCCAGACTGTGATCTGAAATCATCTTTGTCGGTTGGAAAGCTTGCGTCCGTATAGCCCTTAACAATCAACTCATTTGTACCACCATAAACCAGAAACTGATCCTTAGTCCTTTTCAGGTACTTTAGGATTTTCTTGGCAGCAGTCCAATGCGCCTCACCTGGTTCTGACTGGTACCTGCTCGTTGCACTGAGTGCGAACGAAACATCCGGCCTTGTACAAATCATAGCATACATGATGGATCCAATAGCCGAAGCGTATGGAATTCCACTCATCTTTCTACGCTCATCAGATGGTTTGGGACATTGATTCTTGCTTAGATATATGCCATGTGACATGGGTAGATGGCCTTTCTTGGCTTCCATCATATTGAACCTAGCTAGCACTTTGTCAATGTAAGTGCTTTGGCTTAGTCTAATCATCCTCTTAGATCTATCCTTATAGATCTTGATGCCCAATATGTACTGTTCCTCTCCTAAGTCCTTCATTGAGAAACACTTCCCGAGCCAACTCTTTACAGACTCCAACATAGGAATGTCATTTCCAATAAGCAGTATGTCGTCAACATACAAGACTAGGAATGTAATTTTACTCCCACTGACCTTCTTGTATACACAAGATTCGTCCTGATTCTTGATGAAGCCAAACTTATTGACTGCTTCATCAAATCGTTTATTCCAACTCCTTGATGCCTGCTTTAGTCCGTAGATGGACTTCTTAAGCTTGCATACCTTTCCTTGGTTCTTTTGATCGACAAAACCCTCCGGATGTGTCATGAACACAGTCTCTTCAAGAACACCGTTCAAGAACAGTTTGGACATCCATTTGCCATATTTCATAGTCATGAAACGCGGCAATCGCAAGGATTATCCGAATAGACTTAAGCATCGCGACTGGAGAAAAGGTTTCATCGTAGTCAACGCCGTGAACTTGCCTGTAACCTTTTGCTACCAATCTAGCCTTGTATGTGTATACAATTCCATCTTTGTCTTTCTTCAATTTGAAGACCCATTTGCATCCGATAGGTGTGAACCCATCCGGCAAATCAACCAAATCCCATACTTGATTTTCAGACATGGAGTCTATTTCAGATTGCATGGCCTCTAACCATTTAGTGGAGCTTGGGCTCGGCATAGCTTGCTTGTAAGTCATAGGTTCATCACTATCCAATATGAGAACGTCTAAGTTTTCAGTCAAGAGGACGCTTGTCCATCTGTCCGGCTGAAAAATAGTTCTATTTGACCTACAAGGGGCAACAACATTTTGAGGAGCTACTCCCACTGTCTCTTCTAAAGACCTTGGAGGTTCATCAACCTGAACTGCTTCTAAAGAGTACTGAGTTCGTTGTTCCTCTCGAATCTCTTCGAGGTCTATTATTCTCCCACTTGTCAATTTGGAAATATGATTTCTTTCCAAAAAGACACCGTCACGAGCAACGAATACCTTCTTGTCTGACTTGTTGTAGAAATAATACCCCATAGTTTCTTTTGGATACCCAACAAAGAAACATTTGTCAGGTTTAGGTTGTAGCTTGTCCGAAATTAATCGCTTGACATATGCTTCGCAACCCCAAATCTTCAGAAAAGACAACTTTGGAAGTTTCCCAGTCCATAATTCGTATGGAGTCTTTTCAACAGCTTTTGACGGAGCACGATTCAGTGTGAGTGCTGCAGTTTGCAACGCATGTCCCCAGAACTGTAAAGGAAGTTCGGCCTGACCCATCATTGACCTGACCATATCGAGTAAGGTCCTGTTTCTCCGTTCCGACACTCCATTCCATTGAGGTGTCCCAGGAGCAGTCAATTCAGAAAGAATACCGCATTCTTTTAGATGGTCATCAAACTCGTGGCTAAGATATTCACCTCCTCGATCCGATCTTAGAGCTTTAATTTTCTTGCCATGTTGATTCTGTACTTCATTTTGAAATTCTCTGAATTTCTCAAACGATTCAGACTTGTGCTTCATTAAGTAAATATAGCCATATCTACTGAAGTCGTCCGTAAACGTTATGAAATAGCTGAACTCACCTCTAGCTTTCGTACTCATAGGCCCACATACGTAAGGCTCTGATACCACTATAGGGGAATACAGTTAAACATAATAACATGTGCGGAACAATCCCCAAAGCCAGGAAACATGTATAAATCACAGATTAAGCAAACTTACATTCGAAGCGTGTTTTCCACAATAATATGTCAACGAACACGAACAAAGAACTCCACTTGTCGTTCCTCTACTTGGTTCACCGACACGTTCAGATCCATCTTGATTATCGTAGCTTAGACAATCGATCAAGATACTTTGCTTTAGGGAAGAACTCACTTTGGAGGCACAGAGAGAATTAGGGTTCTCTGTGTCTCTAGGGTTTGATTAATATGAATTGTTTGTTGTTGGAAAATACAATATGCCTATTGTATTAATGATGTAACCGGCCAAGAACCAAAGGCCTTGACCGGCCACATCACGCAAGCCACGGACCGCACAGCCCCGCGCCCAGCCACACACTACAGGCCGAAGCCCACAGCGCGCGCGCCGAGCAGCTGGGCCGTGGGCCTGCTCGCTCGTCGCTGCGATGCTTGCGCTGTTGCGTGTTGTGCGTGCTCGCGCCCAATGGGCTGGCCTTGCTCGCCTTTGCTCGCGAGCTTGCTGGCTCGTTGGGCCTTGCACGCTTACGTGCTTGGCTCGACGGGCCGGCAACTCCGATGCCCTTCGTATTTGCGATTTAATATATTACCGATATATTATTTATCGTTTCGTATACGACGAATCACCGTCGTACGATACGATTTATTCGTGTCGCCCAGCTTACGAATATTCGCGATACGATATACGATTCTGACAAAGGTCGTATCGTATAATACGTTTCCAACTAATTCCCGAAAAGCTATTAAATGAATTTTCGATTCATTTAATCCGGTGATCTGTTACGTGTCATTGGTGTGACCTTGTAGGTTCAGTCAAGAGTAAGTTGTGAGTTCAATATCCATTAGAACTCACTGATCGGAAGCGTTGCTCCAGCTAGCTGTTCCGATCACTTGATCTCACTGAATTAATTGTTCGCAATTAATCTGAACCTTGGTATTAGACTTAATGCACCTTGGGTGAAGGACATATTTCCTTCAGGGAGTTAGTCTGTTTTTGCATCTAGAAGGACGCTCCCAAGCCTCGTGAACGAGTGCCGAAAAACGGGCTTTATAAATACAAATTCAAGTACGATTTCAATTTTAATTTCTAGGCATTTCATGCATTTTTTGAAAACCATATTGTGCAAAATGAATTTCTACCTTTGCCCAAACGGATGTGTTCTACATTCGGGCTAGCCCCGGGGGCAACGAAATGGTGACTCTCCATACGGTTCCCGACCAAAGTGTGTGACCATTTCCGCGCCTACCGAAACTTGGCATTTGCTTGACATTCCCGATGTCAAGTATGGAGGCCGTCTGCCAACACACACTTCCCTTAGGCGGAACGTGAAAGCTTGTCGCCGGATCCGTCTCTTAGCCGAGTACCTTTTTGACACCCAAAGCCGACCACTTGCATCATAAAAAACTTAGACCGACCTTAGGTTGAGAACTTTGCATGTCGCATTCATATTCATGATTAGTGTGACAACGTGCTACTTGTGCATTGTGTGGGCGTCTTTGCACGCGTGAATGGCTAACCTCGAGTTCTAGCTTGCCAAAACCAATTAGCCTCCAACTAGGAAACCAAACCCCTAGGAGCATCATTCAAACCTCACGCATCTAAATCGCCGATTTTAGGGTCTTTAGGAGTGTCATTCCATTTGATTCAAAACCCTTAAACACGCCTCACGCATAAATGCCAAACTCAAAATTCAATCCAACGGCGTCATAATGCCGGATTTTCGAGTCCAAATTCCAAGCTACAAATTCAAAATCAATCCAACGGCGTCATAATGCCGGATTTTCGAGTCAAAATTCCAAGTTCCAAGTTCAAAATGCAATCCAACGGCGTCATAATGCCGGGTTTTCTATTTTTAAAACCTCAAATCTCCAAGTCAAGTCCAAATCCAACGGCGTCATAATGCCGGATTTTCTAGTCCAAATTCCAAGTTTCAAAGTTCAAATCCAAATTTTCTAGTCCAAAACCTCAATTTTCAAGTCCAAATCCAACGGCGCCATAATGCCGGATTTTCCAAACTCAAGCTTCGATTTTCAAGTCAACCCAACGGCGTCATAATGCCGGATTTTCTAGTCATCAAGCTCCAAGTTCAAATTCAAACTTTCTAGTCCAAAACTTCAATTTTCAAACACAACCCAACGGCGCCATAATGCCGGATTTTCTAGTCCAAATTTCGAGTTTCAAGTTCCAAGTCAAGACTCAATCCAACGGCGCCTTAATGCTGGATTTTCTAGTCCAAATTTCAAACTTCAAACTTCAAAGTCAAAAACCACAAATTCAACGGCGTCATGCCGGATTTTCTATTTCAAACATTCAAGTCTTCAAGCATTGAAGTCAAGTTGCCAATTCCAAGTCTCAAAACCTCAAAGATCAAATGCCAAAGTTCATGACCGCGTAATGCCAACTTTTCAACTCCAATTTTCAAACCTCAAATTCCATGTCAATCTTTCGAATTTCAAGTCCTATGCTCAAAACTTCAAATTCCAAATACATGCCGTCGTAATGCCGATTTTCCATTCCGCATTTCAAACCTCAAGCTCGAAGTTCAAAAATTCCAAACCTTCAAATTTCAAATCCTACACTCCAAGTCCACGGCGGCATAATGCTGGACTATCAAGTTCCCAAATTCAATATCCACGGCAACATAATGCCGGATTTTCCAAATACGAAGCTTCATGTTCTACATACAAAATGCATCCCTTTCCATTTCAAAATTCAAACTTCGAGTCAAACTCAAATTTCAATCGGGTTGAAAATCCCCTGAAATAATACAAGTTCAAATACACGGGTTGAAAATCCCCTGAAATAATACAAGTTCAAATCCACGGGTTGAAAATCCCCTAAAATAATACAAGTTCCAATTCAACGGGTTGAAACTCCCCAGAAATAATACAAGTTCAAGATTCCATCTACGGGGTTAAAATCCCCTGAAATAATACAAATTCCAATGGGTTGAAATTCCCGTCAAATACTCCAAGTCCAATGGGTTGAAACTCCCCCAAAATATTGATGGGTTGAGATTCCCTTTAAATAATACAAAATCAATCTCTTTCAATCGGGTTGAAATCCCCTTCAAATATTCCAAGTCCAATGGGTCGAAATTCCCTTGGAAATTCAATTCCCTAGTACAAGCCCAATTTCCATGTCCTAGGGCGGGTTGAAATCCCCTTCAAATAAGTCCAATTTCCAATAGATCAAAATACTCTTTTTCGACATTTCAAGTTCTAGTACAAGAGCCAACTTTCACAAAAGAATGAACGCTCCTCTCAAACATTTCCAACGGGTTGCAAATCCCGAATACAAGTACAAAATCCAAAATCCCGAATATTCGGAGTGACACTTAGAGTCAAGTCTAGGTCTCATTCATTGTATGCATATCATATCACGTGTCGGGAAGTTCAAAGTTCTAAAGTTCAAAATCATGTCCTAACTAGGTGCTCAGATTCCTCTTCTCAAGATCCTACTCAAGATGACTTCACTAGCAGCAGTTGTAACAGAGCTCTATGAACGTGTCGAGGAAGCTAAGGCTCGCATAAGGGCTCTCGAAGACAATCAAGAAACACTTTTCCATGCTGTGGGCCCATTCGAGGTAGAGGAAATATTTCATAATCAAGGGTCTGTACCACACTTTGTGCAGCCAAGTGAAAACTCAGAATCTGGGTTACCTCAAGGAGACATTTGCGGGATCTGGGCCAGCGATGATGAAGACACATATTAGGACCATCCTGCTGAAAACATCTCTGACGATGAATGCCGAGAAATTGTAAGCGTCGACTGGTACTTGGACCCTAAGGCAGAAAACAGTGTTCAAGTCATGACTAGGTCTGGTCGAATTCAAGAGCCAGCCAACAGAACGGCACCAGCAACAGATGTTCCTCTACCCACCGAGGAGAACCCTCTAATCAAACAATTGAAGCGCACTAAGGCAGAGGTTAATATTTGGCAACTCATGGCTTCCTCTGTGGAGCACCGCACTGCTCTTATTAATGCTCTGGTCAAACTGAATGTCACCCCAGAAGTCACTCCTGACGAATTGATCGGGTTGCTTACAAATCTGGAAGAAGGAATCACCTTTACTAATGAAGACCTCCCACGCGAGGGGGCGGGCCATCACAAGGCTCTCTATCTGACTGTTGAATACAAAGACAAGATCATCCCCATGACTCTAGTGGACAATGGATCGGCTATGAATGTGTGTCCTCTCCGCACTGCCGAAAATCTGGGTTTCACCCCTAGTGACTTTTCTAGTTCCACCCAAGGTGTTCGTGCCTATGACAACACTCGTCGGGAAGAAATGGGAACTCTCACTCTACTACTCCACACAGGGCCAATCGAGCGGAAAGTGAGCTTTCAAGTGCTTAACATCAAAGCAAGTTTCAATCTCCTACTGGGAAGACCTTGGATCCATGACCTCAAAGCAGTGCCATCTTCACTTCACCAGAAAGTACGAATGGAGGTCCAAGGAAATGTCATTACCCTGCACGCATCTCATCCAAGGACCAAGATAGCCGACAAGGCTCTGATACTAATCGAACATGATGACAGGGACGAAGACCTCTGGGGATTCAGTGCTGAAGTTGGGGCCATCGAAGCCCGAATGAATCCCATGGAAAAGCGCATGATGATCAAGCGTGGGCGTTTCTTGGGCACTACTCTGCCATCACCTACCGAATCTCCTTTCAAAGCCCAAGGACAGGCCAACTGTTGCGGTCTGGGATACAAGCCTACTAAGTTCGATGATGATGAGCGGCATTTATGTCGCTCTAGGCTAGGATTTTATAGAGTTTTATCATGCTTTTTTGTTAGTTTTATATAGTTTTGCTGTTCTTTTATTCCCCTTTTCCATCTTTGTGGTTTTCAGGTGATAATGTTGAAAATGATGATAAAACAGCTGAGATTTGCTCGAGCAGGTGCCGTGCGATCGCATGGACATTTTGTGCGCTCGCACGGGTCTACAGAGTTGGCTCCAAAAGTCAAGGCAGTGCCGTGCGATCGCATGGACATTTTGTGCGCTCGCACGGGTCTACAGAGTTAGCTCCAAAAGTCAAGGCAGTGTGTGCGCTCGTGCCTCAAATTCGTGTGCTCGTACAAATCCGGAAAATCGATGCAGGAACTATGAGTGATTTTGTGCGATCGCACCGCAGAGGAGCCCGCTCGCACGGAATTTCGGTGGGCTCGCACTAAATTCCTGTGCGAGCACACAAGGATTTTCTAAGATTTAGCCAAGTTACAGTCGTGCGATCGCACGGTTGTTGAGAACGATCGCACGACACGAAGGAGAAGAATCGTCGCAGGGCCCGTTCGCATTGATGCACAGCACGATCGCACTGATGCGATCGCATCTGGTCTGCACGTTCGCACGGCTGCGCGGGATTCAGTTTTCGAGTTTAAAACTCTTATTTTTGGGGTTTAGTATAAATAGGATTTTTGATTATTTTCATTTTACACTTTCATATTTTACATTTCATATTTTTACACTTTCAATTCTAGAGGTTTTGTGATTTTGTTCTTCAATCTAGAGAGAGAAACTTTCAATTCCAAGCATCAATTCAGTAATTTTCTTCAACTCTTCTCTTCTTTATGCAATTGAATTCTTAGTTCTTTAATTCTTTCACTTTCTTAGTTGATAATTGTTTTGCAATTCCTCAATTCCTTGAGTTCTTGATTTCAATTTTGCTTGTTACTTTGATTTTCAGTTTTTGATTTGATTGTGCAATTGAGTTTCCTATTCTCTACTTCTCCTCCTTTAATTTCATGATAGCTAGTTTTGAACTAATGGATAGCTTGATTGTTAGGATGATTAGTGAGTAGTTTTAGGTTAGGGAAAGGGGAGAAACTAGGGGATGAATTAGGGGAAATAGATTATTGATTGTTGGTTGATTCATGTGATTAAATAAGATTTGATGATAGGAAATCCATGCTAGTTGAGTGGTAGTTGCAAATGCTATTCGATTAGATTTCCGTGGAACCATAGGATAGGTTTGGCAAGACATTGTGGACCTATCTTGTGTTGATCAAATGGCGGTACCTATTATATGCTAGTTAGTTTAGTCTAGGATTAGGCGAAAGCTCTTCCGTGGATTAGACGCTTAGCGTTCCCTATCCTAGAGGTGGCGGGTTCGTCTTTAGATGCTGTTTGCCTAATCACCATTTCGTTGCATGATCACCATTGCTAAATAGTTGAATTGATTTCCCCGGGTTTCCCTAGGCTATCCCCGACTCCCTAGCATTTCCCCTTCTTGATTCAATTTTACATAGTTCTTTATTTGTTTTTAGACTCTTAAAAGTGACAATTCAAAATAAATCCTTGATCGAACTAGATTTACTTACAACTCAATAATTCACCGTTTCTTTGGGACGATCCCTTTGCTTGCCGCTTGCCGGTAGTTGAAGTGGTTTTATAAATATTGTTTCCATAGGTGGTTTTCTTTCAACGACGGAAAACACGCCATATCAAAATGGCGCCGTTGCCGGGGAACGGTCGTTGTTATTGAGTTTAGTTGAGACTAGTTCATTAATTGAAAAATACAAAAAAATATTCCATTCTTGCTTTAGTTTTTCCTTTGCATTGCTCACGGTTTTCTTGAGTGTTTATGCGTGATAGGGGACGTGCTCGTCAAAGGATCCTCCATCCTCTTGACCTTGAATTGGAAAGGACTTTAAGGAGACTTAGGCGTGCTCGTTCTAGCTCGTCAAATCATAATAGGTTTGAGGCTTTGAGTGTTGACACGGAACAAGAAGTGAGTGAGCAAGCTAGTGAGAACATGGCTCTTCCGGTTAAGAACTTGGGAATACCGGGAGCATTTGAGGCTACGTGTGGGATTCAAGCACCAACAACATGTGCTAATAATTTTGAGATCAAGCCCGCCTTGATCAATTTGGTGCAAAGTCATCCCTTTTGTGGGAAAAGCAATGAGTCTCCTCACGAGCATCTCAAGCAGTTTGAACACTATTGTGACACAATAAAACACAACGGTGTGACCTCGGATTATGTGAGGTTGACTTTGTTCCGCTTCTCTTTGCTTGGTCGTGCTAGTGATTGGCTTGACAAGGAGGTCAAGCCCAACTCACTTCGCACATGGAACGAAGTAACTAGTGCCTTCTTGAACAAGTTCTATTCCCATGGGAAGACGGCGGAGTTTCGCCACAAGATTCAATCGTTTGAGCAAGGCCGTGATGAATCGCTTTTCGAGGCTTGGGACCGATTCAAGGAATACCATAGGGAATGCCCTCATCATTGGATTCCCAAGTGGTTGTTGCTACAAAATTTTTACCTAGGATTGAGTTCAAGCTCGAAAACAAGTTTGGATGCGGGCGCGGGAGGCCCCATCATGAACAAAACGGAAGATCAAATTGAAGAGATAATTGAAGATGTAGTTCAAAACTACCAATCTTGGCATGTAGGTGCAAGAAGTTATGATGGGAAAAGTAGGATTGAGGATGGAATGCAATGAGTCTCCTCACGAGCATCTCAAGCAGTTTGAACACTATTGTGACACAATAAAACACAACGGTGTGACCTCGGATTATGTGAGGTTGACTTTGTTCCGCTTCTCTTTGCTTGGTCGTGCTAGTGATTGGCTTGACAAGGAGGTCAAGCCCAACTCACTTCGCACATGGAACGAAGTAACTAGTGCCTTCTTGAACAAGTTATATTCCCATGGGAAGACGGCGGAGTTTCGCAACAAGATTCAATCGTTTGAGCAAGGCCGTGATGAATCGCTTTTCGAGGCTTGGGACCGATTCAAGGAATACCATAGGGAATGCCCTCATCATTGGATTCCCAAGTGGTTGTTGCTACAAATTTTTTACCCAGGATTGAGTTCAAGCTCGAAAACAAGTTTGGATGCGGGCGCGGGAGGCCCCATCATGAACAAAACGGAAGATCAAATTGAAGAGATAATTGAAGATGTAGTTCAAAACTACCAATCTTGGCATGTAGGTGCAAGAAGTTATGATGGGAAAAGTAGGATTGAGGATGGAAAGGGCTCGGTGTACGCCATAGAGCAAGCACGGATGATAGAGAAGCTTAGCTCGAGATTAGAGAAGCTTGAGAATACACCATTTGCGGGAAGTGCAGCAAGCAAGCCACCATCTCCGTCCACAATTCCATCTCCTTCGGCCACTCTTCTCAATAAGGAGAAGGGCAAGGTTAGTTCTTATGGATCAATGCCTCCGGGCACATTCTTTTGTGAAAATTGCCAAGACTATAATCATTCCCCCGATGCATGCCCTTTAGTTCATAACTTGTCATTTGTGGATTATGGCCCTTCGTATGAAGGAGATTTTGATGTAGAGTATGCTAATGCCATCAATGAGAGGTCTAGGAATGATAACCCTAACAATCCTAATTTTTCTAGGCAACCTAGAGGGCCCTCCATGTATGGTCCCCACCAAGGCTATGGCCAAGGAAGTGGGTATGATAACCAAGGCCGAGGTGGCTATAGAGCACAAGGCTATCAAAGCCAAGCGCCCTACGGTCAATCTCAAGGTTTTGGCAATCAAGGCCAATACAACCAAGGGGGTTACAATCCCAACCATCAAGGTGGAGGGGGTTATAACTACTCTTATGGGCAATTTAGGGGTGCCTCGAGTGGGGGTTATCCTTTGAACTCGGGAGTTCCTTATGGTGCATCTCATTTGCCACCTCCCGGATTCAATGGACCGAGGACCTTTGGCAACCAATATCAATCCAACCCAAGTGGTTATGGCGTTGCACCTCCACCACCCCCGCCTCTCAAGTCGAATCTTGAGGCTCTCATGGAGTCGTTTGTGGGGGCGCAAGCCAAGAAAAACGTTGAATTTGAGGATGGGTTCAAGCAATCCAATACTCATCTTAAGATGATTGAGACCCAACTAGCTCAACTTGCTAGCACCATCAAGGAGCAACAAGTGCACACAAGTCTCCCACCCCAAGGTCAACCTCCTAAGAAAATGTACGCAATTGTGACAAGGAGTGGGAGGACTTTAGATGATGGTGTTACGCATGTTGAAGCTCAATGCTCTAGGGGGGGAAATTCTAAGGGAGATGAGTCCTCGGACCATGATGATGAGGAAGGGAAGTCTCATTTCGATGGCATGAGTGATGGTGATAAGTCGAAAGAGACTACCCTTCTTCCTCTCCCAACTCCTACACCCCCCTACCCTCAAAGATTTTCTGTTAAGAAGATGGATGACCAATTCCACAAATTCTGGGAAACCATTAGCAAACTTTATGTGTCATTATCTTTTACCGAGGCACTCAAACAAATGCCCCACTACTCAAGATTCATGAGGGACATTCTTAGTGGCAAGAGAGGGTGTGAACCCAAGGAGACCGTTCAACTCACGGAGAGTTGTAGCGCTCTAATTCAGCACTCCTTTCCCCCAAAACTCAATGATCCCGGGAGTTTTTCTATCCCTTGTAGCATTCAAAAGCTAAAATTTGAGATTGCTCTTTGTGATTTGGGGGCAAGTGTGAGCATCTTGCCATATAAGATTTTTGAGAAGCTTACTCTTGGTGATCTCTCTCCTACCGCTATGTCATTGCAACTAGCCGATCGATCGGTTATGTTTCCATTGGGTAGGATTGAGGATGTTCCCCTCGTAGTTGGCAAGCTTACTTTTCTTGTTGACTTCGTTGTCTTGGACATCGATGAGGATGCCCACACCCCCATTATCTTGGGGAGGCCATTCTTGGCCACCGCGGGTGCCCTTATCAATGTGCAAGGGGGACTTATCACCTTGAAGGCTGGAGATGCCAAAGCTAGCTTCAAGCTCACTATTGATGATCAATGTTGTCCCAAAATGAAAAGTTACATGAAAATCGACACTCTTGCTTGTGTTGAGAACAACCATACTTGTGCTAATTCTTCTAACGATTTTCATGTTTCTAAGTGTGCTAATAAGCTTGCTAGGCCCTCTCTCGGTGAAAAGGAAGTCCATGGAGATCCAAAGACTCTTGGGGATGAGTTTGATGATGTTGTAACCATCCCCGAGTTATTTGAGATGCATGATGAAGATGTTAATGGAGCTAAACGCTCCAAGGTGTTCCATAGGTCGGCTAAGAAAGCCAAGCAGTCCAAGAAGGTCAAGAATCCATCAATTCCCGAGGAGGGACATGTTGGTGGATCGTTTGGCTTTCGTCTCTTGAAAGGCGGTATCGGTAAGATCTTTGTGCCCAAAGGGGCAAAGAAGTGCATGGTGATTCCAAATTTTTAGGGTTTGGTTGAACATTGATTTTGTGATTCCTTGTTGTGATTAGAGCATTGGAGTTTGCTTTTGGGTGATCTTGTCTACCTCCCTTACTTGTGGTGACGATTTCTTTCCCTTCTTTCTTCATTGTTCTTTACATTTAAGCTCATTGTTCATACTATTTGGGTGAAATTCTGAAATCTTTGATTTTGATTGTTTGGATTTGCATGTTTGTTTTTGTGTTTGTTCCTTGCTAGTCTACACTTATTATGCATGTTTCATTGTGAATATTTGTCAAGACTAGTCTATTGATCGATTTTTGGTGAAATGTTGGTGGAATTCTTGATGGTTGTTGTTTTTGGATAATGAGGATTGGTTGATGAGGATTGTTTTGGTTGAACTTGAGTGATGAAGTGATACTTATTGGTGATAATTTTGATAGTAGATTGTCGTTTTTTTTTTTACTAACTTAGTTTTCTCCTTTTGCCTTGCATTGTGTCTCTTTTCTTGCTTGTGTGTAGATTTTTGTCCCTAAGATTCATCATGATGACCAAGCGTACAAAGAAGGGACCCAATCCCCAAGCGAACAAGAGGAAGGCTATCACTCCTCCGGCCTTCGAGACCTACGGAATTGTTTTTCCGGAGCAACGGTCTTGGAGTTACTATGAGGAATTGTCTAAGCGGAACATCCGCCCGACAAAGTTCTATCACAAGAAGACCGTTCAGGATTTGGGGTTCGAAAAGGAGCTAAACGCTTTAATTGCGGGGCTTGAGCTTGAGGATTTTGTGACCATGAATGCCAAAACTTATAAGAGGGTCACTCTTGAGGTTCTTTCCTCGGCTAGGAGGCGCCGGGTGCATGACAATGGTAAAGAGTCGGTTGAGCTTCATTTCGAAGCTTTCAATAATCAACACGTGCTTACCGACGAGGCGATCAATGATTTCTTTAACATCAACCCGAATGATTTCTTTACCTCTCACCCGAACCGGGGTTTGATCGTTAATCCGGTGGCGGAGTGTGTTGACAACTATGATGAGAATATTTGGTGGGGAGAGCTCACGGGAGAGGAGATGAAATTCATTTCCTCCTCGGCCAAGTCTTCTTCTTTTCACCACCCCGCCATTCGTTACTTGAACCGCATGCTCCTATATGCGGTCTTTGCAAAGGGGGCCACCGGATCCTTGTCTAGTGCGGAACTTGGCGCCCTATGGTTAGCCACGGAGAAGAATTAGGGGATCCTAGATTTTGGGCAGTTGTTGATCACCCGAATCATTGAGCATCGGGATGGGCAGCCGACTTGTGCGGATATTCTCTTAGGAGGGATGCTCACTCTTCTCTTGAGGGCACTCCCCGGTGATCCCTATCGGGACATCTTAGCTGAGTTGGATGAGGTTCCCGGAGGGGAGTTCCTTGACTTGAGGACACTCTCCAATGCCAAGTGGATCAAGGCCACCAAGGACGACATGTATATTTGGATGGTAAAGCAGCGAGATTGGTGCATCCTCCCTAATCCCGCCATCACTTCTTGGACTCCTAATGTCCGGTACTTGCTTCCCCGTGACCCGCGATTCGTTGCCCAAGCACAGCGGCTTCCTCCTCCTCAACCCAATCCGGATTCTCCTCCACATGGTCCTCCCCGTAGTCCTCCTATCTTGGAGCCTTCCTCTAATGAGGGTGGTATGTCCTCTTCTTTCTCTCCTTTTGATTTTCAAGGCTTGCAATCCACCCTTGCGGCTATCTTGCAAGGACAAGAGAGCCAAGCTAACACCTTGGCTTCTCTTGCTTCACAAGGAAGCCGCACGGGGGATTCTTGTCCCGATTTTGACTCGTCCTACTACGGTAGGCAGGTGTACGATTTTCATGTTGACAAAGGGGATTTTGCCCCCTATGTCAACTATCCCTATCACCCTCCCCAACAAGGGCTCATCCCTAGTTGGAATGAGGAGCGTACACCTACCTACCCGTATTGGGTGGGCCCATCCCAACCCGGAGTCACTCCTCCCTCTTTTCCGCCTTATGATTATACCATGATGGGCGGGAGTGACTACCTTGGTGAACCCATGTATCCCACTCCCCCACCGGTTGATCGGCCAGAAGGTTGGCCCGAGGATTTCACCGGGTGGCCTAGGGGGTACATGGGAGGTTGGGATGGTCCCCGAGGAGAGCCTCCCCATGGAAACTACCCCCTTCGGCCCGAATATGATTGGCCGCCTTACACCGATGCTTCGGGGCCCGACGTGGACCCCACCTACAATGTCACCCCTTTCACCGACGATGCGGCTCGTGCCCATCGCCTTGAGCGGGATGACTTTTGGAGGATTTATGATGCAAAGGGTAAGGCGCATGCCCCGGGTCCTTCTTCTTAGGGTTCCCTCCGTTTCTCCCCCCTCTTGATGTGATGGTATGCTTGCAATTAGCTTGGGGGAGAATTGCGGAGTGGGGGTTTTGCTTGGGATCTTTTGCAGATTGTTGGTGTTGATGGTCTTCTTGCCACTTCATGTGGTTGTGTATAAGTTGATGTTTAGTCTTTGATGATGTTTTTAGTGTGTTTTGGCCATTTGGCCCTTGTCTACTAACGATTTTTCTTCCTTGTTTTTGAGCACTATTTTGGTATGATTCTTTGCGGTGGGTTCTCACTTTCCACCTTGTGCCTTGTCCGTCCATTTTTGGTGAGTTTGTTCGGGTTTTACCCGGGTCTTTGTGGGACTTGCTCCCACGATACTTCCGGTAACATCCTTCCGACTCTTATGCATTCTTTAGGGGACGGGCATATATTATGTTGGGGCATTTGGGTGGATGGGTAGCTGTGCCCCTCCTTGCTTAGTTTTAGGCCTTGAGGACATGGCCTAATTCTAGCTTGGGGGGAGTTTTGTTTGTGGATGCCTATTTGTTGATGCTCTTTGCTTTGAAATCATACCAACACATGCTTGTTTCTTTGTTTTCTTAGTTTGATTTAGCTTGATTTTTAGTTTCTCTTCTTTTTCTTTGTGTTTGTTTCTTTTTGTTTTCTTTTTGGTGTGTTTTCTTATTTTCTTCCTTTTCTTTTTGTTTTGATTTCTTTTTCGTCAAGGCAAGTTTTCTAGGTTTTCTAGGCAATATTCTTGATTGGGGCATATAAATTGGAACTTGTAGATTAGAATGCTTTTATTCCTAGTTGGTAGATTTTTACACGGTTTTTAATGTCTTGGGTCGAGTCTAGGATTTGGTGTCAAGAAAGTTGGTTGAACTTTGGGTAGCATGCGTCATGAACTCTTGGCTTGTGGTAAGATGGTGTTGAATTCTCTAGTGCTTTGAAACCGGAGAGAGTGGTATTTGCTCCCTTGTGAGGTTCATGTTCAAATTAGCCCAAACACATATTCATATATTTATTTGAGTGGCATGGATCCTTAGCATTGACTTTCTTGTCTCCCGAGTTTGACCATTTCCTTCCCGAGACCGCGACCGAACTACTTTAGGGGACGATAGAGGCATTTCTTTCGGTGACTATTTTTCTTTTTAGTTTAGAACTTTATTTTCTATTTTTCTCATATGTTTTTGTTTGCACTTGCCCCATTGCTAGCCATTTGAGCCTTGACCCTTCATTTCTTATGAGCACAATACAAGCCTTATAGCCTTTGTTTTGTTTTCACCCTTAGAAGTGATAGTGAAGCTTTGAGTTATGATGCTTGATGTTTTGGATTGAATATGCAAAGTTGAGAAATGAATGTTGTTTGGTGTGAATGTCAAAGTTTTGGAAGAGTGTTGTACATAGTGAATAATTAATGCAAAAAGCAAAAAAAAATATAGAATTAAATTCTGAAAAAGCCAAAAAATAGAGAAAAACAAAGCATGAGAAATGTTTCAATTGAAACACAAAAAAAGAGGAAAATCAAATCAAAGAAAAAAGAACCAAAAGAGTTGTAGTTTAGAGTTGTTGTTGAATAAGCTTGGGGGTATCCCAAATAAGTGGAAAAGTTTGTTTTCGGTTGATTATGCTTGAGTTGAGTTCTTATTGCGCTTCACTTTAGGTATGAGCACCACATCCCAAATTTATTCCGCACCTTACCCCTAGCCTACGTTACACCCTAAAAAGCCCTCTTGACCCTTTTGAGTTGAGTCATTGTCGGTGGAGGGAGGATTTGGTCAAGTTTATGGAATGGGATTGTCATGCTAAGATGTCGGGTAGCCTAATCTTGATTTTCTGGCGCCTTCGCGGTGTCTCGATACGCTATTCTCAAAGGTGAATAAGATCTAGAGTTTTGACGTGGTATGCCCGGAAGTAGGGGGATTGACTTTTGTTTGCCTTTAGTTCGCTTTGCTTGATGCTCGAATCTTTCACTCGATTTGGGACATTAGTTAGTGTGTACTCATTTATTTGATTAGTAATATTAGTGTTCTTCTATGCTTGTTCCATAATAAAGCCCCCATCTTGGATTTTGTAGTTTAATTTCTTTTCTTTTCTTTTCTTTTCTTTTCTTTTCTTCTTTTCTTTCTCTCTTTTCTTGATTTGCGTTTTCCATTTTTAGTCTTGCCATGATTAGATTTACTAGATTTCGATTTTGGTAAATTTTAGAACTTGATAGGTTGCTCATTCTTCCCTAGTTGAGTTTTGTTTGCTAGAGACTAGCAAACGCTTAGCTTGGGGGAGTTTGATGAGCGGCATTTATGTCGCTCTAGGCTAGGATTTTATAGAGTTTTATTATGCTTTTTTGTTAGTTTTATATAGTTTTGCTGTTCTTTTATTCCCCTTTTCCATCTTTGTGGTTTTCAGGTGATAATGTTGAAAATGATGGAAAAATAGCTGAGATTTGCTCGAGCAGGTGCCGTGCGATCGCATGGACATTTTGTGCGCTCGCACGGGTCTACAGAGTTGGCTCCAAAAGTCAAGTCAGTGTCGTGCGATCGCATGGACATTTTGTGCGCTCGCACGGGTCTACAGAGTTAGCTCCAAAAGTCAAGGCAGTGTGTGCGCTCGTGCCTCAAATTCGTGTGCTCGCACAAATCCGGAAAAACGATGCAGGAACTATGAGTGATTTTGTGCGATCGCACCGCGGAGGAGCCCGCTCGCACGGAATTTCGGTGGGCTCGCACTAAATTCCTGTGCGAGCACACAAGGATTTTCTAAGATTTAGCCAAGTTACAGCCGTGCGATCGCACGGTTGTTGAGCACGATCGCACGGCACGAAGGAGAAGAATCGTCGCAGGGCCCGTTCGCATTGATGCACAGCACGATCGCACTGATGCGATCGCACCTGGGTCTGCACGTTCGCACGGCTGCGCGGGATTCAGTTTTCGATTTTAAAACTCTTATTTTTGGGGTTTAGTATAAATAGGATTTTTGATTATTTTCATTTTACGCTTTCATATTTTACATTTCATATTTTTACACTTTCAATTCTAGAGGTTTTGTGATTTTGTTCCTCAATCTAGAGAGAGAAACTCTTCAATTCCAAGCATCAATTCAGTAATTTTCTTCAACTCTTCTCTTCTTTATGCAATTGAATTCTTAGTTCTTTAATTCTTTCACTTGCTTAGTTGATAATTGTTTTGCAATTCCTCAATACCTTGAGTTCTTGATTTCAATTTTGCTTGTTACTTTGATTTTCAGTTTTTGATTTGATTGTGCAATTGAGTTTCCTATTCTCTACTTCTCCTCCTTTAATTTCATGATAGCTAGTTTTGAACTAATGGATAGCTTGATTGTTAGGCTGATTAGTGAGTACTTTTAGGTTAGGGAAAGGGAAAGGGGAGAAACTAGGGGATGAATTAGGGGAAATAGATTATTGATTGTTGGTTGATTCATGTGATTAAATAAGATTTGATGATAGGAAATCCATGCTAGTTGAGTGGTAGTTGCAAATGCTATTCGATTAGATTTCCGTGGAACCATAGGATAGGTTTGGCAAGACATTGTGGACCTATCTTGTGCTGATCAAATGGCGGTACCTATTATATGCTAGTTAGTTTAGTCTAGGATTAGGCGAAAGCTCTTCCGTGGATTAGACGCTTAGCGTTCCCTATCCGAGAGGTGGCGGGTTCGTCTTTAGATGTCGTTTGCCTAATCACCATTTCGTTGCATGATCACCATTGCTAAATAGTTGAATTGATTTCCCCCGGTTTCCCTAGGCTATCCCCGACTCCCTAGCATTTCCCCTTCTTGATTCAATTTTACATAGTTCTTTATTTATTTTTAGACTCTTAAAAGTGACAATTCAAAACAAATCCTTGATCGAACTAGATTGACTTCCAACTCAATAATTCACCGTTTCTTTGGGACGATCCCTTTGCTTGCCGCATGCCGGTAGTTGAAGTGGTTTTATAAATATTGTTTGCATAGGTGGTTTTCTTTCAACGACGGAAAACACGCCATATCAGATGACAAGCAGAAAAAGGCTAAGCTAAAGGCTCGTCGAGCTGGCAAAGATCAATTCAAAATACCTCCTCATCAACTCACACTCAGTGGGCAATTCGTGAAAGAAGGAGAGGATGACTTATACTTCGACTTCCCAGAACCATTCTATGACTCTTCAAAGGGGATTCTCTACCCCGGATTCGAGATCTTTCAAGACTGTCACTTTCTAGAGGATGCTCCTCCAATACAAGACAAGGCCTCCCCTGAATGCCTTGATTCCTCAGCTTTCGGTCTGCTATTTGGCCAGGAGATGACCCCAACCATTTCTGAAGACACCATGGTTCAAATGATCACTCAAATCAAAGACTTCGACCCATCTAAGTTGATTACTCCAAGTGAGAAGATGGTTAATGGCTGGAGAAAGTCTCTCAAGATAACAGCTTCAAACGGCAAAATGTTCAAGATTACTGTGGGCGAAGGATCTATGATGAGCGAGTCGAGTCTGAGGATGAGTCTGGATCTGAGTCTAGCAATGAGTCTAAGTGTCTAGAACTAGATTCTTGCATCAATCAAGTGCCTCTAAAGGCCGAGCTTCAAGTCAAAACAGTCGATGTAATGACTGCCGATTTCAATAACACTTCAATTTCTACTTACTCCTCGAGTCCTAATTCAAAATCAAATCCTAATCCACACAACTTTGCTTCACAAGAAACTGACTTTGAATCTCTAAAAGCTATCGAAAATCATGAAAACAGGACGCCCATGATTGAGGAAACAGAAAAAAATCAACCTTTCTAACAGCAGTGATTCAAAACTAGTTCAGATTGGTTTAACTCTTTCCCCATCAGAGCGGGACGACCTTATCAAACTACTTTCAGAGTATGTAGACGTCTTCGCATGGTCCTATCATGATATGTCAGGGGTTGATCCAAGCATCGGTCAGCATACAATTCCCCTTATTCCAGGGTCAAAGCCCATCAAGCAAAAGATCCGTCGCATGAAACCGGATGTTTCCCTCAAAATTCAAGAAGAGGTCTCCAAGCAGTTAGAGGCCGGGTTTATTCGAGAAGCAAAATATCCAGAATGGATCGCAAATGTCGTCCCAGTTCCAAAGAAAGACGGCAAAGTACGAATGTGTGTGTGTTAGGTTATGATACATATGACAATTCATAAATCATGCGGAAAAACCATAAAGCCAGGAAAGCATATTATTTACACATAATCATTTAGCATAGAATAGATGCATACATGTTGTAGCGTGCCTTCCCTAGCTGCGCCCGAACCGAACAAGAACAAGTCTTTAGGACTCCAAATGTCGTCCCTCCGTAGATAGTCCACAGTACGTCCGGATCCGCCTCAAGTTAGACCAACTAGAATCGCCCTTAAGGTGCTTAGGAATTTCGGCTAGTGTTTGCAAGTGTATGGCTGATTTTATTTCAAAAACTTACCCTTTGAATACTTCAATCGTGCCCATAAATTGTGACCCTAGGCACCTATTTATAGGAGTATTGAAAAGGAATTGTAATCCTACTAGGATGTGGATTTTCTAATTAGAACTTTATTAGGACTCTAAATAACAAAGCAAATCTAATAGGTTTAGGATTTTAATCTTTGCACAAATCCTAATAGGATTAGGATTTCCCGCACAAGCATCGCACAAGCATCGCACAAGCCGTGCACCTGCGCAAGCCTTGCGGCCCACGACAGGCGCACAGCCCACGCTGTTGTGCTGCGCGCGCGCGCCCTTGGCTGGGCCTGGTCGAGGCTTGCGTTGGTGCGTGCGGCTCGCTGGGCGATGGCCTTGCTTCGTGCTGGGCCTTCGTCTAGCGGGCCTCGTCCGATGCTAATTCGCACGATATGCTTCCGATTAAATTACCAATTCCGGAATTCATTTCCGATACGAACAATATTTAATATTTCCGATTCCGGAATTAATTTCCGTTTCGAACAAATATTTAATATTTCCGTTTCCGGAATTATTTTCCGATTCCGATTATATTTCCGATTCTGACAATATTTCCGTTTCCGGCAATATTTCCGATTCCGGCAATATTTCCATTTCCGATAACATTTTCCGATACGTACCATGTTTCCGTTTCCGGCAACATCTACGACTTGGATAATATTTATATTTCCGATACGATCCATATTTCCGTTTCCGGCAATATCATCGTTTCCGGAGTATTCATTTCTTGCTTGTGACGATCTCAGCTCCCACTGAAACCAAGATCCGTCATTTCCGAATATCCATAGATAGAGTATTTAATGCCATTAAATACTTGATCCGTTTACGTACTATTTGTGTGACCCTACGGGTTCAGTCAAGAGTAAGCTGTGGATTAATATCATTAATTCCACTTGAACTGAAGTGGCCTCTAGCTAGGCATTCAGCTCACTTGATCTCACTGAATTATTAACTTGTTAATTAATACTGAACCGCATTTATTAGACTTAACGTAGAATGCATACTTGGACCAAGGGCATTATTTCCTTCAGTCTCCCACTTGTCCTTAGGGACAAGTGTGCATTTCCTAATTCCTTTGTCGCTCGATGCTTGCTCTTGAACATAAGGTAAGAGTTGTCATCCTTATTATGTCCAGAGGTGTTTCTCGGTTTCAGAGTTCAACTGATCAAATAAACAGATAATCATAACCTATGATTCATCCGAGCACGGCCATGCATTTCACAGTTTCTAGCTCTCCGAGTGGCCTTGTACAACTTTTAAGCATCTCATCCCGATTTATGGGAGGACAATCCCAATCTTGCGATCTTGACATTAGACTTCATTTGATAGGTGATTACCTGAGCGTTGCCTTTATAGCCTCCTTTTACGGTGCGACGGTTGGTCAACGTCAAAGCAACCAGTTCTCAAACAAGTAATCTCAAATCACTCAGGTATTGAGGATTTAGTGTCTAATAATTTTAATGAAATTTACTTATGACAGATTTTCATCTCTTACAGTAAAGTTTCATAGGTCTGTCCGATACTAGTCTTCCCAAAGTAAGTATCTATGCAAATGATTATGACATTGCCATGTCCACATAGTTCAAGAAACAGAACTACTAGTCATCTTGCATTCTAGTCGTCTAACGTTTTCTATGCGTCCAATTTTATAGAAAACTCCGACCAGGACCATTTTCAACTTTTTACATTCAAGTTCACTTGATAGACATTTCTTAGTCACGGGACTGGTCCTGACAGTCTATCTTGAATATATCGTCAAATTGAAGGGACTCATCATTTAATCCTAAACCAAGATTAAATGGAATATGAAAATACATTTCATATATGATAAATGTTCAACCCCAATGTTTTACAACCATGGGCCTCAAACCCATCTTTAAAACAGTTCATGGAATTCAAAGCTATGCTTGATTTCCAGTGCTACAATGTGAGTGTTGCTTCTCACTTGTTGCATAGGTTTAGTTATCATGCTTTGCCAATCTTAATATCCTTTTCATCGAATGTCTTTTCGAGATAGGATGATAAGATCTTTCGAGTGTGTTTTAGTTTGTGATCTTTTATTTCTAGCTACAAGAGTGGTTCTACGCATTTTGCAATGAAGAACTATCAAGTCAGCAGACATATGATCCACCCAAGTTCAGTAAAGAACTCTTTAACATAAACAACCCTGTTTTATTGCTTCTTAGGCAATAAGTACTTTTACTTCAATTGTATTGGTTGCTATTGATGCTTTGTTTGGATTTACTTATCCAAGCAGTTCACAGATATGCGGAAGACTTTCCAACTATATCTTAGAACATAGAAATTATTATTTTAATTTCCCACGCAACAACTCATGGTCTCCAATCCATGTTGCCATTTCAAACACGATGCTCTTTACCTCGTCCTTGTCAATGGTTAACTCCAAAGGAATCTTTCTTGATCCTTTGCCAGTGTTTATGCGTGTAGCATCAATATTTAGCATTATCTTTATTTTCTTGAATCAAGAACTACTCTTATGTACCTTTTCAAGTACCGTAAGTTTTTATTGATCTCAATCTAGTTGATCTTCACTTAGATCAATATAGATTGGTATATGTTCGTCATGCCTAAAGTCATACGATACGTTTTTGGCGATCCTCATATTATATCATACATGATAAATTCTTTTCCAGAATAATTCCCAATTGAATTCTATTCATGTAACTTTAGCTCATTCTAGTTTCAGTAGATACTAAATCCAGCTAAATTCTTTGACATATAATATAGGTTAAGAATCTTACTTAGATCCTTTGATGTTTAACTTAGTAAATGCTTATACATAGTTCAAACATTCTTTACTTAGATTTATTCATATGGATCGAATATCTCCAATGGAGTCTTTCGTGTTTGATTTAGTAAATGCCATTACTTAATCCAAAACATTAATATAAGATCTTTGTAAATAGATCTTAATACCCATTATGTACTAAGTTTCGCCTTGGTCCATCATTGATGAATAATTTCAAATCTAAGTCATTAGCATTTGAATGTTATTTCACAATAGAGAGATATGTGTATGATACACACAGGACCAATTAAAGTTTTAATGTACTCCCACTAAACTTCTTATATATATCTATAAGAATCATGTACATTTTATGAAACTAAAATACTTATTAGCTTCACTAAAATACATTTCTAATTCCCAATTGCTTGCTTTAATCTGTACTTAGATTTCATAAGCTAGCTTTCTTTTTCAAGCATTTATTTGGATCCACAAATCCTATGACACACCATGTACATAGTTTATTCCAACATTTTATTGAGGAATTGTTTTGTCATCCAATTGCCATATGTACCAATATGCAATCATTGCTTGATTTATAGACTTGAGCATTACGATTATGCATGAGGTTTCAACACAATCCATGTCGTGAATTTGCTTGTAACCTTTAGCAACTAATCTAGCTTTTTGTGTGAACACAATTTCATGTTTGATGGTTTTTATCCTTAAAACAAACTTGCAACCAATAGGTGTGAAACTGTTCTTGCAAATCAACAAAATTTCAATTTTGTCATCAAAACATTGAGTATGTTTTATGGCCTCTAACCATTTAAAACATTTGAGTCTATATATGGCCTCTAACTATTTTAGGGAATCTGGGTTTCGTCATACCTTTCTTACAGGTCACAAACTCATTAATCTACATGATAATAGTTTGACTGCAAGTTGTAGGTTTCTTCACTATCTAATAGAAGAATCGCATAGCTTCAGTGACCCGAACTCCATGTTTCTTAGTATCTAATAGAAGAATCTCATAGTTTCAGTGACTTGAACTCTATGCCTACATGGGTATAGAACATCAAACAATAGAATATCAATAGCCACTTGAAAGTCCTTTGAATATTCTGTTCTCCTTGAAGCACTTGTGAAGTCTTCTAAGAGATGCCTATTCTTTAAAGCCACTTCTAAAGTCCTTAAGAATAAGTGTTCGGATTTTCTAAAGAACTTCGAAAAGCCTCCGGAATGTTCGTCTATGTTTGTCTATTTTCTCCCACTTGTCATTTTGGAAACGAATCTCCAAAAGGACATTATTTCGAGCAAACAAACATTATGTTCTCAAAAATTCGTGGTAGAAACGATACCTTTGTGTCTCATTTGAATAAATCACAATGAAACATATATCTATACTTGGGCCTTAGTTTGTTGAATAACAAACATTAAGCTCCCACTGAGTTTAGGAACTCTTTAGATATATTATGAAAAGATATTCTGAAATTACTTTTCAATAGCTTTGACGAATTTGGTTTAGTTTGGTGGTAGTTGAGCATTTTGTTTTAGAAATTATAGGAAAATTCTTTATGATTCATCATTGATCGAATCAAGTACTAATTGACTTCGATCCTTCCAACTTAGATATGCCATATCTTATGGACCTAGATTGTGAAATTACAACACACAATCATTGATGACCATATTTGGTCTCAAGTAATCATCAACATGATCTAACCTAAATCTTTATGATTTCTTGCCAAGTGGGATTTATACTTCTGAATCTTTGAACTAGCCAAACAGATTCAAACTTATATCACATTGAGTAAATAAACCTATATTCACTCAAATCTGTGTGAAATAATAAAGTCATAAAACCTTTCTTTAGCTTTGAACTCTATCGTCTAGGCGTTCTAACAATAGTTCATATCTTTTGTTACTTTCAACAAGTAAGACTAGTTTGTCTTAAATTGATCTAGAAATCAATCAACTTTCAAAAGTCCATCGAAATAGAGCTTATGAATGTTAACTTGTTGATATGGTCTAAGCAAAAATGCCAAAGATTAGTGGAACTCAAATCAAGGGGTTGATTTGAACCTAGTAAAGTTTTTAAAGAATGGTTTGTTTTAATCAAGCATATTGACTCAACCCGTAAATGACCATTTTATTCAAATAAACAAACAAACAAGCATTGTTTTTGTTCTTCTGAATGTGAGTCTTTCTGTGTTTGAAGCAGAAATTTAGGTATGCTGATTATGGAACAAAATAGCCATTAAGTTCCAGCCTTGAAAGGACTTAAAACAAACTAGATGACCCTACAACTAATGTAGCATTGCCATGCTTCATTTCCCACTTGTAGGTCATTAGTGTAGCCTAGCTGCCATTGTTTGAGTTATTACCGAAGTAAGAACCTCAAGCGGTATATGATACCAAGGAAGTTTGATTGCTAGGTCACTTCTCTTTAAACATAAACTTATAGGTAGAAACGGAATCGTAAATTCCTTTCATTTGTTCCTTGTTTTCCTATTTCTTGTACCCTTTCTTATAGTCTTAAGAATTGAATTCTATAGTGTTGACTTTTATACTTTGTTAGACATGTCCGATGTCATTCCAACAGAGTTCTTACCATTTTATTTATGTTGAATATTCTGTTTCAACTAGATGATCTTACCAGAAGCTTCTAAAGTTCTCTAAGCATCAATCTATTCGAATGTCTAGGGACTAGACTCATTCGAGAATTAAATGGACAAAGATATTAGGTTGTTAATCATTGGTAAAGCTGAGTGTTTAAACTAAATGCTTTATGATCTCAAAACTACATTGTATTTTGAATTCACAAGCACCAATCGGTTTGCCATTCGACTTTGATACTCGAAAACAACCATAAAAGTCTCTAAAAGAAACGTACATTTTAAATCTCTCATTTTCTCTCATTTCCGTGAATCGTTCTTGAATTCACTACCAATCGAGGAAATTTACTGTTACCTTTCTAAAAGGATTTATTGCAGTGCAAGATATTTAATTATAAACAATAATTAAAACATACATTGAAGCATGCAAAGTCTAAACATTTATCATGAATAATAACTTGAAAATGAAAGCAATCATGCAATTTAAACAAGTCATTAGCATTTTATTCGAATTATGTGTTCCGGCAGGTGTGAATAAAATGATTCCAAGACCCTAAAACCATTGAAGAATTAAGCACAGTTTGTCGACTCAATTCTAAAACATTTTAGGTAAGCAAAAGCCTTTTGCTAATAGTCTAGAAACTACTCTTGGTTGATAGGTACGTCTAAGAACTTATTAGGTAAACCTATCGATTTTGCCACGACATAAAAGGACTCCTTACTTATATCGTTGAGTTTCACCAAAACTAACATGTACTCACAATTATTTGTGTACCTTGCCCCTTTAGGACCAATAAGTAACACCTCGCTGAGCGAAAACTATTACTAGATTGATGTAAAGGATATCCAAGCAAGTGTATATTTTGGCATGGCACCTTTTAACTCAATTTTTAAGTTTGGAACTTAAGGCTCTTACTATGTTGGTTAGATTTTAAGTGAACTAAAATCCTTAATCATGCAACATAATCAAGCTTTGATCTCATGCATATTTAAGACATATTTAAAAGCAATAAATAAGTTAAAACATGCATAAGATAAATGTGATCTAGTATGGCCCGACTTCATCTTGAAGCTTCAACTTCAAAGTCCGTCTTGAAAATCTCCGTGGGAGGCATCATTTTCTTCAAATAGGATAAGCTATAATTAAATTTAATTACAACTATTTGATGGTACGCAGACCGTATTTGAATTGAAAAACAATTTTGGTACTTTAGACCAATTACATTCAAATTAATGGTACGCAAACCATATTTTCTATCCTATTTGGGCCATACTAGTCACTTCATAACCTGCAAAACAGTACATATACAATATATATCATTCACCCATTCATTATCATGAATGGCCACATAGCTGGTTAGTAAAACACATTATGCATCACATAAACATTTGCAGCAATTAATCAAGGGCACCAATAATCTATCAATTATTCAGTCCTTATTAATTCTAATCAAGTTGTTTTAACCTTAAGGATTTGTAGACCTAATCAAGAGTTTATGACTAAAAGGGCTCCCACTTAAACCAATAAATTCATATGCTTTACTAATTTTAAACATAAAAATGTATTTCTAGTCTAACCGGAAACATACAAATTTAATTAAAATTTAAAGCTCATATAAATTTATAATTGAATCCGCTTATTTAATTTATTTTTCAGTCGTATTTAAATTAATTCATGATTTTAATTTTAGTAAAATAATTAGAATAAATAAAATTTATTATAATTATAATATTCAAAATTTAAAATCCAAGAAAACAATTTAAATTATTAATTTTAAAATTAATTGAAATTACGAAAACTGAAAATTTCAAATTAAAATTTTAAAACGATCTAATCGTAACGCAACAACCCCACGCAACGCATAGCCATGGGCCACACGCACACAGCCATCGCTGGCCATGTGCGCGCAGCCCTTGCGCTGCGTCGCATCGCTGCTGCTCACCCTTGCTGGGCGCAGCGCCAGCGCTCGTCGCAACAAGCATGCTGCTCACCATCGCTGGGCGCAGCGCTCGTCGCACGCGCACGCGAGGCAGTGCGCGTTGTGGCGCAGCTCGCTTGCTGCCCACACGCGACTGCTCGTGCCTTGCTCTCGCCCTTGCCCATGCGCCCATCGCACACAGCCCACGACACAAGGCAGGGCTGCTGCCTTGTGCTCGTGCACCATGCTCTTGCTCGCTGCATTCGTACCGCATGGGCGACGAGCTCCCTTGCTCGTCGTCGCATGCCCGCACTATACAACACCCCTTAAGGGTAACACGTAGCGTCCATTGCTTTGTGCGTGCAAGTTATATGAGCGAATTGCATAAAAATTAAAAAATTTATTTTCAAAATTAATGACAAATTAATAAATCATATTAATTTCATAATTTTAGGGCGAAAAATCAAAATTTATTAATTTATTGATTTCCGATTAACATGGATTCAAGTCTAGGTCATAAAAATTTAAAATTTAACATAAATTTACAATTTTTATGGTGGTTTTTAATCATAGGTATCTAATTAAATTATAACTAATTATGAAAATCAAATTAATTCTAAATTATTCCAATTTTCAACAAATTAATCATAATTACGAATTAGATTGCATAATTAACAAGGCTAGGCATTCAAACTTGTTAAACATATACAGTAGGTCAATCAAAAATTCAAGATTTATCAACAAGAATGGCAAATATTTAATTTAACATCTTAAATTTACGAAATTTTGCGTTCGAAAAACTAAACCTCCGAAAAGTCATAGTTAGGCTTCGAATTTGAGAATTCTGGGTTCGGCCGAAAAATACTAATTTTGTCAAAATTTTAGAATGCCTTTTACATGCGGAATTGACACAAAAATCACTCGATTTGGATGAGTAACGAAGAAACTGCCGAAAAACTGCGTACGTATAATTAAATAAACGCAATTTGCAATTAATTAACAATTACGAAAATTAATCACCCCTTTTAATTCTTGCAAATTTGTAATATTTAACCATGTTTATGAAATTTAGATTATGAAAATAATAAGAGGCTCGTGATACCACTGTTAGGTTATGATACATATGACAATTCATAAATCATGCGGAAAAACCATAAAGCCAGGAAAGCATATTATTTACACATAATCATTTAGCATAGAATAGATGCATACATGTTGTAGCGTGCCTTCCCTAGCTGCGCCCGAACCGAACAAGAACAAGTCTTTAGGACTCCAAATGTCGTCCCTCCGTAGATAGTCCACAGTACGTCCGGATCCGCCTCAAGTTAGACCAACTAGAATCGCCCTTAAGGTGCTTAGGAATTTCGGCTAGTGTTTGCAAGTGTATGGCTGATTTTATTTCAAAAACTTACCCTTTGAATACTTCAATCGTGCCCATAAATTGTGACCCTAGGCACCTATTTATAGGAGTATGGAAAAGGAATTGTAATCCTACTAGGATGTGGATTTGCTAATTAGAACTTTATTAGGACTCTAAATAACAAAGCAAATCTAATAGGTTTAGGATTTTAATCTTTGCACAAATCCTAATAGGATTAGGATTTCCCGCACAAGCATCGCACAAGCCGTGCACCCGCGCAAGCCTTGCGGCGCACGACAGGCGCACAGCCCACGCTGCTGTGCTGCGCGCGCGCGCCCTTTGCTGGGCCTGGCCTTGCGCTGGGCCTGGTCGAGGCGTGCGTTGGTGCGTGCGGCTCGCTGGGCGATGGCCTGGCTTCGTGCTAGGCCTTCGTCTAGCGGGCCTCGTCCGATGCTAATTCGTACGATATGCTTCCGATTGAATTCCCGATTCCGGAATTCATTTCCGATACGAACAATATTTAATATTTCCGATTCCGGAATTAATTTCCGTTTCGAACAAATATTTAATATTTCCGTTTCCGGAATTATTTTCCGATTCCGATTATATTTCCGATTCTAACAATATTTCCGTTTCCGGCAATATTTCCGATTCCGGCAATATTTCCATTTCCGATAATATTTTCCGATACGTGCCATGTTTCCGTTTCCGGCAACATCTACGACTTGGATAATATTTATATTTCTGATACGATCCATATTTCCGTTTCCGGCAATATCATCGTTTCCGGAGTATTCATTTCTTGCTTGTGACGATCTCAGCTCCCACTTAAACCTAGATCCGTCGTTTCCGAATATCCATAGATAGAGTATTTAATGCCATTAAATACTTGATCCGTTTACGTACTATTTGTGTGACCCTACGGGTTCAGTCAAGAGTAAGCTGTGGATTAATATCATTAATTCCACTTGAACTGAAGCAGCCTCTAGCTAGGCATTCAGCTCACTTGATCTCACTGAATTATTAACTTGTTCATTAATACTGAACCGCATTTATTAGACTTAACATAGAATGCATACTTGGACCAAGGGCATTATTTCCTTCAGTGTGGACTACAGGGATCTTAACAAGGCCAGCCCTAAAGACGGTTTTCCATTGCCTCACATCGACGTCCTGGTCGACAACACCGCAAATGATGCCTTACTCTCTTTTCTGGACGGGTACGCAGGCTACAATCAGATTCCCATGGCAAAGGAAGACATGGAGAAAACAACCTTCATCACTCAGTGGGGTACATATTGCTATACAGTTATGCCGTTCGGACTAAAGAACGCAGGAGCAACTTATCAAAGAACAGCAACAGCCATCATGAGCGATATGATTCACAGGGAAATTGAGGTATATGTCGACGACATGATTGTCAAATCCAAACAACGACATGAGCATACCTCAGTACTTCGAAGGTTTTTCAACAGGCTCAAACAATACAATATGAGGCTCAATCCTCAAAGTGCGCATTCGGGGTAACGTCAGGCAAGTTGCTTGGATACGTCATCAGCTCTCGAGGCATAGAGGCTGACCCTTCAAAAATCAAGGCAATTCTCGAGATGCAACCACCAACGAATGAAAAGAAAATTCGGGGTTTTCTCGGCAGACTACAATACATCAGTAGGTTCATTTCAAGACTCACAATGATCTGTGAACCAGTATTTCGAAAGCTCCGAAAAAGCGAGCCCAAAGTGTGGGATGACGATAGTCAGCATGCATTCGAAACAATCAAAAGCTACCTTTCCAACCCACCAGTACTAAAACCAGCAATGCCAGGGATTCCCCTCAGGCTTTACCTCACAACAAGAGATTCAGCAGTGGGGGTTATGCTTGCTCAAGAAATTGAAGGCAAGGAGAACGCCGTATACTACATAAGCAAAAAGTTGATCGAGTACGAGACCAAATACACTCAGCTCGAGAAACTCAACATCGCCTTGGTTTGGGCCATAAAGAAACTACGGCACTACATGCTCTCCCATATAATACATGTGATCAGCAAAGCCGATCCTCTCAAATATCTATTCGAGAAGCCAGCACTCAACGGACGTTTGTCCAGATGGTTGGTCATGCTAGAAGAATTCGACCTCAAATACATTCCACAGAAATCTATCAAGGGTTCAGCAGTCTCAGATTTCCTATCCGACTGTCCTGTCGAGGCAGAAGAGGAAGATTATGACTTACCCGACGAGCAAATCTTAATGACCAGTGATGACAGTTGGTCAATGCATTTTGATGGTGCCTCCAATCAGAACGGATGTGGTGTTGGAGTAATTCCAGTAGCCCCAGACGGCACACACATTCCTATATCAGCAAAACTGCAATTCAACGTCACAAACAATGCGGCAGAATATGAAGCATGCATTATGGGCCTGGAAGCCGCCTTAGCCCTAGGTGTCCAGAGACTTCGAGTGTACGGGGATTCCTCCCTAATCATCAATCAAATTTCCGGCAAATGGAAAGTAAGGAGCGAGAGCCTGGCTCTATACCAGTCTTATCTTGAGCAGTTTCTGAACAAATAGAAGAGCTCCACTATACATACCTCCGAGAGAGGAGAATCAATTCGCCGATGCACTGGCAAAACTGGCCTCAATGATCAACATTCCAAGCAGCATGGCTGAAATGCCACTTACAATTCAAACCCGTCAAGAAGCAGCATATGTCCATGATATTGACCACGTCGAGCAAGACGAAGATGAACCTTGGTTTACAGACATCCAAAGGTATCTACAAAGTTCGGAGTATCCCCCACACTTTTCAAGCAAGAATCGAAGGGCTCTACGACTACAATCAGCCAATTTCGTCATAGAAGGCGGAATTCTATACAAAAGGTCCCTTAACGGTCCTAACCTCCGATGTGTTGACAAGCACGAAGCTCAAAGAGTCATGGACAACATACATGCAGGAGTCTGTGGCACCCACATGAATGGGAAAATGCTAGCTCTCAAGATCGTCAGGGCACGATACTATTGGACTACCCTCGAACGGTACTGCTACTTCTTTGTCAAGAAGTGTCCCACATGCCAAAAGTGTACGAATCTGAAGCACATTCCTCCATCACTACTATACTCTTAATCATCACCGTGGCCATTCTCGGCCTGGGGTATCGACGTCATCGGCAAAGTCACTCCAACAGGCATCGGGGGTCATGAATTCATACTGGTCGCCATCGACTATTTCACCAAATGGGTCGAGGCCAGATCATTCAAAGTATTAGGTTCCAAGCAAGTGGCCCAGTTCATACAAGAAAACATTATATGCAGATATGGCGTTCCTCACGAGATCATCAGTGACCAGGGAACCCATTTTCAAGGAGAATGTGAAGATCTATTCACCGAGTACAAGATTCAACATCATCGCTCTTCAACTTATCGCCCACAAACCAATGGGGCAGTCGAAGCAGCCAACACAAGAATGTCAAGACCATCATCATGAAAATGACTACCAATTACAAGGACTGGCCCCAAAAGCTGCATTTCGCATTATGGGGATATCGAACTTCAATTCGCACTTCAACTGGTGCAACTCCGTTCTCATTGGTCTATGGAATGGAAGCAGTACAACCTGTTGAACTGGAGATACCTTCTCTAAGGATAGTCCTAGAAAGCAAAATCCCAGAAGCTGCATGGGTACAAGCAAGATATGACGAGCTAGTCATGCTCGATGAGCGACGGCTTCAAGCCGCTCACCATGTACAAGTCTATCAGCGCCGAGTGGCCAGACATTTCAACAAAAGGGTCAGAACCCGAAACATCAAGGAAGGCGAGCTTGTCCTAAAAGCCCTTCGCAAAAGCATCATGGACCCAAGGGGAAAATTCAAACCCAACTGGGCAGGCCCATACATCGTCAAGAAGATCCTCTCCGGGGGAGCAGTCGAACTAACAGACATCAACGGAAAAGAATTTAGATCTCTTACCAACCTCGATCAACTCAAGAAGTTCTATGTCTAAGTTCCATGTTCAAATTCAAGAATCCAAATTCAGGTCTTGTAAGGTAGTCAGAACTACGTCCGGCCTGATTCCCTAACGGGACACGTAGGCAACCTCATTTCGAGGCCCGGCCACTTTAATACAAAAAAAATTCAAAATTTCCTCAATTAAGGGAATCCTAAAAATCAAATCAAATTTCAAAACTCAAATTGTTGTTGTTGTCATTCCAAATGTGCCAATTCAAAGCAAAGCATGTTCAAGCGGAATTTAACACAATATCTCTTTATTTGGCCCTAAGGCCTTCAAAGCCAATTCAAATACAAAGTCAGGATCAAGTGAAGCAAAGTTCAAAAGCCTTTTCACTTCCTAAACACATGTTCTAAACACATTTTCCAAACACATTCTAAACATAATTCCTTCAAATACAATTTCAAACACATTTAGCCTATAAAGATCTAGGGTCGGGCGACTATCCTCTTGAGTCTTGGCACCTTGAGTACTATCCCCTGGCTCCTCCCGCAATCAATCCTCAATCTTCCCCTTGCCCAAGCGGCGGAGAATGAATTTGCAAGCCTTCCAAGACGGGAGGACGAACGGTCAAGCATCGGATGGGCCACACTCCCGTCACCTTCCTCATAGTCAGTTGATGCAGGACGTATAGCTCTAGAACCTCAGACTCTAGCTGGTCCGGAGAGAGAAATGTCCCTCAGGCTTAGGCCTCTCATCCATACAATGTACTCCGCAGACAGAGCAACTGGCTCAGGTGGGAACTGGATACTCAAGAATGGTTTGGCGATCCAATACCGCCTCCGAACTTCAAGTCGATTTGCATTCTGCGCAACAGGTTTCGGGTTCTCTTACATTCCGGGATCTCCTGTTTCAAGCCATTTTGTCTCATCACTCAAGCGGGCGAGTAGAAGACTAGCATTGTGAGGCTTGGCACCCTCAAAGCAGTAGAACCAGGGGCATGTTTCATAGCAGCAATTCCCCACCAAGGAACTACCCACCTTATACAAGATTCAATCCCAGAGAGTGCGCATCTCCACTCATCCAATGAAAGCCGGCCATACACCATGGGCCGCACAGTGAATCCTTTTCTATTATAGCTCGCCATGTTCTCCGGTGGTGCCACCAACATGAGCCTCTCCATAAGCCAAACCTTGGGGAGTATACAAGAAGCAAATTTCCAAATTCAACATTCAAAATTCAAGTACAAGTACAAGTTCAACAATACAAAGAAGGCTCCAGATCCTTACTTGGAGTAATACCGGACTTCCCGACGGCAATGAAGAGGGGTCCGACTTCAGCACGTCAAGGCCCATCAATGTTTCGCCAATCACAAGCGGCATTGGCTCCCGACCATTAGCAAACTGCTCTACAATCTTAATTAGGGAGGCATCACCATTGCCAAACCCCTGCTTCGAAAAGAGAAAGCGAGCAAATATACAAAAACTCAAGGCTCTCAAGCGGAAAACTTTGGGAACATCAAGCCCAGCAAAGTAGGTGACAAAGAGGGACAAACCCACCCCTCTGCCATATACAACAGCACTCAAAAGTGGGGGCTTCAGGCCCAAATACCTTTCAAAGTTCAAGAAAAAGTGTTCTTCAACACTAGGCATGCATGGCTCCAGCATCAAGGGCCACCCCAATATGGCACTAAATTCCTCAAGGAGGGGACATACCTCATTATTTCCAAAGTGGAAGACATGATGATTCGGGTCCCAAGCCTCCAGAGCAGCAAGAATGAAGTGCAAATCCAATTTTACAAATCGGAAAGAGACCGGCACCCCAAGATGCATGCCATCAAGCTCCCTTTTCTCCAACTTGCCTAGCGAACCAAGCCACGAGTTCAAGGCACTTTCAAAATACACAGCCATATCTTCTTTTCTTTTCGAGAGGAAGCAGTATGCAATGATAGCATGGAAGGATTGATGCAAGAAATGATCCAACAAGCTCCCTATTTATACAAAAGTCGGCTTGCACGACAACTCATAGGCGCCAGGCGCCAAGCCTGCGCTAGGCGCAGGGGCCTGCATCTAAGGATGAGGCCACCGTCCTCTCTTATGACTCTGAGTACACACTCTTTAGTGTTTCGAACAGCAGACTACAACCTCCATTATTCAAGATTCCAAAGCCGCAAGCCGCGCAATTTCAAGCAGTCCGGATCAACGCTTCGGGCAGATTTCGGGTCGATTTTTCAAAATTCAAGCATTCTAGTCCTAGATCGGCGTCCTAAGTCGAGTCTGCATATGGATAAGCAAGAGTTGAATATACTTGGACTTGCGCTTTTCCTAACCAAAACACCTCAGTCAAAGTGGGGGCTTATAGTGGGTATATACACCCGAAAAAAATGGGCAAATTTTTTTCAAAATTTTTCGCAAAATTGTCATGCATGCATATAGCTACAAAATTTCAAGGCACACACTACGCATACAATTTCAAGCATTCAAACATACAAAAGCCAATCTTCAAATTTTACAAACCAATTCAAGTTCAAAACCATACAAACCATACAAACCACACAAAAATTCAAGTTTCAATCCATACAAATACAATACATCTAGCCTATACAAAATCAACCCAGGCAAGCTGAAACTCGCTATCATGCAGGATCAGTCTGAGTCATCATCAGCAGTGACATCAACCACAGGTGCCTTGTCCCTATTACGCCTCCTAAGGCGCTCCAGCTCCTAATCCATCTCCGTCCCAGGGGTACTAGGATCCTGCTCCGAGATACGAAGTGTGCCAGTGGAGGGATGAACTCCCTGCTGAGGGGAGGAATACTGATACGGCGGCGGCATCGGCATATACGGATACGACCCATACATCTGAGCCTGGCGCATCCTATCCATCTCCCCGTAGCAAGCCCATGAACCTGCACCCCAAGGCTGAGGACCACTTCCTCCGAAGTAGTAGCCGGAAGGAGGAACAAAGGGCCGTGAACCGCTAGCACCTCCGAATGGATGCCTGGTGGGGTCAACATGTACAAAAGGGGAAGCTCCCCACTCAACATCAGAGTGCCTCTGATGAGCACCAGCACCGGACCCCTGTCCCAGCTCAAAGCTTGGTCCCTCCTGTCTCGAGGACGTCTCCGCCTGAGGCTCCCTGTCAACAGAGTCCCTACGGTCTCGACGGCGCTCCTATACAAGATACAATTTCAAGAATCAATTTCCCCAAGTTGGAATTTCTAGTATACAAGTTTCAAAATTAAGTGAGGTACCTCTCTGTTCCGGCCAGAAAGCTTCCGGGTCAGCTTGGCGCACTACCTCTTCCAAGAATCAAGCAAGAGCATCCAGCGACGCACTCTCGCCCGAGGCGCCTGCATACAAAATTCAAGATCAATTTCCAAATACAAGTTACAAACAGTTTCAAAAATGCAACAGTACTTACAGGGGCGTAATGCTCAGGTACAGCATCATATGATTTCCGGTGCGGAGGAGAAGCCCAAGGAATGGTCTCCACCACCTCTTCCCCGTCCGAATTCTCATAGCGGAGGATCCTATCAGCATGAGGAATGTCCTCAGGATCAACCTCCTCCTCCTACATACAACCATACAATCATACAATCATGAAATCAATACAAGAATACAAGAATACAAGAATACAAGAATGCAAGAATACAAGAATACAAGGTTCAAAAGCTCACCGGCAGTACAAAGCGTACTAGTGGAGCCAGCCTCCTCAGTAAGTCGTCATAGCTCCCCTTCCTGTGTACAAACTCCCTCCAAGAGCGGCAAATAGCCTCGCCCCTAGCCTCCGCATATAGCCGGGCCAACTCTTCATCCAACGCCAGCATAGACTCCGGCGGATCCTTGGGGACAAGTCTATCCCCTGAACTGTGCTGAAGGGACACTCGCTCCCCCGGATACCACATATGGCGGTACAGCCCTAGAAGCAAAACCCGCCGCCCAGACAGGAATTGGGCACGAGTAGCTGAGGCAGGTACAACTGCATTGGCAAAAGGACGCCATACCACCTACAAAGCAGACAACTCAGGCAACAGTACAAATACAAATACAAGAAAGAAAAACAGTACAAAAGATTACCCTATCAGCAGGCAAAACTCTCCAAGCTCTGCGAGAAGCCGCCAAGGACGCACCGACGCGCACCGCTCCTATCCAAGAGGCAGCATATGGGTAAGCCGCATCTCTAGTACGCTCTGGCGCCAAAGTCGGGAAGTGCTCATAGATCCAAATCTTTCAAGGAACAAACAAAACATCAGTCAAGTTCAAGATACAAGCGTACAAATACAAAGTACAAAGTACAAGGAGTCTCGAATACCTCCAGCACGCTCCACAGAGCAGCCATGCTCGGGTCATTCCCCAGTGCAGTCCGGGAGGCCCGCCCCATTTCATACAAGAGGTGGCTATAGGCCAAACCACCCCAGTTATAACTCGGAACAGCTCTCAAGTCCCTCAGAGCGGACAAGAAGCTAATATGCACCCGACTGTTCCTAATCGGGGCAATCACTCTGCTAACCAAAACAAGGAGGAAGAGCCTAACCCTATGCTCCGCGGACACACCCTCACCACAGATAGCATCCACAAGCACCGTCACAGAAGCGTGAGAGTCGTCCTCTGACAAATCAACAACAGGGCCGAGCAAGTCCCTGGCAGCGGCCGAGCGCCACGTCAGCTCATAGTCAAAGGTCACATTGCTCTCAGAAAAAGGAAGACATGTACTCATAGCAAACTCAAGAGGGGTAATAGTAATCTCCCCCCATGCCATGTGGAAAGTGTTGGTGGTATCCCACCACAGCTCCAACAAAGCCCACAAACGGTTTTTATTCCCCGTTCTCCTCGAGGAACCTCCCATGGTGCGCCAGAAATCGGCCAGGCCCATCTGCGACCAAATCCCCATAACCTCCTCATCAGCACGGAGAGCCTTAAAGGATCTCTGAACCTCCACCAAGGACCAGTTGTTAGGTTATGATACATATGACATTACATAGATCATGCGGAAACAACCATTAACCCAGGACAACATATTATTTACACATAATCATATAGCATAATTTAGATGCATACTCTTTGTTGCGTGCCCTCCCTAGCTGCGCCCGAACCGAACAAGAACAAGTCTTTAGGACTCCAAGTGTCGTCCCTCCGTAGATAGTCCACAGCACGTCCGGATCCGCCTTAAGATTGACCAACTAGAATCGCCCTTAAGGTACTAGAAAATTTCGGCACTTTATGAGCAAGATGTGTGTTTTAATTTTCTCTCAAAAACTCACTTTTGAATACTTTGAAACTTGTGTATAAATTATGACCCCTAGGCCTTTATTTATAGAGTTATGGAAAAGGAATCGTAATCCTAGTAGGATACGAATTAATTGAAATTAGAATCCTACATGAATTCTATTTAATTAATTTATCCAATTAGGAATAGAAATTTAATCATACACTGACTCTTGTAGATTCAGGAATCACGCATGAGCACAAACTCACACACACACGGCAGCCACAAGGGCTGCCCATGCGCGTGCGAGCAGCAGCCCACGCAGCGCGGCCCACGCATCCGTGGCCCTTGGCGCGCGCTGGGCCTGCCTTGCGGTAGGCCTGGGCGCTGCCTTGGCTGGGCTTGTGGCGCGCATGCTTGCTGGGCGATGGCCCCGGCTTCGTGCTGGGCCTTCGTCCGGCAAGCCTCGTCCGATGCTAATTCGTACGATACGCTTCCGATTAAATTTCCAGTTCCGGAATTTATTTCCGATACGAACAATATTTAATATTTCCGATTCCGGAATTAATTTCCGTTTCGAACAAATATTTAATATTTCCGTTTCCGGAATTATTTTCCGATTCCGGTAATATTTCCGATTCTGACAATATTTCCGTTTCCGGCAATATTTCCGATTCTGGTAATATTTCCATTTCCAATAATATTTTCCGTTACGTACCATGTTTCCGTTTCCGGCAACATCTACGACTTGGATAATATTCATATTTCCGATACGATCCATATTTCCGTTTCCGGCAATATCATCGTTTCCGGAGTATTCATTTCTTGCCTGTGACGATCTTAGCTCCCACTGAAACCAAGATCCGTCGGTTCCGAATATTCATAGATGGAGTATTTAATGCCATTAAATACTTGATCCGTTTACGTACTATTTGTGTGACCCTACGGGTTCAGTCAAGAGTAAGCTGTGGATTAATATCATTAATTCCACTTGAACTGAAGCGGCCTCTAGCTAGGCATTCAGCTCACTTGATCTCACTGAATTATTAACTTGTTAATTAATACTGAACCGCTTTTATTAGACTTAACATAGAATGCATACTTGGACCAAGGGCATTATTTCCTTCAGTCTCCCACTTGTCCTTAGGGACAAGTGTGCATTTCCTAATTCCTTTGTCGCTCGATGCTTGCTCTTGAACATAAGGTAAGAGTTGTCATCCTTATTATGTCCAGAGGTGTTCCTCGGTTTCAGAGTTCAACTGATCAAATAAACAGATAATCATAGCCTATGATTCATCCGAGCACGGCCATGCATTTCACAGTTTCTAGCTCTCCGAGTGGCCTTGTACAACTTTTAAGCATCTCATCCCGATTTATGGGAGGACAATCCCAATCTTGCGATCTTGAGATTAGACTTCGTTTGATAGGTGATTACCTGAGCGTTGCCTTTATAGCCTCCTTTTACGGTGCGACGGTTGGTCAACGTCAAAGCAACCAGTTCTCAAACAAGTAATCTCAAATCACTCAGGTATTGAGGATTTAGTGTCTAATAATTTAATGAAATTTACTTATGACAGACTTTCATCTCTTACAGTAAAGTTTCATAGGTCTTGTCCGATACTAGTCTTCCCAAAGTAAGTATCTATGCAAATGATTATGACATTGCCATGTCCACATAGTTCAAGAAACAGAACTACTAGTCATCTTGCATTCTAATCGTCTAACGTTTTCTATGCGTCCAATTTTATAGAAAACTCCGATTAGGGACCATTTTCAACCTTTGACATTCAAGTTCACTTGATAGACATTTCTTAGTCACAGGACTGGTCCTGACAGTCTATCTTGAATATATCGTCAAGTTGAAGGGACTCATCATTTAATAAACCACAAATTAAATGGAAAAATGAATTCCTTTCATTTATTGTGAATGATTAACCAATAATGTTTTACAAAGATTTAAACTCTAAAACTTTAAAACATTAAACAGAGACATCAAAGCCATTCTCCAATATGCTTGATTCCCATAGCTGCAGTGTGCGAGTTGTGCTTCGCTTGCGGCAGAGGTTTAGTTAATGGATCTGATATGTTGTCATCAGTTCCAATTTTGCTTATCTCGACTTCTTTTCTTTCAACGAACTCTCGTAGAAGGTGAAATCTACGAAGCACATGCTTGACTCTCTGGTGGTGTCTAGGCTCTTTTGCCTGTGCAATAGCTCCGTTATTATCACAATACAGGGCTATTGGTCCTTTAATGGAGGGGACTACACCAAGTTCTCCTATGAACTTCCTTAGCCATATAGCTTCCTTTGCTGCTTCATGTGCAGCAATGTACTCCGCTTCAGTTGTAGAATCCGCAATGGTGCTTTGCTTAGCACTTTTCCAGCTTACTGCTCCTCCGTTGAGGCAGAAGACAAACCCAGACTGTGATCTGAAATCATCTTTGTCGGTTTGGAAACTTGCGTCCGTATAGCCTTTAACAATTAATTCATCATCTCCACCATAGACCAGGAAGTCATCTTTGTGCCTTTTCAGGTACTTCAGAATGTTCTTGGCAGCAGTCCAATGCGCCTCTCCTGGGTCTGACTGGTATCTGCTCGTAGCACTGAGTGCGTACGCAACATCCGGGCGTGTACATATCATAGCATACATTATTGAACCAATCAATGATGCATATGGAATCCCATTCATTCGTCTACGCTCATCAAGTGTTTTTGGGCACTGAGTCTTGCTTAGAGTCATTCCATGAGACATGGGTAGGTAGCCTCGCTTGGAGTCCGCCATCTTGAACCTATCAAGCACCTTATTGATATAAGTGCTTTGACTAAGTCCAATCATCTTTTTAGATCTATCTCTGTAAATCTTGATGCCCAATATGTACTGTGCTTCTCCTAGATCCTTCATCGAAAAACATTTCCCAAGCCAAATCTTGACAGAGTTCAACATAGGAATGTCATTTCCGATAAGCAATATGTCGTCGACATATAATACTAGGAAAGCAATTTTGCTCCCACTGACCTTCTTGTATACACAAGATTCGTCCGCGTTCTTGATGAAACCAAAGTCACTGACTGCTTCATCAAAACGTATATTCCAGCTCCTGGATGCCTGCTTCAATCCGTAGATTGACTTCTTTAGCTTGCATACCTTTTTAGCATTCTTTGGATCCTCAAAACCTTCAGGCTGTGTCATAAACACAGTTTCTGTTAAAACGCCGTTTAAGAAAGCAGTTTTGACATCCATCTGCCATATTTCGTAATCGTAATATGCAGCGATTGCTAACATTATTCGAATAGACTTTAGCATTGCAACTGGTGAAAAGGTTTCATCGTAATCCACACCGTGGACTTGCCTGTAACCTTTTGCAACCAATCTAGCTTTGAAAACTTCAAGTTTCCCATCCTTGTCCTTTTTCAGTTTGAAAACCCATTTGCTTCCAATGGCTTGGTAGCCATCTGGCAAATCGACCAAATCCCATACTTGGTTTTCAGACATGGAGTCTAATTCAGATTGCATGGCTTCTTGCCACTGCTTGGAGCTAGGGCTCGTCATAGCTTGCTTGTAAGTCGCAGGTTCATCACTTTCAAGTAATAGAACGTCATAGCTCTCGTTCGTCAAAATACCTAAGTACCTTTCCGGTTGAGATCTATATCTTTGCGATCTACGCGGGGTAACATTTCTAGATTGACCATGATTCTCACCAGATTCTTCTAAAGATCTCTGAGTTTCATCCTGAATGTCATCTTGAGAATTCTCTAGAGTTTGTTGTTCGACTCGAATTTCTTCGAGGTCTACTTTTCTCCCACTTGTCATTTTGGAAATGTGATCCTTCTCCAAAAAGACACCATCTCGAGCAACAAACACTTTGTTCTCAGATGTATTGTAGAAGTAATACCCCTTTGTTTCCTTTGGATAGCCCACAAGGATACATTTGTCAGATTTTGGATGAAGTTTGTCTGAAATTAATCGTTTGACGTAAACTTCACATCCCCAAATCTTAAGAAAAGACACATTTGGAGGCTTTCCAAACCATAATTCGTATGGAGTCTTTTCGACAGCTTTAGACGGAGCTCTATTTATAGTGAGTGCAGCTGTATTTAGTGCATGTCCCCAAAATTCTAATGGAAGTTCGGCCTGACCCATCATTGACCTGACCATGTCTAGCAAGGTTCTGTTCCTCCGTTCTGACATACCGTTCCATTGTGGTGTTCCAGGAGGAGTCAATTCTGATAGAATTCCACATTCTTTCAGATGGTCATCAAATTCATAGCTCAGATATTCACCGCCTCTATCAGACCGCAGTGCCTTAATCTTCTTGCCTAATTGATTCTCTACTTCACTCTGAAATTCCTTGAATTTGTCAAAGGATTCAGACTTATGCTTCATTAGGTAGACATAACCATACCTACTGAAGTCATCAGTGAAAGTGATAAAGTAGCTGAAACCACCTCTAGCATTTGTACTCATTGGTCCACATACATCTGTATGGATTAAACCCAATAGTTCATTTGCTCTTTCTCCAACTTTGGAGAAAGGTTGCTTTGTCATTTTGCCAAGTAAACATGATTCGCATTTACCATAATCCTCTAAGTCAAATGGTTCTAGAATTCCTTCCCTTTGAAGTCTTTCTAAGCGTTTCAAGTTTATATGGCCTAATCGACAATGCCACAGATAGGTGAGATCTGAATCATCCTTTTTGGCCTTTTTGGTATTTATGTTATATACTTGTTTGTCGTGATCTAATAAATAAAGTCCATTGACTAATCTAGCAGATCCATAAAACATCTCTTTAAAATAAAACGAACAACTATTGTCTTTTATTATAAAGGAAAATCCCTTAGCATCTAAGCAAGAAACTGAAATGATGTTTTTAGTAAGACTTGGAACATGGAAACATTCTTCCAGTTCCAAAACTAGCCCGGAGGGCAACGACAAATAGTAAGTTCCTACGGCTAATGCAGCAATCCGTGCTCCATTTCCCACTCGTAGGTCGACTTCACCCTTGCTTAACTTTCTACTTCTTCTTAGTCCCTGTGGATTGGAACATAAGTGTGAGCCACAACCTGTATCTAATACCCAAGAAGTTGAATTAGCAAGTATACAGTCTATAACGAAAATACCTGAAGATGGAACGACTGTTCCGTTCTTCTGATCTTCCTTTAGCTTCAAGCAATCTCTCTTCCAATGCCCCTTCTTCTTGCAGTAGAAGCATTCGGATTCAGAAGTGGGTTGACTGACCTTCCTCTTTGCAGATTTGGCGCCAGTTTGCTTAGTTGGGCTGGCCTTGTTGCCACCTTTCTTAGCATTCCTCTTCTTTCCAGATTTCTTGAACTTGCCCCCACGCACCATAAGCACATCCTGCTTATCACTTTTGAGCGTCTTTTCAGCGGTCTTCAGCATACCGTGAAGCTCAGTGAGCGTTTTGTCCAGACTATTCATACTGTAGTTCAGTTTGAACTGATCATACCCGCTATGAAGAGAATGGAGGATGGTGTCTATAGCCATTTCCTGAGAAAATTGCTGATCCAGCCGACTCATATTCTCAATGAGTCCAATCATTTTGAGAACATGTGGACTTACGGGCTCGCCTTTCTTAAGCTTGGTCTCAAGAATTTGCCTATGAGTCTCGAATCTTTCGACTCGAGCCAGATCTTGGAACATGTTCTTCAACTCACTGATGATTGTGAAAGCATCTGAGTTGATGAACGTTTTCTGCAGATCCGCACTCATGGTGGCGAGCATTAGACATTTCACATCCTTGTTGGAATCAATCCAACGATTGAGGGCAGCCTGAGTGACCCCGTCGCCAGGAGCTTCGGGCATCGCCTCATCTAGGACATACTCCTTTTCTTCCTGCATAAGAACTATTTGCAAGTTCCTTTGCCAGTCAAGGAAGTTTTTCCCGTTCAACTTCTCCTTTTCGAGAATTGATCGAATGTTGAATGAATTGTTGTTTGCCATATTAAAAACTACAATTGAAAAGAATAAACAAATAAATAACCATTCACAGTTTCTCTTAATAAACTTAAATTCTAGCATACATGCATAATTCAATGTTTATTAAGCATTTTATTCAAGTTATGTGTTCCGGCAGGTGTGAATAAAATGATTCCAAGATCCTAAAATCATTGAAGAACTAAGCACAGTTTGTCGACTTAATCCTAGAACATCTTAGGTAAGCAAAAGCCTTTTGCTAATAGTCTAGAAACTATTCTTGGTTGATAGGTGCGTTTAAGAACTTATTAGGTAAACCTATCGAATTTGCCACGACATAAAAGGACTCCTTACTTATATCGTTGAGTTTCACCAAAACTAACATGTACTCACAATTATTTGTGTACCTTGCCCCTTTAGGACCAATAAGTAACACCTCGCTGAGCGAAAACTATTACTAGATTGATGTAAAGGATATCCAAGCAAGTGTATATTTTGGCATGGCACCTTTTAACTCAATTTTTTAAGTTTGGAACTTAAGGCTCTTACTATGTTGGTTAGATTTTAAGTGAACTAAAATCCTTAATCATGCAACATAATCAAGCTTTTGATCTCATGCATTTTAAGACATATTTAAAGCAATAAATAACTTAAAACATGCATAAGATATTTGTGATCTAGTATGGCCCGACTTCATCTTGAAGCTTTGACTTCAAAGTCCGTCTTGAAAATCTCCGTGGGAGGCACCATTTTCTTCAAATAGGATAAGCTATAACTAATTACAACTATTTGATGGTTCGCAGACCATATTTGAATTGAAAAATAGCTTTGGTACTTTAGACCAATTACATTCAAATTAATGGTACGCAGACCATATTTTCTATCCTATTTGGGCCATACTAGTCACTTCATAACCTGCAAAACAGTACATATACAATATATACCATTCACCCATTCATTATCATGAATGGCCCACATAGCTGGTTAGTAAAACACATTATGCATCACGTAAACATTTGCAGCAATTAATCAAGGGCACCAATAATCTACCAATTATTCAGTCCTTATTAATTCTAATCAAGTTGTTTTAACCTTAAGGATTTGTAGACCTAATCAAGAGTTTATGACTAAAAAGCGCTCCCACTTAAACCAATAAATTCATATGCTTTACCAATTTTAAACATAAAAATGTATTTCTAGTCCAACCGGAAACATACAAATTTAATTAAAATTTAAAGCTCATATCAATTTATAATTGAATCCGAAAATTTAATTTAATTTCAGTCGTATTTAAATTAATTCATGATTTTAATTTTAGTAAAATAATTAGAATAAATAACATTTATTATAATTATAATATTCAAAATTAAAATCCAAGAAAATAATTCAAATTATTAATTTTAAAATTAATTAAAATTACGTGAACTGAAATTTTCAAATTAAACATTCAAAACGATCTAATCGTAACGCAAACACCCTACGCGTTGCACGCCCATGGACCGTACGCACACAGCCATTGCTGGCCATGTGCGCGCAGCCCATGCGCTCGTCGCATAGCTGCTGCTTCCCTATCGCAAGCCTCCGCACACATCGTGCTCGCTGCGCGCGCCAGCGCTCATCGCACGCGAGCTATCGCTCGCAGTGCGCGCGCGCGACATCGCTCGCTGGGCGCGCGACATCGCTCGCTGGGCGCGCGACATCGCTCGCTGGGCGCGCGACATCGCTCGCTGTGCGCGCGAGCCATCGCTCGCTGGCGCGAGCCATCGCTCGCTGGCGCGAGCCATCGCTCGCTGGCGCGAGCCATCGCTCGCTGGCGCGCGACATCGCTCGCTGGGCGCGCGACATCGCGCGCTGTGCGCGCGAGTGATGCTGGGCGCAGCCTCGTGGCACGCGAGCTTGCGCTCGCTGCGCGCGAGGCTGCGCGCTCTTGTGCGAGGCAGCGCGCGCTGTGGCGCAGCTCGCTTGCTGCCCACACGCGACTGCCTTGGCTCGCCCTTCGCCCATGCCCATTCGTTCATTGCTCGTGGCACACGACACAAGGCAGGGCTGCTGCCTTGTGCTCGTGCACTACGCCCTTGCTCATTGCATTCGTGCCGCACGGGCGACGAGCTCCCTTGCTCGTCGTCGCATGCCCGCATTATACAACACCCCTTAAGGGTAACACGAAGCGTCCATTGCTTCGTGCGTGCAAGTTATATGAACGAATCGCATAAAAATTTAAAATTTATATTTAAAATTAATGACAAATTAATAAATATTATTAATTTCATAATTTTAGGGCGAAAAATCGAAAATTTATTATCCAATTGATTTCCGATTGTTATGGATTCAAGTCTAGGTCATAAAAATTTAAAATTTATCGTAAATTTACAATTTTTATGGTGGTTTTTAATCATAGGTTTCTAATTAAATTACAATTAATTATGAAAATCAAATTAATTCTAAATTATTCTAATTTTCAACAAATTAATCATAATTACAAATTAGATTGCATAATTAACAAGACTAGGCATTCAAACTTGTTAAACATATGCAGTAGGTCAATCAAAAATTCAAGATTTATCAACAAGAATCGCAAATATTTAATTTAACATCTTAAATTTACGAAATTTTGCATTCGAAAAACTAAAACCTTCGAAAAGTCATAGTTAGGCTTCGAATTTGAGAATTCTGGGTTCGGCAGAAAAATACTATTTTTGTCAAAATTTTAGAATGTTTTTTACATGCGGAATTACACAAAAATCACTCAATTCGGATGAGTAACGAAGAAACTGCCGAAAAACTGCGTACGTATAATTAAATAAACGCAATTTGCAATTAATTAACAATTACGAAAATTAATCACCCCTTTTAATTCTTGCAAATTTGTAATATTTAACCATGTTCATGCAATTTAGATTATGAAAATAATAAGGGGCTCGTGATACCACTGTTAGGTTATGATACATATGACATTACATAGATCATGCGGAAACAACCATTAACCCAGGACAACATATTATTTACACATAATCATATAGCATAATTTAGATGCATACTCTTTGTTGCGTGCCCTCCCTAGCTGCGCCCGAACCGAACAAGAACAAGTCTTTAGGACTCCAAGTGTCGTCCCTCCGTAGATAGTCCACAGCACGTCCGGATCCGCCTTAAGATTGACCAACTAGAATCGCCCTTAAGGTACTAGAAAATTTCGGCACTTTATGAGCAAGATGTGTGTTTTAATTTTCTCTCAAAAACTCACTTTTGAATACTTTGAAACTTGTGTATAAATTATGACCCCTAGGCCTTTATTTATAGAGTTATGGAAAAGGAATCGTAATCCTAGTAGGATACGAATTAATTGAAATTAGAATCCTACATGAATTCTATTTAATTAATTTATCCAATTAGGAATAGAAATTTAATCATACATTGACTCTTGTAGATTCAGGAATCACGCATGAGCACAAACTCACACACACACGGCAGCCACAAGGGCTGCCCATGCGCGTGCGAGCAGCAGCCCACGCAGCGCGGCCCACGCATCCGTGGCCCTTGGCGCGCGCTGGGCCTGCCTTGCGGTAGGCCTGGGCGCTGCCTTGGCTGGGCTTGTGGCGCGCATGCTTGCTGGGCGATGGCCCCGGCTTCGTGCTGGGCCTTCGTCCGGCAAGCCTCGTCCGATGCTAATTCGTACGATACGCTTCCGATTAAATTTCCAGTTCCGGAATTTATTTCCGATACGAACAATATTTAATATTTCCGATTCCGGAATTAATTTCCGTTTCGAACAAATATTTAATATTTCCGTTTCCGGAATTATTTTCCGATTCCGGTAATATTTCCGATTCTGACAATATTTCCGTTTCCGGCAATATTTCCGATTCTGGTAATATTTCCATTTCCAATAATATTTTCCGTTACGTACCATGTTTCCGTTTCCGGCAACATCTACGACTTGGATAATATTCATATTTCCGATACGATCCATATTTCCGTTTCCGGCAATATCATCGTTTCCGGAGTATTCATTTCTTGCCTGTGACGATCTTAGCTCCCACTGAAACCAAGATCCGTCGGTTCCGAATATTCATAGATGGAGTATTTAATGCCATTAAATACTTGATCCGTTTACGTACTATTTGTGTGACCCTACGGGTTCAGTCAAGAGTAAGCTGTGGATTAATATCATTAATTCCACTTGAACTGAAGCGGCCTCTAGCTAGGCATTCAGCTCACTTGATCTCACTGAATTATTAACTTGTTAATTAATACTGAACCGCTTTTATTAGACTTAACATAGAATGCATACTTGGACCAAGGGCATTATTTCCTTCACCAGTAAGTACGGAACGGTTTTCCGTCGGCCTACAGGTGAACGAGTTAGCTCAAGACCTATACAAATACAAAGTACAAATTCGAAACAAAGTACAAGACTCACCATGCCAGCGCGAGGCCGCTGAGACAAGTGTCAATCCGGCCGAAACACCAGGTCGGAAGGGGTCCAACCAGCATCAGGGAAAGCGAGCGCATCTCGGGGAACCATACCCCCACCTGGTGCATTTATTGCAGCCGCTTCATCATCCGAAGCATCTTCCTCAGCAGCTCGAACCACAGACGACTCAGCGAGCTTTCTCCGAGTGTGACGAGGCATACTAAATCAAGTAGCATACAAAGAGTCAAAATTCTAAACTGGGGGCTATCCTATACTAGCCTGAACAAAGTCAACAAAAAAGAAATTCAAAACAAAATCCCCAGTGGACCTCTAGTTCAAGGTACGAGTTCTACACCAACGCCTAGGTTACCCGCGCCGAAGCAGGTATTCAAAGTTCTACACCAACGCCTAGGCTATCCACGCCGAAGCAGGTATTCAAGTTCTACATCAACGCCTAGGCTATCCGTGCCGAAGCAGATACAAGTTCAAAAATTCAAAAGTACAAGTTCCAACAGTTCAAGTTCCAGTGGCTATTAAACAGTTTTCTACAAGATTCAAGAAACTTAAGCATACAAGCATCATTTCAAAGTACGAGAAAATCAAACTACATGCAATCCTAGAGTTATTTCATAAGCAAAAACATAAAAAACTTACATGGACAAGGCAAGAACAAGACCAAGGGGAGAAGCTAGTCGACCTTTGAGAGAAAAGAAGCAAAAATTTCAAGTGAATGTACCTCAAAATGGCACGGCAAGGGGAACTTATATAGTGCAGCCCAGCGCCATGCGCTGACCTGCTGCATGCGCAGGTCTGCCGCGCGCGGTCTCCCGTGCTGATTGCACGCCCTTTGCTGCTACGGTCTTCCGCACCAAGCATCAAACGTCGCATCGAACTATCCATCGAAAATACGGGTATACACCTGTATCTCCAAGTACAAACAGATGAATATTTCAAGAATACAAAGTCCAAAAAATACAACGACTCAGGCGCCCAACTCCCAACGGACCCAAGCTCCGGGAAAGTCAGTCGAAGTTCAAAATTTTAAGGGCCAGTAAAAAGCTCTTATCCCCAGCAAAGCACATCCCAACGGATTAACTCCGGGTGTTAAAGTTCAAAATTCAAGATTCAAAAATTCAAATTTTCGATGCCAAGCTCCGTCCTGAACTGAAGGCGGAAAAATACAAGTACAAATCGGAGTCATCACCAACCGCACCGAGTAGACTCTATCCTTTTTCTAACGCCTGTTTTGTGCAGGTACCGGCGTACAAAGAGTGGTCTCGATTGCAGAACATCTTGACCATTCTCCGTCCCTTTCGAAATACTTTGACTTGCGCTTTCCTAACCGAACGCTCAGTCAAAGTGGGGGCTTCTGTAGACACGCAATTCGTGTCTCCCCTTTGGGATGATGACGAAACCATTATCCTTGTTAGGAGATTGTAGTAACTCCAGGCGGAAATCCCAATTGCTAAGAATACCTCCGAAATCCAAAGTCCAAAATCCAATCCCCGAGAAAGGTTTGTTTTTAGACGCAAATTCAAGCCTTAACCTCTAAGCAAACACTACGTGCCAAACATCGTACTATTCGTACGAAGGTACACCCATACAAGACAAATCAAGGACGGCATATTTCCGTCCTTTTTGGCGGCATTCAGCCCACGTCAGCAGCGCCCAGCGCTGGCCTGGCGCCAGGCGCTGGCGTGTGCTGGCCTTTTGCACCGTTTCCCTCCTATAAATACCCCTCATTTCCTTCGAAAAGGGGGGGCACAACACATATAACGTGGTAATTTCGACATTACTCCTCACAATACAAACTTCAAAACTCTTCAAAACATATACAAAAAGTCCTAAATTCAAGAGCAATTGGGAGCTCGAGCCTAAGCTTAACTAGGTAAATCCGAATCCCATTTCAATTAATCATGCTATTTTTATTTCAAATGATTAGCAAGTTAGTGTTTTTTTGTCATAAAAAACACCACTTGCAACAATCATACATGCTTTTTCAAAAATACAAACTTTTTCAAAATACAAACTTTCAAGATTCAAGGATGTTCAAAGTTGCTTGCATTCATCTCTTTGAACTAGAATCACCTTCAAGCATGGAGTAATCAAAGATGACACCTTTTAGCATTTAAAGGTGTAATCTTTTGAGATTCAAAACTCCATTTTTCAATATACAAGTTCAAGTCTTCAAATTTCAACATACAAGTTCAAGTTTTCGAATTTCAATCATTTCAAGTTCAAAGTTTCAATCTTTTCAAGTTCAGACCTTTCAATATTCAAGCTTTCAATTTCAAGTTCAATATGCAAAATCTAGGACATTTGGGTTGAGCAACCCCTCCCAAGTTGAGATTTTTGGCTTTAAATTCGTGTCGGGCGCACTTATTTTTAAGGAGCCGCTTGGTGTTCGAATCTCATGTGCCCAAGTACAAATCTCAATATCGCAATTTCAATATCGCACTTTCAATACCGCACTTTCAATATCGCACTTTCAATATCGCACTTTCAATACCGCAATTTCAATACCGCAATTTCAATTTCGCACTTTCAATTCTGCACCTTTACTTGCCTAGTCCATTTCTAGGCAATGTGGACCTACTCCCTAGTCCTTTTCTAGGGGGTCTTGTATTTACTAATTCCGCACTTTATTTAGTATTGTGATGTTGCTTTATCGCTTTCATTGCCAACATGCTAAATACAACAAAATACAAAGGTTACTTCACGCTTAACGAAGATATTTTTGGACAAACCGGCCTTAGGTTCCTTAAATCAATCTTTAAAGCGAAGTGACCACCGTACAATTAGAAATTCTATTTTGTTCTAATTTGCAAACCCGCATAGTCTAATCTTAGGGTTTATTTTCGAAACAATTTTGTGCCAACGTACTTGAATATTTCTAAAGCTCGCCAAATAAGCATTTTCGTTCCCGAGCCCGGATCTCACCCATCCGTTTCAAGGATTCAAGGCCTTATCCAAAAATAGAGTCATTGTGTGGTCTTCCCAAACGAGACCTAGAATAAGTTTGGTGGCGACTCCTTCGAGGTGCAAAAACAATTCAACGATTCTCTAAACGAACCGCTGCGTTCCAAACCCCCCATTATAGGAAACGGGAAAAAGATCAAAAAAAACCCCTACAGTGTCTGTGTCTCTTATCTCTCTATGTCATACCCTAGTCAGTGCTAGGTTGCGGACTGTCCCAGTGTCCCACTGTAACATGCTTTGTTGCTTTTTGAAATAAGCAAGACTTTTTGAATGGTTTTCCATGTCCAAGTCTTAGTAATATGAGTTCTTTTGATGGTTAGGTTTCAACTATTCATTTGAATTGGTTTACTGGTAGAATTTAGATGGGTTTTCCCCTGGAAAGTTGGGGTCTGAGTTTGTTTGTGCAGCGTTCCTATGGGGTTTGTTGTGCTCTTTCATATATTGATGTTGGTGTTCTTGCCAATCTGATGCAATTATGGGATTTGATTCACATGTGTCTTGTCATTGATTCCTGACGGCATTTATGATAAGATTTGTTTGAATACTGAGAGAGCCAACATCTGTAGAAAAATGAGATTTCTTTTATTTGAGACGGCAGTACGATGTTACTTGAGTGATTACCCTAAACATCTGTCGTGAATGTAATCTCCTTCGTGCAATCCACAATCATGCTAAACCCACTTACAATTTTTTTTCTCACAATTAGGTGAGGGAAATTGATCGAGAATCATATACAGAGCCAGAGACAGTTTACAACATACAGAGACGAAGCAGACTGCTGCTGTCGACCTGTCTAAGAGGTTAACCAATGCCTGCACTTTTACTGATGCAGCTAGCATAAAAGAAGGTAAATGGCCAGTTAATTCCTTGTGCTTTTGTACTGTGGGACTTGTACAGATCAGTCATCAATAGTTACTTGTTCAGGTAATTAGAGACTCATGCTAAGATAGGGTGGTGCTGAATGTTTTTGTGCATAGTTATCTATTATGCGGTGCAGAATCTAGGACTAAACTTATCTTACAAAGCACCTGGTTCATTTCAAATATGAACTCATTTACGTCGAAAAAACAAAGAGTTTTAGTAACTTCTACATAAAAAAAAACAGCAGCAGTAGCAGTGCGAATGTCAAATTCTCATTCATTAATATTTTAGAGCAACAAAACTCACTTGTATTTTCCTATTTCTTTATTCTGCCAAACAGGTTCCAAATTCATCACCAACTTCAGCATCAGCAAGTTCTGATATTTACGGTGCTGCAGTTCTAGATGCTTGTGAGAAAATAAAAGCAAGGATGGATCCGATTGCTTCAAAACGATATTAACTTCGCCTTTCTTTTTCTTTTTAAAAAAAATATCTGGAGAGAATAGACCTGGAGAAATTTTCAACGTAAATGAGTTCTGAAAACTGAAAACTGCTCTTTATCCTGGAGAAATTTTCAGTTTCAAACTTTCAACTGCTCTTTTTTCAGTTTTTTTATGTTAAATTAGTTAAAATTTATCTAGAAGTGTTATACTTGAATATTAATTGTAAGGCCTCAAAGTTCCAATAATTCACTTGAACCAACCTGCACCAGAAATGACACCTTCCTGTGTTACAATCCGCTTGCTAGTTATCCAATAATAGTTGTGTTAGAAGGCTGCATCCACTTGGAGCAGTTTGCAACATCATGATTTTTTTTGTTAAGTTAAATGTTCAAATGTATGAATTACAAGATAATAGAGGAAATTAGCTGGCTTATTATTGTTAAGAAACTTTCAGTGTGCACAATTATTAGTTTATTACAGAATTAGGCAATGCATAAAGTATCACTGTATACTTTCCCTTGCTTCAAGAGGGTAAATGGTCACAAACATAAGCGCGAGGGTATACATAATCCAATATGTAATAGCACAATTACTACAAAGCCCCAACGAGAAGGGGAAAAATACTCTGAAAGGAGCTTGCTGAGGTTTGACCACTTAGCCCCTACCAACTTCAATCCTGTTGTGAAAAACCTAACAGTAATTGGCTAAGCTGAAACTTTCCTATGACAGATCGGCAGTAACGCATTGAACAGAAAAAAAAACATTTCCTTATTTTACTGATTGAATAGAGGCCTCACCTTGGGAGAAAACCAATGGCACTGACCCTCATTCAATGGAGTATACCAGAAGTTGAACCCACCCTCAAGCTGCATTGCTGCTTCATGGTGATTCTCTGTTGCTGGTTCTGCGTTGTGACTGGTCAGAAGAAACACTTGCTGTGAGATATGACTCTGAACTTGATGGCAACCATTCATTGTTTTCCACACATGAACAAGCCTGCAACAAGTTGTAAATTAGTTTCGTATGAGGGCACACGAAAGTGATTTAAATGCATCCTACATAGGCAAATGGGAAACCAATTAATTAGGTACATGCCTCAAAATAGAATGGATCTGTCATTTAGTCACTATATAGGTCCTAAGGACTCTTCAAATGTTCTTCTTTGTTGTTAATCATGAGTTTCCTGGGATTTTGCGATAGCTAAGCTTAGTTTACAAGAACTTCACTCGTTATGGCATCTTGATGTAGTACATATATATTTCACATAGCTTCAATCATAACATTCATGGGCTCATTTTTTCTTCAATTTCGACTCTGTTTAGTAACCTAACTCAGATATAAGAAACCAGGATTTAAATTCCCCGTTGGATTTCGGAAAAATTTATGAAAATTACATTGAACATAATAACCCAGAAAATTTTTAAACAAAAAAATCAACAACAAATAATACGAAATACGAAATATACAATTATAAAATAAAATAAAGGAATGTTGTGAAAAACAATTAAACAAAAACAATTAATAAATTCAATAAATTAAACAAAAATAATTACTACATAGAAATCGAATTTTAATAAATAATGAATGGATTTTGAAGAACAAATGAATCACCTTTTAAATCTCTTGGTTTTCCGTTGTGCCAGAGTTTGGAGAATTGTTTTCTGTTAATGGCATCTCCCCTCTCATGGTTGCTCTCATCGTCGTCCTCGTTGCGGCCTTCCTCCTACTCTTCGACTTCACCGTCATCTCCAAGCTTTGTCGCCGCCGCTCCCACCGTAGAAGAAGCATCAACAATGCTAGGTTCCTCGATTCGGAGACCTCCAATCCCCTCGCCCATCGACTCACTCATCCACGACCCGACCCGGCCTGCTTCCTCCGATCCCCGTGCCGAAACCTAGGGTTTTTCCCTTCTTCCCATTGTCGCAGAGATTGAATTTTTTCAGAATAAAAAGAGAGGTACGGCTTGGTGGTTCAAAGGGAAAAGGTTGATTCTGGATTTTTGAAGGTGAGATGGGAGGAGATGGAGTTCCAGCGATGGAGATTTGGAAAGTAGGATGAGAGAGAAGAGAGAGGGGAGGCAAAGAGTTCTAGAATGTAGGATCTGTGAGAAAAAAAATGAGAAAATAATAAAAGTATGACCTGCGTCGGTCAATTATTGATGTGCGACGCACTTGATGAGTAAATTGCCTCGCTGTTTAACTAATCACCGATGCAAATCATTAAATTGACTTATGAGGTCCATTTTGCGTCATAGATTAGTAAATCACCGACGCAAATGACTTTTGCAAATTAAAATGAGTATTTTTGCATCGCTCATTAGAATGAGCGAGGCAATTATACCGACGCAATTTAGCGTTTTTGTACTAGTGTTCACAACCCCAAATCTCAAGAAAAGACTCATTTGGAGGCTTTCCAAACCATAACTCATATGGAGTCTTTTCGACAACTTTAGACGGAGTTCTATTTAGTGTGAGTGCAGCTGTGTTTAGTGCATGTCCCAAAATTCTATTGGAAGTTCGGTCTAACCCATCATTGATCTAACCATGTCTAGCAAGGTTCTATTCCTCCGTTCTGACACACCGTTCCATTGAGGTGTTCCGAGAGGATTCAATTCTGATAGAATTCCACATTCTTTCATATGGTCATCAAATTCATAGCTCAGATATTCACCGCCTCTATTAGACCTCAGTGCCTTAATCTTCTTGCCTAACTGATTCTCTACTTCACTCTGAAATTCCTTGAATTTGTCAAAGGATTCAGACTTATGCTTCATTAGGTAGACATAACCATATCTACTGAAGTCATCAGGGAAAGTGATAAAGTAGCTAAAACCACCTCTAGCATTTGTACTCATTGGTCCACATAAATCTGTATGGATTAAACCCAATAGTTCAGTTGCTCTTTCTCCAACTTTAGAGAAAGGTTGCTTTGTCATTTTGCCAAGTAAACATGATTCGCATTTACCATAATCCTCTAAGTCAAATGATTCTAGAATTCCTTCCTTTTGAAGTCTTTCTATGCGCTTCATGTTAATATGGCCTAATCGACAATGCCACAGATAGGTGAGATCTGAATCATTCTTTTTGCCCTTTTTGGTATTTATGTTATAAACTTGTTTGTCATGATCTAATAAATAAAGTCCATTGACTAATCTAGCAGATCCATAAAACATATCTTTAAAATAAAACGAGCAACTATTGTCTTTTATTAAAAAGGAAAATCCCTTAGCATCTAAGCAAGAAACAGAAATGATGTTTTTAGTAAGACTTGGAACATGGAAACACTCTTCCAGTTCCAAAACTAGCCCAGAGGGAAACGACAAATAATAAGTTCCTACAGCTAATGCAGCAATACATGCTCCAATTCCCACTCGTAGGTCGACTTCACCCTTGCTTAACCTTCTACTTCTTCTTAGTCCCTGCGAATTGGAACATAAGTGTGAGCCACAACCTGTATCTAATGCCCAAGAAGTTGAATTTGCAAGTATACAGTCTATAACGAAAATACATGAAGATGGAACGACCGTTCCGTTCTTCTGATCTTCCTTAAGCTTCAAGCAATCTCTCTTCCAATGTCCCTTCTTCTTGCAGTAGAAGCATTCAGATTCAGAAGTGGGTTGGCTCACCTTCTTCTTTTCAGACTTGGTGCCGCCAGCTTGCTTAGTTGGGCTGGCCTTCTTGCCACCTTTCTTAGCATTCCTCTTCTTACCAGATTTCTTGAACTTGCCCCCACGCACCATAAGCACATCTTACTTATCACTTTTGAGCGTCTTTTCAGCGGTCTTTAGCATACCGTGAAGCTCAGCGAGCGTTTTGTCTAGACTATTCATACTGTAGTTCAGCTTGAACTGATCATACCCGCTATGAAGAGAATGGAGGGTGGTGTCTACAGCCATTTCTTGAGAGAAGTGTTGATCCAGCCGACTCATATTCTCAATGAGTCCAATCATTTTGAGAACATGTGGACTTACGGGCTCGCCTTTCTTAAGCTTGGTCTCAAGAATTTGCCTATGAGTCTCGAATCTTTCGACTCAAGCCAGATCTTGGAACATGTTCTTTAACTCATTGATTATCATGAAAGCATCTGAGTTGATGAACGTTTTCTGTAGATATGCACTCATGGTTGCAAGCATTAGACATTTTACATCCTTGTTGGCATCAATCCAACGATTGAGGGCTGCCTGAGTGACCCCGTTGCCAGCGGCTTCGGGCATCGCCTCTTCCAGGACATACTCCTTTTCTTCCTGCATAAGAACTATTTGCAAGTTCCTTTGCCAGTCAAGGAAGTTTTCCCGCTCAACTTCTCCTTTTCGAGAATTGATCGGATGTTGAATGAATTGTTGTTTTCCATAATTAAAACTACAATTGAAAAAGAATAAACAAATAAATCACCATTCACAGTTTCTCTTAATAAACTTAAATTCTAGCATGCATGCATAAGTCAATATTTATTAAGCATTTTATTCAAGTTATGTGTTCCGGCAGGTGTGAATAAAATGATTCCAAGATCCTTAAATCATTGAAGAATTAAGCACATTATGTATTTAGACTCAATTCTAAAATATTTTAGGTAAGCAAATCCTTTTCTAATAGTCTTGAAACTACTCTTGGTTGATAGGTACGTCTAAGGTCTTATTAGGTAAACCTATCTGTTTTGCCACGACATAAAAGGACTCCTTACTTATATCGTTGAGTTTCACCAAAACTAACATGTACTCACAATTATTTGTGTACCTTGCCCCTTTAGGATCAATAAGTAACACCTCGCTATGGCGGAAAACTATTACTAAGATTGATGTAAAGGTTATCCAAGTAAGTGTTATTTTGGCATGACACCTTTTAACTCAATTTTTAAAGTTTGGAACTTAGGGCTCTTACTATGTTGGTTAGATTTTAAGTGAACTAAAATCCTTAATCATGCAACATAATCAAGCCACAATCTCATGCATAATTAAGACATATTTAAAGCAATAAATAACTTATAGCATGCATAAGATATAAATGTGATCTAGTATGGCCCGACTTCATCTTGAAGCTTCAACTTCAAACTCCGTCCTGAAAATAGATTGAAAACTCCGTCTTGAATTTCACCATGGGAGGCGCCATTTTCTTCAAATAGGATAAGCTATAATTGAAACTAATTACAACTATTTGATGGTACGCAGACCATATTTAAAATTAAAAACTTTGGTGCATTAGACCAATTTTACATTCAAATTAATGGTACGCAGACCATATTTTCTATCCTATTTGGGCCATACTAGTCACTTTCCATAACCTGCAAAACAGTACAATTATAATATACAATTCACCCATTCATTTATCAATGAATGACCCACATAGCTGGTTAGTAGAACATATTATGCATCACGTAAATATTTGCCTCACATAAATATTTGCATCAATTAATCAAGGCTTCCCATAATCTACAAATTATTCAATCCTAATTAATTCTAATCGAGTTGTTTTAACCTTAAAGGAATGTAGACCTAGTCAAGAGTTTATGACTAAAACGCTCCCACTAAAACCAAGAAATTTACATGCTTTACGAATTTTAAACATAAAATTGTATTTCCTAGTCCAACCGGAAACTTACAAATTTAAATAAAATTTAAAGCTCATATAAAATATTATTTAAATCCTTTAATTTATTTTCAGTTGATTAAATTAATTAATTTAAATTTTATCATGGTTTTAATTTTAGTAAAATAATTAGTATAAATAAATTATAATAATTAAATTATTCAAAATTAAATTCCGAGAAAAATTTAATTACGAATTTAAATTTAATTAAAATTGTTTTCAACCGAAAAATTAAAATTAAAACGAACCAATCGGGCCAAGACAAGGCCATGGGCTCGCACCCATGCCTCATCGAGGCCTCGTAGCAGCAACGCCCCATGGGCTACCACTCGATTGATCGTACCGCAAGACACGAGCAGCCACGCGTAGACACAGCAAGCCGAGCAAGCCACGCCTATGCGGAGCAGCTCGCTCGCTGTGGCAGGGGCACCCTTGGTAGGGCGTGGCTGCGGGGCAGTGCTCGCTGGGCGAGCCAGCGCTCACTGCCCGCGCGCGGCCTCGTAGCTCTTGCTTCCTTGCTTCTCGCCCATCCGCCCACGTGCACGTAGCACACAGCGCATAGCAGGGTTGCTGCCTTGCACCATGTGCCACGACCTTGCTCGTTGCATCGTACCGCATGGGCGACGAGCTCCCTTGCTCGTCGTCGCATGCCCGCACTATACAACACCCCTTAAGGGTAACACTTAGCGTCCATTGCTTTGTGCGTGCAAGATTCGTGAACGGATTTCATAAAAATTCAAACTTTTATTGTTTAAATTTATTGACGAATTAATAAATCATATTAATTTCATAAATTTGGGCGAAAAATCGAAAATTTATTATTCAAATTAATTTCCGATTATATTTATTTTCATGGATTCAAATCTAGGTCATAAAATTTTAAAATTTTTATGGTGGTTCTTAATCATAGGTTCCTAATTAAATTGCTAATTAATTATGAAAATCAAATCAAATTCTAAATTATTTGAATTTCAACAAATTAATTACAAATACAAATTAGGTTGTATAATTAGCAAGATTAGGCTTTAAAATTGTTAAACATATACAGTAGGTCAATCATAGATTCAAGATTTACATACAAGATTCGCAAAAATTATAAATTTTGCGTTCGAAAAACTAAAACCTCCGAAAATTCATAGTTATGCTTCGAATTTGGGAATTCGGGCTTCGGCATCAAATCTTCGATTTTAGTCAAAATTTTAAAACGTCGTTTACATGCGAAATACACTATAAAATTATACGATTCCGACCATTATTGACTAAATTGCCGAAAATCCTGCGAACATATAATTAAATAATCGCACGAATTTGCAATTAATTACAATCAACGAAATTAATCACCCCTTTAATTCATTGAAAATTTATAAAATTTAACCATGTTAACTATAATTGATTATGGAATTAATTAGAGGCTCGTGATACCACTGTTAGGTTATGACAAATATAAAACATGTATTTCATGCGGAAAAACCATAAAGCCAGGAATCCAAATTAATTGCCACATAGTCAATTAGCATAATTTAGGATACATACATGTGACGCGTGCCTTCCCTAGCTGCTCCCGAACCGAACAAGAACAAGTTTAGGACTCCAAGTGTAGTCCCTTCGTAGATAGTCCACATCACGTTTGGATCCGCCTTAGATTCAATTAACTAGAATATAGTCTAATGTTTTATGTTATTCGAACTTAATTATTTGGCAAATTATTAAGCTTAGTTTAATCTTAAAACTATATGAATACTTATGAATATGTTATATAAATTGTGATTATGCATCACCTATTTATAGGGAGGAATTATCGGACTTAGATATCCACTAGGATTCAATTTACTAATTCAATTAGAATTCTACTTAAATTAATCCTTTGTATTTTAGTGTTTATTTAAACGACTAACTCTAGTGGATTTAGGAAAACAACTAACCGGACAAATCCTAAGCGTCTAAGGATTCGAGGCATGCACGAACACAACACACACCCGAGCAGCCCACAGGGGGGCGATGTGCGCGCGCGGCCCAGCAGCGCTGGCACGCGGCCCATGCAAGGGCGCTGCTGTTAGGTTATGATACATATGACATTACATAGATCATGCGGAAACAACCATTAACCCAGGACAACATATTATTTACACATAATCATATAGCATAATTTAGATGCATACTCTTTGTTGCGTGCCCTCCCTAGCTGCGCCCGAACCGAACAAGAACAAGTCTTTAGGACTCCAAGTGTCGTCCCTCCGTAGATAGTCCACAGCACGTCCGGATCCGCCTTAAGATTGACCAACTAGAATCGCCCTTAAGGTACTAGAAAATTTCGGCACTTTATGAGCAAGATGTGTGTTTTAATTTTCTCTCAAAAAACTCACTTTTGAATACTTTGAAACTTGTGTATAAATTATGACCCCTAGGCCTTTATTTATAGAGTTATGGAAAAGGAATCGTAATCCTAGTAGGATACGAATTAATTGAAATTAGAATCCTACATGAATTCTATTTAATTAATTTATCCAATTAGGAATAGAAATTTAATCATACACTGACTCTTGTAGATTCAGGAATCACGCATGAGCACAAACTCACACACACACGGCAGCCACAAGGGCTGCCCATGCGCGTGCGAGCAGCAGCCCACGCAGCGCGGCCCACGCATCCGTGGCCCTTGGCGCGCGCTGGGCCTGCCTTGCGGTAGGCCTGGGCGCTGCCTTGGCTGGGCTTGTGGCGCGCATGCTTGCTGGGCGATGGCCCCGGCTTCGTGCTGGGCCTTCGTCCGGCAAGCCTCGTCCGATGCTAATTCGTACGATACGCTTCCGATTAAATTTCCAGTTCCGGAATTTTATTTCCGATACGAACAATATTTAATATTTCCGATTCCGGAATTAATTTCCGTTTCGAGCAAATATTTAATATTTCCGTTTCCGGAATTATTTTCCGATTCCGGTAATATTTCCGATTCTGACAATATTTCCGTTTCCGGCAATATTTCCGATTCTGGTAATATTTCCATTTCCAATAATATTTTCCGATACGTACCATGTTTCCGTTTCCGGCAACATCTACGACTTGGATAATATTCATATTTCCGATACGATCCATATTTCCGTTTCCGGCAATATCATCGTTTCCGGAGTATTCATTTCTTGCCTGTGACGATCTTAGCTCCCACTGAAACCAAGATCCGTCGGTTCCGAATATTCATAGATGGAGTATTTAATGCCATTAAATACTTGATCCGTTTACGTACTATTTGTGTGACCCTACGGGTTCAGTCAAGAGTAAGCTGTGGATTAATATCATTAATTCCACTTGAACTGAAGCGGCCTCTAGCTAGGCATTCAGCTCACTTGATCTCACTGAATTATTAACTTGTTAATTAATACTGAACCGCTTTTATTAGACTTAACATAGAATGCATACTTGGACCAAGGGCATTATTTCCTTCAGTCTCCCACTTGTCCTTAGGGACAAGTGTGCATTTCCTAATTCCTTTGTCGCTCGATGCTTGCTCTTGAACATAAGGTAAGAGTTGTCATCCTTATTATGTCCAGAGGTGTTCCTCGGTTTCAGAGTTCAACTGATCAAATAAACAGATAATCATAGCCTATGATTCATCCGAGCACGGCCATGCATTTCACAGTTTCTAGCTCTCCGAGTGGCCTTGTACAACTTTTAAGCATCTCATCCCGATTTATGGGAGGACAATCCCAATCTTGCGATCTTGAGATTAGACTTCGTTTGATAGGTGATTACCTGAGCGTTGCCTTTATAGCCTCCTTTTACGGTGCGACGGTTGGTCAACGTCAAAGCAACCAGTTCTCAAACAAGTAATCTCAAATCACTCAGGTATTGAGGATTTAGTGTCTAATAATTTAATGAAATTTACTTATGACAGACTTTCATCTCTTACAGTAAAGTTTCATAGGTCTTGTCCGATACTAGTCTTCCCAAAGTAAGTATCTATGCAAATGATTATGACATTGCCATGTCCACATAGTTCAAGAAACAGAACTACTAGTCATCTTGCATTCTAATCGTCTAACGTTTTCTATGCGTCCAATTTTATAGAAAACTCCGATTAGGGACCATTTTCAACCTTTGACATTCAAGTTCACTTGATAGACATTTCTTAGTCACAGGACTGGTCCTGACAGTCTATCTTGAATATATCGTCAAGTTGAAGGGACTCATCATTTAATAAACCACAAATTAAATGGAAAAATGAATTCCTTTCATTTATTGTGAATGATTAACCAATAATGTTTTACAAAGATTTAAACTCTAAAACTTTAAAACATTAAACAGAGACATCAAAGCCATTCTCCAATATGCTTGATTCCCATAGCTGCAGTGTGCGAGTTGTGCTTCGCTTGCGGCAGAGGTTTAGTTAATGGATCTGATATGTTGTCATCAGTTCCAATTTTGCTTATCTCGACTTCTTTTCTTTCAACGAACTCTCGTAGAAGGTGAAATCTACGAAGTACATGCTTGACTCTCTGGTGGTGTCTAGGCTCTTTTGCCTGTGCAATAGCTCCGTTATTATCACAATACAGGGCTATTGGTCCTTTAATGGAGGGGACTACACCAAGTTCTCCTATGAACTTCCTTAGCCATATAGCTTCCTTTGCTGCTTCATGTGCAGCAATGTACTCCGCTTCAGTTGTAGAATCCGCAATGGTGCTTTGCTTAGCACTTTTCCAGCTTACTGCTCCTCCGTTGAGGCAGAAGACAAACCCAGACTGTGATCTGAAATCATCTTTGTCGGTTTGGAAACTTGCGTCCGTATAGCCTTTAACAATTAATTCATCATCTCCACCATAGACCAGGAAGTCATCTTTGTGCCTTTTCAGGTACTTCAGAATGTTCTTGGCAGCAGTCCAATGCGCCTCTCCTGGGTCTGACTGGTATCTGCTCGTAGCACTGAGTGCGTACGCAACATCCGGGCGTGTACATATCATAGCATACATTATTGAACCAATCAATGATGCATATGGAATCCCATTCATTCGTCTACGCTCATCAAGTGTTTTTGGGCACTGAGTCTTGCTTAGAGTCATTCCATGAGACATGGGTAGGTAGCCTCGCTTGGAGTCCGCCATCTTGAACCTATCAAGCACCTTATTGATATAAGTGCTTTGACTAAGTCCAATCATCTTTTTAGATCTATCTCTGTAAATCTTGATGCCCAATATGTACTGTGCTTCTCCTAGATCCTTCATCGAAAAACATTTCCCAAGCCAAATCTTGACAGAGTTCAACATAGGAATGTCATTTCCGATAAGCAATATGTCGTCGACATATAATACTAGGAAAGCAATTTTGCTCCCACTGACCTTCTTGTATACACAAGATTCGTCCGCGTTCTTGATGAAACCAAAGTCACTGACTGCTTCATCAAAACGTATATTCCAGCTCCTGGATGCCTGCTTCAATCCGTAGATTGACTTCTTTAGCTTGCATACCTTTTTAGCATTCTTTGGATCCTCAAAACCTTCAGGCTGTGTCATAAACACAGTTTCTGTTAAAACGCCGTTTAAGAAAGCAGTTTTGACATCCATCTGCCATATTTCGTAATCGTAATATGCAGCGATTGCTAACATTATTCGAATAGACTTTAGCATTGCAACTGGTGAAAAGGTTTCATCGTAATCCACACCGTGGACTTGCCTGTAACCTTTTGCAACCAATCTAGCTTTGAAAACTTCAAGTTTCCCATCCTTGTCCTTTTTCAGTTTGAAAACCCATTTGCTTCCAATGGCTTGGTAGCCATCTGGCAAATCGACCAAATCCCATACTTGGTTTTCAGACATGGAGTCTAATTCAGATTGCATGGCTTCTTGCCACTGCTTGGAGCTAGGGCTCGTCATAGCTTGCTTGTAAGTCGCAGGTTCATCACTTTCAAGTAATAGAACGTCATAGCTCTCGTTCGTCAAAATACCTAAGTACCTTTCCGGTTGAGATCTATATCTTTGCGATCTACGCGGGGTAACATTTCTAGATTGACCATGATTCTCACCAGATTCTTCTAAAGATCTCTGAGTTTCATCCTGAATGTCATCTTGAGCATTCTCTAGAGTTTGTTGTTCGACTCGAATTTCTTCGAGGTCTACTTTTCTCCCACTTGTCATTTTGGAAATGTGATCCTTCTCCAAAAAGACACCATCTCGAGCAACAAACACTTTGTTCTCAGATGTATTGTAGAAGTAATACCCCTTTGTTTCCTTTGGATAGCCCACAAGGATACATTTGTCAGATTTTGGATGAAGTTTGTCTGAAATTAATCGTTTGACGTATACTTCACATCCCCAAATCTTAAGAAAAGACACATTTGGAGGCTTTCCAAACCATAATTCGTATGGAGTCTTTTCGACAGCTTTAGACGGAGCTCTATTTATAGTGAGTGCAGCTGTATTTAGTGCATGTCCCCAAAATTCTAATGGAAGTTCGGCCTGACCCATCATTGACCTGACCATGTCTAGCAAGGTTCTGTTCCTCCGTTCTGACACACCGTTCCATTGTGGTGTTCCAGGAGGAGTCAATTCTGATAGAATTCCACATTCTTTCAGATGGTCATCAAATTCATAGCTCAGATATTCACCGCCTCTATCAGACCGCAGTGCCTTAATCTTCTTGCCTAATTGATTCTCTACTTCACTCTGAAATTCCTTGAATTTGTCAAAGGATTCAGACTTATGCTTCATTAGGTAGACATAACCATACCTACTGAAGTCATCAGTGAAAGTGATAAAGTAGCTGAAACCACCTCTAGCATTTGTACTCATTGGTCCACATACATCTGTATGGATTAAACCCAATAGTTCATTTGCTCTTTCTCCAACTTTGGAGAAAGGTTGCTTTGTCATTTTGCCAAGTAAACATGATTCGCATTTACCATAATCCTCTAAGTCAAATGGTTCTAGAATTCCTTCCCTTTGAAGTCTTTCTAAGCGTTTCAAGTTTATATGGCCTAATCGACAATGCGACAGATAGGTGAGATCTGAATCATCCTTTTTGGCCTTTTTGGTATTTATGTTATATACTTGTTTGTCGTGATCTAATAAATAAAGTCCATTGACTAATCTAGCAGATCCATAAAACATCTCTTTAAAATAAAACGAACAACTATTGTCTTTTATTATAAAGGAAAATCCCTTAGCATCTAAGCAAGAAACTGAAATGATGTTTTTAGTAAGACTTGGAACATGGAAACATTCTTCCAGTTCCAAAACTAGCCCGGAGGGCAACGACAAATAGTAAGTTCCTACGGCTAATGCAGCAATCCGTGCTCCATTTCCCACTCGTAGGTCGACTTCACCCTTGCTTAACTTTCTACTTCTTCTTAGTCCCTGTGGATTGGAACATAAGTGTGAGCCACAACCTGTATCTAATACCCAAGAAGTTGAATTAGCAAGTATACAGTCTATAACAAAAATACCTGAAGATGGAACGACTGTTCCGTTCTTCTGATCTTCCTTTAGCTTCAAGCAATCTCTCTTCCAATGCCCCTTCTTCTTGCAGTAGAAGCATTCGGATTCATAAGTGGGTTGACTGACCTTCCTCTTTGCAGATTTGGCGCCAGTTTGCTTAGTTGGGCTGGCCTTGTTGCCACCTTTCTTAGCATTTCTCTTCTTTCCAGATTTCTTGAACTTGCCCCCACGCACCATAAGCACATCCTGCTTATCACTTTTGAGCGTCTTTTCAGCGGTCTTCAGCATACCGTGAAGCTCAGTGAGCGTTTTGTCCAGACTATTCATACTGTAGTTCAGTTTGAACTGATCATACCCGCTATGAAGAGAATGGAGGATGGTGTCTATAGCCATTTCCTGAGAAAATTGCTGATCCAGCCGACTCATATTCTCAATGAGTCCAATCATTTTGAGAACATGTGGACTTACGGGCTCGCCTTTCTTAAGCTTGGTCTCAAGAATTTGCCTATGAGTCTCGAATCTTTCGACTCGAGCCAGATCTTGGAACATGTTCTTCAACTCACTGATGATTGTGAAAGCATCTGAGTTGATGAACGTTTTCTGCAGATCCGCACTCATGGTGGCGAGCATTAGACATTTCACATCCTTGTTGGCATCAATCCAACGATTGAGGGCAGCCTGAGTGACCCCGTCGCCAGGAGCTTCGGGCATCGCCTCATCTAGGACATACTCCTTTTCTTCCTGCATAAGAACTATTTGCAAGTTCCTTTGCCAGTCAAGGAAGTTTTTCCCGTTCAACTTCTCCTTTTCGAGAATTGATCGAATGTTGAATGAATTGTTGTTTGCCATATTAAAAACTACAATTGAAAAGAATAAACAAATAAATAACCATTCACAGTTTCTCTTAATAAACTTAAATTCTAGCATACATGCATAATTCAATGTTTATTAAGCATTTTATTCAAGTTATGTGTTCCGGCAGGTGTGAATAAAATGATTCCAAGATCCTAAAATCATTGAAGAACTAAGCACAGTTTGTCGACTTAATCCTAGAACATCTTAGGTAAGCAAAAGCCTTTTGCTAATAGTCTAGAAACTATTCTTGGTTGATAGGTACGTTTAAGAACTTATTAGGTAAACCTATCGAATTTGCCACGACATAAAAGGACTCCTTACTTATATCGTTGAGTTTCACCAAAACTAACATGTACTCACAATTATTTGTGTACCTTGCCCCTTTAGGACCAATAAGTAACACCTCGCTGAGCGAAAACTATTACTAGATTGATGTAAAGGATATCCAAGCAAGTGTATATTTTGGCATGGCACCTTTTAACTCAATTTTTAAGTTTGGAACTTAAGGCTCTTACTATGTTGGTTAGATTTTAAGTGAACTAAAATCCTTAATCATGCAGCATAATCAAGCTTTTGATCTCATGCATTTTAAGACATATTTAAAGCAATAAATAACTTAAAACATGCATAAGATATTTGTGATCTAGTATGGCCCGACTTCATCTTGAAGCTTTGACTTCAAAGTCCGTCTTGAAAATCTCCGTGGGAGGCACCATTTTCTTCAAATAGGATAAGCTATAACTAATTACAACTATTTGATGGTTCGCAGACCATATTTGAATTGAAAAATAACTTTGGTACTTTAGACCAATTACATTCAAATTAATGGTACGCAGACCATATTTTCTATCCTATTTGGGCCATACTAGTCACTTCATAACCTGCAAAACAGTACATATACAATATATACCATTCACCCATTCATTATCATGAATGGCCCACATAGCTGGTTAGTAAAACACATTATGCATCACGTAAACATTTGCAGCAATTAATCAAGGGCACCAATAATCTACCAATTATTCAGTCCTTATTAATTCTAATCAAGTTGTTTTAACCTTAAGGATTTGTAGACCTAATCAAGAGTTTATGACTAAAAAGCGCTCCCACTTAAACCAATAAATTCATATGCTTTACCAATTTTAAACATAAAAATGTATTTCTAGTCCAACCGGAAACATACAAATTTAATTAAAATTTAAAGCTCATATCAATTTATAATTGAATCCAAAAATTTAATTTAATTTCAGTCGTATTTAAATTAATTCATGATTTTAATTTTAGTAAAATAATTAGAATAAATAACATTTATTATAATTATAATATTCAAAATTAAAATCCAAGAAAATAATTCAAATTATTAATTTTAAAATTAATTAAAATTACGTGAACTGAAATTTTCAAATTAAACATTCAAAACGATCTAATCGAAACGCAAACACCCTACGCGTTGCACGCCCATGGACCGTACGCACACAGCCATTGCTGGCCATGTGCGCGCAGCCCATGCGCTTGTCGCATAGCTGCTGCTTCCCTATCGCAAGCCTCCGCACACATCGTGCTCGCTGCGCGCGCCAGCGCTCATCGCACGCGAGCTATCGCTCGCAGTGCGCGCGCGCGACATCGCTCGCTGGGCGCGCGACATCGCTCGCTGTGCGCGCGACATCGCTCGCTGTGCGCGCGAGCCATCGCTCGCTGGCGCGCGACATCGCTCGCTGGGCGCGCGACATCGCGCGCTGTGCGCGCGAGTGATGCTGGGCGCAGCGCTCGTGGCACGCGAGCTTGCGCTCGCTGCGCGCGAGGCTGCGCGCTCTTGTGCGAGGCAGCGCGCGCTGTGGCGCAGCTCGCTTGCTGCCCACACGCGACTGCCTTGGCTCGCTCTTCGCCCATGCCCATTCGTTCATTGCTCGTGGCACACGACACAAGGCAGGGCTGCTGCCTTGTGCTTGTGCACTACGCCCTTGCTCATTGCATTCGTGCCGCACGGGCGACGAGCTCCCTTGCTCGTCGTCGCATGCCCGCATTATACAACACCCCTTAAGGGTAACACGAAGCGTCCATTGCTTCGTGCGTGCAAGTTATATGAACGAATCGCATAAAAATTTAAAATTTATATTTAAAATTAATGACAAATTAATAAATATTATTAATTTCATAATTTTAGGGCGAAAAAATCGAAAATTTATTATTCAATTGATTTCCGATTGTTATGGATTCAAGTCTAGGTCATAAAATTTAAAATTTATCGTAAATTTACAATTTTTATGGTGGTTTTTAATCATAGGTTTCTAATTAAATTACAATTAATTATGAAAATCAAATTAATTCTAAATTATTCTAATTTTCAACAAATTAATCATAATTACAAATTAGATTGCATAATTAACAAGACTAGGCATTCAAACTTGTTAAACATATGCAGTAGGTCAATCAAAAATTCAAGATTTATCAACAAGAATCGCAAATATTTAATTTAACATCTTAAATTTACGAAATTTTGCATTCGAAAAACTAAAACCTTCGAAAAGTCATAGTTAGGCTTCGAATTTGAGAATTCTGGGTTCGGCAGAAAAATACTATTTTTGTCAAAATTTTAGAATGTCTTTTACATGCGGAATTGACACAAAAATCACTCAATTCGGATGAGTAACGAAGAAACTGCCGAAAAACTGCGTACGTATAATTAAATAAACGCAATTTGCAATTAAAATTAATCACCCCTTTTAATTCTTGCAAATTTGTAATATTTAACCATGTTCATGCAATTTAGATTATGAAAATAATAAGGGGCTCTGATACCACTGTTAGGTTATGATACATATGACATTACATAGATCATGCGGAAACAACCATTAACCCAGGACAACATATTATTTACACATAATCATATAGCATAATTTAGATGCATACTCTTTGTTGCGTGCCCTCCCTAGCTGCGCCCGAACCGAACAAGAACAAGTCTTTAGGACTCCAAGTGTCGTCCCTCTGTAGATAGTCCACAGCACGTCCGGATCCGCCTTAAGATTGACCAACTAGAATCGCCCTTAAGGTACTAGAAAATTTCGGCACTTTATGAGCAAGATGTGTGTTTTAATTTTCTCTCAAAAAACTCACTTTTGAATACTTTGAAACTTGTGTATAAATTATGACCCCTAGGCCTTTATTTATAGAGTTATGGAAAAGGAATCGTAATCCTAGTAGGATACGAATTAATTGAAATTAGAATCCTACATGAATTCTATTTAATTAATTTATCCAATTAGGAATAGAAATTTAATCATACACTGACTCTTGTAGATTCAGGAATCACGCATGAGCACAAACTCACACACACACGGCAGCCACAAGGGCTGCCCATGCGCGTGCGAGCAGCAGCCCACGCAGCGCGGCCCACGCATCCGTGGCCCTTGGCGCGCGCTGGGCCTGCCTTGCGGTAGGCCTGGGCGCTGCCTTGGCTGGGCTTGTGGCGCGCATGCTTGCTGGGCGATGGCCCCGGCTTCGTGCTGGGCCTTCGTCCGGCAAGCCTCGTCCGATGCTAATTCGTACGATACGCTTCCGATTAAATTTCCAGTTCCGGAATTTTATTTCCGATACGAACAATATTTAATATTTCCGATTCCGGAATTAATTTCCGTTTCGAGCAAATATTTAATATTTCCGTTTCCGGAATTATTTTCCGATTCCGGTAATATTTCCGATTCTGACAATATTTCCGTTTCCGGCAATATTTCCGATTCTGGTAATATTTCCATTTCTAATAATATTTTCCGATACGTACCATGTTTCCGTTTCCGGCAACATCTACGACTTGGATAATATTCATATTTCCGATACGATCCATATTTCCGTTTCCGGCAATATCATCGTTTCCGGAGTATTCATTTCTTGCCTGTGACGATCTTAGCTCCCACTGAAACCAAGATCCGTCGGTTCCGAATATTCATAGATGGAGTATTTAATGCCATTAAATACTTGATCCGTTTACGTACTATTTGTGTGACCCTACGGGTTCAGTCAAGAGTAAGCTGTGGATTAATATCATTAATTCCACTTGAACTGAAGCGGCCTCTAGCTAGGCATTCAGCTCACTTGATCTCACTGAATTATTAACTTGTTAATTAATACTGAACCGCATTTATTAGACTTAACATAGAATGCATACTTGGACCAAGGGCATTATTTCCTTCAGCTGCCTGCCTGCTGCCTTGCTTTGCTCGGCTGGGCCTGCCTTGCCTTGCGCTTGGTTGGGCCTGCCTTGCTAGGCGGGCTACTGCTTTGTTGCTGCTCGCTAGGCGCGGGCCTAGCTTCGTGCTGGGCCTTGCGTCTAGCAAGCTCGTCCGTTGTTTATTTCGTACGTCGCGCTTCCGATTCGTTTTCCGATTCGAACAATATTTAATATGTCCGATTCCGGAATTAATTTCTGTTTCGAACAAATATTTAATATTTCTGATTCCGAAATTTATTTCTGATTTCGATAATATTTCCGATTCCGGCAATATTTCCGTTTCCGGCAATATTTCCGATTCCGGCAATATTTCCATTTCCGAAAATATTTTCCGATACGTACCATGTTTCCGTTTCCGGCAACATCTACGACTTGGATAATTTATATTTCCGATACGATCCATATTTCCGTTTCCGGCAATATCATCGTTTCCGGAGTATTCATAATTTGCCTTTTGACGATTTCAGCTCCCACTGGAACCGAGATCCGTCGATTCCGAATATCCATAAATGAAGTATTTAATTCACTTAAATACTTGATCCGTTCACGTATTATTTGTGTGACCCTACGGGTTCAGTCAAGAGTAAGCTGTGGATTAATATTATTAATTCCACTTGAACTGAAGCGGCCTCTAGCTAGGCATTCAGTTCACTTGATTTCACTGAATTATTAACTTGCATAATTAATACTGAACCGCATTTATTAGAATTAGCATTTAATGCATACTTGGACCAAGGGCATTATTTCCTTCAGAAAATTGCATACTTTTTTGATTAAATGAGTGTGTTCAAGATTTATTAATTATGCAGTAGCTTTAGCGAGAGAAATATTTCAGTCAAATAATTTTAGAATATCTGTGGATGCACAAGACCTAATCTAGTATACAATAAATACTTGTTCATTACCCATTATTTCGTGTTTGAGTTGACCCAACAGGTTTAATAGAAGGGGAAGCGGTTAGAGCCTGAGCCAAGTAGGCAGATAATGGAGCAGGGACCAATTTACCTATAGGAACCAAATAGTTGCAAGAAAAGGTATCGAACTGTGGAAATCCTTAGGTAAAGCGTCATTTTAGGGAAATCCTTTTCATGCTAATAAGTCGTCGGTATTCGCTGCCATCAAGACGGTATTCAATCTACCGGCGCAAGAGTTTTTCATGGGAGGTAAGGAGAGCCGAACGACTAAATCCTTTGAGTAGTTTTAGCTCGATGGTTTTCTACTATCTTTGAAACACCTATTGTATTATCAAAAACAAGTTTCTTTTAAGTCGAACTCAACCGTAGGCCGGTGTATCAGTCCAGCCTAGAGCTGTCAAAATGGTTACTCGAATCGGGTTCAGGTCTGGTAATCTCGGGACTCGGGTCATGATCCGGTCGGGTCGTGCCGGGTCATTTTATCACCCTGGTTCAGGTCGGGCTCGGTTAGGTTATTTTTTGTCTGGTCTTGTCGGGTTCGAGTCTTATCGATTTGGGTTTGAGTGGGGCTTGTAGCAGTTAATTTCAGGTTCGGGTCAAGTCCAGATTGGATAATTATTGGGTCGAATAAAATTCAGGTCGGGTTCACTCTCGGACACGGGTTAAGACTGAGTCTAATAACTATCAGGTCTAGTCAAGTTTAACCTTATAATTGATTTTTTTTATATTGTAAAAGTAAATGATTCATTTTTTCAAATTTGAGTTTTAGTTAAACCAAGTCATCGTGTGTTTTTGTCAAGTCAATAAATATATAAAGTTAATATGGGATTACGAGTAAATAATTAATTGATTTGGTCATCTCAACATTTTAATGCGTAAATGAATAAGTATACTCCGAAGTATTAATTAAACATAGGCGAAACACATCTTGTACGATTTTATATAGGAAAATTTGGTAATATTATACCTAGCTTTGGCCGATTTTCTTTTATTAATCCCACTTACGACATATTTTTTTAATAATCTCACCTTTAATACCCAACGACTTTTATTGAGCTTAAGTGACCCGTAACCGGTGAAAAAATCAATGAGATGGTGATGAATTAATGACGATGACTGAATATATCGAGAGAGAGTACTTCAACGTAGGGACATATTAACTACCGCCTACAACAGGTTTATGACCTACTGAGCTCAATAAAAGTCGTTGCGTAGTAAATGTGGGATTATTAAAAAATATATCGTAGGTGGGCTTAATAAAAGAAAATCGGGCAAAGGTTGGATCAATATTACCAAATTTTCCTTTTATATACTAGCAAATAGGTTAAGTTTAGTCAAAATTGTTGCATATAACTATATATGTTCAAGTTAGTTTCTTCTAAAAAAGGGGGTTTGAGTTTATTTGAATATAAGACATAAAAGTGCGAGTGTATAAGTACCATCGGTTAAAAATTGATAATGATGATCAAGCCACGTATGAAATATTTACCATTAAGATTATTAAGATGTGATTATATTCATAGTTCGACTATTGAGATTATAAGCCTATAAGTATAACACTATGACGATTAACGTGGCTTGATTGGGTCAGATGTTGAATCGGGTATGGGTCATTGTCCGATCGGGTCCGTTCTTTATCGGTTATATTCTGGTCGGGTTCGGGTTCGGGTCCGGGTCGTCGATTTAATGGGTTGGATGCGGCCAGGTTACTAGTTTTCTGTTATAACAACATTTCGGGTCTCAGATCGAATCCGGGTTCTTACGAATACAGGTTGATTCAGGTCGATTTCTCGGATCGGTCAGTCTTCTCAATTACATTTATATTTTATTATTTTAGGCCAGTAAAATTATTTTCGGTCAATCTCGTCAAAACTCGGGTTCTAACGTGTATGGAACATTATTTTTTCGAGTTTTTTTGAGTTCGCAAATAAAACCGGATTTCGGGTAATCACAAAAAATTATTCCAAACCCATAATGAGTCGATTTCGGATGGAGTTTCGACGGTTCTAAGTTCTCCGTAAGCAAGTCGGCAAGTACTATTTAGAACTTAAAGAGTATTTGTTTCCAACTATTTGGGCCTACATGCATTGGTTGAGAATATTTCTCCAGAAGATCATATGACTAACATCAATGTGAGTGACTTTGTGGGTGAAAGTGAGTCATCCATATTTCCCTTATTGGGAACAATATTTCCAAATATATATTGGATCTTTTTGACAATTTAAATTGATTGATGTATATTCTATAAAAATTTTCCGAATGAGAATCCGTTTATTTTTAATAATATTTTAATATATTTCAGCAAAAATAAATTTAGGCTATATTTTATTCATTTTATTTTTATTTATTTTAGGAAAAATAATTTCAAAGATAAGTTTAGATGAGATAAATCATGAAAAATAAGGGTTACTCGAAGTACAATCTGTAACTAAAATAAGTTTTGATACCCGTCAAAAAGAAAGTTTTGATAAGTTCTAATAAATTCAGATAAGTGCAGGTAAAATAGGTCTAGGAAAAATAAGTGAAAATCGTGTGAATAGAACGCACACTTGAATAAATTAATATAAGTTCAACAAAAACTAATATGTTTAGACGATTTAACAAATATTGTAAGTAAGCTATTTTCAACAAAAATAAGTTCAGTTAAATTCATATAATGTTAATTTCAGTTAATTTAGATGAACCAAACCTAAAATATAGCATAAATACAATATAAAAGGAGGAGAGAGATTCAAATCTGCGACCGATATTACACAAACTCGTTCTCAGCCAAGACCTCATTAAATTACTTGAAAAGTACTTCGTATGTTGAATGCACTCGATATTATTAGAAACAAAGATGACATGGTCCCTAAATGAAGGTAACTTTTTTCCTAAAAACATGAATTATTATTTGAAACTTGTGCATTTTTATCAAGCACACAATTATTTATATTTTCACCCAAAAATAGAAAAAACAATTTAATATTATATTATATGATCTTGAGATTTGTTCTTCTCCGTCTTCCCTACGTCGTCTTCTTCATCACCTCCATAATAACCAATAATTCAATTGTGTTAAAAACTCGTTCACTCGCTTGCTCACTCACTCGGTCACTCACTCGGTCACTCACTCCCTCACTCGCTTACTTTCGCTCGCTCTCTCATTGGTGCGGTTTGATACTCTGAGAACTTCCGTGTTGGAGAAATGGAGGCAGTCGGAGTGATAAAATTGAGCAATTGTTTGCAAAATCGGCAGCAAATTCAACGTCAATTCACCAAATTGAACAATCCTAATTTCAGGTTTTTGAGGCCATTGTATTGCAAGTTACCTTCTTCGTCAATTTCTCGCACTCGGATTTTGTGTGGTGTTTCCTCTGTTGAAACTCGGTGAGAGTTCCGCTCAATTTTGCTTTCAATTCTGAAATATGTTTTATTTTTCGCAAGTTCTTTTTATATTTAATTGAAGCTAATTGAATTAGAAAGTGTGTTTGCTATCACGAAATGTTTGTGCTCATGTTATCATGAAATGTTTGTGGACGGAAGATAAGTTCTTTTTATAATGTTTGTAGCCCAGACCATCCTTTCGGATTATGGCTTAGGCATTGTTGTTTAGGAGATGAAATGGATTTCTATGAATTGTTTCTTTGGAAATTAATAAAATGAAAATTTATTGGGTTTTTTCCAAATTGAATTTCTAAATTGAGTAATTTGGAATAGAGGTTTTGTGGAGTGTACATTGAGCTATCGTGTAGTTAAGAATTAAGAGTTAGAATTTCGCTCGAATCTTTTCGTTACCTTGTATATAATGCTATAGATTTGGTTTTTATATGATCATCTTTGGTTGACAAAAAAAGATTCTAACCGTCAGCATTTTACTTTTACATACATAGGAGTTGGAAAGTTTCTTTATAGATGCGGAAACTTCCAAGTATTGATTTTTAGTGGAAAGATTGTACTCCCATGCTAATCAAATGATTATGTGTAATATATTCCTGGTTTTCCTGGTTGTCCGTTTATCAGGATCCCATGGCTTCTCATACCAAATCATCTACACTGGAATGGTGCATCTGGTGCTTTTAAGGAATGTAAATTTGCTGCGTTAATGTGAAATTAAGACTTTGGTTTTCTGATTAGTGTCTTGTATGTTTAGTGTTGAGTTGTTGAGTTTGTGTAGTGTGACTCTTTGCTTTAAAAGTTTTAGTAGTTCAGAACATTATTTAATTTTTGCCTGTCAAAAAAAAAAAAATTTAATATATGTACTTCGTATATGACTACCTTCAATATTTTTTTTAAAAGTATATGACTAACATGAGTGCAAATTTACCTCAATCTGACATGAACCTCTAAAACCATGTGGTGATGAAAGCACCGTCTCAAAGAGTAACTGCATACCCGCTTGTAATAGTTACAGCTATCCTGCATTGGATGAAGGGTAGAGAAAAGAAATGGAACCAGGATTGTGTGAAACAGAAATGGAAGGCATTTTTCAGATGAATTATTACGTTGTTGTGCTTTGTAACTATAAGCTCAAAGATTAAAGGTGTAATTTGATGTCAGAGTGGATAGTATGGTTTACTTATCACAACACTCCGGTCCCCCCTGTTTATTTTATATTTTTGTGTTTATATTAGTATGTAATAAACTTTCCTTAAGATGAATGTAAATTGCCTGTGGTGGCAGAGAGGAGGAAGAGATGAAAAGTAAAACAAAATCAAGACATGGAAAGGTGCTGTTGAGGATTCTGTTGGAGCATCAAGTACAATTTGGAGAGAGTGTTGTGATGTTTGGCTCGGCCGAAGCACTGGGATCATGGACGAACCCGGTGACAATGGGATGGACAGAGAACGGATGGGTTTCGGACTTTGAAATGATAGGAGGAGAGTCTGTGGAGTTCAAATTTGTGATAATGGGGAACGATAAAAGTTTATCCTGGGAATCTGGGGATAATCGCATGCTTCAAATTCCAAAGAAAGGGAATTTCACATTGATTTGTCACTGGAACGTGACAACGGAGGCTCTGGAGCTCTTGCCTGCTGAATCTAGAGATGGCCCGGACCTGATTGAGGGTTTGGTTGATAACGGGTCTGTTGTTAGTGATGCTGCTGCTACAGATACAGAAGATCAGACAAGCTCTTTTGTGGGGCAGTGGCAGGGGAAGGCTGCCACATTCATGCGGTCCAATGAGCATCACAATAATGAAAGAGATCGAAAGTGGGACACTTCTGGTCTTGAAGGTTTAGCTCTAAAATTAGTTCAAGACGACCAGAATGCGAGGAATTGGTGGCAGAAGGTAATATTATCAGTGCTTCCAGTTTCTATTCTGTATATTCTGATAGTCTCGTCATCTCTTGGAAAACTTTAATTTCATCTAACACTTACCCTGTAGTGTACCCTTTTTGAGATGCATCTAGTCACACAAAAGTGTCCAAATCACAATTTTGATCCTTGTGATGTGTGTAGTATTTGTCAAGATACGTCAAGGCGCAAGAGACACAGTCACTCTATATGGTGAACATAGCCTACTTATGAAATCCTAAATGAAGGTAGTCTAGTTAGACAAATGTGCATAACATATAATATGATTTGTAGTAATAGGTGGTATAGCTGTTATTTACTCCCGTCCTCTCATAGAATTAGGCCTGAAGCAAAATTCTTTTGTCTCAGAGTACATGTTATAGAAAAGCAACGTGGTATTCAATTCAGATTTACAAATTTACCCTTCATCAGCACTTTGTGCAATATTTTTTGTAGAAGCAAGCTTTAGTCAATTGATGGGCTAAAAAGGCCTATTATTGAAAGGAAGGATCATTTCTTTCTGATCTAATGAAGGCTTGTCGTTCGTGTGCTACAAAGTGAATTATAGGGCAAGTCCTCCCTTTCACATACAGTTCCATTGATCTGTCTTCTTGGCAGGGTTATAACCTGTGTCATGCTAACATCCTGGTAGTTGAGTGTGCCTTTACTGGCTTAGGTAAGTGATAACTTAGGCACATAGCTATGTTGTGCTGTGTTGCAGTCCGCAGGACAAGTTTTGTCTTGGCTAGCTAATGATAATTGGATGTCTTGCTCATATAAATGGTTTGAATCTTATTTCTTTTGTGTGTGACCTTATAAACCCCCCAGAGACTCTGTCTGGCCCTGCATCTACCAAGGTATATGATCCTGTGTAACATGTTTGATGTCACCAAGTATCATCAACATACATGCAGCTGTGCATTGGTTTAAATGAATGTGCATTGTACTGATTTAAAGGATGCTATTTGTGAGAGAACTTACTATCATTCCTCTGAACCATGTATTGCACCATACATGAGGAAGATTTATCTTTCTGTTAACCAAACATATATGTAGTTCTTCAGCATTTAATGTTGTCAATGACATCAGAGAATTTTTTTGTAAGAAACTGATGCATGTATTGCTCCTTTAATTTTTGCCAATGAGATTTACTAATATTGCATTTTTTGTGTATGCAAGCTTGAAGTAGTTCGTGAACTAGTAGTTGGAAATTTGGATAACAATGACCGCTTGGAGGCTCTTACACTTTCTGCTATATATCTTAAGGTATGTCACATTATTGCATTGGCTAACATCATGTTGTCCTATTCAACCTTGTAGAAATCATAATTAAATATATATCCGTCTCATGCAGTGGATAAACATTGGACAAATCCCTTGCTTTGAAGATGGAGGCCATCATCGACCAAACAGGCATGCTGAGATTTCGAGGCTCATTTTTCGTGAGCTGGAAAGAATTTACTGCAGGAAGGATACCTCCCTTGAGGTAGTTATGAACTGTTATGCTACAATCCTTAAGTCTTGAAAGCCTTTCCCTCTCACTTTTTTTACATGCTCAAGTATTTATGCTACGATGATCAAACATAGGACACATACTCAGACTCGGGTACGTGTCCAATTTTCTTTCTCGGCTGTTTTGTGGAAAAATTCCATGATTTTGGCCCAAAATGATGTGGTTCGAAGTATCATATCCTTGTTGTAGTGTTGAGGATCTGACACGGATACTCTAGTTGAAATGAAGGGTCCAAGTAACATAGATTTTATCTTCCTACTTGTAGGTTTGATCATATGTTTAAAATCCACAGATAGCATCTATTATATGTTTCCTACTATTTATGTGATATACCTGAACAGAAATCAAATGCAGTAAATTAGGAAATGGATCTTACTGATCGTATATGTTCTATAGTCAAGTCTTAATTAATTTTACTGAAAATTATTTTGTCTTACAATTCAAAGGTTCCAGACTTTCAGTTAAGCCATTCTTTACTAAAACATGTTATTCCACTTTTTAATTTGGGTTTATTTTATATTTTTTACTCTTTTATATATATATATATATATATATATATATATATATATATATATATATATATGTATATATATATATATATATATTTTATTGCAGTGCAAGATGAGCAATACTCCTTTCTTTTATGTTCTTCCCACTTTCCATTTTTATCCGTTCTTTTAAGTTCTACCATTTTCACTTTGTTCCTCTTAAAGTAACTCCATTTCTCCTCTTTTTTTCCCCTTCCCTTAGCCCACTACATGGGACTTGTACAAACACAATTTTTACACCTTAGTCTTACCTTCTCCTCCAAAAAGTAAAATACGCTACATGTGTGGTTCCTTCTTCCTTCCTCCTTGTTAATTAATTAGGTGGAATAAAAATTAATTGGGCAGTACATTTTTTAAACAACATCAATTATTTTGTTTGAACTGGGTGACTTATTCTTTAGTGCTACAAAATAATTGACGTTTTTTAAAATTGTACTCCCTCCATTCATTTTTGTTCCACCTAATTACTACAAGGACCAAGGAAGAGAGGAAGAAGGAACCACACATGTATATTATACTTGTTACTTTTGCTTCTTGTCATCATACCTAGTTCATTGATTTCATGTTCTAGGATGGACCTTGAAAAATGAAAGGGTCAAGAGCTTTCAATGGGAGGGTGATCATATAAATGCGTCTCTTTTTAATTCCTTGAATTGTTGAACCAATTTTTTTTAATAGAATGTGTCATTCATTTTTTTATTTTTAGTTCCTCTATATCGTTATCTGTTTAATACTTTAATGCAACTTGCTTCTGCATGCATGTATTAAGAATCGAATACGTGAGTTAGATGATCTGACGCAAATTTCAGAATGCTTCTAGCTTTTTGGATGAAGGATAAACTAGTGCTAGTTAGTTTGCCTTGATTTGTTCCTATGCATGTGTTAGGTCAGCTGATGAGAATTGGGACTCAGCATTATGCTGTGATATACTATTAGAGTTTGGTCTTGGGGTGGAATTAAAGTGGTAGTGGGCTATTTGGCTTGATTACTGATCTCAATGTGTGAGACAATGTGCTTTTGGAGACCTTAGTACCTAGGAGGCTAGGAGTCTTTGGCTTGATGCATTTTTCAGAAAAGGGAGATCCTGAAAGGTTGAAACACCGCATCTATCTCATATCAACTATCTGAGTGTGTTTCTTCATAGAACTAATGATTTGAATTGTGGTGCCTATGTACCTGGAGCTTTCCTTTTGAGCACTAGGGAATTCAAATCCACAGGACTTGGTCAAGGTGGAGATAATCACTTTTTCTTAGGATGCTATGACCACTCCTATAGAAGTGCTTTTTAGCTTGGGTTAGGAGTATATATGTTCTTTTTTCACATAATTCTGCTATAGAAACAATGCTCGACTTCATTGTGGTTCCCACCAACCGGAAAATGGGACAATAAAAAGGCATAGAAGATCCTCGTTTGATTTCTGCATCATCAACTTTTGATTAACTGTAACAAAAAAAGGCCTTTGAGTATATAATTTTTTCAAGGAAGCTACAAGGGTTATGCCTTTATGGCTGTATAGCTGAACTGAATCCCAGAAAAACTAGAGTATTGAGTTGTAAAGCCTTATGAAGTAAAGTTCACACATGGCTTATTTTATCTGTTGGTCCTGGACTCCTGGTTGTCTCATCCCTTTGAATTATGTCAAGCTTACATGTCCTAGGTATCCGTGTGCTTGTTCTTGCTGACAAGTGCTCTCTTAGCCTCTATATGTGGCATTGATGTTTTTCATTGCCTTGTTTTATTTTGCAGGAAATGCTTGTTATTCGCAAGATTCAACCCTCCTTACCGTCATTTAAAGCTGAATTTACTGCATCTGTTCCTCTGACTCGAATTAGAGATATTGCTCATCGTAATGATATCCCTCATGATCTTAAGGTTCTACTTTGTTCTATAAGACAATAATCTTGCTTGCTTCTTCATGGGGACCCCTTTTTAACTGCCAATTATTTTTCAGCAAGAAATCAAGCATACTATACAAAACAAGCTCCACAGATGTGCTGGACCTGAAGATTTGATTGCTACAGAAGCTATGATGGAAAGGATTTCCAAAAATCCCGGGGAGTATAACGGTGCATTTGTTGAGCAGTTTAAGATTTTTCTTCATGAATTGAAGGACTTCTTCAATGCTGGCAGGTATTAGATTCTGCTTTTCTTTGTATATATAAATGACTATTCTGACATCAAAATTTCGGATTAGCATGCATTTACTTATTTTTTCCTCAGCGTTGGTTGAAGTAAACTATTTAGGGGATGTTTGGTTCACATTACACAAAGGGAAAAGAAACAAGAAAGGGAAATATGGGGAAATGAGTTAAGAAAGGGCGTTCCATAATCTTGTTTGGTTCAACAAGGAATGAAAACTTGTCACTTCTATCCCTCTGCCATAATTTTCCTTGCTCATCCAACAACATTTTTCTCTGCATAGGACCATGCCATCCCACTTTTCTTACAAACCCACTTTCGTCCCAACCCCACCTAGTATAGCCTAAATCTCCATGGACATCGTCGTCTCGTATTACCTTGACCACCCTTTTCTCTCATCTTCCTCCATACAATTCAATTAAATATTTTCTCTTTTTGCAACTCAGTCATTCTTAATCGGGCTTTGATGATATATCCACCCACAAGACTCCAAATTATAGACATGGATCAAGAGCGAAATGAACCACCCAGAGACCAAAGTTTTTGGCGGTTTTGTCTTTCAACAAGTTAGAAGCCTAGATCTATGTTATCTCCCTCTCTAAGCGGAAATGGTTGTGGTGGATGTGATAGAGACGGTAGTTGTGGTGGAAAAGGTGGTGGCCGAAGTTGGTAGGGATGAGTTGCTGAGTTTGGTCTTGAACTACGCTCGTTGTGATTGGAGTTAGGACTCAAATGTTGGTGGCTGGGGGATGTTGGTTGGTGGTTGCCGGTGGTTGGTGGTTTCTGACCGGTGGCTAGCAGTTAGGCGTGTGGCTGTGAATATCTGGCATTTGGATGGATGGTGGTCTACAAGAGAGGGGTGGGGGACAATAGCGTAATACTCAAGTCGTAGAAGATGGGACTTGAGGTACAGATTTTATCGGGAATTAAAAAGGAAAGTGAGAAAAGAAATTTTAAAAGATAGCCAACTGAACAGACACAAAGGGATTTGGAGATACGAATTGCCTCTTCCTTTCTTTATTACGTCCAACCAAGCAGCCCCTTAGCTCTGTAATTGTGCTGGTTTCACTGTGTTGTGGGAATCCCTCAATGTCTTTTCAGCTGTTCAATAAAATTATGAAAACTTGCTTTTGAAGATGTCCATCGGTTTTAGCTGTTTCTTTCCATTTCTTTGAGGAACGCCGGTTCATCTAAATTTTATGCATTTAAGATTCCAGAGTAATCTCATATGTTGAGCACTAGCATTTTCCATGCAGGTGATAAATTCTTGTAGTTTGGTTCTTTTTTTTCTTTCCGGGGTAGCTCTTTAGTTAAGTGGAAAATTCCTGAATGCATTTTGGAGCTCTCCAGTACACTACCAATCTACCATATGTGAACTGATAACTATTTGAAATTGATTGCGTTCAGAAGTGTGCATTCAATGTTAAAAACTTTGCTTTCTTCTAACTTTAAAAGTTTCCTAACATAGCCTTCTTTTTTGACAGTCTTGTTGAACAGCTGGAATCGATCAAGGATTCCCTGGATGAAAAAGGCTTGTCTGCTCTTACTGTATTTTTACAGCAAAAGAAGGTACATTTTAGCTTAAGAATTTTGTCAAAGATATTTATCTACATACCCTGATACTAGGGTGTTACTATACTCTTGATTTCAGCATCCATCCGTCTGAAATTTAGCCCCCGGCCTCCCGGGGTGAGATTGTACATCTGTGGCCTCACTGACATTGGTTTTAGGAGCGAATGGTTGGATTAGATATATTAAAATTTTATACGACCTTTTGGTTCAAACTCAACGATGTTGAAGTATTGATCACATATTTAGTGGTCCAAATGTTTATTTGGTGTTTGGTTACCTCTCATTCCCCTTTTCTGGTAGTACTCGCAATAAATTTATAATTATAGTTCTGGAGACTACGTTAATGATTTGCTTATGAGTTAGAAACGATAAAAATTCCTACTTTATAACTGAGATAAAGTTAAAAGACATGTCTCAATGGCGAAGTTGTAAAATAGAGAAAAATTTCATATACAATATGCAACTTACTGCGTACACTATGCATTGTAGAATTATAATATTAGTATTTCATGTGACAATACCGAAAAATGACAAGCAGCGCAACGTTGTGATTTCCCCTTATCGCCCTTGATATGAATTAGGCACTAAATATATCACATATATGAATCAGGCACACCTTGAAGATGGTTCAAATGGCGTAAACCATGAACCCCGTATTATATGAGATATTTTGTGTCATTTGCGGTAAATGCGAATATGACTGTAAGAGCACTACTACCCTTGAAGTAGAGGACCATAATTTCATGGATGGCATAAGAAGTCTTCTACCATGTAGTTGTTGACTGATAAGATTTAAATAAGGTGCATATTTTAAGCATATTTTCAGACGATGCAAATTTTTTTTTCTTTTTTTCTTGGAGGTCCACAAAGCTGTGTCCGCTAGTGTTCTGTATAATCTTCCTTTGTTCACACATCTAGAATGGTGCAGATGTAAATGTCTCAGTTTTTGGCTTTTAAACTCTGTAAAAGCCATGTTGTTCAAATTTATCTTTGATTTTGGTGATAATAAACTTTTATGTTTCCCTTTTCAAGAGTTTGGATGACTTGGGCGGGTCAGATGAAGTAGTAGATAAACTATTGAAGCCCATGCAGTCTCTAAATTCACTAAGGGAAGTACTGATGAAGGGTCTTCAAAGTGGCCTTCGAAATGATGCATCTGATGTGGCAATTGCAATGCGTCAAAAGGTAAAATTTACTAGATTTTATCGTCACCTGTATATAGAAAGGGTTTGATACTTTGATGGCTCATCTTTCTGTGATAATCACCTGTGCAGTGGCGTCTATGTGAAATTGGCCTTGAAGATTATTCTTTTGTTCTTTTAAGCAGGTATCTTCACTTTCTGTACTCCGGATATTTATGCTGTCTAACTGTCTAAGAACATGTCTCTGGGTTCGAGGATTTTGTTTATACTTCCTCTCTTTCATTTTTTCTCTTTAAAAAAATGGCAACACCTTTCTATTTTGGATGTTTTGAAATGATTGCAGCGTATGCTATTTGGCTTGTGGTCTCTCCCTCTCTTTCTCTCCTCATCATATGGGCACTTTTCCCATTTATCTCTACCTCTCTTATCGTCACACGAGTCTCCTAAAATACCATGCAACCCTTAAAATGGAGGAAGTTTTTTCATGGCCCTGGCTGTGATGCGTATGTTCTGACAACAGTGTGGGCTCCAAGGTGTTATCTGTAAAATGCTTTAGTTGGATACATGCTTCGTTAACATAGTTGCATTTATCTTAAGCTTCAACTATTTCTGTTATCTTCTGGAACAAGTTGGTGGAAAGAAAAAGTATCTTAAACCAATTGTTTTCTCTCTCTAAACAAACATCCTCAAAGTACTACCATGCATTTGCATATGAAACTGGCAGAATCTACCTTAAATGCAATTTTGCAACTTTCCTTTTTTGACAATGAAAAGATTGATAAATTTGCAGTAAATTACAAAAGACTCTGTCGTTGTTAAATGTTATTATAATAAGAGAAATATATATGGGCTGTTTGGCAATGTTGGCAGTAGCAAATAATGTCTGAGATTTTGAGGTGGTATGTTGGGATCTTGGGGATGAATACTAGGCTGTAGGCTGAAACAAGTGTTTATAGCTTAAGTTGTTACAGTACCTCACTGCTTCCCACATCTTCTTATAGATTCCTCAATGCACTAGAAGCTTTGGGAGGGGCAGGTTGGCTGGCTAAAAGTGTGGAGTCAAAGAATGTTACATCATGGAATGAACCGCTTGATGCCCTTGCTATTGGAGTTCGTCAGTTAGGACTATCAGGCTGGAAGTCAGAGGAATGTATTGCAATTGGGAATGAACTCTTGGCATGGAAGGATAAAGGTCTTTCTGAAAAGGAAGGTGTGTTTCTAAGTTTAATATTTTCTTCTGTTGTTTTGTTAGTCATGAGATTTCATTTTTCATGTTTGTATGATGAGCTACTCTGAACATCTTATAGAAGGAAACGAAGAAAGAAAGAGGATTTGGGCTCTAAGACTTAAAGCTACTCTTGATAGATCACGGAGACTGACTGCAGAATACTCTGATGCCCTACTAGAGATATTCCCGCAAAAAGTTCAGGTTAAGTAATGTTATTGCTTCTACTGGAATTGCTAACTGAGTTTTTATTGTTCTTTACAAGTTTCATTGTGTTACAATATCTTTTTATCGCCCCTCCTTTTCCTATCACCTTCATCTGCTTTGTTCGACAAGAAGTGGTCAAGTGATGCATGCATTTGTTACTCCTGAAACACGTGAGCATGTATTTTTTGAAAAAATAAGCCGTTGGAATATCACTTCCATCATGAAGCATTGACAGTAATATTTCAATATGCACTGCTAAGTGGAGTTTGTTTGAAGATACTGAAGTTAACATCGTGAGTTCGTTACAATGTTTTTTGTTCTACAGGTGCTGGGTAGAGCTCTAGGAATAGCTGAGAATAGTGTGAGGACATATACAGAGGCCGAGATCCGTGCAGGGTAAGATGAACTTATAACAAGCGTTAGACAAATAAATAAATCACGGCAAAATATAATAAAAGTTTGTTGACTTAGGTGCAAGTTTCAGTAATCAACACAAGAAAGCCCCCCATCCCTGCCCTGGAGGATTTCAATCCCATCCTTCTTTTTTGAATGATTTATAATCATGTTTCTAACTTTCCGTTCAATGTCATCTCAGCGTGATTTTTCAGGTCTCTAAAATCTGTACCATTCTTCTGAAAGCTGTCAGACTTTTGCTAGCATCACAAGGTTGGGATGTTATTGTCCCAGGAACTGCTTATGGAACAATTGTTCAGGTGCTGTGCGGCAATCTTATATTGTTAGTATATTTTATATCGTTGATTTAGTGGGGTGCTTTTGGAAATAAGTAGGAGTTGTGGATTACTGGAGAACATGGGTTCTCATTTGCGAAAATTGGTTTCAGTCATTTCCGCCTCTTAGTTGAGAGGCGAGAGCCCATTCATTGAAATTGGAACTGCACTGCAATCAGAGAAGCACCCTCAAGGGCTTAGTGCAAAGTTATTGGCTTATAAAAGAAAGAACTTGAATAATAGATGATAGGTTGATTCTTGACCGAGTTCATTAATTGAAATATGAAAGTCTCTGTCACCGAAAACTTATACCTCTTAACCCAGTAGTTGTTTATACTTCCATGTGCAGTACAAGGAAAGTCAGAAGTCTACATCTTAAGACAATTGATTCTGTACTGTTCTTTCTTGTTTATTTGTCTTTCTGACAAATCCGTCTATATTGTGGCTCTTTGATACTTTTCTGCCATTTAAGGATTGTCACTTCTATAGACAAAGCTGTACAATTTTTTGCTATGTTAATATTAGCTTGATTGTCACTTACCAGTATATGACCTCCTTGGTGGTGTTGTTTTTCTGTACAACCTGGTTAATTGCGAGTTCCAGCAGACCAGCTTAACCATCCCAGAATTCAACTAATAATGTTGAATAAACGTTATGTGGGGAAAGTGTTTACGTTCATCCGGGGGATGGTCCGGTTGGATGGGCTAAAGATGGAAGCCACCTTTTGTTGTTTTTGTCACGGTCATTATTTACTTCTGATTTTGCATTTGACCCACAGAGTTCGTACAGGTATTAAGTTGATTGCTGCTATTGTGTGGTACTTTGTTGATCTTGTAGTCTAAAATTATCACTCGCGTCGTTGGTAATTAGTATTTATAGTTATCTTATTGTATTAATTTTAAATCTCTCTTTGTTGCCTTATGTTTAACTTAGGTTGACAGCATCATACCTGGGGCACTGCCTTCATCTGTAACAGGACCCGTCATTCTTGTTGTTCGCAAAGCTGACGGAGATGAAGAGGTGTGAAAGTCGTCTGTATAAAATTGTAGCACTATTGAAGAGCTTAAATTGTACATAACATGTGAGGTGTTTGGCAGGTGACAGCTGCAGGAACTAATATAGTTGGAGTCATACTTCTGCAAGAACTACCTCACTTATCCCATCTTGGTGTACGAGCACGACAAGTGAGTTGTTGATTTTCTTTTTTCAAATTCTATTTCACTGTAATTGATCAGAACTGGGTGTAACAACATCGATATTCATGCCACAGGAGAAGGTTGCCTTTGTGACCTGCGAAGATGATGATTCAGCTTCATATTTCAAGAAGCTTAGTGGACAATACGTCAGGCAATTATTTTTCTTCTGAAAATTGCCGCTTAACAAACTTTCTATGCAATATTGTCAATTCGGTCTATGCAATATTCCCACTGGTCAATTTAAGTTGCAATGTGTAACAAGAATTCTCTGATCTAGGCTGGAAGCATCTTCAGGAGGGGTTGATATACAGCCATGTTCTCCTGATGAAACACATCGTGATCCCATCATAGACATTCCTCCAAGTCATGACACACCTAAAGAAGGACCTGTTGACTCTGATGATTCCTCCTCTCTGAGCATAGATCCACAATCAAGCGAGGTTTATCTAGTTCCTTCCTTTTTGGTGTTTCCATCCCTAAGCTTTGAGTAAAACACTTGCAGTTTTGTTTGTTATAAAGTTGATAAGATGGAGAAATTTTTGGTTCAGGTGATTCCAGCAGCCATTCTGCTTTTTGCTGATAAGTGCAAAAACTTTTTGGTTCAGGTAAATCCGTCCGAAGTTGTCATTCTACTTGCTGACGCAGAACCACGTACTTGTGGGGCAAAGGCTGCTGCTTGTGGACGTTTGTCTTCTCTGTCAGAAGATGCTGTTAAAGGTGAAGTTTGTCAATACACAAGTTTGTCAGAACAATATCCATATAACCATATTCCATAGTACTTCTGCATAAAATCCGTTCTAACTTGCTTGCACGGTTGCATCTCTTATGACAGTTTACAACGAACACGGAGTTCCTGCTTCTTTTAAAGCCCCCGCTGGAGCAGTTATCCCGTTTGGTTCTATGGAGTTGGCATTAGAGGCAAACCAGTCTTTGGAAGCATACAAGTCCTACATAGAACAGATAGAAACTGTGGAGGTTGCAGATGGAGCCCTTGACAAGCTGTGTAGTGAGCTTCAAGAACTGATATGTTCTCTACAGCTCTCGAAGGATGTCATTCAGAAAATAGCAGAAATATTTCCGACAACTGCTCGTTTAATTGTGAGGTCTAGTGCTAATGTAGAGGACTTGGTGGGAATGTCAGCAGCCGGGCTATACGATTCTATTCCAAACGTCAGCCCGTCAAACCCTACAGTCTTTGCTAGTGCTGTCAGTAAGGTTTGGGCTTCGCTGTACACTCGCCGAGCAGTTCTTAGTCGTCGGGCTGGTGGGGTACCCCAGAAGAAGGCCCAAATGGCAGTTTTAGTACAAGAAATGCTTTCCCCGGATTTAGCATTTGTACTTCACACCCTTTCCCCAACAGACAATGACAGAAACGTGGTCGAGGCTGAGATTGCTCCTGGTCTTGGTGAAACACTAGCATCAGGCACCAGGGGTACTCCGTGGCGTCTATCTTCTGGAAAATTTGACGGTTCTGTAAAGACATTGGCGTTTGCTAACTTCAGCGAAGAGATGATAGTGGGCAGAGCTGGAAACGCTGATGGTGAAGTTATTCGTTTGACAGTAGATTATAGCAAGAAACCGCTGACTGTTGATTCTGTTTTCAGGAAGCAGCTTGGTCAGCGACTCTGTGCTGTGGGTTTTTTCCTAGAGAGGAAATTCGGGTGCCCTCAGGATGTCGAAGGATGTTTGGTTGGCAATGATGTTTACATCGTTCAAACGCGACCTCAACCTCTCTAAACCTATTCATATCTACTCTACCATGACATCTCTTGAATCTTGCATGGTATTTGATTAATTACTATCATATCTATATGTATTTATTTACCGTTTTACATAATAGTAGTATGAGAGCATCTTCATAATCTTCCACTCAGCTAGTGAATCTTAAACTTGAGAAACTCCAATAATGAATAATGGAATAGAAGTTTTGTGGTAGTAATAAAAATATCTGTTCTATTCCTTATTCTTAAACTTTTGCAGTACATTGCTCTTTTCTTAAACCCTTTTGTTTTTTTCTTTCTTTTTTAAATTTTCCCAGTAGGGTATTCAACAGTCCTATATTCATGCTTCTTGTCTGATAAATTTCCGAATTCTGATTCCTGGACCCTTGGTTATGGGTCTGTGGTTGTACTAACAGATTTCGAAAATGTTTCAAGAAATGTTGTCCTTGTAAATTTGTATAATACTCTGTACAGGGCCAAGTTTCATCTTCAGACTTGAATCTCAAATAGAGTGATCAGTGAAAATATATGTTGTGGTAATACTTAAAGAAGCTGCATCCTATACATGATGTCATGCAGTTTTTACTATCTTTAATCTTGGTTAAAAATCGTATTTATTAATTTCGTTAGGATTCAAATGCAAGTCATTTTACAATATCAATATGACGTTACAATGTTATTTTTATCTTTTGTTGATAAATTTCGTTAGGATTCAAATGTAGTCATTTTACAATATCAATACGATATTACAATGTTATTTTATTCTTATCATCGTATCCAACATAAATAATACAGTAAAAAAAATGTATATCGAGCCCTCCCTTCATTCATCCATGATGATGAAGTCCATAATAACCCAATTCATACCTGAATTATTTGTCAATAATGAAACAACCATGGCCAAATAAATACCTGCTGATTGAAACAAATCTATGAGATCATTTTGATACAATTCATATCCCTTAATTAATCCATTATTAATCAAAATTTTCACACTAATCATTGTCTTATAGTATACTAGCTCCATAATAAAAAGCAAAATGGCACGCAATTCAATGCATTTTTAAGTAAACTTCAAATCCACAACCACTTCTGTGGAATATTTAGGCCAAAAATGTAAGATTTCCAAATCCATAAATCTGTAACATAATTAGAGGTTACCATTATATTTTAAGCTAACAAACATTTCTCAAGTGCTTCACATTCTAGGAAAAGTTTAATTAAAGAAATGGACCCCCCTTAATTTCTTTGAAGATTGTTTAATTAGGGGTCTTCCATCATCATTAGGGTCACTTGGTCACTGGCAACCTGTCATTAATCAATTGCCACAATCACAAGGGAATATGTACTGGATTTAGGTCTTGGGATTGCTACCTAACTTTTCAATTTCCTGCAACATACTGTGTAACTCATTTGCCTCCGTACTCATATGTTAGCCTTTTCATTTTCGATCACAGGTGTATTCGGATCTAAGATGGTTCAATTCCTGCCAAATCTAACACTTATAAAACCCTGAGCTTCTATTACTATTCACCCAATAGTTCAATCACAAATTCTTATTCGGATCTAAGATGGATGTTCTCGTGTAACTAATTAGAGGGTTTAATTCCTGCCGTAGAACCACTAACGGTTATCAAATTAATAAAAAAAATAAAATCCAAGTCTTAAGGTAAAGAAAATTCTGACTTTACTATTTTATTCAGTGTTAGGTGACTAACAGTTGGCCATTCTAACTATTTTCTTTCACCTATAAAGATCTCTGAATACTCTCTACTAAGATGGATGTTCTCGTATAACTAATTGGGGGTTCAATTCCTGTCCTAGAACCACTAACGGTTATCAAATGAACAAAAAAAGAGTAAAAGTCATCCTAAATTAAAGAAAATTCTGACCTTATATTATTTTATTTGGTGTTAGGTGACTAACAGTTAGCCATTTAATCTTACTTTTTTCTTTCACATACAAAGATCTTTAAATAACTTTCTACTATAAGTATATCATGACGATACCCTTCATTAAATGGTCGCAATATGTTTTATTATTATTTTGTGAAAGACAACTTAGTCCTTTATATCATGTGAAATGACTGTAATATCCTTGCATAACAAAGATAGATAACTCTTTTAAGTCATAACATATCCAATGTTACATGCTTTAGCCGCTTGCCTTTGTAACAAAGCTACCATATTTACACAACTTTTGAACCCACATGGCTTATGCTTTCATCATGATCATAACTTGAACAATTAAATATATAATTTCCTAATGTTTTAAATACAGGCAAACTTCAACCTCACATAACACAGCAAAAACCCTTTTTTTCCAAAATTTGTGTGTCAAAGTCTAAGTGAAAAATGTCAGCTGTAGTAGGAACTATTTCTTCTTCCCAAAATACTGGGATTAGTTTCTCTTCTAACATAAAGAAAGAAGCTGAGCACAAAACTGATAAGACCATAGACAGCTTAGGCTTTGACGAAAACACAGACATTTGCAAAGATTTGATCAAGGAAATCACCAAAAAGACTGATGAAGATAACTCTGCAGTACTGCAACGCGAAGATGATGCCTGTTTGAAGTCTGAAGACAGTAAGAAAGACGAACAGACTGAAAAGAATGATAAGGTCTAGATGTTTCTCCTCATCTTTTATTTATCGTCGTAATAGTAATGGTTTATGATTGGATTTCCTGATATGCGAATGCATAATTAGTAATGCTTGCAACTGAATGTTTTGCTACTTCTGTGTTGCTGTTTTGAAGGACAATGGAAGCTTAGACAAACAGAACCAGAAACTTCTTGGAAACATTGACATTTTAGCTATTACTGAAGGTAATAAACAAGTTCTCTTCATCTGTAATTCACCAAATCTATCTCAGTCAGGCTGAAATTACCTAAATTCATCAGAAACATCGTCTAAACTTATCTGAACTTATTTGAAACTTATCTGAATACTTTATTTTCGAGGTTTGAGAAATGATATGTTTTCCCTTTTGCTGTGACATGAATTAGCAGAGAACAAAAAGGCAGAAGTGCAGATATTAAGTCTTTCAGTTCTTTCACCTGGTCGTGCCAATGTAGTGTTACCGATTCCATTTCCTTCAACAACGTCTAAGACCACCCTATTTACGCTCAAAGAAGGAAGTAAATACCGCATCAAATTCCTTTTCAGCGTGTCCAAAAATGTTGTTAAGAACCTTACGTACACTTACATGGTCTGGAAGGCAGGACTAAGAGGTAAAAAACAAGATTATATAGATAACTTCTTTCTGGGTGATGATAAAAGTTGTCGCAATCTTACGTGTCGAAGTTTAATTGGTATATATAGGCGCCACGTAGGCTATACTTCATCATAATATTTTTACTATCAATTCGATATTTTTACTATAAAAAAATGTAAATAAGGTAGTCGATGTAAAAAAAGAAACAAATTAGAATATTAAGATTTTCCTACCTTTTTTCCTAACATGTATAATAGATTATATAAGTTAAATATTTTAATTTCCAATTTAAATCATGACACATAAACATGACATGTCATCATTGTGACACGGCTTAAAGGTCGCATGTTGCGACCTTTATCATTTCCGCTTCTACTATACTACCTCCGTTTCAAAATAATCTTTACACTTTTCGTTTTAGACCGTTTCATGATATTCTTTACATTTTTTTGTTCTATTTTTTGACATGAAAATTTATTACCTTAGCCCCACAATATTTCTAATTTTCCACTCACTTCTCGTACTTTATTCAACTTTTTCTTACAAACACCCATATTTTTACACGTTTATCTTACTTTATTCATATTTTATTATATTCAACCAATTTTTCTACTTTTGTCTTAATATTTGTGCAAATGTAAAGATCTTTGTGAAACTGAGATAGGATATGATTTGACAATTGATTTCAATTTGTTTGTTGATTTTACTGTTGGGAAATTTGCAGTCCACCAAACGAAGAAATTGATAGGAACGTTTAATCCTCGAGAAGAGCAATATACATTTGAATTAGAAGAAGGAACTACTCCTACTGGATTCTTTGCAAGGGGTCCTTTTCTTGTTCGATCTAAGGTAAGCGACTCCTCTAGACTATAATCCAAACTCGAGAACCCGGGTTTAACACAAAAATTCATCAATGTACACCCAAATTAACTAGAAATCATTCAAGTGGAAAAACTTATCATTTGAAAAGGACTCAAGTTGATCCAAATAACCTATTTGCCACCTGTACTCAATTACACAACTTAAGTAACATACTCGACCTGTACTTATACTATAATAATTAAGCTATAGAACCCGGGTTTGACACAAAACTTATCAATCTAGACCTAAATAAGTAAATAGGATGAGCCTACCAAAATTATATTGGCCTGAAAGCAAAGGAAACCGTGCAAGTTGAAAGACTCATCATTGAAAATGACTCGAACTGAATCCAATCCAAACGACTTGTTTGTCACCTTAATTCTAACCTTCTTTTAAAAAAGACATATATAGAGACCAAGGGTATATTTTGATTAGTTTAAATTTGAAACTAATTTTGGTGTATGCATGCTTTGCAGTTTGTGGATGATGATGGGAATTGTTACTTGGATACCACTTACTACTTTGACATCAGAAAGGATTGGGGAGCAAAAGAGAAGTGCTAAAGCTTATGTGTCCTCTTTAATTTGTAATCTTTGTAACTTAATTGTATGTTGCATTATTAATGTTTAAATTTAAATGACAAATAACTGCAAATCCCTAGCTTTAATTTGGTCCATCCTAATTCTAATAGCTTGTCTAATGTATTTTCTGTGTACACCCATTTGTAACGTCAATTTGTATTTTACATCCAGTACAACCAAGGTTATTTATTTTCTCATTTTTAGCCCTCCAAATAAGCAAGAAACTGGTTTTAATTGGTTGTACCAACCGGTAGTATAGTGCATGGTTTGATTTGTAACTCATCATTATTTTTATTCAAGCCCAAATCAAATTGTGGTGAAAATAAAGGGGAAATCAGTTTCCAAAAATAAATTAACATTTCTTCAAAAAAAAAAAAAAAAGTCATGGACCATAACAGACCTAAGCACTTAAAATTTAGAAATAAAATATCAGTATTTGACTATTTTTCCATAATACTAATAAGGTATTGGTCAGCCTAGCTGTTAAGACTGAAAGCGTATACACAAGTGTACATTTCACAGATTCGAACCCCCTTCCGCAACTGGTTTGGACCCAAAAAAAAAAGTAATTTCCCCATAATTAATTAGCAATAGCAATCATTTTAACATCCAAAAAAGTGGCTTACCCTGTCTTAATAATCATGAAGATAGCATGGGATTGGAACCCTGGGCTATAATTTACTCCCTCCGTCCCGGAATACTCGACCCGGTTTGACCGGCACAGAGTTTAAGGGACTTGAATTGACTTATTTAATTTAATAGGTAGTAGTTGATAGTGGGGTATTATTTTAATGTAGTTAGTGAGAGGTGGGTTAAGAGGTGGGGTTGGGGGAGAGTAGGGGTTGAATTTTTAATTATTTTTTATATGGAGTAGGGGGTAGGTGGTTAATAGGGGTGGAATGAGAAATAATATAATATTGTTAGAATATTTCCATTTTTAGAAACAGGTCAAGTATTAAGGGACGACCCGATAAGAAAAACAGGTCAAGTATTCCGAGACGGAGGGAGTAGAATAAGAACTGTTAAATTAGCTTTTACAAGCCTGATGGATATGGTCTACCAAAGAAAATTAAAATGTTCAATAAATCAAAATCAATGATTAGCATATAGTAATTCAAACTCCTGAAACCTGTTTTCACTTTTTACTTTGTGAATCATCATTATGTCAATATTAGTAGTAATTAGTAACATACGATCATCACTGTTTTCTTTTTGTATTGATTGAACACCATAAGTTTAATACGCAGTATTAAGCGTTTGGAAAGGTCAAATGTATGCAACTTTGATCAAATGGTCTGGTTTGGTTGGCTCTTTTCTGATTTAATCTGATCTGAATATTTTTTTGGAGAGCTTTTTGCGTTTTCTTGTCTAATCTGATATTTTTTTATCTGATCTAATAAAGTAATAAAAATAAGGCGAAGAGAACAAAGTCTTAGTTAAGTACGAACATGTTATTAGATAGTTATAGACAAGGTGCCAATTTTTCCCGTGTAGCCCGTCCACATAAAAACATCATTGTGTACGACTAACTCTATAGTCTAAGTTCGGTATTATAGCCCGTCATTGAAAAAAGAATGGTTATACCTTGGAGTGATTTCCTTCAATATTGTTTAAAGAACGTCAAATTCCCAAAATGCACCACTTTCTAACTTATTTTCCGCCATACCGTCCACGTCAACATTAAAATCGGTCTATTTTTTTTTTAAACAAAGCGGCACTAAACCGGTCTATTTTTTTTTAAAACAAAGCGCCCAGGGTTCAGATAGCGGTTTATATATTCCCTAAATAAAAACTTACAATGAGCTTCCAAAACAAAAACTTACCATACCGTTATGTTTTAAAGCAAACCGTCATCTGAGATAGCGGTTTTGTATATTCCCTAAATAAAAACTTACAGTGAGCTTCTAAAACAAAAACTTACCGTACCCCGTTATGTTTTAAAGCAAACCGCCATCTGAGATAACGGTTTTGTTTTAAAGCAAACCGCTATCTGAGATAGCGGTTTATAACATTGAACCGCCATCTGAGATGGCGGTTTTCTTTTAAACGAAACCGCTATCTCAAATGGCGGTTCAACGCTGAACCGAAAAAAAATATTACTTCTCTTTCTCCTTTGCTGACGTGGACGGTATGGTGGGAATTAAATTAGAAAGTAACGTATTTTGAGAATTATTAGATCTTTATGCAATATTGAAGAAAATCGCTCTATACCTTGTATTTATTAGAAAAGTAAATTAATACGAATTAGATAATTATTTTATTAACATGCCGACACCCAATACTTAAAAATCTTGGCTCGGCCAGTGATTTATAGCTAGGTAGTCACAATGTTCTTGGGAGAACATACTTGCAATGATTTTGAGCCATAAGCATGCAAACAACATATATCACGCATCAATACATCATCATAGTGCATTATAGCATGCAAACATAAATTATGCAAAGTTTACAATTATTTGTGTTCACTGTTTCAGCATGCCAAAGTATTTATTTAGATGACTTATCAATGTTCTTTCTTTTGTAAATACAAAAACAAATGTCAATATCAGCAAATATGTTCCCCTTTCTAGACCTCCGGATCTTTTTATGGCTTTTTGACCAAAACCACCACTTGAAAATACAAATACTGTTTTGTTCCGGGTGTGGAACTGGGAGGACGTTCTGGAGTGCCTTGGCCCTGTCAAGCAGAGCAAACGTGAGCTAACCTCGGGGGTTTAACCGAGGAAACCCCCTCCGATGCCTAAGTCAGCAAATAGATAAGAAGTCTTTAGAGAGGGAATATAGAGAGAAGGTGGAGCAAGTACCGTGTGTAAGAATCCGTCCAGTCATGAATGATGTGGGTGCTATTTATAGGCGTACTATTCTGTACTTTGGCCTACTCAGATGCCGCCACGTGTATGACGGCGATGTACTTTATTCCTTGTCGTTGTCGTTTAGCCTGCAGGTCCCTTCTTGGACTGATGCAGCTTTGCCTAGCTCTGCTCTGTGTCTTTACACGTGATCTGGGGAGGTTTGATCTGCCTGGGCTGCATATACTTGGCTTGGGGTTTAGAGTCTTTCTTTGACTTGGGTGTGCCCTGGGTGTCAGGGTTTGCTCTGTCATTGATGTTCTGCCCTCTCTGGATATGATCCCGTACAACTAGTCCCTCAAGAGTAGAGCTGACCTTTTAAGTCAGGTCTGCTCTTCTGTCCTTGATCTGGATATGACCCCGTACAACTAGTCCCTCAAGAGTAGAGCTGACCTTTTAAGTCAGGTCTGCTCTTCTGTCCTTGATCTGGACTCTTTGGGGCTGCAATGCTTGTTTTGTTTGTTTTTTGCTTTTGTCCTGGCTGTGTATTTTCTTCCTACCAGTCCCTCCAGAGTAGATCTATTTTTTTTTATTTTTTTTTTTTTTTTTTGGGCGGGTTTTCTTTGAGGTGAATGGTAAGAAATCTTTGGGGATTTTAACCGGCTTTTCCTCGTGCCACGCGTTGCCCATCCGAAGAGTCAATTGGAATCGTCGCTCAATCTGAACCGTCCTTCATCATGATTAAGTTTGGTTGTATTGAGGTCTACACGTGTCCTTCATCCTGCTTGTGCAACTGTATCGTTGCTCGCATCCTAGCCGTTCTTCTTTGGCTTTTAAAGAGAAAAGGTAACTTCCTTCCTTCTTCATCTTCATTTCTTACCTTCTCTCTCCTTGGTGTTTCTGAGAAAAACACTCGAGTGCTCTCATTTTCCGTTGCTTGTTATTTGCAAAAGTCTTCTCAAAATTCGATCTTTTGCACATTTTTGTGTTTGCCGTCACTTTTCCGGTCGATTGCTAGTGTTCTTGTTGCTTGTGGTGGTCATTTGCCCCTCGTGTTTTCGTTTGCCATTTCGCGAAGGGAGGTTTTCGTTGCTGTGTTTCTTTTGATTCTAACTCTATCTTCTTTTTCCGGTAAGTTTCTATTTGTTGCTGTTTTTTCGATTCTTTTGCACGACCTTTGTTTGTTGTTCGCTTGATTTTAGTGTCTTTGGGGTTTCAATTTCTGGTATTTTTCGCCATTGTTAAGTCGTTTTTGAACTTCCGCCATTGTTGAGTAGCTTTTCCCCTTTTTTTTTTTTTTTTTTTTTTCTTCGACAGTTTTTTTTTTTTTTTTTTTTTTTTTTTTTTTGTGTTATTTACTTTTGTGCCCTTTTCCCTTGTCCTGTGACTTTCAGTTCATAATGTCTGATGCATCTGATAGCCAAAACCTTAGTAGCTCGGGCGCTAAAAGCGTTTCCTCTGCTTCCTATGTTACCTCTTCTCCCTCCTCTGTCTCTTTATCTTCTGATGAGGAGACTCGGGCTTCTGCTGAGCACAGAACCAAATCAATGCATGATGTTTTGTCTCGCTCTGTGCCTGTTGTGATTCCTTTGTCCTCTGACGATGAATCCTCTGGGGGGGAGCCGCCTCCCCCAGATGCGGGTGATTCTGGGTGTCCTGACTCTACGGCCGACCTGTCCCCATCTTTACGTCAAACTCTTAGGGAGATGCGCCATGATTATCTGTCGCGGATAGTTAGGATAAATCCGCCGTCCAATGTCCCCCCAGGGCTTGATGTTCAGCCTCTGTCTGAACAGGCCTGGTTAGATGATTTTGAGCAGCTTGCTGGAGCTAATGAGTCTGAACTGTCTTTGCGTGTTTACAGACGCCGGGAATCTATTTTTCGTTCTATGATGGCCAACCATGTCACTATTTCCGTGGGTGGGCAAGCTGGTGGGGAGGATATTTTGGCCCAGGTGAATGAGATGAGGCCTTTTCCGAACTACGTGGAAGAGAATGTCGTTCCTGGGGATTCGACGCCCTTCCTTTCTGAGGCCTCTGCTTTTGGTCCCTTACACGCGAAGCTGAACACTAAGTGGACTGATGATGCGCGAAAAGAGAATCACGCTGTTGTTGGTAAGGAGTTTTATGGTCTGCCTGATGGTTATCGACTCATCGTGCCAGACGATGATGCTCGGATTACTCATCCACCAGAGGGGTGCATAGGCGTTTATGCCTATAGTCTGGATTTTGGTCTGCGCTTTCCTCTGGATCCTACCCTGGTGAAGATTCTTCGTGCCTTCAACGTTTGCTTAGCTCAGCTCCATCCCTTCGCTGTTCGTACTTTGATCAGCTATATTTGGGTCTGTCGGTTTTTGGAGTTTCCTGAGACCCTTTCTCTCTGTAAGCGAGTCCATCATCTGCGCAACAGCGGTACTGGGAACAAGATTGGCTGGTTTTCCATCTATTGCAATCGTGGAAGATTGACCTGCCATGGGATGCCTACCGGCCAAAAGGAGTGGAAGGATAGGTTTTACTGGCTCGCCGTCCCTGCTGACTTTCCTGTTGCTCGGGGCTTTGTTAGACCTCGGACTCGGCTAGAGGGAGTCGAGATTTTGGATGGTGCTGTCTTGGAGGAGAGGGCTTTTGAGCATTTTTCATCTGAGCCCAAGTTTAATGCTGCTGGTAAAGAGGTTGGGCGGTTGCCTCGTGTTTGGCTTCCGCATTCAAGTTATGTTCTGCGGAATGACGTGCTGTCCGCTATGTTTCTTTGTTCTACTCACCCTCAAGGTTAGTTCTGTGTTACTTTTTCACTTCACGTTTTCTTTTCTCTTTGTGCGAGTTTTTTTTTTTTTTTTTTACTTACTTTTTTTTTTTTGTTTCAGGTCGTCAATTCTTGAATCTTGAGGAATTGGGTGTTCGGGCTGATGGTTCTTTCATCTGCGCTGCTCCCCCCGATCCTGCTGCGAATGGGTATCAAATTTTGGCTGACCAAATAGAGGGCAGCAGGAGAAGTTCTACACGCCGTTCTGGTCGGGGTGGCGGTTCTGGGATCGTTCCCAGAGTGTCTCGAGTGGTTTCCTCTACAAACACTGGTTCTGCGAGCACTCCTATTCGTCGAGGGCAGACCTCTCGCGGAGCTTCCCATCGTGGTGCTCTGTCAGGCTCTCGTCGTGACCGAGCCGATTTCGAGGCTGGGCTCGAAGCTCCGACAGAGGATGCAGGCCATGATTTTGGGGAAGTGGCTGGTGAGGTATGTGACCAGCCAGGTTGTTCGGGCTCTGCGTCGGAGCCTGTGGATATCGAAGCAGAGGAGCCGCCTTTTGTTCAGCGTCCTGGGAAACAACCTAGGTTTGATAGCGGAGCTGAGCAACTTCGAGCCTCCCCTTCTGCAGCTGATCCCCATCGTAGCAACACTTCTGGTAGCTCTCTTCGACAGTTTTTGGAGCACGAGCTTCAAGGAAGTGATCTGGCTGCTGATGATCTTGACCTGCATATCACGGGTCGGCATAAGGAGTTTGTTGAGAAAGAATTTCTCGACATTCGTCCCCAGGCCGACCCCGAGCTGGCTGCTATCTTCTCTGGTCCTGCTGCTTTGGATCGTACTTTTGTCCCGCGCTGGGATGTGTCCGAGTCAGAAAGTTTATATGGGAACTACCCTGAGAAAGGCGGGACGCTTGCCCTGAGGATGTTAAGAGGTCTGCAGTTGCCCAGCGACCTGCCCAAAGAGCGTTTGTATACTCCTGGGGCGAATGCCTGCCAGAAGGTCATGGAGGTATACTTGGTTTACTTCTCTTCTCCTTTGGTACATTGGTTCGTTTCTTTTGTTATGCACCAACTTATAATGCTTGTCTCTTTTTCTGTGTTCTTAGTGTGGCAACGCTGTTCGTGAGTTGACAGAAGTCTTCATAGTTTACCAGAAACGACTTGCTGCCAACGTTGCTCACATAGAGGCCCAAAAGAAGAGAATTGAGGAGCTCACTGCTGATCTGGAGTTATCTTCGACCTGTCTTACTTCGGCTAATGATCAATTGAAGCTTGTTACTGAAGAGCGTGATCAGCTGCAGGCTAGCTTTTCTCAGGCCCAAATTGATCTGGTCACCGGACAGCAGAAAATTGAGGCTCTCCAGCAAGACTTTCTCTCTGTTGAGCAGTCTCATGACAATGAGATGGCCCAACTGCAGAACTCCATCGAAGATCAGCTTGCTGCTGCCGTTCGCGATTTCCGTCGGTCAGATGAGCAGTATGCTCTGCGCACTCAGAGCTATGATGGCGGGTGGAAGGCTGCTTCGCTAATAGTGCAAGAGAAGCATCCTGATCTTGACTGGTCTCCAATCGAAGCTGCTTGGCTGGCTGGGCTCCATGTTGAGCTTTTGAGAAAGAAGAGGGAGGCCGAGCAAGCGTCTCTAGCTGCGGGCGGTGCGGTGCCAGAAGATGATGGGGTGCCTGATCATTGTGTTGAAAATGTTCACCCTGGGGAATTGCCTCTGTCTGATGCTGAAGATGATGTTGGGCAATAATGGCACAGGCGGCTGTCCCCATGTTCATCTTGCACTACCTCAGCCAATGCGTAGTTTATTTTTTCTGGTTGTTTGTGTCCTCCCTGCGTGGAGAGTAAGAATTTGTTTCTGGGGATAATATTTATCGGTTTTAGTTTTGATCAACAGTGGCCATTTTTGTAGGGCTGTACATTGCATAAGTTTTTGAGGTATAGCCGCCGGTCCCGTTGTTTGTTAACTCGTCGTGCTTATGCTGCCTTTTACCTTGTGGTTTCTTGTCTGCTATTTTTTTTATCGTTTTGTTTCCCCCATATTTCCATTTGACCCACTTTGCATGCTTGATTGTCCTGGCTTTGGCCAGGGCAAAATTCAAAAAGTATTTCTATATTCGCCTCGACCTGTTTTGGACTGTGTATTGTTGAGTTGTCCTTGCTTTGGCCGGGACAAAAACCGAGAAGTGTTTTCGCATTTGCTTCAGCCTATTTTGGCTGTGCCTTATTGAATTGTCCTGGCTTTGGCCAGGACAAAACTCGAGAAGTGTTTCTGTGTTTACTTCAGCCTACTTTGGGCTGAGTATGATTGAATTGTCCTGGCTTTGGCCAGGACAAAGCTCAAAAGGTATTTTCATATTTATTCCAGCCCACTTTGGCTGCGTATTATTGAATTGTCCTGGCTTTGGCCAGGACAAAGCTCAAAAAGTATCTTCATATTTATTCCAGCCTACTTTGGCTGCGTATTATTGAATTGTCCTGGCTTTGGCCAGGACAAAGCTCGAGAAACGTTTTTGCTTAAATCTCGTTGAGAAAAAACTTACCCAATAACTTGGTTGATCAGACCAAGTTATTCGTGGGTAGCGTTTCCCCCCTTTTTTTTTTTACGAGTTTTAGCCGTTCACCTTTTACTTTTCCAAGAGACCTGACGCACTTTCTTCTTATCGAAGGTAGCTGGGCCAATTTTTATTATGCTTGTAAGCGTGGAAAATTACAAAAGTGAAGAACTACTCTGGCTTCTATTGCCTTGTTATAGTATTAACTTCTTGTGTCTATACATAGTATTTCTTTAGCATGTTGGCATTCCAGCTATTCTTCAATTCTCTTCCTTCCATCGTCATTAGATGGTATGAGCCTGGGGCTACCTCTTTTGTGATCTGGTAAGGTCCTTCCCAATTGGCAGAGAATTTTCCTTCTGCCTTTCCCTTTCCAGTGGCAGCTGTTCTTCTGAGGACCAGATCCCCCACTTGCATAGGTCTGTGCTTTACCCTCTTGTTGTATGCCCTGCTCATTTTTTCTTTGTTTGCTGCCAACTTGAGTTCTGCTTGCAGCCTGACTTCTGGTAAGAGATCTAACGCTTCCCTCATACGCTGCTCATTAGTGCCTTCCTCATAGTACTGCACTCTAAAGCTAGGTAGGCCCACTTCGACAGGCAGGACCGCCTCAGCCCCAAAAGCTAGTTTGTAAGGACTTTCTCCTGTTGCTTCTTTTTCAGTGGTCCTGTTGGACCATAAGATCTCTGGAATAAGGTCGGCCCATGCACCCTTAAAATCTTCTACCTTCTTTCGCAGTGCTCCCAGGATTTGTTTATTTGCTGCCTCTGCCTGACCATTGCTCTGGGGATGGCACACAGATGCGTATGCGAATTTTATTCTTAGTTCAGCGCAATAATCCTTTATAGGAGTGCAGTCGAACTGTGTTCCATGATCGAAGACCAAACTTTCTGGGATGCCGAACCTTGTCACAATGTTCTTCCAGATGAAATCCTTCATCCGTTTGGCTGTTATGCTTTTAGTGGGCTCTGCCTCGATCCACTTAGTAAAATAGTCAACTGCCACGATCAGAAATTTTCTTCCCCCGCTTGCTGCTGTGAATGGTCCCAGAATATCCATTCCCCACTGGGCGAATGGTATGGGGTTGATGATTGGCTGTAAGTCATTAGAGGGTTGGTTGATCACTGGGGCGAATTTCTGGCACTTGTCGCACTTTTTAACATATGCTTGAGAATCACTTACCATGGTTGGCCAATAATATCCTGCTCTGAGAGCTTTCAAGGCTAATGTCCTGCCGCCTATGTGGTTTCCGCATATTCCCTCGTGTATTTCTTCAATGACTCGTTGTGACTCCTCTGCTGATATGCATCTCAGCAGAGGCAACGAAAATGATTTCTTGTACAGTTTACCCTGGTAAATGACGAACCAATGCTCGTTTCGTTTTACTTTTTTCTGCTCTTGCTCTGCTGTGGGAAGGCCCCTTCCCAGCTTGTATGAGACTATACTGTCATACCACTGTGGCTCAGTGTCAATGAAGTTGACTAAAGGCTTTTTGTCAATGCTCTTTTCTTCCTGGACCTCTACCATCACTGTTCTTTCCAAGTCCTGTAGCGTCGAACTTGCTAACTTGGATAGGGCGTCTGCTTGACTGTTCTCTGCCCTGGGAACCAGTTGAATCTCAAAGCTTTCTAGCTGGGCTACTGCTTCTTTCATCAAGGCCAAGTACCTCTGCATAGACGGTTCTCTGGCTTCATATTCGCCTCTATATTGGCTGGCCACCAGCTGTGAATCGGTTTTGAGCACTATTTTCTTAGCATCTGCTGCTTTGCACATCTGGATTCCTGCGATTGCCGCCTCATACTCTGCTTCGTTATTTGAAGCTTTGAATTTAAATTTTATAGCATATTCGAAAATGTTGCCTTCTGGTGACACCATTATGATACCTGCGCCCGACCCTGTGACTGCGGCGGAGCCGTCTACTGAGATCTGCCAAGTCCCCAATGGTTCTTCCTCCTCCTCGTATGATGCCTCTGCAATGAAATCTGCCAGTGCCTGTGCTTTTATGGCGGTTCTGGGTTTGTACTCGATGTCATATTCTGAGAGTTCCACTGCCCATTTCAGGAGTCTACCAGAGGTATCTAGCCTCTGCAATGACTTCTCTAAAGGCTGATTAGTCAACACTTGCACTTTATGCGCGTCAAAGTATGGTTTCAATTTCCTGGCAGCTATCATGATGGCGAAGGCCATTTTTTCAATCAGGGGGTACCTCTGTTCTGCTGGGTTGAGGATGTGGCTGACAAAGTAGACTGGCTGCTGGATTTTATCCTTCTCGACTACCAGAGCTGCTGCTACAGTTTTCTTGGAGGCAGAGATGTATAGCTGTAATATGTCCCCCACTTCTGGTCTGGCTATGGTTGGGAGGCTTTTCAAATGGTTCTTCACCTCCTTGAATGCTTTCTCTTGCTCCTCTCCCCACTTAAATGTTTTGTTTCCCTTTAGCACCTGGAAAAAGGGGAGAGACTTGTCTGCGGACTTGCTGATGAACCTGGTGAGTGCTGCCATTTTCCCAGTCAACCTCTGGATGTCTCGTATGTTTCTTGGTTCTGGTAGGTTGAGTATGGCCTCTACTTTTTCTAGGTTGGCATCAATTCCTCTTTGACTGACCAGGAATCCCAAAAACTTTCCAGACTTAACACCGAACACGCATTTTTTTGGGTTTAATTTCATACCAAATTGCCTCAATGTTGCAAAAGTTTCCTTCAGATCCTTAATGTGATCACCCTCCTTTTTGCTCTTGACTATGGAATCATCTACATACACCTCCACGTTTCGGCCTTTTTGTCCTGCAAATATTTTGTCTACCAGTTTCTGGTATGTGGCCCCTGCGTTCTTTAGACCAAATGGCATAGCCCTGTAGTTGTAAACTCCAGCGTCTGTGATGAAGGCGGCTTTTTTCCGGTCTGATTCTAACAAACTGATCTGGTGATAGCCCGAAAATGCATCCATGAAACTCAGCAGGGCATGCCCGCTGGTGGAATCCACCAGTTGATCTATTCTGGGTAGCGGGTAGCAATCCTTCGGACAAGCCCTGTTTAGGTCTGTAAAGTCTACGCACATCCTCCATTGACCATTTGCTTTCTTTACCATCACAACATTAGCCAACCATTCCGGGTAGTCACACTCTTCTATGAATTTGGCCGCTAATAGTTTGCTGATCTCTTCCTGGATGGCTACATTCTTCTCTGTCGAAAAAGCTCTCTTTTTCTGTTTCACCGGTCTGACTTCTCTATTAACATTCAACCTGTGGACCATGACGTTGGGATCAATCCCTGGCATTTCGTCGGCAGAGAAGGCAAATATGTCCGCGTGCTCTCGCAACAGATCGATGATATTTACCCTCAGGGAAAGGTCTATATCTGTGCCAATTCGGACTGTTCTGTCCTCTACTCCTTCCTCCAGCTCTATCTCTTCTGTTTCTTCTGCTGGGGCTGGTTTTAACAGTCCTTCTTCACGATGCTCAAAATTCTCCATGTCCAGTAGTGCGTCTTTTTTACGCTCTGCTCTCTTTCTCTTTCTGGACAAGGGAATGTCTGCCTCTGCCAGGGGCGGGGGTCTGGGTGGCTGTTTCAGGGCTGTGTGGTAGCATCTCTTAGCCTGCTCTTGGTTTCCCCTGACCTTAGCTGATCTGTTATCATTCGTTGTGTACATCATGGTGAGGTGATAAGTAGACACCACTGCTCCTGCATCATGAATAAATGGTCTGCCCAGAATGGCATTGTATGCTGCGGGTACCTTGACTATCATGAAATCAACCATGACATCCTTGATATCTTTCCCCTGCCCAATTTGGACAGGTAAGCTAACTATTCCTTCTGGTATCACCGTTGCTCCTGTGAAACCAATTACTGGGTAGCTAACTGGCTTTACGTGCTTCTCTTCAATCTGCAGCTCTTGGAAAGCTGGCCAGAATAGAATGTTTGCAGAGCTTCCTCCGTCTATCAGGATTCGATGGATTTTTCTGTTAGCCACATCCAGAGCTAACACCATTGGGTCATCATGGGGATAAATTATGCCCTTGCAATCATCTTCTGTAAAAGTGCACTGTGGGATTTTTGGAGGGGCAGGCCATTTTCCTGAGTTGTGGTAATTAACCTGGTGTTTAAATTCGTTCACACTGGCCTTAGCACCGCTGGCTGTAGTACCAGCGTAGACTGGTCCTCCTGTTATGACCAGTATATCATTCGACCTCTTCTGCTCTGCTGGGTGGTTCTGTTTTTGCTCTGTCTTCCTGTTATCAAATCGACCCTCATCATCCCTGTTTTCGTAGGTCCTGCTGTATGAGCTCTTTGCCTTAAATTGTGTTAGGTACCCCCTTCGGATCAGGTCCTCAATGTTATCTTTCAGGTGAGTGCATTCCTCTGTGAGATGACCATGATCCTTGTGAAAATCACAGTACTTCTTCGTGTCCCTGTATTTGTTGTACATTTTCGGTGGTCTCTGCCATTTCTCATCCTCCTTGCTGATAGCAAAAATCTGGGTTCTGGATGCAACCAGAGGAGTGTATTCGTTGAATTTGCCTCGCTTTTCAGTTTTGAACTCACTACCCCTTCCTCTGACCTGCCCGTGCCAATCTTTTCTGGGCTGCTGATTTTCCCTTTTGTCTGGGTATTCTTTTTTGTACGGCTCTTTTCTGCTCTGACTACCGTAATTGTTCTCACTTGCTACATATCGTCGTGAGGTTGCTCTGCCAATCTCTTCACTTTTTATGAATTCATTTGCCTTCCCCAGTACCTCTTCCAGGGTTGTGAATGACTTTCTGCCCAGATAACTCTTGAATTCTCCATCCCGCAGACCAGTCATCATAGCCAAGACTGCTACCTCTTGCTGTAACTTGGGTATATTCGATGCCTCCATATTGAATCTGGATATGTACTCCCTCAGAGATTCCTGAGGTCCTTGGATGACTGACATCAGCTCCCCTGTCATCCTTTCTCTGGCAATGTTTGCCACATATTGGGTGTGAAACAAGATGGCTAACTGCCGGAAAGAGGTTATGGTGCCCTTGGGTATTTTACCGAACCAGCTCTGTGCCATCCCCTCCAGAGTGGAAGGGAAAACCTTACACCACATAGAGTCTGTGTTGGTATATAGCATCATGTGTCCTCCAAAGGCAGAGAGGTGATTCGTTGGGTCTGACTTTCCGGAATATTTGCAGGTGGGCATTTTTATCTTTTCCATTTTTTCCGAGAGTATCTCATCACAGAAAGGGGAATTATCAGGTTTAACTATTGCTCGGGTGGGATTTGGCATACCTGACCCGGAGTGGTGCCTCTGGCTGGGTGCTTGTTCGGTTCTCGCTCTGGGTTGAGCTCTGCTAGGCGTGATACTTTCTGCCTCATATTCTTGGCTGTCAGCCCCTTCCATCTCCTGCTGCAGATTCCTCCTCCAGACGTTCGGACTGTTTTGGGGTCTGGGACGTTTCCTCCTCTGCTCAACCTCAACCTCTGGGGCTGTCCTCATGACCTGGGCTTGCGGTGTTGTCTGGGTAAGGAAGGTCAGGACTTCTATGGCTGTGCGCATCTGGTCGGGTGAGAACTGTGCCCCCAACCGTGCTAGTGAGGCACTGGTTGGAACTGGGATGCCCTGGCCCTGGCTGGGGGTTGCCATAGCTCTGGGTTGTGGTGTCTCTCTTGGCGGACCAAGACTCTGAGGCATGCCGAACAAAGGTACGTTTGTGATTCTCTGGTTGTTTCTAGAGGTGGGTGGTTCTATTTGCTGGATTATCGGTTCGCTTGACTCAGTCATTTTGTGGGAGGGTAGGTCTTTTAGAGGCAAGGTCTGGGAAGTCCCCTCCTTCTAGCGCCACTTGTTCCGGGTGTGGAACTGGGAGGACGTTCCGGAGTGCCTTGGCCCTGTCAAGCAGAGCAAACGTGAGCTAACCTCGGGGGTTTAACCGAGGAAACCCCCTCCGATGCCTAAGTCAGCAAATAGATAAGAAGTCTTTAGAGAGGGAATATAGAGAGAAGGTGGAGCAAGTACCGTGTGTAAGAATCCGTCCCATCATGAATGATGTGGGTGCTATTTATAGGCGTACTATTCTGTACTTTGGCCTACTCAGATGCCGCCACGTGTATGACGGCGATGTACTTTATTCCTTGTCGTTGTCGTTTAGCCTGCAGGTCCCTTCTTGGACTGATGCAGCTTTGCCTAGCTCTGCTCTGTGTCTTTACACGTGATCTGGGGAGGTTTGATCTGCCTGGGCTGCATATACTTGGCTTGGGGTTTAGAGTCTTTCTTTGACTTGGGTGTGCCCTGGGTGTCAGGGTTTGCTCTGTCATTGATGTTCTGCCCTCTCTGGATATGATCCCGTACATGTTTTAAAAGAAAATTTCCCATAAGTTCGACACTTCTAATATTAACATTTTACGAACTTTATATAGATTGAATCGCTATAAAATACTCCCTCCGTCCCTTAACACTCACACCGTTTTCCTTTTCGGGTCGTCCCTTAATACTTGTACCGCTTCCATAAATAGAAATTTTTATTAATATTATATTATTTCTCACACTTACCTACTACCCCACGTACACCCCTATTCTTTGCAAAAAATTATTTAAAAACTCACATCCTCCACTCACCACTCCGCACCTCTTACACATTTCCCACTAACAATTTTTAAAAAACACCCCACTATCAACTAACACCATTAAATTAATAAGTCAATTCAAATATCTTAAGCTCCGCACCGATCAAACCGGTGCGAGTATTAAGGGATGGAGGTAGGGATGGCAATCACATCCGAATCCGAACCGAGTCCGAGCCGATCCGAAGGAAAAAATCTAATCCGAATCCGAGAAAAAAAGTTCGAATCCGAATCCGATTAAAAACATCCGAATCCGAATTGATATGGATCGGATACGGAGTCTGCAGAGACTCCGACCCGAATCCAACCCGAGTCCGAATCCGAATCCGAGCCCAAATCTTACCCGAAATTATTTCAAAGTGTATTATTTTTCGTAGATAACTTTATAAAAAAGGAAGTTCCTAATTTAATCTAATATATTTAATTAAAGCGTATATATTTGTAATTTATTAATTTATTAGAAACTCATCAGATTTTGGTAAATGAGAAATAGGATTTCCAATTTATTTTAAAATTAAGAAATACAAGTTCTATGTAAGTAAAGTTAACGCATGATTCGGATTTGGATATGGAAGCAATTTTTTGAGTCCGGATTTTAAATGGATATGGATGCAATTTTGGAGTCTGAATTTTAAATGAATTTGGATATGGATGCAATTTTAGAATCCTAATTTTAAGAGATGGAGGGAGTACTTCATACTACGTATTACAATGTGCGATAACTCTAATATAAAAATATAGACATCTTTGTTTCGAACTATACGAATGACATAAACCTAATACAGTAACTCATATCCCCCATGAAGACTTCCACATTAACTACTCACATACAAGTCTACAACATGTCCCAAACCACCATTTATCTCTTAGGTTTACTCACCTCTGCCATAACGAGAAAAATAGACAAAGAAAATGAAAAGGAGAACAAAGGCTCTAACAAAACAAAAATTCACAAGTTCTAATGTTTGTCTGTACACTGTAACTTATGATACTATTTTCCTCACACAATCACTTTCATAAAGAGACCCTCAACATACAAAAATAATTCCGAACACCTTCGACTCAGATTGACTTGTTGTATGTACAGCAAAATTTACAGTTCAATTGTAGTACTTGTATAATCTATTAAAGCAAACTTTACATGCAAACCTATTTTACCTCCTTCTGTCACAAGTTTAGCAGCTGTAACCAACCAGTGTCCTGGAGCGTCATGAGGACCACGCAACACCTCCGAAGTGTCAACAAATTTAAGCAGCTTCTCACAGTTGACCGGAACTGGTGGTCCATTTGGGTATACACCTGAGTTCAGTGCAGTCGGTAGTTTTTTAGGCGGGCTGTTATTCTGTTTCTGAGTAAACGTGAAAGTTGTACTTAAAGTCATGAGAATACTCGACTTGTGAGATGCTTGTGGCGCAGCAGCCCATTCGGTTCTTCTGATTGTGCAGTTAGGCAGGTGGCTGAAGAGTAACCGAAGGTGAAGCACTGTTTTTGGCCACCGACCTTTTGTGAGGAGTTGGGCCCCGGTAGCGATGAAAACTCCCGTTGTTTTTCCGTGAAGCCAGTTGGGATCGTGTTTTACTATAGACGTGCAAACTTTTGAGAACCTCTTCCATCTAATGCGTTCTAGAAATTGGCCTTCGGGATCAAAATCATCAGAACCTCGCCATTGGCAGTGATCATGAGTTGATGTAAATGTCATAGAATTAGGTAAGGTTGTCAGGTGTTGGGTATGGATGGCTAGTTGATTGCAGTGCTTCCCTTCCAAGTATAGGCGTAGACCAACTATTGGTTTCAAACTACTTGTGACCTAAACCGCAGACCAAAGGCAGAACTCAGTTTTAAAAAATTAAAATGAAAGGCAAAAGTTTTAAATACAAGAAAATGTAAAAAATGGACAATAAAATGTGAAAAGGGACCCATCCAAGAAACTATGAATTATGCCAATACACAATGGAGTACCTTGGTAGAATTAACGCGAATCTTTGTACCCAATAAGCTGAATTGAAGAAGAGATGAAGAGGGAGCTATTCTTTGATGCTGGAGAGGGAGCTCGTTGTACATAGGTGCCCATTGTCTTGGGACCTGGAATTCCAAAAAGTACTGCAGATCCTCTGACGTAGGTTTGTCTGAAGAGATCAGAAAGATTATATTTCAGATAAATAGGTAACAAACCACCAGATTCCAAATGAGTAAATGAATAATATGCATAATAATACAGGTTCACAAGAACTGAGTTCTGGTATCCTAGAAAACATGTTCTTTCCACATATTGCATTGTTGAAAGATTGAACAAACACAGCTGTCTGCATATAGAAAAAAAGCACTAGCGCACCAAAATTGCAAATTAAACCAAATTTCAAAGATGTACGGTGAGAACTTACATCTTAAATACAAATTAATTGCATGGCTGAGATAACCGCTGCCTGGGATTCCAGTAAGGAGTGAAGTAATAGGCACAAACTTGAAGAGAATTGCATCAGGGTGGCTAGGGACTGTCTGGAGCCATTGGGAGTGACTATGCAGAAAAACATTCCCTCCTCTTCGTGAACGTATAACAGAGAGTCCCTGAACAATTTAACAATATAATTGATAACTGCTACATAAGAAGAATAATATGAATGAGAGCTCAAAAATCGTCAAATCGAGCTTAAAATTACAAACTTACATCCTTGTTTGATGTTTCAACAATGCTAGTCAGTTGTAGAGTATTGGACTGCAGGATCCGACTGAATACCTCGGGAGCCTACATGATAAAAGAAAGTACAGGTCATAAAACAAAATATATAATTTTTCAAGCACAATAAAAATATGATCCCGTACCTTTGGTTGCCCATCCCTAGCTTTTCGCAGTAATAGTGGATCTTTTTCATCTGAAAACAGTGCGTCTCCAATATCCTCCAGATGTGCTCTGAGTTCAGCAGGAGGGATTTCTGACGAAGGTGCCTGTCTCACACAAATCAAATCTTGACCTCCAACTGCCAAGCCCACAATTATGTGTGTCCCATACTTCTGGATAAACCTGCCTAACAAGTGAGATCAGAAACTGGTGCACAAACTAAACAAACACAAAAGAATTTGGAGTAATACCATACGACAAGGGAGGACAACATATCAGTGTTGTTTTTTGTCTATTTACCTGTGATAGTATAATACATGCTTCCTCCATTTTTTTAGCTGCAACGTTTTGACTTTTAAACTATTTACATACTCTACATTGATACTCCTTGATGATTAATACTTGAGTAAATTAATGGTCATGTGGGGTCTTGTTAGATTCATATCAATGTATACTTTTAAAATATCAACTTTTTATAATTTTTGCTTATTGATAATTAGAGATGTTAGTTATTGAAATAATTGCATTAGCAAGCATGAAATGAGAAACTTTGCAACTAAATAAAAACGGAAAAAGTATTACAGAATACAAACAAAAAGAATTGGACTAAAACAAATCTACCACAACAACTGCTCAACGTTGAAAATTAGGGTAGATCACAAGAATTTCTATGTGAAACTGCATTGAAGTGTAAATACGTGAGTGACCTTCTATGCAGAAGCTGTTAAAACGTATAAGCTTCAGGCACTCGTCGATTAGCCAAGTGGAGGCCAAAGGCAGACAATTTTAACAGGTAAATGGCAATTTCTATACCAGTACATTTCTTTTTCAAAGTAAAGAAATAGACTAGATTATAATTTCCTGTGTTGAATGTAACACGTAACAAGTCATTCATTATCATTACCCCATTGCCTCAAAGAGGCTCCCGCAAGAAGCGGGGTAAGGGGGGGTCGGACGTACGCAACCTTACCTCTGCAATTACAGAGAGGTTTCCAATTGACCCAAAAGCGATAACGGGACGACAACGGGACAACCATCTTCTACTTCGTGGTAAAGAAGAGAAGAGGTATTAAGAGCCATTTTGATTTAGTCCATTACATCCCACAGCCAAAAGAACAAATGAATATTTGGCTCCATCAGAAATGGACAACGTAACACGTAACAAGTAAACAAAAAAAAAAGATATCCCTCCAACATAAGAAAGGGTAAAGAAAAACAGGAAATGGGTAAGGTTTTGAGATGTAGGGTTTATCATGTTAACCTAAGCTGAATAACAGATTCTTGCAGCAGCATTCATTTTGCAGATTTAGACAGTTGTTACCCACAGAAATTAATAAACATCAAATATCCAGTATAAATCCTGTCAATAGAAGGTCCAAAGATTCTGCATGCAACTTTACCCCAAACCAGTAAATTATTCCTATGCATTTACTTGCTAATCAGAACAACTGCAAAGGAGAAGCTACCTTGATAATGATGCAGGATCCCAATGTGATGGAACAGACTTCTTTACTTTGTCATGCAGAACAATGGCAGATGCCATTAAGTGCATGTGGTACAAAGCAACGAAGTAACCATCAAAAGCAAGATGTTTACTTTCCGATGCATCATTTAACCAGGCTCCGCTAAAATTAAACATGGCATTGAAGTAGCCAGAAGGAACTTTTCCTTGTACGGTAGATCTTTGATTGAGTAACTCTGACATCTGCACTTACAGAGACATAAAGTTATTTATTTAATTCAGATACTACATACTATCAAAATCAACAAACAATCACTAACAATTCAGTCAGCCATTTAATACAAATAAGAGTATTATTATTGTGTAGGTCTGTGCAAATGCCTTCAATTGACAATTAATTTTTTCACTGACAATTTAAGCCATAGCAGATAGAAAATTCTTACATTCTCACTAGTCACTACTATGACACTCAATTCTAAAATAACGAAAGAATACGGCATACCAAATAGAGATTTCTATGCCAAATAGCCTCAAACATTGTCATTTATACTCTCTACTGTTGGGCTGCTGGCAATACTAGCATATAGTCATATACTTTTAACAATTGTCTTAAGAACAGATGCATTTAGCATACTACGAAACTTTTCATCTTATCCTGTGTGGAGGTATGTCGTCCATTGGTGATGTTGACATGGAAATAAAAAATCACAAAAAAGTACCAAACTTGACATTTCTCCAGTGCTCAAATGGGAGTGGAACGTTTAGAATAAACCGTAAGTATAAGTATAACCAGATGAAGCAATCTCATTAATTCTAGGAAATGAATTGCATATTATGGATGATATTGGACTTCGAATACATACATACATTATATTCAAATTCGACAATTATGCCTCTCTTTTAATCATTTTAAATTTCCAGCTAATTCAACAGCTAAAGAAATCAAAAGCTAATAATACTATTCCATTAAGTCACAAACTAAGAGTCTAAACTCCAAAATTAACAAGGGAGTGATTTCTGCTCACAATTAAGTGTCCTTTCAGCTATCCAATACAAAAAATAGTCCGTATAACCTTATGTCAAATAATTATGTATCATAGAATGTGGACTTTTAACAAAAATTGAATTGAGGCAACTTGGTTATCTGTAAACAATCTGGATACCCTTGAGACCTCTACACACAACTTATATTACCTCCAAATCCCAAATGTAACTTTCTTTTGTGAACTAAAGCAGTATCTATCGAACTTCCAACTAATAATACAAAAGTATGGAGTATGTAAATAGCTATAGCTTAATACTCCCACTGTGACTGTCCCTTAATCTCATTGTCTTAGCATAAAATTCTTTCCAAAAAATAAGTGTTATTTTAGGATCATACAAAACTTTGATCATTTTCATTTGTCCCAAATTATTTACGGAATAGTACCTTACTAACTCGAAAATCTTTTCAACATTACAGAAATAGGATAATTTAGCCGTTCAAATTACCTCCTTTAATTCATGAGCAAAACTCTAAAAATAACCCCTATATTAGGACAACAAGGGAGTGCTTACCCTCCAAATTCCAATATCCAAACAGCTATATTTGCACTACAATTCCTGAATTAATTTTTCGTATGTACATACGAAAAATTACAAAAAAATAATTAACTTAGTCCCTCCTTTTTTTTCATTTAATAAATATAAAAACCATAAACTAGTAACCATATTTTTGTCCCTTCAATTAAATGGTTCCTTAATCTATACTCCATATCATAACCTTAAATGACCTCTAGGATCGAATTCCGTCTATATCACCGCCCTTTGCGGCTAATAAGAGCATCTTTAATGGTTAGCTAATATCATTGTAGCTTGGTATGCCACATCAATTTTTCAAGCAACAACATTTTCTAGCAAGAACATGCTCCAATGGTTAGCAAGTGGCTTGAATTTTGTTTTAACTTCTTTTTTAAATTTTTTTTATTCTATTCTTACGTTTACTTTCCTAATAATTAGGTAAAAAAGGTTATTTTTTTTTCCAAGCTAATTAGCTTGCTAGAGCTAATTTGCTTTGTCTAGCTAATTTAACAAAATTGCTCCAATGGTTAAGCCACTTGCTTGAAAGTTTTGGAAATTACAAGCAAGTCCCTAAATGCAACCATTGGAGTTGCTCTAATAACCTTAAAACGACCCAAATTTATCAAAAAAACCAACTTCAACAACCATAATTCTCAGGTCAATAAAAATTAAAACTTGTAAAAATTAAAAGCAACCTGATTAAATTGAAGAACATCAGACTTAAACCGCAACTGTTCTCCCTTGTCGCAACGAATATCAACTGAAACACCAGGAATCGAAACGTTTCCACCAGGGATGACGACGTTTCTTTTATTCGCTTCATCCAAAACAACGAGCCTGTCTTTTTTGGCGAATTTCAATCTGAAATCAGAAGTTAGATCAAAACCTAACCCTAACGATTCCACTGCTCTTAACTCTATCGGCTTCTTTTCTCTCTCCTCCCCCCAATCCTCCATTTTTTTGTCGATCGATAAAAAAAAATCCAAAAAGCGAAGGAAAATTCAATCAATTCAACAGAAATCGCTTAATTCAATGATTTTTAATGGCGACTGTAATGGATTTTGAAGAAGAAAAAAGTCAAAATTTGTGGAATTGAAATCGCCAATTTGGACCAGCAGCCTTTCTTACCATTTATGATTTATGAATGAATAATAATGATGAAAAAAATGAAGAACAAAAAGAGGAAAGTAGTGAAAATGAAGAGAGGGGGGAACAATGTGGGGACCCCACTCTTGGATAGTTTGACTATAGTGAGGTTGTATATTTGTAGTATACTCATCAATCTTGCTTACTTGGTCAACTTTGTTTTAGGATAGTCTATCACTCTATTTTGGAGAGTTGTATGAAATTTTGAAAGTTTGCTTATTGTGAGGTTGAATTGTGTTCTATCTTTTGACCTTGGATTTGTGGGGAAAGTGTTTTCCGTTAAGATAAACGGGGTGTAAGAAATGATATGAGTCTCATTTTTACTAATGAGATGTGCATTTTACTTTTTAAGATAGGTAAGATGAATTGTCTTATCGGGCTGAAATCTCTCTCGAGTCAATCTGATCCAAATTAACAGACTAAACACTTTAAAAGAGGGGATAAAGGTAAAGGAATTGCCAGTCATCTCTAAATACTATCGGTAGTAATTAAACCCCCTCGGTTTTTTAAGGTATTTTACTTTCCAATTGGTCAATCTCTAATCTATACCTAGTATTTAAAAACCCAAACCATATATACTTACACGCCATGTGTCATATTTTCTTTCACCAAATTTTCCTGCCACGTGTCCTGTTCTTCTTTCACCAAATTTTCCTCCTTTTACCCCCTCAACTCATTTTCCAGTTTTCCGATAAATGTCTACGCTGCGGTGTCTGATGGAATGGGTGTGAGTCTTGGAGTGGTTATTTGGGATCATGAGGGAATGGTAGTTAGAGCAACGAGCTCTCAAGTGAAGGGAGTTTGGCCGGTTGATGTTGCCGAGGCTAAGCCGCTAAGGCTATTGCACTAGGCTTGAAGATCGCTCTTCAATGTAATACGTTAATGGTCCAAGTAGAGAGTAATAACATGTTTTTCATAAATAAATTGAAGATCAAGGCTATGGATGGCTCGTACTTCTAATTTAGTAGGTGCTTTTGATTGTGTTGCTTTTAAGCATGTGTTTAGAGAAGCCAATGTTGTTGCTCACATCATGGCTCACATAAATCCATTTGATTACTCTACTAGGGTATAGGTTGGGTGTGGTCCGGAAGCTAAAGAGGATGTAATCGCTGCGGAATTTTGTCTTGCCTCTAATGAAAATTAAGGCCTCTCGGTTGTTATCAAAAAATAATAATTATTCGTTATGTTTGGTTGGTTTTTAAAATTTAATCTGAATTTCTTGTGAATTGGAAACTTATCAGAAATGGTGTTTAATGATAGCCTATTCGATGATAGGAATAGTGGTTTACTCTACTAAATATTAAATTATAACCAATATAAGTTTATTTTTGTAGAGAATGGGAGGCCTACCAATCTTCTATAATTCTCAAAGATAGATCGATGTAGTATCATGCATTTCTAAATATTTCATCTTGCATTCAGATAAAGCTTGATGGTACCTATTCATATTAGATTATGAAACAACAATGTAATAGAAATGACCCGTTTAAATGAAGCATGAAGTGGTGCGTAATTTGAAAAGAGTTTGGAGCAATTTGGAAGATTTTCCTTAATTTTACTGTGTTTAGGCTTGTAGAATGACGAGTATAATGAACTATAAGTGGCAGTGGGCTTCAACCTTTGACTTAATGAATCATTTCGGTTAAATAGCCCGTTCATGGAACAGGCCAAAAAACTAGTTTGATTTAATTTACAAAATGTAATGTTATATGAATTGCACATTTTTAGTATGTGTCAATGATACGTCGGACGGATAAATGTATGAACAACACAACCATTATAATGTTTGAATGTAATATAACCAAACTTTTTAATCATTCAATGATACTTAAAATTCTTTTATTCTACACATGATCGACTAATTATTATTATTACTTATTCAGGTCTAAGGTCGTGGTACATGTTTGGCATAAACACATGGTGTAATTTTGGTAATGGGAAATCACTTATTTATGTGTGCTCCATAGAAAATAAGATTTTTACTTAAACTAATTAGTGCATTTGTGAAACATACTCCGTAGAAGCTTAAATACAATATACGTCATGCACAAACACCACCGTTATCTCAAGGACTCGAGGTATATATGACACTCGATAGACTTGAACACTCCATAAGCAATGGTCGTTACAACTTAAATTTGTGACATCTTAACATTTGCGGTGTCTAGTTCACTGTATACACTTTAATACTACCTTCGTTTTAAAATAGTATTTATTGATATTATTTGCATAAATATTAAAATAAAAAAGGATGACCAAACTAGGATAGTTAAATACGTTTTGCGAACCGTTTGCAGGTAACTAGTATGACCAAACTAGGATAGTTTGCGAACCGTTTTTCTCTGAATGAAATTTTTAAATATGGTATGCGTACCATGAAGTCTGTGAAAAGGTGGGTGAGTATAATAAAAATATAGATAAATTAAGAGAAATGTGTTAAAAATGTGAAAGGGTGTAGGAAAAAAATGAATAAAGCAAGATAAATTGAATTGAAAGTTGTAAATGTTGTTGTATAAGAAGGGACGGATACACAATAGTAAATTTTCATGTTCAAAAATAATATAAAACACGCTATAAAAACATTTATACGAAAAATGTAAAGATCATTTTGAAATGGAGAAAGAGCACTTGTCTTTATCTAAAGTAACTATATTTCTATATGGTCTACAACATATGGTTATAAAATTATAAAGTTGTAAATGGAGTGTAATATTTTATGTATGAAGTTGAAGATTAATGTTTGATTAAAGGGGTGAGTTAGTTTGGTATTGAAATTGAATACCAACTACTCACCTAACACTGAATTAGCTGGTCTACTTGGAAGTCTTCCACTTTACAGTGGACGAGATTATAATGGGTCACCATCTCATAACACACACCCCATAACATTATACTTCTACTTGTACTTCTCAAGTTCTCATTGTCTTAATGCTAAGGGAAACTTCCTGGGAAGTTACCTACATTTTGGTACATCTTAGTATCTTACTATGTACTTCCTCCGTCTATTTTGTTCTTTGCGTTTGATCTTTTGTACGTTTATTAAGGGCATGCTTGGATTGAGTGTAATGGATTATGGGGGTAATAAAAGTCAAACTACCTTAATAAAAGGACAATGAATGTGAATTGAGGTGGTTGCAAGGAGGATGGTGTGGTGGTATTGTGATGAGAATTTGTGGTAGTGGTGGTGTTGTGAGGAGAAGAGAGGAAGGGGGGAGTTATTACCCCCCAAATGAGGGTAATAATCATCATAGTGGGAGGTGGGTAACTATTTCCCCCATAATGAGGGTATTTGTTCCCCCTTTTCTTTTATTTTCTTATTGCCAACACTAGCTTATTCTCTATGCCAACACTTCATCCCCTCATCATCACCTTCAATTACCTTTTTTTTTTTTTTTTTTTTTTTTTTTTAATTTGACTTTTATTACCCCCTTAATGTATTACCCTCAATCCAAGCATGCCCTAATGATTAATTGATGTGCATTGCAATTTCTCTTATTTTTTTTATTTAAACAAGAAAAATTACATTTATTTATAATGTTTTCACTTTTATCAAAATTCTGATATTGGAACAATGAGAAAATTTTAATTTTGCAATAGAAAAATGTGAGAGGTTAAATGAACTAATGAATTTAATTGGTAAAATTAATCATTGGACACAAATTTTGATAGAATATTAAAGCATTTATGTGATAATATAAAAGGAAAGGTAAAGAGCATTTTGAGACACCCTAAAAAGAAAAACGTAAAAAACAAAAAGAAGCGGAGGGAGTAATGTCCTTTATTTTATTTCATGTTTATCTACTACTACGTATATTGTAATAGAAAATATAGTGGGAGACAGTGAAAGAAATTTTAATCAAATATAAGGAGGATGTGTGATGTGGATTTGAATAGCTATGGTTAAGATTTAAAATGAACATCACGGTTCAAGTTTAAAAAGGTTGTACGACGGAAAAGAAACTTGACGTACAGGGAGTCTATTAGGCTTACTCCTAGTCAAGTTAGGATATACCATAATTTTAATGCTTTAGTAGGTCTTATACGGTTTGACTAGTCCCTTAAGCAGTGAAGTATACATAATTACATATAGAAAAAAAAGATGTATTTATTATTATTACGAGTCCTAGTATAATTAGGTGTTTGTTTTTTAAGTAACTTATAATTCTTATGTTGCCTATATACAATTAAGGCCTTTGGTTGCTATTTCATTAACAATAGTGTGATTGAGATGAATAGAATTTTGAGTTTTGTGATAAAACTTATGAGAGTAGGTGAGATGCTCAGCTTATTTAGCATCTCTAGTTGGTTATTATTTGGTATATTTGATCAAATTGTTTAGCTAGGTCCGTTTGACTCTAAATTAACAAGTTTTGTGAAGTCCGATTAACCAAACAAAATCATATCAATGTGAGATCATAAATTTTGCAAAAGGTCTTGCGCGTATAAGGTGTACAATAAATTTATCGTACACTAAGATATATAATTTATACTCAGTTTTTTGCAACTTTTACCTAGTTTGTGTAACTTTTAATATGTTTTGATTAACTTTTACTCCGTATATTATAAAAAAAACTTGATAGATAAACATTTTAAAGGATTAAATGATTAACTTTATACTACCTCCGTTTCAAAATGATCTTTACGCCTTCCGTTTTACTATGTTTCATAATATTCTTTACACTTTGCTTTACTCTATTTTTGGACATTAAAATTTACTATCTTATCCTTCTTACCTCACATTATTTACAATTTCCCACTCACTTTCTCTTACTTTATTCATTGTTTTCTTACACCCACCTAAAGATGGTCGTGGGCCTAAACCGGCCCATGTTAGGCCCACTCTCCATCGCGTCGGGCCATATGCCGAGCTAAAAATTCAAAACTGTTAGGTTATGATTCATATGACAAAACATAAATCATGCGGAAAAACCATAAAGTCAGGAAAGCATATTATTTACACATAATCATTTAGCACAGTTTAGATGCATACACTTTGTTGCGTGCCCTCCCTAGCTGCGCCCGAACCGAACAAGAACAAGTCTTTAGGACTCCAAATGTCGTCCCTCCGTAGATAGTCCACAGCACGTCCGGATCTGCCTTAAGCTTGACCAACTAGAATCTCCCTTAAGGTAGCTTAGGAATTTCGGCTAATATGGTGCAAGTGTATGGCTGATTTTTCTTCAAAATCTTACCTTTAGAATACTTCAATTGTGTCTATAAATTATGACCCTAGGCACCTATTTATAGAGGTATGGAAAAGGAACTGGAATCCTATTAGGACATGAATTAATTAAACTAGAATCCTAATAGAACTCTTATTTAATTAATTCATCCTTTTAGGTTTAGGAATTTAATCATATGTCGAAACCTGATAGCTTTAGGATTCGTATAGCACACAAACACACACACACACACGCACAGCAGCCCACGAGGGGCGCCATGCGCGCGGGCGCAGCCCGCGAGCTCGCACCCCATTGCCACGAGGCCCACACGCTGCCGCAGCCTTGGCGCGCGCTGGGCCTGCCTTGCGGTGGGCCTGGCGCAACCTTGGCTAGTGCGTTGTGGCGCGCTGGCTTGCTGGGCGATGGCCCGGCTTCGTGCTGGGCCTTCGTCTGGCAGGCCTCGTCCGATGCTAATTCGTACGATACGCTTCCGATTAATTTCCCGATTTCAACATTCATTTCCGATACGAACAATATTTAATATTTCCGATTCCGGAATTAATTTCCGCTTCGAACAAATATTTAATATTTCCGTTTCCGGAATTATTTTTCGATTCCGATAATATTTCCGATTCAGACAATATTTCCGTTTCCGGCAATATTTCCGATTCCGGTAATATTTCCATTTCCATCAATATTTTCCGATACGTACCATGTTTCCGTTTCCGGCAACATCTACGACTTGGATAAAATTTATATTTCCGATTCGATCCATATTTCTGTTTCCGACAATATCATCGTTTCCGGAGTATTCATTTCTTGCTTGTGAGGATCTCAGCTCCCACTGAAACCAAGATCCGTCGATTCCGAATATCCATAGATGGAGTATTTAATGCCATTAAATACTTGATCCGTTTACGTACTATTTGTGTGACCCTACGGGTTCAGTCAAGAGTAAGCTGTGGATGAATATCATTAATTCCACTTGAACTGAAGCGGCCCCTAGCTAGGCATTCAGCTCACTTGATCTCACTGAATTATTAACTTGTTAATTAATACTGAACCGCATTTATTAGACTTAACATTGAATGCATACTTGGACCAAGGACACTATTTCCTTCAGTCTCCCACTTGTCCTTAGGGACAAGTGTGCATTACCTAATTCCTTTGTCGCTCGATGCTTGCTCTTGAACATAAGGTAAGAGTTGTCATCCTTATTATGTCCAGAGGTGTTTCTCGGTTTCAGAGTTCAACTGATCAAATAAACAGATAATCATAGCCTATGATTCATCCGAGCACGACCATGCATTTTACAGTTTCTAGCTCTCCGAGTGGCCTTGTACAACTTTTAAGCATCTCATCCCGATTTATGGGAGGACAATCCCAATCTTGCGGTCTTGAGATTAGACTTCGTTTGATAGGTGATTACCTGAGCGTTGCCTTTATAGCCTCCTTTTACGGTGCGACGGTTGGTCAACGTCAAAGTAACCAGTTCTCAAACAAGTAATCTCAAATCACTCAGGTATTGAGGATTTAGTGTCTAATAATTTTAATGAAATTTACTTATGACAGATTTTCATCTCTTACAGTAAAGTTTCATAGGTCTGTCCGACACTAGTCTTCCCAAAGTAAGTATCTATGCAAATGATTGCGACATTGCCATGTCCACATAGTTCAAGAAATAGAACTACTAGTCATCTTGCATTCTAGTCGTCTAACGTTTTCTATGCGTCCAATTTTATAGAAAACTCCGACCAGGGACCATTTTCAACTTTTGACATTCAAGTTCACTTGATAGACATTTCTTAGTCACAGGACTGGTCCTGACAGTCTATCTTGAATATATCGTCAAATTGAAGGGACTCATCATTTAATAAACCACAAATTAAATGGAAAAATGAATTCTATCATTTATTGTGAATGATTAACCAATAATGTTTTACAAAGAATTAAACTCTAAAACTTTAAAACATTAAACAAGGACATCAAAGCCATTCTCCAATATGCTTGATTCCCATAGCTGCAGTGTGCGAGTTGTGCTTCGCCTCCGGCAGAGGTTTAGTCAATGGATCTGATATGTTGTCATCAGTTCCAATCTTGCTTATCTCGACTTATTTTCTTTCAACTAACTCTCGTAGAAGGTGAAATCTAAGAAGTACATGCTTGACTCTTTGGTGGTGTCTAGGCTCCTTTGCCTGTGAAATACCTCCGTTATTATCACAATACAGGGCTATTGGTCCTTTAATGGAGGGGACTACACCAAGTTCACCTATGAACTTCTTTAGCCATATAGCTTCCTTTGCTGCTTCATGTGCAGCAATGTACTCCGATTCAGTTGTAGAATCCGCAATGGTGCTTTGTTTAGCACTTTTCCAGCTTACTGCACCTCCGTTGAGGCAGAAGACAAACCCAGACTGTGATCTGAAATCATCTTTGTCGGTTTGGAAACTTGCGTCCGTATAGCCTTTAACAATTAATTCATCATTTCCACCATATACCAGGAAGTCATCTTTGTGCCTTTTCAGGTACTTCAGAATGTTCTTGGCAGCAGTCCAATGTGCCTCTCCTGGGTCTGACTGGTATCTGCTCGTAGCACTGAGTGCGTACGCAACATCCGGGCGTGTACATATCATAGCATACATTATTGAACCAATCAATGATGCATATGGAATCCCATTCATTCGTCTACCCTCATCAAGTGTTTTTGGGCACTGAGTCTTGCTTAGAGTTATTCCATGAGACATGGGTAGGTAGCCTTGCTTGGAGTCTGCCATCTTGAACCTATCAAGCACCTTATTGATATAAGTGCTTTGACTAAGTCCAATCATCTTTTTAGATCTATCTCTGTAAATCTTGATGCCCAATATGTACTGTGCTTCTCCTAGATCCTTCATCAAAAAACATTTCCCAAGCCAAATCTTGACAGTGTTCAACATAGGAATGTCATTTCCGATAAGTAATATGTCGTCGACATATAATACTGTGAGGGGGTCGAAAAAGCACGAGGCTAATGCGTGACCTCATCCCTCGTGGGTGTGACGATTCTTTTTATTCAATCAAGTGTAATTGGATTTCCTGTGAGTTTACACCCAATTGACTAGTAATATAGGAGTCGCCATTCAGTTTTTAACGACAATGAGAAAAACTGACAAAACCCGGTTATCGTGACATAAAGGGAGTGCAATTATGTTTGACCACGACGGCCGTAGGTTCCCTTGTGATCCCTGGTGTGGGGATCTCTCAACATACACCCGCAAGGTAGAGATTGAGGGTTCGGGGGACTGTAACTACCGAGAGGAGTACTTCGCTCGTCGATAACTCCAGAGGGAGGATATCCTTACTAGCTCAGCATAAATAATTGAAGGGACATGCGTTAACTATTAAACTAATCTGAGTTGATTTTAGCAATATGCAACATATAATACTAGATCGATCGCGATTATCTGATTTAAGTAGCATTAAGGGACCTAGCATGATAATCCAATTTCCCGAAAATATTATATTTGTTAGGCGTGATAGAACAATCAGATTTAGTTAGTTTAACAGTTCATAAAAAGGACGAGGAAAGCAATTAAATCATCGAGAAGGGACACATTACGACGCACCCTTGAGAGGTGCGTCACGGTTCTCAGAAAACTAACCACTTTGACTTTGCTATTTCTCCTTTTTATTTAACGAATCTCCATTAGGGGACAGGATACGTTCTGTTCGATTTATGGATCGATTGCGACAGAAAGCGTGAACAATTTCGCAGCGTGAGGCTTAGGCTAAGGGTTGGAGTCAATACTCAGAATATAATTGTGTGTTGTGTGTGTGTGTTTCACGTCGAATTTGGGGCTGTAATTATAGGGAAGAGTTCGTGGAAAGATAGAATTTTAGAACTCTAATCCACGAGTAATTAGGAAAAAACACGTCCCAGTTATTTTCAGCGCCCAGCTCTGGGCGTCAAAGATTTCGGCGCCCAGCTCTGGGCGTTGAAAATAGGACCCATGCAATTTCAGCACCCAGGGCTGGGCGTTGAAATTGCTGTTTGGGCCGTTTTTTGTCAGATTCGGATTCCTGAAATCCGTAGTGTTTGAGACTTAATCGAGTCTTTTAGTGCGTATCAATTTCATGACGGAATGCGTCTGGGCCCGTTACGAACTCTAGGCTCGTTAGGATTTTAATTAATACGTAACTCTTATTTCCGAATCATATTAGGAATAGGATTCTCGCAGTTTTCTATCTCATTTAGGATTTATGTTGGAGTGCAACACCTAATTCTGACAGGTTTCTATCTTTTATGACTTGCCACTTTTAGAAGCTACCTTTTACGGCAGTTACTATTTTTAGCAGGTTTCCATAAATAGCAGGTTTCGGGTGAAATGAAAAGGGGAATTGAGATTCGTTATTTTATAGGAGATGCGTTGTCAAGTGGAGATTTACGCTTTCATCATCGAACCTTTCCCTTTCGGGAATGGGGACAAAAGTAGGTGTCTACAGTTAGCCCCCACTTTGACTGAGTCTTGGAGTAAGACGATGGTCAAAGTATTAGACGGAGTGTGTCACACAAGCCATGGTGTATGTGACCTGTTTTGCGAGGGTCTCACGAGCCCCCGAGTGATAACATTTGACTTAAGGGTCATCACTTGAAATGTCGACATATCCCTCACGTGTTATTGGGATTTGTCAACGGATAGTATAGAATACTCCCTCACTTTGTCATTGGAAGTATCTAAAGAGGCGTAGAAACTCCCTCACTTTGTCATTGGGAGTAGCTACAGATGTTTTCGAAATCAAAGCTATAAAGTGTAATTGGGCCTGGCCAAGTCCAATCACGAGGTGAAAATGTTTTTAAAGATTCTCATTTTCAGGGCTAGCTAAACGAGAAAACCCCCTTGTTTTTATTGGACGTAAAATGAAGGAAAATCCAGCACGTCGCTCTTTTTTGGAAAAACGGAAAACCAATCTTTTAATTTTTGGAAAAAGGGAAAACCAGTCCTTTAATTTTTGGAAAAAGGGAAAACCAGAAAAAGTTATCGCTGCAGCGACTAAGGACCTGCGCGGTTAGTGGCGCAGACCCCGCCGGCTAAAGATGGCGAGCCTGTCCGCTAAGGGTGGACACCCCGTCCGATAGAAGTGGACGAATCTGTTTTTGAAATTTGAAAATAAGGACCTACGCGGTTTGTGACGTAGACCCCGCCGGCTGAAGATGGCGAACCTGTCCGCTAAGGGTAGACACCCCGTCCGATAGAAGTGGACGAATCTGTTTTTGAAATTTAAAAATAAGGACCTACGCGGTTTGTGACGTAGACCCCGCCGGCTGAAGATGGCGAACCTGTCCGCTAAGGGTGGACACCCCGTCCGATAGAAGTGGACGAATCTACTTTGAAATTTGTTTGTGCTTTTTGAAAATAAGGACCTATGTGGTTTGTGACGTAGACCCCGTCGGCTGAAGATGGCGAGCCTATTTTGAATTTGTTCTATTTTTCGAAAACTGAGGTCCTGCGCGGCTAGTGACGCAGACCCCGCCCGCTGAGGGTGGGCGAGCCCTGTCCGCTGAGGGTGGACGTCCCTGAATTCATTTTTTCGATATGGAACTCGCGCGGTTCGTGGCGCGATCTTGCCCGATTGAGGTGGGCGAGTCCCTATTTCATTTGTTCTTGTGATTTCTTTGAGAATTTCTTTTCTTATTCATTCTCGCAGGAGCGAATTCTTTCGAGGGATGCTCGGATTTAGTTGTAACCTGAATGTGGGTTGACAATGTGTTTAGATGGACCATAGTCTCGTGGTCATCACCTTTTCATGGTTTTGAGCTAGTCTTTTCGGCTCAATTTTGCCACTACCTGGGTCCTTGATTAGGGGACTATGTATAAGTATCAACGGCGACCTTTGTCTTGAGGTCGTAAACCCGTTTTATTTTTTGAGACATCCAAACACGGGACTTCATACAACGTTAGTCCGGGAATATTGTTTTTAACTTTGCATAATATATATTTTCCTTCGAGCCCCCAAGCACTCGTGCTTGACGTTAGTCCGGGAATCTTGTCAAAGAGGTTCCTTGCAGATAAGCATTTTGTAATGTCCTTGATCGTGTTTGGGATTGTGCTCGTAAGTGCGAGCGATCTTTGTAGTGGTGTGCTACTCTTAACAAAGCCGTGAGGTGCGACTTTCAGTAAAGAAATCGGCAATTTTCAAGTCGAATGAATAAGGCAGGGCCCTATAGAAGTCAGGGGCCTTTTGGGTCTGGGATCATTTTCGGCGCCCATGCCTGGGCGTTAAAGATTTCGGCGCCCAGCGCTGGGCGCTGAAAATGATTTCATAGTTGGCCTTTTGTTCGTTTGTTTTCTTTTTTTTCTTTTGAACGCGTTCGTTAATGTTCGATATTTAGAAAGATGATATGTATGTGCGAACGAGCGTTCATAGAATGGCCGTTTGTGTGCGGTCCATTAATCAGTTTGTTTGAATCATTTTTTTTTTGAGCAATGACTGATTGTGAATAGTTTGCTTAGAAGCTTGATAGGGTTCAGGCCCATTCATGAAGTGGGCTCAAACATCGTGCCCTTTCGATTGTTCAAACATTTGCTTCGAGATTTTTTTATTTTGCTATGGTTGTTTCGTAGCTTGGAGCCCCCAAGTATGCATGTTGGGATGCTTTCCTTTTGGTGTACGATTTTTGTAGGTTCTTTCGAGAAAGATGCCTTGGGGTTCCGCTCGTGTAGGTGCGAGCTATCCCTTTCGTGGTAAGTAATATTTGGCTACCTTTTAATCCTTAATGTAGAAGTCGTGTGGCTTGTATTTTGAATTTGGGCGATAAGTAGTCTTTGCCTCTTTTACACGTGCTCTTGGTCGTGCCTACATTAGTGCAATATGCCTTACTCTTTTTTTAGACTTGTTTTGTGGGATGGTTGAACTTATGGTGCGACGTAGGCTTGTGTGGCCTAACAACAGGTATTAGAACATTTCTCTAGGTGTTGGGATATCATTATTATTTTTTGCATTGGAGTACTTCATCACGCCTTGTTCAGGTGCTCGAACAAGTGTAGCACCTTCTGCGTGGGTGTGCACGGCTTATTACTTCGTTCGATGCGAGGATTCATAGGTGTTTCTTTCTTATTTTTATATCTGGGCAAAACTTGGCTAGCAGAAAGATTCAGCGCCCAGGCTGGGGCGTTAAAGGTATCGGCGCCCAGCTCTGAGCGTTGAAAATGATTTCTGGGTATATTTTGACAGTTCTTATCCTTGATTTTTTTTTTCGCTTTTGCCTTGGAACGAGGTAGACTGTGTAACGGGCGCTTTATAGGGCGAGCGTTATGTGCAGTGGTTTGATCGGAGTTTTGGTGACTCGCGATTTTCAGTTACCCTTGTTAGTGGGGTGACTTTATATATTCTAAGTAGTGCTTAGAATTTGGGAGGGGTTGTAGCCATTCTAAGGTTCGTTTTGCACGATTAAAGCTTAGGATTGAGCCCCTATGACATATGTATAGCATTAGCGTCGAGAATTTGCGATAAAATCGTCATTTCGAGCATTTTTAGAGTGTTTTTCTCAAGCCCCCAATTGTAGCTACGGGATTGGCTTGGTGCTATAATGCTTTGCATACGTCTTTATGCATTCATGGTGACATGGATCATGAATAGTTTGAACCAGACTCGTTTAGTGCGAGGTACGTTTCGAGTAGTGACCCGCTACTTCTCTTGTAATTGTCGTATTGTGCGACATTGCCATGGTCAAGGTAGTCACATGTTGAAGTGTGCCTTGACCAAAATCTAGGTGCCTTTCTTTACCCATAATCATATTTAGAAATCTTTTGACTCACTTGCAACATTGAGATAAACGCATACTTTGCTTAAACCAACGACACTTTATTATGTTCGAGGAAGTCTTTGAAAATCATTTGAATTTTTTTTAAAAAATCCGAATCCTTCTGTGTATAATCCGAGGTGTCCTAAGTAAGTTGACTTATAGAAGGGTTCGCACAGGATTACTTGAGTGAATCAAAATACTGTTACGATTTTTGGAATGCTGTCTAAGGATTTGCTGGAGGCCAGGGTGCAGGCGTCAAGATACACTTGTGCCCGTTTGGCATATGCTTTAGGCTTTTAGGGCCATCTTTTCCAGAATTGCGGGAATATGAACCGTTTTCAAATAGACTTAGATTTACTTGGTGTATGTCCGTACAAAAGGTCAAGGTATACCTAGTTCTCTCCCTAACTCTTTCATTTCAATTTTTAGCCCCCACTTGTTGTTATGTCTCCCCATTAATGATGCTTTCAGAGTTTGATTTTAGATGCCTGTGTCATATGTCTGAGTAGGGTGAGCCTTGGTTAGGTGCCAAGTCATATTGACAAGGTCTGATTTTTTTTTCAAAGGAGATTAGCAAGCATTTGAATTACCATGAACGGGTGCCCTGAGTTCAAAGGAACGATGGGGCGATGCCGTAGAAAAATCCTCTTCTTTGCAAGCTTACTGCCTTTACTACTTGTTGGCGATTATGACTGTGTCTAGTGGTGAACTGAAAGAGGTCATGGATGCTTGCGCTAGCCCCCATTCAATTGAGGCAAAGCGATCTTTTGAGTCTTGGCTAAGTGCCTAGGAGTGTGAGTGCTCCTTCTGGCAAGGGTACGTGCCCTTATTATTTTTCGATGTGTGCTCGTTTTGGCATCTTGGTGACTTGGATTCTTCCTTTGACTTTTCTTTCGACTTGGGTTGCAAGTAATTAAATTTCAATAAGGGACTTCTATTCTTTATTCTTGTTTTTCTATAGGCTTTAATATTTTTGCAAATTGGTTGGACCGAATCATGGATTGCCTACGTATCCGCCTAAAATAGATTTAATTTGGAATCAGGTATTGCGTAGTTCTTAGCCTAGAAAATGGTTTCTTAGAATGCCGAATTCGACAAGTATGTTCTGAGATGGAAACATATTATTTAAAACGGTAGAATAAGTGAAGTTTATTATTATTTTAATCTGCTGCTTTGCCGCAAGCCAAAAATTTGTTTTATATATTTTTTTGAGTACATGTATTTTTGGTGGTACGTATATCTGAATACGTGTTATACCCCTCCAAGTGTTCGTTATTTTTCCGTGCATGTGCGGACAAAATGACGAGCACTTCTGGACAAATTTTAGCAAGCAGAGAGATTCAGCGCCCAGGCTGGGGCGCTAAAGATTTCGGCGCCCAGCTATGGGCGCTGAAAATGACTTCTGGGAGGATCTTTTTTGGTGCGCTAAATGCTTCTTTTTCTTTTTAGACGAACTTTTAAAGGCGCTTTGCAAAGTTTGCTTTTTTATTATTTATTATTTTTTTGTACTTTTCATTTGTCTTCCTTTTTTACTTGTGACTCAAGACGGTTTGAAAGATGGGTTGAATGAGATAGGATAATTTGTATAGGCATTGGTCAAGCATGAGGATTATATCTGCTAGGACTCACAATTTGCAGCCTCAAACTAGTGTCACGAGTTTACATCAATCAAGGCCAATGAGTAGTATGGGGACGGCTCAAGGGCATATCAACAGGATGTATCCACACAAGTTATATGGTCATTATGCTAATGGTGGTGTAAGAACAGGTTTTGGGCTTTGGAAATAATGGGTATGACGCACGTGTCAATGGCCGTGCGTGGTTTGCAGTTGATAACAAGTTCAAGAACAAGAGTCGGGGTAATGGTTTCTTGGGTTATGGCAATGAGAACATGGATGGGTTAAATGAGCTGAACAGGGACCCCAGAGCGAAGGCGTTTAAGAACATAAGGACTGGAAAAGGGTAGACATCGTAGAACTTTATGTAGCTTTTGTGGCATGATTTGGGATTGGTTGACTCAGTTCTTTTCCTTCGTTTACTTGGGTAAATGTTGCACTTTGGGAGGTACGGGATAAGTATTCCATGGCTCGCTCTTTTCTCTCTCCCTTTTCTCTTTCTCTTTTTTCTTTTTCGCTCGAGATTTCCCTCCCCTTTTTATTTAGGCTAAAAGGTAGATGGTTGTGGTCTTTGAGTCACGAGGCGAGACTGAGTGAGCCTCGTTTGGTAGGCCTATAGTGGACCTTTAGCCTTAGTAGGCCTAGGGTGGACCTTTTAAATTGTCTTACTTTGCAAGCGTATTTAGTCGTTTCTTAAGGTGTGCAAATAGCGTAGATTCGAAACCTTGTTTTTACCTTTATTGAAATTTAACAAAAGAATTACATCGAAAATAATATTTTGCTTCTTTTCAAATTCCAGTTTTCGGGATTTAATTGGAAGTTGTGATTTAGACTCAAACTTTCATTAATCTTTCTGATTATAACCCGGGTATGAATATAAGGAGGTGGCCTAGACACAAAATAATAACGTGGCGTAAGCCTATAATACTTGACCAAATGACCCTCAGACTTAGGCTAATTGGACCATAACTTTCGTCGGTTGACACTTTAGATTTTAACCCTTGGGTGTTCGTTTGTCATGCACCATTTTGCTTAATGTTGGCCAGGTAGTTAATTGGGGAGATCGAATTTTTATTTTTGCAAGACTGGAATCATTAGTGCGGCTTCTCTCTTAGTGTGTATTGCTTTACCCCAATGGTAGCCTTATGGTATGCAATGAGAACATGTATGGGTTAAATGAGCTGAACAGGGACCCCAGAGCGAAGGCGTTTAAGAACATAAGGACTGGAAAAGGGTAGACATCGTAGAACTTTATGTAGCTTTTGTGGCATGATTTGGGATTGGTTGACTCAGTTATTTTCCTTCGTTTACTTGGGTAAATGTTGCACTTTGGGAGGTACGGGATAAGTATTCCATGGCTCGCTCTTTTCTCTCTCCCTTTTCTCTTTCTCTTTTTTCTTTTTTGCTCGAGATTTCCCTCCCCTTTTTATTTAGGCTAAAAGGTAGATGGTTGTGGTCTTTGAGTCACAAGGCGAGACTGAGTGAGCCTCGTTTGGTAGGCCTATAGTGGACCTTTAGCTTTAGTAGGCCTAGGGTGGACCTTTTAAATTGTCTTACTTTGCAAGCGTATTTAGTCGTTTCTTAAGGTGTGCAAATAGCGTAGATTCGAAACCTTGTTTTTACCTTTATTGAAATTTAACAAAAGAATTACATCGAAAATAATATTTTGCTTCTTTTCAAATTCCAGTTTTCGGGATTTAATTGGAAGTTGTGATTTAGACTCAAACTTTCATTAATCTTTCTGATTATAACCCGGGTATGAATATAAGGAGGTGGCCTAGACACAAAATAATGATGTGGCGTAAGCCTATAATACTTGACCAAATGACCCTCAGACTTAGGCTAATTGGACCATAACTTTCGTCGGTTGACACTTTAGATTTTAACCCTTGGGTGTTCGTTTGTCATGCGCCATTTTGCTTAATGTTGGCCAGGTAGTTAATTGGGGAGATCGAATTTTTATTTTTGCAAGACTAGAATCATTAGTGCGGCTTCTCTCTTAGTGTGTATTGCTTTACCCCAATGGTAGCCTTATGGTATGCCGATTTGGGTATTTTCATGGTTGGTCATGTTGCATTCATGGAAAATCTTTTAGTTCGTACTTAGTAGTATTTCAAGGAGCGAGTGGCTCGAGAGTACTATGATAGTCGTGACCCAGTGTGATCATAAGCCTTGAGGCCATTAATTTTTGCCAATGGTATTAACACCTTAGGTTCACTTTGGGGTTGTGCGACTATGGGGGAATGGTTTTCAGAATGTGACCGTTTCCATTTTGCAAATACTTGAATAATATAATATGTTCTTTTTATTGGTGAGAGAGAGTATTGAGGCCGTGGATTCTTAGCAAGGGATGACAATTACATATGGGTGCTTATTGATTTAAATGTTAGAAAGGGAGACTCAATATGGTTTAACCTTTTAACTTGCAGAACGACACCAAGCATTAGGACCGATTCTATGGATAAGACAAATAAGACTTAGGATTTAGATGGTACTTCGGCATAGCCTAGTCTAGACTCGGATTTATGTATTTTTTGTTTGAACATTTATTTTTTTCTTGAAGACTTTATTCGAACATTATTTTTTGAATACTTTGCCCATGTGACATTCAAGGTCGTTTAATTAGCATGCTCGGTTTTGGTGCCGAGCATTGTCGTCGTAGGAGGCCTAACAACGACACAAAGAGTTATTTATTTTTATTTTTTAGTCGCTTTTAGAGTCGAGTGCCTTTTCATACGCCCTTGCAGCAATTTTTACGAAAAGTGTTTTTTTTGCTACGTGTTCTTTTTTTTTGCGCGGGCACCGAGGCTGCTGTGCCTGACCACATAGTTCAAGAAACAGAACTACTAGTCATCTTGCATTCTAGTCGTCTAACGTTTTCTATGCGTCCAATTTTATAGAAAACTCCGACCAGGGACCATTTTCAACTTTTGACATTCAAGTTCACTTGATAGACATTTCTTAGTCACAGGACTGGTCCTGACAGTCTATCTTGAATATATCGTCAAATTGAAGGGACTCATCATTTAATAAACCACAAATTAAATGGAAAAATGAATTCTATCATTTATTGTGAATGATTAACCAATAATGTTTTACAAAGAATTAAACTCTAAAACTTTAAAACATTAAACAAGGACATCAAAGCCATTCTCCAATATGCTTGATTCCCATAGCTGCAGTGTGCGAGTTGTGCTTCGCCTCCGGCATAGGTTTAGTCAATGGATCTGATATGTTGTCATCAGTTCCAATCTTGCTTATCTCGACTTCTTTTCTTTCAACGAACTCTCGTAGAAGGTGAAATCTACGAAGTACATGCTTGACTCTTTGGTGGTGTCTAGGCTCCTTTGCCTGTGAAATAGCTCCATTATTATCACAATACAGGGCTATTGGTCCTTTAATGGAGGGGACTACACCAAGTTCACCTATGAACTTCTTTAGCCATATAGCTTCCTTTGCTGCTTCATGTGCAGCAATGTACTCCGATTCAGTTGTAGAATCCGCAATGGTGCTTTGCTTAGCACTTTTCCAGCTTACTGCACCTCCGTTGAGGCAGAAGACAAACCCAGACTGTGATCTGAAATCATCTTTGTCGGTTTGGAAACTTGCGTCCGTATAGCCTTTAACAATTAATTCATCATCTCCACCATATACCAGGAAGTCATCTTTGTGCCTTTTCAGGTACTTCAGAATGTTCTTGGCAGCAGTCCAATGTGCCTCTCCTGGGTCTGACTGGTATCTGCTCGTAGCACTGAGTGCGTACGCAACATCCGGGCGTGTACATATCATAGCATACATTATTGAACCAATCAATGATGCATATGGAATCCCATTCATTCGTCTACGCTCATCAAGTGTTTTTGGGCACTGAGACTTGCTTAGAGTTATTCCATGAGACATGGGTAGGTAGCCTCGCTTGGAGTTTGCCATCTTGAACCTATCAAGCACCTTATTGACATAAGTGCTTTGACTAAGTCCAATCATCTTTTTAGATCTATCTCTGTAAACCTTGATGCCCAATATGTACTGTGCTTCTCCTAGACCCTTCATCAAAAAACATTTCCCAAGCCAAATCTTGACAGAGTTCAACATAGGAATGTCATTTCCGATAAGTAATATGTCGTCGACATATAATACTGTGAGGGGGTCGAAAAAGCACGAGGCTAATGCGTGACCTCGTCCCTCGTGGGTGTGACGATTCTTTTTATTCAATCAAGTGTAATTGGATTTCCTGTGAGTTTACACCCAATTGACTAGTAATATAGGAGTCGCCATTCAGTTTTTAACGACAATGAGAAAAACTGACAAAACCCGGTTATCGTGACATAAAGGGAGTGCAATTATGTTTGACCACGACGGCCGTAGGTTCCCTTGTGATCCCTAGTGTGGGGATCTCTCAACATACACCCGCAAGGTAGAGATTGAGGGTTCGGGGGACTGTAACTACCGAGAGGAGTACTTCGCTTGCCGATAACTCCAGAGGGAGGATATCCTTACTAGCTCAGCATAAATAATTGAAGGGACATGCGTTAACTATTAAACTAATCTGAGTTGATTTAGGAATATGCAACATATAATACTAGATCGATCGCGATTATCTGATTTAAGTAGCATTAAGGGACCTAGCATGATAATCCAATTTCCCGAAAATATTATATTTGTTAGGCGTGATAGAACAATCAGATTTAGTTAGTTTAACAGTTCATAAAAGGGCGAGGAAAGCAATTAAATCATCGAGAAGGGACACATTACGACGCACCCTTGAGAGGTGCGTCACGATTCTCAGAAAGCTAACCACTTTGACTTTGCTATTTCTCCTTTTTATTTAACGAATCTCAATTATGGGACATGATACGTTCTGTTCGATTTATGGATCGATTGCGACAGAACGCGTGAACAATTTCGCAGCGTGAGGCTTAGGCTAAGGGTTGGAGTCAATACTCAGAATATAATTGTGTGTTGTGTGTGTGTGTTTCACGTCGAATTTGGGGCTGTATTTATAGGGAAGAGTTCATGGAAAGATAGAATTGTAGAACTCTAATCCACGAGGAATTAGGAAAAAACACGTCCCAGGTATTTTCAGCGCCCATCTCTGGGCGTCAAAGATTTCGGCGCCTAGCTCTGGGCGTTGAAAATAGGACCCATGCAATTTCAGCGCCCAGGGCTGGGCGTTGAAATTGCTGTTTGTGCCGTTTTTTTGTCAGATTCGGATTCCTTAAATCCGTAGTGTTTGAGACTTAATCGAGTCTTTTAGTGCGTATCAATTTCATGACGGAATGCGTCTGGGCCCGTTACGAACTCTAGGCTCGTTAGGATTTTAATTAATACGTAACTCTTATTTCCGAATCATATTAGGAATAGGATTCTCGCAGTTTTCTATCTCATTTAGGATTTATGTTGGAGTGCAACACCTAATTCTGACAGGTTTCTATCTTTTATGACTTGCCACTTTTAGAAGCTACCTTTTACGCCAGTTACTATTTTTAGCAGGTTTCCATAAATAGCAGGTTTCGGGTGAAATGAAAAGGGGAATTGAGATTCGTTATTTTATAGGAGATGCGTTGTCAAGTGGAGATTTACACTTTCATCATCGAACCTTTCCCTTTCGGGAATGGGGACAAAAGTAGGTGTCTACAAATACTAGGAAAGCAATTTTGCTCCCACTGACCTTCTTGTATACACAAGATTCGTCTGCGTTCTTGATGAAGCCAAAGTCACTGGCTGCTTCATCAAAACGTATATTCCAGCTCTTGGATGCTTGCTTCAATCCGTAGATTGATTTCTTTAGCTTGCATACCTTTTTAGCATTCTTTAGATCCTCAAAACCTTCAGGCTGTGTCATAAACACAGTTTCTGTTAAAGCGCCGTTTAAGAAAGCGGTTTTGACATCCATCTGCCATATTTCGTAATCGTAATATGCAGCGATTGCTAACATTATCCGAATAGAATTTAGCATTGCAACTGGTGAAAAGGTTTCATCGTAATCCACACCGTGGACTTGCCTGTAACCTTTTGCAACCAATCTAGCTTTGAAAACTTCAAGTTTCCCATCCTTGTCCTTTTTCAGTTTGAAAACCCATTTGCTTCCAATGGCTTGGTAGCCATCTGGCAAATCGATCAAATCCCATACTTGGTTTTCTGACATGGAGTCTAATTCAGATTGCATGGCTTCTTGCCATTTCTTGGAGCTAGGGCTCGTCATAGCTTGTTTGTAAGTCGCAGGTTCATCACTTTCAAGTAATAGAACGTCACAGCTCTCGTTCGTCAAAATACCTAAGTACCTTTCCGGTTGAGATCTATATCTCTGCGATCTACGCGGGGTTATATCTCTAGATTGACCATGATTCTCACCAGATACTTCTAAAGATCTCTGAGTTTCATCTTGAATGTCATCTTGAGAATTCTCTAGAGTTTGTTGTTCGACTCGAATTTCTTCGAGGTCTACTTTTCTCCCACTTGTCATTTTGGAAATGTGATTCTTCTCCAAAAGACACCATCTCGAGCAACAGACACCTTGTTCTCAGATGTATTGTAGAAATAATACCCCTTTGTTTCCTTTGGATAGCCCACAAGGATACATTTGTCAGATTTCGGATGAAGTTTGTCTGAAATTAATCGTTTGACGTATACTTCACATCCCCAAATCTTAAGAAAAGACACTTTTGGAGGCTTTCCAAACCATAACTCATATGGAGTCTTTTCGATAGCTTTAGACGGAGCTCTATATATAGTGAGTGCAGCTGTATTTAGTGCATGTCCCCAAAATTCTAATGGAAGTTCGGCCTGACCCATCATTGACCTAACCATGTCTAGCAAGGTTCTGTTCCTCCGTTCCGACACACCGTTCCATTGTGGTGTTCCAGGAGGAGTCAATTCTGATAGAATTCCACATTCTTTTAGATGGTCATCAAATTCATAGCTCAGATATTCACCGCCTCTATCAGACCGCAATGCTTTAATCTTCTTGCCTAATTGATTCTCTACTTCACTCTGAAATTCCTTGAATTTGTCAAAGGATTCAGACTTATGCTTCATTAGGTAGACATAACCATATCTACTGAAGTCATCAGTGAAAGTCATAAAGTAGCTGAAACCACCTCTAGCATTTGTACTCATTGGTCCACATACATCTGTATGGATTAAACCCAATATTTTATTTGCTCTTTTTCCAACTTTAGAGAAAGGTTGCTTTGTCATTTTTCCAAGTAAACATGATTCGCACTTACCATAATCCTCTAAGTCAAATGGTTCTAGAATTCCTTCCTTTTGAAGTCTTTCCGTGCGTTTCAGGTTAATATGGCCTAATCGACAATGCCACAGATAGGTGAGATCTGAATCATCCTTTTTGGCCTTTTTGGTATTTATGTTATAAACTTGTTTGTCGTGATCTAATAAATATAGTCCATTGACTAATCTAGCAGATCCATAAAACATCTCTTTAAAATAAAACGAACAACTATTGTCTTTTATTAAAAAGGAAAATCCCTTAGCATCTAAGCAAGAAACTAAAATGATGTTTTTAGGAAGACTTGGAACATGGAAACATTCTTCCAGTTCCAAAACTAGCCCAGAGGGAAACGACAAATAATAAGTTCCTACAGCTAATGCAGCAATCCGTGCTCCATTTCCCACTCGTAGGTCGACTTCACCCTTGCTTAACTTTCTACTTCTTCTTAGTCCCTGTGAATTGGAACATAAGTGTGAGCCACAACCAGTATCTAATACCCAAGAAGTTGAATTTGCAAGTATACAGTCTATAACGAAAATACCTGAAGATGGAACGACTGTTCCGTTCTTCTGATCTTCCTTTAGCTTCAAGCAATCTCTCTTCCAATGCCCCTTCTTCTTGCAGTAGAAGCATTCAGATTCAGAAGTGGGTTGACTGACCTTCCTCTTTTCAGATTTGGCGCCAGCTGGTTGCTTAGTTTGGCTGGCCTTGTTGCCACCTTTTTTAGCATTCCTCTTCTTTCCAGATTTCTTGAACTAGCCCCCACGCACCATAAGCACATCTTGCTTATCACTTTTGAGCGTCTTTTCAGCGGTCTTCAGCATACCGTGAAGCTCAGTGAGCGTTTTGTCCAGACTATTCATACTGTAGTTCAGTTTGAACTGATCATACCCGCTATGAAGAGAATGGAGGATGGTGTCTACAGCCATTTCCTGAGAGAATTGCTGATCCAGCCGACTCATATTCTCAATGAGTCCAATCATTTTGAGAACATGTGGACTTACGGGCTCGCCTTTCTTAAGTTTGGTCTCAAGAATTTGCCTATGAGTCTCGAATCTTTCGACTCGAGCCAGATCTTGGAACATGTTCTTTAACTCACTGATGATCGTGAAAGCATCTGAGTTGATGAACGTTTTCTGTAGATCTGCACTCATGGTTGCAAGCATTAGACATTTCACATCCTTGTTGGCATCAATCCAACGATTGAGGGCTGCCTGAGTGACCCCTTCGCCTGCGGCTTCGGGCATCGCCTCTTCCAGGACATACTCATTTTCTTCCTGCATAAGAACTATTTGCAAGTTCCTTTGCCAGTCAAGGAAGCTTTTTCCCGCTCAACTTCTCCTTTTCGAGAATCGATCGAATGTTGAATGAATTGTTGTTTGCCATAATTAAAACTACAATTGAAAAGAATAAACAAATAAATAACCATTCACAGTTTCTCTTAATAAACTTAAATTCTAGCATACATGCATAATTCAATGTTCATTAAGCATTTTATTCAAGTTATGTGTTCCGGAAGGTGTGAATAAAATGATTCCAAGATCCTAAAATCCATTGAAGAATTAAGCACATTATGTATTTAGACTCAATTCTAAAATCTTTTAGGTAAGCAAAAGCCTTTTGCTAATAGTCTAGAAACTACTCTTGGTTGATAGGTACGTCTAAGAACTTATTAGGTAAACCTATCGATTTTGCCACGACATAAAAGTACTCCTTACTTATATCGTTGAGTTTCACCAAAACTAACTTGTACTCACAATTATTTGTGTACCTTACCCCTTTAGTATCGATAAGTAACACCTCGCTATGGCGGAAAACTATTACTAAGATCGATGTAAAGGATATCCAAGTAAGTGTTATTTTGGCATGGCACCTTTTAACTCAATTTTTAAGTTTGGAACTTAAGGCTCTTACTATGTTGGTTAGATTTTAAGTGAACTAAAATCCTTAATCATGCAACATAATCAAGCCACAATCTCATGCATAATTAAGACATATTTAAAGCAATAAATAACTTAAAGCATGCATAAGATAAATGTGATCTAGTATGGCCCGACTTCATCTTGAAGCTTCAACTTCAAAGTCCGTCTCGAAAATGGAAACTTCGTCTTGAATTTCACCGTGGGAGGCGCCATTTTCTCCAAATAGGATAAGCTATAATTAAACTAATTACAACTATTTGATGGTACGCAGACCATATTTGAATTGAAAAACAAATTTGGTACTTTAGACCAATTACATTCAAATTAATGGTACGCAGACCATATTTTCTATCCTATTTGGGCCATACTATTCACCTCATAACATGCAAAACAGTACATATGCAATATATACCATTCATCCATTCATTATCATGAATGACCCACATAATTGGTTAGTTAAAACATATTGTATGCATCATATAAACATTTGCAGCAATTAATCAAGGGCACCAATAATCTACCAATTATTCAGTCCTTATTAATTCTAATCAAGTTGTTTAACCTTAAAGGATTTGTAGACCTAATCAAGAATTAATGACTAAAAAGGGCTCCCACTTAAACCAATAAATTCATATGCTTTACTAATTTTTAAACATAAAAATGTATTTCTAGTCTAACCGAAAACATACAAATTTAATTAAAATTTAAAGCTCATATAAATTTATAATTGAATCCACTTATTTAATTTATTTTCAGTCGAATTTAAATTAATTCAAGGTTTTTAATTTTAGTAAAATAATTAGAATAAATAAAATTTATAATAATTATAATATTCAAAATTAAAATCCAAGAAAACAATTTAAATTATTAATTTTAAAATTAATTAAAATTACATGAACTGAAAATCTCAAATTAAAATTTAAAACTCGACAATCGTAACATGACGAGCACTTGGGCTTGCATCCAAGCCCCGTCGATTGCTCGGCCTGTCGCTGGCCCATGGCACATCGTAGCAGCAGCCACGCGCAAACGCAGCAAGCCACCCACGCTTGCGCGCAGCCTGCCTGCCCATAGCATCGCAGCAACTACGATGGTGCTCGCTCGCTCGCGCAAGCAAGCGCTCGAGGCCACGCGTGTTGGTGCGCAGAGCAGCGATCGTTGGGCGACCAGCTCTCGCCCACGCGCGCGCGCGTCTCCTCATGCCATGCCATCGCTCTTCGCCCATCGCCCACATGCGCATAGCACTCGACACAAGGCAGGGCTGCTGCCTTGTGCTCGCGCGCTACTCGCCTTGCTCGCTGCATTCGTACCGCATGGGCGACGAGCTCCCTTGCTCGTCGTCGCATGCCCGCACTATACAACACCCCTTAAGGGTAACACGTAGCGTCCATTGTTTGTGCGTGCAAGTTTTATAAGCGAATTGCATAAAAATTTAAAATTTTTAATTCAAAATTTATGACAAATTAATAAAACATATTAATTTCATAATTTTAGGGCGAAAATTTGAAAATTTATTAATTAATTAATTTCCGATTAACATGGATTCAAATCTAGGTCATAAAAATTTAAAATTTAACACAAATTAATAATTTTTATGGTGGTTTTTAATCATTGGTACCTAATTAAATTATTAATTAATTATGAAAATCAAATTAATTCTAAATTATTCTAATTCCAACAAATTAAACATAATTACGAATTAGGTTGTATAATTAACAAGGCTAGGCATTCAAACTTGTTAAACATATACTGTAGGTCAATCAAAAATTCAAGATTTATCAACAAGAATCGCAAATATTTAATTTAACATCTTAAATTTACAAACTTTTGCGTTCGAAAAACTAAAACCTCCGAAAAGTCATAGTTAGGCTTCGAATTTGGGAATTCTGGGTTCGGCCAAAATTGACACAAAAATTTAGAATGCCTTTTACATGAGGATTTGACACAAAAATCACTCGATTTGGATGAGTAACGAAGAAACTGCCGAAAAACTGCGTACATATAATTAAATAAACGCAATTTGCAATTAATTAACAATTATGAAAATTAATCACCCCTTTTAATTCCTTGCAAATTTGTAATATTTAACCATGTTTATGCAATTTAGATTATGAAAATAATAAGAGGCTCGTGATACCACTGTTAAGTTATGATTCATATGACAAAACATAAATCATGCGGAAAAACCATAAATCCAGGAAAGCATATTATTTACACATAATCATTTAGCATAGTTTAGATGCATACACTTTGTTGCGTGCCCTCCCTAGCTGCGCCCGAACTGAACAAGAACAAGTCTTTAGGACTCCAAATGTCGTCCCTCCGTAGATTGTCCACAGCACGTCCGGATCCGCCTTAAGCTTGACCAACTAGAATCGCCCTTAAGGTAGCTTAGGAATTTCGGCTAATATGGTGCAAGTGTATGGCTGATTTTTCTTCAAAATCTTACCTTTAGAATACTTCAATTGTGTCTATAAATTATGACCCTAGGCACCTATTTATAGAGGTATGGAAAAAGAACTGGAATCCTATTAGGACATGAATTAATTAAACTAGAATCCTAATAGAACTCTTATTTAATTAATTCATCCTTTTAGGTTTAGGAATTTAATCATATGTCGAAACCTGATAGCTTTAGGATTCGTATAGCACACAAACACACACACGCACGCACAGCAGCCCACGAGGGGCGCCATGCGTGCGCGCAGCCCGCGAGCTCGCAGCCCATTGCCACGAGGCCCACACGCTGCCGCAGCCTTGGCGCGCGCTGGGCCTGCCTTGCGGTGGGCCTGGCGCAGCCTTGGCTGGTGCGTTGTGGCGCGCTGGCTTGCTGGGCGATGGCCCGACTTCGTGCTGGGCCTTCGTCTAGCAGGCCTCGTCCGATGCTAATTCGTACGATACGCTTCCGATTAAGTTCCTGATTTCAGAATTCATTTCCGATACGAACAATATTTAATATTTCCGATTCCGGAATTAATTTCCGTTTCGAACAAATATTTAATATTTCCGTTTCCGGAATTATTTTCCGATTCCGATAATATTTCCGATTCAGGCAATATTTCCGTTTTCGGCAATATTTCCGATTCCGGCAATATTTCCATTTCCATCAATATTTTCCGATACGTACCATGTTTCTGTTTCCGGCAACATCTACGACTTGGATAATATTTATATTTCCGATTCGATCCATATTTCTGTTTCCGGCAATATCATCGTTTCCGGTGTATTCATTTCTTGCTTGTGACGATCTCAGCTCCCACTGAAACCAAGATCCGTCGATTCCGAATATCCATAGATGGAGTATTTAATGCCATTAAATACTTGATCCGTTTACGTACTATTTGTGTGACCCTACGGGTTCAGTCAAGAGTAAGCTGTGGATTAATATCATTAATTCCATTTGAACTGAAGCGGCCTCTAGCTAGGCATTCAGCTCACTTGATCTCATTGAATTATTAACTTGTTAATTAATACTGAACTGCATTTATTAGACTTAACGTTGAATGCATACTTGGACCAAGGGCACTATTTCCTTCAAAACATGGTCCAGGCAACGGGCTTTCGTGTCGGGTCGGGTCCGGCCGCCGTGCCTAAGTCTAATTTTACTAAATTTAGCGTGCTTTTCGTGTCGGGTCAGTCGTGTCGTTCCTTGTCGTGCTTTTTCCAAAAAATGCGGCCCAGGTCCGCCCCCCACGGCCCACGACTTTGTGCTCGTGTCTGGGCGTGCTTTTTTCATGTTTGTGTCGGGCCGGCTTATTTCATGTTTGTGTCGGGCCGTCTTTTTTCATGTTCGTGTCGGGCCAGGCATGACACCCACCCATCTTTTTACATATTTCTCTTACTTTATCCATATTTATTATATTCAACCAACTTTTCCACTTTTGTCTTAATATTTGTGCAAAAAGTAACCATAAAGATATTTATGAAACAGAAGTAGTACATTATTAATGATTTGAAGAAATATTTTTTTATTAAAATGAAAATTTTTATCACTAAAAATACTCCCTCCGAATCTAAATGTTTTTCTCATTTCTATTTAGCACACATGCCAATGCACATTTTACATCGTTAATATCTTTAGTTACGTGTTATTAAAAATTATAAAATTTTCATATAGTTAAAATACTCATTGAGACGAATGAAACAAGACCCCACATGACTATGTTTTTTTTCTTATATATTGAACTTAATTCATAAGATTCTCTTCCATTATGAATATTGTCAAGATTCTAAATGGGAAAAACATTTAGATTCGGAGAGAGTAGATAACTTTTACATAAAAAACTTTTAGGCATTTTGAATTAACTTGTACTCCGATATACAATATTTATTGTACACCACTTACAAGTAAGAATTTGAGTAAATTTTAACAATGGAAAGAAAAAGGTTAGATTTTTTCAGTGAGTCTATATATAAAAAACTGTGATACGAGTAATTAAATTGTGACAGACTTAAATGGGAAGTATATGAGTCCAAACCCCCGATCCTCAACCCATGGTAACTCTCCTAAAAAAGGAAATCTAAATAAAATCTTAAAAAACCACCTAATCATTAATCTATTTCCCTATGTCTTTCTATCTCTCTCCTTATGGTCTCACTTCATCCAATCACTACAAAAAATTGTACTATTAACGACGGGATCCCGTCGCGAAAGGCCAATAATCGTTGATTAACAACGGTATTTCCTGTCGCGAACCCATCATAAAAGGGGGCCGTCGTTAATAGAAATCCCGTCGTAAATCCGTCGTAAACCCGTCGTAAAAGACATTTGCGACGGCTATTCCCGTCATTGTTTAGTTGTTAGCCCCGTCGCAAAAGGCTTTTGCGACGGGATTTTTGACCCGTCGTAATTAGGTTGTCGTTAAAGATACAAATTCTTGTAGTGAATCATGTGCACATTTTACACCTAATTTTCAATAAAGTGAATTTTATCTATAGGACAATAAAAAAAAGGAATCGAATGAGTAATAGTTAAAACTTAAAAGTGTGTCACAATCTTTTATTCAATTATAACGACACGAATGATAGCTCTTTGATATTAACTTATTGAAATTCGTTATCTAACCCTTTTATCTGACCTTGAGTGAGAGTGGAGGATAGTGTTTGCTTTAAATTGGTTAAGCCTGATTTTGGGGTAGGTTTTTATTATTTTGGATTAGAGTTATCTGTTTGGTCTTATTTATGGAGTTTTTCTACATATATTTAAGAAGTACTATATAAATTCCCTAGATTATTCCATCAAAAAAAATAAAAAAAATTCCCTAGATTATATCATAATTGTATTCTCATGTTCTTTATTATTCCTTGCATCCCTTATAAAACAGATAGAATTAAGATTCATTGGAACAACTAATGCAATTTCCAAGTCAACTTGGAAACAAACAAAGTCAAACTAAGACTTGGAGTTAACTTGGAATCTTAGAATTATCTCCATCTTTCACATGTGTTCAAAGTTAAAGCATCAAAACTTATCAGTACTTTTCCTTTTCAAAAATAAAAATCATGAAAATGTAAGACACGCTTTTTATTTTGTTTCTCTCACACGGTTTCTCACTTTCTCAGGCTGAGTAGCTGACCAAAATCACAAACCCAGCTTAGCCCAACAATGAGCCAAAGTGTGGCCTTGTTCGAGAGATATGGGCCCAAAGAAAATAAGGCTTTTAGGCTTCTAAAGTTCTAGGCTTTTGACATGCAAAACCTAGCTTTTTTGTTGTTCTTATACTTCATTCGTCCTCAAATAGATGCATTGTTATTTGTTGGTGTGGACATTTTTAACGTAAAAGCCACGAAATATGTACTTACTAATTAGGGAAAGTCGGATACATCAACCTCAAAACAAGAGGAAATAAGACCTAGAACCATACCCGAACTAGACCATAATAAAAACTAATCCCCCTCATGGAGATTAAGAAAGGAGATGTTCAGGGGTGGAATTCCCCCCATGATAGGTTTAAGTATTAAATATGTATTATAAAAGCACATGTCTAGTATAGCTCAAGTGGTTATTTTTCTTTAAAATTGGAGGTACAAGGTTCGAATCTTAACTAACAGGGTCTGCTAGAATAGAAAAGACCAACATTTGTTATACACTTATACCCAAGTAAAGAAACTCCCAACTAATATAATGCATTTAAGTTCTTGTGCTCTCATTCATTGCAAAAGGTATATAAGTTCTTGTTTTTGAGAAAAAAATTGGATTTTTCAAGAATTTTCAAGGCTTTCCTGACCCAAGAACATTACAAGTAAGGTCTTTTTATCCTACGATTAGGCCTCACCCCGACAACTTATTTCATTCCCAAAACAATTAGGTTTAGGGTTTGGGAAGAAGTGAGAGAAAATGGATCTTTAGAGACGTAGTTGGTCGGAGCTTTACTTGGAACTCATGGAGCAGATTATCAGACACTTAAAAACTAGAGGTGACCTCCATAAGGTCTGAGCAGTTTGCAAGAATTGGTGTAATTCAGTGCCTTTCAGAAAACCAAAAATCCTACCTCTCTTATCTCCTGGGTGTCGTAAACTTCTGTCTAACCCAATTATTCCATTAGAAACAAGAGAGATTATAAATAACTTAAATAAGGAACACAGAGATTTAACGTGGTTCACTAACTAACAATATTGTTAACTACGTCCACAGGCAGATTACAGAATACAACTCGGAATTTTTTATGATCTAAAGAGTTTATATTGTACTCTCTAAACAGATACGGAAAAGACCGGGATAAAAAGACCAGAAAAGAAATCCCGCACTGAAGCGTTGGAGTAAGGGGCTTGACTGACTCAAAATATATTCTAACATGAAAGCCTACTTATTTGGCAGCTAACGCAGTGTATCTCATCCGACCTCGAAATTCTCCAGATTCTAACAGTTTAGCAAAGGTGCACTTCACGTGTTCTACCCCTTATCTCGTAATTGTATTCGTTACCCAATAATCCATGTGTACGGGAAGCCCTACCGGCATGCCGGTAGGACAGCCCATAACAGCTGTAACATAGGCATATATTCATAAGAAGCACCAAGGGTGCAGTCGGTATTCAGGGTTTACAAACCCAGCCGGCATTGCTCTGACATCATCCACCTATCAGAGCCGAAAGAGAGGACCCGGACCCAACGGGTAATAACCCGGATCCTCCGTACAAATAACCCGTCTATATATACGGACCCCCATCAATGCCAAAGGTACGCAATTCCACCCCAATCATTCTTATAAGCATTTATTACAGAGCTATCAGCATAATCTGACTTAAGCATCGGAGGGGCAATTCTCGGATCACCCCCGAGGCTAGTTCACGGTCTCACTGTGCAGGATCCAGTCAGCAATCTCAGTCGGAAGCCAGTCATCCCTTTCCTGTTCCAAGTCCATAACCGGAACAATTGGCGCTAGAAGGAGGGGACCCCCACTTGTAAACAGAACCCACATCCAGACAAAAAAAAAAAAAACCCCCAAACCATCAAAGTTCACCATTGAGAATGGAAGGTACGCAGTCGGATTCGTATAATAAAAGCAAAAAACAGGCCTCGAAAACAACCCCACAGAGTACACAGACGACAAAAACAACAACTCCGTTGAAATCCACGCTGTTCTCAGCAGAGCCAATCATAACACCCGTCAATGACCAACCCACCCCCCAGCTAGGGAGTCAGTCGGTAGTCAGCAAAACTACGACTGCGGCAACACCCTTACATGTCCTTGGATACTTAGTCGAGGACGACGACTCAGACGAAGAGCCTGAAAGCCCAGCCCAAAATGATACACAAATGCCGTCTGAACTCGCCGATCAGTTCTCAGAGGAACAGTTGGCCACGGCAAGAGCGGTGATGGCCGCGTTGTCGGCCCTGAAGCCAGCAAGAAAAGAAAACACAGAACCCGCACCCAGGGCAGTCGTAAACCAAGCAACGGAAACACCAGTCGGCGCAAAAAGGAAGAGACTATCGATAAAAAACCTATTCGGAGAACAGATCATAATGCAACACGAACAACACCCCAACACAAACCAGGCGATTGCTCTGCGCAGTCGGCCAGAACCCATGGTCATCGAGGAGACAAGAGAAGCGCCTCAGCGATACGCACCGCGCCGTTACACCATCCAACCTGCAAGCTCACCCTTGTGCGCGGACATTCTGGAATAACCAATGGAGAAATTGAAGTTCCCACTCTGCAAGTATGACGGATCCACGGATCCGGAGGTCCATTGCAACACGTTCGAGCAACATATGATGCTGTACACAGATTCCGATGCCATGTGGTGCAAAGTGTTTCCCTCGACACTGTTGGGAGTGGCGTCCGGGTGGTATAAGGGACTGCCAAAGGGGTCAGTATACAATTACCGGCAGTTAGAAGCAGAGTTCATGCTCCGGTTCATCAGTCGGCAGCAGAGAAAGAAAACGTCAGGAGAACTGATGGCAATCACCCAAAGGAGCGGAGAGTCCTTAAGAGATTACCTAACCAGATTCAACAACGAATCCACCAGCATACCAAACTTGCAACAAGAGATAGCTGTGGTGGCCCTGATGAGAGGAATGAACCACTGCGAGTTCAAAAAATACTTGGGAAGGAAATCCTTCACGGATCTGGGAAACGCACTGGTGAAGGCCCATGAATACATCAAAAGTGATGAACTGATGACAATCCCAAACCATTATCAGTCGGCACCGACTAGAAATATCGCGCCAAGGCCTGCTCACCCGGCGCAGCAAATTCAGAACAAGGGATTCAGGAAGGATGATCAGAGGAGGGACCTCCGAGGGAGAGATCACCAGAAACAGTCAACCAGCACCTACCCCACTTTCCATGAATACACCCCATTGAACGCCCCAAGAGCCGCAATTTACAATATCAACAAGAACAAAAACTGGGAAAGGCCTCCACCAATGGGTGACAAACCCAGACCACAGTCGAAGTAATGTGCATTCCATGACGACTATGGGCACTATACGGAAGACTGCATAGATTTGAAAGATAACATCGAAGATATGATCAGGAGAGGCTACCTGACGCAATATAAAGCGCGACAGAACAACAACAACAACAACCAACAGAATAGCAGCCGGCAGGGTAATAACACAAACAACAGGTTACCATCCACCCAAACACCACTCAGAATAGAACAAAAGGCACCAGAAACCAGCCGCAGCGGAGAGGCTAGAAACAATGGCCAGAAAGGGCCGACAGTATGGGTCATATCCGGCGGACCGTGCCATGGAGGAACAATCAGTGGAGCAGGTAGAAGCCTGGGCGAGCACCGCCACCTGATAAACTATCATAGCGCCAGAAAATGGCTGTCACCCCAAGTCATGCCAAACATCTCGTTCACCCCTGCCGACTGCCGCGGAATCATATACCCCCACGACGACCCACTGGTTTTGGGCCTCGAAATAGCAAACTTCCCAGTAAAAAGAATACTGGTGGATGGAGGGAGTTCAGCGAACATTATCTTTTAGGAAGCCTTCATTCAGCTGAAAATAGACGAGAAGGAGCTCACACAAGTCAACTATCCAGTGATAGGATTTTTCGGAGCCACTGTCTTTCCGGAAGGTAGCATCAGGCTACCGGTGCAGATTGGAGAGGGGAGGACCGCAAGGGACCTAATGGTAGACTTCTTGGTAATCAAAGTGCCAGCTGCATACAACGTCATAGTGGGCCGGCCATTCATCCACGATGCACAGGCAGTGGTATCGACATACCATCTAACCATGATATACATGTCCAATTTCGAGAAGGCTGAGAGAATCCGAGGCAGTCAAGAGTCAGCAACATCATGCTACTTGACGGCATTAAAAACACCAGGCCGATTGACCCCATCCAGGAATATAACGAGAGAGGCAGCAGAAAAGACCGGCAAAAAGCCAAACCCCAAAATCAGAGGGGGAGCAATCTCTGTTGCCCAAGAAGGAGAAAAGGCAGAAACAGGAGTCACCCACAATCGAAAGCATCGAGAAGGGGGCTACCTTACCCAGGCTAGAGGCCGGAGGAGAGGTGGAGGAAATTGAGCTGGTGGAAGGAGAGCCCGGCAGAACAGTGAAGATAGGGACCGACATTGACCCACAGTTGCGGGTAAACATGATCGGTCTGTTGAGAGAACACGCGGATGTGTTCGCATTTTCTGCAGAAGAAATGCCAGGTATAAGCCCGGATGTAATCGAGCACCAACTGAACGTCGACAGATCAGTTAGGCCGGTAAAGCAAAAGAAAAGAAACTTCTCAACCGAAAAAAAATCAAGCAATACAGGAGGAGGTAGAAAAGTTGCTGGCAGCAGGATTTATTGAACCATGCGACTACCCAGAATGGTTGGCCAACGTCGTAATGGTTAAGAAATCAAACGGTTCGTGGAGAATGTGTGTAGATTTCACAAATCTGAATAGAGCATGCCCGAAGGATTGCTACCCACTGCCAAGAATCGATAGGCTAGTCGACTCCACATCCGGCCACGCACTGCTCAGCTTCCTCGACGCATTTTCCGGATACCACCAAGTCAGCCTTGCAAAGGCCGACAGGAAAAAAGCAGCATTCATCACCGAGGGGGGAGTATTCTGTTACAAGGCCATGCCGTTTGGGCTAAAGAACGCTGGGGCAACATACCAAAAGCTGGTCGACAGAGTGTTTGCAAACCAAAAAGGCCGCAACATCGAAGTGTACGTCGACGACTCCTTAGTAAAAAGCAAATTGGAGAACGACCATGTGGACGACCTCAGGGAAACGTTCGAAACTCTACGCCGGTATCAAATGAAGTTGAACCCCAAGAAATGTGTGTTCGGGGTGAAATCGGGGAAGTTCTTGGGTTTCCTTGTCAGCGAGAGAGGTATCGACGCAAACCCAGATAAGGTAGAAGCAATACTCAATCTGCCTCAGCCAAAAAGCATCAAAGATGTACAAAGGCTGACAGGAAGAATGGCAGCTCTGACAAGATTCGTTAGCAAGTCAGCCGACAGGTCGATCCCATTTTTCAACACTCTTAAGCAGAACGGAAAATTTCAATGGGGAGAAAACGAAGAAAGAGCCTTCGAGAAGGTTAAAGACCATCTTCGAGCTTTGCCAACGATAGCCAGGCCGGAAGAGGGCGACAAGCTGCAGTTGTATGTGTCCGCTTCAGCCCAAACCATTGCTGCCGTACTAATCAGCGAAAAAGACAAAGTCCAGCAGCCGATATACTTTGTCAGCCACATTTTAAATCCGGCAGAAGTAAGATACTCGCTGATAGAGAAAATAGCCTATGCAGTCCTGATAGCCGCCCGAAAACTCAGACCATACTTTGATGCACATACCATAGAAATCCCGACGAACTTCCCACTAGAGAAAGCTTTGCAAAAAATGGATACAGCCGGCAGGCTATTGCGATGGGCAATAGAGCTGTCGGAGTACGATCTTGTATTCCACCCGCGCAATGCAATAAAAGCACAAGCCTTGGCCGACTTTATAGTCGAAGCATCCTATCAGGAGGATGAAGCCAAAGCAGAATCCTGGGAAGTATCGATGGACGGATCAGCCGCCTAGTCGGGGGCGGGAGCCGGCGTTGTCATGACTTCTCCGACAGGAGATAAGTTCGAATACGCAATCAGATTCACTTTTTCAGCTTTGAACAACGAAGCAGAATATGAGGCAGCCATCGCAGGGGTACAGCTGTGTTTGTTGGCAGATGCCAAGAGGATAGTAATGACAACAGATTCTCAGTTGGTGGCAAATCAGTTTTCAGGAGAGTACGAAACCAAAGAGCCGTCAATGCGGCGATATCAAGAGAAACTGAAGGCACTCACAGCGAGGTTAGAAGCTTTTGAGATCAAGCTGGTCCCTGGAGCGTTGAAAACTGCCGCAGACAGTTTAGCAAAACTAGCCAGTTCGAAAGCAGTCGAACTCAGTAGATCAGTAATGATAGAAATCATGCACAGAAGGAGTACGGAGGATAAAGGAAAAGAAGTAATGGTCATCACGGCAAACAAAGAATGGTGCGACAATATCTGGACGTACAAGACGACAAGAATGCTCCCGGCCGATATCAAGGAAGCAAAGAAAATTAAAAAAGACGTCTGCTGGTACGTTATATATCAGGGACAACTCTATAAAAAAGCATTCAGTCTCCCCCTGCTGCGATGTTTGACAGCATACGAGTCCGCAAGATTAATCGAAGAGATGCATGAAGGAATTGAAGGAAATAGTGCCCTTGGTCCAAGTATGCATTCAATGTTAAGTCTAATAAATGCGGTTCAGTATTAATTAACAAGTTAATAATTCAGTGAGATCAAGTGAGCTGAATGCCTAGCTAGAGGCCGCTTCAGTTCAAGTGGAATTAATGATATTAATCCACAACTTACTCTTGACTGAACCCGTAGGGTCACACAAATAGTACGTAAACGGATCAAGTATTTAATGGCATTAAATACTCCATCAATGGATATTCGGAATCGACGGATCTTGGTTTCAGTGGGAGCTGAGATCGTCCCAAGCAAGTGAATACTCCGGAAACGATGATATTGCCGGAAAAAGAAATATGGATCGTATCGGAAATATAAATATTATCCAAGTCGTATATGTTGCCGGAAACGAAAACATGGTACGTATCGGAAAATATTATCGGAAATGGAAATATTGCCGGAATCGGAAATATTGCCGGAAACGGAAATATTTCCAGAATCGGAAATATTATCGGAATCGGAAAATAATTCCGGAAACGGAAATATTAAATATTTGTTCGAAACGGAAATTAATTCCGGAATCGGAAATATTAAATATTGTTCGTATCGGAAATGAATTCCGGAACCGGGAATTTAATCGGAAGCGTATCGTACGAATAAGCATCGGACGAGGCCTGCCGGAAAAAGGCCCAGCACGAAGCCGGGCCATCGCCCAGCAAGCCAAACGCACGCCACACGCCCAGCCAAGGCAGCGCCCAGGCCCACCGCAAGGCAGGCCCAGCGCGCGCCAAGGTCACGGCTGTGTGGGCCTCGTGGCTTGGGCTGCTGCTCGCACGCATGCGCATGGGCGGCCCTCGTGGCTGCCGTGCGTGTGTGTGTTTGTGTTCATGCACGATTCCTAAAGCTATTAGGATTTGGTATATGATTAAATTCCTATTCCTAAAAGGATAAATTAATTAATTAGAGTTCTTATAGGATTCTAAGTTTAATTAATTCGTATCCTACTAGGATTCCAATTCCCTTTCCATACCTCTATAAATAAGAGCCTAGGGTCATAATTTATAGACACGGGATTGAAGTATTCTAAAGGTAAGTTTTTGAAAGAAAAATCAGCCATACACTTGCAAACACAATAGCCGAAATTCCTAGTATCCTTAAGGGCGATTCTAGTTGGTCTAACTTGAGGCGGATCCGGACGTACTGTGGACTATCTACGGAGGGACGACATTTGGAGTCCTAAAGACTTGTTCTTGTTCGGTTCGGGCGCAGCTAGGGAGGGCACGCTACAAAGTGTATGCTCCTTAATTATGCTAAATGATTATGTGTAAATAATATGTTTCCTGGCATTAAGGTTTTTCCGCATGATTTATGTTTTGTCATATGTATCATAACCTAACTGTAGACACCTACTTTTGTGTTAGGTTATGATTCATATGACAAAACATAAATCATGCGGAAAAACCATAAAGCCAGGAAAGCATATTATTTACACATAATCATTTAGCATAGTTTAGATGCATACACTTTGTTGCGTGCCCTCCCTAGCTGCGCCCGAACCGAACAAGAACAAGTCTTTAGGACTCCAAGTGTCGTCCCTCCGTAGATAGTCCACAGCACGTCCGGATCCGCCTTAAGCTTGACCAACTAGGATCGCCCTTAAGGTACTTAGAATTTTCGGCTATTGTAGGCAATTATGTGACTGAATTTTTGCTCTCAAAAATCACTTTGAATACTTGAATACTTCAATTGTCTCTATAAATTATGACCCTAGGCACCTATTTATAGAGGTATGGAAAAGGAACTGGAATCCTATTAGGATACGAATTAATTAAACTAGAATCCTAATAGAATTCTTATTTAATTATTTCATCCTTTTAGGTTTAGGAATTTAATCATATGTCGAAACCTGATAGCTTTAGGATTCGTATAGCACACAAACACACACACGCACGCACAGCAGCCCACGAGGGGCGCCATGCGCGCGCGCGCAGCCCGCGAGCTCGCAGCCCATTGCCACGAGGCCCACACGCTGCCGCAGCCTTGGCGCGCGTTGGGCCTGCCTTGCGGTGGGCCTGGCGCAGCCTTGGCTGGTGCGTTGTGGCGTGCTGGCTTGCTGGGCGATGGCCCGGCTTCATGCTGGGCCTTCGTCTGGCAGGCCTCGTCCGATGCTAATTCGTACGATACGCTTCCGATTAATTTCCCGATTCCGGAATTCATTTCCGATACGAACAATATTTAATATTTCCGATTCCGGAATTAATTTCCGTTTCGAACAAATATTTAATATTTCCGTTTCCGGAATTATTTTCCGATTCCGATAATATTTCCGATTCTGAGAATATTTCCGTTTCCGGCAATATTTCCGATTCCGGAAATATTTCCATTTCCGATAATATTTTCCGATACGTACCATGTTTCCGTTTTCGGCAACATCTACGACTTGGATAATATTTATATTTCCGATACGATCCATATTTCCGTTTCCGGCAATATCATCGTTTCCGGAGTATTCATTTCTTGCCTGTGACGATCTCAGCTCCCACTGAAACCAAGATCCGTCGATTCCGAATATCCATAGATGGAGTATTTAATGCCATTAAATACTTGATCCGTTTACGTACACTAGTAGAAAAAACCCCTATTGCAGCCCCCTTGTTGCAGCGTACATATATTAATACGCTTCAACAACCAGTAGGTCAACACGGGTCAAACCATTTAAAGGGTTTTTGCAGCGTACAAATTAATTGCCCCCTGCAAAAGAGTTTTTTGCAGCGTACATTGTAAAAGCCCCCTGCAATAGCCCGTTACTTTGCAGCGTACATGGTAAAAGCCCCCTACAATAGCATGTTGTAAATTTTTTTCGCTGCCACGTTTAATTCAGACCAAACATATCCTCTCAAAATCTATACCAACTTCGAATTTCATAGCCTGCGCTCAGTTCTCCCTTCTTCTTCTCTCTGCTTTCCCTGCGTCTCGCCCGTCGCCGGTGGTTCTCGCCAGTTGCCGGTGGGTCTATTTACCCGCCTCCTCGCTGGTGGTTCCCTGCTCGAAAAACCACCGCTGAAATTACTCCCTGCTTGAAAAACTACCGCTGAAATCAGGAGGTACGACAAGCTACCTTGCTCGGCCGGTGGTTCCAAGGAATATGGTTGGCTCGCGAACAACGGTTCTCCATAAATCCTCGCCGCGGCAAGTAACTATTTTCCCTTTCCCCTCTTGAATTTCGTTTTCAGATTTAGGGTTTGTTCAAATAATTTTTTTTGTTAATTTTTAGTTTTGGGGTTTCTAGGGTTAGTTCTTTTGATTATGATTTGTGTTTGATTGTTTTGGAATTACGGTGGGATTTTTATTTTATTTATGTCTTTTGCTTTTCGATCTGGAAAATTGTGAACAGGACGACAGATTTAGTTTGAAATTTTTGGATTAATTTCGGGAATTTGAGCGTTTTTTCGGGGATATTTCATGAACAATTATGCTTTTTATTTTTTCTTCCTGATCTGAAAGTTACTTAATCTTTTTTCTTAATCTTTTTGAAATTTTCTGCTACTACTAAACTGAGCTCGGGAATCAATAGCATCTTATGCGCTGGGATTTTAGAAACTCTTGTTATTTTTGGTATTTATTACGAATTTTATGAATTTGTTTCTGACTTGGATGATTTTGGAGTTAGTGGAACACAACTGAGGATATGTAATTTGGTTGAGGAATCATGTTGGTTAGAAATGGGTAGCTGCAGTAGCTCAAATTTAGTGTTATTCTAAATAAGTTGAGCTAATAGTATAATTTGTTTGATTGGATGTGGTGGATTTTGTTAGAAAAAAATTGGGGTGAATTTGATAACACTTCATTTGTTTCGTGCTATTGAGTATATGGTTATTGGCCACTTGTTCACTTCTGTTGCATAATTCTTGTTTTGCAGTGTTGTCACCATTCATGTTCAGGGAAAAGATCTAAAATCTGGAGCAACCTCACATGGAAGTCTGCATTTGGTAGATCTTGCTGGTAGTGAAAGAGTTGACAGGTCTGAAGCAACTGGAGATAGGTTGAGGGAAGTATAGCATATCAATAAATAACTATCAGCTTTAGGGGATGTTATCTTTTCACTTTCTCAGAAAAACCCCCATGTACCTTACAGAAATAGCAAGCTTACGCAGGTTCTTCAAGCGTCTCTAGGTAATTTTTTTCTTTTCTTTTCTTTTCCTTTGGGTCATTATAACTTATTCTTTGAACCTAAATTCCTCTCCCCAATGTTCTATATATGACTTGCCTCATGTTGCTAACTGAATCTTGATAGTTTGATACTTACCATTAATATTTCAGGTGGTCAAGCAAAGACACTTATGTTTGTTCAGGTTAATCATGATGTTAGTTCGTACTCTGAATCATTAAGCACTTTAAAGTTTGCTGAAAGGGTGTCCAGTGTTGAGCTGGGTGCTGCTCGGAGTAGCAAAGAGGGCAGAGATGTCAGAGAATTAATGGATCAGGTGGTTATTTGTGACCTTATACATGCATGTTGCTTACTTTAATGCATGGCTTACTCTGAATGACTTAAATGAAGTACTATAACTGGGTTGTTTGACTGGAGAATATTCGTTTGGGTATAAAATCTTTATCTTTTTTTACTAAAAATATTAAAATAATAGGATTTTGAATTGATAAATGCAATTTAAAAATGGTATTAAACAAAACTTCGTAACAATCAGGCTTTTCATACATTTAAATTTAATTACTCTGTAATTGTTTTGATATTTTTAGTTTCACTCGTAGTTATTTATCCATAATTCTAAAGCTAAAAGTTCTCTATATCTATTTAACATGAAATTGACAATTACTCTGTAGTCCGCATGTTTTGTATTCATTTTATTATATTTAAAAAGTTTTTTGCCCAAGTTAATAAAGTACCCTGTAATAATAATAATAATAAAAATTCCGTAAAGTACCCCCTGAGTATAAAAAATTAGGTGCAAAATAAATATTACTAATGATAAAAGAAAAACAGAAAAGATACTCCGTTTGTAGGTTGATCTTAGTTTGTTTTGTGGTTCGTGGGATGATTGAAGAATTAGGTAACACTGGTTCAGACTAAATGCTCGGTTTCAGTTTGAGGTAATAGGTCATTTAAATGCTCGGCTTCAGTTTGAGGTAATTGGTGTGAATGTTACATAAATAAGTGCCTCCCTACAAGTGCTTGACTTTAATTTGTTGTTTTATCTTTCTTGGAACCTCACACTGTCATTTAACTTTAACTATAACATTTCCGACGGCACTGGCGAGCTTTCAGTGACTGCTTTCACTGCTGATTCTGAGCGGCTATTCAGGATGCCTGCTGCAGACCTCTTCCGCATCAAACACACAGTATGTGTTTTTCACTCTCACACCTACATATGCTTCCTTTGTTGGATGTTTCCTTGCTTGAAGCTGCATAGAACATACAAATTACATGCTAGGATTTCAGATTTTCAGCAATTCTATGAAATAGAGTTGCTTATGCTGTACCATAGATGATAGGACAATCCTCACACAGAAATTTTGTGATTCATCGAATTTAGCAAATACTGTTTGCACCTATAAAGGTTCCCAATCAGACAGAAGAGACTGTTTTCAGCCTTTCAGGCATAAACCTTAGAGCTAAAATGACATTTACGAAGAACTTTATTTTTAAAATTCTGTTTAAACGAAGGAAAATAATAGTATAATTTTACTAAATGCCCAAAACCACTGTCTTCTAAAATTTGATTTATATGTACAGGATTTTTTCCAAGCATTGGTACTATAATATATGCTTTGCTTCAGGTTCGAAAAACATACTTCCTGTTGTTAGTAGGATAAGTTATCATGTGTCTGTGTTCCAACTTTAAAGAACCTAAGGACTCATTTTAAACATTTTACATGATTAATATGATTAATTTTGAGTTTTCAATACTCTTTCCAATCTATTTATGCACATTTAAGGATAATTGGATCGTTATAGGTCATATTTAGGCTAAAATGACATTATAGTTCATATTTAGGCTAAAATGACATTTTCGCTCCCAACTTTGAACTAAAGAACCTAATGACTCATTTTATATTTAATACATGTTTAATATGCATAGTTTTAACTTTTTAAGACTCATTCCAATCTATTTACGCACATTTAAGGCTCATTGGGTCGTTATAGGTCATATTTAGGCTAAAATGACATTTTCGCTCCCAACTTTGAACTAAAGAACCTAAGGACTCATTTTATACTTATTACATGTTTAATATGCATAGTTTTAACTTTCTAAGACTCATTCTAATCTATTTATGGACATTTAAGGCTTATTGGGGCGTTATAGGTCTTATTTATGCTAAAATTATATTTTCACTCCCAACTTTGAACTAAAGAACCTAGGGACTCCTTTTAAACCTTTTACATGATTAATATGCTTAGTTTTAAGTTTCCAAGACTCATTCCAATATATGTATGCACATTTAATGCTCATTGGGTCGTTATAGGTCATATTTAGGCTAAAATGACATTTTCGCTCCCAACTATGAACTAAAGAACCTAAGGACTCATTTTATACTTATTAGATGTTTAATATGCATAGTTTAAACTTTCTAAGACTCATTCCAATCTATTTATGCACATTTAAGGCTTATTGGGGCTTTATAGGTCTTATTTATGCTAAAATTACATTTTTGCTCCCAACTTTGAACTAAAGAACCTAGGGACTCCATTTAAACCTTTTACATGATTAATATTCTTAGTTTTAAGTTTCCAAGACTCATTCCAATATATGTATGCACATTTAAGGCTCATTGGGTCGTTATAGGTCATATTTAGGCTAAAATGACATTTTCGCTCCCAACTTTGAACTAACGAACTTAAGAACTCATTTCAAACTTATTACATGATTCATATGATTAGTTTTAACTTTCCAAGACTCAATCCAATCTATTTATGCACATTTGAGACTTGTTTGGTCGTTATAGGTCATATTTAGGCTAAAATGAGACATTTTCGCTCCCAACTTTAAACTAAAGAACCTAAAGACTCATTTTAAACCCTTTACATGATTAATATGATTAATTTTAAGTTTTCAAGACTCCTTCCAGACTTGTTTGGCCGTTATAGGTCATATTTAGGCTAAAATGACATTTTTGCTCCCAACTTTGAACTAACGAAACTAAGGACTCACTTCCAACTTATTACATGATTAATATGATTAGTTTTAAGTTTCTAAGACTCAATACGATCGATTTATGCCCATTTTAGACTTGTTTGGTGGTTGTAGGTCATATTTAGGCTAAAATAAGGCATTTTCGCTGCCAACTTTGAACTAAAGAACCTAAAGACTCATTTTAAAACCTTTACATGATTAACATGCTTAGTTTTAAGTTTCCAAGACTCTTTACAATCTACTTACGCACATTTAAGGCTCATTGGGTCGCTATAGGTCATATTTAGACAAAAATGACATTTTCGTTTCCAACTTTGAACTAAAGAACTTAAGGACTTAATTCAAATTTATTACATGATTAATATGATTAGTATTAAAGTTTTCAATACTCATTCCAATCTATTTATGCACATTTAAGGCTCATTTGGTCGTTATAGATCATATTTAGACTAAAATGACATTTAATCTAATGCTCCCATCAAAATTTTGTTTTTGAAGGTATATACTCCGAGGAATGCGCCTTATGCTAGTGAGGAATTGATGTGGTTCGTGAGCAATTGGCTAAATTTTTTACCAGCAAGTATTTATTATTGGCCTGAGCGCGCTTGGTCGAGTTGTTTGATAATAAAATGTATGCGTACGTTGAAATTGGAACGAACAAATATTTAAATGTAGTACTTGCACTTTGGATTTGGGAGATATTAATATACAAAACAACAATTATTGTTTTTATATTTGTTATACAGGTTGCGATATTCTATTATTGTTGTGACAGGTTTCTATATTTGGTGCAAGGCACTCTAGGTATCCCTAAACAAAACTAAAATTGGTTTTGGGATATATATATGTATACAAAACATCAGTTATTGTTTTTATATTTGTTCTACAGGTTGCGATATTCTATTATCGTTGTTGACAGGTTCCTATATTTGGTGTAAGACACTTTAGGTATAAATAAATAAAACTAAAATGTTCCCGCCAAAATGACGACTTTGTTGCAGGGGGCATATACTTGTTCGCTGCAACAAGTATGCTAAAATGAAGACTTGTTGCAGCGTACAAATTGTTGTTCGCTGCAACAGGGTAGGTCTGTTGCAGCGTACAAGTAGTTGTTCGCTGCGACAAACCCGTCTGTTGCAGCGTACACCAATTTGTACGCTGCAACAGGTCTTGATTTTTGCCTAAATTTACACACTTGTTGCAGCGTACGTCTAAAAGCCCGCTGCAACAAATCACTTTTTGCAGCGAACATTGTACGCTGCAACAAGTTCAGACTTGTTGCAGGCCCCCAGTTGCAGCATACGATGTACGCTGCAACAAGGGTCTAAAAGCCCACTGCAACAAGGGTTTTTTCTACTAGTGGTACTATTTGTGTGACCCTACGGGTTCAGTCAAGAGTAAGCTGTGGATTAATATCATTAATTCCACTTGAACTGAAGCGGCCTCTAGCTAGGCATTCAGCTCACTTGATCTCACTGAATTATTAACTTGTTAATTAATACTGAACCGCACTTATTAGACTTAACATAGAATGCATACTTGGACCAAGGGCATTATTTCCTTCAGTCTCCCACTTGTCCTTAGGGACAAGTGTGCATTTCCTAATTCCTTTGTCGCTCGATGCTTGCTCTTGAACATAAGGTAAGAGTTGTCATCCTTATTATGTCCAGAGGTGTTCCTCGGTTTCAGAGTTCAACTGATCAAATAAACAGATAATCATAGCCTATGATTCATCCGAGCACGGCCATGCATTTCACAGTTTCTAGCTCTCCGAGTGGCCTTGTACAACTTTTAAGCATCTCATCCCGATTTATGGGAGGACAATCCCAATCTTGCGATCTTGAGATTAGACTTCGTTTGATAGGTGATTACCTGAGCGTTGCCTTTATAGCCTCCTTTTACGGTGCGACGGTTGGTCAACGTCAAAGCAACCAGTTCTCAAACAAGTAATCTCAAATCACTCAGGTATTGAGGATTTAGTGTCTAATAATTTTAGTGAAATTTACTTATGACAGATTTTCATCTCTTACAGTAAAGTTTCATAGGTCTGTCCGATACTAGTCTTCCCAAAGTAAGTATCTATGCAAATGATTATGACATTGCCATGTCCACATAGTTCAAGAAACAGAACTACTAGTCATCTTGCATTCTAGTCGTCTAACGTTTTCTATGCGTCCAATTTTATAGAAAACTCCGACCAGGGACCATTTTCAACTTTTGACATTCAAGTTCACTTGATAGACATTTCTTAGTCACAGGACTGGTCCTGACAGTCTATCTTGAATATATCGTCAAATTGAAGGGACTCATCATTTAATACTAAACCAAGATTAAATGGAATATGAAAATACATTTCATATATGATAAATGTTCAACCCCATTGGTTAAGAACCATGGGCCTCAAAACCCATCTTTAAAACAGTTCATGGAATTCAAAGCTATGCTTGATTTCCAGTGCTACAATGTGAGTGTTGCTTCTCACTTGTTGCATAGGTTTAGTTATCATGCTTTGCCAATCTTAATATCCTTTTCATCGAATGTTCTTCGAGATAGATGATAAGATCTTTTGAGTATGTTTATTTTGTGATCTAGTCTTTCTTCCTACAATAGTGGTTCTACGCATTTTGCAATGAAGAACCATTAAGTCAACAAACATGTGATCTTCACAAGTTCAATGAAGAACTCTTTAATATAAACAACTCTATTTTATTGCTTCTTAGGCAATAAGTACTTTTACTTCAATTGTTTAGGTTGCTAGTGATGCTTTGGTTGGATTTTCTTATCCAAGCAGTTCACAGATATGTGGAAGACTTTCCAGCTGTATCTTAGAACATAGAAATTAATATTCAATTTCCCACGCAACAACTCATGGTCTCCAATCCATGTTGCCATTTCGAAACACGATGCTCTTTAGCTCGTCCTTGTCAATGGTTAACTCCAAAGGGTCTTTGCTTGATCCTTTGCCAGTGTTTATGCGTGTAGCATCAATATTTAGCATATCTTTATTTCCTTGAATCAAGAACTATTCCTATGTACCTTTTCAAGTACCATAAGTATTCTTGATCTCAATCTAGTTGATCTTCACTTAGATAAATAGAGATTGGTATATGTTCGTCATGCCTAAAGTCATACGATACGTTTTTGGCGATCCTCATATTATATCATACATGATAAATTCTTTTGCAGAATAATTCCCAATTGAATTCTATTCATGTAACTTTAGCTCATTCAATTTCAGTAGATACTAAATTCAGCTAGATTCTTTGACATATAATATAGGTTAAGAACCTTACTTAGATCCTTTGATGTTTAACTTAGTAAATGCTTATACATAGTTCAAACATCTTTTACTTAGATTTATTCACATGGGTCGAATATCTCTAATGGAGTCTTTCGTGTTTGATTTAGTAAATGCCATTACTTAATCCAAAATATTAATATAAGATCTTTGTAAATAGATCTTAATACCCAGTATGTACTAAGTTTCGCCTTGGTCCATCATTGATGAATAATCTCAAATCTAAGTCATTAGTATTTGAATTTTATTTCACAATAGAGAGATATGTGTGTGATACACATAGGACCAATTAAGTTTTTATGTACTCCCACTAAACTTCTTATATATCTATAAGAATCATGTACATTTTATGAAACTAAAATACTTATTAGCTTCACTAAAATACAGTTCTAATTCCCAATTGCTTGCTTAAATCTGGACTTAGATTTCATAAGCTAGCTTTCCTTTTCAAGCATTATTTGGATCCACAAATCCTATGACATGCCATGTACATAGTTTATTCCAACATTTGATTGAGGAATACGTTTTGTCATCCAATTGCCATATTTACCAATATGCAATCATTGCTTGAATTATAGACTTGAAGCATTACGATTTTGCATGAGGTTTCAATACAATCCACATCGTGAATTTGCTTGTAACCTTTAGCAACTAATCTAGCTTTGTGTGTGAACACAATTTCATGTTTGACGGTTTTTATCCTTAAAACAAACTTGCAACCAATAGGTGTGAAACTATTCTTGTAAATCAACAAAATTTCAATTTTGTCATCAAAACATTGAGTATGTTTTATGGCCTCTAACCATTTAAAACATTTGAGTTTATATATGGCCTCTAACCATTTTAGGGAATCTAGGTTTCGTCATAGCTTTCTTACAGGTCACAAACTCATTAATCTACATGATAATAGTTTGACTGCAAGTTGTAGGTTTCTTCACTATCTAATAGAAGAATTGCATAGTTTCAGTGACCTGAACTCCATGTTTCTTCACTATCTAATAGAAGAATCTCATAGTTTCAGTGATTTGAACTCTATGCCTACTTGGGTATAGAACATCAAACAATAGAATATCAATAGCCACTTGAAAGTCCTTTGAATATTCTGTTCTCCTTGAAGCACTTGTAAAGTCTTCTAAGAGATGTCTATTCTTTAAAGCCACTTCTAAAGTCTTCAAAGAATAAGTTCGGATTTTCTGAAGCACTTCGAAAAGCCTCCGGAATGTCCGTTTATGTTTGTTGTTCGCCTCGAAGACTTTCGAGGTCTATTTTCTCCCACTTGTAATTTTGGAAACGAATCTCCAAAAGGACATCATTTCGAGCAAACAAACATTATGTTCTCAAAAATTCGTGGTAGAAACAATACCCTTGTGTCTCATTTGAATAAATCACAATGAAACATATATCTATATTTGGGCCTTAGTTTGTCGAATGACAAACACTAAGCTCCCACTGAGTTTTGCAACTCTCTAGATATATTTTATGAAAAGTTATTCTGAAATTACTTTTCAATAGCTTTGACGAATTTGGTTTAGTTTGGTGGTAGTTGAGCATTTTGTTTTAGAAATTATAGGAAAAAGTTTTTATGATTCTTCATTAATCGAATCAAGTACTAATTGACTTCGATTATTCCAACTAAGATATGCCATATCTTATGGACCTAGATTGTGAAATTACAACACACAATCATTGATGATCATATTTGGTCTCAAGTAATCATCAACATGATCTAACCTAGATCTTTATGATTTCTTGCCAAGTGGATTTATACTTCTGAATCTTGGAACTACCCAAACAGATTCAACTTATATCACATTTGAGTCAATAAACCTATATTCACTCAAATCCATGTGAAATAATAAAGTCATAAAATCTTTCTTTAGCTTTGAACTCTATTGTCTAGGCGTTCTAACAATAGTTCATATCTTTTGTTACTTTCAACAAGTAAGACTAGTCGTCTTAAATTGATCTAGAAATCAATGAACTTTCAAAAGTCCATCAAAATAGAGCTTTTGAATGTTAACTTGTTGATATGGTCTAAGCAACAATGCCAAAGATTTAGTGGAACTCAAATCAAGGGGTTGATTTGAACCTAGTAAAGTTCTTTAAAGAGTTGTTTGTTTTAATCAAGCATATTGACTCAACCTGTAATTGACCATTTCATTCAAATAAACAAACAAACTTTGTTTTTTTTTCCTTGAATGTGAGTCTTTCTGTGTTTGAAAACAGAAATTTAGGTATGTTGATCATGGAACAAAATAGCCATTAAGTTCCAGCCTTTGAAAGGACTTAAAACAAACTAGATGACCCTACAACTAATGTAGCATTACCATGCTTCATTTCCCACTTGTAGGCCATTAGTGTAGCCTAGCTTCCATTGTTTGAGTTATTACCGAAGTAAGAACCTCAAGCGGTATATGATACCAAGGAAGTTTGATTGCTAGGTCACTTCTCTTTAAACATAAACTTACAGGTAGAAACGGAATTGTAAATTCCTTTCATTTGTTCCTTGTTTTCCTATTTCTCGTACTCTTTCTTATAGTCTTAAGAATTGAATTCTCTAGTGTTGACTTTTATACTTTGTTAGACATGTCCAATGTCATTCCAACAAGGTTCTTACCATTTTAATTTATGTTGAATATTTTGTTTCAACTAGATGATCTTACCAGAAGCTTCTAAAATTCTCTAAGCATCGATCTATTCGAATGTCTAGGGACTAGACTCATTCGAGAATTAAATGGACAAAGATGTTTAGGTTGTTAACCATTGGTAAAGCCGAGCGTTTAAGCTCAATGCTTTATGATCTCAAAACTACAGTGTATTTTGAATTCACAAGCACCAATTGGTTTGCCATTCGATTTTGATACTCGAAAACAACCATAAAAGTCGCTATAAGAAACGTACATTTTAAATTGCTCATTTTCTCTCATTTCCGTGAATCGTTCTTGAATTCACTACCAATCGAGGAAATTTAATGTTACCTTTCTAAAAGGATTTATTGCAGTGCAAGATATTTAATTATAAACAATAATTAAAACATACATTGAAGCATGCAAAGTCTAAACATTTATCATGAATAATAACTTGAAAATTAAAGCAATCATGCAATTTAAACAAGTCATTAGCATTTTATTCGAGTTTATTGTTCCGGCAGGTGTGAATAAAATGATTCCAAGATCCTAAAATCATTGAAGAACTAAGCACAGTTTGTCGACTTAATCCTAAAACATCTTAGGTAAGCAAAAAGCCTTTTGCTAATAGTCTAGAAACTATTCTTGGTTGATAGGTACGTCTAAGAACTTATTAGGTAAACCTATCGATTTTGCCACGACATAAAAGGACTCCTTACTTATATCGTTGAGTTTCACCAAAACTAACATGTACTCACAATTATTTGTGTACCTTGCCCCTTTAGGACCAATAAGTAACACCTCGCTGAGCGAAAACTATTACTAGATTGATGTAAAGGATATCCAAGCAAGTGTATATTTTGGCATGGCACCTTTTAACTCAATTTTTAAGTTTGGAACTTAAGGCTCTTACTATGTTGGTTAGATTTTAAGTGAACTAAAATCCTTAATCATGCAACATAATCAAGCTTTTGATCTCATGCATTTTAAGACATATTTAAAAGCAATAAATAACTTAAAACATGCATAAGATATTTGTGATCTAGTATGGCCCGACTTCATCTTGAAGCTTTAACTTCAAAGTCCGTCTTGAAAATCTCCGTGGGAGGCACCATTTTCTTCAAATAGGATAAGCTATAATTAAAACTAATTACAACTATTTGATGGTACGCAGACCATATTTGAATTGAAAAACAACTTTGGTACTTTAGACCAATTACATTCAAATTAATGGTACGTAGACCATATTTTCTATCCTATTTGGGCCATACTAGTCACTTCATAACCTGCAAAACAGTACATATACAATATATACCATTCACCCATTCATTAACATGAATGGCCCACATAGCTGGTTAGTAAAACACATTATGCATCACATAAACATTTGCAGCAATTAATCAAGGGCACCAATAATCTACAAATTATTCAGTCCTTATTAATTCTAATCAAGTTGTTTTAACCTTAAGGATTTGTAGACCTAATCAAGAGTATATGACTAAAAACGGGCTCCCACTTAAACCAATAAATTCATATGCTTTACTAATTTTAAACATAAAAATGTATTTCTAGTCTAACCGGAAACATACAAATTTAATTAAAATTTAAAGCTCATATAAATTTATAATTAAATCCACAAATTTAATTTATTTTCAGTCGTATTTAAATTAATTCATGATTTTAATTTTAGTAAAATAATTAGAATAAATAGAATTTATTATAATTATAATATTCAAAATTAAAATCCAAGAAAATAATTTAAATTATTAATTTTAAAATTAATTAAATTTACGTAAACTGAAAATTTCAAATTAAAATTTCAAAACGATCTAATCGCAACGCAACAATCCCATGCAACGCACGCCCATGGGCCACACGCACACAGCCATCGCTGGCCATGTGCGCGCAGCCCATGCGCTGCGTCGCATTGCTGCTGCTCACCATCGCAAGGCATCAATCGAACACGCGAGCTGGTGCTCGCTGCGCGCGCTTGCCAGCGCTCGATCCATGCGAGCCATCGCTCGCTGCGCGCCTGCCTTTCCCGCACGCGAGCTTGCGCTCATCGCACGAGGCATCAGTATGCGAGCTGGCGCTCGCTGCGCGCGAGGCATCGACGCTGTGCGTAGCGCTCGTGGCACGCGAGCTTGCGCTCGCTGCGCGCGAGGCTCCGCATGCTTGCGCGAGGCAGTGCGCGCTGTGGCGCAGCACGCTTGCTGCCCACACGCGACTACTCGTGCCTTGCTCTCGCCCCTGCCCACACGCCCATTGCTCACAGCCCACGACACAAGGCAGGGCTGCTGCCTTGTGCTCGTGCACCATGCCCTTGCTCGCTGCATTCGTACCGCATGGGCGACGAGCTCCGTTGCTCGTCGTCGCATGCCCGCACTATACAACACACCTTAAGGGTAACACGTAGCGTCCATTGCTTTGTGCGTGCAAGTTATATGAGCGAGTCGCATAAAAATTAAAAATTTATATTCAAAATTAATGACAAATTAATAAATAATATTAATTTCATAATTTTAGGGCGAAAAATCGAAAATTTATTATTTAATTGATTTCCGATTAACATGGATTCAAGTCTAGGTCATAAAAATTTAAAATTTAACATAAATTTACAATTTTTATGGCGGTTTTTAATCATAGGTATCTAATTAAATTGTAACTAATTATGAAAATCAAATTAATTCTAAATTATTCCAATTTTCAACAAATTAATCATAATTACAAATTAGATTGCATAATTAACAAGGATAGGCATTCAAACTTGTTAAACATATACAGTAGGTCAATAAAAAATTCAAGATTTATCAACAAGAATCGCAAATATTTAATTTAACATCTTAAATTTACGAAATTTTGCATTCGAAAAACTAAAACCTCCGAAAAGTCATAGTTAGGCTTCGAATTTGAGAATTCTGGGTCAAAATTTTAGAATGCCTTTTACATGCGGAATTGACACAAAAATCACTCGATTTGGATGAGTAACGAAGAAACTGCCGAAAAACTGCGTACGTATAATTAAATAAACGCAATTTGCAATTAATTAACAATTACGAAAATTAATCACCCCTTTTAATTCTTGAAAATTTGTAATATTTAACCATGTTCATGCAATTTAGATTATGAAAATAATAAGAGGCTCGTGATACCACTGTTAGGTTATGATTCATATGACAAAACATAAATCATGCGGAAAAACCATAAAGCCAGGAAAGCATATTATTTACACATAATCATTTAGCATAGTTTAGATGCATACACTTTGTTGCGTGCCCTCCCTAGCTGCGCCCGAACCGAACAAGAACAAGTCTTTAGGACTCCAAGTGTCGTCCCTCCGTAGATAGTCCACAGCACGTCCGGATCCGCCTTAAGCTTGACCAACTAGGATCGCCCTTAAGGTACTTAGAATTTTCGGCTATTGTAGGCAATTATGTGACTGAATTTTTGCTCTCAAACATCACTTTGAATACTTGAATACTTCAATTGTCTCTATAAATTATGATCCTAGGCACCTATTTATAGAGGTATGGAAAAGGAACTTGAATCCTATTAGGATACGAATTAATTAAACTAGAATCCTAATAGAATTCTTATTTAATTATTTCATCCTTTTAGGTTTAGGAATTTAATCATATGTCGAAACCTGATAGCTTTAGGATTCGTATAGCACAAAAACACACACACACGCACGCACAGCAGCCCACGAGGGGCGCCATGCGCGCGCGCGCAGCCCGCGAGCTCGCAGCCCATTGCCACGAGGCCCACACGCTGCCGCAGCCTTGGCGCGCGCTGGGCCTGCTTTGCGGTGGGCCTGGCGCAGCCTTGGCTGGTGCGTTGTGGCGTGCTGGCTTGCTGGGCGATGGCCCGGCTTCGTGCTGGGCCTTCGTCTGGCAGGCCTCGTCCGATGCTAATTCGTACGATACGCTTCCGATTAATTTCCCGATTCCGGAATTCATTTCCGATACGAACAATATTTAATATTTCCGATTCCGGAATTAATTTCCGTTTCGAACAAATATTTAATATTTCCGTTTCCGGAATTATTTTCCGATTCCGATAATATTTCCGATTCTGACAATATTTCCGTTTCCGGCAATATTTCCGATTCCGGCAATATTTCCATTTTCGATAATATTTTCCGATACGTACCATGTTTCCGTTTCCGGCAACATCTACGACTTGGATAATATTTATATTTCCGTTACGATCCATATTTCCGTTTCCGGCATTATCATCGTTTCCGGAGTATTCATTTCTTGCCTGTGACGATCTCAGCTCCCACTGAAACCAAGATCCGTCGATTCTGAATATCCATAGATGGAGTATTTAATGCCATTAAATACTTGATCCGTTTACGTACTATTTGTGTGACCCTACGGGTTCAGTCAAGAGTAAGCTGTGGATTAATATCATTAATTCCACTTGAACTGAAGCGGCCTCTAGCTAGGCATTCAGCTCACTTGATCTCACTGAATTATTAACTTGTTAATTAATACTGAACCGCACTTATTAGACTTAACATAGAATGCATACTTGGACCAAGGGCATTATTTCCTTCATTTTGTCCCCATTCCCGAAAGGGAAGGCTCGATGATGAAAGCGTAAATCTCCACTTGACAACGCATCTCCTATAAAATAACGAATCTCAATTCCCCTTTTCATTTCACCCGAAACCTGCTATTTATAGAAACCTGCTATTTATGGAAACCTGCTAAAAATAGTAACTGCCGTAATGAGTAGTTGTTAAAAGTGGCAAGTCATAAAAGATAGAAACCTGTCAGAATTAGGTGTGGCACTCCAACATAAATCCTAAATGAGATAGAGATTATGAGAGAATCCTATTCCTAATATGATTCGAAAATAAGAGTCACGTATTAATTAAAATCCTAACGAGACTAGAGTTCGTAACGGGCCAAGACGCATCCCGTCACAAGGTTAATACGCACTAAAAGACTCAATTAAATCTCAAATACTCCGGATTCTAGGAATCCGAATCTGACTAAGAAAAACAGCCCAGATCCTATTTTTAACGCCTGGCTCTAGGCGCTGAAAATACCTGGTACGTGTTTTTTCCTAATTCCTCATGGACTAGAGTTCTACAATTCTATCTTTCCACGAACTCTTTTCTATAAGTAGGGCCTTAAGTTCGACGTGAAAAGGACACAACACACAATTATTATTCTGAGTATTGACTCTGAACCCCTAAGCCTAAGCCTCACGCTGAAAAACTGATCACGCGTTCTGTCGCAATCGATCCATATATCGAACAGAACGTATCCCGTCCCATAATTTGAGATTCATTAAATAAAAGGAGAAATAGCAAAGTCAAAGGGGTTAGTTTTCTGAGAACCGTGACGCACCTCTCAAGGGTGCGTCGTAATGTGTCCCTTTTCTATGATTTAATTGCTTTCCTCGCCCTTTTATGAACTGTTAAACTAACTAAATCTGATTGTTCGATCACGCCTAATAAATATGATATTTTTGGGAAATTGGATTATCATGCTAGGTCCCTTAAAACAATCTAAATCAGATAATCGCATTCGATCTAGTATTATATGTTGCATATTGTTAAAATCGATTCAGATTAGTTTAATAGTTAACGCATGTCCCTTCAATTATTTATGCTGAGCTAGTAAAGATATCCTGCCTCTGGAGTTATCGAAGAGCGAGTACTCCTCTCGGTAGTTACAGTCCCCCGAACCCTCAATCTCTACCCTGCGGGTGTACGTTGAGCGATCCCCACCACCAGGGATCACAAGGGAACCTACGACCGTCGTGGTCAAACATAATTGCACTCCCTTTATGTCACGATAACCGGGTTTTGTCAGTTTTTCTCATTGTCGTTAAAAACTGAATGGCGACTCCTATATTACTAGTCAATTGGGTGTAAACTCACAGGAAATCCAATTACACTTGATTTGACAAAAAGAAGCGTCACACCCACGAGGGACGAGGTCACGCATTAGCCTCGTGCTTTTTCGACCCCCTCACAGTGGCGACTCCACTGGGGATAGTGAAGGAAATACTTGTGCTTGTAGGTAATCAAAATAGCCGAAGGGTGAAACGATCCTACCCATCAAGTTTATTTCCCCATCAAGTTGGGACGACCTGAAATCAGCATATTAATGTGAACGGACAGAACCGCATAACGAATCTTGGCTAACCGGGGGGTGCATACGCTTCGAATGTTGTCCACTCGGCACTTTCCCTAGTAGTACACCTGTCCCAAACCCAATCGCTCGCCCACTAGGTCCCTCTCGTCTGCATGCCCCCTTGGCTTGCACTTGCGGGTTGGCCTTCTGGGACGAAATTCGTCTGTTGAAAGCACTACCCCGACCGGGGCATGTGGTGGATCTGCGATAGAAGCGGTACCAAGCCAGGCGCAAATAACTACCCATAGAAGCCTATCATAAACTACATGACATATTATTATTGCCTCATGATGGAATGTTAGGTATGTGTAGCGAAATATATGATTGTGTGTGACAAACTATCCTAGAAAAACCAACGACCTTAAAAATTGCCCAAACATTAATAAACCAATTTGCCAAAGAGTTATACCGAAATACGTGTTCCGCAAACCCGAACGATCGCCACAAAAATAAGCGACGCTCGGGATGGCCTGTAACGAATCCCACAAACGCTGCACGACGCGTAAAGGACGTTATTAGGCAAGCACGCAAAATCGAAGTCGCATAAACAAAAGTAGACGCAAACAGAAAACGAGAACCAGCCAGGGACGCATTTTCAACGCCCCTGGCTGGGCGCCAGAATTTCTCACGCCCGACGCTGGGCGCTGAAGTTGCTGTTTGACCTTCTGGTCAGGCGCAGCAGCCTCGGTGCCCGCGAAAAAGAAAACACGTAGCAAAACAACCGTTCGTAAAAAAAAATTGTTGCGAGGGCGTAAGAAAAGCACTCGATTCTAAAAGCGACTCATAAAAAAGAATAACTCTTTGCGTCATTGTTAGGCCTCCTACAACGACAATGCTCGTCACCAAAACCGAACATGCTAATAATTATGAATGTCACACGGGCAAGTGTTTCGAAAATCCAAAGAATGACCAAAAGAAAGAACTAAAAAGTGTACCAACAAAAGAAAGAGTGAAAAACCAATAGAGAGAGTCGAAGTCTAGACTAAGTAATACTTGAAACTTTGGGACCTAAACTTTAGCTTATCTTATGGCATAGGACTGATCCTGCCACTTGGTGCCGATCAGGAAATCAACTGTTAGTGCGCCTCGAAGATACATCGCCAACACCAGGTTTAGTGACTCCAAGCTCCGTCCGTCATCCCTCATTTCAAGGATATCCGCTTCCCCAACCTCGATTCGAACCCTCAAACATGTCCATCGAAGAGTTGCGAGACCAGATGGCTCAAATGACCCAACTCATGGGCCAACTGAAAATCGAAAACGAAGCCTTAGCGGCTGCACAAGCCAAAAATGACCTCGATAACGAGAAGTGGATTGAAAAAATGGTCCTACAACAAACCATGGGGAGCAAGTACTTCTCCCTCGATCCTGAACCTTTTCCTGGCAAACTACCAGAAAATTTTAGTTCATCTGACTTACCAAAGTTTAAAGCCACGGACAATCCCCGTGATCATCTATTGAGCTTTGTGAATGCCTTGAACTTGAAAGGCGTGGACAAGTCCATGTATTTACCTGCCTTTCCTTTGTCCTTGGAACCTGTGCCGCTCAAATGGTACTATCACCAGGACCCTAAGCTCTTCCCCACTTGGGAAGACTTTGTCAATGTCTTCATCAAGCAATACTCGTCGAACATGGATTTTCAAGTCACCATGCGCGAGCTGGAAGTTCTCTTCCAAAAGAAAAATGAGGGTTTCACAACCTACTTTGCTAGATGGAGGGACCAGGCGGCCCAACTAATCAATAGGCCTCCCGAAACAGAACTGGTCCAAAATTAAATTCATTGACAACCTGGACCCGGCTTACAGACAACACCTTAGGTACCTGGGACTTGACACTTTCAAAAGAGTTTATGATGTGGGAATAATGATCGAGGATGATCTCGCAAAAACAATACAAAGTAAACCCGCATACAAAAGAAACACCTACAACAGGGGCAACACGTCCCAAGCCCAAGAAGTCCATGCCGTAGAGGAGACTCCCGCCCGAAGAAGCCCTGGAAGATGGGTCCGAGACCGAAAGTTTGCCCCACTCGGGTCGACTTTGGTACAAGCCATTGAAAGACTAACAAATCAAGGAAAGTTGAGACCTATAGGCCCCACCCGTGACCCTCCTGTCAAGGGAAAATATTGGGTCGAAGGTACTTACTGCAAATTCCATCAAGGAAATGGGCACGACACTGAAAACTACTAGAATCTAAAACATACGATCCAGGACATGATAGAGGATGAAGTGATACCTCTCCCTAACGTTGGCAAACCCAACAACAACAAAAGCCCACGCGGCTCTTGTCACGTCTCTCTCGACCAACCAGAAAATGAGAACTTCGACCCTACGGTGTATATTACACCTCAAGGTGCACCACTCGCTGTGGTCCCTATGGATCGAATCGAGAGAGAAGTGTGCGGTGTGTGGGATGATGATGCTGAAGATATCTACCTATATCAAGTATCGGGCCAGGACCTCTTTACTGAAACTTGGCCCGGGTATGCTCTCATTGACACCACCCCTCAGGAACCCGAAGTCGACAATCTCACCCGATCCGGAAGGATATATCAATCGGATATTCGCCCACCTCCTATGGACGATATCCCAGTCAGACAAACTCCTGAGAATGGACGGCACACCACCGTCGCGGAAGTCATTAAAAATCCTCTCTTGAAACAACTAAAAAGAACCAAGGTCGAGATTACCATCTGGGATCTCATGTGTACTTCAAAGGAACATCGCGAAAAGCTTATTCGCTCACTTGATCTCATCTCGATGCCTACAGATATCACACCTGACTCATTGGTTAACCATGTCACGAGAGATGCTGGAGAAAAGGCCATAGTTTTCACTGACAAAGACTTGCCCAAAGAGGGGGGTGCTCACAATAAAGCCCTTTATCTAGTGGTTGGATGCAAAGGACAAAACATCCCCCTAGCGCTCGTAGATAACGGTTCGGCGGTTAATGTTTGCCCATTGCGAACCGCCCATTGCTTGGGGCTAGGAAACGATGACTTCCAAACCTCCACGCAAGGGGTACGAGCTTATGATAACTCCCGAAGGCCTGTGTTGGGAAAAATCAACCTTACCATACAAACCGGGCCTGTGGCACGCACCACGGAGTTTCAAATAATCGACATCAAGCCCACTTTCAACCTCCTCTTGGGGCGACCTTGGCTCCATGACTTAGGAGGTGTGGCTTCTACCTTGCACCAAATGGTTAAACTTAACCATAACGGGGTAATACTAGAAATCCGCGCCCCTCCTCTCGACGCCAGTTGTACTATGGTTGGAACGGCCGAAACTGCAGACGACCTTTACGGGTTTCAAATGGAAGAAGCAATCCAGTTCATTGAAGATTATGATCTAGCATTCCTAGACCCGCACGCATCTCGACTCATCCCTAAAATGTTGTTAGCTCAAGGCTATTTCCCTGGAACCCCATTGGGCATAAGGAAAAAGGAATGCACATTCCATCCTTTACCCAACAAATCTACTCCCTTTGGCTTAGGCTATGAACCAACGGAGGAAGATATTGCTGACCGCCTGTCTGGGCTACGCCTTAACAAGGCCAAACAAACCACCCTCCTTCCCCCGTATCAAAGAACCCTTAACGGGATGTTCGTTCGGGAAGGAGAAGGCCGGCCACCCATGCTGTGATTTCCCTGAACCCTTCGTTCAGGATGGCTTGCTAAAACCAGGATTTGAAATCTTCCATGACTGCCACACCTTGGATGAGGCACCCCACCTCACCAAGACTAAAACAGCTGAAATATTGGACAACCAGGCTTTATGGACATTGTTCAACGAATCGAGGCCTATGGAGGACGAGACTGTGATGACTACCCTAGCTTTACAAGATGAAAGTTTCGATCCAACCCGGTTAATCGCTCCTGCATCAATATATCAGTGGGTCAATGCAAAAGGAATAGAATTCAAGATGAGTACCGGTGAAGGACCAAAGTTTTATGAGACTAAACCCAAGGCTTGAGCCACATAGAGCACCTTAATAAAAAGCGCCTAGTAGTTCTTTAGATTGGTAGAAAAATAATAAGGACTTTACATGGTCCTAAGACCCCTTAGAATATAGGTCAAGTTTATTTCAGTGTGTTTTCCGTACTTTTTAAATTAATAAAGGCGTAATATTTCTCCTAAAATTTTATTCTAACACTAAGTAAGCACCAAATGTACTTGCAAAATACAAAAATAAAGAGGCGGCCCACTCTAGGCCCGACAAACGAGGCCCACTCGGTCTTGAAATAGTGCCATGGGAACCAATTCCCGAAACCCACAAAATAAACCGTACCCTCCCCTTCATATCCCCAAAACATAAAGGTCAACCAGTGTCATCATAAAAGTCAATCCATGCAACCCAAAGAAATCAAAGGAAATCAAAATCCAAAACAAATGCAAATGTTGCTTAAAAAAGGAATTAATAAAATGTAACCCCATCATATCCTTCAAAAATGACACGCACCTCAACCCACCCAAAATCCTACACAAAGATCTTCATATCTTCCACACCCTAACTCCATTTTCAAAGCCGTTTCGAGTCACGGATAGAAAAAATTAATCCGGACAAAAATGCATCTCACGCTAACAGTCAAAAAAGCCTCCGAAATAGCCTCAAAATTGATTTTAAATACGAGCAAAAATCAAAGCACTAAAACGAAAAAAAAGAAATGCAAGGACACGTGAAGCAAAGCGTCAAAAACGACCGCCAGAAATCATTATCAGCGCCCAGGGCTGGGCGCCGAAATCTTTGACGCCCCAGCCTGGGCGTTGAAACTCTCTGCCTGCCTAAATATTTTAGAAGTGCTCGTCATTTTATCCGCACATAACGGAAAAATAACGAACACTTGGGGGGTACAGCACGTATCCAAATAGGCTCACAAAAAATATAGCCATACAAAAAATAGTCGAATTTCATTTTTTACGCGACTTACGGCAAAAAAAACGGCAGACGAAAATAATGATAATACTTCACTCATTTGACCGGTTAAGTAATATGCTTCCACCTCAGGGCATATCTATTAAAATCCGGCACCTTAGAATTTATTCTAGCTAGAACTACGCGTGACCTGATTCTGACAAGATACGTAGGCAATCCTTACCAAGGATTCGGTCCAATAAAAAAAAACATATATAAATTGTGCAAAAAGTGTTAGACATATAAAAATATAAAAAAGAGGAGAAACAAAAAAAATGAAAAATAAAATACGCCTTTATTGAAAAATAATAAGAAGGAAAACAAAGTGCTAAGAAATGAAAAAACAAACACAACTGAAATAAATAAAGGGCACCTACACCCTAGCAAGAACTACACTACTCTAGTTCTTCCGGATCATCAAATAAAGTCTTGTAGAGGGCAATGTTCGCAGGATCCACCCCCACAGTCTTCTGCGCTGCCCCTATATCAATCTCCATAAGAACCGGCTCCTGGACACTAACTTCCAAAGATGCCAAGGCTTCAGAAACATCCTCAGTTATAGCCCGCTCAGCCTCAAGGGCACAGACAATGGTGGGAGAAGGATTATTATCATCAACTAGACTAGTCACTGTTTCTACAGGCGGCTGAGCCTTCCTAACCCATACATTGTTCCGACGACGATCTCCGCGAGAGCTTGCATTTCTTTTAACAACAGCAAGCCCCTTCATGTTAGGCATCTTTTTAGGCCTGGAACTGGAACGGGGAGGAACTTCCTTTCGCTTTCAATCAGGACGAGCTTTCACAGTCTTAATACCATGGGTACGAGGTTTGGCAGAATCAGGACCCTCATACTTAACACGAATACGAGGTATCAAAAGCTCAGCCGGCTCCCCATTTCGAGCCTCGGTCCTCACAGCTTTATCATCGGAGCTCATCCACAACTTGTAGTTTTCAGAAAGACCCACAAAGCCATTTGTAGCTACGGCCCAACGCGGGAGACCATCATAATACCTAGCCCACGCTTGAACCCGTGCTTGTGAAAAAGGCTGCTACTTTAGGTGGTACCGTATCGGAACAGGGGATAGTCTGCCTTAAACCGTATTGACGCATGACTCGGTAAGGGAAAATATAAGTGGGCCGAGATAGCCCCAACAAAGAAACATAAACCGATACATCAGAACCCCCCGTCATAGTAGTCAAACCCCACCATGGTACCACCCACTTAATAGAACAGATACCATGAGTAAAAAAGGAGGCCCACTCGGCCTCGTCCTGGCCTCGGTGCAAATATTTTCGGTTACCCAAGGCTATAGGGCGATAATGTTTAGGATCGGCAGGAGCTTCCAAGAGCCTAAGCCGTTCCACGAGCCAAATCTGCAAAAAACGGGTACGATAAAAAAAAAAAAAAAAAAAAACGGTTCCTGGGGCGTAGTTTCAACGCCCAGGACCGGGCGTCGATAATTCTAGCGCCCAGCCCTGGCGCTGAAACTCAGCCCCAAGGCAGGACGAATGAAAAATATATACGCAAAAAAAACGTATACGTGCGCAAAGAAAAAAAATCGATTACCTGCAGTAATAGGGGGCTTCCCTTAAAATATTCAGATTTGGCGTCCTTCTTCAGCTCATCCGCACTCAGCAAAGTCTCGGCAACAACCAACGGCATAATAGAATAGCAACTTTTCATCTGGCTAATCAAGGGAATCAACCTTATGTCACCGAACTCACCATTGTTATTCGACAGCAAATAATGATTCAACAAGCAAAATACAAGGGCTCGAATATTCAATTTCTGTCCGGTCATATTCTTACTAAGCCTAAAGTGGTGTTTTACAAGTTTTGCCAAATTAACCTCATCACTTACAACAACTTCAGCAAGCATGTTAGCATCTAGTCCTAGGAAAGCCCCTATGGTTGTTTTACTCTCTTCAATAGTGCCAGGAGTGGCAGGGGTAGCATTATTAGGATAACCAAGGATCGCAGCAAATTCATCTGGCAAAGGACATATTTCGTTGCCCCGAAAGACAAAAACATGATGATCAGTATCCCAAAAGCTTAGGGCTGCGTGCAGAAAATCATAGTCAATGGTAATTTGTTGTAAGCCTAAAAGTGCCTCTAAGTGGTATTCTTTCAACAAAGCCTTTTCTGTAGGATTAAGGGCCCGTAGCCAACGCCTAACAGCCCGTTGGAGTGAGAAAGTGGGAATCGACATGACGAAAGCAAGGAGTAATTAAAACACAGCAAAGAAAGAAGGAAATTGAGAGTGATGGAAAATAGGGACGTATCTAGCCTCTATATATAGCTGAACGCATCAAGTGACATCCTGATCCCATTCGGAAACACGTTAAGAAATCCGAAAGTCAAAATTCGCCAGGAAAGGACTTTCAGCGCCCGAAGCTGGGCGCCGAAATAATTAACGCCCAGCCTTGGGCGCCGAAAATGCAGCCCAAGGCCCAGATTTCACAAAACGCGGAGCAGGAAAAGACTTAAAACCGTGTTGCTAGACACGAGGCCCTATTGCAATTAAGATCAAGCCCAAAAGCACCTTTAAGCTCCCAAATAGCAAAAATGAATGGTAAAACTTGGTCGAAACATAGACTTGTCTCAAGAAACATATATGTACACTTTTCAAAACAAACATGAAATATCAAGGTCATTCTTCGAAACACCAAAAAAATGTTGTTAAGTTGTTGGTTTCTCAAATAAAAAATGTTTGTCTGTCAAAAGATTAAATCGGGCCAAGCTAAACCGAATGATATTAAACATTGTCGCCCGAAGACTAAAGTCGCACCCCATGACTTCGCCAAAGTAGCACACCACTATGAAACGTCGCTCGCACATACGAGCTCGACCTCAAACATGATTAAAAGACGTTATGAAGTATGCGAAAAATGACCAGCAAAGCCCGAGTGCTTGGGGGCTAGCGAAAAGTATACTCCAACAGAGAGTGCGCAATCAAAATCACATTCCCGGGCTACGCTATTCGCCGTCCCATGTTTGGATGATCTCAAAAGAACAGGTTCGACCTCAGAAAAGGGTCGTCATTGACATTTGTACATGGTCCTCTGATCAAAGACCAAGTAGTGGCAAAAATCGGGCCGTAAAGACTAGCTCAAAACCACGAAAGCAGATGGTCGCAAGATAAAGGTCCGTCTAAACCCGTTGTCAACCCACATTCAGGTCACAACTAAATTCGAGCATCCCTCGAAAGAATTCGCTCTTGCAAGAATGAACAAAAGAAATCACGATGAAAAATAGGAAACTTGCCCATCTCAGTTGGCAAGATCGCGTCACGAACCACGCAAGTTCCAAATCAACAAAAAACGAATTCAGGGACGTCCACCCTCAGCGGACAGGGTTCGCCCACCCTCAGCGGGCGGGGTCCGCGTCACTAGCCGCGCAGATCCTCAGTTTTCGAAAAATAGAATCTTCAAAAAACAAAATGAAACAGGCTCGCCATCTTCAGCCGGCGGGATCTGCGGCGCAAACCACGTAAGTCCTCATTTTCAAAAAATGAACACAAAACAAATTTCAAAGTAGATTCGTCCACTTCTATCGGACGGGGTGTCCACCCTTAGCGGACAGGTTCGCCATCTTTAGCCGGCAGGGTCTACGTCACAAGCCGCGTAGGTCCTTATTTTAAAATTTTCAAAAATAGATTCGTCCACTTCTATCGGAAGGGGTGTCCACCCTTAGCGGACAGGCTCGCCATCTTTAGCCGGCGGGGTCTGCGTCACTAACTGCGCAGGTCCTTAGTCGCTGTAGCGATAACTTTTTCTGGTTTTCCGTTTTTCCAAAAAAGAACGATAGTAGCTTTCCCTTTTTCCAAAGATTGGTTTTCCGTTTTTTCCAAAAAAGAACGATGTGCTGGATTTTCCTTCGTTTTACGTCCCATAAAAACAAGGGGGTTTTCTCGTTTAGCTAACCCTGAAAATGAGAATCTTAAAAACATTTTTACCTCGTGATTGGGCTTGGCCAGGCCCAATTATACTTTATAGCTTTGATTTCGAAAACATCTGTAGCTACTCCCAATGACAAAGTGAGGGAGTTTCTACGCACCTTTAGATCCTTCCAATGACAAAGTGAGGAAGTTTCTATACTATCAGTTGACAAATCCCAATGACACGTGAGGGATATGTCGACACTTCAAGTGATGACCCTTAAGTCAAATGTTATCACTCGGGGGCTCGTGAGACCCTCGTAAAAACAGGTTACCATGGCTTGTGCGACGCACTCCGTCTAATACTTTGACCATCCTCTTACTCCAAGACTCAGTCAAAGTGGTGGCTAACTGTAGACACCTACTTTTGTCCCCATTCCCGAAAGGAAAGGCTCGATGATGAAAGCGTAAATCTCCACTTGACAACGCATCTCCTTTAAAATAACGAATCTAAATTCCCCTTTTCATTTCACCCGAAACCTGCTATTTATAGAAATCTGCTATTTATGGAAACCTGCTAAAAATAGTAACTTCCGTAATGAGTAGTTGTTAAAAGTGGCAATTCATAAAAGATAGAAACCTGTCAGAATTAGGTGTTGCACTCCAACATAAATCCTAAATGAGATAGAGATTATGAGAGAATCCTATTCCTAGAGTTCGTAACGGGCCCAGACGCATCCCGTCACAAGGTTAATACGCAATAAAAGACTCAATTAAATCTCAAATACTCCGGATTCTAGGAATCCGAATCTGACTAAGAAAAACAGCCCAGATCCTATTTTCAACGCCTAACTCTGGGCGCCGAAATCTTCGGCGCCCAGGCCTGGGCGCTGAAAATACCTGGTACGTGTTTTTTTCCTAATTCCTCGTGGATTAGAGTTCTACAATTCTATCTTTCCACGAACTCTTTTCTATAAATAGGGCCTTAAGTTCGACGTGAAAAGGACCCAACACACAATTATTATTCTGAGTATTGACTCTGAACCCCTAAGCCTAAGCCTCACGCTGCAAAACTGATCACGCGTTCTGTCGCAATCGATCCATAAATCGAACAGAACGTATCCCGTCCCATAATTTGAGATTCGTTAAATAAAAGGAGAAATAGCAAAGTCAAAGTGGTTAGTTGTTGAGAACCGTGACGCACCTCTCAAGGGTGCGTCGTAATGTGTCCCTTTTCTATGATTTAATTGTTTTCCTCGCCCTTTTATGAACTGTTAAACTAACTAAGTCTGATTGTTCGATCACGCCTAATAAATATGATATTTTTGGGAAATTGGATTATCATGCTAGGTCCCTTAAAACAATCTAAATCAGATAATCGCATTCGATCTAGTATTATATGTTGCATATTGTTAAAATCGACTCAGATTAGTTTAATAGTTAACGCATGTCCCTTCAATTATTTATGCTGAGCTAGTAAGGATATCCTGCCTCTGGAGTTATCGAAGAGCGAGTACTCCTCTCGGTAGTTACAGTCCCCCGAACCCTCAATCTCTACCCTGCGGGTGTACGTTGAGCGATCCCCACCACCAGGGATCACAAGGGAACCTACGGCCGTCGTGGTCAAACATAATTGCACTCCCTTTAAGTCACGATAACCGGGTTTTGTCAGTTTTTCTCATTGTCGTTAAAAACTGAATGGCGACTCCTATATTACTAGTCAATTGGTTGTAAACTCACAGGAAATCCAATTACACTTGATTTGACAAAAAGAAGCGTCACACCCACGAGGGACGAGGTCACGCATTAGCCTCGTGCTTTTTCGACCCCCTCACACTAACAGTGGTATCAGAGCCTCTTATTATTTTCATAATCTAAATTGCATGAACATGGTTAAATTATACAAATTTGCAAGGAATTAAAAGGGGTGATTAATTTTCATAATTGTTAATTAATTGCAAATTGCGTTTATTTAATTATATGTACGCAGTTTGTCGGCAGAATGTTCGTTACTCAACCAAATCGAGTGATTTTTGTGTCAATTCCGCATGTAAAAGGCATTCTAAAATATTGACAAAAAACAGTATTTTTCGCCGAAACCCAGAATTCCCAAATTCGAAGCCTAACTATGACTTTTCGGAGGTTTTAGTTTTTCGAACGCAAAAGTTTGTAAATTTAAGATGTTAAATTAAATATTTGCGATTCTTGTTGATAAATCTTGAATTTTTGATTGACCTACTGTATATGTTTAACAAGTTTGAATGCCTAGCCTTGTTAATTATGCAATCTAATTTGTAATTATGATTAATTGGTTGAAAATTCGAATAATTTAGAATTGATTTGATTTTCATAATTAATTAATAATTTAATTAGATACCTATGATTAAAAACCACCATAAAAATTGTTAATTTGTGTTACATTTTAGATTTTTATGACCTAGACTTGAATCCATGTTAATCGGAAATTAATTAATTAATAAATTTTCGATTTTTCGCCCTAAAATTATGAAATTAATATGATTTATTAATTTGTCATTAATTTTGAAAACAAAAGTTTTAATTTTTATGCGATTCGCTCATAAAACTTGCACGCACAAAGCAATGGACGCTACGTGTTACCCTTAAGGGGTGTTGTATAGTGCGGGCATGCGACGACGAGCAAGGGAGCTCGTCGCCCATGCGGTACGAATGCAGCGAGCAAGGCAATGGTGCGCTAGCACAAGGCAGTGGCCCTGCCTTGTGTCGCGTGCTATGTGCGATGGGCGAATGGGCGAGGGCGAGGAGCAAGGCAGCCAGCAGTCGCATGCAACGCGCACTGCCTCGCACAGCGATCGAAGCCTCGCGCACAGCGAGCGCTGGCTCGCGTGCGACGAGCGCTACGCCTACACGAGCGCTGGCGCGCGCATCGAGCAGTGGCTAGCGTGCTTCGATGATGCCTTGCGATGGTGAGCAGCAGCAGATGCGATGCAGCACAGAGGCTGCGCGCACGTGGCCAGCGATGGTTGCGTGCGTGTAGCCTATGGCTGTGCGTTGCGTGGTGATGTGCGTACCTTGTGTTACGATTAAATCGTTTAAAAAAAAAAAAATTTAATTTGAAATTTTCAGTTCATGTAATTTTAATTAATTTTAAAATTAATAATTTAAATTGTTTTCTTGGATTTTAATTTTGAATATTATAATTGTAATAAATTTAATTTATTCTAATTATTTTTCTAAAATTAAAATCTTGAATTAATTTAAATTCGACTGAAAATAAATCAAATAAATGGATTCAATGATAAATTTATATGAGCTTTAAATTTTAATTAAATTTGTATGTTTCCGGTTAGACTCGAAATACATTTTTATGTTTAAAATTAGTAAAGCATATGAATTTATTGGTTTAAGTGGGAGCCCTTTTTAGTCATAAACTCTTGATTAGGTCTACAAATCCTTAAGGTTAAAACAACTTGATTAGAATTAATAAGGACTGAATAATTGGTAGATTATTGGTGCCCTTGATTAATTGCTGCAAATATTTATGTGATGCATACAACGTGTTTTAACTAACCAATTATGTGGGCCATTCATGATAATGAATGGGTGAATGGTATATATAGTATATGTACTGTTTTGCAGGTTATGAAGTGACTAGTATGGCCCAAATAGGATAGAAAATATGGTATGCGTACCATTAATTTGAATGTAATTGGTCTAAAGCACCAAATTTGTTTTTCAATTTAAAAATGGCCTGCGTACCATTAAATAGTTGTAATTATTTTTAATTATAGCTTATCCTATTTGGAGAAAATGGCGCCTCCCACGGTGAAATTCAAGACGAAGTTACCATTTTCGAGACGGACTTTGAAGTTGAAGCTTCAAGATGAAGTCGGGCCATACTAGATCACATTTATCTTATGCATGCTTTAAGTTATTTATTGCTTTAAATATGTCTTAATTATGCATGAGATTGTGGCTTGATTATGTTGCATGATTAAGGATTTTAGTTCACTTAAAATCTAACCAACATAGTAAGAGCCTTAAGTTCCAAACTTAAAAATTGAGTTAAAAGGTGCCATGCCAAAATAAAAACTTGCTTGGATATCCTTTACATCAATCTAGTAATAGTTTTCGCTCAGCGAGGTGTTACTTATTGGTCCTAAAGGGGTAAGGTACACAAATAATTGTGAGTACATAAGTTTTGGTGAAACTCAACGATATAAGTAAGGAGTCCTTTTATGTCGTGGCAAAATCGATAGGTTTACCTAATAAGTTCTTAGACGTACCTATCAACCAAGAATAGTTTCTAGACTATTAGCAAAAGGTTTTTGCTTACCTAAAATGTTTTAGAATTGAGTCAAAATACATAATGTGCTTAATTCTTCAATGGTTTTAGGGTCTTGGAATCATTTTATTCACACCTGCCGGAACAATAAATTCGAATAAAATGCTAATAACTTGTTTGAATTGCATGATTGCTTTAATTTTCAAGTTATTATTCATGATAAATGTTTAGACTTTGCATGCTTCAATGTATGTTTTAATTATTGTTTATAATTAAATATCTTGCACTGCAATAAATCCTTTTAGAAAGGTAACAGTAAATTTCCTCGATTGGTAGTGAATCCAAGAATGATTCACGGAAATGAGAGAAAATGAGCAATTTAAAATGTACGTTTCTTTTAGCGACTTTTATGGTTGTTTTCGAATATCAAAGTCGAATGGCAAACCGATTGGTGATTGTGAATTCAAAATACAATGTAGTTTTGAGATCATAAAGCATTGAGTTTAAACGCTCAGCTTTACCAATGGTTAATAACCTAATATCTTTGTCCATTTAATTCTCGAATGAGTCTAGTCCTTAGACATTCGAATAGATCGATGCTTAGAGAACTTTAGAAGCTTCTGGTAAGATCGTCTAGTTGAAACAGAATATTCAACATAAATGGTAAGAACTTTGTTGGAGTGACATTGGACATGTCTAAACAAAGTATAAAAGTCAACACTAGAGAATTCAATTCTTAAGGCTATTAGAAAGGGTACAAGAAATAGGAAAACAAAGGAACAAATGAAAGGAACTTACAATTCCGTTTCTACCTATAAGTTTATGCTTAAAGAGCAGTGATCTAGCAATCAAACTTCCTTGGTATCATATACCGCTTGAGGTTCTTACTTCGGTAATAACTCAAACAATGGAAGCTAGGCTACACTAATGACCTACAAGGAAATGAAGCATGGCAATGCTACATTAGTTGTAGGGTCATATAGTTTGTTTTAAGTCCTTTCAAGGCTGGAACTTAATGGCTATTTTGTTCCATAATCAGCATACCTAAATTTCTGCTTCAAACACAGAAAGACTCACATTCAAGAAAAACAAAAACAATGTTTGTTGTTTATTTGAATGAAATGGTCATTTACGGGTTGAGTCAATATGCTTGATTAAAACAAACAACTCTTTAACAATAAAAACTTTGGCATTGTTGCTTAGACCATATCAACAAGTTAACATTCATAAGCTCTATTTTGATAGACTTTTGAAAGTTCATTGATTTCTAAATCAATTTAAGACAACTAGTCTTACTTGTTGAAAGTAACAAAAGATATGAACTATTGTTAGAACGCCTAGACAATAGAGTTCAAAGCTAAAGAAAGGTTTTATGACTTTATTATTTCACACATATTTGAGTGAATATAGGTTTATTTACTCAATGTGATATAAGTTTGAATCTGTTTGGCTAGTTTAAAGATTCAGAAGTATGAATCCCACTTGGTAAGAAATCATAAAGATCTAGGATAGATCATGTTAATGATTGCTTGAGACCAAAAATGATCATCAATGATTGTGTGTTGTAATTTCACAATCTAGCTCCATGAGATATGGCATATCTAAGTGGAATGATCGAAGTCAATTAGTAATTGATTCGATCAATGATGAATCATAAAGACTTTTCCTATAATTTCTAAAACAAAATGCTCAACTACCACCAAACTAAACGAAATTCGTCAAAGCTATTGAAAAGTAATTTCAGGATATCTTTTCAATTATATATATCTAAAGAGTTGCTAAACTCAGTGGGAGCTTAGTGTTTATTATTCAACAAACTAAGGCCCAAGTATAGATATATGTTTCATTGTGATTTATTCAAATGAGACACAAGGGTATTGTTTCTACCACGAATTTTTGAGAACATAACGTTTGTTTGCTCGTAATAATGTCCTTTTGGAGATTCTTTCCAAAATGACAAGTGGGAGAAAATAGACCTCCTCGAAAGTCTTCGAGGCGAACAACAAACATAAACGGACATTCCGGAGGGTTTTCGAAGTTCTTTAGAAAATCCGAACACTTATTCTTAAGGACTTTAGAAGTGGCTTTAAAGAATAGACATCTCTTAGAAGACTTTACAAGTGCTTCAAGGAGAACAGAATATTCAAAGGAATTTCAAGTGGCTATTGATATTCTATTGTTTGATGTTCTATACCCAAGTAGGCATAGAATTCAAGTCACTGTAACTATGAGATTCTTCTATTAGATAGTGAAGAAACATGGAGTTCAGGTCGCTGAAGCTATGCGATTCTTCTATTAGATAGTAAAGAAACCTACAACTTGCAGTCAAACTATTATCATGTAGATTAATGAGTTTGTGACTTGTAAGAAAGCTATGTCGAAACCTAGATTCCCTAAAATGGTTAGAGGCCATATATAGACTCAATGTTTTAAATGGTTAGAGGCCATCACTAGTGGAAAAACAGTCATTTGCGTCGGTCATTTAAGCCCATTTGCGTCGCACATTGGTGCGACGCAACTGGCTGCGACGCAAACGAAAAAAGTCATTTGCGTCGCACATTTGGGCGACGCAAATAAGAGTCATTTGCGTCGCAGATTAGCTAACCTGCGACGCAAATGACATTTTTTTTAACATGCTGAAAAGTCATTTGCGTCGCAGATTAGCTAAACTGCGACGCAAATGACCTTTTTTTTAACATGCTGAAAAGTCATTTGCGTCGCACATTAGCTAAAGTGCGACGCAAATGACTTTTCAGCATGTTAAAAAAAAGGTCATTTGCGTCGCAGTTTAGCTAATCTGCGACGCAAATGACTTTTCAGCATGTTAAAAAAAATGTCATTTGCGTCGCAGGTTAGCTAATCTGCGACGCAAATGACTGTTTTTATTTTAAAAAAATTGAGCTGCACATTTTATATTTTATGCTATATAGTGCATAAAGTATAAAATGTGCAGCTCATTTCTTAATTTTAATTAGCTATAGTTCATGAATTAACAAAAATATTCATAACATAGGGGTGCAAATAATAACTTGCAATATATACCAATATAAATCCAAAATCAAAACACCCTAAAAAAACAAGTGTCAAAAGTTTTAACAGATCCTACAAGTCAGCAACGGCTTTTCCCACACGCCTTTTACCCTTCGGAAAATCATATCTTTTAACATCTGACTTGACAGCAACTCCAGAGCTTGCTTCATATCAATATCACTTGGGGCCAAGATCTGCATTTGCGACAGAAAAGGTTACAGCATGGGAGGGACAATGTAGGGATAGTGTAAGAGTGCAGTGTGGGAGGGACTCGAATGAATAAGGAAGACATCATTTCTGTCCAGCAAAACAAGTCACCTGCAGCTTAAAAGCTGGGTGACTTGTGTGTCGTAAATCTGCTATAATACTTTTCTGTAAAAAAGTACAATTGAATAAGAAAAAAGTACCACTAAATGTAGAAACAGTACTCCCTCTCAATTTACCATACACCAAGTAGAAAGCTCCAGCTGATCAATTTCTCTGTGTCTCATGAAGCTCCCACATCCAAGACATGATCCATCACATAAATGCAACAGCCAGCTCAGAATACAAGACATGCTGTACAACTAACTAATAAACAAAATAAACATACCAGCCTAACTCCACAAAATGTTCTGAACACCGGACAAGATCCAGAATCGACTACAAACCACCTAGAGTGAAGAGTGAAGAATCACCAATTCAATATCAATTTTTTTTTCAAGCCAAACATGTAGGAGAAAGACTACAGGGAGAAAAAGAATCCCATGCCAAGCTGTCGTAGACATCTCATCTTGTCGTTATATAGTTTACAAAATCTTAAAACAAACCAAATAACACGATTATCAACTAATGGTCAAATAGTATGAGAAGAACTACTCAAAACAACACAATTGACCGCATATTGTTTAAATTATTACATTGCAGCATAACAGGTCAAACACCCTCTGATATGTATTAAGAATAGAATGATATGCAATGTTAACAATCTAGGATGTTATGGTCAACAACAAATTGTTGATAGCCAACTATTATAGATGATAACAGATCTTGTGGGAAAGATCTTATGCTGCTAAAGTGTAGACATACAACATAACATTTACATGTCCTCAAACTTGGAAAGAGGATGCAGGCAAACATGAAAACCAAAAACAAAAACAAAACACCAGCACAATACAGCAACTTCAAACATTGCACTGCCACATCTGCATGTAAATACCTGAAAATCTTGTAAAGTATCTCCATCACTCGAGGTACGAAAGACAAGAATTTAATGTGTCAACCAACTGTAAGAAGTTTTCCTAAGCTTGTGCCTTGTCGCAGTGCAAAAGTGAATTTCCCACCCACTGACAGACTTATCCCTAACCCCGCCTAGTATCATACGACCAGGAAGCATGCACACTGATTTAAAGAAATTACAATGGAGAAATTACATTGATTTAAATAAAAATAAGTGACCTTGAAACAGAATAAAAAACATCAAAAACATGAGAAAAGAAAATTAAAAGAATCGAAGAAAACTAAATATGCAATAATTCAACTCTTGATTTAAAGATATAAATCCTTCTAGATTCAACATAATCAAAACAAACAAGCATTATAATTAAAATCTCAAATTTAAACAATCTTAAATCAAGCGTTAACAAAAAACTAAAACCCTAGATTCATATTATGGGCCTTATGGCACTATGTAATGCAAGTTATTATAGGAAGAATATAATGCTACGTAGCTTACATTACATATAGCATTGTGTTCATAAAATAGGTAAATTATATTATTAGCTCAGAAATTAACCAATCATTGGTTCCACGAACTCTATTTGCTCCATACTCAATAACAGAATAAACAACCAGCTACAGCAGCTGTCATGTGTTGAGTACAAACTTAATTAACAAAGTAGCCAAGTTTACAAAAGGCACCAACAGCTAGTGTAATAATGAACTGTACAAAGCCGGAAAGCTTGCACTTACCCCTGTATGCTGCTCCTTTGCACGTCTTGGCCATCTGCAAAATGCAAATACTTACATAAGTTTGTTAACAATAAGAACGTCCCAGGAACGCAAATGACGGTTGTCTAGAATCTCCACATAACATCAGTGATGAAAATATGAAATACTTCATATGTGATTAGGGATTCAAACCCTAATAAGGCACAAAGATAATTGAATTAAAAGCATGTCAAATTTCCAATTCGGGTTTGATATTGAGATACTAGAATCTGTCAAATTTCCCATCCACAAAAATCAAAACACCCTGAAATATGGGTTTTACAGAATCCACCAATATAAGTAGAATTTAAAGCTTCTGCATCAAACTTCTCATGTAATTTCCTATATTCACAGCCACATAATTGCATAACCATTTCATTACCATAAAATTAAGGAATAATTTCAATTACCCTAAAAAACAAGTGTCAAAAATTCCACAATTAGATAACAGCCAAATATTAAGTTTCTAAACACTCTAAATCAATCGCAAAACACTTCAAATACTGACGAACTATATCTAATAATCAGATTCTCGTACTAACTGAAATTAAACTCAAATTAAGCATCTTAATACATAATCTACATAGAGTTCTACGATTATTAACGAATATTGAAGTGAAATTTACTAGTTCTAAATTTCCGAAAATTCAATCAAACAACAAATTAAACCTAAAATTCCCAACCATGAACCCTAAATATATACGAATCACCAAGTAAAGTGGATAGAAATTTTCCCAATTACGCTACCAGATTCTAAAAAACACAATTTAAACAAGAATTTTATCCAAAACCCTAATATTGAACGAATCTGTATTGTATCTGTTGCTATATAAAATCATACAATTTGATGCCAAAGAAATAAGTTGCAGATCTGACGACTCATCGGAAAACACTCTTAAATCAATCGATAACAAAAAACTAAAACCCTAGGTTCACCAAAATCAACATAAGCAAAACATGATAAACTTCGGAACTAGGGTATGAGAGAGAGAAAGTACCGGAACTGCAAACCATTCATACTGCTTCGATATTTTGCCTTCATCGTCGCGCCGGAACCTAGCGTTTTTCCTCTTGTTATTTCGCAGAGCTCTTTTCATGGACTTTGTAATTTTCGGTCTTAATTCTAGTGATTGGAATTTTTGAGGAGAGAGAAAGTTGTAGGAGTCTTCAACTGGACGAGGAGGGTGGCGGAGAAAGAGAGGTTTTGACGGTTGAGGTTTCAAGCTTTGAAATGAAGCGGATGAGAGAGAAAGAGAGGTATGGAGAAGGTAGGCAGAACATGTGTAAATGGAAAAATGGAAAAGTCAGTGCGTCGCAGATTAATAAATGAGCGACCCAATTGACTGAATATCTTTCTATATGTCAACTACGTCGCTGGTTTATTAATCTACGACGCAAGATTAATTAATATTGCGTCGCAGTTTAATAAATCGACGACGCAATTGACTTAATTCAAAGATAATTCGTAATTTGCGTCGCTCAAAGTTAAACTGCGACGCAAATGATAAAATTTCAGACTAATATTCAACTAATGCGTCGCGTGTTTAAATGTGTGACGCAAATACAGCGACGCAAATGAAGAGTTTTCCACTAGTGCATAAAACATACTCAATGTTTTGATGACAAAATTGAATTTGTTGATTTGCAAGAATAAGTTAACACCTATTGGTTGCAAATTGGTTTTAAGGATAAAAACTAGCAAACATGGAATTGTGTTCACACACAAAGCTAGATTAGTTGCTAAAGGTTACAAGCAAATTCACGGCGTGGATTGTGTTGAAACCTCATGCTTAATCGTAATGCTCAAGTCTATAAATCAAGCAATGATTGCATATTGGTACATATGGCAATTGGATGACAAAACTTATTCCTCAATCAAATGGTGGATCCAAATAATGCTTGAAATGGATGCTAGCTTATGAAATCTAAGTACAGATTTAAGCAAGCAATTGGGAATTGGAACTGTATTTTAGTGAAGCTAATAAGTATTTTAGTTTCATAAAATGTACATGATTCTTATAGATATATAAGAAGTTTAGTGGGAGTACGTAAAACTTAATTGGTCCTCTGTGTATCACACACATATCTCTCTATTGTGAAATAACATTCAAATGATAATGACTTAAATTTGAAATTATTCATCAATGATGGACCATGGCGAAACTTAGTACATATTGGGTATTAAGATCTATTTACAAAGATCTTATGATATTGTTTTAGATTAAGTAATGGCATTTACTAAATCAAACACGAAAGGCTCCATTGGAGATATTCGACCCATATGAATAAATCTAAGTAATTAATGTTTGAACTATGTATAAGCATTTACTAAGTTAAACAACAAAGGATCCAAGTGAGATTCTTAAACCTATATTATATGTCAAAGAATTTAGCTGGATTCAGTATCTGCTGAAATTGAATGAGCTAAAATTACATGAATAGAATTCAATTGAGAATAATTCTGCAAAAGAATTTATCATGTAATATGAGGATCGCCAAAAATGTATCGTATGGCTTTAGGCATGACGAACATATACCAATCTCTATTGATCTAAGTAAAGATCAACTAAATTGAGATCAAGAACAACTTATAGTACTTGAAAAGGTACATAGGAATAGTTCTTGATTCAAGGAAATAAAGATATGCTAAATATTGATGCTACACGCATAAACACTGGCAAAGGATCAAGCAAGATTCATTTGGAGTTAACCATTGACAAGGACGAGCTAAAGAGCATCGTGTTTCGAAATGGCAACATGGATTGGAGACCATGAGTTGTTGCGTGAGAAATTAAATATTAATTTCTATGTTCTAAGATACAGCTGGAAAGTCTTCCACATATCTGTGAACTGCTTGGATAAGTAAATCCAAACAAAGCATCACTAGCAACCTAAACAGTTGAAGTAAAAGTACTTATTGCCTAAGAAGCAATAAAACAGGGTTGTTTAAAGTTCTTCACTGAACTTGGGCAGATCACCTATCTGCTGGCTTGATGGTTCTTCATTGAAAAATGTGTAGAACCACTCTTGAAGCAAGAAAAACGTCTGCTAACTTGATGGTTCTTCATTGAGAAATGCGTAGAACCACTATTGTAGCAAGAAAGACTTGATCACAAAATAAACATACTCAAAAGATCTTATCATTTATCTCGAAGAACATTCGATGAAAAGGATATTAAGATTGGCAAAGCATGATAACTAAACCTATGCAACAAGTGAGAAACAACACTCACACTGTGGCACTGGAAGTCAAGCATAGCTTTGAATTCCATGAACTGTTTTAAAGATGGGTTTGAGGCCCATGGTTGTAAAACATTGGGGTTGAACATTTATCATATATGAAATGTATTTTCATATTCCATTTAATCTTGGTTTAGTATTAAATGATAAGTCCCTTCAATTTGACGAAATATTCAAGATAGACTGTCAGGACCAGTCCTGTGACTAAGAAATGTCTATCAAGTGAACTTGAATGTCAAAAGTTGAAAATGGTCCCTGGTCGGAGTTTTCTATAAAGATGGACGCATAGAAAACGTTAGACGACTAGAATGCAAGATGACTAGTAGTTTTGTTTCTTGAACTATGAGGACATGGCAATGTCGTAATCATTTGCATAGATACTTACTTTGAGTGGGAAGACTAGTATCGGACAGACCTATGAAACTTTACTGTAACAGATGAAAATCTGTCATAAGTAAATTTCATTAAAATTATTAGACACTAAATCCTCAATACCTGAGTGATTTGAGATTACTTGTTTGAGAACTGGTTACTTTGACGTTGACCAACCGTCGCACCTTAAAAGGAGGCTATAAAGGCAACGCTCAGGTAATCACCTATCAAACGAAGTATAATCTCAAGATCGCAAGATTGGGATTGTCCTCCCATAAATCGGGATGAGATGCTTAAAAGTTGTACAAGGCCACTCGGAGAGCTAGAAACTGTAAAATGCATGGCCGTGCTCGGATGAGTCATAGGCTATGATTATCTGTTTATTTGATCAGTTGAACTCTGAAACCGAGAAACACCTCTGGACATAATAAGGATGACAACTCTTACCTTATGTTCAAGAGCAAGCATCGAGAGACAAAGGAATTAGGTAAATGCACACTTGTCCCTAAGGACAAGTGGGAGACTGAAGGAAATAGTGCCCTTGGTCCAAGTATGCATTCAATGTTAAGTCTAATAAATGCGGTTCAGTATTAATTAACAAGTTAATAATTCAGTGAGATCAAGTGAGCTGAATGCCTAGCTAGAGGCCGCTTCAGTTCAAGTGGAATTAATGATATTAATCCACACCTTACTCTTGACTGAACCCGTAGGGTCACACAAATAGTACGTAAACGGATCAAGTATTTAATGGCATTAAATACTCCATCTATGGATATTCGGAATCGACGGATCTTGGTTTCAGTGGGAGCTGAGATCGTCACAAGCAAGTGAATACTCCGGAAACGATGATATTGCCGGAAACGGAAATATGGATCGTATCGGAAATATAAATATTATCCAAGTCGTAGATGTTGCCGGAAACGGAAACATGGTACGTATCGGAAAATATTATCGGAAATGGAAATATTGCCGGAATCGGAAATATTGCCGGAAACGGAAATATTGCCAGAATCGGAAATATCATCGGAATTGGAAAATAAATCCGGAAACGGAAATATTAAATATATGTTCGAAACGGAAATTAATTCCGGAATCGGAAATATTAAATATTGTTCGTATCGGAAATGAATTCCGGAACCGGGAATTTAATCGGAAGCGTATCGTACGAATAAGCATCGGACGAGGCCTGCCGGACAAAGGCCCAGCACGAAGTCGGGCCATCGCCCAGCAAGCCAAACGCACGCCACACGCCCAGCCAAGGCAGCGCCCAGGCCCACCGCAAGGCAGGCCCAGCGCGCGCCAAGGTCACGGCTGTGTGGGCCTCGTGGCGTGGGCTGCTGCTCGCACGCATGCGCTTGGGCGACCCTCGTGGCTGCCGTGCGTGTGTGTGTTTGTGTTCATGCACGATTCCTAAAGCTATTAGGATTTCGTATATGATTAAATTCCTATTCCTAAAAGGATAAATTAATTAATTAGAGTTCTTATAGGATTCTAAGTTTAATTAATTCGTATCCTACTAGGATTCCAATTCCCTTTCCATACCTCTATAAATAAGAGCCTAGGGTCATAATTTATAGACACGGGATTGAAGTATTCTAAAGGTAAGTTTTTGAAAGAAAAATCAGTCATACACTTGCAAACACAATAGCCGAAATTCCTAGTAACCTTAAGGGCGATTCTAGTTGGTCTAACTTGAGGCGGATCCGGACGTACTGTGGACTATCTACGGAGGGACGACATTTGGAGTCCTAAAGACTTGTTCTTGTTCGGTTCGGGCGCAGCTAGGGAGGGCACGCTACAAAGTGTATGCTCCTAAATTATGCTAAATGATTATGTGTAAATAATATGTTTCCTGGCATTAAGGTTTTTCCGCATGATTTATGTTTTGTCATATGTATCATAACCTAACAGGAATATGCGGAAACCATGTAGGAGGAAAAACACTTGCTTTGATCTGCCAAAGACAAGGTTACTACTGGCCAACTATGCTCGAGGACCACATTTACCAGTTGTTCGCTCCCCCACTTGCCAGTTGTTCGCTCCAGTAATACGCATGCCAGCAAATGACCTGATGCCCATTCTGAATCCAATTCCATTCGCCCAATGGGGAATGGATATTGTGGGACCCTTCACAACAGCCTCTGGAGGCAGGAAATTCTTGATCGTTGCCGTCGACTACTTCACAAAATGGATTGAGGCCGAGCCGGTAGCAAAGATAACAGCCAACCAAGTACGGAAATTCATCTGGAAGAATATTATAACAAGGTTCGGAATACGACAGCAATAGTGTTCGACCATGGATGCCAGTTCGACTGCGCGCCTATCCAAGCATTCTTGGCAGACTATCGGATCAAGTTCGCATACGCGTCAGTCTGCCACCCACCGAGCAACGGGCAAGCCGAGGCTGCAAACAAATAGATACTCATAGCCCTTAAGAAAAAGCTGGATGAATTCAAGGGCAAGTTGGCGTACACAGTCTCATAAGTCCTATGGGGTAATCGAACGACGGTAAAAGAAGAAACGGGAGAAAGCCCTTTCAAACTATGCTTCGGATCAGAAGCAGTCATACCGGCTGAAGTAGCACTACCCACCTTCCGCATCCAGCATTATGAAGAACATGGAAACGACAGCTTACTCAGGCACCAGCTAGATTTCTTGCCAGAAGTCAGATTACAAGCTGAAATTAAGTCGGCAGCATACAAGAATAGAATGAGCAGGGCCTACAACAAGCGGGTAAAACATAGGAAACTAGAAGTAGGCGACCTTGTACTCCGCAGGACGGCAGCAACCGGCAAAGCTCAAAAGCAAGGCAAACTGACTGCAAATTGGGAGGGGCCTTACCAAATATGGGAAGAAGTAGTAGCTGGATCGTACAGACTAATGGAGATGGATGGAACACCGCTGAAGAACTCATGGAATGCAGATACCTTAAGAAAATTCCATGTATGAAGTTGTACGAAAACATAATGTAACAAGGCCGACAGAGCCATATTTTGAAATCTAATAAATAAGCTACAAGTATATTCCAGGTAAACTATACATAAACGAAACAAAAGGTTGAGCACATTGGCTCAGTCAGCAATGTTGCAAGATACGACATAAACAAAGCAAAAGGTTGAGCACATTGGCTCAGTCAGCAATGTTGCAAGATACGACATAAACAAAGCAAAAGGTTGAGCACATTGGCTCAGTCAGCAATGTTGCAAGATACGACATAAACGAAACAAAAGGTTGAGCACATTGGCTCAGTCAGCAATGTTGCAAGATACGACATAAGCGAAACAAAAGGTTGAGCACATTGGCTCAGTCAGCAATGTTGCAAGATATGACATTAAACGAAACAAAAGGCTGAGCACATTGGCTCAGTCAGCAATGATACAAGATACGATACAAACGAAACAAAAGGTTGAGCACATTGGCTCAGTCAGCAATGATGCAAGATACGATACAAACAAAAGCAAAAGGTTGAGCACATTGGCTCAGTCAGCAATGATGCAAGATACGATACAAACGAAAGAAAAAGGTTGAGCGCATTGGCTCACTCAGCAATGATACAACATACGATACATAACAAAATCAAAGGTTGAGTACATTGGCTCAGTCAGCAATGGGGCAACATAAGACACAACACAATAGTTAGAAAACGCCATTACATGACTGAAGGAAATAATGCCCTTGGTCCAAGTATGCATTCTATGTTAAGTCTAATAAATGCGGTTCAGTATTAATTAACAAGTTAATAATTCAGTGAGATCAAGTGAGCTGAATGCCTAGCTAGAGGCCGCTTCAGTTCAAGTGGAATTAATGATATTAATCCACACCTTACTCTTGACTGAACCCGTAGGGTCACACAAATAGTACGTAAACGGATCAAGTATTTAATGGCATTAAATACTCTATCTATGGATATTCGGAATCGACGGATCTTGGTTTCAGTGGGAGCTGAGATCGTCACAGGCAAGAAATGAATACTCCGGAAACGATGATATTACCGGAAACGGAAATATGGATCGTATCGGAAATATAAATATTATCCAAGTCGTAGATGTTGCCGGAAACGGAAACATGGTACGTATCGGAGAATATTATCGGAAATGGAAATATTACAAGAATCGGAAATATTGCCGGAAACGGAAATATTGTCAGAATCGGAAAATTACCGGAATCGGAAAATAATTCCGGAAACGGAAATATTAAATATTTGTTCGAAACGGAAATTAATTCCGGAATTGGAAATGTTAGAAATTGTTCGTATCGGAAATGAATTCCGGAATCGGAAATTTAATCGGAAGCGTATCGTACGAATAAGCATCGGACGAGGCCTGCCGGACGAGGGCCCAGCACGAAGCCAGGCCATCGCCTAGCAAGCCAAGCGCGCCACACAATCAGCCACGCCAGGCCCAGCGCAAGGCCAGGCCCAGCAGGCCGTGGCAGCGCGCACAGCACGCGCAGCGCGCGCGGGTGCTTACGTGGGCTTGAGGCTCGCGCAGGCCTCGCTGCGTGGGCTGCTGCTCGCACGCACGCATGGGCGGCACATCGTGGCTGCCGTGTGTGTGTGCGTAAGTGTTTGTGTTCGTGCACGTTTCCTAAAACGTGCAGAGTTCGGTTAATGATTAAATTCCTAATTCTAAATTAATTAAATTAGAGTTCTTGTAGGATTCTAGGTTTAATTAATTTGTATCTGAATAGGATTCCAATTCCCTTTCCATAACCCTATAAATATGTGGCCCGGGTTCACAATTTATAACGAGTTTAAAAGTATTCAAAGTGAGTTTTTGAGAGAAAAATTCAGCCACACATCTTGCTCAAAAGTGCCGAAAATTCTAGTACCTTAAGGGCGATTCTAGTTGGTCAAACTTAAGGCGGATCCGGACGTGCTGTGGACTATCTACGGAGGGACGACACTTGGAGTCCTAAAGACTTGTTCTTGTTCGGTTCGGGCGCAGCTAGGGAGGGCACGCAACAAAGAGTATGCATCTAAATTATGCTATATGATTATGTGTAAATAATATGTAATCCTGGGTTAATGGTTGTTTCCGCATGATTTATGTAATATCATATGTATCATAACCTAACAGTGGTATCACGAGCCCCTTATTATTTTCATAATCTAAATTGCATGAACATGGTTAAATATTACAAATTTGCAAGAATTAAAAGGGGTGATTAATTTTCGTAATTGTTAATTAATGTCAAATTGCGTTTATTTAATTATACGTACGCAGTTTTTCGGCAGTTTCTTCGTTACTCATCCAAATCGAGTGATTTTTGTGTCAATTCCGCATGTAAAAGGCATTCTAAAATTTTGACAAAAATAGTCTTTTTCTGCCGAACCCAGAATTCTCAAATTCGAAGCCTAACTATGACTTTTCGAAGGTTTTAGTTTTTCGAATGCAAAATTTCGTAAATTTAAGATGTTAAATTAAATATTTGCGATTCTTGTTGATAAATCTTGAATTTTTGATTGACCTACTGCATATGTTTAACAAGTTTGAATGCCTAGTCTTGTTAATTATGCAATCTAATTTGTAATTATGATTAATTTGTTGAAAATTAGAATAATTTAGAATTAATTTGATTTTCATAATTAATTGTAATTTAATTAGAAACCTATGATTAAAAACCACCATAAAAATTGTAAATTTATGATAAATTTTAAATTTTTATGACCTAGACTTGAATCCATAACAATCGGAAATCAATTGGATAATAAATTTTCGATTTTTCGCCCTAAAATTATGAAATTAATAATATTTATTAATTTGTCATTAATTTTATAAATTTTAAATTTTTTATGCGATTCGTTCATATAACTTGCACGCACAAAGCAATGGACGCTTCGTGTTACCCTTAAGGGGTGTTGTATAATGCGGGCATGCGACGACGAGCAAGGGAGCTCGTCGCCCGTGCGGCACGAATGCAATGAGCAAGGGCGTAGTGCACGAGCACAAGGCAGCAGCCCTGCCTTGTGTCGTGGGCCACGAGCAATGGACGAATGGGCATGGGCGAAGGGCGAGCCAAGGCAGTCGCGTGTGGGCAGCAAGCGAGCTGCGCCACAACGCGCACTGCCTCGCGCGCAGCGTGCGCAAGCTCGCGTGCCACGAGCGCTGCGCCCAGTGTTGCTCGCGCGCACAGCGAGCGATGGCTCGCGCGCACAGCGAGCAATGTCGCGCGCGCACAGCGAGCAATGTCGCGCGCGCACAGCGAGCAATGTCGCGCGCCCATCGAGCGATGTCGCGCGCCCAGCGAGCGATGTCGCGCGCCCAACGAGCGATGTCGCGCGCACAGCGAGCGATGTCGCGCGCCCAGCAAGCGATGGCTCGCGCGCACTGCGAGCGATGGCTCGCGTGCGACGAGCGCTGGCGCGCGCGCAGCAAGCACCATAGCGTGCGATGGCTTGCGATGGAGATGCAGCAGCTATGCGACGAGCGCATGGGCTGCGCGCACATGGCCAGCGATGGCTGTGTGCGAGCGGCCCATGGGCGTGCAATGCGTAGGGTGTTTGCGTTACGATTAGATCGTTTTGAATGTTTAATTTGAAATTTTCAGTTTACGTAATTTTAATTAATTTTAAAATTCATAATTTAAATTATTTTCTAGGATTTTAATTTTGAATATTGTAATTATAATAAATTTTATTTATTCTAATTATTTTACTAAAATTAAAATCATGAATTAATTTAAATACGACTGAAATTAAATTAAATTTTTTGGATTCAATTATAAATTTATATGAGCTTTAAATTTTAATTAAATTTGTATGTTTCCGGTTAGACTAGAAATACATTTTTATGTTTAAAATTAGTAAAGCATATAAATTTATTGGTTTGAGTGGGAGCGCTTTTAGTCATAAACTCTTGATTAGGTCTACAAATCCTTAAGGTTAAAACAACTTGATTAGAATTAATAAGGACTGAATAATTGGTAGATTATTGGTGCCCTTGATTAATTGCTGCAAATGTTTAAGTGATGCATAATGTGTTTTACTAACCAGCTATGTGGGCCATTCATGATAATGAATGGGTGAATGGTATATATTGTATATGTACTGTTTTGCAGGTTATGAAGTGACTAGTATGGCCCAAATAGGATAGAAAATATGGTCTGCGTACCATTAATTTGAATGTAATTGGTCTGAAGTACCAAAGTTATTTTTCAATTCAAATATGGTATGCGTACCATCAAATAGTTGTAATTAGTTATAGCTTATCCTATTTGAAGAAAATGGTGCCTCCCACGGAGATTTTCAAGACGGACTTTGAAGTTAAAGCTTCAAGATGAAGTCGGGTCATACTAGATCACAAATATCTTATGCATTTTTTAAGTTATTTATTGCTTTTAAATATGTCTTAAAATGCATGAGATCAAAAGCTTGATTATGTTGCATGATTAAGGATTTTAGTTCACTTAAAATCTAACCAACATAGTAAGAGCCTTAAGTTCCAAACTTAAAAATTGAGTTAAAAGGTGCCATGCCAAAATATACACTTGCTTGGATATCCTTTACATCAATCTAGTAATAGTTTTCGCTCAGCGAGGTGTTACTTATTGGTCCTAAAGGGGCAAGGTACACAAATAATTGTGAGTACATGTTAGTTTTGGTGAAACTCAACGATATAAGTAAGGAGTCCTTTTATGTCGTGGCAAATTCGATAGGTTTACCTAATAAGTTCTTAGACGTACCTATCAACCAAGAATAGTTTCTAGACTATTAGCAAAAGGCTTTTGCTTACCTAAGATGTTCTAGGATTAAGTCGATAAACTGTGCTTAGTTCTTCAATGATTTTAGGATCTTGGAATCATTTTATTCACACCTGCCGGAACACATAATTTGAATAAAATGCTTAATAAACATTGAATTATGCATGTATGCTAGAATTTAAGTTTATTAAGAGAAACTGTATATGGTTATTTATTTGTTTATTCTTTTCAATTGTAGTTTTTAATATGGCAAACAACAATTCATTCAACATTCGATCAATTCTCGAAAAGGAGAAGTTGAACGGGAAAAACTTCCTTGACTGGCAAAGGAACTTGCAAATAGTTCTTATGCAGGAAGAAAAGGAGTATGTCCTAGATGAGGCGATGCCCGAAGCTGCAGGCGACGGGGTCACTCAGGCAGCCCTCAATCGTTGGATTGATGCCAACAAGGATGTGAAATGTCTAATGCTCGCCACCATGAGTGCGGATCTGCAGAAAACGTACATCAACTCAGATGCTTTCACAATCATCAGTGAGTTGAAGAACATGTTCCAAGATCTGGCTCGAGTCGAAAGATTCGAGACTCATAGGCAAATTCTTGAGACCAAACTTAAGAAAGGCGAGCCCGTAAGTCCACATGTTCTCAAAATGATTGGACTCATTGAGAATATGAGTCGGCTGGATCAGCAATTTTCTCAGGAAATGGCTATAGACACCATCCTCCATTCTCTTCATAGTGGGTATGATCAGTTCAAACTGAACTACAGTATGAATAGTCTGGACAAAACGCTCACTGAGCTTCACGGTATGCTGAAGACCGCTGAAAAGACGCTCAAAAGTGATAAGCAGGATGTGCTTATGGTGCGTGGGGGCAAGTTCAAGAAATCTGGAAAGAAGAGGAATGCTAAGAAAGGTGGCAACAAGGCCAGCCCAACTAAGAAAACTGGCGCCAAATCTGCAAAGAGGAAGGTCAGTCAACCCACTTCTGAATCCGAATGCTTCTACTGCAAGAAGAAGGGGCATTGGAAGAGAGATTGCTTGAAGCTAAAGGAAGATCAGAAGAACGGAACAGTCGTTCCATCTTCAGGTATTTTCGTTATAGACTGTATACTTGCTAATTCAACTTCTTGGGTATTAGATACAGGTTGTGGCTCACACTTATGTTCCAATCCACAAGGACTAAGAAGAAGTAGAAAGTTAAGCAAGGGTGAAGTCGACCTACGAGTGGGAAATGGAGCACGGATTGCTGCATTAGCCGTAGGAACTTACTATTTGTCGTTGCCCTCCGGGCTAGTTTTGGAACTGGAAGAATGTTTCCATGTTCCAAGTCTTACTAAAAACATCATTTCAGTTTCTTGCTTAGATGCTAAGGGATTTTCCTTTTTAATAAAAGACAATAGTTGTTCGTTTTATTTTAAAGAGATGTTTTATGGATCTGCTAGATTAGTCAATGGACTTTATTTATTAGATCACGACAAACAAGTATATAACATAAATACCAAAAAGGCCAAAAAGGATGATTCAGATCTCACCTATCTGTGGCATTGTCGATTAGGCCATATAAACTTGAAACGCTTAGAAAGACTTCAAAAGGAAGGAATTCTAGAACCATTTGACTTAGAGGATTATGGTAAATGCGAATCATGTTTACTTGGCAAAATGACAAAGCAACCTTTCTCTAAAGTTGGAGAAAGAGCAAATGAACTATTGGGTTTAATCCATACAGATGTATGTGGACCAATGAGTACAAATGCTAGAGGTGGTTTCAGCTACTTTATCACTTTCACTGATGACTTCAGTAGGTATGGTTATGTCTACCTAATGAAGCATAAGTCTGAATCCTTTGACAAATTCAAGGAATTTCAGAGTGAAGTAGAGAATCAATTAGGCAAGAAGATTAAGGCACTGCGGTCTGATAGAGGCGGTGAATATCTGAGCTATGAATTTGATGACCATCTGAAAGAATGTGGAATTCTATCAGAGTTGACTCCTCCTGGAACACCACAATGGAACGGTGTGTCGGAACGGAGGAACAGAACCTTGCTAGACATGGTCAGGTCAATGATGGGTCAGGCCGAACTTCCATTAGAATTTTGGGGACATGCACTAAATACAGATGCACTCACTATAAATAGAGCTCCGTCTAAAGCTGTCGAAAAGACTCCATACGAATTATGGTTTGGAAAGCCTCCAAATGTGTCTTTTCTTAAGATTTGGGGATGTGAAGTATACGTCAAACGATTAATTTCAGACAAACTTCATCCAAAATCTGACAAATGTATCCTTGTGGGCTATCCAAAGGAAACAAAGGGGTATTACTTCTACAATAAATCTGAGAACAAAGTGTTTGTTGCTCGAGATGGTGTCTTTTTGGAGAAAGATCACATTTCCAAAATGACAAGTGGGAGAAAAATAGACCTCGAAGAAATTCGAGTCGAACAACAAACTCTAGAGAATGCTCAAGATGACATTCAGGATGAAACTCAGAGATCTTTAGAAGAATCTGGTGAGAATCATGGTCAATCTAGAAATGTTACCCCGCGTAGATCGCAAAGATATAGATCTCAACCGGAAAGGTACTTAGGTATTTTGACGAACGAGAGCTATGACGTTCTATTACTTGAAAGTGATGAACCTGCGACTTACAAACAAGCTATGACGAGCCCTAGCTCCAAGCAATGGCAAGAAGCCATGCAATCTGAATTAGACTCCATGTCTGAAAACCAAGTATGGGATTTGGTCGATTTGCCAGATGGCTACCAAGCCATTGGAAGCAAATGGGTTTTCAAACTGAAAAAGGACAAGGATGGGAAACTTGAAGTTTTCAAAGCTAGATTGGTTGCAAAAGGTTACAGGCAAGTCCACGGTGTGGATTACGATGAAACCTTTTCACCAGTTGCAATGCTAAAGTCTATTCGAATAATGTTAGCAATCGCTGCATATTACGATTACGAAATATGGCAGATGGATGTCAAAACTGCTTTCTTAAACGGCGTTTTAACAGAAACTGTGTTTATGACACAGCCTGAAGGTTTTGAGGATCCAAAGAATGCTAAGAAGGTATGCAAGCTAAAGAAGTCAATCTACGGATTGAAGCAGGCATCCAGGAGCTGGAATATACGTTTTGATGAAGCAGTCAGTGACTTTGGTTTCATCAAGAACGCAGACGAATCTTGTGTATACAAGAAGGTCAGTGGGAGCAAAATTGCTTTCCTAGTATTATATGTCGACGACATATTACTTATCGGAAATGACATTCCTATGTTGAACTCTGTCAAGATTTGGCTTGGGAAATGTTTTTCGATGAAGGATCTAGGAGAAGCACAGTACATATTGGGCATCAAGATTTACAGAGATAGATCTAAAAAGATGATTGGACTTAGTCAAAGCACTTATATCAATAAGGTGCTTGATAGGTTCCAGATGGCGGACTCCAAGCGAGGCTACCTACCCATGTCTCATGGAATGACTCTAAGCAAGACTCAGTGCCCAAAAACACTTGATGAGCGTAGACGAATGAATGGGATTCCATATGCATCATTGATTGGTTCAATAATGTATGCTATGATATGTACACGCCCGGATGTTGCGTACGCACTCAGTGCTACGAGCAGATACCAGTCAGACCCAGGAGAGGCGCATTGGACTGCTGCCAAGAACATTCTGAAGTACCAGAAAAGGCATAAAGATGACTTCCTGGTCTATGGTGGAGATGATGAATTAATTGTTAAAGGCTATACGGACGCAAGTTTCCAAACCGACAAAGATGATTTCAGATCACAGTCTGGGTTTGTCTTCTGCCTCAACGGAGGAGCAGTAAGCTGGAAAAGTGCTAAGCAAAGCACCATTGCGGATTCTACAACTGAAGCGGAGTACATTGCTGCACATGAAGCAGCAAAGGAAGCTATATGGCTAAGGAAGTTCATAGGTGAACTTGGTGTAGTCCCCTCCATTAAAGGACCAATAGCCCTGTATTGTGATAATAACGGAGCTATTGCACAGGCAAAAGAGCCTAGACACCACCAGAGAGTCAAGCATGTACTTCGTAGATTTCACCTTCTACGAGAGTTCGTTGAAAGAAAAGAAGTCGAGATAAGCAAAATTGGAACTGATGACAACATATCAGATCCATTAACTAAACCTCTGCCGCAGGCGAAGCACAACTCGCACACTGCAGCTATGGGAATCAAGCATATTGGAGAATGGCTTTGATGTCTCTGTTTAATGTTTTAAAGTTTTAGAGTTTAAATCTTTGTAAAACATTATTGGTTAATCATTCACAATAAATGAAAAGAATTCATTTTTCCATTTAATTTGTGGTTTATTAAATGATGAGTCCCTTCAATTTGACGATATATTCAAGATAGACTGTCAGGACCAGTCCTGTGACTAAGAAATGTCTATCAAGTGAACTTGAATGTCAAAGGTTGAAAATGGTCCCTAGTCGGATTTTCTATAAAATTGGACGCATAGAAAACGTTAGACGATTAGAATGCAAGATGACTAGTAGTTCTGTTTCTTGAACTATGTGGACATGGCAATGTCATAATCATTTGCATAGATACTTACTTTGGGAAGACTAGTATCGGACAAGACCTATGAAACTTTACTGTAAGAGATGAAAATCTGTCATAAGTAAATTTCATTAAATTATTAGACACTAAATCCTCAATACCTGAGTGATTTGAGATTACTTGTTTGAGAACTGGTTGCTTTGACGTTGACCAACCGTCGCACCGTAAAAGGAGGCTATAAAGGCAACGCTCAGGTAATCACCTATCAAACGAAGTCTAATCTCAAGATCTCAAGATTGGGATTGTCCTCCCATAAATCGGGATGAGATGCTTAAAAGTTGTACAAGGCCACTCGGAGAGCTAGAAACTGTGAAATGCATGGCCGTGCTCGGATGAATCATAGGCTATGATTATCTGTTTATTTGATCAGTTGAACTCTGAAACCGAGGAACACCTCTGGACATAATAAGGATGACAACTCTTACCTTATGTTCAAGAACAAGCATCGAGCGACAAAGGAATTAGGAAATGCACACTTGTCCCTAAGGACAAGTGGGAGACTGAAGGAAATAATGCCCTTGGTCCAAGTATGCATTCTATGTTAAGTCTAATAAATGCGGTTCAGTATTAATTAACAAGTTAATAATTCAGTGAGATCAAGTGAGCTGAATGCCTAGCTAGAGGCCGCTTCAGTTCAAGTGGAATTAATGATATTAATCCACAGCTTACTCTTGACTGACCCGTAGTGTCACACAAATAGTACGTAAACGGATCAAGTATTTAATGGCATTAAATACTCTATCTATGGATATTCGGAATCGACGGATCTTGGTTTCAGTGGGAGCTGAGATCGTCACAGGCAAGAAATGAATACTCCGGAAACGATGATATTACCGGAAACGGAAATATGGATCGTATCGGAAATATAAATATTATCCAAGTCGTATATGTTGCCGGAAACGGAAACATGGTACGTATCGGAGAATATTATCGGAAATGGAAATATTACCAGAATCGGAAATATTGCCGGAAACGGAAATATTGTCAGAATCGGAAAATTACCGGAATCGGAAAATAATTCCGGAAACGGAAATATTAAATATTTGTTCGAAACGGAAATTAATTCCGGAATCGGAAATGTTAAATATTGTTCGTATCGGAAATGAATTCCGGAATCGGAAATTTAATCGGAAGCGTATCGTACGAATAAGCATCGGACGAGGCCTGCCGGACGAGGGCCCAGCACGAAGCCAGGCCATCGCCCAGCAAGCCAAGCGCGCCACACAAACAGCCACGCCAGGCCCAGCGCAAGGCCAGGCCCAGCAGGCCGTGGCAGCGCGCACAGCGCGCGCAGCGCGCGCGGGTGCTTGCGTGGGCTTGAGGCTCGCGCAGGCCTCGCTGCGTGGGCTGCTGCTCGCACGCACGCATGGGCGGCCCATCGTGGCTGCCGTGTGTGTGTGCGTAAGTGTTTGTGTTCGTGCACGTTTCCTAAAATGTGCAGAGTTCGGTTAATGATTAAATTCCTAATTCTAAATTAATTAAATTAGAGTTCTTGTAGGATTCTAGGTTTAATTAATTTGTATCTGAATAGGATTCCAATTCCCTTTCCATAACCCTATAAATATGTGGCCTGGGTTCACAATTTATAACGAGTTTAAAAGTATTCAAAGTGAGTTTTTGAGAGAAAAATTCAGCCACACATCTTGCTCAAAAGTGCCGAAAATTCTAGTACCTTAAGGGCGATTCTAGTTGGTCAAACTTAAGGCGGATCCGGACGTGCTGTGGACTATCTACGGAGGGACGACACTTGGAGTCCTAAAGACTTGTTCTTGTTCGGTTCGGGCGCAGCTAGGGAGGGCACGCAACAAAGAGTATGCATCTAAATTATGCTATATGATTATGTGTAAATAATATGTAATCCTGGGTGAATGGTTGTTTCCGCATGATTTATGTAATATCATATGTATCATAACCTAACAGAAGACTGAAGGAAATAATGCCCTTGGTCCAAGTATGCATTCTATGTTAAGTCTAATAAATGCGGTTCAGTATTAATTAACAAGTTAATAATTCAGTGAGATCAAGTGAGCTGAATGCCTAGCTAGAGGCCGCTTCAGTTCAAGTGGAATTAATGATATTAATCCACAGCTTACTCTTGACTGAACCCGTAGGGTCACACAAATAGTACGTAAACGGATCAAGTATTTAATGGCATTAAATACTCTATCTATGGATATTCGGAATCGACGGATCTTGGTTTCAGTGGGAGCTGAGATCGTCACAGGCAAGAAATGAATACTCCGGAAACGATGATATTGCCGGAAACGGAAATATGGATCGTATCGGAAATATAAATATTATCCAAGTCGTAGATGTTGTCGGAAACGGAAACATGGTACGTATCGGAAAATATTATCGGAAATGGAAATATTACCAGAATCGGAAATATTGCCGGAAACGGAAATATTGTCAGAATCGGAAATATTGCCGGAATCGGAAATTTAATCGGAAGCGTATCGTACGAATAAGCATCGGACGAGGCCTGCCGGACGAGGGCCCAGCACGAAGCCAGGCCATCGCCCAGCAAGCCAAGCGCGCCACACAAACAGCCACGCCAGGCCCAGCAGGCCGTGGCAGCGCGCACAGCGCGCGCAGCGCGCGCGGGTGCTTGCGTGGGCTTGAGGCTCGCACAGGCCTCGCTGCGTGGGCTGCTGCTCGCACGCACGCATGGGCGGCCCATCGAGGCTGCCGTGTGTGTGTGCGTAAGTGTTTGTGTTCGTGCACGTTTCCTAAAACGTGCAGAGTTCGGTTAATGATTAAATTCCTAATTCTATTTGATAAATTAATTAAATTAGAGTTCTTGTAGGATTCTAGGTTTAATTAATTTGTATCTGAATAGGATTCCAATTCCCTTTCCATAACCCTATAAATATGTGGCCTGGGTTCACAATTTATAACGAGTTTAAAAGTATTCAAAGTGAGTTTTTGAGAGAAAAATTCAGCCACACATCTTGCTCAAAAGTGCCGAAAATTCTAGTACCTTAAGGGCGATTCTAGTTGGTCAAACTTAAGGCGGATCCGGACGTGCTGTGGACTATCTACGGAGGGACGACACTTGGAGTCCTAAAGACTTGTTCTTGTTCGGTTCGGGCGCAGCTAGGGAGGGCACGCAACAAAGAGTATGCATCTAAATTATGCTATATGATTATGTGTAAATAATATGTAATCCTGGGTTAATGGTTGTTTCCGCATGATTTATGTAATATCATATGTATCATAACCTAACAGTGGTATCACGAGCCCCGTATTATTTTCATAATCTAAATTGCATGAACATGGTTAAATATTACAAATTTGCAAGAATTAAAAGGGGTGATTAATTTTCGTAATTGTTAATTAATTGCAAATTGCGTTTATTTAATTATACGTACGCAGTTTTTCGGCAGTTTCTTCGTTACTCATCCAAATCGAGTGATTTTTGTGTCAATTCCGCATGTAAAAGGCATTCTAAAATTTTGACAAAAATAGCCTTTTTCTGCCGAACCCAGAATTCTCAAATTCGAAGCTTAACTATGACTTTTCGAAGGTTTTAGTTTTTCGAATGCAAAATTTCGTAAATTTAAGATGTTAAATTAAATATTTGCGATTCTTGTTGATAAATCTTGAATTTTTGATTGACCTACTGCAAATGTTTAACAAGTTTGAATGCCTAGTCTTGTTAATTATGCAATCTAATTTGTAATTATGATTAATTTGTTGAAAATTAGAATAATTTAGAATTAATTTGATTTTCATAATTAATTGTAATTTAATTAGAAACCTATGATTAAAAACCACCATAAAAATTGTAAATTTATGATAAATTTTAAATTTTTATGACCTAGACTTGAATCCATAACAATCGGAAATCAATTGGATAATAAATTTTCGATTTTTTCGCCCTAAAATTATGAAATTAATAATATTTATTAATTTGTCATTAATTTTATAAATTTTAAATTTTTTATGCGATTCGTTCATATAACTTGCACGCACAAAGCAATGGACGCTTCGTGTTACCCTTAAGGGGTGTTGTATAATGCGGGCATGCGACGACGAGCAAGGGAGCTCGTCGCCCATGCGGCACGAATGCAATGAGCAAGGGCGTAGTGCACGAGCACAAGGCAGCAGCCCTGCCTTGTGTCGTGGGCCACGAGCAATGGACGAATGGGCATGGGCGAAGGGCGAGCCAAGGCAGTCGCGTGTGGGCAGCAAGCGAGCTGCGCCACAACGCGCACTGCCTCGCGCAAGAGCGCGCAGCCTCGCGCGCAGCGAGCGCAAGCTCGCGTGCCACGAGCGCTGCGCCCAGTGTTGCTCGCGCGCACAGCGAGCGATGTCGCGCGCCCAGCGAGCGATGGCTCGCGCACACTGCGAGCGATGGCTCGCGTGCGACGAGCGCTGGCGCGCGCGCAGCAAGCACCACAGCGTGCGATGGCTTGCGATGGAGATGCAGCAGCTATGCGACGAGCGCATGGGCTGCGCGCACATGGCCAGCGATGGCTGTGTGCGAGCGGCCCATGGGCGTGCAATGCGTAGGGTGTTTGCGTTACGATTAGATCATTTTGAATGTTTAATTTGAAATTTTCAGTTTACGTAATTTTAATTAATTTTAAAATTAATAATTTAAATTATTTTCTAGGATTTTAATTTTGAATATTGTAATTATAATAAATTTTATTTATTCTAATTATTTTACTAAAATTAAAATCATGAATTAATTTAAATACGACTGAAATTAAATTAAACTTTTGGATTCAATTATAAATTCATATGAGCTTTAAATTTTAATTAAATTTGTATGTTTCCGGTTAGACTAGAAATACATTTTTATGTTTAAAATTAGTAAAGCATATGAATTTATTGGTTTAAGTGGGATTGCTTTTAGTCATAAACTCTTGATTAGGTCTACAAATCCTTAAGGTTAAAACAACTTGATTAGAATTAATAAGGACTGAATAATTGGTAGATTATTGGTGCCCTTGATTAATTGCTGCAAATATTTACGTGATGCATAATGTGTTTTACTAACCAGCTAAGTGGGCCATTCATGATAATGAATGGGTGAATGGTATATATTGTATATGTACTGTTTTGCAGGTTATGAAGTGACTAGTATGGCCCAAATATGATAGAAAATATGGTCTGCGTACCATTAATTTGAATGTAATTGGTCTAAAGTACCAAAGTTGTTTTTCAATTCAAATATGGTCTGCGTACCATCAAATAGTTGTAATTAGTTTTAATTATAGCTTATCCTATTTGAAGAAAATGGTGCCTCCCACGGAGATTTTCAAGACGGACTTTGAAGTTAAAGCTTCAAGATGAAGTCGGGCCATACTAGATCACAAATATCTTATGCATGTTTTAAGTTATTTATTGCTTTTAAATATGTCTTAAAATGCATGAGATCAAAGCTTGATTATGTTGCATGATTAAGGATTTTAGTTCACTTAAAATCTAACCAACATAGTAAGAGCCTTAAGTTCCAAACTTAAAAAATTGAGTTAAAAGGTGCCATGCCAAAATATACACTTGCTTGGATATCCTTTACATCAATCTAGTAATAGTTTTAGCTCAGCGAGGTGTTACTTATTGGTCCTAAAGGGGCAAGGTACACAAATAATTGTGAGTGCATGTTAGTTTTGGTGAAACTCAACGATATAAGTAAGGAGTCCTTTTATGTCGTGGCAAATTCGATAGGTTTACCTAATAAGTTCTTAGACGTACCTATCAACCAAGAATAGTTTCTAGACTATTAGCAAAAGGCTTTTGCTTACCTAAGATGTTCTAGGATTAAGTCGACAAACTGTGCTTAGTTCTTCAATGATTTTAGGATCTTGGAATCATTTTATTCACACCTGCCGGAACACATAATTTGAATAAAATGCTTAATAAACATTGAATTATGCATGTATGCTAGAATTTAAGTTTATTAAGAGAAACTGTGAATGGTTATTTATTTGTTTATTCTTTTCAATTGTAGTTTTTAATATGGCAAACAACAATCAGAACATCATCATGGGTTCTGAGCTTATGGTCAAGCTGAACCTGACAAATTTTCTTGAATGGGAAGCTAAGCTAGTTGAAATAGTCAAACTCAATGGACTTGAGTATGTACTGTCACATCCCATGCCAAGCTACTATGCCATCTTTATTGTGATGGAATAGGCCATTACAAAAGAGAATGTCCAAAGCTAAAGGAAGATCAGAAGAACGGAACAGTCGTTCCATCTTCAGGTGTTTTCGTTATAGACTGTATACTTGCTAAATCAACTTCTTGGGTATTAGATACAGGTTGTGGCTCACACTTATGTTCCAATCCACAGGGACTAAGAAGAAGTAGAAAGTTAAGCAAGGGTGAAGTCGACCTACGAGTGGGAAATGGAGCACGGATTGCTGCATTAGCTGTAGGAACTTACTATTTGTCGTTGCCCTCCGGGCTAGTTTTGGAACTGGAAGAATGTTTCCATGTTCCAAGTCTTACTAAAAACATCATTTCAGTTTCTTGCTTAGATGCTAAGGGATTTTCCTTTTTAATAAAAGACAATAGTTGTTCGTTTTATTTTAAAGAGATGTTTTATGGATCTGCTAGATTAGTCAATGGACTTTATTTATTAGATCACGACAAACAAGTATATAACATAAATACCAAAAAGGCCAAAAAGGATGATTCAGATCTCTCCTATATGTGGCATTGTCAATTAGGCCATATAAACTTGAAACGCTTAGAAAGACTTCAAAAGGAAGGAATTCTAGAACCATTTGACTTAGAGGATTATGGTAAATGCAAATCATGTTTACTTGGCAAAATGACAAAGCAACCTTTCTCTAAAGTTGGAGAAAGAGCAAATGAACTATTGGGTTTAATCCATACAGATGTATGTGGACCAATGAGTACAAATGCTAGAGGTGGTTTCAGCTACTTTATCACTTTCACTGATGACTTCAGTAGGTATGGTTATGTCTACCTAATGAAGCATAAGTCTGAATCCTTTGACAAATTCAAGGAATTTCAGAGTGAAGTAGAGAATCAATTAGGCAAGAAGATTAAGGCACTGCGGTCTGATAGAGGCGGTGAATATCTGAGCTATGAATTTGATGACCATCTGAAAGAATGTGGAATTCTATCAGAGTTGACTCCTCCAGGAACACCACAATGGAACGGTGTGTCGGAACGGAGGAACAGAACCTTGCTAGACATGGTCAGGTCAATGATGGGTCAGGCCGAACTTCCATTAGAATTTTGGGGACATGCACTAAATACAGCTGCACTCACTATAAATAGAGCTCCGTCTAAAGCTGTCGAAAAGACTCCATACGAATTATGGTTTGGAAAGCCTCCAAATGTGTCTTTTCTTAAGATTTGGGGATGTGAAGTATACGTCAAACGATTAATTTCAGACAAACTTCATCCAAAATCTGACAAATGTATCCTTGTGGGCTATCCAAAGGAAACAAAGGGGTATTACTTCTCCAATAAATCTGAGAACAAAGTGTTTGTTGCTCGAGATGGTGTCTTTTTGGAGAAAGATCACATTTCCAAAATGACAAGTGGGGTAAAAATAGACCTCGAAGAAATTCGAGTCGAACAACAAACTCTAGAGAATGCTCAAGATGACATTCAGGATGAAACTCAGAGATCTTTAGAAGAATCTGGTGAGAATCATGGTCAATCTAGAAATGTTACCCCGCGTAGATGGCAAAGATATAGATCTCAACCGGAAAGGTACTTAGGTATTTTGATGAACGAGAGCTATGATGTTCTATTACTTGAAAGTGATGAACCTGCGACTTACAAACAAGCTATGACGAGCCCTAGCTCCAAGCAATGGCAAGAAGCCATGCAATCTGAATTAGACTCCATGTCTGAAAACCAAGTATGGGATTTGGTCGATTTGCCAGATGGCTATCAAGCCATTGGAAGCAAATGGGTTTTCAAACTGAAAAAGGACAAGGATGGGAAACTTGAAGTTTTCAAAGCTAGATTGGTTGCAAAAGGTTACAGGCAAGTCCACGGTGTGGATTACGATGAAACCTTTTCACCAGTTGCAATGCTAAAGTCTATTCGAATAATGTTAGCAATCGCTGCATATTACGATTACGAAATATGGCAGATGGATGTCAAAACTGCTTTCTTAAACGGCGTTTTAACAGAAACTGTGTTTATGACACAGCCTGAAGGTTTTGAGGATCCAAAGAATGCTAAAAAGGTATGCAAGCTAAAGAAATCAATCTACGGATTGAAGCAGGCATCCAGGAGCTGGAATATACGTTTTGATGAAGCAGTCAGTGACTTTGGTTTCATCAAGAACGCAGACGAATCTTGTGTATACAAGAAGGTCAGTGGGAGCAAAATTGCTTTCCTAGTATTATATGTCGACGACATATTACTTATCGGAAATGACATTCCTATGTTGACCTCTGTCAAGATTTGGCTTGGGAAATGTTTTTCGATGAAGGATCTTGGAGAAGCACAGTACATATTGGGCATCAAGATTTACAGAGATAGATCTAAAAAGATGATTGGACTTAGTCAAAGCACTTATATCAATAAGGTGCTTGATAGGTTCAAGATGGCGGACTCCAAGCGAGGCTACCTACCCATGTCTCATGGAATGACTCTAAGCAAGACTCAGTGCCCAAAAACACTTGATGAGCGTAGACGAATGAATGGGATTCCATATGCATCATTGATTGGTTCAATAATGTATGCTATGATATGTACACGCCCGGATGTTGCGTACGCACTCAGTGCTACGAGCAGATACCAGTCAGACCCAGGAGAGGCACATTGGACTGCTGCCAAGAACATTCTGAAGTACCTGAAAAGGCATAAAGATGACTTCCTGGTCTATGGTGGAGATGATGAATTAATTGTTAAAGGCTATACGGACGCAAGTTTCCAAACCGACAAAGATGATTTCAGATCACAGTCTGGGTTTGTCTTCTGCCTCAACGGAGGAGCAGTAAGCTGGAAAAGTGCTAAGCAAAGCACCATTGCGGATTCTACAACTGAAGCGGAGTACATTGCTGCACATGAAGCAGAAAAGGAAGCTATATGGCTAAGGAAGTTCATAGGTGAACTTGGTGTAGTCCCCTCCATTAAAGGACCAATAGCCCTGTATTGTGACAATAACGGAGCTATTGCACAGGCAATAGAGCCTAGACACCACCAGAGAGTCAAGCATGTACTTCGTAGATTTCGCTTTCTACGAGAGTTCGTTGAAAGAAAAGAAGTCGAGATAAGCAAAATTGGAACTGATGACAACATATCAGATCCATTAACTAAACCTCTGCCGCAGGCGAAGCACAACTCGCACACTGCAGCTATGGGAATCAAGCATATTGGAGAATGGCTTTGATGTCTCTGTTTAATGTTTTAAAGCTTTAGAGTTTAAATCTTTGTAAAACATTATTGGTTAATCATTCACAATAAATGAAAAGAATTCATTTTTCCATTTAATTTGTGGTTTATTAAATGATGAGTCCCTTCAATTTGACAATATATTCAAGATAGACTGTCAGGACCAGTCCTGTGACTAAGAAATGTCTATCAAGTGAACTTGAATGTCAAAGTTGAAAATGGTCCCTAGTTGGAGTTTTCTATAAAATTGGACGCATAGAAAACGTTAGACGATTAGAATGCAAGATGACTAGTAGTTCTGTTTCTTGAACTATGTGGACATGGCAATGTCATAATCATTTGCATAGATACTTACTTTGGGAAGACTAGTATCGGACAAGACCTATGAAACTTTACTGTAAGAGATGAAAGTCTGTCATAAGTAAATTTCATTAAATTATTAGACACTAAATCCTCAATACCTGAGTGATTTGAGATTACTTGTTTGAGAACTGGTTGCTTTGACGTTGACCAACCGTCGCACCGTAAAAGGAGGCTATAAAGGCAACGCTCAGGTAATCACCTATCAAACGAAGTCTAATCTCAAGATCGCAAGATTGGGATTGTCCTCCCATAAATCGGGATGAGATGCTTAAAAGTTGTACAAGGCCACTCGGAGAGCTAGAAACTGTGAAATGCATGGCCGTGCTCGGATGAATCATAGGCTATGATTATCTGTTTATTTGATCAGTTGAACTCTGAAACCGAGGAACACCTCTGGACATAATAAGGATGACAACTCTTACCTTATGTTCAAGAGCAAGCATCGAGCGACAAAGGAATTAGGAAATGCACACTTGTCCATAAGGACAAGTGGGAGACTGAAGGAAATAATGCCCTTGGTCCAAGTATGCATTCTATGTTAAGTCTAATAAATGCGGTTCAGTATTAATTAACAAGTTAATAATTCAGTGAGATCAAGTGAGCTGAATGCCTAGCTAGAGGCCGCTTCAGTTCAAGTGGAATTAATGATATTAATCCACAGCTTACTCTTGACTGAACCCGTAGGGTCACACAAATAATACGTAAACGGATCAAGTATTTAATGGCATTAAATACTCTATCTATGGATATTCGGAATCGACGGATCTTGGTTTCAGTGGGAGCTGAGATCGTCACAGGCAAGAAATGAATACTCCGGAAACGATGATATTGCCGGAAACGGAAATATGGATCGTATCGGAAATATAAATATTATCCAAGTCGTAGATGTTGCCGGAAACGGAAACATGGTACGTATCGGAAAATATTATCCGGAAATGGAAATATTACCAGAATCGGAAATATTGCCGGAAACGGAAATATTGTCAGAATCAGAAATATTGCCGGAATCGGAAATTTAATCGGAAGCGTATCGTACGAATAAGCATCGGACGAGGCCTGCCGGACGAGGGCCCAACACGAAGCCAGGCCATCGCCCAGCAAGCCAAGCGCGCCACACAAACAGCCACGCCAGGCCCAGCGCAAGGCCAGGCCCAGCAGGCCGTGGCAGCGCGCACAGCGCGCGCAGCGCGCGCTGGTGCTTGCGTGGGCTTGAGGCTCGCACAGGCCTCGCTGCGTGGGCTGCTGCTCGCACGCACGCATGGGCGGCCCATCGAGGCTGCCGTGTGTGTGTGTGCGTAAGTGTTTGTGTTCGTGCACGTTTCCTAAAACGTGCAGAGTTCGGTTAATGATTAAATTCCTAATTCTATTTGATAAATTAATTAAATTAGAGTTCTTGTAGGATTCTAGGTTTAATTAATTTGTATCTGAATAGGATTCCAATTCCCTTTCCATAACCCTATAAATATGTGGCCTGGGTTCACAATTTATAACGAGTTTAAAAGTATTCAAAGTGAGTTTTTGAGAGAAAAATTCAGCCACACATCTTGCTCAAAAGTGCCGAAAATTCTAGTACCTTAAGGGCGATTCTAGTTGGTCAAACTTAAGGCGGATCCGGACGTGCTGTGGACTATCTACGGAGGGACGACACTTGGAGTCCTAAAGACTTGTTCTTGTTCGGTTCGGGCGCAGCTAGGGAGGGCACGCAACAAAGAGTATGCATCTAAATTATGCTATATGATTATGTGTAAATAATATGTAATCCTGGGTTAATGGTTGTTTCCGCATGATTTATGTAATATCATATGTATCATAACAAAGTCGAACAAAATGAAACAAATGAAACAAACGAGTAATCCATTAAGTATATCACACAAAAGTTAAGAAATACAGAGACGACAACCACCACCCAAAGATAGCAAAACGCGGAGTGAGTAGCTGTTTAACGACACAAACATACGCCGCAAATGGCGTAGTCAAGACGAACACAACGTTATTGAAACACTAATACGCAACAAAAGGCGAGTGCCACAACAGCTAAAAATAAGCAAAAGAAATTGTTCATAAATTACATCCGCCAATAACATTCACAAAACTACCAACAGAAATTAACAAGTGCGAGGCCTAAAAAAGTTGTTGGAAGAGCCACAGGAAGAGCCTAGTGATGACTGCCAAGACCGTCAAGCAGAGCCGTCTGCATCACTCCAGTAGGCAGACTCAGGAATCTCCCTGTCCGGCAGAAGGCGAGGATCGGCATTCTGAATAAAAATTTCTGGGAAGGTCTGAGTATCCATGCCAGTCGGATCAACATGGCCACCTTCCTCATAAGATACCTCCACCTTACCCCAGTCAGCCTCCGTCAGCGCCAAGGCTTTGACAGCACAGCGGTGGGCTGCAGTCCACCCACCATTGTAACGCCCCTTCATATCCTCGCAGTAGAAGTCAGACTTCATAAACTTCTGCACAGCCTTCAGCGCCACAGCCTTACGATCATCCTTGGCAGCCTTTTCAGCATCCTGAACTGCCTGCAGCGCCGCATCCAGCTTAGTCTGCAGCTCAACCTTTTTCTGCTCCTCGGCCGTCAACTTGGCTGGAAGAAGCTCCAGTGCAGCTTTCCTCTTGCCTGCGGCAATAACATCCAGCTCAAGTTTCGCAATCTCCTTCCGACAGTCACCTTCAGTCTTGACCGATTCAGCAAGGTCAGCCTGAAGCTTCTCTTTCTCAGCTTGTGATCGTTTTAAACGACGTTGATAACTCCGATAACACTCCACAAGCTCGGTAGCAGATTGCGTCACCTGGAAGAAAAATTGCTCAGAACTGAAAATAAAAGCAAGTGCGGAAATTAGAGGGAATAACCTAGTCAAGGATGGAAATAAATACCGAATACAGATCGTGCATCAGCTGTGCAGCCGGCGTCTCAATCTCCTGGGGTATACCGTCGGCAGGTGTGACAACTTGGCGCAAAGACCGGTAGCCCAGTGTACCTCCGTCTTTGGGACGATAAAAAAGAATGGACTCACCCCTTAGAACGTCATTCTGCGGTTGCCAATGCTCATCAGCATGACCGGGAGCACCAGCTAGACCGGCAAGAGTATTCGGGGACAGCACAACAGTCTTATCCTCAATGAACCCCCCAGAACGAACTATAACCCCATACTTAGAGGCCGAGCTGGCAGACCGATTCATGCTAGGACTATGCCTCGACACGGGCACAGGGTGGATCGGATCGCTGATCAAATCACTCAACACCTGCTTCTGGTTCAGTTTGGATATCAGATCAACATCCAAGATCTCAACCGACTGAGCAGGCTGTTCAACAATCTTCGTTCCAACGCCAGATGTCTGCACGGGCTTGTCGACGCTGGCGTAGACATCCTTCACCTTCTCCTGTGCTGTCTTCGCAGCGTCGTTTTTCGACCGTTTGGGAGAATTGGCCTTCGCCTGACTGGAAGACCTCTTCCGAGTAGCATGTCCCCCACGACCGGTAGGAAGAGCAGCAAACCTGTTGCCGGGTGTCATTTCGTCTTGGGCGGAGGAAGTAGCTTGAGCAGCTGCCGGAACCTTTGTTCGTGTTACGCGAGGGACAACACCTCGATTCACAACGACAGAAGGAGTCACAAAGCTGGCAGGCCGACCGCGACAAGCTTTCGCGTAGAAAGTAGCAACGGTATAATATTTCTCCACAGGCGGCGCCGGACACTTTTCAACGACCCTCTAGTTCTTGTCAAGACCAAGTGAGGCCTTGTTTAAAAGATGATGCCCTGAAATAAAACAACAGCGTGGTCAGAAATAAACACCACAAAGCAAAACACACAAACATAAAAACCAAAAATGTAAGCAAGTACGACATGTACAGAAGGCTAACAATCAACCACATTTACCAAGAGGATGTGTGGGAGCCAGACCGACTGCACCCAATGCAGGAGGACTCAGAATATAACCGGCGGGAGGGAGCCAGAAAGCCGGCAGGGTTTTGGGTTTGGATAAACCAACATCAACATAGTTAACCAGCAACCTGTCATACGCACGCTGCTCCCGGGGCCCAAGGTCAGCTTGGTCAAACTGTTCCATCCTAGGTTTTGGCTGGTAGAAAGTACGCCGGAGAGGATAATCTTCGGGAACAACCATGAAATAAAAGTGATCCTTCCAATCCTTACAGCTGGAGAGTCGAGGACTTACAGTCTGACATTGATTCTTGGTAAAGATCGTCCACCATCCAGTATCCTTCCCGTCGCGTTTCAGCAAGTGCAGTCTTTTGAAAAGATTGAGGGTCAAGGACCACTGCTTGTATGAAAACAGCCAGGTATATGCAACCAAGTTACGAATAACTATGGGGGATAACTGAACGAGGCCGACATTCCAAGCCCGCAAAACTTTCTCAATGAATGGGTGCAAGGGAAAGCGCAACCCATAGTCGAACATCTTCGTGTACACCACAACATGACCTTCAGGGCAGGCCGACACCGTCTGTTCTTTCTTAGGCACAACAAGCCGATACCCCTCAGGCAACCCCAGAAAGCGACCGCCGACCTCCCAATGCCGGTTGGCATTAGCCTCATCCACGAAATCCCCATCAATCTCAGTAGTAACAGCAGGGGAATCATTCGGCGGTGGAGCCGGTACCAGAAAGGTAGCCGACTCTCCCTCGAAATTCACGTCGGCATCCCAAGCCCCCTCCTCAAACACTTGCTGCAAAATCGCAGCATCTTCCTCATCCTCGTCAGAGTCAGCGATGGGTGGAGCCCTCAGCCCAGGTGACTCAGAATCGGAAGACTCTAGAATGGAGTCGCCGGGAGAAGGGGACTCTAAAATGGAATCGCCGGCGGCCTCACTCTCGTCCACATCATGAACAACAGGCTCTTTACCGGCCCGCCGATTACTGGTAGACGGTTCCGCGTCAGACGGCATCGCCCTAGAAACATAGATATTGCCGATGTTAGTCCCATACTCCCCAAGACCCGAACCGCCAGGTTGGGTAAACTCCCGATAAGAACGCAGGTGGTACCTAACCGCAATCGGGTCTACATCTAGAATCGGCTCTCCAGCCAGCACGTTGTGCTCATTCGGTCTAAGTTCCCTCTCCATTCGAGCCCGCAGACCGTGTAACTGCTGCGAACGAGTAAATTCAGCCGCATTCATTGGTATAAACGGGCCAATAACGGGGTTCCCACCCATAAATTGTGCGAAAGGAGGTGGCGTGTCTGACTTAACCCCCCACCCAGTATACTTAACACTGCTACCGGCCGTTTTCCCATCCATGTTTAACTCAATGCCGGAATCACTACTAGTGTCTGAAATATATATGACATTATCGCGCCCAACCCCGCTATTCATTCCTAGATACCCCCACTCACAAACATGCAAAACAGACGGAGAAAAGCATAACCCGGCAAAAAAGAAGACAAAGCCAGAAACCGTACCTAAATTTGGAAATTCACCAAGAAATTCACCCTCAACAGCAGCACAGTCTCTCAACAACCCAACTGAAAGAATAAACGAGAAAGTCAGACAACCAAACCCTAATAAATACGGGACAACCTATAACACCAAACCAAGTTCGAAACTTACCAAAGAAAAACAACCAAATCCCAACGGACGAAGAGCGGCAGGAAGAGTCGACCACAAAGTGAGAGAAAAGAGAGAGAGAGAGACAAAATTTGGCAGCACAGAGAGGCAAAAGAGGAGAGCGAATTGCAGAGACTAAGGAGAGAGAATGGAAATCGGAAGAAAAGAAAAACAACGGTTATTTAAGGAAAATGAAAAGAAGTTGAAACGACAGGAAATAAATCTGGGCGGTTGAAAGAAAAGCACAACTTCCAACACCCCTAGGATGACCAACACGTGTCACAACCAAACTTTTGAATCTCCCGCCACGCGTAGAGAAGAACTGAACCGTCGCCACGTGCCACTCAAGGGGGCTAGTCGGCCTAAAAAGTCAAGGGGGTTAGTCAGTCTAAAAATTCAAGGGGGCTAGTCATCCTTAAAAGTCAAGGGGGCTAGTCAGCCTAAAAAGTCAAGGGGGCTAGTCAGCCTAAAAAGTCAAGGGGGCTAGTCAGCCTAAAAAGCCAAGGGGGCTAGTCAGCCTACAAACTCAAGGGGGCTAGTTAGCTAAGAGGGTCAAAATGGTCAGTCAGCCAAGAGGTCAAGCGCCAGACATAACCAGCCGGCCGACATGAAGCTATCCACTTAAAGCGATCAATCCTTGTCCTAATGGGGGCTAGTCGTGGCATCAGAACAAGAATTTAACACAAAACCGCATTGCAAACGGCCACTTTCAGAACAATCACACCCATGGGGTGTTGATCGTCCCCAAGGGGGCTAGTTGTATAGGGGGTTTACCCCCGCTTTTCGCTTTTTTCTTTATCAGAGCAACTACATACTGTCAAAGACAGCTGTAGTCACTCTGAGGGGGCTAGTTGTACGGGAAGCCCTACCGGCATGCCGGTAGGACAACCCATAACAGCTGTAACATAGGCATATATTCATAAGAAGCACCAAGGGTGCAGTCGGTATTCAGGGTTTACAAACCCAGCCGGCATTGCTCTGACATCATCCACCTATCAGAGCCGAAAGAGAGGACCCGGACCCAACGGGTAATAACCTGGATCCTCCGTACAAATAACCCGTCTATATATACGGACCCCCATCAATGCCAAAGGTACGCAATTCCACCCCAATCATTCTTATAAGCATTTATTACAGAGCTATCAGCATAATTTGACCTAAGCATCGGAAGGGCAATTCTCGGATCACCCACGAGGCTAGTTAACGGTTTCACTGTGCAGGATCCAGTCAGCAATCTCAGTCGGAAGCCAGTCATCCCTTTCCTGTTCCAAGTCCATAACCGGAACACCATGCATGCATAATATTGCTCTCTATATATGCAGGTATAATGTTTCACATTCGGTATCCAATATCAAATCTAAAATTTGAGTAACCGAAATTCAGGTATCTGTACTTTGTCCATTCGGTTAATCGATATCAATATAAGCTTTATTGATAAAAATATCGGTTCGGGTACTCGATTCATGCATATTGCCCCTACAGAGGCTATATTAGAGTAGTCCCATAAAGTGCTTCTGGTTTTTTTGGTCGGGAAGGAAACATAACTAATTAACTACTCGATCCCTCCATTCCACATTTACTTGTTACACTTACCTTTGCACAAATTTTAGGTGATAAGTGATTGTTGATTATCAATTGTTATTTTATTGATACCAATTGTATGTTGGTTCAGTGGTGATTGAGGTTGAACTTGGTAGGGAGAACCGCGTGTTCGATCCCCCACAACAACAGTTAGGAGGGAACTAGAACCTATCCATCCACCCAGAACTTGCCCTGAATTCAGATTATCCTTGAGGGTGAACTGGGTGGTAACACCAATTTTTTTTGTTATTTTATTAAAAAATTAGATATAATAAGAGTTAATGAGATATTTATTAATTGAATGAGAGAGGGTGTGAGGACAAAAATTTGTTAATGGGATAAGAGGTACAATATAATAATTATGAGATTATTTCTAATTTGAAATTGTAACAAGTATTGTGGGGCGGATGGAAAAGGAAAATGTAACGAATAATGTAATAAATATTAGACTAACTGAATTGCACTAAACTAAATGAAAAGAATCGAACTTATTAGACATGAACTAAACTAAATATAAAAAAATTTAAGCAAAAGAACAGGACTTACTATTTCAACACTAAACAATGATACAAAATTGTAAACTCCAAGAAATACTTAAACAATAAAAGCTAGAAAGCCTTGAATCATTTGACAACTTGCACATAGCATTAGTAGTTACTTGCAACCAGGAAATGGGCCACCGCAAAGGCATTTATTATGGGAAAATATTACCGGGTCGACCCGCTTGAAACGTCGGCCGTTTGGTATGGGACCGCAAAGTTGATTATAACTCACATCAACAGAATCCGGTCGTAATAATCCGAATTGTTTAGGAAGAGATCCATATATCATATTGTGGCTTATATTCATGGATAAGTTTGGGGCCAAATCCACATTTGTAAAGTCAAACTTTAAAAAATTGTATCCAACTTCCAAAATGAGGAGGTTGGTATTAGCCTTTTCAAATAAAAACGAGGCATCTCCGGTTAGTTTATTTTGACTAAGATGTAGCATGTTTAAATAATTGCGCCTGGCCAACGACTTAGCATGTTAATTGGTTCCAGATATAGTAAACTCAGTAAGGTTAGTGAGCATACCTATGTAAGACGGTATAGGGCCAAAAAGATTAGGAATGTTAACAAAATAGAGCTCTTTGAGGGCCGGAAGTTGGTCAAAAAACGACGGTATTGGGCCATGGATATCTTGAGCATCTTCGATTCGGACCACGGTGACATGGCCTTCAATGGATATGTCACAATGTATTCCATTCCATTTCACACAATCAATATCGGGGTCCCACGACGAAAGAGAGGAAGGGTTACCCAAGTGTTTTTTGATTTTGAGGAGGACGTTTTTGTCGTCGAGGTTGCAAACAACCGGTAGATCGTCGGAAAGAGAGAGATCTACAAACATGGTGAGGAGCAAAAGGAGTGAAGTTAAGAGGTGGGTGTGAGTCATATTTAGCAACATATGTTCACTTAGTATGAGCTGAAGGTGCGTGAACTCTTTATATGGAAATGCTTGTTACTAGTACTTGTTGTTGGGTCGATAATGCGCAAATTGTAATTAAAAATATTAAAAAGTTAAACTATTAGCCATTAAAAAGTTAAATTGTAATGCGTGAACTCTTTATAATGCGCAAATTGTAATTAAAAATATTAAAAAGTTAAACTATTAGCCATTAAAACAACATGCAAATTCTAATTAAAAACTTGATTATACTTTTACAATGTGGTGATATCCGATCTTTTTACAAACTTTTAAAAAGGGTGTTGTTATGACTGTAATACCATCTTAATTGACTAAATCCGACCCGGAAAATAGCAAGATTTAGGAAAAAAATTTAGGCCCGTTTCAGGCCGACTCAATCAGGCTCGATTAGAAAAAAAAGAAGTGGGTTTTCGCTAATTTAAAGTTGGAAATTTAGTCATAAAAATTGACCCGATTCGAAAATGGTCCAAAATCCCACTATGTTGGCCTAAATTTAGACCGAAAAATGGCCTGACATAAAGTGCACATTTTTTTTTTTCATGATCCGGCCCAAACCCATCCTGGCCCACCTTTGATGAAAAATGGTGTATAGTACTTTAAAAAGAGATACAATTTTCTTAAACGATTGTATTTTAAAAAGAGATACACTTTCCTTTTTTGACATGTCTTGGTCCCTACTTCCCATTAATATTAAATTTTCTCTCTTTCTTGTAGTACCCACACTTACTCACATCATATTTTTTACTGCTCCCTCCGTCCCATAATATAGTGTCTGTTTTCCTAATCCGGTGTACCTAAATGATGTGCCTATTTCTATTTTAAGTCGTTAATATTTTCCCATTATACCCTCATACTCAATATCTAATTCCAATTTTATCCTTAAAAAGTCAACAATACAACTTTGGAACTGTACTTCTTGACTTTGGTTCAACTCTTTGTTTCAGTTTTTTAGGCCTATTTATGGGTTTCACACGTAGAAAGTAGAGACCCTTGCTGGCTTTAATCCCTCTCCACCTCACCATTTCTCTCTCTTCCTCCATTATCCTAATTTGCGATCTCGCTCTCTCCTCAAAATATACAATTCTTCTCTTGATTGTTCTGAATTTTTTTGAGAAATCGTTCACTCAACTACTGAATGAAAAGATCCCCAATTTCATTTGAATAAATATGCTCCGATTCACTTGATCTGTGAGTTGTATTTTGCTCTGTTCATCGTCTTCGTCGTGATGGGTTTGTTTTTTCTAGAGATTTGGGTTTGATTTTTCTGGAGATTTGGGTTTTGGGTTTGATTTTTATGGAGATTTGGGTTTTGGGTTTGATTTTTCTGGTGATTTGGGTTGGGTTGGGTTGTTTGTTGTTTACTTCATCAAATTAGTCGTTTTTTCTGGGTTTGGGTTTGCGTTGCTTCGTCGATTTTTTTCTGGGTTTGGAGTTGGTTTTGCTTCATCAAATTCTCGGTTTGCGTTGCTTCACTGATTGGGTTTGTGAAGGAAATAATGCCCTTGGTCCAAGTATGCATTCTATGTTAAGTCTAATAAATGCGGTTCAGTATTAATTAACAAGTTAATAATTCAGTGAGATCAAGTGAGCTGAATGCCTAGCTAGAGGCCGCTTCAGTTCAAGTGGAATTAATGATATTAATCCACAGCTTACTCTTGACTGAACCCGTAGGGTCACACAAATAGTACGTAAACGGATCAAGTATTTAATGGCATTAAATACTCTATCTATGGATATTCGGAATCAACGGATCTTGGTTTCAGTGGGAGCTGAGATCGTCACAAGCAAGAAATGAATACTCCGGAAACGATGATATTTGCCGAAAACGGAAATATGGATCGTATCGGATATATAAATATTATCCAAGTCGTAGATGTTGCCGGAAACGGAAACATGGTACGTATCGGAAAATATTATCGGAAATGGAAATATTGCCGGAATCGGAAATATTGCCGGAAACGGAAATATTGTCAGAATCGGAAATATTATCGGAATCGGAAAATAATTCCGGAAACGGAAATATTAAATATTTGTTCGAAACGGAAATTAATTCCGGAATCGGAAATATTAAATATTGTTCGTATCGGAAATGAATTCCGGAATCGGGAATTTAATCGGAAGCGTATCGTACGAATTAGCATCGGACGAGGCCCGCTAGACGAAGGCCCAGCACGAAGCCAGGCCATCGCCCATCGAGCCGCACGCACCAAAGCACGCCTCGACCAGGCCCAGCGCAAGGCCAGGCCCAGCCAAGGGCGCGCGCGCGCGAGAGCACAGCAGCGTGGGCTGTGCGCCTGTCGTGGGCCGCAAGGCTTGCGCGGGTGCACGGCTTGTGCAATGCTTGTGCGGAAAATCCTAATCCTATTAGGATTTGTGCAAAGATTAAAATCCTAATCCTATTAGATTTGTTTTGTTATTTAGAGTCCTAATAAAGTTCTAACTAGCAAATCCACATCCTAGTAGGATTACAATTCATTTTCCATACTCCTATAAATAGGTGCCTAGGGTCACAATTTATGGGTACGATTAAAGTATTGAAAGGGTAAGTTTTTGAAATAAAAATCAGCCATACACTTGCAAACACTAGCCGAAATTCCTAAGCACCTTAAGGGCGATTCTAGTTGGTCTAACTTGAGGCGGATCCGGTCGTACTGTGGACTATCTACGGAGGGACGACATTTGGAGTCCTAAAGACTTGTTCTTGTTCGGCTCGGGCGCAGCTAGGTAAGGCACGCTACAACATGTATGCATCTATTCTATGCTAAATGATTATGTGTAAATAATATGCTTTCCTGGCTTTATGGTTTTTCCGCATGATTTATGAATTGTCATATGTATCATAACCTAACAGTGGTATCACGAGCCTCTTATTATTTTAATAATCTAAATTGCATAAACATGGTTAAATATTACAAATTTGCAAGAATTAAAAGGGGTGATTAATTTTCGTAATTGTTAATTAATTGCAAATTGCATTTATTTAATTATACGTACGCAGTTTTTCGGCAGTTTCTTCGTTACTCATCCAAATCGAGTGATTTTTTGTGTCAATTCCGCATGTAAAAGGCATTCTAAAATTCGAAGCCTAACTATGACTTTTCGGAGGTTTTAGTTTTTCGAATGCAAAATTTCGTAAATTTAAGATGTTAAATTAAATATTTGCGATTCTTGTTGTTAAATCTTGAATTTTTGATTGACCTACTGTATATGTTTAACAAGTTTGAATGCCTAGCCTTGTTAATTATGCAATCTAATCTGTAATCATGATTAATTTGTTGAAAATTGGAATAATTTAGAATTAATTTGATTTTCATAATTAGTTATAATTTAATTAGATACCTATGATTAAAAACCACCATAAAAATTGTAAATTTATGTTAAATTTTAAATTTTTATGACCTAGACTTGAATCCATGTTAATCGGAAATCAATAAATTAATAAATTTTCGATTTTTCGCCCTAAAATTATGAAATTAATATGATTTATTAATTTGTCATTAATTTTGAAAATAAATTTTTAATTTTTATGCGATTTGCTCATATAACTTGCACGCACAAAGCAATGGACGCTACGTGTTACCCTTAAGGGGTGTTGTATAGTGCCGGCATGCGACGACGAGCAAGGGAGCTCGTCGCCCATGCGGTACGAATGCAGCGAGCAAGGGCATGGTGCACGAGCACAAGGCAGCAGCCCTGCCTTGTGTCGTGGGCTGTGTGCGATGGGCGCATGGGCAAGGGCGAGAGCAAGGCACGAGCAGTCGCGTGTGGGCAGCAAGTGAGCTGCGCCACAACGCGCACTGCCTCGCGCAAGCGTGCGACGAGCGCTGCGCCCAGCGATGGTGAGCAGCGAACGCGTGCGACGAGCGCTGCGCCCAGCGATGATGAGCAGCGTGCGCGTGCGACGAGCGCTGCGCCCAGCGATGGGTGAGCAGCGTGCTTGTTGCGACGAGCGCTGGCGCGCGCCTTGCGATTGTGAGCAGCAGCGATGCGACGCAGCGCATGGGCTGCGCGCACATGGCCAGCGATGGCTGTGTGCGTGTGGCCCATGGCTGTGCTTTGCGTGGGGTTGTTGCGTTACGATTAGATCGTTTTGAAATTTTAATTTGAAATTTTCAGTTTTCGTAATTTTAATTAATTTTAAAATTAATAATTTAAATTGTTTTCTTGGATTTTAATTTTGAATATTGTAATTATAATAAATTTTATTTATTCTAAATATTTTACTAAAATTAAAATCATGAATTAATTTAAATACGACTGAAAAATAAATTAAATAAGCGGATTCAATTATAAATTTATATGAGCTTTAAATTTTAATTAAATTTGTATGTTTCCGGTTAGACTAGAAATACATTTTTATGTTTAAAATTAGTAAAGCATATGAATTTATTGGTTTAAGTGGGAGCCCTTTTAGTCATAAAATCTTGATTAGGTCTACAAATCCTTAAGGTTAAAACAACTTGATTAGAATTAATAAGGACTGAATAATTAGTAGATTATTGGTGCCCTTGATTAATTGCTGCAAATATTTATGTGATGCATAACATGTTTTACTAACCAGCTATGTGGGCCATTCATGATAATGAATGGGTGAATGGTATATATTGTATATGTACTGTTTTGCAGGTTATGAAGTGACTAGTATGGCACAAATAGGATAGAAAATAGGGTCTGCTTACCATTAATTTGAATGTAATTGGTCTAAAGTACCAAAATTGTTTTTCAATTCAAATATGGTCTGCGTACCATCAAATAGTTGTAATTAGTTTTAATTATAGCTTATCCTATTTGAAGAAAATGGTGCCTCCCACGGAGATTTTCAAGACGGACTTTGAAGTTGAAGCTTCAAGATGAAGTCGGGCCATACTAGATCACATTTATCTTATGCATGTTTTAAGTTACTTATTGCTTTTAAATATGTCTTAAATATGCATGAGATCAAAGCTTGATTATGTTGCATGATTAAGGATTTTAGTTCACTTAAAATCTAACCAACATAGTAAGAGCCTTAAGTTCCAAACTTAAAAATTGAGTTAAAAGGTGCCATGCCAAAATATACACTTGCTTGGATATCCTTTACATCAATCTAGTAATAGTTTTCGCTCAGCGAGGTGTTACTTATTGGTCCTAAAGGGGCAAGGTACACAAATAATTGTGAGTACATGTTAGTTTTGGTGAAACTCAACGATATAAGTAAGGAGTCCTTTTATGTCGTGGCAAAATCGATAGGTTTACCTAATAAGTTCTTAGACGTACCTATCAACCAAGAATAGTTTCTAGACTATTAGCAAAAGGCTTTTCCTTACCTAAGATGTTTTAGGATTAAGTCGACAAACTATGCTTAATTCTTCAATGATTTTAGGATCTTGGAATCATTTTATTCACACCTGCCGGAACACATAACTTGAATAAAATGCTTAATGAACATTGAATTATGCATGTATGCTAGAATTTAAGTTTATTAAGAGAAACTGTGAGTGGTTATTTATTTGTTTATTCTTTTCAATTGTAGTTTTAACTATGGCAAACAACAATCAAAACATCATCATGGGTTCTGAGCTTATGGTCAAGCTGAACCTAGCAAATTTTCTTGAATGGGAAGCTAAGCTAGTTGAAATAGTCAGACTCAATGGACTTGAGTATGTACTATTACATCCCATGCCAAGCTACTATGCCAGAGACATGACCCATGAGAGATTTTACGCCTGGGATGCGGATCTCAAAAAGGTTATGAGTCTCATGCTGAACAATATCCCTGATGATTAGGCGAGAAGGTTTGTAGCCTATGAACCTTTTACGCTCATCAAGAATCTGAGGGATATCTGTCGTGGAAGCACGGAGGACAGGGACCTGAACGTCCATGAGTTGATTGAATCAATGTCTGGTCTAAAGGTTAGTTCTCCCAACAGGTGTTATAGGATGGAAGTCCAAGAAACACATGTTCAGCTCCTTCGCACTAAACAGAGGGTAGGCGTCCCACTGAGGTTCCATGTGGATCTTATGCGTTCATACTTTGATCGCCTAAGTCTACTAGGAACACCAATAAGCGAAAGGATGGCAGTCTCGATCTTGCTCAATTCACTACACAGTGGGTTTGGTCGCTTCAAGCAACTATACCTAAGTGAACCAAGAGAAGAAACAGCTGCAGAATTTGTTCACCTTGTTAGAAAGGCTGAGATAATACTGGACTGTGAAGCCAAAGATTTACTCAAGGCTAGAGGGAGACCGTTCAAGAAAAGTGGAAAGTCCAAGGGCAATGCTAAATCAAAGCAGGATAAGTCCACATCAAGCTGTCTTTATTGTAATATAATAGGCCATTACAAAAGAGAATGTTCAAAGTTAAAGGAAGATCAGAAGAACGGAACAGTCGTTCCATCTTCAGGTATTTTCGTTATAGACTGTATACTTGCTAATTCAACTTCTTGGGTAATAGATACAGGTTGTGGCTCACACTAGAAGAAGTAGAAAGTTAAGCAAGGGTGAAGTCGACCTACGAGTGGGAAATGGAGCACGGATTGCTGCATTAGCTGTAGGAACTTATTATTTGTCGTTGCCCTCCGGGCTAGTTTTGGAACTGGAAGAATGTTTCCATGTTCCAAGTCTTACTAAAAACATCATTTCAGTTTCTTGCTTAGATGCTAAGGGATTTTCCTTTTTAATAAAAGCCAATAGTTGTTCGTTTTATTTTGAAGAGATGTTTTATGGATCTGCTAGATTAGTCAATGGACTTTATTTATTAGATCACGACAAACAAGTTTATAACATAAATACCAAAAAGGCCAAAAAGGATGATTCAGATCTCACCTATCCGTGGCATTGTCGATTAGGCCATATAAACTTGAAACGCTTAGAAAGACTTCAAAAGGAAGGAATTCTAGAACCATTTGACTTAGAGGATTATGGTAAATGCGAATCATGTTTACTTGGCAAAATGACAAAGCAACCTTTCTCTAAAGTTGGAGAAAGAGCAACTGAACTATTGGGTTTAATCCATACAGATGTATGTGGACCAATGAGTACAAATGCTAGAGGTGGTTTCAGCTACTTTATCACTTTCACTGATGACTTCAGTAGATATGGTTATGTCTGCCTAATGAAGCATAAGTCTGAATCCTTTGACAAATTCAAGGAATTTAAGAGTGAAGTAGAGAATCAAATAGGCAATAAGATTAAGGCACTGCGGTCTGATAGAGGCGGTGAATATCTGAGCTATGAATTTGATGACCATCTGAAAGAATGTGGAATTCTATCAGAATTGACTCCTCCTGGAACACCACAATGGAACGGTGTGTCGGAACGGAGGAACAGAACCTTGCTAGACATGGTCAGGTCAATGATGGGTCAGGCCGAACTTCCATTAGAATTTTGGGGACATGCACTAAATACAGCTGCACTCACTATAAATAGAGCTCCGTCTAAAGCTGTCGAAAAGACTCCATATGAGTTATGGTTTGGAAAGCCTCCAAATGTGTCTGTTCTTAAGATTTGGGGATGTGAAGTATACGTCAAACGATTAATTTTAGACAAACTTCATCCGAAATCTGACAAATGTATCCTTGTGGGCTATCCAAAGGAAACAAAGGGGTATTGTTAGGTTATGATACATATGACAATTCATAAATCATGCGGAAAAACCATAAAACCAGGAAAGCATATTATTTACACATAATCATTTAGCATAGTTTAGATGCATACATTTTGTTGCGTGCCTTCCCTAGATGCGCCCGAACCGAACAAGAACAAGTCTTTAGGACTCCAAATGTCGTCCCTCCGTAGATAGTCCACAGCACGTCCGGATCCGCCTTAAGCTTGACCAACTAGGATCGCCCTTAAGGTACTTAGAATTTTCGGCTAGTATAGGCAATTGTATGACTGAATTTTTGCTCTCAAAAATCACTTTGAATACTTGAAATCTCTATTCAAAATAATGACCCTAGGCCTTTATTTATAGAGGTATGGAAAGGGAATCGTAATCCTATTAGGATACGAATTAATTAAACTAGAATCCTAATAGAATTCTTATTTTAATTAATTCATCCTTTTAGTTTTAGGAATTTAATCATTAGTCGAAACCTGACAGCTTTAGGATTCGTATAGCACACCAACACACACGCAAGCACAGCAGCCCACGAGGGGCGCCATGCGCGCGCGCAGCCAGCGAGCTCGCAGCCCACTGCCACAAGCCCACACGCTGCCGCAGCCTTGGCGCGCGCTGGGCCTGCCTTGCGGTGGGCCTGGCGCAGCCTTGGCTGGTGCGTTTGTGGCGCGCTGGCTTGCTGGGCGATGGCCCGGCTTCGTGCTGGGCCTTCGTCTGGCAGGCCTCGTCCGATGCTAATTCGTACGATACGCTTCCGATTAATTTCCCGATTCCGGAATTCATTTCCGATACGAACAATATTTAATATTTCCGATTCCGGAATTAATTTCGGTTTCGAACAAATATTTAATATTTCCGTTTCCGGAATTATTTTCCGATTCCGGCAATATTTCCGATTCTGACAATATTTCCGTTTCCGGCAATATTTCCGATTCCGGCAATATTTCCATTTCCGATAATATTTTCCGATACGTACCATGTTTCCGTTTCCGGCAACATCTACGACTTGGATAATATTTATATTTCCGATACGATCCATATTTCCGTTTCCGGCAATATCATCGTTTCCGGAGCATTCATTTCTTGCCTGTGACGATCTCAGCTCCCACTGAAACCAAGATCCGTCGATTCCAAATATCCATAGATGGAGTATTTAATGCCATTAAATACTTGATCCGTTTACGTACTATTTGTGTGACCCTACGGGGTCAGTCAAGAGTAAGCTGTGGATTAATATCATTAATTCCACTTGAACTGAAGCGGCCTCTACCTAGGCATTCAGCTCACTTGATCTCACTGAATTATTAACTTGTTAATTAATACTGAACCGCATTTATTAGACTTAATAATATATGCATACTTGGACCAAGGGCACTATTTCCTTCAGTCTCCCACTTGTCCTTAGGGACAAGTGTGCATTTCCTAATTCCTTTGTCGCTCGATGCTTGCTCTTGAACATATGGTAAGAGTTGTCATCCTTATTATGTCAAGAGGTGTTCCTCGGTTTCAGAGTTCAACTGATCAAATAAACAGATAATCATAGCCTATGATTCATCCGAGCACGGCCATGCATTTCATAGTTTCTAGCTCTCCGAGTGGCCTTGTACAACTTTTAAGCATCTCATCCCGATTTATGGGAGGACAATCCCAATCTTGCGATCTTAAGATTAGACTTCGTTTGATAGGTGATTACCTGAGCGTTGCCTTTATAGCCTCCTTTTACGGTGCGACGGTTGGTCAACGTCAAAGCAACCAGTTCTCAAACAAGTAATCTCAAATCACTCAGGTATTGAGGATTTAGTGTCTAATAATTTTAATGAAATTTACTTATGACAGATTTTCATCTCTTACAGTAAAGTTTCATAGGTCTTGTCCGATACTAGTCTTCCCAAAGTAAGTATCTATGCAAATTATTATGACATTGCCATGTCCACATAGTTCAAGAAACAGAACTACTAGTCATCTTGCATTCTAATCGTCTAACGTTTTCTATGCGTCCAATTTTATAGAAAACTCCGACTAGGGACCATTTTCAACCTTTGACATTCAAGTTCACTTGATAGACATTTCTTAGTCACAGGACTGGTCCTGACAGTCTATCTTGAATATATCGTCAAATTGAAGGGACTCATCATTTAATACTAAACCAAGATTAAATGGAATATGAAAATACATTTCATATATGATAAATGTTCAACCCCAATGTTTTATAACCATGGGCCTCAAACCCATCTTTAAAACAGTTCATGGAATTCAAAGCTATGCTTGATTTCCAGTGCCACAATGTGAGTGTTGTTTCTCACTTGTTGCATAGGTTTAGTTATCATGCTTTGCCAATCTTAATATCCTTTTCATCGAATGTTCTTCGAGATAGATGATAAGATCTTTTGAGTATGTTTATTTTGTGATCTAGTCTTTCTTGCTACAATAGTGGTTCTACGCATTTTGCAATGAAAAACTATTAAGTCAACAGACATGTGATCTACCCAAGTTCAGTGAAGAACTCTTTAACTTAAACAACCCTGTTTCATTGCTTCTTAGGCAATAATTACTTTTACTTCAACAGTATAGCTTGCTAGTGATGCTTTGTTTGGATTTGCTTATCCAAGCAGTTCACAAATATGTGGAAGACTTTCCAGCTGTATCTTAGAACATAGAAATTAATATTAAATTTCCCACGCAACAACTCATGGTCTCCAATCCATGTTGCCATTTCAAAACACAATGCTCTATAGCTCGTCCTTGTCAATGGTTAACTTCAAAGGAATCTTGCTTGATCCTTTGCCAGTGTTTATGCGTGTAGCATCAATATTTAGCATATCTTTATTTCCTTGAATCAAGAACTATTCCTATGTACCTTTTCAAGTACCATAAGTTTTTCTTGATCTCAATCTAGTTGATCTTCACTTAGATCAATAGAGATTGGTATATGTTCGTTATGCCTAAAGCCATACGATCCGTTTTTGGCGATCCTCATATTATATCATACATGATAAATTCTTTTGCAGAATAATTCCCAATTGAATTCTATTCATGTAAGTTTAGCTCATCTAGTTTCAGTAGATACTAAATCTAGCTAAATTCTTTGACATATAATATAGGTTAAGAATCTTACTTAGATCCTTTGATGTTTAACTTAGTAAACGCTTATACATAGTTCAGACATCTTTTACATAGATTTATTCACATGGGTCGAATATCTCCAATGGAGTATTTCGTGTTTGATTTAGTAAATGCCATTACTTAATCCAAAACAATATTATAAGATCTTTGTAAATAGATCTTAATACCCAGTATGTACTAAGTTTCGCCATGGTCCATCATTGATTAATAATTTCAAATCTAAGTCATTAGCATTTGAATGTTATTTCACAACAGAGAGATATGTGTGATACACATAGGACCAATTAAGTTTTACGTACTCCCACTAAACTTCTTATATATCTATAAGAATCATGTACATTTTATGAAACTAAAATGCTTATTAGCTTCACTAAAATACAGTTCCAATTCCCAATTGCTTGCTTAAATCTGTACTTAGATTTCATAAGTTAGTATTCCTTTTCAAGCATTTATTTGGATCCACAAATCCTATGACATGCCATGTACATAGTTTTCTTCCAACATTTGATTGAGGAATACGTTTTGTCATCCAATTGTCATATGTACCAATATGCAATCATTGCTTGAATTATAGACTTGAGCATTACGATTATGCATGAGGTTTCAACACAATCCATGTCATGAATTTGCTTGTAACCTTTAGCAACTAATCTAGCTTTGTGTGTGAACACAATTCCATGTTTGATGGTTTTTATCCTTAAAACAAACTTGCAACCAATAGGTGTGAAACTATTCTTGCAAATCAACAAAATTTCAATTTTGTCATCAAAACATTGGTTATGTTTTATGGATTTTAACCATCTAAAACATTTGAGTCTATATATGGCCTCTAACCATTTTAGGGAATCTGGGTTTCGTCATAGCTTTCTTACAGGTCACAAACTCATTAATAGTTTGACTGCAAGTTGTAGGGTTCTTCACTATTAATAGAAGAATCTCATAGTTTCATTGACCTGAACTCTATGCCTACTTGGGTATAGAACATCAAACAATAGAATATCAACAGGTACTTTGAGAGTCCTTTGAATATTCTGTTCTTCTTGAAGCACTTGTAAAGTCTTCTAAGAGATGTCTATTCTTTAAAGCCACTTCTAAAGTCCTTAAAGAATACGTGTTCGGATTTTCTAAAGAACTTCGAAAAGCCTCCGGAATGTCCGTCTATGTTTGTTGTTCGCCTCGAAGACTTTCGAGGTCTATTTTCTCCCACTTGTCATTTTGGAAACGAATCTCCAAAAGGACATTATTTCGAGCAAACAAACATTATGTTCTCAAAAATTCGTGGTAGAAACAATACCCTTGTGTCTCATCACAATGAAACATATATCTATACTTGGGCCTTAGTTTGTCGAATGACAAACACTAGGCTCCCACTGAGTTTTGCAACTCTCTAGATATATTTTATGAAAAGTTATTCTGAAATTACTTTTCAATAGCTTTGACGAATTTGGTTAGTTTGGTGGTAGTTGAGCATTTTGTTTTAGAAATCATAGGAAAAGTCTTTATGATTCATCATTAATCGAATCAAGTACTAATTGATTTCGATTATTCCAACTAAGATATGCCATATCTTATGGACCTAGATTGTGAAATTACAACACACAATCATTGATGATCATATTTGGTCTCAAGTAATCATCAACATGATCTAACCTAGATCTTTATGATTTCTTGCCAAGTGGATTTTATACTTCTGAATCTTTGAACTAGCCAAACAGATTCAACTTATATCACATTTGATTAAATAAACCTATATTTACTCAAATCCATGTGAAATAATAAAGTCATAAAATCTTTCTTTAGCTTTGAACTCTATTGTCTAGGCGTTCTAACAATAGTTCAAATCTATTGTTACTTTCAGCAAGTAAGACTAGTTGTCTTAAATTGATCTAGAAATCAATCAACTTTCAAAAGTCCATCAAAATAGAGCTTTTGAATGTTAACTTATGGATATGGTCTAAGCAACAATGCCAAAGATTAGTGGAACTCAAATCAAGGGGTTGATTTGAACCTAGTAAAGTTCTTTAAAGAGTTGTTTGTTTTAATCAAGCATATTGACTCAACCTGTAATTGACCATTTCATTCAAATAAACAAACAAACATTGTTTTTGTTTTCTTGAATGTGAGTCTTTCTGTGTTTGAAACAGAAATTTAGGTATGCTGATTATGGAACAAAATAGCCATTAAGTTCCAGTCTTGAAGGACTTAAAACAAACTAGATGACCCTACAACTAATGTAGCATTGCCATGCTTCATTTTTCACTTGTAGGCCATTAGTGTAGCCTAGCTTCCATTATTTGAGTTATTACCGAAGTAAGAACCTCAAGCGATATATGATACCAAGGAAGTTTGATTGCTAGGTCACTTCTCTTTAAACATAAACTTATAGGTAGAACCGGAATCGTAAATTCCTTTCATTTATTCCTTTGTTTTCCTATTTCTTGTACCCTTTCTTATAGTCTTAAGAATTGAATTCTCTAGTGTTGACTTTTATACTTTGTTAGACATGTCCAATGTCATTTTATCAAAGTTCTTACCATTTATGTTGAATATTCTGTTTCAACTAGATGATCTTACCAGAAGCTTCTAAAGTTCTCTAAGCATCGATCTATTCGAATGTCTAGGAACTAGACTCATTCGAGAAATAAATGGAAAAAGGATTTTAGGTTGTTAACCATTGGTAAAGCTGAGCGTTTAAACTCAATGCTTTATGATCTCAAAAGTACATTGTTTTTTGAATTCACAAGCACCAATCGGTTTGCCATTCGACTTTGATACTCGAAAACAACCATAAAAGTCGATATAAGAAACGTACATTTTAAATTGCTCACTTTCTCTCATTTCCGTGAATCGTTCTTGGATTCATTACCAATCGAGGAAATTTACTGTTACCTTTCTAAAAGGATTTACCGCAGTGCAAGATATTTAATTATAAACAATAATTAAAACATTCATTGAAGCATGCAAAGTCTAAACATTTATCATGAATAATAACTTGAAAATGAAAGCAATCATGCAATTTAAACAAGTCATTAGCATTTTATTCGAATTATGTGTTCCGGCAGGTGTGAATAAAATGATTCCAAGATCCTAAAACCATTGAAGAATTAAGCACAGTTTGTCGACTCAATTCTAAAACATTTTAGGTAAGCAAAAGCCTTTTGCTAATAGTCTAGAAACTATTCTTGGTTGATAGGTACGTCTAAGAACTTATTAGGTAAACCTATCGATTTTTCCACGACATAAAAGGACTCCTTACTTATATCGTTGAGTTTTACCAAAACTAACATGTACTCACAATTATTTGTGTACCTTGCCCCTTTAGGACCAATAAGTAACACCTCGCTGAGCGAAAACTATTACTAGATTGATGTAAAGGATATCCAAGCAAGTGTATATTTTGGCATGGCACCTTTTAACTCAATTTTTAAGTTTGGAACTTAAGGCTCTTACTATGTTGGTTAGATTTTAAGTGAACTAAAATCCTTAATCATGCAACATAATCAAGCTTTTGATCTCATGCATTTTAAGACATATTTAAAAGCAATAAATAACTTAAAACATGCATAAGATAAATGTGATCTAGTATTGCTCGACTTCATCTTGAAGCTTTAACTTCAAAGTCCGTCTTGAAAATCTCCGTGGGAGGCACCATTTTCTTCAAATAGGATAAGCTATAATTAAAACTAATTACAACTATTTGATGGTACGCAGACCATATTTGAATTGAAAAACAACTTTGGTACTTTAGACCAATTACATTCAAATTAATGGTACGCAGACCATATTTTCTATCCTATTTGGGCCATACTAGTCACTTCATAACCTGCAAAACAGTACATATACAATATATACCATTCACCCATTCATTATCATGAATGGCCCACATAGCTGGTTAGTAAAACACATTATGCATCACATAAACATTTGCAGCAATTAATCAAGGGCACCAATAATCTACAAATTATCCAGTCCTTATTAATTCTAATCAAGTTGTTTTAACCTTAAGGATTTGTAGACCTAATCAAGAGTTTATGACTAAAAAGGGCTCCCACTTAAACCAATAAATTCATATGCTTTACTAATTTTAAACATAAAAATGTATTTCTAGTCTAACCGGAAACATACAAATTTAATTAAAATTTAAAGCTCATATAAATTTATAATTGAATCCAAAAAGTTTAATTTAATTTCAGTCGTATTTAAATTAATTCATGATTTTAATTTTAGTAAAATAATTAGAATAAATAAAATTTATTATAATTACAATATTCAAAATTAAAATCCAAGAAAATAATTTAAATTATTAATTTTAAAATTAATTAAAATTACGTAAACTGAAAATTTCAAATTAAAATTTCAAAACGATCTAATCGCAACACAACAATCCCACGCAACGCACGCCCATGGGCCACACGCACAAATCCATCGCTGGCCATGTGCGCGCAGCCCATGCGCTGCGTCGCATCGCTGCTGCTCACCATCGCAAGGCATCACGCGAGCTGGTGCTCGCTGCGCGCGCCAGCGCTCGACGCAACAAGCATGCTGCCGCAGCCCATCGCTGGGCGCAGCGCTCGTCGCACGTCGCAACAAGCAAGCTGCTTGCCATTGCTGGGCGCAGCGCTCGTCGCACGTCGCAACAAGCACGCTGCACGCCATCGCTGGGCGCAGCGCTTGTCGCACGCACAATAGCGCTCGCTGCGCGCGAGCGATCGATGCTGGGCGTAGCACTCGTGGCACGCGAGCTTGCGCTCGCTGCGCGCGAGGCTCCGCACGCTTGCGCGAGGCAGTGCGCGCTGTGGCGCAGCTCGCTTGCTGCCCACACGTGACTGCTCGGGCCTTGCTCTCGCCCTCGCCCATTCGCCCATTGCACACAGCCCACGACACAAGGCAGGGCTGCTGCCTTGTGCTCGTGCACCATGGCCTTGCTCATTGCATTCGTACCGCATGGGCGACGAGCTCCCTTGCTCGTCGTCACATGCCCGCACTATACAACACCCCTTAAGGGTAACACGTAGCGTCCATTGCTTTGTGCGTGCAAGTTATATGAGCGAGTCGCATAAAAATTAAAAATTTATATTCAAAATTAATGACAAATTAATAAATAATATTAATTTCATAATTTTAGGGCGAAAAATCGAAAATTTATTATTTAATTGATTTCCGATTAACATGGATTCAAGTCTAGGTCATAAAAACATAAATTTACAATTTTTATGGTGGTTTTTAATCATAGGTATCTAATTAAATTATAACTAATTATGAAAATCAAATTAATTCTAAATTATTCCAATTTTCAACAAATTAATCATAATTACAAATTAGATTGCATAATTAACAAAGCTAGGCATTCAAACTTGTTAAACATATACAGTAGGTCAATCAAAAATTCAAGATTTATCAACAAGAATCGCAAATATTTAATTTAACATCTTAAATTTACAAAATTTTGCATTCGAAAAACTAAAACCTCCGAAAAGTCATAGTTAGGCTTCGAATTTGAGAATTCAGGGTTAGGCCAAAAATTACTATTTTTGTCAAAATTCTAGAATGCCTTTTACATGCGGAATTGACATAAAAATCACTCAATTTGGATGAGTAACGAAGAAACTGCCGAAAAACTGCGTACGTATAATTAAATAAACGCAATTTGCAATTAATTAACAATTACGAAAATTAATCACCCCTTTTAATTCTTGCAAATTTGTAATATTTAACCATGTTCATGCAATTTAGATTATGAAAATAATAAGAGGCTCGTGATACCACTGTTAGGTTATGATACATATGACAATTCATAAATCATGCGGAAAAACCATAAAACCAGGAAAGCATATTATTTACACATAATCATTTAGCATAGTTTAGATGCATACACTTTGTTGCGTGCCTTCCCTAGCTGCGCCCGAACCGAACAAGAACAAGTCTTTAGGACTCCAAATGTCGTCCCTCCGTAGATAGTCCACAACACGTCCGGATCCGCCTTAAGCTTGACCAACTAGGATCGCCCTTAAGGTACTTAGAATTTTCGGCTAGTATAGGCAATTGTATGACTGAATTTTTGCTCTCAAAAATCACTTTGAATACTTGAAATCTCTATTCAAAATAATGACCCTAGGCCTTTATTTATAGAGGTATGGAAAGGGAATCGTAATCCTATTAGGATACGAATTAATTAAACTAGAATCCTAATAGAATTCTTATTTTAATTAATTCATCCTTTTAGTTTTAGGAATTTAATCATTAGTCGAAACCTGATAGCTTTAGGATTCGTATAGCACACCAACACACACGCACGCACAGCAGCCCACGAGGGGCGCCATGCGCGCGCGCGCAGCCCGCGAGCTCGCAGCCCACTGCCACAAGCCCACACGCTGCCGCAGCCTTGGCGCGCGCTGGGCCTGCCTTGCGGTGGGCCTGGCGCAGCCTTGGCTGGTGCGTTTGTGGCGCGCTGGCTTGCTGGGCGATGGCCCGGCTTCGTGCTGGGCCTTCGTCTGGCAGGCCTCGTCCGATGCTAATTCGTACGATACGCTTCCGATTAATTTCCCGATTCCGGAATTCATTTCCGATACGAACAATATTTAATATTTCCGATTCCGGAATTAATTTCCGTTTCGAACAAATATTTAATATTTCCGTTTCCGGAATTATTTTCCGATTCCGGCAATATTTCCGATTCTGACAATATTTCCGTTTCCGGCAATATTTCCGATTCCGGCAATATTTCCATTTCCGATAATATTTTCCGATACGTACCATGTTTCCGTTTCCGGCAACATCTACGACTTGGATAATATTTATATTTCCGATACGATCCATATTTCCGTTTCCGGCAATATCATCGTTTCCGGAGCATTCATTTGTTGCCTGTGACGATCTCAGCTCCCACTGAAACCAAGATCCGTCGATTCCGAATATCCATAGATCGAGTATTTAATGCCATTAAATACTTGATCCGTTTACGTACTATTTGTGTGACCCTACGGGTTCAGTCAAGAGTAAGCTGTGGATTAATATCATTAATTCCACTTGAACTGAAGCGGCCTCTAGCTAGGCATTCAGCTCACTTGATCTCACTGAATTATTAACTTGTTAATTAATACTGAACCTCATTTATTAGACTTAATATTATATGCATACTTGGACCAAGGACACTATTTCGTTCAGGTATTACTTCTACAATACATCTGAGAACAAGGTGTTTGTTGCTCGAGATGGTGTCTTTTTGGAGAAAGATCACATTTCCAAAATGACAAGTGGGAGAAAAGTAGACCTCGTAGAAATTCGAGTCGAACAACAAACTCTATAGAATGCTCAAGATGACATTCAGGATGAAACTCACAGATCTTTAGAAGTATCTGGTGAGAATCTTGGTCAATCTAGAAATGTTACCCCGCGTAGATCGCAAAGATATAGATCTCAACCGAAAAGGTACTTAGGTATTTTGACGAACGAGGGCTATGATGTTCTATTACTTGAAAGTGATGAACCTGCGACTTACAAACAAGCTATGACGAGCCCTAGCTCCAAGCAATGGCAAGAAGCCATGCAATCTGAATTACACTCCATGTCTGAAAACCAAGTATGGGATTTGGTCGATTTGCCAGATGGCTACCAAGCCATTGGAAGCAAATGGGTTTTCAAACTGAAAAAGGACAAGGATGGGAAACTTGAAGTTTTCAAAGCTAGATTGGTTGCAAAAGGTTACAGGCAAGTCCACGACGTGGATTACGATGAAACCTTTTCACCAGTTGCAATGCTAAAGTCTATTCGGATAATATTAGCAATCGCTGCATATTACGATTACGAAATATGGCAGATGGATGTCAAAACTGCTTTCTTAAATGGCGTTTTAACAGAAACTGTGTTCATGACACAGCCTGAAGGTTTTGAGGATCCAAAGAATGCTAAAAAGGTATGCAAGATAAAGAAATCAATCTACGGATTGAAGCAGGCATCCAGGAGCTGGAATATACGTTTTGATGAAGCAGTCAGTGACTTTGGTTTCATCAAGAACGCAGACGAATCTTGTGTATACAAGAAGGTCAGTGGGAGCAAAATTGTTTTTTTAGTATTATATGTCGACGACATATTACTTATCGGAAATGACATTCCTATGTTAAACTCTGTCAAGATTTGGCTTGGGAAATGTTTTTCGATGAAGGATCTAGGAGAAGATTTACAGAGATAGATCTAAAAAGATGATTGGACTTAGTCAAAGCACTTATATCAATAAGGTGCTTGATAGGTTCAAGATGGCAGACTCCAAGCGAGGCTACCTACCCATGTCTCATGGAATAACTCTAAGCAAGACTCAGTGCCCAAAAACACTTGATGAGCGTAGACGAATGAATGGGATTCCATATGCATCATTGATTGGTTCAATAATGTATGCTATGATATGTACACGCCCGGATGTTGCGTACGCACTCAGTGCTACGAGCAGATACATGTCAGACCCAGGAGAGGCGCATTGACTGCTGCCAAGAATATTCTGAAGTACCTGAAAAGGCACAAAGATGACTTCCTGGTCTATGGTGGAGATGATGAATTAATTGATAAAGGCTATACGAACGCAAGTTTCCAAACCGATAAAGATGATTTCAGATCACAGTCTGGGTTTGTCTTCTGCCTCAACGGAGGTGCAGTAAGCTGGAAAAGTGCTAAACAAAGCACCATTGCGGATTCTACAACTGAAGCGGAGTACATTGCTGCATATGAAGCAGCAAAGGAAGCTATATGGCTAAGGAAGTTCATAGGCGAACTTGGTGTAGTCCCCTCCATTAAAGGACCAATAGCCCTGTAGTGTGATAATAACGGAGCTATTGCACAGGCAAAGGAGCCTAGACACCACCAGAGAGTCAAGCATGTACTTCGTAGATTTCACCTTCTACGAGAGTTCGTTGAAAGAAAAGAAGTCGAGATAAGCAAGATTGGAACTGATGACAACATATCAGATCCATTGACTAAACCTCTGCCGCAGGCGAAGCACAACTCGCACACTGCAGCTATGGGAATCAAGCATTATTGAGAATGGCTTTGATGTCCTTATTTAATGTTTTAAAGTTTTAGAGTTTAAATCTTTGTAAAACATTATTGGTTAATCATTCACAAATAAATGAATAGAATTCATTTTTTCATTTAATTTGTGGTTTATTAAATGATGAGTCCCTTCAATTTGACAATATATTCAAGATAGACTGTCAGGACCAGTCCTGTGACTAAGAAATGTCTATCAAGTGAACTTGAAAGTCAAAAGTTGAAAATGGTCCCTAGTCGGAGTTTTCTATAAAATTGGACGCATAGAAAACGTTAGACGTTTAGAATGCAAGATGACTAGTAGTTCTGTTTCTTGAACTATGTGGACATGGCAATGTCATAATAATTTGCATAGATACTTACTTTGGGAAGACTAGTATCGGACAAACCTATGAAACTTTGCTGTAAGAGATGAAAATCTGTCATAAGTAAATTTCATTAAAATTATTAGACACTATATCTTCAATACCTGAGTGATTTGAGATTACTTGTTTGAGAACTGGTTACTTTGACGTTGACTAACCGTCGCACCGTAAAAGGAGGCTATAAAGGCAACGCTCAGGTAATCACCTATCAAACGAAGTCTAATCTCAAGATCGCAAGATTGGGATTGTCCTCCCATAAATCGGGATGAGATGCTTAAAAGTTGTACAAGGCCACTCGGAGAGCTAGAAACTGTGAAATGCATGGCCGTGCTCGGATGAATCATAGGTTACGATTATTTGTTTATTTGATCAGTTGAACTCTGAAACCGAGAAACACCTCTGGACATAATAAGGATGACAACTCTTACCTTATGTTCAAGAGCAAGCATCGAGCGACAAAGGAATTAGGAAATGCACACTTGTCCCTAAGGACAAGTGGGAGACTGAAGGAAATAATTCCCTTGGTCCAAGTATGCATTCTATGTTAAGTCTTATAAATGCGGTTCAGTATTAATTAAGAAGTTAATAATTTAGTGAGATCAAGTGAGCTGAATGCCTAGCTAGAGGCCGCTTCAGTTCAAGTGGAATTAATGATATTAATCCACAGCTTACTCTTGACTGAACCTGTAGGGTCACATAAATAGTACGTAAACGAATCAAGTATTTAATGGCATTAAATACTCTATCTATGGATATTCGGAATCGACGGATCTTGGTTTCAGTGGGAGCTGAGATCGTCACAAGCAAGAAATGAATACTCCGGAAACGATGATATTTGCCGGAAACGAAAATATGGATCGTATCGGAAATATAAATATTATCCAAGTCGTAGATGTTGCCGGAAACGGAAACATGGTACGTATCGGAAAATATTATCGGAAATGGAAATATTGCCGGAATCGGAAATATTGCCGGAAACGGAAATATTGTCAGAATCAGAAATATTATCGGAATCGGAAAATAATTCCGGAAACGGAAATATTAAATATTTGTTCGAAACGGAAATTAATTCCGGAATCGGAAATATTAAATATTGTTCGTATCGGAAATGAATTCCGGAATCGGGAATTTAATCGGAAGCGTATCGTACGAATTAGCATCGGACGAGGCCCGCTAGACGAAGGCCCAGCACGAAGCCAGGCCATCGCCTAGCGAGCCGCACGCACCAACCCACGCCTCGACCAGGCCCAGCGCAAGGCCAGGCCCAGCCAAGGGCGCGCGCGCGCCAGAGCACAGCAGCGTGGGCTGTGCGCCTGTCGTGGGCCGCAAGGTTTGTGCAATGCTTGTGCGGAAAATCCTAATCCTATTAGGATTTGTGCAAAGATTAAAATCCTAATCCTATTAGATTTGTTTTGTTATTTAGAGTCCTAATAAAGTTCTAACTAGCAAATCCACATCCTAGTAGGATTACAATTCCTTTTCCATACTCCTATAAATAGGTGCCTAGGGTCACAATTTATGGGTACTATTGAAGTATTCAAAGGGTAAGTTTTTCAAATAAAAATCAGCCATACACTTGCAAACACTAGCCAAAATTCCTAAGCACCTTAAGGGCGATTCTAGTTGGTCTAACTTGAGGCGGATCCGGACATACTGTGGACTATCTACGAAGGGACGACATTTGGAGTCCTATAGACTTGTTCTTGTTCGGTTCGGGCGCAGCTAGGGAAGGCACGCTACAACATGTATGCATCTATTCTATGTTAAATGATTATGTGTAAATAATATGCTTCCTGGCTTTATGGTTTTTCCGCATGATTTATGAATTGTCATATGTATCATAACCTAACAGTTTGTTCATCTTATTTTCTGGGTTTTTCGAAGGTCTGAGTTTCTGGTTTAGGAATTTTCAAAGGTTTACAGTTTATGGGTTTAGGAATTCTGGGTTTATTCGAAGGTTTAAGTTTATGGCTTTTCGAAGGTTTGAGTTTCCGGGTTTTCGAATAATCCAAGAGTCACAAGTACAGAAATGTGATTTTTAGTGATCTTTGTGATTTCTAATCTGTAATCCTATTGGAAGTTGCTGAGAAATAAATTAATTTTATTGGTCAGTTAATGTGTGTATGGATTAGTGACTTGGCAATCAACACTATAATCCAAACCATTTAATTGTTGTTTTGTTTGTTTTTAATTAAAATTAAAATAAAACATGTACTTTATCTTGAAAGTACAAACTATGATTTATGTTATCCATTACCTTAATAACCGTGATTTTGGTCAAACGGGCACTATATTATGGGACAGAGGGAGTATAATAAAAATAAATAATTCACCCACTACCTCACTTTCATCTTATTTTAATAAATTCAACTCACTCTTCTAAAAATACGTGCCGGTCAAAGTGTATCTCTTTTTAAAACATGAAAGGAGTAATAGGCAATCCATGAAAATGTTGATGGGAAGAAGTGTTATGAAACAACGACAATCAAATAGTATATGTTCAAGATCGACTTCAATCATCCTAATTTGTAAGGGGTGAAATATTGAAACGATGCCAAGAATAAGCGTTGATAGAAAATATAGATTAGAAGAATGGGGTACCAATCTATTACGAAGTATCTATTATATTACACTAAAGTAGACACGAGGAGTGACACGTGTAAGAGATTGACCTATACAGCCCCATGGGGTCCACATGGACCCTATTATTTAAAGAAAAAAAATGGAAGGTATATGCAACTTGAATAAAAATAAAAATAAAAATATTTTTGTGATCCCCCATTTTAAAAGACACAATAAGTAAGACAAAAAGATTATAAAATATAAATTTCTTGAAAAATGGAGATATGGAAAAGTGAAAAAGTGAGACACCAATTCTCACTTTCCAAAGTCACGTGAACTTTCCAAAGCAACTTCCAACAATTAGTCTTTTATGCACGGGATGCGTGCAAGAATATAAAAATTAAAATTGTATTATATTGCATCTATCACCATAAATAATAAGCAAGAAAAACTATTCACAAAATTATTCGTCTAGAGAAAAAATTAGACTGGTCTCTATTAAAACATCTATATAGATATTTATCCGTGTTATGCCCTTACATGACAAAAATCTAAATTGTAAGGAATCTATTATCTATTAATATATATACTAAAAGAGACACCACGAATGACATGTGTCAACTCCTGGTGCAATTTTTTCCCGCCAAAAACCATTTCCCCAAAAAATTATATCTGTTTTTTTTTTTCTCTACCTTTTTCACAAACTATTTATATATGAAAACAAAATTTAGTTTATAAATTATGGCAATAATAGATATGACGTAATAATAAGTATTCTAAATTGGCACTCCGTAATATTTTAGTAAAATAACTATATTAATAATGGAAAATATGTCACTCAATATTTTGGTCAAATTACGATATTAGCATTTTAAATATGCATATTAGATGAATAAATTTAAACGAGTATGTTAAAAATGTTATAAGTATGCAGTAGTTTGGGAGATATTCAATTAAATATTTTGAGAAAAAAATGATCAAAATTCGTGCGTGTACGGGATCTAATCTAGCATTGTACTAAAGTAGACACGAGGAGTGACACGTGTCAATGATTGACCTATACAGCCCCATGGGGTCCACATGGACCCTATTATTAAAAAAAAGAGGAAAATTTGTTAATATTAATCCAACCCTTACCCGATTTTCTTTTATTAGTCCCACCTATGACATTTTTTTTTTAATAATTCCACCTTTACTACTCAACGACTTTTATTGGGCTTAAGTACATGACCGATAATCGGTGAAAAAGTCAATGAGATGGTGATGAATTGATGATGATGACTGAATATATCGAAAGAGAGTACTGCCACGTAGGGACATATTACCGCCTACAACAGGTTTATGGCCTTTTAAGCCCAATAAAATTCTTTGAGTAGTAAAGGTGGAATTAGTAAAAAATTTGTCGTAGGTAGGCTTAATAAAAGAAAATCGGCTAAAGGTTGGATTAATATTACCAAATTTTCCAAAAAAAAAGAAAAAAAGAGAAGGTATATGCAACTTGAATAAAAATAAAAATAAAAAATATATTTGTGATCCCCCATATTAAAAGGCAAAATAAGTAAGACAAAAAGATTATAAAATATAAATTTCTTGAAAAATGGAGATATGGAAAAGTGAGACACCAATTCTCACTTTCCAAAGTCACGTGAACTTTCCAAAGCAACTTTCAACAATTGTAACTAGTCTTTTATACACGCGATACGTGCAATAGTATTAAAATTAAAATTGTATTATATTGCATTCTATCGCCATAAATAATAAGCAAGAAAAATTATTCACAAAATTATTCATCTAGAGAAAAAATTAGACTCGTCTCTATTAAAACATCTATATAGATATTTATCTAATTATGCCCTTACATGACAAAAAACCTAAATTGTACGGAATAGTACTAAAGTAAAGAAATTGACGTAATAGTTATTCACTTGTTTATTTTGCTCGCATTATACTTGCGTAACCACATGCAATTATCCGCCCTATCAATTTGCAACGCATAACTAACCTTATAGGAATGTTATGGATTAAATAGTTCAATCGTTGGAGGAATACTTACGAAAAAAGGGGGTTGTTATTCAACACCCTACAAATACACCAAAAAGCCCTATTTTTCACTAAACTTTCCTGTTTTACCCTTACTCATTTACCATATCCTTTTCACTATTTTTTTTATCTTACCTCTCTATATTCTTTACCATCTCTCTCACCCAGTGACCCAACCAAACCACCCACCACAACTTCACCGGTAATCACCGGAGCCACCAAAGTTCACGGAGCTCCTCGAAGTCCGGCGAATTTATGTGTTTTCGAGCAATGTGTTCCACCTCCCTCAGCCGATGAACTGTTCTTCGCTCATATACATCCCAATTACAGTGAGTTATCCCCTTTCTCTCTGTTGGGCATGCTTGATTCTTTAAAATTTTAGTTTAAATTTCTTCAATCTTGTTCAATTACATCAACAATTTCCATTACATGTAGGAGAAAAACCACAACATCTCGCATGACTGAAGACGATAGTCGTAGAACAACTATTGTTCACGAGGTAATGGCAGCGTGTAAACTTTGTACGTTTTCGGGGAAATAGGGCAAGAGTAAATCTAAATGAGTGTAGCCCATGGGCTTGACTGAAATCGTCTCAATGTAGCCCATGGGGTAGACTAATACAGTCTTAGTGAAGCCCAAGGGACAAACTCACAATAGATTAGTGTAGCCCATGGAGTGAATCTGAAATTCACGTAGGAAATACCAGGGGCTAGACTGAGGTTACTCCAGTCTATGCCATGGACCTCACTAGTTTTCTGTTAGTTATTACCATGGTTCTAGCTGAACTACACCTAGTCTAGCCCTTCACTGATTTTTTTTCCTCTTAAAATACAGATGGTTACTTTTATGTTTAATAGTAATTCTAATAAATATATAAAATTGGTTTATATTTCAAAGGATATGTTTGAATATTATGATGGAGATGGAATTAACTATAGTTCTTATTTTGAAACTAATCAAAGTTTTTCTACTCGAAATGCGGCTTTTGAATGGACTAAAGATATTGCAATTCAACACGGTTTTGAAATTATTACAACATCCCATAAGAAAAATGGTGGAGGCCCTTACGTATTTACTTTAAATGCAAACTGAAGGAAATAATGCCCTTGGTCCAAGTATGCATTTAATGATAAGTCTAATAAATGCGGTTCAGTATTAATTAAACAAGTTAATAATTCAGTGAGATCAAGTGAGCTGAATGCCTAGCTAGAGGCCGCTTCAGTTCAAGTGGAATTAATGATATTAATCCACAACTTACTCTTGACTGAACCCGTAGGGTCGCACAAATAGTACGTAAACGGATCAAGTATTTAATGGCATTAAACACTCCATCTATGGATATTCGGAATCGACGGATCTTGGTTTCAGTGGGAGCTAAGATCGTCAAAGGCAAACAATGAATACTCCGAAAACGATGATATTGCCGGAAACGGAAATATGGATCGTATCGGAAATATAAATATTATCCAAGTCGTAGATGTTGCCGGAAACGGAAACATGGTACATTATCGGAAAATATTATCGGAAATGAAAATATTGCCGGAATCGGAAATATTACCGGAAACGGAAATATTGTCAGAATCGGAAATATTATCAGAATCGGAAAATAATTCTGGAAACGGAAATATTAAATATTTGTTCGAAACGGAAATTAATTCCGGAATTGGAAATGTTAAATATTGTTCGTATCGGAAATGAATTCCGGAATCGGGAATTTAATCGGAAGCGCATCGTAGGAATTAGCATCGGACGAGACTTGCTAGACGAAGGCCCAGCACGAAGCCAGACCTGCGTCCAGCAAGCCAAGCGCCCAACACAAAGCTGCCAAAGCCTCGCCAGGCCCAGCGCAAGGCCAGGCCCAGCAAGGCCATAGCGCGCGCGAGCTCGTGGGCTGTGGGCTATGCATCTCGCGTGGGCTGCAAGGCTTGCGCGGGCTGTGCGACTCGTGCTCGTGCTCGTGCAACGCTTGTGTTCAATACGAATCCTAAAGCTAATGGAATTCGTTCTATGATTAAATCCTAATCCTAATAGACAGAGTTTGTTTAATAGAGTTTTAATGAGATTCTAATTAAACTAATTGGTATCCTAATAGGATTCTAAATCCCTTTCCATAGCCCTATAAATATGTGCCTGGGTTCACAATTTATGGACGGGTTTCCAAGTATTCAAAGGTAAGATTTTCAAGCAAAAATCAGCCAAACACTTGCCACATATTAGCCGAAAATTCTAAGTACCTTAAAGGCGATTCTAGTTGGTCAAGCTTAAGGCGGATCCGGACGTGCTGTGGACTTTCTACGGAGGGACGACACTTGGAGTCCTAAAGACTTATTCTGGTTCGGTTCGGGCGCAGCTAGGGAGGGCACGCTGCAAAGTGTATGCATCCTAGATTAATTATATGATTATGTGCAATTAATATGATTCCTGGCATTAAGGTTTTTCCGCATGATTTATGTTGTTCATATGTATCATAACTTAACAGTGGTATCACGAGCCTCTTATTAATTGCATGATCTATTAATTTCTTAACATGGTTAAATTTTACAAATTTGCAAAGAATTAAAAGGGGTGATTAATTTTCGTAATTTTTAATTTATTCCAAATTGCGTTTATTTAATTATATGTACGCAGTTTTTCGGCAGTTTCTTCGTTACTCAACCAAATCGAGTGATTTTTGTGTCAATTCCGCATGTAAAAGGCATTCTAAAATTTTGACAAAAAAACTTTTTTTAGAATTCCCAAATTCGAAGCCTAACTATGACTTTTCGGAGGTTTTAGTTTATCGAATGCAAAAGTTTGTAATTTTAAGATGTTAAATTGAATATTTGCGATTCTTGTTGTTAACTTCTTGAATTTTTTATTGACCTACTGTATACGTTTAACAATTTTGAATGCCTAAGCTTGTTAATTATACAACCTAATTTGTAATTGTAATTAATTTGTTGAAATTCGAATAATTTAGAATTTGATTTGATTTTCATAATTAATTGACGATTTAATTAGGTATCCATGATTAAAAACCACCATAAAAATTGTTAATTTGTGATAAATTTTAAATTTTTATGACTTAGATTTGAATCCATGTTAATCGGAAATTAATTGATTAATAAATTTTCGATTTTTCGCCCTAAAATTATGAAATTAATATGATTTATTAATTTGTCGTTAATTTTAAATTAAATTTTTTAAATTTGTATGAAAATCTCTTATGAATGTTGCACGCACAAAGCAATGGTCGCTACATGTTACCCTTAAGGGGTGTTGTATAGTGCGGGCACGCGACGACGAGCAAGGGAGCTCGTCGCCCGTGCGGTACGAATGCAGCGAGCAACATAGCATGGCGCGCGCGCGAAGCATTGGTGCTGGCCGTGTGTGCTATGCGATGGGCTAGGGCGACGAGGCAGGGCACAAGCGACGAGCAAGACGCGTGTGGGCAGCGATGGTGCTGCGCCACAGCGCGCCTAGCTCGCCCAAGCATCGCAGCAGCAGACGCGACACAGCACAAGGCTGCGCAGCGTGGCCAGCAATGGCTGCGTGTGCGTGTAGCGTGTGGCTGTGTGTGCCTTGTGTAACGATCGATTGTACGGGGCGCACAGCCTCGTGGCTTGATGGGGCTTGGGCGCAAGCCCAAGTTCATCGTCTTGCGACGATTGATACATTTTGATTTTAATTTGAGATTTTCAGTTCAGAAATAATTTTAATTAATAACTTTAAAATTAATAATTTAAATTGTTTTCTCGGAATTTAATTTTGAATATTATAATTATTATAAATTTTAATTTATACTAATTATTTTACTAAAATTAAAACCTTGAATTAATTTAAATTCATTCAATTCAACTGAAAATAAATTAAATGGATTCGATTATAATTTTATATGAGCTTTAAATTTTAATTAAACTTGTATGTTTCCGGTTAGACTAGAAATACATTTTTATGTTTAAAATTAGTAAAACATATAAAGTTATTGGTTTAAGTGGGAGCATTTTTAGTCATAAACTCTTGATTAGGTCTACAATCCTTTAAGGTTAAAACAACTTGATTAGAATTAATAAGGACTGAATAATTGGTAGATTATTGGTGCCCTTGATTAATTGCTGCAAATATTTATGTGATGCACAACAATGTGTTTTACTAACCAGCTATGTGGGCCATTCATGATAATGAATGGGTGAATGGTATATATTGTATATGTACTGTTTTGCAGGTTATTGAAAGTGACTAGCATGGCCCAAATAGGATAGTAAATATGGTCTGCGTACCATTAATTTGAATGTAATATTCGTCTAAAGTACCAAATTTTATTGCTTTTAAATATGGTCTGCGTACCATCAAATAGTTGTAATTAGTTTAATTATAGCTGATCCTATTTGAAGAAAATGGCGCCTCCGATGGTGAAATTCAAGACGGAGTTTCCAATCCATTTTCAAGACGGACTTTGAAGTTGAAGCTTCAAGATGAAGTCGGGCCATACTAGATCACATATATCTTATGCATGATTTAAGTTATTTATTGCTCTTAAATATGTCTTAATTATGCATGAGATTATGGCTTGATTATGTTGCATGATTAAGGATTTTAGTTCACTTAAAATCTAACCAACATAGTAAGAGCCTTAAGTTCCAAACTTAAAAATTGAGTTAAAAGGTGCCATGCCAAAATAACACTTACTTGGATAACCTTTACAACAATCTTAGTAATAGTTTTCCGCCATAGCGAGGTGTTACTTATTGATTCTAAAGGGGCAAGGTACAAAAATAATTGTGATTAGTTTTGGTGAAACTCAACGATATAAGTAAGGAGTCCTTTTATGTCGTGGCAAATTCGATAGGTTTACCTAATAAGCTTTTAGACGTACCTATCAACCAAGAATAGTTTCTAGACTATTAGCAAAAGGCTTTTGCTTACCTAAAAGATTTTAGAATTGAGTCTAAATACATAATGTGCTTAATTCTTCAATGGTTTTTAGGGTCTTGGAATCATTTTATTCACTCCTGCCGGAACACATAACTTGAATAAAATGCTTAATGAACATTAAATTATGCATGTATGCTAGAATTTAAGTGTATTAAGAGAAACTGTGAATGATTATTTATTTGTTTATTCTTTTTCAATTGTAGTTTTAAACTATGGCAAACAACAATTCATTCAACATTCGATCAATTCTCGAAAAGGAGAAGTTGAACGGGAAAAACTTCCTTGACTGGCAAAGGAACTTGCAAATAGTTCTTATGCAGGAAGGAAAGGAGTATGTCCTAGAAGAGGTGATGCCTGGAGCCGCAGGCGAAGGGGTCACTCAGGCAGCCCTCAATCGTTGGATTGATGCCAACAAGGATGTAAAAAGTCTCATGCTTGCAACCATGGGTGCAGATCTGCAGAAAACGTTCATCAACTCAGATGCTTTCACGACCATCAGTGAGTTAAAGAACATGTTCCAAGATCTGCTCTAGTCGAAAGGTTCGAGACCCATAGGCAAATTCTTGAGACCAAGCTTAAGAAAGGCGAGCCCGTAAGTCCACATGTTCTCAAAATGATTGGACTCATTGAGAATATGAGTCTGCTGGATCAACAATTCTCTCAGGAAATGGCTGTAGATACCATCGTCCATTCTTTTCATAGCGGGTATGATCAGCTCAACCTGAACTAGAGTATGAATAGTCTAGACAAAACGCTCACTGAGCTTCACGGTATGCTGAAGACCGCTGAAAAGATGCTCAAAAGTGATAAGCAAGATGTGCTTATGGTGCGTGGGGGAAAGTTCAAAAAATCTGGAAAGAAGAGGAATGCTAAGAAAGGTGGCAACAAGGCCAGCCAGACTAAGCAGCCAGGCGACACCAAATTTAAAAAGAAGAAGGTGAGCCAACCCACTTCTGAATCTGAATGCTTCTATTGCAAGAAGAAGGGGCATTGGAAGAGAGATTGCTTGAAGCTAAAGGAAGATCAGAAGAATGGAACGGTCGTTCCATCTTCACGTATTTTCGTTATAGACTGTATACTTGCTAATTCAACTTCTTGGGTATTAGATACAGGTTGTGGCTCACACTTATGTTCCAATTCACAGGGACTAAGAAGAAGTAGAAGGTTAAGCAAGGGTGAAGTCGACCTACGAGTGGGAAATGGAGCACGGATTGCTGCATTAGCTGTAGGAACTTATTATTTGTCGTTGCCCTCTAGGCTAGTTTTGGAACTGGAAGACTGTTTCCATGTTCCAAGTCTTACTAAAAACATCATTTCTGTTTCTTGCTTAGATGCTAAGGGATTTTCCTTTTTAATAAAAGACAATAGTTGTTCGTTTTATTTTAAAGAGATGTTTTATGGATCTTCTAGATTAGTCAATGGACTTTATTTATTAGATCACGACAAACAAGTTTATAACATAAATACCAAAAAGGCCAAAAAGGATGATTCAGATCTCACCTATATGTGGCATTGTCGATTAGGCCAATTAACTTGAAACGCATAGGAAGACTTCAAAAGGAAGGAATTCTAGAACCATTTGACTTAGAGGATTATGGTAAGTGCGAATCATGTTTACTTGGCAAAATGACAAAGCAACCTTTCTCTAAAGTTGGAGAAAGAGCAACTAAACTATTGGGTTTAATCCATACAGATGTATGTGGACCAATGAGTACAAATGCTAGAGGTGGTTTCAGCTACTTTATCACTTTCACTGATGACTTCAGTAGATATGGTTATGTCTACCTGATGAAGCATAAGTCCGAATCCTTTGAAAAATTCAAGGAATTTCAGAGAGAAGTAGAGAATCAATTAGGCAAGAAGATTAAGGCACTGCGGTCTGACAGAGGCGGTGAATATCTGAGCTATGAATTTGATGACCATCTGAAAGAATGTGGAATTCTACCAGAATTAACTCCTCCTGGAACACCACAATGGAACGGTGTGTCGGAAAGGAGGAACAAAACCTTGCCAGACATGGTTAGATCAATGATGGGTCAGGCCGAACTTCCAATAGAATTTTGGGGACATGCACTAAATACAGCTGCACTCACTATAAATAGAGCTCCGTCTAAAGCTGTTGAAAAGACTCCATATGAGTTATGGTTTGGAAAGCCTCCAAAAGTGTCTTTTCTTAAGATTTGGGGATGTGAAGTATACGTCAAACGATTAATTTCAGACAAACTTCATCCAAAATCTGACAAATGTATCCTTGTGGGCTACCCAAAGGAAACAAAGGGGTATTACTTCTACAATACATCTGAGAACAAGGTGTTTGTTGCTCGAGATGGTATCTTTTTGGAAAGAGATCACATTTCCAAAATGACAAGTGGGAGAAAAGTAGACCTCGAAGAAATTCGAGTCGAACAACAAAATCTAGAGAATGCTCAAGATGACATTCAGGATGAAACTCAGAGATCTTTAGAAGTATCTGGTGAGAACCATGGACCATCTAGAAATGTAACCCCGCGTAGATCGCAAAGATATAGATCTCAACCGGAAAGGTACTTAGGTATTTTGACGAACGAGAGCTATGACGTTCTATTACATGAAAGTGATGAACCTGCGACTTACAAACAAGCTATGACGAGCCCTAGCTCCAAGCAATGGCAAGAAGCCATGCAACCTGAATTAGACTCCATGTCAGAAAACCAAGTTTGGCATTTGGTCGATTTGCCAGATGGCTACCAAGCCATGCAAATGGGTTTTCAAACTGAAAAAAGACAAGGATGGGAAACTTGAAGTTTTCAAAGCTAGATTGGTTGCAAAAGAATACAGGCAAGTCCACGGTGTGGATTACGATGAAACTTTTTCACCAGTTGCAATGCTAAAGTCTATTCGGATAATGTTAGCAATCGCTGCATATTACGATTACGAAATATGGCAGATGGATGTCAAAACCACTTTCTTAAACGGTGTTTTGACAGAAACTGTGTTTATGACACAACCTGAGGGTTTTGAGGATCCAAAGAATGCTAAAAAGGTATGCAAGCTTAAGAAATCAATCTACGGATTAAAGCAGGCATCAAGGAGCTGGAATATACGTTTTGATGAAGCAGTCAGTGACTTTGGTTTCATCAAGAACACAGACGAATCTTGTGTATACAAGAAGGTCAGTGGGAGAAAAATTGCTTTTCTAGTATTATATGTCGACGACATATTACTTATCGGAAATGACATTCCAATGTTGAACTCTGTCAAGATTTGGGTTGGGAAATGTTTTTCGATGAAGGATCTAGGAGAAGCACAATACATACTAGGCATCAAGATCAACAGAGATAGATCTAAGAAGCTGATTGGACTTAGTCAAAGCACTTATATCAATAAGGTGCTTGAAAGGTTCAAGATGGCAGACTCCAAGCGAGGCTACCTACCCATGTCTCATGGAATGACTCTAAGCAAGACTCAGTTCCCCAAAACACTTGATGAGCGTAGACGAATGAGTGGGATTCCATACGCATCATTGATTGGTTCAATAATGTATGCTATGATATGTACACACCCGGATGTTGCGTATGCACTCAGTGCTACGAGCAGATACCAGTCAGACACAGGAGAGGCACATTGGATTGCTGCCAAGAATATTCTGAAGTACCTGAAAAGGCACAAAGATGATTTCCTGGTCTATGGTGGAGATGATGAATTAATTGTTAAAGGCTATACGGACGCAAGTTTCCAAACTGACAAAGATGATTTCAGATCACAGTCTGGGTTTGTCTTCTGCCTCAACGGAGGTGCAGTAAGCTGGAAAAGTGCTAAGCAAAGCACCATTGCAGATTCTACAAATGAAGTGGAGTACATTGCTGCACATGAAGCAGTAAAGGAAGCTATATGGCTAAGGAAGTCCATAGGTGAACTAGGTGTAGTCCCCTCCATTAAAGGACCAATAGCTCTGTATTGTGATAATAATGGAGCTATTGCACAGGCAAAGGAGCCTAGACACCACCAGAGAGTCAAGCATGTACTTCGTAGATTTCATCTTCTACGAGAGTTCGTTGAAAGAAAAGAAGTCGAGATAAGCAAGATTGGAACTGATGATAACATCTCAGATCCATTAACTAAACCTCTGCCGCAAGCGAAGCACAACTCGCACATTGCAACGATGGGAATCAAGCATATTTGTAATACCTCGTATTTTTATAATATTTATAAATATATTTTATTATATTTATAAAGCATTTTACGATTTATTATCATTTAAATAATATTTAAATGCATTTTATTTAATGTATTTTAATTTAATTAGAATATTTATTATTTTAATTAATTACGAAACGAATTTAATTCTTGAGTCGGGAAATTAAATGAGTTGCAAATGATTTTTAAAGCTTCGGGTTTTAAATAAAAAGTCCAGTTTGTTTTATTAATCAAGCCCAATCCAACAGTTTAATTTAAATCCTAAGCTAGCCCAATTCATTTAATTCCTAAGCCCAACTCAAATATCCTAAGCCTAGCCCATCAAGGGATTAGGGAGCCTATAAATAGACTCCCCCATCATTAAATGAACCCCTAAAATTTCATAAAGCCCCTTTTTGCTTTGCTTGCCCCTCACTCCATCTCTCCTCTCTTTTTTTTTTTGCTCGGCACCCGCACGCCCTCAAGGCTCGTGCCCTCGTGCTGCACCCGCACGCCCGCACGACCTCGTGCCCTTGTGCCTGCCCTCGCCCACATACTCGCCCTCGCCTCTCCTCTCTTGCCCGCAGCCGCAGCGAGCCTCGTGCGCTGCTGCTGTCCCTTGCTCGTGCACTCGTGCACACCTTCTGCCCCTCTCTCGCTTGTGCCCTCGCGCACAGCGCTGCCCGCTCGCCCTCTCGCTCTCCTTCGCGCCCAGCGCGCGCGCCCCCTCTCCCCGCTCGCGCTCGTCGCCCTTGCTGCGCACACACACGTTCGTGTGTGTGTGCGTTCGTATTCGATTTCTTTTTCGCCCAATCACATTAATTCGTGGTTGTTCCGTGCTATAGGCCGGATTGGTATAATTCTCTTCTTCCTTACCTATTCTATTTAAATTCCGTATTTTAAATTATTATATTAATATTGTTTTGAGTAATTAAAATGCTGGGAACCGGTTATGAATACCGTGGTTTGAGGATTTATGTGTTGTGATTCATTAGGTTTGTTTTAATTACTAAAGGATGAATTTTCAGATTTGTTTATTTAATAAAGCATTGATTTTTATGATATTAAACTAGTGTTATTGGGATTTTCATGTTAGGGTTTTAACCTAGACCTAATGAGTCAATTGATTAGCATAATTAGGTGATGATTTAATTATGATGATCAATTATATTTTCAGATTAGAATAAAGGTTTAAAGTGTCGATTTTTATTAATTTTAAAGGCGGAAAAAGTATGTTTTCGTACTAGGGATTGATTTTGCAAATTGAGACGATTTTATTATTGAAAAACGATTGAATTCTAGAGTTTAAAGGAGGTTTTAAATTTTATAAAGTTGCTGGAAATTTAATGAACATGGAAATAATTTAATTTTCATTATTTTGATGATAGGAGGTGATTTCTAGTTGAGTGCTCTGTTAGGTTATGATACATATGATATTACATAAATCATGCGGAAACAACCATTAACCCAGGATTACATATTATTTACACATAATCATATAGCATAATTTAGATGCATACTCTTTGTTGCGTGCCCTCCCTAGCTGCGCCCGAACCGAACAAGAACAAGTCTTTAGGACTCCAAGTGTCGTCCCTCCGTAGATAGTCCACAACACGTCCGGATCCGCCTTAAGATTGACCAACTAGAATCGCCCTTAAGGTACTAGAATTTTCGGCACTTTTGAGCAAGATGTGTGGCTGAATTTTTCTCTCAAAAACTCACTTTGAATACTTTGAAACTCGTTATAAATTGTGAACCCAGGCCACATATTTATAGGGGTATGGAAAGGGAATTGGAATCCTATTCAGATACAAATTGATTAAACCTAGAATCCTACAAGAACTCTAATTTAATTAATTTATCAAATAGAATTAGGAATTTAATCATTAACCGAACTCTGCACGTTTTAGGAAACGTGCACGAACACAAACACTTACACACGCACACACGACAGCCACGATGGGCCGCCCATGCGTGCGCACGAGCAGCAGCCCACGCAGCGAGGCCTGCGCGAGCTGCAAGCCCACGCAGCTCCCGCGCGCGCTGCCACGGCCTGCTGGGCCTGGCCTTGCGCTGGGCCTGGCGTGGCTGTTTGTGCGGCGCGCTTGGCTTGCTGGGCGATGGCCTGGCTTCGTGCTGGGCCCTCGTCCGGCAGGCCTCGTCCGATGCTTATTCGTACGATACGCTTCCGATTAAATTTCCGATTCCGGAATTCATTTCCGATACGAACAATATTTAACATTTCCGATTCCGGAATTAATTTCCGTTTCGAACAAATATTTAATATTTCCGTTTCCGGAATTATTTTCCGATTCCGGTAATATTTCCGATTCTGACAATATTTCCGTTTCCGGCAATATTTCCGATTCTGGTAATATTTCCATTTCCGATAATATTTTCCGATACGTACCATGTTTCCGTTTCCGGCAACATCTACGACTTGGATAATATTTATATTTCCGATACGATCCATATTTCCGTTTCCGGTAATATCATCGTTTCCGGAGTATTCATTTCTTGCCTGTGACGATCTCAGCTCCCACTGAAACCAAGATCCGTCGATTCCGAATATCCATAGATAGAGTATTTAATGCCATTAAATACTTGATCCGTTTACGTACTATTTGTGTGACCCTACGGGTTCAGTCAAGAGTAAGCTGTGGATTAATATCATTAATTCCACTTGAACTGAAGCGGCCTCTAGCTAGGCATTCAGCTCACTTGATCTCACTGAATTATTAACTTGTTAATTAATACTGAACCGCATTTATTAGACTTAACATAGAATGCATACTTGGACCAAGGGCATTATTTCCTTCAGTCTCCCACTTGTCCTTAGGGACAAGTGTGCATTTCCTAATTCCTTTGTCGCTCGATGCTTGCTCTTGAACATAAGGTAAGAGTTGTCATCCTTATTATGTCAAGAGGTGTTCCTCGGTTTCAGAGTTCAACTGATCAAATAAACAGATAATCATAGCCTATGATTCATCCGAGCACGGCCATGCATTTCACAGTTTCTAGCTCTCCGAGTGGCCTTGTACAACTTTTAAGCATCTCATCCCGATTTATGGGAGGACAATCCCAATCTTGCGATCTTGAGATTAGACTTCGTTTGATAGGTGATTACCTGAGCGTTGCCTTTATAGCCTCCTTTTACGGTGCGACGGTTGGTCAACGTCAAAGCAACCAGTTCTCAAACAAGTAATCTCAAATCACTCAGGTATTGAGGATTTAGTGTCTAATAATTTTAATGAAATTTACTTATGACAGATTTTCATCTCTTACAGTAAAGTTTCATAGGTCTTGTCCGATACTAGTCTTCCCAAAGTAAGTATCTATGCAAATGATTATGACATTGCCATGTCCACATAGTTCAAGAAACAGAACTACTAGTCATCTTGCATTCTAGTCGTCTAACGTTTTCTATGCGTCCAATTTTATAGAAAACTCCGACTAGGGACCATTTTCAACTTTTGACATTCAAGTTCACTTGATAGACATTTCTTAGTCACAGGACTGGTCCTGACAGTCTATCTTGAATATATTTTCAAATTGAAGGGACTCATCATTTAATACTAAACCAAGATTAAATGGAATATGAAAACACATTTCATATATGATAAATGTTCAACCCCAATGTTTTACAACCATGGGCCTCTAACCCATCTTTAAAACATTTCATGGAATTCAAAGCTATGTTTGATTTCCAGTGCTACAACGTGAGTGTTGCTTCTCACTTGTTGCATAGGTTTAGTTATCATGCTTTGCCAATCTTAATATCCTTTTCATCGAATGTTCTTCGAGATATGATGATAAGATCTTTTGAGTTTGTTTATTATGTGATCTAGTCTTTCTTACTTCGATAGTGGTTCTACGCATTTTGCAATGAAGAATCATCAAGTTAGCAGACATGTGATCCACCCAAGTTCAATGAAGAACTCATTAATATAAACAACTCTGTTTTATTGCTTCTTAGGCAATAAGTACTTTTACTTCAACTGTTTAGGTTGCTAGTGATGCTTTGTTTGGATTTGCTTATCCAAGCAGTTCACAGATATGTGGAAGACTTTCCACCTATATCTTAGAACATATTTAATTTCCCACGCAACAACTCATGGTCTTCAATCTATGTTGCCATTTCAAAACACGATGCTCTTTAGCTCGTCCTTGTCAATGGTTAACTCCAAAGGGTCTTGCTTGATCCTTTGCCAGTGTTTATGCGTGTAGCATCAATATTTAGCATATCTTTATTTCCTTGAATCAAGAAGTAATCCTATGTACCTTTTCAGGTACCATAAGTTTTTCTTGATCTCAATCTAATTGGTCTTCACTTAGATCAATAGAGATTGGTATATGTTCGTCATGCCTAAAGTCATACGATACGTTTTTGGCGATCCTCATATTATATCATACATGATAAATTCTTTTGTAGAATAATTCCCAATTGAATTCTATTCATGTAACTTTAGCTCATTCAATTTCAGTAGATACTGAATCCAGCTAAATTCTTTGACATATAATATAGGTGAAGAATCTCATTAGATTCTTTGATGTTAACTTAATAAATGCTTATACATAGTTCAAACATCCTTTACTTAGATTTATTCACATGGGTCGAATATCTCCAATGGAGACTTTCGTGTTTGATTTAGTAAATGCCATTACTTAATCCAAAATAATATCATAAGATCTTTGTAAATAGATCTTAATACCCAGTATGTACTAAGTTTCGCCATGGTCCATTATTGATGAATAATTTCAAATGTTATTTCACAATAGAGAGATATGTGTGTGATACACATAGGACCAATTAAGTTTTAAGTACTCCCACTAAACTTCTTATATATCTATAAGAATCATGTATATTTTATGAAACTAAAATACTTATTAGTTTCACTAAAATACAGTTCCAATTCCCAATTGCTTGCTTAAATCTGTACTTAGATTTTATAAGCTAGCTTTCCTTTTCAAGCATTTATTTGGATCCACAAACTCTATGACATACCATGTACATATGATTGAGGAATACGTTTTGTCATCCAATTGCCATATGTACCAATATGCAATCATTGCTTGAATTATAGACTTAAGCATTACGATTTTGCATGAAGTTTCAACACAATCCATGCCATGAATTTGCTTGTAACCTTTAGCAACTAATCTAGCTTTGTGTGTGAACATAATTCCATGTTTGATGGTTTTTATCCTTAAAACAAACTTGCAACCAATAGGTGTGAAACTATTCTTGCAAATCAACAAAATTTCAATTTTGTCATCAAAACATTGAGTATGTTTTATGGCCTCTAACCATTTAAAACATTTGAGTCTATATATGGCCTCTAACCATTTTAGGGAATCTGGGTTTCGTCATAGCTTTCTTACAAGTCACAAACTCATTAATCTACATGATAATAGTTTGACTGCAAGTTGTAGGTTTCTTCACTATTTAATAGAAGAATCTCATAGTTTCATTGACCTGATCTCTATGTTTCTTCACTATCTAATAGAAGAATCTCATAGTTTCAGTGACTTGAATTCTATGCCTACTTGGGTATAGAACATCAAACAATAGAATATCAATAGCCACTTGAAAGTCCTTTGAATATTCTGTTCTCCTTGAAGCACTTGTAAAGTCTTCTAAGAGATATCTATTCTTTAAAGCCACTTCTAAAGTCCTTAAAGAATAAGTTCGGATTTTCTGAAGCACTTCGAAAAGCCTCCGGAATGTCCGTTTATGTTTGTTGTTCGCCTCGAAAACTTTCGAGGTCTATTTTCTCCCATTTGTCATTTTGGAAACGAATCTCCAAAAGGACATTATTTCGAGCAAACAAACATTATGTTCTCAAAAATTCGTGGTAGAAACAATACCCTTGTGTCTCATTTGAATAGATCACAATGAAACATATATCTATACTTGGACCTTAGTTTGTTGAATAACAAACACTAAGCTCCCACTGAGTTTAAGAACTCTTTAGATATATTATGAAAAGATATTCTGAAATTACTTTTCAATAGCTTTGACGAATTTGGTTTAGTTTGGTGGTAGTTGAGCATTTTGTTTTAGAAATTATAGGAAAAGTCTTTATGATCCATCATTGATTGAATCAAGTACTAATCGACTTCGATCATTCCAACTTAGATATGCCATATCTTATGGAGCTAGATTGTGAAATTACAACACACAATCATTGATGATCATATTTGGTCTCAAGTAATCATCAACATGATCTAACCTAGATCTTTATGATTTCTTGCCAAGTGGATTTTATACTTCTGAATCTTTGAACTAGCCAAACAGATTCAACTTATATCACATTTGAGTAAATAAACCTATATTCACTCAAATCCATGTGAAATAATAAAGTCATAAAATCTTTCTTTAGCTTTGAACTCTATCGTCTAGGCGTTCTAACAATAGTTCATATCTTTTGTTACTTTCAACAAGTAAGACTAGCTTGTCTTAAGTTGATCTAGAAATCAACCAACTTTCAAAAGTCCATTAAAATAGAGCTTTTGAATGTTAACTTGTTGATATGGTCTAAGCAACAATGCCAAAGATTAGTGGAACTCAAATCAAGGGGTTGATTTGAACCTAGTAAAGTTCTTTAAAGAGTTGTTTGTTTTAATCGAGCATATTGACTCATTCTGTAAATGACCATTTCATTCAAATGAACAAACAATCAAGCATTGTTTTTGTTCTTCTGAATGTGAGTCTTTCTGTGTTTGAAGCAGAAATTTAGGTATGCTGATTATGGAACAAAATAGCCATTAAGTTCCAGCCTTTGAAAGGACTTAAAACAAACTAGATGACCCTACAACTAATGTAGCATTGCCATGCTTCATTTCCCACTTGTAGGTCATTAGTGTATCCTAGCTTCCATTGTTTGAGTTATTATCGAAGTAAGAACCTCAAGCGGTATATGATACCAAGGAAGTTTGATTGCTAGGTTACTTCTCTTTAAACATAAACTTATAGGTAGAAACGGAATCGTAAATTCCTTTCATGTGTTCCTTTGTTTTCCTATTTCTTGTACCCTTTCTTATAGTCTTAAGAATTGAATTCTTTAGTATTGACTTTTATACTTTGTTAGACATGTCCAATGTCACCAACAAGGTTCTTTACCATTTTAATTTATGTTGAATATTTTGTTTCAACTACATGATCTTACCAGAAGCTTCTAAAGTTCTCTAAGCATCGATCTATTCGAATGTCTAGGGACTAGACTCATTCGAGAATTAATTGGACAAAGATATTAGGTTGTTAACCATTGGTAAAGCTGAGCGTATTAAACTCAATGCTTTATGATCTCAAAACTACATTGTATTTTGAATTCACAATCACCAATCGGTTTGCCATTCGATTTTGATTCTCGAAAACAACCATAAAAGTCGATATAAGAAACGTACATTTTAAATTGCTCATTTTCTCTCATTTCCGTGAATCGTTCTTGGATTCACTACCAATCGAGGAAATTTACTGTTACCTTTCTAAAAGGATTTATTGCAGTGCAAGATATTTAATTATAAACAATAATTAAAACATACATTGAAGCATGCAAAGTCTAAACATTTATCATGAATAATAACTTGAAATTAAAGCAACCATGCAATTCAAACAAGTTTTTAGCATTTTATTCGATTTTATTGTTCCGGCAGGTGTGAATAAAATGATTCCAAGACCCTAAAATCATTGAAGAACTAAGCACAGTTTGTCGACTTAATCCTAAAACATCTTAGGTAAGCAAAACCCTTTTGCTAATAGTCTAGAAACTACTCTTGGTTGATAGGTACGTCTAAGAACTTGTTAGGTAAACCTATCGATTTTGCCACGACATAAAAGGACTCCTTACTTATATCGTTGAGTTTCACCAAAGCTAACATGTACTCACAATTATTTGTGTACCTTGCCCCTTTAGGACCAATAAGTAACACCTCGCTGAGCGAAAACTATTACTAGATTGATGTAAAGGATATCCAAGCAAGTGTATATTTTGGCATGGCACCTTTTAACTTAATTTTTAAGTTTGGAACTTAAGGCTCTTACTATGTTGGTTAGATTTTAAGTGAACTAAAATCCTTAATCATGCAACATAATCAAGCTTTTGATCTCATGCATTTTAAGACATATTTAAAAGCAATAAATAACTTAAAACATGCATAAGATATTTGTGATCTAGTATGGCCCGACTTCATCTTGAAGCTTTGACTTCAAAGTCTGTCTTGAAAATCTCCGTGGGAGGCACCATTTTCTTCAAATAGGATAAGCTATAACTAATTACAACTATTTGATGGTTCGCAGAACATATTTGAATTGAAAAATAACTTTGGTACTTTAGACCAATTACATTCAAATTAATGGTACGCAGACCATATTTTCTATCGTATTTGGGCCATACTAGTCACTTCATAACCTGCAAAACAGTACATATACAATATATACCATTCACCCATTCATTATCATGAATGGCCCACATAGCTGGTTAGTAAAACACATTATGCATCACGTAAACATTTGCAGCAATTAATCAAGGGCACCAATAATCTACCAATTATTCAGTCCTTATTAATTCTAATCAAGTTGTTTTAACCTTAAGGATTTGTAGACCTAATCAAGAGTTTATGACTAAAAAACGCTCCCACTTAAACCAATAAATTCATATGCTTTACCAATTTTAAACATAAAAATGTATTTCTAGTCTAACCGGAAACATACAAATTTAATTAAAATTTAAAGCTCATATAAATTTATAATTGAATCCAAAAAGTTTAATTTAATTTCAGTCGTATTTAAATTAATTCATGATTTTAATTTTAGTAAAATAATTAGAATAAATAACATTTATTATAATTACAATATTCAAAATTAAAATCCAAGAAAATAATTTAAATTATTAATTTTAAAATTAATTAAAATTACGTGAACTGAAATTTTCAAATTAAACATTCAAAACGATCTAATCGTAACGCAAACACCCTACGCATTGCACGCCCATGGGCCGCCCGCACACAGCCATCGCTGGCCATGTGCGCGCAGCCCATGCGCTCGTCGCATAGCTGCTGCATTTCCATCGCAAGCCATCGCACGCTGCGCGCGCGCCAGCACTCGTCGCACGCGAGCCATCGCTCGCAGTGCGCTCGAGCCATCGCTCGCTGTGCGCGCGACATCGCTCGCTGGGCGCGCGACATCGCTCGCTGGGCGCGCGACATCGCTCGCTGGGCGCGCGACATCGCTCGCTGGGCGCGCGACATCGCTCGCTGGGCGCGCGACATCGCTCGCTGGGCGCGCGACATCGCTCGCTGGGCGCGCGACATCGCTCGCTGGGCGCGCGACATCGCTCGCTGTGCGCGCGAGCAACGCTGGGCGCAGCGCTCGTGGCACGCGAGCTTGCGCTCGTTGCGCGCGAGGCTGCGCGCTCTTGCGCGAGGCAGTGCGCGTTGTGGCGCAGCTCGCTTGCTGCCCACACGCGACTGCCTTGGCTCGCCCTTCGCCCATGCCCATTCGTCCATTGCTCGTGGCCCACGACACAAGGCAGGGTTGCTGCCTTGTGCTCGTGCACCATGCCTTGCTCATTGCATTCGTGCCGCACGGGCGACGAGCTCCCTTGCTCGTCGTCGCATGCCCGCACTATACAACACCCCTTAAGGGTAACACGAAGCGTCCATTGCTTTGTGCGTGCAAGTTATATGAACGAATCGCATAAAAAATTTAAAATTTATAAAATTAATGACAAATTAATAAATAATATTAATTTCATAATTTTAGGGCGAAAAATCGAAAATTTATTATTCAATTGATTTCCGATTTACATGGATTCAAGTCTAGGTCATAAAAATTTAAAATTTATCATAAATTTACAATTTTTATGGTGGTTTTTAATCATAGGTTTCTAATTAAATTATAATTAATTATGAAAATCAAATTAATTCTAAATTATTCTAATTTTCAACAAATTAATCATAATTACAAATTAGATTGCATAATTATCAAGGCTAGGCATTCAAACTTGTTAAACATATACAGTAGGTCAATCAAAAATTCAAGATTTATCAACAAGAATCGCAAATATTTAATTTAACATCTTAAATTTACGAAATTTTGCATTCGAAAAACTAAAACCTTCGAAAAGTCATAGTTAGGCTTCGAATTTGAAAATTCTGGGTAAAGCATTTTACGATTTATTATCATTTAAATAATATTTAAATGCATTTTATTTAATGTATTTTAATTTAATTAGAATATTTATTATTTTAATTAATTACGAAACGAATTTAATTCTTGAGTCGGGAAATTAAATGAGTTGCAAATGATTTTTAAAGCTTCGGGTTTTAAATAAAAAGTCCAGTTTGTTTTATTAATCAAGCCCAATCCAACAGTTTAATTTAAATCCTAAGCTAGCCCAATTCATTTAATTCCTAAGCCCAACTCAAATATCCTAAGCCTAGCCCATCAAGGGATTAGGGAGCCTATAAATAGACTCCCCCATCATTAAATGAACCCCTAAAATTTCATAAAGCCCCTTTTTGCTTTGCTTGCCCCTCACTCCATCTCTCCTCTCTTTTTTTTTTTGCTCGGCACCCGCACGCCCTCAAGGCTCGTGCCCTCGTGCTGCACCCGCACGCCCGCACGACCTCGTGCCCTTGTGCCTGCCCTCGCCCACATACTCGCCCTCGCCTCTCCTCTCTTGCCCGCAGCCGCAGCGAGCCTCGTGCGCTGCTGCTGTCCCTTGCTCGTGCACTCGTGCACACCTGCTGCCCCTCTCTCGCTCGTGCCCTCGCGCACAGCGCTGCCCGCTCGCCCTCTCGCTCTCCTTCGCGCCCAGCGCGCGCGCCCCCTCTCCCCGCTCGCGCTCGTCGCCCTTGCTGCGCACACACACGTTCGTGTGTGTGTGCGTTCGTATTCGATTTCTTTTTCGCCCAATCACATTAATTCGTGGTTGTTCCGTGCTATAGGCCGGATTGGTATAATTCTCTTCTTCCTTACCTATTCTATTTAAATTCCGTATTTTAAATTATTATATTAATATTGTTTTGAGTAATTAAAATGCTGGGAACCGGTTATGAATACCGTGGTTTGAGGATTTGTGTGTTGTGATTCATTAGGTTTGTTTTAATTACTAAAGGATGAATTTTCAGATTTGTTTATTTAATAAAGCATTGATTTTTATGATATTAAACTAGTGTTATTGGGATTTTCATGTTAGGGTTTTAACCTAGACCTAATGAGTCAATTGATTAGCATAATTAGGTGATGATTTAATTATGATGATCAATTATATTTTCAGATTAGAATAAAGGTTTAAAGTGTCGATTTTTATTAATTTTAAAGGCGGAAAAAGTATGTTTTCGTACTAGGGATTGATTTTGCAAATTGAGACGATTTTATTATTGAAAAACGATTGAATTCTAGAGTTTAAAGGAGGTTTTAAATTTTATAAAGTTGCTGGAAATTTAATGAACATGGAAATAATTTAATTTTCATTATTTTGATGATAGGAGGTGATTTCTAGTTGAGTGCTCTGTTAGGTTATGATACATATGATATTACATAAATCATGCGGAAACAACCATTAACCCAGGATTACATATTATTTACACATAATCATATAGCATAATTTAGATGCATACTCTTTGTTGCGTGCCCTCCCTAGCTGCGCCCGAACCGAACAAGAACAAGTCTTTAGGACTCCAAGTGTCGTCCCTCCGTAGATAGTCCACAGCACGTCCGGATCCGCCTTAAGATTGACCAACTAGAATCGCCCTTAAGGTACTAGAATTTTCGGCACTTTTGAGCAAGATGTGTGGCTGAATTTTTCTCTCAAAAACTCACTTTGAATACTTTGAAACTCGTTATAAATTGTGAACCCAGGCCACATATTTATAGGGGTATGGAAAGGGAATTGGAATCCTATTCAGATACAAATTGATTAAACCTAGAATCCTACAAGAACTCTAATTTAATTAATTTATCAAATAGAATTAGGAATTTAATCATTAACCGAACTCTGCACGTTTTAGGAAACGTGCACGAACACAAACACTTACACACGCACACACGGCAGCCACGATGGGCCGCCCATGCGTGCGCACGAGCAGCAGCCCACGCAGCGAGGCCTGCGCGAGCTGCAAGCCCACGCAGCTCCCGCGCGCGCTGCGCGCGCTGTGCGCGCTGCCACGGCCTGCTGGGCCTGGCCTTGCGCTGGGCCTGGCGTGGCTGTTTGTGCGGCGCGCTTGGCTTGCTGGGCGATGGCCTGGCTTCGTGCTGGGCCCTCGTCCGGCAGGCCTCGTCCGATGCTTATTCGTACGATACGCTTCCGATTAAATTTCCGATTCCGGAATTCATTTCCGATACGAACAATATTTAACATTTCCGATTCCGGAATTAATTTCCGTTTCGAACAAATATTTAATATTTCCGTTTCCGGAATTATTTTCCGATTCCGGTAATATTTCCGATTCTGACAATATTTCCGTTTCCGGCAATATTTCCGATTCTGGTAATATTTCCATTTCCGATAATATTTTCCGATACGTACCATGTTTCCGTTTCCGGCAACATCTACGACTTGGATAATATTTATATTTCCGATACGATCCATATTTCCGTTTCCGGTAATATCATCGTTTCCGGAGTATTCATTTCTTGCCTGTGACGATCTCAGCTCCCACTGAAACCAAGATCCGTCGATTCCGAATATCCATAGATAGAGTATTTAATGCCATTAAATACTTGATCCGTTTACGTACTATTTGTGTGACCCTACGGGTTCAGTCAAGAGTAAGCTGTGGATTAATATCATTAATTCCACTTGAACTGAAGCGGCCTCTAGCTAGGCATTCAGCTCACTTGATCTCACTGAATTATTAACTTGTTAATTAATACTGAACCGCATTTATTAGACTTAACATAGAATGCATACTTGGACCAAGGGCATTATTTCCTTCATGCTCGTTATTGCAAAGTGGCCCCTACGCTTAGGTATTCAAGGTACGTACAAGTCTAGAGCGACCACACCTTTTTGTCAATGACATTACATGATTGTTGATGATGTGAATTACATTATGTGGAATCATGTTTATTTTGGTGAACTAGCATGTGATTTGTGATGTTGGATTTATTGAATTAATTGTTGAACAAGCATGTTGAAATTATTATGAGTATGGATTTCATTGTCAATCATGTTGTTCAATATTTATGCATGTATGGTTCAATTCACATGCAAGGGATGGATTAATTATTTGTATGCTATTGTACGGGATGTCTAGCATACTTTGAGCCATTTATTTGTACCTCGTTGTACTATTTATTTTACCACATGTGAAGGGTTAGCTCACGTAAGCCACCGCACATGTAGGGTTCAGTTGGGAATATTATGTATGAAATGAATTAGGATTTGTCGTGCAAGGGCACAACCCTAATGTTAATATGCATGATGTAGAGTCTCACTTTGGTGAGGAGGAACATGGTAGTAATATCACAAGTGTCTTGCTTGGTTGATCACAAGTCTTAAAGCATTAAAATAAGATTTTTTTGGTTGTTGTTTATTAATTGTATGTATGCATGTTGTCGAGTCTTGAGTTCGCCTTTATTAAAATATTAATAAACGTAAAGTGCAACGGGAACAAGCTTCAAAACTCTTGGAACGTATATACCTTGAGTATGAACAATGGGGGGAGTCTTGCCGGAAATCTCGTACTCCTACTAATGATACAAGACGTTGTTTCATTTATATTATGCGCAGGAATTCCGTCGGTATGGCCCGACACTCGGTATGGCCTGATTTGATTATTAATATATTCGGTGTATGGTTGGCTCCCATCACCTTTTCCCTTTCTGGATTATTCTTTTGGCCCGTTCGAAGCTTATTCTAATTAAATTGTGAGTCAAAAGTCGAGTCAAGAGTCGAGTCTTGTATCTCATGATTGTTTGATTTCTTATTATATGGCTTTTGCATGTTGATAGTACTTAGTGAGTGATGCATGTTTTAGTTTCATTTACTCTATGCTTGTAAGTACTCAGCTTTTGCTGACTACGTGCTTTGTTTGTTTCTGGTCATGGCCTTTGCCTTAATGACCCTATGATGATCCATCATTTGCACTTGCATTGTTGGGGAGTAGATTAATATAGCAGGTTGGTAGATCAAGTACGATCGAAATCATGTGGCTTGGGATGATTGAGAGAGTTGCATGCTTTCGTTCTTTGAAACTGTTTTATTTAATATTTTAATTGTGTTTGAAATGTTTGAATTATTTATACTTTGGGTTTTGGGCCATTATGGTTCCAAATTGTAGTAGTCCTCAATATTTCATTAATTATGGTTTTAAAATTTAGTTGACATTTAATTCCGCTGCGTAATTCTGGTAATAGCCTTAACCGTTATCACGGTGGCGGTAATGCTTTAGTAATTCCTTTATTTTAAGTTGGAAAATGGTTTTATAAAAGCAAGGAATTATTAGGGTGTTACAATATTGGAGAATGGCTTTGATGTCCTTGTTTACTGTTTTAAAGTTTTAGAGTTTAATTCTTTGTAAAACATTATTGGTTAATCATTCACAATAAATGAATTCTATTCATTTTTCCATTTAATTTGTGGTTTATTAAATGATGAGTCCCTTCAATTTGACGATATATTCAAGATAGATTGTCAGGACCAGTCCTGTGACTAAGAAATGTCTAACAAGTGAACTTGAATGTCAAAAAAAATTGAAAATGGTCCCTGGTCGGAGTTTTCTATAAAGATGGACGCATAGAAAACGTTAGACGACTAGAATGCAAGATGACTAGTAGTTCTGTTTCTTGAACTATGTGGACATGGCAATGTCGTAATCATTTGCATAGATACTTACTTTGGGAAGACTAGTATCGGACAGACCTATGAAACTTTACTGTAAGAGATGAAAATCTGTCATAAGTAAATTTCATTAAAATTATTAGACACTAATTCTCAACACCTGAGTGATTTGAGATTACTTGTTTGAGAACTGCTTACTTTGACGTTGTCAACCGTCACACCGTAAAAGGAGGCTATAAAGGCAACGCTCAGGTAATTAGCTAACAAACGAAGTCTAATCTCAAGATCGCAAGATTGGGATTGTCCTCCCATAAATCGGGATGAGATGCTAAAAGTTGTACAAGGCCACTCGGAGAGCTAGAAACTGTAAAATGCATGGCCGTGCTCAGATGAATCATAGGCTATAATTATCTGTTTATTTGAACAGTTGAACTCAGAAACGGAGAAACACCTCTGGACATAATAAGGATGACAATTCTTACTTTATGTTCAAGAGCAAGCATCGAGCGACAAAGGAATTAGGAAATGCACACTTGTCCCTAAGGACAAGTGGGAGACTTAGGGACAAGTGGGAGACTGAAGGAAATAATTCCCTTGGTCCAAGTATGCATTTAATGATAAGTCTAATAAATGCGGTTCAGTATTAATTAAACAAGTTAATAATTCAGTGAGATCAAGTGAGCTGAATGCCTAGCTAGAGGCCGCTTCAGTTAAAGTGGAATTAATGATATTAATCCACAGCTTAATCTTGACTGAACCCGTAGGGTCACACAAATAGTACGTAAACGGATCAAGTATTTAATGGCATTAAATACTCCATCTATGGATATACGGAATCGACGGATCTTGGTTTCAGTGGGACCTAAGATCGTCAAAGGCAAATAATGAATACTCCGGAAACGATGATATTGCTGGAAACGGAAATATGTATCGTATCGGAAATATAAATATTATCCAAGTCGTAGATGTTGCCGGAAACGGAAACATGGTACGTATCGGAAAATATTATCGGAAATGGAAATATTGTCGGAATCGGAAATATTACCGGAAACGGAAATATTGTCAGAATCGGAAATATTATCGGAATCGGAAAATAATTCTGGAAACGGAAATATTAAATATTTGTTCGAAACGGAAATTAATTCCGGAATCGGAAATGTTAAATATTGTTCGTATCGGAAATGAGTTCCGGAATCGGGAATTTAATCGGAAGCGCATCGTACGAATTAGCATCGGACGAGACTTGCTAGACGAAGGCCCAGCACGAAGCCAGGCCCGCGTCCAGCAAGCCAAGCGCCCAGCATAACGCTGCCAAAGCCTCGCCAGGCCCAGCGCAAGGCCAGGCCCAGCAAGGCCATAGCGCACGCGAGCTCGTTGGCTGTGGGCTGTGCATCTCGCGTGGGCCGCAAGGCTTGCGCGGGCTGTGCAGCTCGTGCTCGTGCTCGTGCTCGTGCTCGTGCAACGCTTGTGTTCAATACGAATCCTAAATCTAATGGAATTCGTTCTATGATTAAATCCTAATCTTAATAGATAGAATTTGTTTAATAGAGTTTTATTGAGATTCTAATTAAACTAATTGGTATCCTAATAGGATTCTAAATCCCTTCCCATAGCCCTATAAATATGTGCCTAGGTTCACAATTTATGGACGAGTTTTCAAGTATTCAAAGGTAAGATTTTCCAGCGAAAATCAGCCAAACACTTGCCACATATTAGCCGAAAATTCTAAGTACCTTAAGGGCGATTCTAGTTGGTCAAGCTTAAGGCGGATCCAGACGTGCTGTGGACTTTCTACGGAGGGACGACACTTGGAGTCCTAAAGACTTGTTCTTGTTCGGTTCGGGCGCAGCTTGGGAGGGTACGCTGCAAAGTGTATGCATCCTAGACTAATTATATGATTATGTGCAATGAATATGATTCCTGGCATTAAGGTTTTTCCCCATGATTTATGTTGGTCATATGTATCATAACCTAACACAAACGTGGTGGCCAATATAATAGTGCTTGCAAAGATTTGGAAATGGCCATTCGACAAAATACAAAAACAAAAGCTTGCAAATTTCCTTTCACAATAGTCGCATGTGAGCGCTTCCTTCTCTCGGAGGCTAACAAACCTCGCTTACAAGGATGTCGTGGTCCAGATGTTAGGTTATGAATAATACAATAATGTAATTCATGCGGAAAAACTATAAACCTAGAATCCAAATTAATTGTCACATAGTCAATTAGCATAATTTAGGTTACATACAATGTGATGCGTGCCTTCCCTAGCTGCTCCCGAACCGAACAAGAACAAGTTTTTAGATCCCCAAACGTTGCCCCTCCGTAGAAAGTTCACAGCACGTTTGGATCCGCCTTAGGTTCAACCAACTACGATTTTACTTAAGGTTTTATGTATTCGGGTTAGGCTATATTATATTCTCCCTTGAACACAATGTAAGTAAAGCATATGATTTTCAATGTATATAATTATGAGGGCCTAGCCTCATATTTATAGTGTAGGAAATAAGGATTTTGAGTCTTACTAGGAAAAGAATTACCAACCCTACTAGGATTGAAATTCTTATCCAATTAGAATTGTAATATTAATTAAACTCTTAATCAAACCAATTCTAGTAGGACTAGGAATATTTAATCCCAAAGTTAGTTGGCAACTAAGTAATCGAACTTTTCTTGGAGCCCAAGAAGAAGCAACCAACGCAGCCATAATGGGCCACGCTAGTGCGCGTGCCTGCCTAGGCCCAGCCGTAGCCGCAGCTGGCCTAAGGCCCAGCGCGCTGCAACCTTGCCTTGTCGGGCTTTCTGCTTGCTTGGTGGGCTACATCGCTGCTGCTGCCTTGCTTTCTTGGCGGGCTACTATGCTGCTGCTGCCTTGCTTGCTTGTTGCGTCCCATTGTGCTTCCAGGCCCATCGGCTGGGCGCTGGCGCTGGGCTTCGTGCTCAACGGTATGCGCTCGGCCTTTGCTTGTCGAGCGATGGGACGACTTTCTTGCCGGCTTGTCACTCGTCGAACTTCCGATTCGTTTTCCGATTCTGGAATCCTTTTCCGTTTCCAACAAATATTTACGTTTCCATTAATATTTCCGATTCCGGAAATAATTTCATTTTCCGACACTAGTTCCGATTCGGATAATATTTTCGTTTCCGGCAATATTTTCAATTCCGGCAATATTTTATTTCCGATAATATTTTCCGATAAGAACCATGTTTCCGTTTCCAGCACCATCTACGACTTGGATAATATTTATATTTCTGTCATGAACCATATTTCTGTTTCCGGCAATATCATCATTTCCGGAGTATTCTTTATTTTGCCTTTTGACGATTTTAGCTCCCACTAGAACCGAGATCCGTTGTTTCCGAATGATCATAAATGGAGTACTTAATGAATAATATATTCACTTAAATACTTCATCCGTTCACGTACTATTTGTGTGACCCTACGGGTTCAGTCAAGAGTAAGTTGTGGATTAATATTATTAATTCCACTTGAACTAAAGCGGCCTCTAGCTAGGCATTCAGTTCATTTGATCTCACTGAATTATTAACTTGTTAATTAATACTGAACCGCATTTATTAGACTTAGCATTAAATGCATACTTGGACCAAGGGCATTATTTTCTCCCACTTGTCATTTTGGAACCGCACGCATGGCCTATTTTCTCCCAAAGGTCTATTTTCTCCCACTTGTCATTTTGGAACCGCGCGCATGGCCGAGACCATCGTACAACCAGGCCCTCGCCAGCGCCCGTTGGCTCGACGCCATCGCTGGTTGCTGCTGCATGCTTGCTTTCTTTGCGCGCATGCACAAGGGCATCCATTGATACCTCGTCGCCATCGCTGCTGGGCACAACGCGGTTGACGAAGCAAGATTAAATCGGAATTATAATCAGGCATTTTTTACGGTTGTGAGAACCATTTAAATCATGATTTAAATGGTTCTCACTTGTTTATAAGAAACTTGCTTATTACTTGATGCTATATTTGTATTAGTAAGGCTCTTTCTTTCATTTAATTAAGCGTTAATGTAAATGAACCATAACTATGTAGCCCTATTCCTAATAGATTAACCCCAAAATAGCACATCCAAATTATAAGAAAGCCTATAAAAGCCACAATTGCAGAATTTGCACCCCTCAAATATTTATTTGTTCGAATATGCAAATAAATTGCAAATATGGTCCAAGTAATAAACGCCCAAGTTTCCTTTGGATCCCAGGCGCGCATGGCTCGGAAGCCATCGCATGCTGCCTCGACGCCAGCAATGCTGGGCGTGTGCAGCGTTGCCCATTCGCCTTGCTCGATCACTGGCACAACACAAATTGCACATGGGCTGTCCCCACGCGCGTTGTCCATTCGCCTTGCTCGATCACTCGCACAACACACACTGCACAGGGGTTGTCCCCGCGCGCGTGGCTCGTGCATTGCTTGCTGTCTTGTACCGCATGGGCGACGAGTTCCCTTGCTCGTCATCGCATGCCCGCACAATGCAACACCCCTTAAGGGTAACACTTAGCTTCCATTGCTTCGTGCGTGCAAGTTTGTGAACGATTCATAAAAATCAAAACTTTTATATTTAAATTTAACGACAAATTAATAATTCATATTAATTTCACTAAATTTAGGCGAAAATATAGAAAATTAATTTCCGTTTACATATTTTCTCAGGGATTAAAATCTAGGTCATAAAATTTTTAAATATTTGAATTTTAACAAATTTTATGGTGGTTTTTAATCATAGGATCCAAATTAAATTATCAATTAATTATGAAATTCAAAACAAATTCTAAATTATTTGAAATTCAACGAATTAATTATAATTACAAATTAGGTTGTATAATTAACAAAATTAGACCTTAAAATTGTTAAACATATACACTAGGTCAATCATAGATTCAAGATTTGCGTACAAGATTCGCAAATATTTAATTTAACATCATAAAAATTACAAATTGTGCATTCGAAAAACTAAAACCTTCAAAAAGTCATAGTTAGGCTTCGAATTTGAGAATTCTGGGTTTGGCATCAAATCTTTGATTTTTGTCAAAATTTTAAAACGTCGTTTACATGCGAAATTCACTATAAAAATATAAGATTTCGACCATTATTGACAAAACTGCAGAAAAATCCTGCGAACATATAATCAAATAATCGCACGAATTTGGAATCAATTACATCCACGAAATTAATCACCCCTTTAATTCATTGCAAAATTATAAAATTTAATCCATGTTAACTATAATTGATTATGGAATTAATTATAGGATCGTGATACCACTGTTAGGTTATGAATAATACAATAATATAATTCATGCCGAAAAACCATAAAGCCAGAATCCAAATTAATTGCTACATAGTCAATTAGCATAATTTAGGTTACATACAATGTGATGAGTGCCTTCCCTACCTGCTCCAGAACCGAATAAGAACAATTTTTTAGACCCCAAACGTTGCCCCTCCGTAGAAAGTCCACAGCACGATCGGATCCGCCTTAGGTTCAACCAACTAGGATTTTACTTAAGGTTTTATGTATTCTAGTTAGGCTATATTATGTTCTCCCTTGAACACAATGTAAGTAAAGAATATGATTTTCAATGTATATAAGCCTCATATTTATAGTGTAGGAAATAAGGATTTTGAGTCTTACTAGGAAAAGAATTACCAACCCTACTAGGATTGAAATTCTTATCCAATTAAAGTTATAATATTAATTAAACTCTTAATCTAACCAATTCTAGTAGGACTAGGAATACTTAATCCCAAATTTACTTGGCAACTAAGTACTCGGACTTTTCTTGAAGCCTAAGACGAAGCAACCAACGCAGCCACAATGGGCCACGCCGGTGCGCGTGCCTGCCTAGGCCCAGCCGCAGCCGCAGCTGGCCAAAGGCCCAGTGCGCTGCAGCCTTGCCTTGGCGGGCTTGCTGCTTTCTTGGTGGGCTGCATCGCTGCTACCTTGCTTTCTTGGCGGGCTACTATGCTGCTGCTTCCTTGCTTGCTTGGCGCGGCCCACTATGCTTCCAGGCCCATAGGCTGGGCGCTGGAGTTGGGCTTTGTGCTCAACGCTATGCGCTCGGCCTTTGCTTGTCGAGCGATGGGTCGGCTCGCTTGCCGGCTTGTCGCTCGTCGAGCTTCCGATTCCGGAATCCATTTCCGTTTTTAACAAATATTTACGTTTCCGTTAATATTTCCGATTTCGGAAATAATTTCATTTTCCGACAATATTTCCGATTTCGGTAATATTTCCGTTTCAGGCAATATTTCCGATTCCTGCAATATTTCTATTTCCGATAATATTTTCCGATACGAACCATGTTTCCGTTTCCGGCAACATCTACGACTTGGATAATATTTATATTTCCGTCATGAACCATATTTTCGTTTCCGGCAATATCATCATTTCCGGAGTATTCTTTATTTTGTCTTTTGACGATTTCAGCTCCCACTAGAACCGAGATCCGTCAGTTCCGAATGATCATAAATGGAGTAATTAATGAATAATATATTCAATTAAATACTTGATCCGTTCACTTACTATTTGTGTTATCCTACGGATTCAGTCAAGAGTAAGTTGTGGATTAATATTATTATTTTCACTTGAACTGAAGCGGCCTCTAGCTAGGCATTCAGTTCACTTGCTCTCACTGAATTATTAACTGGTTAATTAATACTGAACCGCATTTATTAGACTTAGCATTAAATGCATACTTGGAACAAGGGAATTATTTCCTTCACCAGAGTCCTGTGTAGCGACATCCTTCTTAGATGCAACATTCTTAGCTGAAAGTTTCTCCCTTGTTATTGCACTTTTCCCTTTTCCATGTTTCTTACCCTTAGTTGTCATTTTTTTTTTTCAAAAAAAGAGAGAAAAATATTGTTAGCTCCATGACATAAAGACCAACAGATTGAACATAAAAGGATATTTCATGAAATTGGAGTTATTAGCATGAAGTATTTGCAATAAAAAAAATATGAAAACAAGCTGCAAATGCATCTCGTAAAAAACGTATTAGCACTAAGAAATAAGGTGGATTTTACTCGTACTTGTAAGTGAGTCTTAATGGTGTTTTAGAGAAGGATTCAACTACTGAGAAAAAAATAGGCTCACTAAAATGCATGCTCGTGCATATGCAATACGCGTTAAAGAGCAAATTATATATTTTCTTACCATTATTTTTATGCTCAAAATTATCAGCTATTTACACAAGAGGTTGAAGATTCCAACAATCACTACTGCCTAGTTGCCTTTTAATATGGAAATTTGTTTGATTATTTTTTCCAGGTTAACTAAGCTCCTGTTGTTACAGGGCATGTCTAGACTATAAATAATCGCTAAATAATTATCATTATCAATCTTTTGGACGACCAATAACATAATGAACCAGACTTAGGAGGGGTGTAGCTAAATTTGCATTATGAATCAGTTGAGATACTTGAGGAACATGACATAAAACAAATTAGAGGAAACAGAATGAAACGTGAATGAACAATACAATATATACAGAAAAGAAGGGAAAGAGGGGATATCCAAAAATTGAATTGTTATCTTAGTCTGGTATAACTTAAAGTTGACAATAATTTAAAGTTGACATAAATAATCTACAAAATTATTCATTAAATCCTAACATAGACAATTATAAATTTTTCATCCCTAAAAGGTTATGTCAGAGCATATGCATTTAACACTCAATATTAAAGATTGATATAGGGGCAGCGCAGAAGACTGTGGGGGTGGATCCTGCGAACATTGCCCTCTACAAGACTTTATTTGATGACCCGGAAGAACTAGAGTAGTGTAGTTCTTGCTAGGGTGTAGGTGCCCTTTATTTATTCCAGTTGTGTTTGTTTTTTCATTTCTTAGCACTTTGTTTTCCTTCTTATTATTTTTCAATAAAGGCGTATTTTATTTTTCATTTTCATTTTTTGTTTCTCCTCTTTTTTATATTTTTATATGTCTAACACTTTTTGCACAATTTATATATGTTTTTTTTTATTGGACCGAATCCTTGGTAAGGATTGCCTACGTATCTTGTCAGAATCAGGTCGCGCGTAGTACTAGCTAGAATAAATTCTAAGATGCCCTATTTTGATAGATATGCCCTGAGGTGGAAGCATATTACTTAACCGGTCAAATGAGTGAAGTATTATCATTATTTTCGTCTGCCGTTTTTTTTTTGCCGTAAGTCGCGTAAAAAATGAAATTCGACTATTTTTTGTATGGCTATATTTTTTTGTGAGCCTATTTGGATACGTGCTGTACCCCCCAAGTGTTCGTTATTTTTCCGTTATGTGCGGATAAAATGACGAGCACTTCTAAAAAAAAATTTAGGCAGGCAGAGAGTTTCAACGCCCAGGCTGGGGCGTCAAAGATTTCGGCGCCCAGCCCTGGGCGCTGAAAATGATTTCTGGCGGTCGTTTTTGACGCTTTGCTTCACGTGTTCTTGCATTTATTTCTTTTTCTTCGTTTTAGTGCTTTGCTTTTTACTTGTATAAAGATTGATTTTGAGGCTATTTCAGAGGCTTTTTTGACTGTTAGCGTGAGACGCATTTTTGTCCGGATTAATTTTTTCTATTTGTGACCCGAAACGGCTTTGAAAATAGAGTTAGGGTACGGGAGTTATGAAGATCTTTGTGTAGGCTTTTGGGTGGGTTGAGGTGCGTGTCGTTATTGAAGGGTATGGTGGGATTACATTTTATTAATTCCCTTTTTAAGCAACATTTGCATTTGTTTTGGATTTTGATTTCCTTTGATTTCTTTGGGTTGCATGGATTGACTTTTATGATGACACTGGTTGACCTTTATGTTTTGGGGATATGAAGGGGATGGTACGGTTTATTTTGTGGATTTCGGGAATTGGTTCCCATGGCACGATTTCAAGACCGAGTGGGCCTCGTTTATTGGGCCTAGAGTGGGCCGCCTCTTTATTTTTGCAAGTACATTTGGTGCTTACTTAGTGTTAGAATAAAATTTTAGGAGAAATATTACGCCTTTATTAATTTGGAAAGTAAGGAAAACACACTGAAATAAAATTGACCTATGTTCTAAGGGGTCTTAGGACAATCTAAAGTCTATTATTTTTTTCTACCAATCTAAAGAACTACTAGGCGCTTTTTACTAAGGTGCTCTATGTGGCTCAAGCCTTGGGTTTAGTCTCGTAAAACTTTGGTCCTTCACCGGTACTCATCTTGAATTCTATTCCTTTTGCATTGACCCGCTGATATGTCTTCACCCATCCGTTCTCGATCTCTTCTAGTGTTGATGCAGGAGCGATTAACCGGATTGGATCGAAACCTTCATCTTGTAAAGCTACGGTAGTCATCACAGTCTCGTCCTCCATAGGCCTCGATTCGTTAAACAATGTCCATAAAGCCTGGTTGTCCAATATTTCAGCTGTTTTAGTCTTGGTGAGGTGGGGGTGCCTCATCCAAGGTGTGGCAGTCATGGAAGATTTCAAATCCTGGTTTTAGCAAGCCATCCTGAACGAAGGATTCAGGGAAATCAAAGCATGGGTGTCCTTCTCCTTCCCGAACGAACATCCCGTTAAGGGTTCTTTGATACGGGGGGAGGAGGGTGGTTTGTTTGGCCTTGTTAAGGCGTAGCCCAGACATGCGGTCAGCAATATCTTCCTCCGTTGGTTCATAGCCTAAGCCAAAGGTAGTAGATTTGTTGGGTAAAGGATGGAATGTGCATTCCTTCTTCCTTATGCCCAATGGGGTTCCAGGGAAATAACCTTGAGCTAACAGCATTCTAGGGATGACTCAGGATGCGTGCGGGTCTAGGAATGCTGGATCATAGTCTTCGATGAACTGGATTGCTTCTTCCATTTGAAACCCATAAAGGCCATCTGCAGTTTCGGCCGTTCCAACCATAGTACAACGTACTGACGTCGAGAGGATGGGCACGAATTTCTAGTATTACCCCGTTATGGTTAAGTTTAACCATTTGGTGCAAGGTAGAAGCCACACCTCCTAAGTCATGGAGCCAAGGTCGCCCCAAGAGGAGGTTGAAAGTGGGCTTGATGTCGATTATTTGAAACTCCGTGGTGCGTGCCACAGGCCCGGTTTGTATGGTAAGGTTGATTTTTCCCAACACAGGCCTTCGGGAGTTATCATAAGCTCGTACCCCTTGCGTGGAGGTTTGGAAGTCATCGTTTCCTAGCCCCAAGCAATGGGCGGTTCGCAATGGGCAAACATTAACCGCCGAACCGTTATCTGCGAGCGCTAGGGGGATGTTTTGTCCTTTGCATCCAACTACTAGATAGAGGGCTTTATTGTGAGCACCCCCCTCTTTGGGCAAGTCTTTGTCAGTGAAAACTATGGACTTTTCTCCGGCATCTCTCGTGACGTGGTTAACCAATGAGTCAGGTATGATATCTGTAGGTACTGAGATGAGGTCGAGTGACCGAATAAGCTTTTCGCGATGTTCCTTTGAAGTACACATGAGATCCCAGATGGTAATTTCGGCTTTGGTTCTTTTTAGTTGTTTCAAGAGAGGATTTTCAATGACTTCCGCGACGATGGTGTGCCGTCCATTCTCAGGAGTTTGCCTAACTGGGATATCGTCCATAGGAGGTGGGCGAATATCTGGTTGGTATATCCGTCCGGATCGGGTGAGGTTGTCGACCTCGGGCTCCTGAGGGGTGGTGTCAATGAGAGCATACCCGGGCCAAGTTTCAGTAAAGAGGTCCTAGCCCGACACTTGAGATAGGTAAATATCTTCAGCATCATTATCCCACACACCGCATAATTCTCTCTCGATTCGATCCATAGGGACCACAGCGAGTGGTGCACCTTGAGGTGTAATGTACACCGTAGGGTCGAGGTTCTCATTTTCTGGTTGGTCGAGAGAGATGTGACAAGAGCCGAGTGGGCTCTTGTTGTTTTTGGGTTTGCCAACGTTAGGGAGAGGTATCACTTCATCCTCTATCATGTCCTGGATTGTATTTTTTAGGTTCCAGCAGTTTTCAGTGCCATGCCCATTTCCTTGATGGAATTTGCAATAAGTACCTTCGACCCAATATTTGCTCTTGACAGGAGGGTCACGGGTGGGGCCTATAGGTCTCAACTTTCCTTGATTGGTTAGTCTTTCGAAGGCTTGTACCAAAGTCGACCCGAGTGGGGCAAACTTTCGGTCTCGGACCCATCTTCCAGGGCTTCTTCGGGCGGGAGTCTCCTCTACGGCATGGACTTCTTGGGCTTGGGATGTGTTGCCCCTGTTGTAGGTGTTGCTTTTGTATGCGGGTTTACTTTGTATTGTTTTTGCGAGATCATCCTTGATCTTTATTCCCACATCATAAACTCTTTTGAAAGTGTCAAGTCCCAGGTACCTAAGGTGTTGTCTGTAAGCCGGGTCCAGGTTGTCAATGAATTTTTGGACCAATTCTGTTTCGGGAGGCCTATTGATTAGTTGGGCCGCCTAGTCCCTCCATCTAGCAAAGTAGGTTGTGAAACCCTCATTTTTCTTTTGGAAGAGAACTTCCAGCTCGCGCATGGTGACTTGAAAATCCATGTTCGACGAGTATTGCTTGATGAAGACATTGACAAAGTCTTCCCAAGTGGGGAAGAGCTTAGGGTCCTGGTGATAGTACCATTTGAGCGGCACAGGTTCCAAGGACAAAGGAAAGGCAGGTAAATACATGGACTTGTCCACGCCTTTCAAGTTCATGGCATTCAAAAAGCTCAATAGATGATCACGGGGATTGTCCGTAGCTTTAAACTTTGGTAAGTCAGATGAACTAAAATTTTCTGGTAGTTTGCCAGGAAAAGGTTCAGGATCGAGGGAGAAGTACTTGCTCCCCATGGTTTGCTGTAGGACCATTTTTTCAATCCTCTTCTCGTTATCGAGGTCATTTTTGGCTTGTGCAGCCGCTAAGGCTTAGTTTTCCATTTTCAGTTGGCCCATGAGTTGGGTCATTTGAGCCATCTGGTCTCGCAATTCTTCGATGGACATGTTTGAGGGTGCGAATCGAGGTTGGGGAAGCGGAGATCTTTGAAATGAGGGATGACGGACGGAGCTTGGAGTCACTAACCTGGTGTTGGCGATGTATCTTCGAGACGTACTAACCTTTGATTTCCCGATCGGCACCAAGTGGCAGGACCAGTCCTATGCATAAGATAAGCTAAAGTTTAGGCCCCAAAGCTTCAAGCATTACTTAGTCTAGACTTTAACTCTCTCTATTGGTTTTTCGCTCTTTCTTTTGTTGGTACACTTTTAGTTTTTTTCTTTTGGTCATTCTTTGGATTTTCGAAACACTTGCCCGTGTGACATTCATAGTTATTAGCATGTTCGGTTTTGGTGCCGAGCATTGTCGTCGTAGGAGGCCTAACAACGACGCAAAGAGTTATTTTTTTTTTAAGTCGCTTCTAGAATCGAGTGCTTTTTCTTACGCTCTCGTAGCAATTTTTTTTACGAACGGTTTTTTGTGCTACGTATTTTCCTTTTGCGCGGGCACCGAGGCTGCTGCGCCTGACCAGAAGGCCAAGCAGCAACTTCAGCGCCTAGCGTAGGGCGTGAGAAATTATGGCACCCAGCCAGGGGCGTTGAAAATGCGTCCTTGGCTGGTTCTCGTTTTCTTGTTTGCGTCTACTTTTGTTTATGCGACTTCGATTTTGCGTGCTTTCCCAATAACGTCCTTTACGCGTTGTGCAGCGTTTGTGGGATTCGTTACAGGCCATCCCGAGCGTTGCTTATTTTTGTGGCGATCGTTCGGGTTTGCGGAACACGTATTTCGGTATAACTCTTTGGCAAATTGGTTTATGAATGTTTGGGCAATTTTTAAGGTCGTTGGTTTTTCTAGGATAGTTTGTCACACACAATCATATATTTCGCTACACATAACTAACATTCCATCATGAGGCAATAATAATATGTCATGTAGTTTATGATAGGCTTCTATGGGTAGTTATTTGCGCCTGGCTTGGTACCGCTTCTATCGCAGATCCAACACATGCCCCGGTCGAGGTAGTGTCTTCAACAGACGAATTTCGCCCAAGAGGCCAATCACGATGTAAGCCAAGGGGGCATGCACCAAAGAGAGGGACCTAATGGGCGAGCGATTGGGTTTGGGACGGGTGTACTACTAGCGAAAGTGCCGAGTGGACAACATTCGAAGTGTCTGCACCCCCCGGTTGGCGATGGGTATCCTTAGTCCCAACTCCCGAGATGAAACATCCCAAGGGAGCCAAGATTCGTTATGCGGTTCTGTCCGTTCACATTAATATGCTGATTTTCAGGTCGTCCCAACTTGATGGGGAAATAAACGCGGGGTAGGATCGTTTCACCCTTCGGCTATTTTGATTACCTACAAGCACGAGTATTTCCTTTACTTTCCCTAGTGGAGTCGCCACTGTGAGGGGGTCGAAAAAGCACCAGGCTAATGCGTGACCTTATCCCTCGTGGGTGTGACGTTTCTTTTTGTCAAATCAAGTGTAATTGGATTTCCTGTGAGTTTACACCCAATTGACTAGTAATATAGGAGTCGCCATTCAGTTTTTAACGACAATGAGAAAAAATGACAAAACCCGGTTATCGTGACATAAAGGGAATGCAATTATGTTTGACCACGACGGCCGTAGGTTCCCTTGTGATCCCTGGTGTGGGGATCTCTCAACATACACCCGCAAGGTAGAGATTGAGGGTTCGGGGGACTGTAACTACCGAGAGGAGTACTCGCTCTTCGATAACTCCAGAGGCAGGATATCCTTACTAGCTCAGCATAAATAATTGAAGGGACATGTGTTAACTATTAAACTAATCTGAGTTGATTTTAACAATATGCAATATATAGTACTAGATCGAGCGCGATTATCTGATTTAGATTGTATTAAGGGACCTAGCATGATAATCCAATTTCCCAAAAATATCATATTTATTAGGCGTGATAGAACAATCAGATTTAGTTAGTTTAACAGTTCATAAAAAGGGCGAGGAAAGCAATTAAATCAAGGAAAAGGGACACATTACGACGCACCCTTGAGAGGTGCGTCACGGTTCTCAGAAAACTAACCACTTTGACTTTTCTATTTCTCCTTTTATTTAACGAATCTCAAGTTATGGGACAGGATATGTTCTGTTCGATTTATGGATCGATTGCGACAGAACGCGTGATCAGTTTTTACAGCGTGAGGCTTAGGCTTAGGGGTTTAGAGTCAATACTCAGAATAATAATTGTGTGTCCTTTTTTCACGTCGAACTTGGGCTATATTTATAGAAAATAGTTCGTGGAAATATAGAATTGTAGATCTCTAATCCACGGGGAATTAGGAAAGAACACATCCCAGGTAATTTCAGCGCCCAGGCCTGGGCGCCGAAGATTTCGGCGCCCAGAGCCAGGCGTTGAAAATAGGATCTGGGCTGTTTTCTTAGTCAGATTCGGATTCCTAGAATCCGGAGTGTTTGAGACTTAATCGATTCTTTTAATGCTTATGAACTTTGTGACGGAATGCGTCTGGGCCCGTTACGAACTCTAGGCTCGTTAGGATTTTAATTAATACGTGACTCTTATTTTCAAATCATATTAGGAATAGGATTCTCTCGTAATCTCTATCTCATTTAGGATTTATGTTGGAGTGCAACACCTAATTCTGACAGGTTTCTATCTTTTATGACTTGCCACTTTTAACAACTACCCATTACGGCATTTACTATTTTTAGCAGGTTTCCATAAATAGCATGTGTCTATAAATAGCAGGTTTCGGGTGAAATGAAAAGGGGTGATCGAGATTCGTTATTTTATAGGAGATGCGTTGTCAAGTGGAGATTTATGCTTTCATCATTGAACCTTCCCTTTCGGGAATGGGGACAAAAGTAGGTGTCTACAGAAACATTCTTCCAGTTCCAAAACTAGCCCAAAGGGTAACAACAAATAATAAGTTCCTACAGCTAATGCAGCAATCCGTGCTCCATTTCCCACTCGTAGGTCGACTTCACCCTTGCTTAATCTTCTACTTCGTCTTAGTCCCTGTGAATTGGAACATAAGTGTGAGCCACAACCTGTATCTAATACCCAAGAAGGTTAATTAGCAAGTATACAGTCTATAACGAAAATACCTAAAGATGGAACGACCATTCCGTTCTTCTGATCTTCCTTCAGATTCAAGCAATCTCTCTTCTAATGCCCCTTCTTCTTGCAGTAGAAGCATTCAGATTCAGAAGTGGGTTGGCTCACCTTCTTCTTTTCAGACTTGGTGCTGCCAGCTTGCTTAGTTGGGCTGACCTTCTTGCCACCTGTCTTAGCATTCCTCTTCTTAGCAGATTTCTTGAACTTGCCCCCACGCACCATAAGCACATCTTGCTTATCACTTTTGAGCGTCTTTTTAGCGGTCTTCAGCATACCGTGAAGCTCAGTGAGGGTTTTGTCCAGACTATTCATACTGTAGTTCAGCTTGAATTGATCATACCCGCTATGAAGAGAATGGAGGATGGTGTCTACAGCCATTTCCTGAGAGAATTGCTGATCCAGCCGACTCATATTCTCAATGAGTCCAATCATTTTGAGAACATGTGGACTTACGGGCTCGCCTTTCTTAAGCTTGGTCTCAAGAATTTGCCTATGAGTCTCGAATCTTTCGACTCGAGCCAGATCTTGGAACATGTTCTTTAAGTCACTAATGATCGTGAAATCATCTGAGTTGATGAACGTTTTCTGTAGATCTGCACTCATGGTTGCAAGCTTTAGACATTTTACATCCTTGTTGGCATCAATCCAACGATGGAGGGCTGCCTGAGTGACCCCGTCGCCTGCGGCTTCGGGCAACGCCTCTTCCAGGACATACTCCTTTTCTTCCTGCATAAGAACTATTTGCAAGTTCCTTTGCCAGTCAAGGAAGTTTTTCCCGCTCAACTTCTCCTTTACGAGAATTGATCGGATGTTGAATGAATTGTTGTTTGCCATAGTTAAAGCTACAATTGAAAAGAATAAACAAATAAATAACCACTCACAGTTTCTCTTAATAAACATAAATTCTAGCATGCATGCATAATTCAATATTTATTAAGCATTTTCTTCAAGTTATGTGTTCCGGCAGGTGTGAATAAAATGATTCTAAGATCTTTAAACCATTGAAGAATTAAGAACATTATGTATTTAGACTCAATTCTAAAATAGTTTAGGTAAGCAAATCCTTTTCTAATAGTCTAGAAACTACTCTTGGTTGACAGATACGTCTCAGGTCTTATTAGGTAAACCTATCTGTTTTGCCACGACATAAAAGGACTCCTTACTTATATCGTTGAGTTTCACCAAAACTAACATGCACTCACAATTATTTGTGTACCTTACCCCTTAAGGATCAATAAGTAACACCTCGCTATGGCGGAAAACAATTACTAAGATTGATGTAAAGGTTATCCAAGTAAGTGTTATTTTTGCACGTAACCTTTTAACTCAATTTTTTTAAAAGTTTGGAACTTAAGGCTCTTACTATGTTGGTTAGATTTTAAGTGAACTAAAATCCTTAATCATGCAACATAATCAAGCCACAATCTCATGCATAATTAAGACATATTTAAAGCAATAAATAACTTAAAGCATGCATAAGATATAAATGTGATCCAGTATGGCCCGACTTCATCTTGAAGCTTCAACTTCAAACTCCGTCTTGAAAATGGATTGGAAACTCCGTCTTGAATTTCACCATGGGAGGCGCCATTTTCTTCAAATAGGATATGCTATAATTGAAACTAATTACAACTATTTGATGGCACGCAGACCATATTTAAAATTAAAACTTTGGTGCATTAGACCAATTTTACATTCAAATTAATGGTACGCAGACCATATTTTCTATCCTATTTGGGCCATATTAGTCACTTTTCATAACCTGCAAAACAGTACATTTACAATATACCATTCACTCATTCATTTATCAATGAATGGCCCACATAGCAAGTTAGTTGAACACATTATGCATCACATAAATATTTGCAGCAATTAATCAAGGCTTCCAATAATCTACAAATTATTCAATCCTTATTAATTCTAATCGAGTTCTTTTAACCTTAAAGGAATGTAGACCTAATCAAGAGTTTAATGACTAAAAGCTCCCACTAAAACCAAGAAATTTACATGCTTTACGAACTTTAAACATAAAATTGTATTTCCTAGTCAAACCGGAAACTTACAAATTTAATTAAAATTTAAAGCTCATATAAAATATTATTTAAATCCTTTATTTTATTTTCAGTTGATTAAATTAATTAATTTAAAATTTATCAAGGTTTTAATTTTAGTAAAATAATTAGTATAAATAAATTTATAATAATTAAATTATTCAAAATTAAATTTCGAGAAAAAATTAAATTACGAATTTAAATTTAATTAAAATCGTTTTCAACCGAAAAAAATTAAAATGAACCAATCGGGCCAAGGCAAGGCCATAGGCTTGCGCCCACGCCTTGTCGAGGCCTCGAGCAGCAGCGCCCATGGGTTGCCACTCGCTTTGGTCGTAGCGCAAGCATGAGCAGCCACGCGTAGACGCAGCAAGCCGAGCAAGCCACACCTACGCGCAGCAGCTCCCTTGCTGCGGCAGGGCAGGGCAATGCTCGCTGGGCGAGCCAGCGCTCACTGCCCGCGCACGGCCTTGGTGCTCGATCCTGCCTTGCTCTCGCCTCTCGCCCACGTGCACATAGCACACAACGCACAACAGGGCTGCCCCCTCGCGCGCATGTGCCATGCCTTGCTCGTTGCATCGTACCGCATGGGCGACGAGCTCCCTTGCTCGTCGTCGCATGCCCGCACTATACAACACCCCTAAAGGGTAACACTTAGCTTCCATTGCTTGGTGCGTGCAAGATTCGTGAACGAATTTCATAAAAATTAAAACTTTTATAATTCAAATTTATTCACAAATTAATAACTCATATTAATTTCATAAATTTAGGCGAAAAAATCGAAAATTTATTATTCAAATTAATTTCACGGATTCAAATATAGGTCATAAAATTTTAAAACTTTTAAATTTCAACAAATTTTATGTGGTTTTTAATCATAGGATCCTAATTAAATTGCTAATTAATTATGAAAATCAAATCAAATTCTAAATTATTCGAATTTCAACAACTTAATTACAATTACAAATTAGGTTGTATAATTAAAAAGTTTAGGCTTTAAAATGGTTAAACATATTCAGTAGGTCAATCATACATTCAAGATTTACATACAAGATTCGCAAATATTTAATTTAACATCATAAAAATTATAAATTTTGCGTTCGAAAAACTAAAACCTCCGAAAAGTCATAGTTATGCTTCGAATTTGGGAATTCTGGGTTCGGCATCAAATCTTTGATTTTAGTTAAAATTTTAAAACGTCGTTTACATGCTAAATTCACTATAAAATTATACGATTCCGACCGTTATTGACTAAACTGCCAAAAATCCTGCGAACATATAATTAAATAATCGCACGAATTTGCAATTAATTACATACAACTAAATTAATCACCCCTTTAATTCATTGCAAATTTATAAAATTTAACCATGTTAACTATAATTGATTATGGAATTATTTAGAGGCTCGTGATACCACTGTTAGGTTATGACAAATATAAAACATATATTTCATGCGGAAAAACCATAAAGCCAGGAATTCAAATTAATTTCCACATAGTCAATTAGCATAATTTAGGATACATACATGTGACGCGTGCCTTCCCTAGCTGCTCCCGAACCGAACAAGAACAAGTTTAGGACTCCAAGTATCGTCCCTCCGTAGATAATCCACAACACGTTCAGATCCGCCTTAGATTCAATTAACTAGAATATAGTCTAAGGTTTTATGTTATTAGAAACTTAATTATATTGGCAAATTATTAAGTTAGTTTAATCTTAAACTATATGAATACTTTTGTTTAATATATTATAAATTGTGATTATGTATCACCTATTTATAGGGAGGAAATATCGGACTTAGATTTCAACTACGATTCAATTTACTAATTCGATTAGAATTCTACTAAAATTAATCCTTTGGTTTTTAGTGTTTAATCAAACAACTAACTCTCGTGGATTTAGGAAAACAATTAATAGGATAATCCTAAGCGTGTAAGGATTCGTAGCGTTGCACGAACACACACACACACACGCAGCCCACGAATGGGCGCGCTGTGCGTGGCTCGGCCCAGCAGCGCTGGCAGTCACGCGGCCCATTGCTTGGGCGCTCCTGCCAGCCTGCCTTGCTCGCCTTGCTTGGCTGGGCCTGGCCTTGCTTCGTGCTCGGCTGGGCCTGCCTTGCTTGGCGTGGTTGGGCTTGCTCGCTGCTGCTTTGCGCGCGGGCTTCGTTAGGCGCAGGCCTAGCTTCGTGCTGGGCCTTGCGTCTAGCAAGGTCGTCCGATGTTTATTTCGTACGTCGCGCTTCCGATTCGTTTTCCGATTCCGGAATTCATTTCCGATTCGAACAATATTTAATATTTCCGATTTCGGAATTTATTTCCGTTTCGAACAAATATTTAATATTTCCGATTCCGATAATATTTCCGATTCCGGCAATATTTCCGTTTCCGGCAATATTTCCGATTCCGGCAATATTTCCATTTCCAATAACATTTTCTGATACGTACCATGTTTCCGTTTCCAGCAACATCTACGACTTGGATAATATTTATATTTCCGTTACGATCCATATTTCCGTTTCCGGCAATATCATCTTTTCCGGAGTATTCAGAATTTGCCTTTTGACGATTTCAGCTCCCACTGGAACCGAGATCCGTCGATTCCGAATATCCATAAATGGAGTATTTAATTCACTTAAATACTTGATCCGTTCACGTACTATTTGTGTGACCCTATGGGTTCAATCAAGAGTAAGCTGTGGATTAATATTATTAATTTCACTCGAGCTGAAGCGGCCTCTAGCTAGGCATTCAGCTCACTTGATCTCACTGCATTATTAAATTGCATAATTAATTAATACTGAACCGCATTTATTAGACTTAGCATTTAATTCATACTTGGACCAAGGGTATTATTTCCTTCAATTTGTCCAACATATATCCCCTTTATACCCTTATAAATATCCAAATGATACACTTGTTTACTCTCATGTAAACTTTTATCCCCATTAAACCTCTTCATCATTTCTCTATCCTACCTACTTGGGTTATATTCTATTAAAACTCATATGACAATTGTACTATTGTTGGATTGTCTTAGATTTCAAATGAGACTAACATTCAAGGATGGAGGGAATAGTTTTTTGTATTTTGTAAATTAATTTTTGGGTGATTTCAATCATAGAAATGAATTAGTTTTTTTTTGATAAGTTGGTTTCATTGATTTTAAATTTAGAGTTTTAAAGCCAAATAGGCCCGAACATTGGTACAACCAAAAAACATTACTCAGTTACATGAACCATGCCAAATTCGCTAATTTGTCCATGCAATGAAATCATCAGCTCTACTAAGGCCTTGCTTAGCCAGACAATCTGCAACTGAATTCGAGGCCCGTCCCTTGTGAGTGATCGTCATTTTCTTTGCAGTTGCGGAGTTACGAATGTAGTTCAGAATGAAATGAATGTTCCAAGGACCTCCATCCTTCGCATTACACCATTTTACTGCATTTGCGGAGTCAGATTTTATTACCAGTTGGTGAGAGAGTATGTTAGCAACATTGCTGCAGCTTAGCGATATCTTAATTTCTCTATGAATTGCATATACTTCAGCCAAATTTATCTCCATGGAAGGTAAGGGAGAGGAAAACATGCATAAAAATTTCCCTTGTGAGTCACGTAAGACCCCTCCAATGGCTGATTTTTGAAGAGAAGGATGATAGGAAGCATCCACGTTCCACTTTAACACGTCCCCATTAGAAGGAGATCATACGGGTATGGGTAAGGGAGGTGCAGGCCCAATTCACACCTTAAGAAGACCCTATGTAAGGCAACGTGTAACACCCTAATAATTCCTTGCTTTTATAAAATCTTTTTCCAACTTAAAATAAAGGAATTACTAAAGTATTACCGCCACCGTGATAACGGTTAAGGCTATTACCAGAATTACGCAGCGGAAATTAATGTCAACTAACTTTTAAAAACATAATTAATGAAATGTTGAGGCCTCCTACAATTTGGAACCATAACGGCCCAAAAACCAAAGTATAAATAGTTCAACGAATTCAAAACATAATTACAGTATAATTAAATAGTTTCAAAATACGAAAACATGCAACTCTCTCGATCATCCCAAGCCACATGATTCCGATCAACCAACCTGCTATTTTATTCTACTCCCCATCAATGCAAGTGCAAATGATAGATCATCATAGGGTCATTAAGGCAAAGGCCATGACCAAAACACACAAAGCACGTAGTCAGCAAAAGCTGAGTACTTACAAGAATAGAGTGAAATGAAACTAATACATACATCACTCGCTAAGTACTAATCATCATGCGAAAGCCATATAATAATTAACAACCAATCATGAATACAAGACTCGACACTTGACTCGACTCTTGACTCACAATTTAATTAGAATAAGCTTCGAACGGGTTAAAAGAGAGTTCCATAAAGGAAAAGGTGATGGGAGCCAACCATACACCAAAAAATAAATAATTAAATCGGGACATACCGAGTGTCAGGCCATACTGACGGAATTCCTGCTCATATTATAAATGAAACAACGTCTTGTATCATTAGTAGGAGTACGAGCTTTCCGGCAAGACCCCCCCCCCCCCCCACTGTTCATACTCAAGGTATATACGTTCCAAGAGTTTTGAAGCTTGTTCTGGTTGCACTTTACGTTTATTAATATTTTATTAAAGGTAAACTCATGACTCAACAATGTACATTCATACAATTAATAAATAACAACCAAAACAATCTTATTTTAATGCTTCAAAACTTGTGATCAACCAAGCAAGACTCTTGTGAAATTACTACCATGTTCCTCCTCACCAAAGTGAGACTCCACATCATGCACATTAACATGAGGGTTGTGCCCTTGCACGAAAAATCCTAGTTCATTTCATACAAAATATTCCCAACTGAACCCTACATGTGCGGTGGCTTACATGAGCTAACCCTTCACATGTGGTAAAATAAATAGTACAAAAGAGGTACGAATAATTGGCTCAAAGTATGCTAGACATCCCTTACAATAGCATACAATTAAATAATTCATCCCTTGCATGTGAAACAAACCATACATGCATAAATATTGAACAACATGATTGACAATGAAATCTACACTCATAATAATATCAACATGCTTGTTCAACCAACAATTCAATAATTCCAATAATATTAGTCCACATGATCGTTCACCAAAGCATATATGAATCCACATAATATAATTCACATCATCAACAATCATGTAATGTCATTGACAAAAGGTTTGGTCGCCCTAGACTTGTACGTACCTTGAATACCTAAGCGTAGGGGCCACTTTGCAATAACGAGCACTCAACTAGAAATCATCTCCTATCATCAAAATAATGAAACTTAAATTATTTCCATGTTCATTAAATTTCCAGCAACTTTACAAAATCTAAAACCTTATTTAAACTTTAGAATTCATCGTTTTTCAATAATATAAACGTCTCAATTTGCAAAACCAATCCCTAATACGAAAACATACTTTTTCCGTCTTTAAAATCAATAAAAATCAACACTTTAAGCCATTATTCAAATCTGAAAATATAATTGATTATCATAATTAAAATCATCACCTAATTATGCTAATCAATTGACTCATTAGGTCTAGGTTAAAACCCTAACTTGAAAATCCCAATAAAACTAATTTATTATCATAAAAATCAATCCTTTATTAAATAAACGAATCTGAAAATTTATGCTTTAATAATTAAACAAAGCCTAATGAATCACAACACGCAATTCCTCAAAACACGGTGTTCATAACCGATTCCCAGCATTTTATTCATTAAAAACAATAATAATATTATAATTTAAAATACGGAATTGAAATAGAATAGGTAAGGAAGAAGAGAATTATACCAATCCTGCCTATAGCACGGAACAATCACGAATTAGGGTGATTGGGCGAAAAAGAATTGAATTACGAACACGAACAACACACACACACACGCACAAATCGTGTGCGGGTGCGCGCAGCGACGAAGGGACGTGGCAGCAGCAGCGCGCTGGGCGCGCGGGATGGATGGGCGAGGGCGCGAGACGCTGGGCGCTGTGCGCGAGAGAGAGACGAGAGGGCGAGAGGGGGTGCTGGGCGCTGGCGCGCTAGAGAGACGATGGAGCAGGGGGTGCTGCTGGGCGAAGGAGGGACGAGAGAGGGAGAGCAGCGCGCGCTGGGGCGTGAGGCCGAGCTGCACGACGCAACATCAGGAGGGGCACGAGCACGTGGGCACGAGGGTCGTGCAGCGTGCGGACGAGCCAAGCAAAAAGAGGAGAAAGGAAGAGTGATGGGCAAGCAAAGCAAAAGAGAGGGTTTATGAGATTTTAGGGGTTCAATTAATGATGAGGAGTCCTATTTATAGGCTCCTTATTTTTAATGGGCTAGGCTTAGGAAAATAGAATTGGGCTTAACAATTAAATGATTGGGCTAGCCAAGAGCTTGGAATTAAATTCTTTTGATTGGGCTCGTTTAGTAAAACGAATTGGACTTTTCATTTAAAACCCGAAGCCTTTAAAAATCATTTGCCACCCATTAAATTTCCCGACTCAAGAATTAAATTCTTTTCGTGATTAATTAAGATAATAAATATTCTAATTAATTAAAATACATTTAAATAATATTTAAATGCGAATTAATTTCCAAAAATCGTAAAATGGTTTATAAATATAATAAAATATATTTATAAATATTATAAAAATACGAGGTATTACAGTCTATCCTCCTTAAAAGAAGTTTCGTCCCGAAACTTGGGTTCAGAAATCAAAGTTCAACTCAAAACTTGAGACTTTATGAGACTTTCGATGCGTTCATTTGCAAAAATTTTAAGTTGTTGTACTCTTTACATGATTAAACAGTACAATAATTAGCGCAAATTCAATAGGAAACACTAAATTGAGCATAAAATAGGGGAAAACAAGGTAAAAAGCGCGAAATTCTACCGCACTCTACCCCCCTTAAAACACACGAGTTACGACCCAGTAACTCAACTAACCTCGGGAAAAGCTCGGGATATTTCTTTCTCATTTCGTCCTCCGCTTCCCAAGTGCTTCCTCATATTCTTGATTAGACAATAACACTTTGACAATTTTCACATCTTTAGTACGCGTACTACGCACTTTGCTATCAAGGATTTTGACAGGTCTTTCCTCAAAGGTTAGACTTTGGTCTAATTCTATGGTCTCCGCTTGCAACACATGCGATTTATCCGGGATATATTTCCTTAACTGAGATATGTGGGACACATTATGCACTCTATGCAAGTCCATAGGCAAGGCTAGTCTATAAGCTACCTTTCCAATTCTTTCTAAGATTTCATATGGGCCTATGTACTTAGGGCTTAACTTCCCTTTCTTTCCAAATATCATGACACCTTTCATTGGTAACACTTTGAGCAACACTTTATCACCTATATTGAACTCTTCATCCCTACGTTTCAAGTCTGCATAACTCTTTTGGCGATCTTGCGCCGCTTGAATCTTTGATTGGATGGTTCAGGTTTGGTTCATGGTGTCCTCTATCATTTGAGGTCCCAACACTACGGTTTCACTAATGTCGTTCCAGCAAAGTGGACTTCTAAACTTTCGTCCATACAAAGCCTCAAATGGTGTCATTCCAATGCTAGCATGATAGCTATTATTATAGGAAAACTCAATCAAATCTAGGTTATTTTCCCAACTTCCTTGGAAATCAATAATGCATGTCCGAAGCATGTCCTCCAGGGTTTGGATAGTCCTCTCAGTTTTTCCATCTATGGCTGGGTGGAAGGCTGTACCCATTTTCAATGTCGTACCAAAGCTCTTCTGCACACTTTTCCAGAAATTCGAAAGAAACCTTGAATCCCTATCTGATACGATATCCTTAGGAACTCCATGTAACCTCACAACATTCTTAATGTAAGCTTTAGAAAGTTGTTCCATTTTCCAGGTTTTACTTCATTGTTATAAACACTGCTGACTTAGTCAACCTATCTACCACAACCCAAATTGTATCATTTTCAGTCTTTGACTTAGGCAAACAAGTGACGAAGTCCATAGAAATACAGTCCCATTTCCAGCTTGGAATCTCTAAAGGTTGGACCTTTCCTTGAGGTATCCTGTGCTCTATTTTAACTTTCTGAAAAGTCAGACATCTAGCCACAAATTCAGCCACTTCGTTCTTCATCCTTGGCCACCAATAGACCTTCTTCAAGTCCTTATACAACTTGTCACCACCTGGGTGCACAGAATATGGCGTATTATGCCCTTCTTTCATCAATCTCTCCTTCAATTCTCCACACTTTTGAGGCACGCACCACATGCCTTTGTACCTCAAACTTCCATCATCATGGATTCGGAATTCTAACTCCTTCCCTTGTGAAATCTTTTCCTTGATTCGCTCTAACTTCACATCACCAGCTTGATTCTCCCTAATCTCATCTAATATTGACGGCGTATTATGGCGTATTATGCCCTTCTTTCATCAATCTCTCCTTCAATTCTCCACACTTTTGAGGCACGCACCACATGCCTTTGTACCTCAAACTTCCATCATCATGGATTCGGAATTCTAACTCCTTCCCTTGTGAAATCTTTTCCTTGATTCGCTCTAACTTCACATCACCAGCTTGATTCTCCCTAATCTCATCAAATATTGACGGCTGGATGGTTAAGGCATTCATCATTCCCTCAAGGATTTCACCACTCACTATTTCAAGGTTCAAACGCTGCATGTCCTTACACAGCTCGTTAGCAACTACTAACGCATTAACACTATCACTTGATTTCCTACTCAAGGCATCCGCAACTACATTGGCTTTTCCTTCATGGTACTGGATATCCAAATCATAGTCCTTAATCAACTCCAACCACCTTCGTTGGCGCATATTCATATCCTTCTGTGTGAAGATGTACTTTAAACTCTTGTGATCAGTAAATATCCTACACTTCACACCATACAGATAATGTCTCCATATCTTCAATGCAAATACTATACCAGCTAGCTCTAAATCATGGGTAGGTTAATTGGATTCATATGGCTTCAACTGCCTTGACGCATACGCAATAACCTTCTCGTTCTGCATCAATACACACCCTAAACCATTCTTAGAGGCATCACTATACACATCATATGCACCACTCTCATCTGGCAAGGTTGACACTGGCGCGGTTGTCAATCGCGTCTTCAAGGCTTGGAATGCTTCCTCACACTGGTCACCCCATTCAAACTTCGCTTCCTTCTTCATCAAGATAGTCATGGGCTTGGCTATCCTAGAGAAGTCTTGCACAAATCGTCTATAGTAGCCAGCTAATCCCAGAAAACTACGAATGTCAGTCACACTCTTGGGTGTAGGCCATTCACTAACATCTTTGATCTTAGCAGGGTCAACGGCCACTCCTTCTTTAGATACAAAATGTCCCAAAAATGCAACTCTTTCCAACCAAAACTCACACTTTGAGAACTTGGCATACAACTGGTTATCTCTCAAGGTACTTAACACGGATCTCAAGTGTTCCGCGTGATCCCCTTCACTCTTTGAATACACTAGGATGTCATCTATGAAAACCACTACAAACTTGTCCAAATAGGCATGGAATACACGGTTCATTAAGTCCATAAATATTGCAGGGGCATTGGTTAACCCAAAAGGCATGACAGTGAACTCATAATGTCCGTATCTAGTCCTGAATGCGGTCTTTGGTATGTCATGATCAACGATTCTCAATTGATGATAACCCGAACGTAAATCGATCTTTGAAAAGATTCCTGCTCCTTTCAGTTGGTCAAATAGGTCTTCTATCCTAGGTAAAGGATACTTGTTCTTGAACGTGACCTTATTGATCTCCCTGTAGTCTATACAGAGCCTCATACTTCCGTCCTTTTTCTTCACAAACAACACTGGTGCTCCCCAAGGCGATGCACTTGGCCTAATGTAACCTTTCTCCAATAGATCCTCTAGTTGGCCTTTTAACTCATTCATTTCTGCTGGAGCAATTCGATAAGGTGCTTTTGAAATAGGAGCGGTTCCAGGCACTAAATCTATGGTAAAGTCAATAAGTCGATTGGGAGGCATCCCTGGGATCTCTTCCGGAAACACATCAAGGAATTCATTAACTACTGCAATATCTTCAGGCTGATCCTTGATCACATGCTCTAGGTTCCTCACATTACATAAGAAGACTGGGTTCCCTTTACCGACTAGCTTCACGAGTTCCATTGCCGTGATGATCCCTATGTTCTTAGGCTTACCAAAACGACGATATGACACTACTTTGCCTAGGCTAGACCTCAAGTGAACCTTCTGCTTCTCACAATCTATTTTGGCTTTAAACATGGCCAACCAATCCATTCCTAGAATTACATTCAGCTCTCTTAACTCAAACTCGATTAGGTTAGATAAGAACACGGTCTTGGCTATGGTCAAAGGCACATCTCTATGGATCTTGGTACACTTCACTATACTACCAGTAGGTATGACTATAGGTACTTCAATTGTTTCAGGCTCTTTCAACCCTAGTTTCCCCAAAGCATCTACTGATATAAAAGAATAAGTCGCACCAGAATCAAATAGAACTTTAACTAAAACGGAATTAATAGAAAAAGTACCCTCTATGACGTTAGAGGAAGTTTCCGCTTCTTGCCTAGATATCACATTCAACTTTCCTTGGGCAACTCCTTTGTTATAGCCACCTGCATTGGTGTTTCCATTGTTGTTTCGGTTCCCATTCTGCTGTTGGTTTCCTCCAGGCTTTCCATGGTTCTGGTGATTGCCATTGTCATTGTCATTGTTACCACCTTGGTATTTCCTTTGGTTTCCACCTCCATTTCCCCCATTTCGGTTCTGATTGTTCCTACTATTGCCTTGGTGGTTACCTTGGTTAGGCTTTCCATTCTTAGAATAGCATTCATACTCCCCGTGGCCTAACTTCTGGCAGAATCTACAAGTCACTAAGTTTCCGTCACAATCCTTTGCAGGGTGATTCATGTTACAACGCTTACAGTCGTAGGTCCGTACTCCATTCCTTCCAGACTGATTTCCACCACCTTGGTTGTTGCGATTACCACCATTGTTAGCCCTAAACTGGAAGTTCCCATTTCCTTTGTGCTTCTTAAAATTCCCCTGATTCTGATGGTTATTCCCTTGATTCGAGCTTCCACCATCTTTTCTCTTTTCAGTACCACCATTCTTCCTTTGTTGTAACCCATACAAGTGAGCAGCTTTTCCGTACAGGGTGTCTAATGAGGTAAAGGTCTCTCCAGAAAACAACAGCTGTAAGTCCATGGTTAAACCATTCTCAAATCTTTGAGCCCTGAGCTCTTCCGTTTCACCACTTCAGGTGCAAACCTAGACAGCTCTATAAACTTAGAATAGTATTCCGTCACTGACAGACCCCCCATTTTGAGTTCAATGAACTCCCGCGCCTTTTGCTTCTTCAGATAAGGTGGGTAAAACTTGTTCCTTAGTGCAGTTTTGAATGCTTCCCACCCAAAGTTAGGTGTGGCGCTAAGGGTATTCTCACATTGTTGCCACCATAAATCAGCTTCACCTCTCAGGTAGTACACAACACTGTTCACCCTAAGGTTTTCGGGGCAATTCACAGCTACAATGAGCATATCAAACTCTCTCAACCAGTTTTCAAGCACACTTGGTTTAATTTCTCCGCTATACAGTGGAGGCTTGCTTTGAGCTATTTTCTTAAACATTTCCCTAGCCGGATCATGCACTGGGTTAGCTCTAGTTTGAGCTAGGTCTCGAACTACCTCAGCTAGTTGTCTAACCACTTCAGAAATCTCTTGGTTAGCCATATCCCTTCTCCTGAATAAAATAAAAAGGCTAACTTTAATATTGGTTGGACACGACATTACTAAGGCATTAGTTCGACAACGAACCTACTCACAACAAGAACACATTTAGGCGCACCCTAGGGGAAGAGTTGGCGCCACTTTTGGGCCTTCTCACCCCACTATTCGATGCATGTAAATTTAAATGGTTGTTACTTGACCACCTTTCACATAAAATTTCATTGAAGAAATAACAATTAATCCCCTTGCGATACCCACGAGACTTAGAATTGAAAATTGAACTTAAGAGTTAACAAAAAGGAAATTCTATTCTTTTATTAATGCTCCAATGAATAAGTCTTACATCCACTAATGCCATAACATTTATTCTCCAACTATAATAAAACTAAAAACCATAAATAGTAGCTTTGCAACTTTATTAATCAATGAAAAATAAAACTAAGGATTACATTTTTCTAGAGACTAACGTCATCACGACGATCATTTCTTTCCTTGTATTGCTCTGGAGTAAAGTCTTGATCATTAGGATCATCCAAGTCTTCTTCCGGATCCGAGTCTTCATCCATAGCCTCATCATTCTGTTGTGGCTCACTATCAACCACATTGTTCTCTTCAAGCTCATGTTCAGATCCACTGGATATCTCAATGGTTGGTTCAGGAACTACAGGATTAGGATTTTCAATCTCTACCACATCATCATCACTATCCTCCTCAACATCACTAGCTTGCTCATCATGGATCATGCCATCCTCACCATCACTTTCTATTCCTCCATATCCCATACCTAGACCCGCAGAATACTTTCCATCCTCATAGCTATTCTCCGCAACTTCTAAGATAGTAGCAAGAACCTCAGAATCATACTTCCACCTACCATCTCTAGTCCCATATTTGTACCAATTAGGGGTACCATCATTAAAATGCATGTCACTGAACTTGTTCTTGAGGTCTTTCTAAGGGTTCTTATGGGGCAAACAATGTATAACCATACTAGCCATCATATCTTTGTGCCTAAGGTGGGGCATATCCTTGGTCGAAGCCAAATAGTCACAAGCAAACACGATCTTCTGAACATACATGCGAGGAGTCTCATTATCCATCTTCTCTAAGTATCCTAGACTGGTGAACTTAGAAGGTAGCATCCTTAATTCCTGAAAATTCACAACTAAAAAGTCTTACTAACGCATTTCCATAGAAATTCCAACCCCAAAAGGATACAATAAATAGTTCGTGGAGCCATACAATTTTCAATGCACAAATATATGCTCAACATGAAGTATGATACAATTAATCACATAAAGCAAGATAAAACATGGTTAGAACATATACATGACAATTAATAATCCAAATAATCACATAAAATGCATACTTAAACTAATATGCCCTTCTTAGTCTACCCATTTCTCACTTGAAAATAATATTAATTTTCGAAATCAATTAAGAAATAACTCCTAACTTAGTTGAAATTATCTAAATTAAAATCGAAAATTAATAAGAATTATTGATTAAATAAATAAATAAATAAATAAATAAATTTCGGATAATAAAAAGAAAAATCCGAAAATTTAAAAAAACATAAATTCGAAAAATATTCGAATAAATAAATAAATAGATAAATAAATAATTAAAATAATTCGGATATTTAAATAAAAGAAAATCCGAAATTAATAAAATTAATTCGAATTTAATTCGAGATTTTCGAGTAAGTAAAAAAAATTCGGATATTTAATTAACTTAAATAATTTTCCAAACTTTTCGACTTATTTCAAACGACCCATAATAGTTAATATTTGACCCTTAAAATATTGAGTACTCAAAATAATACGTTTTGACTTTAGGAAAATAATATTTAAAAATCCTAAAGTTCCGCATTAGTCTCCGATTACCACTTTGTAGTATTGATTAATACAAAGAAGGAATGAAACTAAGCTCTGATACACTTTGTAACACCCTAATAATTCCTTGCTTTTATAAAATCATTTTCCAACTTAAAATAAATGAATTACTAAAGTATTACCGCCACCGTGATAACGGTTAAGGCTATTACCAGAATTACGCAGCGGAAATTAATGTCAACTAACTTTTAAAAACATAATTAATGAAATGTTGAGGCCTCCTACAATTTGGAACCATAACGGCCCAAAAACCAAAGTATAAATAGTTCAACGAATTCAAAACATAATTAAAGTATAATTAAATAGTTTCAAAATACGAAAACATGCAACTCTCTCGATCATCCCAAGCCACATGATTCCGATCAACCAACCTGCTATTTTATTCTACTCCCCATCAATGCAAGTGCAAATGATATATCATCATAGGGTCATTAAGGCAAAGGCCATGACCAAAACACACAAAGCACGTAGTCAGCAAAAGCTAAGTACTTACAAGAATAGAGTGAAATGAAACTAATACATGCATCACTCGCTAAGTACTAATCATCATGCGAAAGCCATATCATAATTAACAACCAATCATGAATACAAGACTCGACACTTGACTCGACTCTTGACTCACAATTTAATTAGAATAAGGTTCGAACGGGCCAAAAGAGAGTTCCATAAAGGAAAAGGTGATGGGAGCCAACCATACACCAAATAATAAATAATAAAATCGGGCCATACCGAGTGTCGGGCCATACTGACGGAATTCCCGCGCATATTATAAATGAAACAACGTCTTGTATCATTAGTAGGAGTACGAGCGTTCCGGCAAGACCCCCCCCCCCCCATTGTTCATACTCAAGGTATATACGTTACAAGAGTTTTGAAGCTTGTTCTGGTTGCACTTTACGTTTATTAATATTTTATTAAAGGTGAACTCAAGACTCAACAATGTACATTCATACAATTAATAAACAACAACCAAAACAATCTTACTTTAATGCTTCAAGACTTGTGATCAACCAAGCAAGACTCTTGTGAAATTACTACCATGTTCCTCCTCACCAAAGTGAGACTCCACATCATGCACATTAACATGAGGGTTATGCCCTTGCACGACAAATCCTAGTTCATTTCATACAAAATATTCCCAACTGAACCCTACATGTGTGGTGGCTTACATGAGCTAACCCTTCACATGTGGCAAAATAAATAGTACAACGAGGTACGAATAATTGGCTCAAAGTATGCTAGACATCCCTTACAATAGCATACAATTAAATAATTCATCCCTTGCATATGAAACAAACCATACATGCATAAATATTGAACAACATGATTGACAATGAAATCTACACTCATAATAATATCAACATGCTTGTTCAACCAACAATTCAATAATTTCAATAATATTAATACACATGATCGTTCACCAAAGCATATATGAATCCACATAATATAATTCACATCATCAACAATCATGTAATGTCATTGACAAAAGTGTTAGGTTATGATACATATGACAAAACATAAATCATGCGGAAAAACCTTAATGCCAGGAAACATATTATTTACACATAATCATTTAGCATAATTTAGGAGCATACACTTTGTAGCGTGCCCTCCCTAGCTGCGCCCGAACCGAACAAGAACAACCCTTTAGGACTCCAAATGTCGTCCCTCCGTAGATAGTCCATAGTACGTCCGGATCCGCCTCAAGTTAGACCAACTAGAATCGCCCTTAAGGTTATTAGGAAATTCGGTTACGTGTTTGCAAGTGTTTGGCTTATTTTTCTTTCAAAACTTACCCTTAGAATACTTCAATCCCATGTACATAAATTATGACCCTAGGCCCTTATTTATAGAGGTTTGGAAAGGGAATTGGAGTCCTAGTAGGATATGATTTAATTAAACTTAGAATCCTACAAGGACTCTAATTAATTAAATAATCCTTTTTTTTAATCATACACCAAATCCTAATAGATTTAGGAATTGTGCATGGACACAAACACACACACGCACGGAGCCACGAGGGCGCCCACGCGTGCGTGCGCTTGGCCCACGCTACGCAGCCACGCCTTGGAGCGCTGGGCCTGCCTTGCGGTGGGCCTGGCGCTGCCATGGGCTGTGCGTGTTGGCGTGCGTCTTGCTTTTTGGGCGATGGCCCGGCTTCGTGCTGGGCCTTCGTCCGATGCTAATTCGTACGATACGCTTCCGATTAAATTCCCGGTTCCGGAATTCATTTCCGATACGAACAATATTTAATATTTTCGATTCCGGAATTAATTTCCGTTTCGAACAAATATTTAATATTTCCGTTTCCGGAATTATTTTCCGATTCCGATAATATTTCCGATTCTGACAATATTTCCGTTTCCGGCACTATTTCCGATTCCGGCAATATTTCCATTTCCGATAATATTTTCCAATACGTACCATGTTTTCGTTTCCGGCAACATCTACGATTTGGATAATATTTATATTTCCGATGCGATCCATATTTCCGTTTCCGGCAATATCATCGTTTCCGGAGTATTCACTAGCTTGTGACGATCTCAGCTCCCACTGAAACCAAGATCCGTCGATTCCGAATATCCATAGATAGAGTATTTAATGCCATTAAATACTTGATCCGTTTACGTACTATTTGTGTGACCCTACGGGTTCAGTCAAGAGTAAGCTGTGGATTATTATCATTAATTCCACTTGAACTGAAGCGGTCTCTAGCTAGGCATTCAGCTCACTTGATCTCACTGAATTATTAACTTGTTAATTAATACTGAACCGCATTTATTATACTTTATCATTGAATGCATACTTGGACCAAGGGAATTATTTCCTTCAGTCTCCCACTTGTCCTTAGGGACAAGTGTGCATTTCCTAATTCCTTTGTCGCTCGATGCTTGCTCTTGAACATAAGATAAGAGTTGTCATCCTTATTATGTCCAGAGGTGTTTCTCGGTTTCAGAGTTCAACTGATCAAATAAACAGATAATCATAGCCTATGATTTATCCGAGCACGGCCATGCATTTTACAGTTTCTAGCTCTCCGAGTGGCCTTGTACAACTTTTAAGCATCTCATCCCGATTTATGGGAGGTCAATCCAAATCTTGCGATCTTGAGATTAGAATTCGTTTGATAGGTGATTACCTGAGCGTTGCCTCTATAGCCTCCTTTTACGGTGCGACGGTTGGTCAATGTCAAAGTAACCAGTTCTCAAACAAGTAATCTCAAATCACTCAGTTATTGAGGATTTAGTGTCTAATAATTTTAATGAAATTTACTTATGACAGATTTTCATCTCTTACAGTAAAGTTTCATAGGTCTGTCCGATACTAGTCTTCCCAAAGTAAGTATCTATGCAAATGATTGCGACATTGCCATGTCCACATAGTTCAAGAAACAGAACTACTAGTCATCTTGCATTCTAGTCGTCTAACATTTTCTATGCGTCCATCTTTATAGAAAACTCCGACCAGGGACCATTTTCAACTTTTGACATTCAAGTTCACTTGATAGACATTTCTTAGTCACAGGACTGGTCCTGACAGTCTATCTTGAATATTTTGTCAAATTGAAGGGACACATCATTTAATAAACCACAAATTAAATGGAAAATGAGTTCTATTCATTTATTGTGAAAGATTAACCAATAATGTTTTACAAAGTATTAAACTCTAAAACTTTAAAACATCAAACAAGGACATCAAAGCCATTCTCCAATATGCTTGATTCCCATAGCTGCAGTGTGCGAGTTGTGCTTCGCCTGTGGCAGAGGTTTAGTCAATGGATCTGATATGTTGTCATCAGTTTCAATCTTGCTTATCTCGACAAGTGTGCATTTCCTAATTCCTTTGTCGCTCGATGCTTGCTCTTGAACATAAGGTAAGAGTTGTCATCCTTATTATGTCCAGAGGTGTTTCTCGGTTTCAGAGTTCAACTTATCAAATAAACAGATAATCATAGCCTATGATTCATCCGAGCACGGCCATGCATTTCACAGTTTCTAGCTCTCCGAGTGGCCTTGTACAACTTTTAAGCATCTCATCCCGATTTATGGGAGGACAATCCCAATCTTGCGATCTTGAGATTAGACTTCGTTTGATTGGTGATTACCTGAGCGTTGCCTTTATAGCCTCCTTTTACGGTGCGACGGTTGGTCAACGTCAAAGTAACTAGTTCTCAAACAAGTAATCTCAAATCACTCAGGTATTGAGGATTTAGTGTCTAATAATTTTAATGAAATTTACTTATGACAGATTTTCATCTCTTACAGTAAAGTTTCATAGGTCTGTCCGATAATAGTCTTCTCAAAGTAATTATCTATGCAAATGATTATGACATTGCCATGTCCACATAGTTCAAGAAACAGAACTACTAGTCATCTTGCATTCTAGTCGTCTAACGTTTTCTATGCGTCCAATTTTATAGAAAACTCCGACCAGGGACCATTCTCAACCTTTGACATTCACGTTCACTTGATAGACATTTCTTAGTCACAGGATTGGTCCTGACAGTCTATCTTGAATATATCGTCAAATTGAAGGGACTCATCATTTAATAAACCACAAATTAAATGGAAAAATAAATTCTATTCATTTATTGTGAATGATTAACCAATAATGTTTTACAAAGAATTAAACTCTAAAACTTTGAAACATTAAATAAGGACATCAAAGCCATTCTCCAATATGCTTGATTCCCATAGCTGCAGTGTGCGAGTTGTGCTTCGCCTGCGGCAGAGGTTTAGTCAATGGATCTGATATGTTGTCATCACTTCTTATCTTGCTTATCTCGACTTCTTTTCTTTCAACGAACTCTCGTAGAAGGTGAAATCTACGAAGTACATGCTTGACTCTTTGGTGGTGTCTAGGCTCCTTTGCCTGTGCAATAGCTCCGTTATTATCGCAATACAGGGCTATTGGTCCTTTAATGGAGGGGACTACACCAAGTTCACCTATGAACTTCCTTAGCCATATAGCTTCCTTTGCTGCTTCATGTGCAGCAATGTACTCCGCTTCAGTTGTAGAATCCGCAATGGTGCTTTTCTTAGCACTTTTCCAGCTTACTGCACCTCCGTTGAGGCAGAAGACAAACCCAGACTGTGATCTGAAATCATCTTTGTCGGTTTGGAAACTTGCGTCCGTATAGCCTTTAACAATTAATTCATCATCTCCACCATAGACTAGGAAGTCATCTTTGTGCCTTTTCAGGTACTTCAGAATATTCTTGGCAGCAGTCCAATGTGCCTCTCCTGTGTCTGACTGGTATCTGCTCGTAGCACTGAGTGCGTACGCAACATCCGAGCGTGTACATATCATAGAATACATTATTGAACCAATCAATGATGCATATGGAATCCCATTAATTCGTCTACGCTCATCAAGTGTTTTTGGGCACTGAGTCTTGCTTAGAGTCATTCCATGAGACATGGGTAGGTAGCCTCGCTTGGAGTCTGCCATCTTGAACCTTTCAAGCACCTTATTGATATACGTGCTTTGACTAAGTCCATTCATCTTTTTTAGATCTATCTCTGTAAATCTTGATGCCCAATATGTACTGTGCTTCTCCTAGATCCTTCATCGAAAAACATTTCCCAAGCCAAATCTTGACAGAGTTCAACATAGGAATGTCATTTCTGATAAGTTACTAGGAAATCAATTTTTCTCCCACTGACCTTCTTGTATACACAAGATTCGTCTGCGTTCTTGATAAAACCAAAGTCACTGACTGCTTCATCAAAACGTATATTCCAGCTCCTGGATGCCTGCTTCAATCCGTAGATTGATTTCTTTAGCTTGCATACCTTTTTAGCATTCTTTGGATCCTCAAAACCTTCAGGTTGTGTCATAAACACAGTTTCTGTTAAAACGCCGTTTAAGAAAGCGATTTTGACATCCATCTGCCATATTTCGTAATCGTAATATGCAGCGATTGCTAACATTATCCGAATACACTTTAGCATTGCAACTGGTGAAAAGGTTTCATCGTAATCCACACCGTGGACTTGCCTGTAACCTTGTGCAACCAATCTAGCTTTGAAAACTTGTAGTTTCCTATCCTTGTCTTTTTTCAGTTTGAAAACCCATTTGCTTCCAATGGCTTGGTAGCCATCTGGCAAATCGACCAAATCCCATACTTGGTTTTCTGACATGGAGTCTAATTCAGATTGCATGGCTTCTTGCCATTGCTTGGAGCTAGGGCTCGTCATAGCTTGTTTGTAAGTCGCAGGTTCATCACTTTCAAGTAATAGAACGTCATAGCTCTCGTTCGTCAAAATACCTAAGTACCTTTCCGGTTGAGATCTATATCTCTGCGATCTACGCGGGGTTACATCTCTAGATTGACCATGATCCTCACCAGATACTTCTAAAGATCTCCGAGTTTCATCTTGAATGTCATCTTGAGCATTCTCTAGAGTTTGTTGTTCGACTCAAATTTCTTCGAGGTCTACTTTTCTCCCACTTGTCATTTTGGAAATGTGATCTTTCTCCAAAAAGACACCATCTCGAGCAACAAACACCTTGTTCTCAGATGTATTGTAGAAGTAATACCCCTTTGTTTCCTTTGGATAGCCCACAAAGATACATTTGTCAGATTTTGGATGAAGTTTGTCTGAAATTAATCGTTTGACGTATACTTCACATCCCCAAATCTTAAGAAAAGACACTTTTGGAGGCTTTCCAAACCATAACTCATATGGAGTCTTTTCGACAGCTTTAGACGGAGCTCTATTTATAGTGTGTGCAGCTGTATTTAGTGCATGTCCCCAAAATTCTAATGGAAGTTCGGCCTGACCCATCATTGACCTAACCATGTCTAGCAAGGTTCTGTTCCTCCCTTCCGACACACCGTTCCATTGTGGTGTTCCAGGAGGAGTCAATTCTGATAGAATTCCACATTCTTTCAGATGGTCATCAAATTCATAGCTCAGATATTCACCGCCTCTATCAGACCGCAGTGCCTTAATCTTCTTGCCTAATTGATTCTCTACTTCACTCTGAAATTCCTTGAATTTGTCAAAGGATTCAGACTTATGCTTCATTAGGTAGACATAACCATATCTACTGAAGTCATCAGTGAAAGTGATAAAGTAGCTGAAACCACCTCTAGCATTTGTACTCATTGGTCCACATACATCTGTATGGATTAAATCCAATAGTTCAGTTGCTCTTTCTCCAACATTAGAGAAAGGTTGCTTTGTCATTTTTCCAAGTAAACATGATTCGCACTTACCATAATCCTCTAAGTCAAATGGTTCTAGAATTCCTTCCTTTTGAAGTCTTTCCATGCGTTTCAAGTTAATATGGCCTAATCGACAATGCCACAGATAGGTGAGATCTGAATCATCCTTTTTAACCTTTTTGGTATTTATGTTATAAACTTGTTTGTCGTGATCTAATAAATAAAGTCCATTGAGTAATCTAGCAGATCCATAAAAACATCTCTTTAAAATAAAACGAACAACTATTGTCTTTTATTAAAAAGGAAAATCCCTTAGCATCTAAGCAAGAAACGGAAATGATGTTTTTAGTAAGGCTTGGAACATGGAAACACTCTTCCAGTTCCAAAACTAGCCCAGAGGGCAACGACAAACAATAAGTTCCTACAGCTAATGCAGCAATCCGTGCTCCATTTCCCACTCGTAGGTCGACTTCAGCCTTGCTTAACTTTCTACTTCTTCTTAGTCCCTGTGAATTGGAACATAAGTGTGAGTCACAACCTGTATCTAATACCCAAGAAGTTGAATTAGCAAGTATACAGTCTATAACGAAAATACCTGAAGATGGAACGACTATTCCGTTCTTCTGATCTTCCTTTAGCTTTGGACATTCTCTTTTGTAATGGCCTATTCCATCACAATAAAGACAGCTTGATGTGGACTTGTCCTGCTTTGATTTAGAATTGCCCTTGGACTTTCCACTTTTCTTGAATGGTCTCCCTTTAGCCTTGAGTAAACCTTTGGCTTCACAGTCCAGTATTATCTCAGCCTTTCTGACAAGGTGAACAAATTCTGCAACTGTTTCTTCTCTTGGTTCACTTAGGTATAGTTGCTTGAAGCGACCAAACCCACTGTGTAGTGAATTGAGCAAGATAGAGACTTCCATCCTTTCGCTTATTGGTGTTCCTAGCAGACTTAGGCGATCGAAATATGAAAGCATAAGATCCACATGGAACCTCAGTGGGACGCCTACCCTCTGTTTAGTGCGAAGGAGCTGAACATGTGTTTCTTGGACTTCCATCCTATAACACCTGTTGGGAGAACTAACCTTTAGACCAGACATTGATTCAATCAACTCATGGACGTTCAGGTCCCTGTCCTCCGTGCTTCCACGATAGATATCCCTCAGATTCTTGATGAGAGTAAAAGGTTCATAAGCTACAAACCTTCTAGCCCATTCATCAGGGATATTGTTCAGCATGAGACTCATAACCTTTTTGAGATCCGCATCCCAGGCGGAAAATCTTTCAGGGGTCATGTCTCTGGCATAGTAGCTTGGCATGGGATGTAATAGTACATACTCAAGTCCATTGAGTCTGACTATTTCAACTAGCTTAGCTTCCCATTCAATAAAATTTGTTAGGTTCAGCTTGACCATAAGCTCAGAACCCATAATGATGTTTTGATTGTTGTTTTCCATAGTTAAAACTACAATTGAAAAGAATAAACAAATAAATAACCATTCACAGTTTTTCTTAATAAACTTAAATTCTAGCATACATGCATAATTCAATGTTCATTAAGCATTTTATTCAAATTATGTGTTCCGGCAGGTGTGAATAAAATGATTCCAAGATCCTAAAATCCATTGAAGAATTAAGCACATTATGTATTTAGACTTAATTCTAAAATCTTTTAGGTAAGCAAAAGCCTTTTCCTAATAGTCTAGAAACTATTCTTGGTTGATAGGCACGTCTAAGAACTTATTAGGTAAACCTATCGATTTTGCCACGACATAAAAGGACTCCTTACTTATATCGTTGAGTTTCACCAAAACTAACATGTACTCACAATTATTTGTGTACCTTACCCCTTTAGTATCGACAAGTAACACCTCGCTATGGCGGAAAACTATTACTAAGATCGATGTAAAGGATATCCAAGTAAGTGTTATTTTGGCATGGCACCTTTTAACTCAATTTTTACGTTTGGAACTTAAGGCTCTTACTATGTTGGTTAGATTTTAAGTGAACTAAAATCCTTAATCATGCAACATAATCAAGCTTTGATCTCATGCATATTTAAGACATATTTAAAGCAATAAATAACTTAAAACATGCATAAGATAAATGTGATCTAGTATGGCCCGACTTCATCTTGAAGCTTCAACTTCAAAGTCCGTCTTGAAAATCTCCGTGGGAGGCACCATTTTCTTCAAATAGGATAAGCTATAATTAAACTAATTACAACTATTTGATGGTACGTAGACCATATTTGAATTGAAAAACAATTTTGGTACTTTAGACCAATTACATTCAAATTAATGGTACGCAGACCATATTTTCTATCCTATTTGGGCCATACTAGTCACTTCATAACCTGCAAAACAGTACATATACAATATATACCATTCACCCATTCATTATCATGAATGGCCCACATAGCTGGTTAGTAAAACACGTTATACATCACATAAATATTTGCAGCAATTAATCAAGGGCACCAATAATCTACCAATTATTCAGTCCTTATTAATTCTAATCAAGTTGTTTAACCTTAAGGGATTTGTAGACCTAATCAAGAGTTTATGACTAAAAGGGCTCCCACTTAAACCAATAAATTCATATGCTTTACTAATTTTAAACATAAAAATGTATTTCTAGTCTAACCGGAAACATACAAATTTAATTAAAATTTAAAGCTCATATAAATTTATAATTGAATCCACATATTTAATTTATTTTCAGTCGTATTTAAATTAATTCATGATTTTAATTTTAGTAAAATAATTAGAATAAATGAAATTTATTATAATTATAATATTCAAAATTAAAATCCAAGAAAATAATTTAAATTATTAATTTTAAAATTAATTAAAATTACATAAACTGAAAATTTCAAATTAAAATTTTAAAACGATCTAATCGTAACACAAGGTACGCAACATCACCACGCAACGCACAGCCATAGGCCACACGCACGCAGCCATCGCTGGCCATGTGCGCGCAGCCTATGTGCTGCGTCGCATCCATCGCTGCACACCATCGCAAGGCGCCTCGAGGCTTGTTGGCCTCTGGCTCGCTGCGCACGCCTGCCCTCGACGCACGCGAGCTTGCGCTCGCTGCTCGAGGCAGTGCTCGTAGCTTGTGAGCAAGCGCTCGCTGCGCGCGAGCGTTCGTCGCTGGGCGTAGCGCTCGTCGCACGCGAGATTGCGCTCGCTGCGCGCGAGGCAGTTGCGTCGTGGCGCAGCTCGCCTGCTGCCCACACGCGACTGTCGCTGCCTTGCTTTCGCCCTTGCCCACTCGCCCATCGCACATAGCACACGACACAAGGCAGGGCTGATGCCTTGTGCTCGTGCACTATAGCCTTGCTCGCTGCATTCGTACCGCATGGGCGACGAGCTCCCTTGGTCGTCGTCGCATGCCCGCACTATACAACACCCCTTAAGGGTAACACGTAGCGTCCATTGCTTTGTGCGTGCAAGTTATATGAGCGAATCGCTTAAAAATTAAAAAATTTATTTTCAAAATTAATGACAAATTAATAAATCATATTAATTTCATAATTTTAGGGCGAAAAATCGAAAATTTATTAATTAATTGATTTCCGATTAACATGGATTCAAGTCTAGGTCATAAAAATTTAAAATTTAACACAAATTTACAATTTTTATGGTGGTTTTTAATCATAAGTATCTAATTAAATTATTAATTAATCGGATTTTTCATGAAATGCCCCTGAGATTTAACTAAATGCACCAAATACCCCTAAACTTTCTAGAATGCACCAAATACCCCCGAGGTTTTATAAAAATATACAAAATGCCCTTCATGAGCTTTTCCGTCTATACCGTTAACTTTTATGTTAACTTTTAGCTCTAATTTTTTTTTCTTTCTTTTTTTCTTTATTCTTTTCTTTATACTCTTTCTCCTTCCCAGGAGTCTTTCTTCTACCACCCATATCACCACCGTGCCCCACCACCATGTTCCATCTCCACCCGCCTCTTCTCTTTCTCCACCCCCGAAGACATCATCGTTGAATGCCATAAACGCAAGCCCAACTCTGTTCCTTGCTGAAGGAGGAGCTAACACCAATCTAGTCCTCCCCAATTCTCTCTCCCCACCCAAATCCCCACGTCCCCTCCTCCAATCTGAACCAAATCACGAAAATCGGAACCAAATCCTAATGTTTGCGAAAATCGAACCAAACGCAAGACCACCAGGAGCTTTTTTTTCCAGACTCTTGTGCGAATGTTTGCGGGGTTAATTATTGTTGGGTTTAAGTTATTAAATCATCCAAAAATCCTAACTTAACCTTTAAAAACAACTGGATTTGGGAGCGAATGAGGAGACCCAGATTTTCGTTTCATCAAAAATAATTTGGTTAGAGAATATCAAAAGAAAAATAAAAGAACAACCATGGATGAAAATAAAAACAGATGTTTCTTCCAAGCCAAATGGCTAAACAAATTAAATACACCCCCTTCTCAAAACCCCAATAAAAAGAAATCGACTAATTTCAACGGTTTGATGTATCAAAACTTCGGAGGAAGCTAGTACTGATATACGGAGTACATGAAGAAGATGATGATGGTGATGGCATAGCAAAAGGAAAGAGAAGCTGGAGCAACAGAAGCAGAGCAGAATAGTAACAACCACAGCAAGGTGGATGCAATGGAGGAGAGAGAACAGAAGCGGTAGAGAGAAAAGAAAAAGAAAATAAATACTAAAAAAAGAAATTCTAAATTAATTAGGGGATAATCGGGTTAATTAGAGATTATTAGAGGATAATTAATTGTTAATTAAATGTTGACTAGATAGTTAGAGCTTAATGACTAACGGCGTTAACGTCCGTTAGTCAATAGGGGTGTTTGATACATTTTTACAAACATTAGGGGCATTTTGTGTATTTTTATAAAACCTCGGGGGTATTTGGTGCATTCTGGAAAGTTTAGGGGTATTTGGTGCATTTAGTTAAACCTCAGGGGCATTTCATGAAAAATCCGTTAATTAATTATGAAAATCAAATTAATTCTAAATTATTCCAATTTTCAACAAATTAATCATAATTACAAATTAGATTGCATAATTAACAAGGCTAGGCATTCAAACTTGTTAAACATATACAGTAGGTCAATAAAAAATTCAAGATTTATCAACAAGAATCGCAAATATTTAATTTAATATCTTAAATTTACAAACTTTTGCGTTCGAAAAACTAAAACCTCCGAAAAGTCATAGTTAGGCTTCGAATTTGGGAATTATGGGTTTCGGCGAAAAATAGTAATTTTGTCAAAATTTTAGAATGCCTTTTACATGCGGAATTGACACAAAAATCACTCGATTTGGTTGAGTAACGAACATTCTGCCGAAAAACTGCGTACATATAATTAAATAAACGCAATTTGCAATTAATTAACAATTACGAAAATTAATCACCCCTTTTAATTCCTTGCAAATTTGTATAATTTAACCATGTTCATGAAATTTAGATTATGAAAATAATAAGAGGCTCGTGATACCACTGTTAGGTTATGATACATATGACAAAACATAAATCATGCGGAAAAACCTTAATGCTAGGAAACATATTATTTACACATAATCATTTAGCATAATTTAGGAGCATACACTTTGTAGCGTGCCCTCCCTAGCTGCGCCCGAACCGAACAAGAACAAGCCTTTAGGACTCCAAATGTCGACCCTCCGTAGATAGTCCACAGTACGTCTGGATCCGCCTCAAGTTAGACCAACTGTAGACACCTACTTTTGTCCCCATTCCCGAAAGGGAAGGTTTGATGATGAAAGCATAAATCTCCACTTGACAACGCATCTCCTATAAAATAACAAATCTCAATTCCCCTTTTCATTTCACCCGAAACCTGCTATTTATAGAAACCTGCTATTTATGGAAACCTGCTAAAAATAGTAACTGCCGTAATGGGTAGTTGTTAAAAGTGGCAAGTCATAAAAGATAGAAACCTGTCAGAATTAGGTGTTGCACTCCAACATAAATCCTAAATGAGATAGAGATTATGAGAGAATCCTATTCCTAATATGATTCGAAAATGGGAGTCACGTATTAATTAAACTCATAACGAACCTAGAGTTCGTAAAGGGCCCAGACGCATTCTCTCGTAAATTGATACGCACCAAATAACTCAGATTAAGTCTCTTAATGAACTCCGTACTCTAGAGTCCAATCTGACAAAGAATTCTGCCATACCCTATTTTCAACGCCCAGCCCTGGGCGCCCAAATCTTTGACGCCCAGAGCTGGGCGCCGAAAATACCTGGGACGGATTCTTTTCCTAATCCGTTTCGTATTCAAATTCCTGAAAATCTATCTTTCTACGCCACTCTTTCCTATAAATAGACCCCTAAGGTCGACGTGAAAAACAACACAACACACAATTATTATTCTGAGTATTGACTCCAACCCCTAAGCCTAAGCCTCACGCTGCGAAATTGATCACGCGTTCTGTCGCAATCGATCCATAAATCGAACAGAACGGATCCTGTCCCATAACTTGAGATTCGTTAAATAAAAGGAGAAATAGAAAAGTCAAAGTGGTTAGTTTTCTGAGAACCGTGACGTACCTCTCAAGGGTGCGTCGTAATGTGTCCCTTTTCTATGATTTAATTGCTTTCCTCGCCCTTTTATGAACTGTTAAACTAACTAAATCTGATTGTTCGATCACGCCTAATAAATATGATATTTTTGGGAAATTGGATTATCATGCTATGTCCCTTAAAACAATCTAAATCAGATAATCGCGCTCGATCTAGTATTATATGTTGCATATTGTTAAAATCGACTCAGATTAGTTTAATAGTTAACGCATGTCCCTTCAATTGTTTATGCTGAGCTAGTAAGGATATCCTGCCTCTGGAGTTATCGAAGAGCGAGTACTCCTCTCGGTAGTTACAGTCCCCCGAACCCTCAGTCTCTACCCTGCGGGTGTACGTTGAGCGATCCCCACCACCAGGGATCACAAGGGAACCTACGGCCGTCGTGGTCAAACATAATTGCACTCCCTTTATGTCACGATAACCGGGTTTTGTCAGTTTTTCTCATTGTCGTTAAAAACTGAATGGCGACTCCTATATTACTAGTCAATTGGGTGTAAACTCACAGGAAATCCAATTACACTTGATTTGACAAAAAGAAGCGTCACACCCACGAGGGACGAGGTCACGCATTAGCCTCGTGCTTTTTCAACCCCCTCATAGTGGCGACTCCACTGGGGATAGTGAAGGAAATACTCGTGCTCGTAGGTAATCAAAATAGCCGAAGGGTGAAACGATCCTACCCCGCGTTTGTTTCCCCATCAAGTTGGGACGACCTGAAAATCAGCATATTAATGTGAACGGACAGAACCGCATAACGAATCTTGGCTCCCTTGGTGTTTCATCTCGGGAGTTGGGACTAAGGATACCCATCGCCAACCGGGGGGTGCATACGCTTCGAATGTTGTCCACTTGGCACTTTCTCTAGTAGTACACCCGTCCCAAACCCAATCGCTCGCCCACTAGGTCCCTCTCGCCTGCATGCCCCCTTGGCTTGCACTTGCGGGTTGGCCTTCTGGGACGAAATTCGTCTGTTGAAGGCACTACCTCGACCGGGGCATGTGTCGGATCTGCGATAGAAGCGGTACCAAGCCAGGCGCAAATAACTACCCATAGAAGCCTATCGTAAACTACATGACATATTATTATTGCCTCATGATGGAATGTTAGTTATGTGTAACGAAATGTATGATTGTGTGTGACAAACTATCCTAGAAAAACCAACGACCTTAAAAATTGCCCAAACATTCATAAACCAATTTGCCAAAGAGTTATACCGAAATACGTGTTCCGCAAGCCCGAACAATTCCCACAAAAATAAGCGACGCTCGGGATGGCCGTAACGAATCCCACAAACGCTGCACAACGCGTAAAGGACGTTATTAGGCAAGCACGCAAAATCGAAGTCGCATAAACAAAAGTAGACGCAAACAGAAAACGAGAACCAGCCAGGGACGCATTTTCAACGCCCCTGGCTGGGCGCCAGAATTTCTCATGCCCTACGCTGGGCGCCGAAGTTGCTGCCAGGGACGCATTTTCAACGCCCCTGGCTGGGCGCCAGAATTTCTCACGCCCTACGCTGGGCGCCGATGTTGCTGCCTGGCCATTTGGTCAGGCACAGCGGCCTCGGTGCCCGCGCAAAAAATTTATACGTAGCAAAAAAAAAAACTTTTCGAGAATATTGCTACGAGGGCGTATGGAAAAGCACTCGATTCTGAAAGCGACTTATAAAAAATTAAATAACTCTTTGTGTCGTTGTTAGGCCTCCTACGACGAAGATGTTCGGCACCCAAAAACCGAACATGCCAATTAAAATAACTTTGAATGTTACATGGGAAAAGTATTCAAAAAAATGATGTTCGAATAAAGTTTTCAAAAAAATAATGTTCAAATAAAAAATAAATAAATCCGAGTCTAGACTAGGCTATGCCAAAGTACAATCCAAATCCTAAGTCTTAGTTGTCTTATCCATAGAATCGGTCCTAATGCTTGGTGACGTTTTACAAGTTAAAAGGTTAAACCATGTTGAGTCTCCCTTCCTAACATTTAAATCAATAAAGCACCCATATGTAATTGTCATCCCTTACTAAGAATTTACGGCCTCAATACTCTCTCTCACCAATAAAAAGAATATACTATAGTATTTGCAAAATGGAAACAGTCACATTCTGAAAATCATTCCTCATGGTCGCACAACCCCCAAAGTGAACCTAAGGTGTCAATACCATTAGCAAAAAAATTAATGGCCTCAAGGCTCAAGATCACATTGGGTCACGACTATCATAGTCCTCTCGAGCCACTCGCTCCTTGAAGTACCCCTAAATACGGACTAAAAAAATTTTCCATGAATACAACATGACAAACCATGAAAATACCCAAATCGGCATGCCATAAAGCTACCATGGGGGTAAAGCAATACACACCAAGAGGGAAGCCGCACTAATGATTCTAGTCTTGCAAAAATGAAAATTCGATCTCCCCAACTAACTACCTTGCCAACATTAAGCAAAATGGCGCATGACAAATGAACACCCAAGGGTTAAAATCTAAAGTGTCAACCAACGAAAGTTTGGTCCAATTAGCCTAAGTCTGAGAGTCGCTTGGTCAAGTATTATAGGCTCACGCCACGTCATTATTTTGAGTCTAGGCCACCTCCTTGTATTCATACACGGGTTATAATCAGAAAGATTATTGAAAGTTTGAGTCTAAATTACAACTTCCGATTAAATCCCAGAAACTGGAGTCTGAAAAGAAACAAAAAAAAAATCATTTTCGATGTAATTCTTTCGTTAAATTTCAATGAGGTAAAAACAACATTTTGAATCTACGCTATTTGCACATTTTTTTTTCAAAAAAAAAAACGACTAAATACGCTTGCAAAGTAAGACAATTTAAAGGTCCACCCTAGGCCTGCTAAAATTAAAGGTCCATCCTAGGCCTACTAAAAATAAAGGCCCACTATAGGCCTACCAAACGAGGCTCACTCAGTCTCGCCTCGTGACTCAAAGACCATAACCATCTACCTTTTAGCCCAAATAAAAAAAAAATTGAAGGATTTATGTTGGGGAGAAATCCCAAGCAAAAAGAAATACTTAAAAAGAAAGAGAAAAGGGAGAGCGGAAAGAGCAAGCCATGAAATACTTAGCCCGTACCTCCCAATGTGAAAAATTTACACAAGTAAAGCAAAGGAAAAGAATTGAGTCAACCAATCCAAATCATGCCACAAAAACTACATAAAGTTCAACGATGTCTACCTCTTCCAATCCTTATGTTCTTAGACGCCTTCGCTCTGGGGCCCCTGTTCAGCTCATTTATCCCACCCATGTTCTCATTGCCATAACCCAAGAAACCATTACCTCGACTCTTGTTCTTGTTGTCGAACCACGTACGGTCATTGACACGTGCGTCATGCCCATTATTTCCAAAACCTGCTCTTACACCACCATTAGCATAATGACCATATAACTTGTGTGGATACATCCTGTCGATATACCCTTGAGCCGTCCCCATGCTACTCATTGGCCTTGGTTGATGTAAACTCGTGACACTAGCACGAAGCTGCAAATTGTGAACCCTAGCAGATGTAATCCTCATGCTTGACTAATACCTATACAAATTATCCCAACTCATTCAACCCATCTTTCAAACCGTCTTGAGTCACGAATAAAAATGGAAGACCAATGAAAAGTACAAAAAATAATAAATAATAAAAAAGCAAACTTTGCAAAGTGCCTCTAAAAGTTCGTCTAAAAAAGGAAAAGAAGCATTTAGCGCACCAAAAAAGATCCGCCCAGAAGTCATTTTCAGCGCCCACAGCTGGGCGCCGAAATCTTTAGCGCCCCAGCCTGGGCGCTGAATCTCTCTGCTTGCTAAAATTTGTCCAGAAGTGCTCGTCATTTTATCCGCACATACACGGAACAATAACGAACACTTGGGGGGGTACAACACGTATTCAGACATACGTACCACCAAAAAATACATGTACTCAAAAAAATATATATAAAACAAATTTTTGGCTTACGGCAAGGCAGCAGATTAAAATAATAATAAACTTCACTTATTCTACCGTTTCAAATAATATGTTTCCACCTCAGAACGTACTTGTTTAAAATCGGCATCCTAAGGAACCATTTTCTAGGCTAAGAACTACGCAAGACCTGATTCCAAATTAAATCTATTTAAGGCGGATCGTAGGCAATCCATGAATCGGTCCAACCAATTTCCAAAAATATTAAAGCCTATAGAAAAACAAGAATAAAAAATATAAGTCCCTTATTGAAATTTAATTACTTGCAATCCAAGTCGAAAGAAAAATTTAAATCAAAGGAAGAATCCAAGTCACCAAGATGCCAAAACGAGCAGACATCGAAAAATAATAAGGGCACGTACCCTTGCCAGAAGGGGCACTCACACTCCTAGGCACTTAGCCAAGACTCAAAAGATCGCTTTGCCTCAATTGAATGGGGGCTAGCGCAAGCGTCCATGACCTCTAAAGTACTCAACTTGACCCTCCCTAAAGCGAACTAACTCACTTAAAAATCTCCTTTCACCACTAGACATAGTCGTTCGCTTAAAGACCTTCTTTCACCACTAGACACAGTCATAATCGCCAACAAGTAGTAAAGGCAGTAAGCTTGCAATAAAGAGCATTGTTCTACTGTGTCGCCCCATCGTTCCTTCGAACTCAGGGCACCCGTTCATGGTAATTCAAATTCTTGCGAATCCCCTTTGAAAAAAATCAGACATTGTCAATAGGACTAGGCACTTAACCAAGGCTCACCCTACTCAGACATATGACACGGGCATCTAAAATCGAAATCTAAAAGTATCATTAAAGGGAAGACATAATAGCAACTGGGGGCTAAAAAATTGAAATGAAAGAGCTAGGGAAAGAACTAACTATACCTTGACCTTTTGTGCAGACATACACCAAGTAAATCTAAGTCAATTTGAAAACGGTTTATATTCCCGCAATTCTGGAAAAGATGGCCTTAAAAGCCTAAAGCATATGCCAAACGGGCACAAGTATATCTTGACGCCTGCACCCTGGCTTCCAGCAAATCCTTAGACTGCATTCCAAAAATCGTAACAGTATTTTGATTCACTCATGTAATCCTGTACGAACCCTTCTATAAGTCAACTTACTTAGGACACCTCGGATTGTACACAGTAGGACTCGGACTTCAAATAATTTTCAAAGAATTCTTCGAACATAATAAAGTGTCGTTGGTTTAGGCTAATTATGCGTTTATCTCAATGTTGCAAGTGAGTCAAAAATATTTCTAAATATGATTATGGGTAAAGAAAGGCACCTAGCTTTTGGTCAAGGCACACTTCAACATGTGACTACCTTGACCATGGCAATGTCGCACAAATACGACATTTACAAGAGAAGTAGCAGATCACTACGCGAACGTACCTCGCACTAAACGAGTCTGGTTCAAACTATTCATGATCCATGTCACCATGAATGCATAAAGACGTATGCAAAGGATTATATCACCAGGCCAACCCCGTAGCTACAATTGGGGGCTTGAGAAAAACACTCCAAAAATGCTCGAGATGATGATTTTATCGCAAATTCTCGACGCTAATGCTATACACACGTCATAGGGGCACAATCTAAGCTTTAATCGTGTAAAACGAACCTTAGAATGGCTACAACCCCTCCCGAATTCTAAAGCACTACTTAGAATATATAAAGTCACCCCACTATCAAGGGTAACTGAAAATCGCGAGTCACCAAAACTCCGACCAAACCACTGCACATAACGCTCGCCCTATAAAGCGCCCGTTACACAGTCTACATCGTTCCAAAGCAAAAGCGAAAGAAAAAAATCAAGGATAAGAACTGTCAAAATATACCCAGAAATCATTTTCAACGCCCAGAGCTGGGCGCCGATATCTTTAACGCCCCAGCATGGGCGCAGAATCTTTCTGCTTATCAAATTTTGCCTAGATATAAAAACAAGAAATAAACATCTATGAATCCTCGCATCGAACGAAGTAATAAGCCGTGCAAACCCACGCAGAAGGTGCCACACTTATTCGAGCACCTGAACAAGGCATGATGAAGTACTCCAATGCAAATGATATCCCAACACCTGAAGGAATGTTCTAAGACACGCCGTTAGGCCACACAAGCCTACGTAGCACCATAAGTTCAACCGTCCCACGGTACAAGTCTAAAAAAAGAGTGAGGCATATTGCATTAATGCGGGCACGGCCAAGAGCAGGAGGCGAAGACTACTTATCGCCCAAATTCAAAATGCAAGCCACACGACTTCTACATTAAGGATTAAAGGTAGCAAAATATTACCTACCACGGAAGTGATAGCTCGCACCTACACGAGCAGGAACCCCAAGGCATCTTTTTCGAAAGAACCTACAAAAATCGTACGCCAAAAGGAAGCATCCCAACATGCATACTTGGGGGCTCCAAGCTACGAAATGACCATAGCAAAATAAAAATCTCGAAGCAAATGTTTGAACGATCAAGAAGGGCACGATGCTTGAGCCCACTTCATGAATGGGCTTCAACCCTATCAAGCTTCTAAGCAAACTATTCAAAATCAGTCATTGCTCAAAAAAATGATGATTCAAGCAAACTGATTAATGGACCGCACACAACGGCCATTCTATGAACGCTCGTTCGCACATACATATAATCATTCTAAGTATCGAACATTCACAAACGAACAAGAGGCCAACTGTGTCATCAAGAAACCTCGCCAGAAATTAGTATCAGCGCCCAGCGCTTGGCGCCGAAATCTTTAACGCCCAGGCTTGGGCGCCGAAAATGATCCTAGACCCAAAAAAACAGCTCTGACTTCTATAGGGCCCTGCCATATTTATTCGACTTGAAAATTGCCGATTCCTTTACTGAAAGTCGCACATCACGGCGTTGTAGAGTAGCACACCACTACGAAAATCGCTCGCACTTACGAGCACAATCCCAAACACGATCAAGGACATTACAGAATGCGTATCCCCAAAGAATGAGATGACCGTCAAGCACGAGTGCTTGGGGGCTCGAGAGAAAATATATTATGAAAAGTTAAAAACAATATTCCCAAACTACGCTGTACGAAGTCCCGTGTTTGGATGTCTCAAAAGATAAAACCGGTTTACGACCTCAAGACAAAGGTCGTCGTTGATACTTATACATAGTCCCCTAATCAAGGACCCCAGTAGTGGCAAAATTGAGCCGAAAAGACTAGCTCAAAACCATGAAAGATGATAACCACAAGACAATGGTCCGTCTAAGCACGTTGTCAACCCACATTCAGGTTACAACTAAATCCGAGCATCCCTCGAAAGAATTCGCTCTTACAAGAATGAATAAAAAGAAATTCTCAAAAGAAATCACGATGAACAAAAGAAATAGGGACTTGCCCACCTCAATCGGGCAAGATCGCGCCACGAACCACGCGAGTTCCAAATCGAAAAAACGAATTCAGGGATGTCCACCCTCAGCGGACAGGGCTCGCCCACCTTCAGCGGGCGGGGTTTGGGTCACTAGCCGCGCAGGTCCTCAGTTTTCGAAAAATAGAATCTTCAAAAAACAAAAATGAAACAGGCTCGCCATCTTTAGCCGGCGGGGTCTACGTCACAAACCACGTAGGTCCTTATTTTCAAAAAGCACAAACAAATTTCAAAATAGATTCGTCCACTTCTATCGGACGGGGTGTCCACCCTTAGCGGACAGGTTCGCCATCTTTAGCCGGCGGGGTCTACGTCACAAACCGCGTCGGTCCTTATTTTCAAATTTCAAAAACAGCTTCGTCCACTTCTATCGGACGGGGTGTCCACCCTTAGCGGACAGGCTCGCCATCTTTAGCCGGCTGGGTCTGCGTCACTAACCGCGCAGGTCCTTAGTTGCTGCAGCAATAACTTTTTCTGGTTTTCCGTTTTTCCAAAAAAGGCGATGTGAGTAGCTTTCCCTTTTTCAAAAATTAAAGGATTGGTTTTCCGTTTTTCCCAAAAACGATGTGAGTAGCTTTTGGTTTTCCGTTTTTCCAAAAAAAGAACGATGTGAGTAGCTTTTGGTTTTCCGTTTTTTTTCAAAAAAGAACGATGTGAGTAGCTTTTGGTTTTCCGTTTTTCCAAAAAAGCGATGTGAGTAGTTTCCATTTTTCCAAAATTTAAAAGATTGGTTTTCCGTTTTTTCCAAAAAAAGAACGATGTGCTGGATTTTCCTTCGTTTTACGTCCCATAAAGACAAGGGGGTTTTCTCGTTTAGCTAACCCTGAAAATGAGAATCTTTAAAAACATTTTTACCTCGTGATTGGGCTTGGCCAGGCCCAATTACACTTTATAGCTTTGATTTCGAAAACATCTGTAGCTACTCCCAATGACAAAGTGAGGGAGTTTCTACGCCTCTTTAGATACTTCCAATGACAAAGTGAGGGACTATTCTATACTATCCGTTGACAAATCCCAATGACATGTGAGGGATATGTCGACATTTCAAGTGATGACCCTTAAGTCAAATGTTATCACTAGGGGGCTCGTGAGACCCTCGCAAAAACGAGTCACCATGGCTTGTGCGACGCACTCCGTCTAATACTTTGACCATCGTCTTACTCCAAGACTCAGTCAAAGTGGGGGCTAACTGTAGACACCTACTTTTGTCCCCATTCCCGAAAGGGAAGGTTCGATGATGAAAGCATAAATCTCCACTTGACAACGCATCTCCTATAAAATAACGAATCTCAATTCCCCTTTTCATTTCACCCGAAACCTGCTATTTATAAAAACCTGCTATTTATGGAAACCTGCTAAAAAATAGTAACTGCCGTAATGGGTAGTTGTTAAAAGTGGCAATTCATAAAAGATAGAAACCTGTCAGATTTAGGTGTTGCACTCCAACATAAATCCTAAATGAGATAGAGATTATGAGAGAATCCTATTCCTAATATGATTCGAAAATGGGAGTCACGTATTAATTAAACTCATAACGAACCTAGAGTTCGTAAAGGGCCCAGACGCATTCCGTCGTAAATTGATACGCACCAAATAACTCAGATTAAGTCTCTTAATGAACTCCGTACTCTAGAGTCCAATCTAACAAAAATTCTGCCAGACCCTATTTTCAACGCCCAGCCCTGGGCGCTGAAATCTTATACGCCCAGAGCTGGGCGCCGAAAATACCTGGGACGGATTCTTTTCCTAATCCGTTTCGTATTCAAATTCCTGAAAATCTATCTTTCTACGCCACTCTTTCCTATAAATAGACCCCTAAGGTCGACGTGAAAAACAACACAACACACAATTATTATTCTGAGTATTGACTCCAACCCCTAAGCCTAAGCCTCACGCTGCGAAATTGATCACGCGTTCTGTCGCAATCGATCCATAAATCGAACACAATGGATCATGTCCCATAACTTGAGATTCGTTAAATAAAAGGAGAAATAACAAAGTCAAAGTGGTTAGTTTTCTGAGAACCGTGACGTACCTCTCAAGGGTGCGTCGTAATGTGTCCCTTTTCTATGATTTAATTGCTTTCCTCGCCCTTTTATAAACTGTTAAACTAACTAAATCTGATTGTTCGATCACGCCTAATAAATATGATATTTTTGGGAAATTGGATTGTCATGCTAGGTCCCTTAAAACAATCTAAATCAGATAATCGTGCTCGATCTAGTATTATATGTTGCATATTGTTAAAATCGACTCAGATTAGTTTAATAGTTAACGCATGTCCCTTCAATTGTTTATGCTGAGCTAGTAAGGATATCCTGCCTCTGGAGTTATCGAAGAGCGAGTACAACTCTCGGTAGTTACAGTCCCCCGAACCCTCAATCTCTACCCTGCGGGTGTACGTTGAGCAATCCCCACCACCAGGGATCACAAGGGAACCTACGGTCGTCGTGGTCAAACATAATTGCACTCCCTTTATGTCACGATAAACGGGTTTTGTCAGTTTTTCTCATTGTCGTTAAAAACTGAATGGCGACTCCTATATTACTAGTCAATTGGGTGTAAACTCATAGGAAATCCAATTACACTTGATTTGACAAAAAGAAGCGTCACGCCCACGAGGGACGAGGTCACGCATTAGCCTCGTGCTTTTTCGACCCCCTCACACCAACTAGAATCGCTCTTAAGGTTACTAGGAAATTCGGTTAAGTGTTTGCAAGTGTTTGGCTTATTTTTCTTTCAAAACTTACCCTTAGAATACTTCAATCCCATGTACATAAATTATGACCCTAGGCCCTTATTTATAGAGGTTTGGAAAGGGAATTGGAATCCTAGTAGGATAGGATTTAATTAAATTTAGAATCCTACAAGGACTCTAATTAATTAAATAATCCTTTTAGGAATAGGAATTTAATCATACACCAAATCCTAAAGATTTAGGAATTGTGCATGGACACAAACACACACACGCACGGAGCCACGAGGGCGCCCACACATGCGTGCGCTTGGCCCACGCTACGCATCCCACGCTACGCAGCCACGCCTTGGCGCGCTGGGCCTGCCTTGCGGTGGGCCTGGCGCTGCCATGGGCTGTGCGTGTTGGCGTGCGTCTTGCTTGCTGGGCGATGGCCCGGCTTCGTGCTGGGCCTTCGTCCGGCAAGCCTCGTCCGATGTTAATTCGTACGTTACGCTCCCGATTGAATTCCCGGTTCCGGAATTCATTTCCGATACGAACAATATTTAATATTTCCGATTCCGGAATTAATTTCCGTTTCGAACAAATGTTTAATATTTCCGTTTCCGGAATTATTTTCCGATTCCGATAATATTTCCGATTCTGACAATATTTCCGTTTCCGGCAATATTTCCGATTCCGGCAATATTTCCATTTCCGATAATATTTTTCGATACGTACCATGTTTCCGTTTCCGGCAACATCTACGACTTGGATAATATTTATATTTCCGATGCGATCCATATTTCCGTTTCCGGCAATATCATCGTTTCCGGAGTATTCACTTGCTTGTGACGATCTCAGCTCCCACTGAAACCAAGATCCGTCGATTCCGAATATCCATAGATAGAGTATTTAATGCCATTAAATACTTGATCCGTTTACGTACTATTTGAGTGACCCTACGGGTTCAGTCAAGAGTAAGCTTTGGATTAATATCATTAATTCCACTTGAACTGAAGCGGCCTCTAGCTAGGCATTCAGCTCACTTGATCTCACTGAATTATTAACTTGTTAATTAATACTGAACCGCATTTATTAGACTTAATATTATATGCATACTTGGACCAATGGCATTATTTCCTTCAAAAAGGTGTGGTCGCCCTAGACTTGTACGTACCTCTAATACCTAAGCGTAGGGGCCACTTTGCAATAACGAGCACTGAACTAGAAATCACCTCCTATCATCAAAATAATGAAACTTAAATTATTTCCATGTTCATTAAATTTCCAGCAACTTTATAAAATCTAAAACCTTATTTAAACTTTAGAATTCATCGTTTTTCAATAATATAAACGTCTCAATTTGCAAAACCAATCCCTAGTACGAAAACATACTTTTTCCGTCTTTAAAATCAATAAAAATCAACACTTTAAGCCTTTATTCAAATCTGAAAATATAATTGATTATCATAATTAAAATCATCACCTATTATGCTAATCAATTGACTCATTTGGTCTAGGTTAAAACCCTAACTTGAAAATCCCAATAAAACTAATTTATTATCATGAAAATCAATCCTTTATTAAATAAACGAATCTGAAAATTCATGCTTTAATAATTAAAACAAGCCTAATGAATCACAACACGCAATTCCTCAAAGCACGGTGTTCATAACCGATTCCCAGCATTTTATTCATTCAAAACAATAATAATATTATAATTAAAATACGGAATTGAAATAGAATAGGTAAGGAAGAAGAGAATTATACCAATCCGGCCTATAGCACGGAACAATCACGAATTAGGGTGATTGGGCGAAAAAGAATTGAATTACGAACACGAACAACACACACACACACACACACACAAATCGTGTGCGGGTGCGCGCAGCGACGAAGGGACGAGGCAGCAGCAGCGCGCTGGGCGCGCGGGATGGATGGGCGAGGGCGCGAGGCGCTGGGCGCTGTGCGCGAGAGAGAGACGAGAGGGCGAGAGGGGGTGCTGGGCGCTGGCGCGCGAGAGAGACGAGGGAGCAGGGGGTGCTGCTGGGCGAAGGAGGGACGAGAGAGGGAGAGCAGCGCGCGCTGGGGTGTGAGACCGAGCAGCACGACGCAACAGCAGGAGGGGCACGAGCACGAGGGCACGAGGGCCGTACAGCGTGCGGACGAGCCGCGCAAAAAGAGGAGAGAGGAAGAGTGATGGGCAAGCAAAGCAAAAGAGAGGGTTTATGAGGTTTTAGGGGTTCAATTAATGTTGAGGAGTCCTATTTATGGGCTCCTTATTTTTAATGGGCTAGGCTTAGGAAAATAGAATTGGGCTTAGCAATTAAATGATTGGGCTAGCCAAGAGCTTGGAATTAAATTCTTTTGATTGGGCTCGTTTTGTAAAACGAATTGGACTTTTCATTTAAAACCCGAAGCCTTTAAAAATCATTTGCCACCCATTAAATTTCCCGGCTCAAGAATTAAATTCGTTTCGTAATTAATTAAAATAATAAATATTCTAATTAATTAAAATACATTTAAATATTATTTAAATGCGAATTAATTTCTAAAAATCGTAAAATGCTTTATAAATATGATAAAATATATTTATAAATATTATAAACATACAAGGTATTACACAACGTGGGTTCCTTAGGACGTCCTCCGAGCTGTAGCAGAAGGGATCGCCCCACCCTTTTATCCACCAACTAAGACGGAGAAGCACAAGGTCCTTAAGATGGAGCAAAGACGAGGTTGATTGCTTGAAAATTCTCTTGTTCCTTTCTTTCCAAATTGTCTATAGGATGATTGAGAAGCTAGCAAGCCATACCTTTTTGAAAAAAACATTATTGTGTGGAGGAATCCATTGAATACAAGCTTCCCGCAAGTCTGGCGGAAAGGACCAGTGAAGGCCCCATAGATTAATCCACCAATACCATAGCTGATGTGCAACATTACAAGTGAATGAAGAGATGGTTGGAAGTCTCAGTAGCTGAACCACACAGCACACAGTTCTTTGAGCTTAGCTCGAGTGTTGAGCTTCCTAGGATAGCGAACCATACAAGGATAACGAACCATACAAAAAGTTCAATGTGGTGGGGGACTAGGCCTTTCCATAATCCATTAAAAGAGACCACGTGAGAGTTGAGGGATGATTTTGCCTATTAAAGTGAGAATGATTTAACTAAGAACAGTCCGGATTTATGAGGAGTCCAAATGAACGAGTTTGGCACATCCGGATTGAAATTGACACGATCGAGAGATAATCGGAGCATTAGCCATTCATTCACATCACATGGCCTAAATTCCTACTCCAAGAGAAGTACCATTCCCATTTGTTTCTCTCCCAAAATCCGAATGTGGATACTAAACCATTTAGGCATGTACTTAGTGTAAGGTTATGAACAATATAATTCATGCGAAAAAACCATAAAATTAAGAAATCCAAATTAATTGCCACATATTCAATTAACATAATTCAATATACATACTCTGTGATGCGTGCCTTCCCTAGCTGCTCCCGAACGGAACAAGAACAAGTAAAGCACTCCAAGTGTCGTCCCTCCGTAGCAAGTCCACAGCACGTCCGGATCCACCTTAGATTCAACCGACTAGAACATTCTCTAAGGTCTTATGTGCACTAGGGAAACTCACAAATGTGATAGGAAAATATTAAATTCTCCCTTGAATATAATGTATTGAATGGGATGCATAAATTGTGATCATGAACCACATATTTATAGGGTGGGAACTAGAGAATTGTAATCCTACTAGGAATCAAATAACTAAACCTATTAGGATTCTAGTTACCTATTTCCATTAGAATTCTAGGATTAATTAAACACCTAGAAGTCCAGTTGTTGTAGGATTAGGAAAACAATCTTACTTACTGCCCAAGTAACTTGGCTCCGAAGTAAAGCGTGTGGGGCATCAGGCCTTGGCGCGCAAGGTTTTCTTGCCGCCCACGAAGCCTCGCAGGCCCATAGAGCCTTGGCGCGCACTGCAGGTCCACGGTTGTGGCTGTGTGTGCTCGCCGCCCATGCAGCCTTGCAGGCCACGCTGTGGCTGCTGGCCCATGGCTTCTGCTCCGTGCGCGCAGGCCTGCTAGGCGCTGGGCCTGGCGCTTGCGTTGGTCCTTGCGTCTCGCAGGCTTGCTCGTCGAGCAATCGCTCGTCGTGCCTCCGATTCGTTTTCCGATTCCGGAATTTATTTCCGATTCGAACAATATTTCCGTTTCCGTTAATATTTTCGATTCCGATAATATTTTCCGATTTCAACAATATTCCGGATTCCGATAATATTTCCGTTTTCGATAATTTTTCCGATTCCGGTAATATTTCCCTTTCGGGCAATATTTCCAATTCCGTCAATATTTTTATTTCCGATAATATTTCCGATACGAACCATATTTCCGTTTCCGGCAATATCTTCGACTTGGATAATATTTATATTTTCTTCTTGAACCATATTTCCGTTTCCGATAATATCTTCATTTTCGGTGATACCCTTTCTTTGCCTTGTGATGATTTTAGCTCCCACTGGAACCAAGATCTATCATTTTCGAATGACCATAAATAGAGTACTTAGTGAATATTAATTTCACTTAAATACTTGATCCGTTTACGTACTATTTGTTGGGTTATGATACATATGACAATTCATAAATCATGCGGAAAAACCATTTAGCCAGGAACACATATTATTTACACATAATCATATAGCATAATTTAGATGCATACTCTTTGTTGCGTGCCTTCCCTAGCTGCGCCCGAACCGAACAAGAACAAGTCTTTAGGACTCCAAGTGTCGTCCCTCCGTAGATAGTCCACAGCACGTCCGGATCCGCCTTAAGATTGACCAACTAGAATCGCCCTTAAGGTACTAGAATTTTCGGCACTTTTGAGCAAGGAATGTGGCTGAATTTTTCTCTCAAAACTCACTTTGAATACTTGAATTAATCTCTAAAATATGTGACCCTAGGCACGTATTTATAGAGTTATGGAAAGGGAATTGGAATCCTAGTAGGACACGAATTAATTAAACTTAGAATCCTACAAGAACTCTAATTAATTAATTTATCCTTTTAGGAATAGGAATTTAATCATATACTAACTCTAATAGTTTTAGGAATCGTGCATGAACACAAACTCACACATACACGGCAGCCACGATGGGCCGCCCATGCGCGTGCGTGCGAGCAGCAGCCCACGCAGCGAGGCCATGGCCTTGGCGCGCGCTGGGCCTGCCTTGCGGTGGGCCTGTGCGCTGCCTTGGCTGGGCGCGCGTTTGGCTTGCTGGGCGATGGCCCGACTTCGTGCTGGGCCTTCGTCCGGCAGGCCTCGTCCGATGCTAATTCGTACGATACGCTTCCGATTAAATTCCCGGTTCCGGAATTCATTTCCGATACGAACAATATTTAATATTTCCAATTCCGGAATCAATTTCCGTTTCGAACAAATATTTAATATTTCCGTTTCCGTTTCCGGAATTATTTTCCGATTCCGATAATATTTCCGATTCTGACAATATTTCCGTTTCCGGCAATATTTCCGATTCTGGTAATATTTCCATTTCCGATAATATTTTCCGATACGTACCATGTTTCCTTTTCCGGCAACATCTACGACTTGGATAATATTTATATTTCCGATACGATCCATATTTCCGTTTCCGGCAATATCATCGTTTCCGGAGTATTCATTTCTTGCCTGTGACGATCTCAGCTCCCACTGAAACCAAGATCCGTCGATTCCGAATATCCATAGATGGAGTATCTAATGCCATTAAATACTTGATCCGTTTACGTACTATTTGTGTGACCCTACGGGTTCAGTCAAGAGTAAGCTGTGGATTAATATCATTAATTCCACTTGAACTGAAGCGGCCTCTAGCTAGGCATTCAGCTCACTTGATCTCACTGAATTATTAACTTGTTAATTAATACTGAACCGCATTTATTAGACTTAACTTAGAATGCATACTTGGACCAAGGGCATTATTTCCTTCAGCCTCCCACTTGTCCTTAGGGACAAGTGTGCATTTCCTAATTCCTTTGTCGCTCGATGCTTGCTCTTGAACATAAGGTAAGAGTTGTCATCCTTATTATGTCCAGAGGTGTTCCTCGGTTTCAGAGTTCAACTGATCAAATGAACAGATAATCATAGCCTATGATTCATCCGAGCACGGCCATGCATTTCACAGTTTCCAGCTCTCCGAGTGGCCTTGTACAACTTTTAAGCATCTCATCCCGATTTATGGGAGGACAATCCCAATCTTGCGATCTTGAGATTAGACTTCGTTTGATAGGTGATTACCTGAGCGTTGCCTTTATAGCCTCCTTTTACGGTGCGACGGTTGGTCAACGTCAAAGCAACCTGTTCTCAAACAAGTAATCTCAAATCACTCAGGTATTGAGGATTTAGTGTCTAATAATTTAATGAAATTTACTTATGACAGATTTTCATCTCTTACAGTAAAGTTTCATAGGTCTTGTCCGATACTAGTCTTCCTAAAGTAAGTATCTATGCAAATGATTATGACATTGCCATGTCCACATAGTTCAAGAAACAGAACTACTAGTCATCTTGCATTCTAATCGTCTAACGTTTTCTATGCGTCCAATTTTATAGAAAACTCCGACTAGGGACCATTTTCAACCTTTGACATTCAAGTTCACTTGATAGACATTTCTTAGTCACAGGACTGGTCCTGACAGTCTATTTTGAATATATCGTCAAATTGAAGGGACTCATCATTTAATAAACCACAAATTAAATGGAAAAATGAATTCTCTTCATTTATTGTGAATGATTAACCAATAATGTTTTACAAAGATTTAAACTCTAAAACTTTAAAACATTAAATAGAGACATCAAAGCCATTCTCCAATATGCTTGATTCCCATAGCTGCAGTGTGCGAGTTGTGCTTCGCCTGCGGCAGAGGTTTAGTTAATGGATCTGATATGTTGTCATCAGTTCCAATTTTGCTTATCTCGACTTCTTTTCTTTCAACGAACTCTCGTAGAAGGTGAAATCTACGAAGTACATGCTTGACTCTCTGGTGGTGTCTAGGCTCTTTTGCCTGTGCAATAGCTCCGTTATTGTCACAATACAGAGCTATTGGTCCTTTAATGGAGGGGACTACACCAAGTTCACCTATGAACTTCCTTAGCCATATAGCTTCCTTTGCTGCTTCATGTGCAGCAATGTACTCCGCTTCAGTTGTAGAATCCGCAATGGTGCTTTGCTTAGCACTTTTCCAGCTTACTGCTCCTCCGTTGAGGCAGAAGACAAACCCAGACTGTGATCTGAAATCATCTTTGTCGGTTTGGAAACTTGCGTCCGTATAGCCTTTAACAATTAATTCATCATCTCCACCATATACCAGGAAGTCATCTTTGTGCCTTTTCAGGTACTTCAGAATGTTCTTGGCAGCAGTCCAATGCGCCTCTCCTGGGTCTGACTGGTATCTGCTCGTAGCACTGAGTGCGTACGCAACATCCGGGCGTGTACATATCATAGCATACATTATTGAACCAATCAATGATGCATATGGAATCCCATTCATTCGTCTACGCTCATCAAGTGTTTTTGGGCACTGAGTCTTGCTTAGAGTCATTCCATGAGACATGGGTAGGTAGCCTCGCTTGGAGTCCGCCATCTTGAACCTATCAAGCACCTTATTGATATAAGTGCTTTGACTAAGTCCAATCATCCTTTTAGATCTATCTCTGTAAATCTTGATGCCCAATATGTACTGTGCTTCTCCTAGATCTTTCATCGAAAAACATTTCCCAAGCCAAATCTTGACAGAGTTCAACATAGGAATGTCATTTCCGATAAGTAATATGTCGTCGACATACAATACTAGGAAAGCAATTTTGCTCCCACTGACCTTCTTGTATACACAAGATTCGTCCGCGTTCTTGATGAAACCAAAGTCACTGACTGCTTCATCAAAACGTATATTCCAGCTCCTGGATGCCTGCTTCAATCCGTAGATTGATTTCTTTAGCTTGCATACCTTTTTAGCATTCTTTGGATCCTCAAAACCTTCAGGCTGTGTCATAAACACAGTTTCTGTTAAAACGCCGTTTAAGAAAGCAGTTTTGACATCCATCTGACATATTTCGTAATCGTAATATGCAGCGATTGCTAACATTATCCGAATAGACTTTAGCATTGCAACTGGTGAAAAGGTTTCATCGTAGTCCACACCGTGGACTTGCCTGTAACCTTTTGCAACCAATCTAGCTTTGAAAACTTCAAGTTTCCCATCCTTGTCCTTTTTCAGTTTGAAAACCCATTTGCTTCCAATGGCTTGGTAGCCATCTGGCAAATCGACCAAATCCCATACTTGGTTTTCAGACATGGAGTCCAATTCTGATTGCATGGCTTCTTGCCATTGCTTGGAGCTAGGGCTCGTCATAGCTTGTTTGTAAGTCGCAGGTTCATCACTTTCAATTAATAGAACGTCATAGCTTTCGTTCGTCAAAATACCTAAGTACCTTTCCGGTTGAGATCTATATCTTTGCGATCAACGCGGGGTAACATTTCTAGATTGACCATGATTCTCACCAGATTCTTCTAAAGATCTCTGAGTTTCATCCTGAATGTCATCTTGAGCATTCTCTAGAGTTTGTTGTTCGACTCGAATTTCTTCGAGGTCTACTTTTCTCCCACTTGTCATTTTGGAAATGTGATCTTTCTCCAAAAAGACACCATCTCGAGCAACAAACACTTTGTTCTCAGATGTATTGTAGAAGTAATACCCCTTTGTTTCCTTTGGATAGCCCACAAGGATACATTTGTCAGATTTTGGATGAAGTTTGTCTGAAATTAATCGTTTGACGTATACTTCACATCCCCAAATCTTAAGAAAAGACACATTTGGAGGCTTTCCAAACCATAATTCGTATGGAGTCTTTTCGACAGCTTTAGACGGAGCTCTATTTATAGTGAGTGCAGCTGTATTTAGTGCATGTCCCCAAAATTCTAATGGAAGTTCGGCCTGACCCATCATTGACCTGACCATGTCTAGCAAGGTTCTGTTCCTCCGTTCCGACACACCGTTCCATTGTGGTGTTCCAGGAAGAGTCAATTCTGATAGAATTCCACATTCTTTCAGATGGTCATCAAATTCATAGCTCAGATATTCACCGCCTCTATCAGACCGCAGTGCCTTAATCTTCTTGCCTAATTGATTCTCTACTTCACTCTGAAATTCCTTGAATTTGTCAAAGGATTCAGACTTATGCTTCATTAGGTAGACATAACCATACCTACTGAAGTCATCAGTGAAAGTGATAAAGTAGCTGAAACCACCTCTAGCATTTATACTCATTGGTCCACATACATCTGTATGGATTAATTCCAATAGTTCATTTGCTCTTTCTCCAACTTTAGAGAAAGGTTGCTTTGTCATTTTGCCAAGTAAACATGATTCGCATTTACCATAATCCTCTAAGTCAAATGGTTCTAGAATTCCTTCCTTTTGAAGTCTTTCTAAGCGTTTCAAGTTTATATGGCCTAATCGACAATGCCACAGATAGGTGAGATCTGAATCATCCTTTTTGGCCTTTTTGGTATTTATGTTATATACTTGTTTGTCGTGATCTAATAAATAAAGTCCATTGACTAATCTAGCAGATCCATAAAACATCTCTTTAAAATAAAACGAACAACTATTGTCTTTTATTAAAAAGGAAAATCCCTTAGCATCTAAGAAAGAAACTGAAATGATGTTTTTAGTAAGACTTGGAACATGGAAACAATCTTCCAGTTCCAAAACTAGCCCGGAGGGCAACGACAAATAGTAAGTTCCTACAGCTAATGCAGCAATCCGTGCTCCATTTCCCACTCGTAGGTCGACTTCACCCTTGCTTAACTTTCTACTTCTTCTTAGTCCCTGTGGATTGGAACATAAGTGTGAGCCACAACCTGTATCTAATACCCAAGAAGTTGAATTAGCAAGTATACAGTCTATAACGAAAATACCTGAAGATGGAACGACTGTTCCGTTCTTCTGATCTTCCTTTAGCTTCAAGCAATCTCTTTTCCAATGCCCCTTCTTCTTGCAGTAGAAGCATTCGGATTCAGAAGTGGGTTGACTAACCTTCCTCTTTACAGATTTGGCGCCAGTTTGCTTAGTTGGGCTGGCCTTGTTGCCACCTTTCTTAGCATTCCTCTTCTTTCCAGATTTCTTGAACTTGCCCCCACGCACCATAAGCACATCCTGCTTATCACTTTTGAGCATCTTTTCAGCGGTCTTCAGCATACCGTGAAGCTCAGTGAGCGTTTTGTCCAGACTATTCATACTGTAGTTCAGTTTGAACTGATCATACCCGCTATGAAGAGAATGGAGGATGGTGTCTATAGCCATTTCCTGAGAAAATTGCTGATCCAGCCGACTCATATTCTCAATGAGTCCAATCATTTTGAGAACATGTGGACTTACGGGCTCGCCTTTCTTAAGCTTGGTCTCAAGAATTTGCCTATGAGTCTCGAATCTTTCGACTCGAGCCAGATCTTGGAACATGTTCTTCAACTCACTGATGATTGTGAAAGCATCTGAGTTGATGAACGTTTTCTGCAGATCCGCACTCATGGTGGCGAGCATTAGACATATCACATCCTTGTTGGCATCAATCCAACGATTGAGGGCTGCCTGAGTGACCCCGTCGCCTGTGGCTTCGGGCATCGCCTCATCTAGGACATACTCCTTTTCTTCCTGCATAAGAACTATTTGCAAGTTCCTTTGCCAGTCAAGGAAGTTTTTCCCGTTCAACTTCTCCTTTTCGAGAATTGATCGAATGTTGAATGAATTGTTGTTTGCCATATTAAAAACTACAATTGAAAAGAATAAACAAATAAATAACCATTCACAGTTTCTCTTAATAAATTTAAATTCTAGCATACATGCATAATTCAATGTTTATTAAGCATTTTATTCAAGTTATGTGTTCCGGCAGGTGTGAATAAAATGATTCCAAGATCCTAAAATCATTGAAGAACTAAGCACAGTTTGTCGACTTAATCCTAGAACATCTTAGGTAAGCAAAAGCCTTTTGCTAATAGTCTAGAAACTATTCTTGGTTGATAGGTACGTCTAAGAACTTATTAGGTAAACCTATCGATTTTTCCACGACATAAAAGGACTCCTTACTTATATCGTTGAGTTTCACCAAAACTAATATGTACTCACAATTATTTGTGTACCTTGCCCCTTTAGGACCAATAAGTAACACCTCGCTGAGCGAAAACTATTACTAGATTGATGTAAAGGATATCCAAGCAAGTGTATATTTTGGCATGGCACCTTTTAACTCAATTTTTAAGTTTGGAACTTAAGGCTCTTACTATGTTGGTTAGATTTTAAGTGAACTAAAATCCTTAATCATGCAACATAATCAAGCTTTTGATCTCATGCATTTTAAGACATATTTAAAAGCAATAAATAACTTAAAACATGCATAAGATAAATGTGATCTAGTATGGCCCGACTTCATCTTGAAGCTTTGACTTCAAAGTCCGTCTTGAAAATCTCCGTGGGAGGCACCATTTTCTTCAAATAGGATAAGCTATAACTAATTACAACTATTTGATGGTACGCAGACCATATTTGAATTGAAAAATAACTTTGGTACTTTAGACCAATTACATTCAAATTAATGGTACGCAGACCATATTTTCTATCCTATTTGGGCCATACTAGTCACTTCATAACCTGCAAAACAGTACATATACAATATATACCATTCACCCATTCATTATCATGAATGGCCCACATAGCTGGTTAGTAAAACACATTATGCATCACGTAAACATTTGCAGCAATTAATCAAGGGCACCAATAATTTACCAATTATTCAGTCCTTATTAATTCTAATCAAGTTGTTTTAACCTTAAGGATTTGTAGACCTAATCAAGAGTTTTATGACTAAAAGGGCTCCCACTGAAACCAATAAATTCATATGCTTTACTAATTTTAAACATAAAAATGTATTTCAAGTCTAACCGGAAACATACAAATTTAATTAAAATTTAAAGCTCATATAAATTTATAATTGAATCCAAAAGTTTAATTTAATTTCAGTCATATTTAAATTAATTCATGATTTTAATTTTAGTAAAATAATTAGAATAAATAAAATTTATTATAATTACAATATTCAAAATCAAAATCCAAGAAAATAATTTAAATTATTAATTTTAAAATTAATTAAAATTACGTAAACTGAAAAATTTCAAATTAAACATTCAAAACGATCTAATCGCAAGGCAAACACCCTACGCATCGCACGCCCATGGGCCGCACGCACACAGCCATCGTTGGCCATATGCGCGCAGTGAAGGAAATAATGCCCTTGGTCCAAGTATGCATTCTATGTTAAGTCTAATAAATGCGGTTCAGTATTAATTAACAAGTTAATAATTCAGTGAGATCAAGTGAGCTGAATGCCTAGCTAGAGGCCGCTTCAGTTCAAGTGGAATTAATGATATTAATCCACAGCTTACTCTTGACTGAACCCGTAGGGTCACACAAATAGTACGTAAACGGATCAAGTATTTAATGGCATTAAATACTCCATCTATGAATATTCGGAACCGACGGATCTTGGTTTCAGTGGGAGCTAAGATCGTCACAGGCAAGAAATGAATACTCCGGAAACGATGATATTGCCGGAAACGGAAATATGGATCGTATCGGAAATATGAATATTATCCAAGTCGTAGATGTTGCCGGAAACGGAAACATGGTACGTATCGGAAAATATTATTGGAAATGGAAATATTACCAGAATCGGAAATATTGCCGGAAACGGAAATATTGTCAGAATCGGAAATATTACCGGAATCGGAAAATAATTCCGGAAACGGAAATATTAAATATTTGTTCGAAACGGAAATTAATTCCGGAATCGGAAATATTAAATATTGTTCGTATCGGAAATAAATTCCGGAACTGGAAATTTAATCGGAAGCGTATCGTACGAATTAGCATCGGACGAGGCCTGCCGGACGAAGGCCCAGCACGAAGCCGGGCCATCGCCCAGCAAGCACGCACGCCACAAGCCCAGCCAAGGCAGCGCCCAGGCCTACCGCAAGGCAGGCCCAGCGCGCGCCAAGGCCACGGATGCGTGGGCCGCGCTGCGTGGGCTGCTGCTCGCACGCGCATGGGCAGCCCTTGTGGCTGCCGTGTGTGTGTGAGTTTGTGCTCATGCGTGATTCCTAAATCTACAAGAGTCAGTGTATGATTAAATTTCTATTCCTAATTGGATAAATTAATTAAATAGAATTCATGTAGGATTCTAATTTCAATTAATTCGTATCCTACTAGGATTACGATTCCTTTTCCATAACTCTATAAATAAAGGCCTAGGGGTCATTATTTATATAACAAGTTTTAAGTATTCAAAACTAAGAATTTTAAGCAGAAAAATCAGCCAATATTCTTGCCTACCTAACCGAAAATATTAGAACCTTAAGGGCGATTCTAGTTGGTCAATCTTAAGGCGGATCCGGACGTGCTGTGGACTATCTACGGAGGGACGACACTTGGAGTCCTAAAGACTTGTTCTTGTTCGGTTCGGGCGCAGCTAGGGAAGGCACGCAACAAAGAGTATGCATCTAAACTATGCTAAATGATTATGTGTAAATAATATGTTTCCTGGCTTTATGGTTTTTCCGCATGATTTATGAACTGTCATATGAATCATAACCTAACAGTGGTATCACGAGCCCCTTATTATTTTCATAATCTAAATTGCATGAACATGGTTAAATATTACAAATTTGCAAGAATTAAAAGGGGTGATTAATTTTCGTAATTGTTAATTAATTGCAAATTGCGTTTATTTAATTATACGTACGCAGTTTTTCGGCAGTTTCTTCGTTACTCATCCGAATTGAGTGATTTTTGTGTCAATTCCGCATGTAAAAGGCATTCTAAAATTTTGACAAAAATAGTTTTTTTTCTGCCGAACCCAGAATTCTCAAATTCGAAGCCTAACTATGACTTTTCGAAGGTTTTAGTTTTTCGAATGCAAAATTTCGTAAATTTAAGATGTTAAATTAAATATTTGCGATTCTTGTTGATAAATCTTGAATTTTTTATTGACCTACTGCATATGTTTAACAAGTTTGAATGCCTAGTCTTGTTAATTATGCAATCTAATTTGTAATTATGATTAATTTGTTGAAAATTAGAATAATTTAGAATTAATTTGATTTTCATAATTAATTGTAATTTAATTAGAAACCTATGATTAAAAACCACCATAAAAATTGTAAATTTATGATAAATTTTAAATTTTTATGACCTAGACTTGAATCCATAACAATCGGAAATCAATTGGATAATAAATTTTCGATTTTTTCGCCCTAAAATTATGAAATTAATAATACTTATTAATTTGTCATTAATTTTAAATATAAATTTTAAATTTTTTATGCGATTCGTTCATATAACTTGCACGCACGAAGCAATGGACGCTTCATGTTACCCTTAAGGGGTGTTGTATAATGCGGGCATGCGACGACGAGCAAGGGAGCTCGTCGCCCGTGCGGCACGAATGCAATGAGCAAGGGCGTAGTGCACGAGCACAAGGCAGCAGCCCTGCCTTGTGTCGTGTGCCACGAGCAATGAACGAATGGGCATGGGCGAAGGGCGAGCCAAGGCAGTCGCGTGTGGGCAGCAAGCGAGCTGCGCCACAGCGCGCGCTGCCTCGCACAAGAGAGCGCAGCCTCGCGCGCAGCGAGCGCAAGCTCGCGTGCCACGAGCGCTGCGCCCAGCATTACTCGCGCGCACAGCGCGCGATGTCGCGCCCCAGCGAGCGATGGCTCGCGCGCGCAGCGAGCGATGTCGCGCGCCTAGCGAGCGATGTCGCGCGCCCAGCGAGCGATGGCTCGCGCCCAGCGAGCGATGGCTCGCGCGCACAGCGCGCGATGTCGCGCGCCCAGCGAGCGATGTTGCGCGCGCGCACTGCGAGCGATAGCTCGCGTGCGATGAGCGCTGGCGCGCGCAGCGAGCACAATGTGTGCGGAGGCTTGCGATAGGGAAGCAGCAGCTATGCGACGAGCGCATGGGCTGCGCGCACATGGCCAGCAATGGCTGTGTGCGTACGGTCCATGGGCGTGCAACGCGTAGGGTGTTTGCGTCACGATTAGATCGTTTTTGAATGTTTAATTTGAAAAATTTCAGTTCACGTAATTTTAATTAATTTTAAAATTAATAATTTGAATTATTTTCTTGGATTTTAATTTTGAATATTATAATTATAATAAATGTTATTTATTCTAATTATTTTACTAAAATTAAAATCATGAATTAATTTAAATACGACTGAAATTAAATTAAATTTTTGGATTCAATTATAAATTGATATGAGCTTTAAATTTTAATTAAATTTGTATGTTTCCGGTTGGACTAGAAATACATTTTTATGTTTAAAATTGGTAAAGCATATGAATTTATTGGTTTAAGTGGGAGCGCTTTTTAGTCATAAACTCTTGATTAGGTCTACAAATCCTTAAGGTTAAAACAACTTGATTAGAATTAATAAGGACTGAATAATTGGTAGATTATTGGTGCCCTTGATTAATTGCTGCAAATGTTTACGTGATGCATAATGTGTTTTACTAACCAGCTACGTGGGCCATTCATGATAATGAATGGGTGAATGGTATATATTGTATATGTACTGTTTTGCAGGTTATGAAGTGACTAGTATGGCCCAAATAGGATAGAAAATATGGTCTGCGTACCATTAATTTGAATGTAATTGGTCTAAAGTACCAAAGTTATTTTTCAATTCAAATATGGTCTGCGAACCATCAAATAGTTGTAATTAGTTATAGCTTATCCTATTTGAAGAAAATGGTGCCTCCCACGGAGATTTTCAAGACGGACTTTGAAGTCAAAGCTTCAAGATGAAGTCGGGCCATACTAGATCACAAATATCTTATGCATGTTTTAAGTTATTTATTGCTTTTAAATATGTCTTAAAATGCATGAGATCAAAAGCTTGATTATGTTGCATGATTAAGGATTTTAGTTCACTTAAAATCTAACCAACATAGTAAGAGCCTTAAGTTCCAAACTTAAAAATTGAGTTAAAAGGTGCCATGCCAAAATATACACTTGCTTGGATATCCTTTACATCAATCTAGTAATAGTTTTCGCTCAGCGAGGTGTTACTTATTGGTCCTAAAGGGGCAAGGTACACAAATAATTGTGAGTACATGTTAGTTTTGGTGAAACTCAACGATATAAGTAAGGAGTCCTTTTATGTCGTGGCAAAATCGATAGGTTTACCTAATAAGTTCTTAGACGTACCTATCAACCAAGAATAGTTTCTAGACTATTAGCAAAAGGCTTTTGCTTACCTAAGATGTTCTAGGATTAAGTCGACAAACTGTGCTTAGTTCTTCAATGATTTTAGGATCTTGGAATCATTTTTTTCACACCTGCCGGAACACATAATTCGAATAAAATGCTAATGACTTGTTTAAATTGCATGATTGCTTTTATTTTCAAGTTATTATTCATGATAAATGTTTAGACTTTGCATGCTTCAATGTATGTTTTAATTATTGTTTATAATTAAATATCTTGCACTGCAATAAATCCTTTTAGAAAGGTAACAGTAAATTTCCTCGATTGGTAGTGAATCCAAGAACGATTCACGGAAAAGAGAGAAAGTGAGCAATTTAAAATGTACGTTTCTTATAGCGACTTTTATGGTTGTTTTCGAATATCAAAATCGAATGGCAAACCAATTGGTGCTTGTGAATTCAAAATACAATGTAGTTTTGAGATCATAAAGCATTGAGCTTAAAACGCTCAGCTTTACCAATGGTTAACAACCTAATATCTTTGTCCATTTAATTCTCGAATGAGTCTAGTCCCTAGACATTCAAATAGATCGATGCTTAGAGAACTTTAGAAGCTTCTGGTAAGATCATCTAGTTGAAACAAAATATTCAACATAAATGGTAAAGAACCTTGTTGGGGTGACATTGGACATGTCTAACAAAGTATAAAAGTCAACACTAAAGAATTCAATTCTTAAGACTATAAGAAAGGGTACAAGAAATAGGAAAACAAAGGAACAAATGAAAGGAATTTACGATTCCGGTTCTACCTATAAGTTTAAAGAGAAGTGACCTAGCAATCAAACTTCCTTGGTATCATATACCGCTTGAGGTTCTTACTTCGGTAATAACTCAAACAAATGAAGCTAGGATACACTAATGACCTACAAGTGGGAAATGAAGCATGGAAATGCTACATTAGTTGTAGGGTCATCTAGTTTGTTTTAAGTCCTTTCAAAGGCTGGAACTAAATGGCTATTTTATTCCATAATCAGCATACCTAAATTTCTGCTTCAAACACAGAAAGACTCACATTCAGAAGAACAAAAACAATGTTTGTTTGTTTATTTGAATGAAATGGTCAATTACAGGTTGAGTCAATATGCTTGATTAAAACAAACAACTCTTTAAAGAACTTTACTAAGGTTCAAATCAACCCCTTGATTTGAGTTCCACTAATCTTTGGCATTGTTGCTTAGACCATATCAACAAGTTAACATTCAAAAACTCTATTTTAATGGACTTTTGAAAGTTGGTTGATTTCTAGATCAACTTAAGACAAGCTAGTCTTACTTGTTGAAAGTAACAAAAGATGTGAACTATTGTTAGAACGCCTAGACAATAGAGTTCAAAGCTAAAGAAAGATTTTATGACTTTATTATTTCGCATGGATTTGAGTGAATGTAGGTTTATTTACTCAAATGTGATATAAGTTGAATCTGTTTGGCTAGTTCAAAGATTCAGAAGTATAAAATCCACTTGGCAAGAAATCATAAAGATCTAGGTTAGATCATGTTGATGATTACTTGAGACCAAATATGATCATCAATGATTGTGTGTTGTAATTTCACAATCTAGGTCCATAAGATATGGCATATCTTAGTTGGAATAATCGAAGTCAATTGGTACTTGATTCGATCAATGATGGATCATAAAAACTTTTCCTATAATTTCTAAAACAAAATGCTCAACTACCACCAAACTAAACCAAATTCGTCAAAGCTATTGAAAAGTAATTTCAGGATATCTTTTCAATTATATATCTAAAGAGTTGCTAAACTCAGTGGGAGCTTAGTGTTTGTTATTCAACAAACTAAGGCCCAAGTCTAGATATATGTTTCATTGTGATTTATTCAAATGAGACACAAGGGTATTGTTTCTACCACGAATTTTTGAGAACATAATGTTTGTTTGCTCGAAATAATGTCCTTTTGGAGATTCGTTTCCAAAATGACAAGTGGGAGAAAATAGACCTCGAAAGTTTTCGAGGCGAACAACAAACATAAACGGACATTCCGGAGGCTTTTCGAAGTACTTCAGAAAATCCGAACTTATTCTTTAAGGACTTTAGAAGTGGCTTTAAAGAATAGATATCTCTTAGAAGACTTTACAAGTGCTTCAAAGAGAACAGAATATTCAAAGGACTTTCAAGTGGCTATTGATATTCTAATGTTTGATGTTCTATACCCAAGTAGGCATAGAATTCAAGTCACTGAAACTATGAGATTCTTCTATTAGATAGTAAAGAAACATAGAGATCAGGTCAATGAAACTATGAGATTCTTCTATTAAATAGTGAAGAAACCTACAACTTGCAGTCAAACTATTATCATGTAGATTAATGAGTTTGTGACTTGTAAGAAAGCTATGACGAAACCTAGATTCCCTAAAATGGTTAGAGGCCATATATAGACTCAAATGTTTTAAATGGTTAGAGGCCATAAAACATACTCAATGTTTTGATGACAAAATTGAAATTTTGTTGATTTGCAAGAATGGGTTCACACCTATTGGTTGCAAGTTTGTTTTAAGGATAAAAACCATCAAACATGGAATTGTGTTCACACACAAAGCTAGATTAGTTGCTAAAGGTTACAAGCAAATTCATGGTGTAAATTGTGTTGAAACCTCATGCATAATCGTAATGCTCAAGTCTATAATTCAAGCAATGATTGCATATTGGTACATATAGCAATTGGATGACAAAACGTATTCCTCAATCAAATGTTGGAATAAACTATGTACATGGTATGTCATAGGATTTGTGGATCCAAATAAATGCTTGAAAGAGAAAGCTAGCTTATAAAATCTAAGTACAGATTTAAGCAAGCAATTGGGAGTTGGAACTGTATTTTAGTGAAGCTAATAAGTATTTTAGTTTCATAAAATGTACATGATTCTTATAGATGTATAAGAAGTTTAGTGGGAGTACATAAAAACTTATTTGGTCCTATGTGTATCACACACATATCTCTCTATTGTGAAATAACATTCAAATGCTAATGACTTAGATTTGAAATTATTCATCAATGATGGACCATGGCGAAACTTAGTACATATTGGGTATTAAGATCTATTTACAAAGATCTTATAATATTGTTTTAGATTAAGTAATGGCATTTACTAAATCAAACACGAAAGTCTCCATTGGAGATATTCGACCCATGTGAATAAATCTAAGTAAAGAATGTTTGAACTATGTATAAGCATTTACTAAGTTAAACATCAAAGAGTCTAAATGAGATTCTTAACCTATATTATATGTCAAAGAATTTAGCTGGATTCAGTATCTACTAAAATTGAATGAGCTAAAGTTACATGAATAGAATTCAATTGGGAATTATTCTGCAAAAGAATTTATCATGTATGATATAATATGAGGATCGCCAAAAACGTATCGTATGACTTTAAGGCATGACGAACATATACCAATCTCTATTGATCTAAGTGAAGATCAACTAGATTGAGACCAAGAATACTTATGGTACTTGAAAAGGTACATAGGAATAGTTCTTGATTCAAGGAAATAAAGATACGCTAAATATTGATGCTACACGCATAAACACTGGCAAAGGATCAAGCAAGACCCTTTGGAGTTAACCATTGATAAGGACGAGCTATAGAGCATCGTGTTTTGAAATGGCAACATGGATTGGAGACCATGAGTTGTTGCGTGGGAAATTAAAATATTAATTTCTATGTTCTAAGATATAGTTGGAGAGTCTTCCACATATCTATGAACTGCTTGGATAGGTAAATCCAAACAAAGCATCACTAGCAACCTATGCAGTTGAAGTAAAAGTAATTATTGCCTGAGAAGCAATAAAACAGGGTTGTTTAAAGTTCTTCACTGAACTTGGGTAGATCACCTATCTGCTGGCTTGATGGTTCTTCATTGAAAAATGCGTGGAACCACTCTTGAAGCAAGAAAAACGTCTGCTAACTTAATGGTTCTTCATTGCAAAATGCGTAGAACCACTAATGTAGTAAGAAAGACTAGATCACATAATAAACAAACTCGAAAAGATCTTATCATCATATCTCAAAGAACATTCGATGAAAAGGATGTTAAGATTGGCAAAGCATGATAACTAAACCTATGCAACAAGTGAGAAGCAACACTCACATTGTCGCACTGGAAATCAAGCATAGCTTTGAATTCCATGAATTGTTTTAGAAAATGGGTTTGAGGCCCATGGTTGTAAAACATTGGGGTTGAACATTTATCATATATGAAATGTATTTTCATATTCCATTTAATTTGTGGTTTATTAAATGATGAGTCCCTTCAACTTGACGATATATTCAAGATAGACTGTCAGGACCAGTCCTGTGACTAAGAAATGTCTATCAAGTGAACTTGAATGTCAAAGGTTGAAAATGGTCCCTAATCGGAGTTTTCTATAAAATTGGACGCATAGAAAACGTTAGACGATTAGAATGCAAGATGACTAGTAGTTCTGTTTCTTGAACTATGTGGACATGGCAATGTCATAATCATTTGCATAGATACTTACTTTGGGAAGACTAGTATCGGACAAGACCTATGAAACTTTACTGTAAGAGATGAAAGTCTGTCGTAAGTAAATTTCATTAAATTATTAGACACTAAATCCTCAATACCTGAGTGATTTGAGATTACTTGTTTGAGAACTGGTTGCTTTGACGTTGACCAACCGTCGCACCGTAAAAGGAGGCTATAAAGGCAACGCTCAGGTAATCACCTATCAAACGAAGTCTAATCTCAAGATCGCAAGATTGGGATTGTCCTCCCATAAATCGGGATGAGATGCTTAAAAGTTGTACAAGGCCACTCGGAGAGCTAGAAACTGTGAAATGCATGGCCGTGCTCGGATGAATCATAGGCTATGATTATCTGTTTATTTGATCAGTTGAACTCTGAAACCGAGGAACACCTCTGGACATAATAAGGATGACAACTCTTACCTTATGTTCAAGAGCAAGCATCGAGCGACAAAGGAATTAGGAAATGCACACTTGTCCCTAAGGACAAGTGGGAGACTGAAGGAAATAATGCCCTTGGTCCAAGTATGCATTCTATGTTAAGTCTAATAAATGCGGTTCAGTATTAATTAACAAGTTAATAATTCAGTGAGATCAAGTGAGCTGAATGCCTAGCTAGAGGCCGCTTCAGTTCAAGTGGAATTAATGATATTAATCCACAGCTTACTCTTGACTGAACCCGTAGGGTCACACAAATAGTACGTAAACGGATCAAGTATTTAATGGCATTAAATACTCCATCTATGAATATTCGGAACCGACGGATCTTGGTTTCAGTGGGAGCTAAGATCGTCACAGGCAAGAAATGAATACTCCGGAAACGATGATATTGCCGGAAACGGAAATATGGATCGTATCGGAAATATGAATATTATCCAAGTCGTAGATGTTGCCGGAAACGGAAACATGGTACGTATCGGAAAATATTATTGGAAATGGAAATATTACCAGAATCGGAAATATTGCCGGAAACGGAAATATTGTCAGAATCGGAAATATTACCGGAATCGGAAAATAATTCCGGAAACGGAAATATTAAATATTTGTTCGAAACGGAAATTAATTCCGGAATCGGAAATATTAAATATTGTTCGTATCGGAAATAAATTCCGGAACTGGAAATTTAATCGGAAGCGTATCGTACGAATTAGCATCGGACGAGGCCTGCCGGACGAAGGCCCAGCACGAAGCCGGGCCATCGCCCAGCAAGCACGCACGCCACAAGCCCAGCCAAGGCAGCGCCCAGGCCTACCGCAAGGCAGGCCCAGCGCGCGCCAAGGCCACGGATGCGTGGGCCGCGCTGCGTGGGCTGCTGCTCGCACGCGCATGGGCAGCCCTTGTGGCTGCCGTGTGTGTGTGAGTTTGTGCTCATGCGTGATTCCTAAATCTACAAGAGTCAGTGTATGATTAAATTTCTATTCCTAATTGGATAAATTAATTAAATAGAATTCATGTAGGATTCTAATTTCAATTAATTCGTATCCTACTAGGATTACGATTCCTTTTCCATAACTCTATAAATAAAGGCCTAGAGGTCATTATTTATATAACAAGTTTTAAGTATTCAAAACTAAGATTTTTAAGTAGAAAAATCAGCCAATATTCTTGCCTACCTAACCGAAAATATTAGAACCTTAAGGGCGATTCTAGTTGGTCAATCTTAAGGCGGATCCGGACGTGCTGTGGACTATCTACGGAGGGACGACACTTGGAGTCCTAAAGACTTGTTCTTGTTCGGTTCGGGCGCAGCTAGGGAAGGCACGCAACAAAGAGTATGCATCTAAACTATGCTAAATGATTATGTGTAAATAATATGTTTCCTGGCTTTATGGTTTTTCCGCATGATTTATGAACTGTCATATGAATCATAACCTAACACGCAGCCCATGCGCTCGTCGCATAGCTGCTTCATCTCCATCGCAAGCCATCGCAAGCCATCGCACGCTGTGGTGCTTGCTGTGCGCGCGCCAGCGCTCGACGCACGCGAGCCATCGCTCGCTGTGCGCGCTCGCCAGCGCACGCTGCGCGCGCTCCATCGCTCGCTGTGCGCGCGAGCCATCGCTAGCTGTGCGCGCGAGCCATCGCTCGCTGTGCGCGAGCAATTGCGCGCGTTCAACGCTGGGCGCAGCGCTCGTGGCACGCGAGCTTGCGCTCGCTGCGCGCGAGGCTGCGCGCGCTTGCGCGAGGCAGTGCGCGTTGTGGCGCAGCTCGCTTGCTGCCCACACGCGACTGCCTTGGCTTGCCTTTCGCCCATGCCCGTTTGTTCATAGCTCGTGGCCCACGACACAAGGCAGGGCTGCTGCCTTGTGCTCGTGCACCATGCCTTGCTCATTGCATTCGTGCCGCACAGGCGACGAGCTCCCTTGCTCGTCGTCGCATGCCCGCACTATACAACACCCCTTAAGGGTAACACGAAGCGTCCACTGCTTTGTGCGTGCAAGTTATATGAACGAATCGCATAAAAATTTAAAATTTATATTTAAAATTAATGACAAATTAATAAATAATATTAATTTCATAATTTTAGGGCGAAAAATCGAAAATTTATTATTCAATTGATTTCCGATTGTCTTGGATTCAAGTCTAGGTCATAAAAATTTAAAATTTATCATAAATTTACAATTTTTATGGTGGTTTTTAATCATAGGTATCTAATTAAATTATAACTAATTATGAAAATCAAATTAATTCTAAATTATTCCAATTTTCAACAAATTAATCATAATTACAAATTAGATTGCATAATTAACAAGGTTAGGCATTCAAACTTGTTAAACATATACAGTAGGTCAATCAAAAATTCAAGATTTATCAACAAGAATCGCAAATATTTAATTTAACATCTTAAATTTACGAAATTTTGCATTCGAAAAACTAAAACCTCCGAAGAGTCATAGTTAGGCTTCGAATTTGAGAATTCTGGGTTCGGCCGAAAAATACTAATTTTGTCAAAATTTTAGAATGCCTTTTACATGCCGAATTGACACAAAAATCACTCGATTTGGATGAGTAACGAAGAAACTGCCGAAAAACTGCGTACGTATAATTAAATAAACGCAATTTGCAATTAATTAACAATTACGAAAATTAATCACCCCTTTTAATTCTTGCAAATTTGTAATATTTAACCATGTTCATGCAATTTAGATTATGAAAATAATAAGGGGCTCGTGATACCACTGTTGGATTATGATACATATGACAATTCATAAATGATGCGGAAAAACCATTTAGCCAGGAACACATATTATTTACACATAATCATATAGCATAATTTAGATGCATACTCTTTGTTGCGTGCCTTCCCTAGCTGCGCCCGAACCGAACAAGAACAAGTCTTTAGGACTCCAAGTGTCGTCCCTCCGTAGATAGTCCACAGCACGCCCGGATCCGCCTTAAGATTGACCAACTAGAATCGCCCTTAAGGTACTAGAATTTTCGGCACTTTTGAGCAAGGAATGTGGCTGAATATTTCTCTCAAAACTCACTTTGAATACTTGAATTAATCTCTAAAATATGTGACCCTAGGCACGTATTTATAGAGTTATGGAAAGGGAATTGGAATCCTAGTAGGACACGAATTAATTAAACTTAGAATCCTACAAGAACTCTAATTAATTAATTTATCCTTTTAGGAATAGGAATTTAATCATATACTAACTCTAATAGTTTTAGAAATCGTGCATGAACACAAACTCACACATACGCGGCAGCCACGATGGGCCGCCCATGCGCGTGCGTGCGAGCAGCAGCCCACGCAGCGAGGCCATGGCCTTGGCGCGCGCTAGGCCTGCCTTGCGGTGGGCCTGGGCGCTGCCTTGGTTGGGCGCGCGTTTGGCTTGCTGGGCGATGGCCCGACTTCGTGCTGGGCCTTCGTCCGGCAGGCCTCGTCCGATGCTAATTCGTACGATACGCTTCCGATTAAATTCTCGGTTCCGGAATTCATTTCCGATACGAACAATATTTAATATTTCCGATTCCGGAATCAATTTCCGTTTCGAACAAATATTTAATATTTCCGTTTCCGGAATTATTTTCCGATTCCGATAATATTTCCGATTCTGACAATATTTCCGTTTCCGGCAATATTTCCGATTCTGGTAATATTTCCATTTCCGATAATATTTTCCGATACGTACCATGTTTCCGTTTCCGGCAACATCTACGACTTGGATAATATTTATATTTCCGATACGATCCATATTTCCGTTTCCGGCAATATCATCGTTTCCGGAGTATTCATTTCTTGCCTGTGACGATCTCAGCTCCCACTGAAACCAAGATCCGTCGATTCCGAATATCCATAGATGGAGTATCTAATGCCATTAAATACTTGATCCGTTTACGTACTATTTGTGTGACCCTACGGGTTCAGTCAAGAGTAAGCTGTGGATTAATATCATTAATTCCACTTGAACTGAAGCGGCCTCTAGCTAGGCATTCAGCTCACTTGATCTCACTGAATTATTAATTTGTTAATTAATACTGAACCGCATTTATTAGACTTAACTTAGAATGCATACTTGGACCAAGGGCATTATTTCCTTCACTATTTGTGTGACCCTACGGGTTCAGTCAAGAGTAAGCTATGGATGAACATTATTAATTCCACGTACTTGAACTGAAGCGGCCTCTAGCTAGGCATTCAGATCACTTGATCTCACTGAATTATTAACTTGTTAATATTGAACCAAATTTATTAGACTTAGCATTAAATGCAAACTTGGACCAAGGGCATTATTTCCTTCAGTCTCCCACTTATCCTTAGAGACAAGTGTCCATTTCCTAATTCCTTTGTTGCTCGATGCCTGCTCATGAACAAAAGGTAAGAGTAGTCATCCTTATTAGGTCCAGAGGTATTTCTCGATGTCAGAGTTCAAGTGATCAGATAAACAGATAATCATAGTCTATGATTGATTTGAGCACAGGCCATGCATTTTACAGTTTCTAGCTCTCCGAGTGGCCTTATACAACTTTCGGCATCTCATCCCGATTTATGGGTGGACAATCCTAATCTTGTGATCTTGAGGTTAGACTTCGTTTGATAGATGATTACATGGGCGTTGTCGTTATAGTCTCCTTTTATGGTGCGACGTTTGACAACGTCAAAGTAACCAATTCTCAAACAAGTAATCTCAAATCACTCAGGTATTGAGGATTAGTGTCTAATAATATAATGAAATTTACTTATGAAAAATTTTAATCTCTTACAGTAAAGTTTCATAGGTTTGTCTGATACCAAGCTTATCAAGTAAGTATTTATGCAAATGATTGCGACATTGCCATGTCCACATAGTTCAAGAAACATAACTACTAGTCATCTTGAATTCTAGTCGTCTAGAGTTTTTTATGCGTCCACCTTTATAGAAAACTTCCGACCAGGTACCATTTTCAACTTTTGACATTCAAGTTCACTTGATAGACATTTCTTAGTCATAGTACTGGTCCTGAAAGTCTATGTTGAATATATTCGTCAAATTAAATGTACTCATCCTTTAATACTAAACCAATATTAAATGGAACATGAAAATACATTTCATATGTGATAAATGTTCAACCCAAATGTTTTACAAACATGGGCCTCTAACCCATCTTTAAAACAATTAATGGAATTCAAAACTATGCTTGATTTCCAATGCCACGGTGTGAGTGTTGCTTCTCACTTGTTGCATAGGTTTAGTTATCATGCTTTGCCAATCTTAATATCCTTTTCATCGAATGCCTTTCGAGATAGGATGATAAGATCTTTTGAGTATGTTTTTTTTGTGATCTAGTCTTTATTGCTTCAAGAGTGGTTCTACACATTTTGCAATGAAGAACCATCAAGTTAGTAGACATGTGATATACCCAAGTTCAGTAAAGAACTCTCTAACGTAAACAACTCTTATTTTATTGCTTCTTAGGCAATAAGTACTTTTACTTCAGCTGTATTGGTTGCTAGTGATGCTTTGTTTGGATTAGCTGAAAACCGGAAAACCGAAATTGATGTTTTCCAAGGACCGAGGATCGGACCGGAATCCTTTGGTCCGGTCCGGTCCAATTCTGGTCCGGTTCCGGTCCAATTCTGGTCCGGTTCCGATCCAATTCTGGTCCGGTTCCGGTCCAAATTCGGGTCCGGACCGGACCATGCACACCCCTAATTTTATCTTATAGACTTGTATTCTTGTGAATTTTTTACATCATACGGAGTACGTAACTTTCTATGTTGTTATTTAGTTAAGTCTCCAAACTTTATATTTTACGAAATTGCAAAATTCGGATCAGATCCGATCCGAATATCTGAATCTTAAAAATCGTGATCCGTATCTAATCTGATTTTTTTCTCCAAAAATTCGGATCAGGTATCCAATCCGATTTTATAGGACCGGATATCCAAAAGTTCGGATATTTCAACGGATCAGAAATATGGACGTCCATTTATTCCGAATTTTTTGTGTTAGAATAATGCCTTGAATCGGTCGAGCCCTTTACTGCAACGCCCCAACACATGAATACAACTTTACGGTATCTGTTGTTTTGGACAAGGTTATCTGTTTTGGGCTTATTTCTAGGTTTTTTCCGCATCCGTCTAGAGAGTACTACATAAACTCTCTAGGTCATAACCTAGTTGTATTCTGTAATCTGTACTACTCAAGATCAATAAAACTTTCCTCCCCTCTGCCCGTGGACGTAGCTAACACATTGTTAGTGAACCACGTTAAATCTCCGCGTTCTTTATTTACTTTATTTAATCTTTCTTTGTTTCCGTCATAACATTTTTCTCACCCTTAACTGGAGGGACAGGGCGACGACAAGTGAATAATTGTTATTGATGAATAGTACAAATCACTTGACATAATCGTAAATAAATAAATTTTCAAGATTTTCATTTAAACTCATTTTTTGTTCATTTATGGTCATAGTTTTATTCATTTAATGAACTTCTTTGTTTTTTTATTTTTTTATTTGCATCCCTTTTTTTTTTCTTATCGAATTAGTTACGATGTCATGTTATTTGCGCTATTAACCAATCACAATTATTGATTTTCAATTTCCCGAAACATATTGAAGAATTCTTAATTATTTCTTTTGGGTTATTTTATGGGGGTACTACCTTGATAATAGTGATTTTAAAAATAACTATCTTTTATGTGGGCTCTGTTCGGAAAAACTAGCGATAGCGGATAACGGTTAACGGTCGAGTAGCGGGTAACTGTTAGAGTAGCGGTAAGGTTAACTGTAAAAGGAGCGGGAAACTAGTATGGTTGTTCGGTAAAAGTAGCGGTTGACATTGTAAAATATAATAAACGCTATTTATATTATTTGAAACTTTATTTATTATAAATTTATCAAACGATACCCGCTACCTTTGAACAATATTAATTTTAACGTTTGACAAAAGCTTCTTAATCGCTACCTCTACCGTTAACCGCTACCTTGTCAAACACCTACAAATTTTACAAGTAGCGCGCGTATTGTCTAGGTCAAAAAGCTATCTGCTACCCCAAATGCTACTGGCAAACATGCCGGTAGTTTATTTGGAAAAACTACACATTATCTTCCATTTTTGTTGGTAGCACTATCAGTTAACATTTTCCATCCAAAATTCCGTTCAAAGGGCCACCTCAAGGAAATAATGCCCTTGGTCCAAATATGCATTTAATGATAAGTCTAATAAATGCGGTTCAGTATTAATTATGCAAGTTAATAATTCAGTGAGATCAAGTGAACTGAATGCCTAGCTAGAGGCCGCTTCAGTTAAAGTGGATTAATGATATTAATCCACAGCTTACTCTTGACTGAACCCGTAGTGTCACACAAATAGTACGTAAACGGATCAAGTATTTAATGGCATTGAATACTCTATCTAATACATATTCGGAATCGACGGATCTTGGTTTCAGTGGGAGCTGAGATCGTCAAAGGCAAATAAATGAATACTCCGGAAACGATGATATTGCCGGAAACGGAAATATGGATCGTATCGGAAATATAAATATTATCCAAGTCGTAGATGTTGCCGGAAACGGAAACATGGTACGTAACGGAAAATATTATCGGAAATGGAAATATTGCCGGAATCGGAAATATTGCCGGAAACGGAAATATTGTCAGAATCGGAAATATTATCGGAATCGGAAAATAATTCCGGAAACGGAAATATTAAATATTTGTTCGAGACGGAAATTAATTCCGGAATCGGAAATGTTAAATATTGTTCGTATTGGAAATGAATTCCGGAATCGGGAAATTAATCGGAAAGCACGTCGTACGAATTAGCATCGGACGAGCTTGCTAGACGAAGGCCCAACACGAAGCCAGGCCCACGTCCAGCAAGGGAAACGCGCGCCACAACACGCCAGCCCAAGGCTGCGCCAGGCCCACCGCAAGGCAGGCCCAGCGCGCGCCCAAGGTTGAGGCAGCGTGTGGGCTTCGTGGCAGTGGGCTGCGAATGCTCGGGCTGTGCGCGCGCGCATGGCGCCCCTCGTGGGTTGTTGTGCGTGCGTGTGTGTTTGTGTTCACTTACGAAACCTAAAGCGTATAGGATTCGTTTGATGATTGAATTTCCTAATCCTAAAAGGATAGATTAATTAATTTAGAGTTCTGCTAGGATTCTAATTTAATTAATTCGTATCCTAGTAGGATTCGATTGCTTATTCCATAGCCTATAAATATGAGTTCATGGCTCATAATTTATAACGAGTTTCAAGTATTCAAAGGTAAGAATTTGAGCGAAAATTCAGCCAAAACACTTGCCCATATAGCCGAGTATAATTAGTACCTTAAGGGCGATTCTAGTTAATCAATCTTAAGGCGGATCCGGACATGCTGTGGACTTTCTACGGATGGACGACACTTGGAGTCCTAAAGACTTGTTCTTGTTCGGTTCGGGCGCAGCAAGGGAGGGCACGCTACAAAGTGTATGCATCTAAATTATGCTAATTGTTATGTGGCAATTAATTTGGAATCCTGGCGTTTATGGTTTTTCCGCATGATTTATATTCGTTTATATGTATCATAACCTAATAGTGGTATCAGAGCCTCTAATTAATTCCATAATAATTTCTTAACATGGTTAAATTTTACAAATTTATAAAGAATTAAAAGGGGTGATTAATTTTCGTAATTGATAATTAATTGCAAATTGCGTTAATTTAATTATATGTACGCAGGTTTTCGACAGTTTCTTCGTTACTCAACGAAATCGAGTGGTTTTTGTGTCAATTCCGCATGTAAAAGGCATTCTAAAATTCTGAAAAAATAAGTATTTTTCGGCCGAACCCAGAATTCCCAAATTCGAAGCCTAACTATGACTTTTCGGAGGTTTTAGTTTTTCGAACCCAAAAGTTTGTAATTTTAAGATGTTAAATTGAACATTTGCGATTCTTGTTGTTAAATCTTGAATTTTTTATTGACCTACTATATATATTTAACAAATTTGAATGCCTAAGCTTGGTAATTATACAACCTAATTTGTAATTGTAATTAATTTGTTGAAATTAGAATAATTTAGAATTTGATTTGATTTTCATAATTAATTGACGATTTAATTAGGTATCCATGATTAAAAACCACCATAAAAATTGTTAATTTATGATAAATTTTAGATTTTTATGACCTAGATTTGAATCCATGATAATCGGAAATTAATTGATTAATAAATTTTCGATTTTTCGCCCTAAATTATGAAATTAATATGATTTATTAATTTGTCATTGATTTTAAATAAAAGTTTTAATTTTTATGCAATTCGCTCATAAAACTTGCACACACAAAGCAATGGACGCTACGTGTTACCCTTAAGGGGTGTTGTATAGTGCGGGCATGCGACGACGAGCAAGGGAGCTCGTCGCCCATGCGGTACAATGCAGCGAGCAAAGGCCATGGCACACGAGCACAAGGCAGCACGCTGCCCTTGTGTCGAGTGTTGTGTGCAGCATGGGCGAAGGGGCAAGGGCGAAGGCGAGGGGCGTTGGCGCAAGCCAAGCGTGCAGTCGCGTGTGGGCAGCAAGCGAGCTGCGCCACAGCGCGCGCTGCGGCGCCCAACAAAGCAAGCAGACGCGTCGAGTGAGCGGGCTGCGCGCAGCGTGGCCTGGGCTTGCTGCGTTGCGTGTGGCCTGCTCGCGTGGTGCTGTACGATCAGTCGAGGGGCGATGCTGCCTCGTGCACTGGACGGGGCTTGGGCGCAAGCCCAAGTGCATCGTATTGTTACGATTGATGCGTTTTGATTTTAATTTTAAATTTTCAGTACGGAAACGATTTAAATTAATTTTAAAATTCGTAATTTAAATTGTTTTCTCGGAATTTAATTTTGAATAATCTAATTATTATAAATTTTAATTTATACTAAATATTTTAATAAAATTAAAACCTTGAATTAATTTAAATTCATTTTAAATCAACTGAAAATAAATTAAATGGGTTCAATTATAAATTTCTATGAGCTTTAAATTTTAATTAAATTTGTATGTTTCCGGTTAGACTAGGAAATACATTTTTATGTTTAAAATTAGTAAATCATGTGAATTTATTGGTTTAAGTGGGAGCATTTTAGTCATAAACTCTTGATTAGGTCTACATTCCTTTAAGGTTAAACAACTTGATTAGAATTAATAAGGACTGAATAATTGGAAGATTATTTGTGCCCTTGATTAATTGCTGCAAATATTTATGTGATGCATAACATGTTCTACTAACCAGCTATGTGGGCCATTCATGATAATGAATGGGTGAATGGTATATATTGTATATGTACTGTTTTGCAGGTTATTGAAAAGTGACTAGTATGGCCCAAATAGGATAGAAAATATGGTCTGCGCACCATTAATTTGAATGTAATATTGGTCTAAAGTACAAAATTTTATTGCTTTTAAATATGGTCTGCGTACCATCAAATAGTTGTAATTTGTTTAATTATAGCTTATCCTATTTGAAGAAAATGGCGCCTCCCATGGTGAAATTCAAGACGGAGTTTCCAATCCATTTTCAAGACGGACTTTGAAGTTGAAGCTTCAAGATGAAGTCGGGCCATACTAGATCACATTTATATCTTATGCATGTTTTATGTTATTTATTGCTTTAAATATGTCTTAATTATGCGTGAGATTATGGCTTGATTATATTATGTTGTATGATTAAGGATTTTAGTTCCCTTAAAATCTAACCAACATAGTAAGAGCCTTAAGTTCCAAACTTTAAAATATAGTTAAAAGGTGCAATGCCAAAATAACACTTACTTGGATAACCTTTACATCAATCTTAGTAAGAGTTTTCCGCCATAGCGAGGTGTTACTTATTGATTCTAAAGGGGTAAGCTACACAAATAATTGTGAATACAAGTTAGTTTTGGTGAAACTCGACGATATAAGTAAGGAGTCCTTTTATGTCGTGGCAAATGAGATAGGTTTACCTAATAAGTTCTTAGACGTACCTATCAACCAAGAGTAGTTTCTAGACTATTAGCAAAGGCTTTGCTTACCTAAAATATTTTAGAATTGAGTCTAATACATAATGTGCTTAATTATTCAATGATTTAAGGAGCTTCGAATCATTTTATTCACACCTGCCGGAACAATAAATTCGAATAAAATGCCAATAACTTGTTTAAATTGCATGATTGCTTTAATTTTCAAGTTATTACTCATGATAAATGTTTAGACTTTGCATGCTTCAATGTATGTTTTAATTATTTTTTATAATTAAATATCTTGCACTGCAGTAAATCCTTTTAGAAAGGTAACAGTAAATTTCCTCGATTGGTAGTGAATCCAAGAACGATTCACGGAAATGAAAGAATGAGCGATTTAAAATGTATGTTTCTTTTAGCGACTTTTATGGTTGTTTTCGAGTATCAAAGTCGAATGGAAAACCGATTGGTGCTTGTGAATTCAAAATACAATGTAGTTTTGAGATCATAAAGCATTGAGTTTAAACGCTCAACTGTACCAATGGTTAACAACCTAATATCTTTTTCCATTTAATTCTCGAATGAGTCTAGTCCCTAGACATTCGAATAGATCGATGCTTAGAGAACTTTAGAAGCTTCTGGTAAGATCATCTAGTTGAAACAAAATATTCAACATAAATCAAATGGTAAGAACTTTGTTGGAGTGACATTGGACATTTCTAAACAAAGTATAAAAGTCAACACTAGAGAATTCAATTCTTAAGGCTATAAGAAAGGTACAAGAAATAGGAAAACAAGGAACAAATGAAAGGAATTTACGATTCCATTTCTGAAGGAAATAATGCCCTTGGTCCAAGTATGCATATAATATTAAGTCTAATAAATGCGGTTCAGTATTAATTAACAAGTTAATAATTCAGTGAGATCAAGTGAGCTGAATGCCTAGCTAGAAGCCGCTTCAGTTCAAGTGGAATTAATGATATTAATCCACAGCTTACTCTTGACTGAACCCGTAGGGTCACACAAATAGTACGTAAACGGATCAAGTATTCAATGGAATTAAATACTCTATCTATGGATATTCGGAATCGACGGATCTTGGTTTCAGTGGGAGCGGAGATCGTCACAAGAAAGTGAATACTCCGGAAATGATGATATTGCCGGAAACGGAAATATGGATCGCATCGGAAATATAAATATTATCCAAGTCGTAGATGTTGCCGGAAACGGAAACATGGTACGTATCGGAAAATATTATCGGAAATGGAAATATTGCCGGAATCAGAAATATTGCCGGAAACGGAAATATTGTCGGAATCGGAAATATTATCAGAATCGGAAAATAATTCCGGAAACGGAAATATTAAATATTTGTTCGAAACGGAAATTAATTCCGGAATCGGAAATATTAAATATTGTTCGTATCGGAAATGAATTCCGGAACCGGGAATTTAATCGGAAGCGTATCGTACGAATTAGCATCGGACGAGGCCTGCCGGACGAAGGCCCAGCACAAAGTCGGGCCATCGCCCAGCAAGCAAGACGCACGCCAACACGCACAGCCCATGGCAGCGCCAGGCCCACCGCAAGGCAGGCCCAGCGCGCCAAGGCGTGGCTGCATAGCGTGGGCCAAGCGCACGCACGCGTGGGCGCCCTCGTGGCTCTGTGCGTGTGTGTGTTTGTGTCCATGCACAATTCCTAAATCTATTAGGATTTCGTGTATGATTAAATTCCTATTCCTAAAAGGAGTATTTAATTAATTAGAGTCATTGTAGGATTCTAAGTTTAATTAAATCGTATCCTACTAGGATTTCAATTCCCTTTCCAAACCTCTATAAATAAGGGCCTAGGGTCATAATTTATGTACATGGGATTGAAGTATTCTAAGGGTAAGTTTTGAAAGAAAAATAAGCCAAACACTTGCAAACACTTAACCGAATTTCCTAGTAACCTTTAGGGCGATTCTAGTTGGTCTAACTTGAGGCGGATCCGGACGTACTGTGTACTATCTACGGAGGGACGACATTTGGAGTCCTAAAGGCTTGTTCTTGTTCGGTTCGGGCGCAGCTAGGGAGGGCACGCTACAAAGTGTATGCTCCTAAATTATGCTAAATGATTATGTGTAAATAATATGTTTCCTGGCATTAAGGTTTTTCCGCATGATTTATGTTTTGTCATATGTATCATAACCTAACAGTGGTATCACGAGCCTCTTATTATTTTCATAATCTAAATTGCATGAACATGGTTAAATTATACAAATTTGCAAGGAATTAAAAGGGGTGATTAATTTTCGTAATTGTTAATTAATTGCAAATTGCGTTTATTTAATTATATGTACGCAGTTTTTCGGCAGAATGTTCGTTACTCAACCAAATCGAGTGATTTTTGTGTGAATTCCGCATGTAAAAGGCATTCTTAAATTTTGACAAAACTAGTATTTTTCGCCGAAACCCAGAATTACCAAATTCGAAGCCTAGCTATGACTTTTCGGAGGTTTTAGTTTTTCGAACGCAAAAGTTTGTAAATTTAAGATGTTAAATTAAATATTTGCGATTCTTGTTGATAAATCTTGAATTTTTGATTGACCTACTGTATATGTTTAACAAGTTTGAATGCCTAGCCTTGTTAATTATGCAATCTAATTTGTAATTATGATTAATTTGTTGAAAATTGGAATAATTTAGAATTAATTTGATTTTCATAATTAATTAATAATTTAATTAGATACCTATGATTAAAAACCACCATAAAAATTGTAAATTTGTGTTAAATTTTAAATTTTTATGACCTAGACTTGAATCCATGTTAATCGGAAATCAATTAATTAATAAATTTTCTATTTTTCGCCCTAAAATTATGAAATTAATATGATTTATTAATTTGTCATTAATTTTGAAAATAAAATTTTTAATTTTTATGCGATTCGCTCATATAACTTGCACGCACAAAGCAATGGACGCTACGTGTTACCCTTAAGGGGTGTTGTATAGTGCGGGCATGCGACGACGAGCAAGGGAGCTCGTCGCCCATGCGGTACGAATGCAGCGAGCAAGGCTATGGTGCACGAGCACAAGGCAGCAGCCCTGCCTTGTGTCGTGTGCTATGTGCGATGGGCGAGTGGGCAAGGGCGAGAGCAAGGCAGCCACAGTTGCGTGTGGGCAGCAGGCGAGCTGCGCCACGACGCAACTGCCTCGCGCAACGTGCGAAGCCTCGCGCGCAGCGAGCGCAAGCTCGCGTGCGACGAGCGCTACGCCCAGCGACGAACGCTCGCGCGCAGCGAGCGCTTGCTCGCAAGCTACGAGCACTTCCGCTCGCGTGCATCGAGGGCAGGCGCGCGCAGCGAGCCAGAGGCCAACAAGCCTCGAGGCGCCTTGCGATGGTGTGCAGCGATGGATGCGACGCAGCACATAGGCTACGCGCACATGGCCAGCGATGGCTGCATGCGTGTGGCCTATGGCTGTGCGTTGCGTGGTGATGTTGCGTACCTTGTGTTACGATTAGATCGTTTTAAAATTTTAATTTGAAATTTTCAGTTTATGTAATTTTAATTAATTTTAAAATTAATAATTTAAATTATTTTCACGGATTTTAATTTTGAATATTATAATTATAATAAATTTCATTTATTCTAATTATTTTACTAAAATTAAAATCATGAATTAATTTAAATACGACTGAAAATAAAATAAATATGTGGATTCAATTATAAAATTATATGAGCTTTAAATTTTAATTAAATTTGTATGTTTCCGGTTAGACTAGAAATACATTTTTAAGTTTAAAATTAGTAAAGCATATGAATTTATTGGTTTAAGTGGGAGCCCTTTTAGTCATAAACTCTTGATTAGGTCTACAAATCCTTAAGGTTAAAACAACTTGATTAGAATTAATAAGGACTGAATAATTTGTAGATTATTGGTGCCCTTGATTAATTGTTGCAAATATTTATGTGATGCATAACGTGTTTTACTAACCAGCTATGTGGGCCATTCATGATAATGAATGGGTGAATGGTATATATTGTATATGTACTGTTTTGTAGGTTATGAAGTGACTAGTATGGCCCAAATAGGATAGAAAATATGGTCTGCGTACCATTAATTTGAATGTAATTGGTCTAAAGTACCAAAATTGTTTTTCAATTCAAATATGGTCTGCGTACCATCAAATAGTTGTAATTAGTTTAATTATAGCTTATCCTATTTGAAGAAAATGGTGCCTCCCACGGAGATTTTCAAGACGGACTTTGAAGTTGAAGCTTCAAGATGAAGTCGGGTCATACTAGATCACATTTATGTTATGCATGTTTTAAGTTATTTATTGCTTTAAATATGTCTTAAATATGCATGAGATCAAAGCTTGATTATGTTGCATGATTAAGGATTTTAGTTCACTTAAAATCTAACCAACATAGTAAGAGCCTTAAGTTTCAAACGTAAAAATTGAGTTAAAAGGTGCCATGCCAAAATAACACTTACTTGGATATCCTTTACATCGATCTTAGTAATAGTTTTCCGCCATAGCGAGGTGTTACTTGTCGATACTAAAGGGGTAAGGTACACAAATAATTGTGAGTACATGTTAGTTTAGGTGAAACTCAACGATATAAGTAAGGAGTCCTTTTATGTCGTGGCAAAATCGATAGGTTTACCTAATAAGTTCTTAGACGTGCCTATCAACCAAGAATAGTTTCTAGACTATTAGCAAAAGGCTTTTTCTTACCTAAAAGATTTTAGAATTAAGTCTAAATACATAATGTGCTTAATTCTTCAATGGATTTTAGGATCTTGGAATCATTTTATTCACACCTGCCGGAACACATAATTTGAATAAAATGCTTAATGAACATTGAATTATGCATGTATGCTAGAATTTAAGTTTATTAAGAGAAACTATGAATGGTTATTTATTTGTTTATTCTTTTCAATTGTAGTTTTAATTATGGCAAACAACAATTCATTCAACATTCGATCAATTCTCGAAAAGGAGAAGTTGAGCGGGAAAAACTTCCTTGACTGGCAAAGGAACTTGCAAATAGTTCTTATGCAGGAAGAAAAGGAGTATGTCCTGGAAGAGGCGATGCCCGAAGCCGCAGGTGAAGGGGTCACTCAGGCAGCCCTCAATCGTTGGATTGATGCCAACAAGGATGTGAAATGTCTAATGCTCGCCACCATGAGTGCAGATCTGCAGAAAACGTTCATCAACTCAGATGCTTTCACAATTATCAGTGAGTTGAAGAACATGTTCCAAGATATGGCTTGAGTCGAAAGATTCGAGACTCATAGGCAAATTCTTGAGACCAAGCTTAAGAAAGACGAGCCCGTAAGTCCACATGTTCTCAAAATGATTGGACTCATTGAGAATATGAGTCGGCTGGATCAGCAATTCTCTCAGGAAATGGCTGTAGACACCATCCTCCATTCTCTTTATAACGGGTATGATCAGTTCAAACTGAACTACAGTATGAATAGTCTGGACAAAACGCTCACTGAGCTTCACGGTATGCTGAAGACCGCTGAAAAGACGCTCAAAAGTGATAAGCAAGATGTGCTTATGGTGCGTGGGGGCAAGTTCAAGAAATCTGGAAAGAAGAGGAATGCTAAGAAAGGTGGCAACAAGGCCAGCCCAACTAAGAAAACTGGCGCCAAGTCTGAAAAGAGGAAGGTCAGTCAACCCACTTCTGAATCCGAATGCTTCTACTGCAAGAAGAAGGGGCATTGGAAGAGAGATTGCTTGAAGCTAAAGGAAGATCAGAAGAACGGAACAGTCGTTCCATCTTCAGGTATTTTCGTTATAGACTGTATACTTGATAATTCAACTTCTTGGGTATTAGATACAGGTTGTTGCTCACACTTATGTTCCAATTCACAGGGACTAAGAAGAAGTAGAAAGTTAAGCAAGGGTGAAGTCGACCTACGAGTGGGAAATGGAGCACGGATTGCTGCATTAGCTGTAGGAACTTATTATTTGTCGTTGCCCTATGGGCTAGTTTTGGAACTGGAAGAGTGTTTCCATGTTCCAAGCCTTACTAAAAACATCATTTCAGTATCTTGCTTAGATGCTAAGGGATTTTCCTTTTTAATAAAAGACAATAGTTGTTCGTTTTATTTTAAAGAGATATTTTATGGATCTGCTAGATTAGTCAATGGACTTTATTTATTAGATCACGACAAACAAGTTTATAACATAAATACCAAAAAGGCCAAAAAGGATGATTCAGATCTCACCTATCTGTGGCATTGTCGATTAGGCCATATTAACTTGAAACGCATGGAAAGACTTCAAAAGGAAGGAATTCTAGAACCATTTGACTTAGAGGATTATGGTAAGTGCGAATCATGTTTACTTGGCAAAATGACAAAGAAACCTTTTTCTAAAGTTGGAGAAAGAGCAACTGAACTATTGGGTTTAATCCATACAGATGTATGTGGACCAATGAGTACAAATGCTAGAGGTGGTTTCAGCTACTTTATCACTTTCACTGATGACTTCAGTAGATATGGTTATGTCTACCTAATGAAGCATAAGTCTGAATCCTTTGACAAATTCAAGGAATTTCAGAGTGAAGTAGAGAATCAATTAGGCAAGAAGATTAAGGCACTGCGGTCTGATAGAGGCGGTGAATATCTGAGCTATGAATTTGATGACCATCTGAAAGAATGTGGAATTCTATCAGAATTGACTCCTCCTGGAACACCACAATGGAACGGTGTGTCGGAACGGAGGAACAGAACCTTGCTAGACATGGTTAGGTCAATGATGGGTCAGGCCGAACTTCCATTAGAATTTTGGGGACATGCACTAAATACAGCTGCACTCACTATAAATAGAGCTCCGTCTAAAGCTGTCGAAAAGACTCCATATGAGTTATGGTTTAGAAAGCCTCCAAAAGTGTCTTTTCTTAAGATTTGGGGATGTGAAGTATACGTCAAACGATTAATTTCAGACAAACTTCATCCAAAATCTGACAAATGTATCCTTGTGGGCTATCCAAAGGAAACAAAGGGGTATTACTTCTACAATACATCTGAGAACAAGGTGTTTGTTGCTCGAGATGGTGTCTTTTTGGAGAAAGATCACATTTCCAAAATGACAAGTGGGAGAAAAGTAGACCTTGAAGAAATTCGAGTCGAACAACAAACTCTAGAGAATGCTCAAGATGACATTCAAGATGAAACTCGGAGATCTTTAGAAGTATCTGGTGAGGATCATGGTCAATCTAGAGATGTAACCCCGCGTAGATCGCAGAGATATAGATCTCAATCGGAAAGGTACTTAGGTATTTTGACGAACGAGAGCTATGACGTTCTATTACTTGAAAGTGATGAACCTGCGACTTACAAACAAGCTATGACGAGCCCTAGCTCCAAGCAATGGCAAGAAGCCATGCAATCTGAATTAGACTCCATGTCTGAAAACCAAGTATGGGATTTGGTCGATTTGCCAGATGGCTACCAAGCCATTGGAAGCAAATGGGTTTTCAAACTGAAAAAGGACAAAGATGGGAAACTTGAAGTTTTCAAAGCTAGATTGGTTGCAAAAGGTTACATGCAAGTCCACGGTGTGGATTACGATGAAACCTTTTCACCAGTTGCAATGCTAAAGTCTATTCGAATAATGTTAGTAATCGCTGCATATTACGATTACGAAATATGGAAGATGGATGTCAAAACCGCTTTCTTAAACGGCGTTTTAACAGAAACTGTTTATGACACAGCCTGAAGGTTTTGAGGATCCAAAGAATGCTAAAAAGGTATACAAGCTAAAGAAATCAATCTACGGATCGAAGCAGGCATTCAGGAGGTGGAATATACGTTTTGATGAAGCAGTCAGCGACTTTGGTTTCATCAAGACGCAGACGAATCTTGTGTATACAAGAAGGTCAGTGGGAGCAAAATTGCTTTCCTAGTATTATATGTCGACGACATATTACTTATCGGAAATGACATTCCTATGTTGAACTCTGTCAAGATTTGGCTTGTGAAATGTTTTTCGATGAAGGATCTAGGAGAAGCACAGTACATATTGGGCATCAAGATTTACAGAGATAGATCTAAAAAGATGATTGGACTTAGTCAAAGCACTTATATCAATAAGGTGCTTGATAGGTTTAAGATGGCAGACTCCAAGCGAGTCTACCTACCCATGTCTCATGGAATAACTCTAAGCAAGACTCAGTGCCCAAAAATACTTGATGAGCGTAGACGAATGAATGGATTCCATATGCATCATTGATTGGTTCAATAATGTATGCTATGATATGTACACATCCGGATGTTGCGTACGCACTCAGTACTACGAGCAGATACCAGTCAGACCCAGGAGAGGCACATTGGACTGCTGCCAAGAATATTCTGAAGTACCTGAAAAGGCACAAAGATGACTTCCTGGTCTATGGTGGAGATGTTGAATTAATTGTTAAAGGCTATACGGACGCAAGTTTCCAAACCGACAAAGATGATTTCAGATCACAGTCTGGGTTTGTCTTCTGCCTCAACGGAGGTGCAGTAAGGTGGAAAAGTGCTAAGCAAAGCACCATTGCGGATTCTACAACTGAAGCGGAGTACATTGATGCACATGAAGCAGCAAAGGAAGCTATATGGCTAAGGAAGTTCATAGGTGAACTTGGTGTAGTCCCCTCCATTAAAGGACCAATAGCCCTATATTGAGATAATAACGGAGCTATTGCACAGGCAAAGGAGCCTAGACACCACCAAAGAGTCAAGCATGTACTTCGTAGATTTCACCTTCTACGAGAGTTCGTTGAAAGAAAAGAAGTGAAGATAAGCAAGACAGGAACTGATGACAACATATCAGATCCATTGACTAAACCTCTGCCGCAGGCGAAGCACAACTCGCACACTGCAGCTATGGGAATCAAGCATATTGGAGAATGGCTTTGATATCCTTATTTAATGTTTTAAAGTTTTAGAGTTTAATTCTTTGTAAAACATTATTGGTTAATCATTCACAATAAATGAATAGAATTCATTTTTCCATTTAATTTGTGGTTTATTAAATGATGAGTCCCTTTAATTTGACGATATATTCAAGATAGACTGTCAGGACCAGTCATGTGACTAAGAAATGTCTATCAAGTGAACTTGAATGTCAAATGTTGAGAATGGTCCCTGGTCGGAGTTTTCTATAAAATTGGACGCATAGAAAACGTTAGACGACTAGAATGCAAGATGACTAGTAGTTCTGTTTCTTGAACTATGTGGACATGGCAATGTCATAATCATTTGCATAGATACTTACTTTGAGAAGACAAGTATCGGACAGACCTATGAAACTTTACTGTAAGAGATGAAAATCTGTCATAAGTAAATTTCATTAAAATTATTAGACACTAAATCCTCAATACCTGAGTGATTTGAGATTACTTGTTTGAGAACTGGTTACTTTGACGTTGACCAACCGTCGCACCGTAAAAGGAGGCTATAAAGGCAACGCTCAGGTAATCACCTATCAAACGAAGTCTAATCTCAAGATCGCAAGATTGGGATTGTCCTCCCATAAATCGGGATGAGATGCTTAAAAGTTGTACAAGGCCACTCGGAGAGCTAGAAACTGTGAAATGCATGGCCGTGCTCGGATAAATCATAGGCTATGATTATCTGTTTATTTGATCAGTTGAACTCTGAAACGGAGAAAGACCTCTGGACATAATAAGGATGACAACTCTTACCTTATGTTCAAGAGCAAGCATCGAGCGACAAAGGAATTAGGTAATGCACACTTGTCCCTAAGGACAAGTGGGAGACTGAAGGAAATAATGCCCTTGGTCCAAGTATGCATATAATATTAAGTCTAATAAATGCGGTTCAGTATTAATTAACAAGTTAATAATTCAGTGAGATCAAGTGAGCTGAATGCCTAGCTAGAGGCCGCTTCAGTTCAAGTGGAATTAATGATATTAATCCACAACTTACTCTTGACTGAACCCGTAGGATCACACAAATAGTACGTAAACGGATCAAGTATTTAATGGCATTAAATACTCTATCTATGGATATTCGGAATCGACAGATCTTGGTTTCAGTGGGAGCTGAGATCGTCACAAGCAAGTGAATACTCCGGAAACGATGATATTGCCGGAAACGGAAATATGGATCGCATCGGAAATATAAATATTATCCAAGTCGTAGATGTTGCCGGAAACGGAAACATGGTACGTATCGGAAAATATTATCGGAAATGGAAATATTGCCGGAATCGGAAATATTGCCGGAAACGGAAATATTGTCAGAATCTGAAATATTATCGGAATCGGAAAATAATTCCGGAAACGGAAATATTAAATATTTGTTCGAAACGGAAATTAATTCCGGAATCGGAAATATTAAATATTGTTCGTATCGGAAATGAATTCCGGAACCGGGAATTTAATCGGAAGCGTATCATACGAATTAGCATCGGACGAGGCCTGCCGGACGAAGGCCCAGCACGAAGTCGGGCCATCGCCCAGCAAGCAAGACGCACGCCAACACGCACAGCCCATGGCAGCGCCAGGCCCACCACAAGGCAGGCCCAGCGCGCCAAGGCGTGGCTGCGTAGCGTGGGCCAAGCGCACGCACGCGTGGGCGCCCTCGTGGCTCCGTGCGTGTGTGTGTTTGTGTCCATGCACAATTCCTAAATCTATTAGGATTTGGTGTATGATTAAATTCTTATTCCTAAAAGGATTATTTAATTAATTAGAGTCCTTGTAGGATTCTAAGTTTAATTAAATCGTATCCTACTAGGATTCCAATTTCCTTTCCAAACCTTTATAAATAAGGGCCTAGGGTCATAATTTATGTACATGGGATTGAAGTATTCTAAGGGTAAGTTTTGAAAGAAAAATAAGCCAAACACTTGCAAACACTTAACCGAATTTCCTAGTAACCTTTAGGGCGATTCTAGTTGGTCTAACTTGAGGCGGATCCGGACGTACCGTGGACTATCTACGGAGGGACGACATTTGGAGTCCTAAAGGCTTGTTCTTGTTCGGTTCGGGCGCAGCTAGGGAGGGCACGCTACAAAGTGTATGCTCCTAAATTATGCTAAATGATTATGTGTAAATAATATATTTCCTGGCATTAAGGTTTTTCCGCATGATTTATGTTTTGTCATATGTATCATAACCTAACAATTTCTACCTAAAAGTTTATGTTTAAAGAGAAGTGTCCTAGCAATCAAACTTCCTTGGTATCATATACCGCTTGAGGTTCTTACTTTGATAATAACTCAAACAATCGAAGCTAGGCTACACTAATGATCTACAAGTGGGAAATGAAGCATGGAAATGCTACATTAGTTGTAGGGTCATCTAGTTTGTTTTAAGTCCTTTCAAGGCTGGAACTTAATGGCTATTTTGTTCCATAATCAGCATACCTAAATTTATGCTTCAAACACAGAAAGACTAACATTCAAGAAAAACAAAAACAATGTTTGTTTCTAGTTTAAATGAAATGATCATTTACGGGTTGAGTCAATATGCTTGATCAAAACAAACAACTCTTTAACAATAAGAACTTTACTAGGTTCAAATCAATCTCTTGATTTGAGTTCCACTAATCTTTGGCATTGTTGCTTAGACCATGTCAACAAGTTAACATTCAAAAGCTCTATTTTTATGAACTTTTGAAAGTTGATTGATTTCTAGATCATTCAAGACAAGTTAGTCTTACTTGTTGAAAGTAACAAAAGATATGAACTATTGTTAGAACACCTAGACAATAGAGTTCAAAGCTAAAGAAAGATTTTATGACTTTATTATTTCACATGGTTTTGAGTGAATATGGACTTATTTACTCAAAGTGATATAAGTTTGAATCCGTTTGGCTAGTTCAAATTTCTTAGAAAAGTATAAAAACGTCCACTTGGCAAGAAATCATAAAGATCTAGGTTAGATCATGTTGATGATTAATTGAGACCAAAAAATGATCATCAATGATTATGTGTTATATTTTCACGATCTAGCTCCACAAGATATGGTATATCTAAGTTGGAACGATCGAAGTCAATTAGTACTTGATTCGATCAATGATGAATCATAAAGAACTTTCCTATAATTTCTACAAACAAAATGCTCAACTACCACCAAACTAAACCAAATTCGTCAAAGCTATTGAAAAGTAATTTCAGAATATCTTTTCAATAATTATATATCTAAGGAGTTGCTAAACTCAGTGGGAGCTTAGTGTTTGTTATTCGACAAACTAAGGCCCAAGTATAGATATATGTTTCATTGTGATTTATTCAAATGAGACACAAGGGTATTGTTTCTACCACGGATTTTTGAGAACATAATGTTTGTTTGCTCGAAATAATGTCCTTTTGGAGATTAGTTTACAAAATGACAAGTGGGAGAAAATAGACCTCGAAAGTCATCGAGGCGAACAACAAACATAAACAGGCATTCCGGAGACTTTTCAAAGCTCTTTCGAAAATCCAAACACGTATTCTTTAAGGACTTTAGAAGTGGCTTTAAAGAATAGACATCTCTTAGAAGACTTTACAAGTGCTCAAGGAGAACAAAATATTCAAAGAACTTTCAAGTGTTTGTTGATATTCTATCGTTTGATGTTCTATATCCTAGTAGGCATAGAGTTCAAGTCACTAAAACTATGAGATTCTTCTATTAGATAGTGAAGAAACATAGAGTTCAGGTCAATGAAACTATGAGATTCTTCTATTAGATAGTGAAGAAACCTACAACTTGCAGTCAAACTATTATCACGTAGATTAATGAGTTTGTGACTTGTAAGAAAGCTATGATGAAACCCAGATTACCTAAAATGGTTAGAGGCCATATATAGACTCAAATGTTTTAGATGGTTAAAGTCCATAAAACATAACCAATGTTTTGATGAAAAAATTGAAATTTAGTTGATTTGCAAGAATGATTTACTTCTATTGGTTGCAAATTGGTTTTAAGGATAAAAACCATCAAACATGGAACTGTGTGCACACAAAAATCTAGATTAGTTGCTAAAAGTTACAAGAAAATTCATGGCATGGATTGTGTTGAAACCTCATGCATAATCGTAATGATCAAGTCTATAAATCAAGCAATGATTGCATATTGGTACATATGGCAATTGGATGACAAAACGTATTCCTCAACCAAATGTTGGAAGAAACTATGTACATGTTATGTCATAGGATTTGTGGATCCAAATAAATGCTTGAAAATGAAAGCTATCATATGAAGTACATATTTAAGCAAGCAATTGGGAATTAGAACTGTATTTTAGTGAAGCTAATAAGTATTTTAGTTTCATAAAATATACATCATTCTTATAGATATATAAGAAGTTTAGTGGGAGTACATAAAAATTAATTGGTCCTATGTGTATCACACACATATCTCTCTATTGTGAAATAACATTCAAATGCTAATGACTTAGATTTGAAATTATTTATCAATGATGGACCAAGGCGAAACTTAGTACATACTGGGTTTTAAGATCTATTTACAAAGATCTTATATTATTGTTTTGGATTAAGTAATAGTATTTACGAAATCAAACACGAAAGACTCCATTGACCCATATGAATAAATCTAAGTAAAGAATGTTTGAACTATGTATAAGCATTTACTAAGTTAAACATCAAAGAATCTAATGAGATTCTTCACCTATATTATATGTCAAATAATTTAGCTGGATTTAGTATCTACTAAAACTAGATGAGCTAAAGTTACATGAATAGAATTCAATTGGAAATTATTCTGCAAAAGAATTTATCATGTATAATATAATATAAGGATCGCCAAAAACGTATCGTATGACTTTAGGCATGACGAACATATACCAATCTCTATTGATATAAGTGAAGATCAACTAGATTGAGATCAAGAAAGACTTATGGTACTTGAAAAGGTACATAGGAATAGTTCTTGATTCAAGGAAATAAAGATATGCTAAATAATTTATGCTACATGCATAAACACCGGCAAAGGATCAAGCAAGATTCCTTTGGACTTAACCGTTGGTAAGGACGAGCTATAGAGCATCGTGTTTTGAAATGGCAACATGGATTAGAGACCATGAGTTGTTGTGTGGGAAATATTAATTTCTATGTTCTAAGATACAGCTGGAAAGTCTTCCACATATCCGTGAACTGCTTGGATAAACAAATCCAAACAAAGCATCACTAGCAACCTATACAGTTGAAGTAAAAGTACTTATTTCCTAAGAAGCAATAAAACAGGGTTGTTTATGTTAAAGAGTTCTTCTCTGAACTTGGGTGGATCACATGTCTGCTAGCTTAATGGTTCTTCATTGTAAAATGCGTAGAACCACTATTGTAGCAAGAAAGACTATCACAAAATAAACATACTCAAAAGATCATATCATCTATCTCGAAGAACATTCGATGAAAAGGATATTAAGATTGGCAAAGCATGATAACTAAACCTATGCAACAAGTGAGAAACAACACTCGCGTTGTGGCACTGGAAATCAAGCATAGCTTTGAATTCCACGAATTTTTTTAAAGATGGGTTCGAGGCCCATGGTTGTAAAACATTGGGGTTGAACATTTATCATATATGAAATGTATTTTCATATTCCATTTAATCTTGGTTTAGTATTAAATGATGAGTCCCTTCAATTTGACGATATATTCAAGATAGACTGTCAGGACCAGTCCTGTGACTAAGAAATGTCTATCAAGGGAACTTGAATGTCAAAAGTTGAAAATGGTCCCTGGTCGGAGTTTTCTATAAAGATGGACGCATAGAAAACGTTAGACGACTAGATTGCAAGATGGCTAGTAGTTCTGTTTCTTGAACTATGTGGACATGGCAATGTCGTAATCATTTTCATAGATACTTACTTTGGGAGACTAATATCGGACAGACCTATGAAACTTTACTGTAAGAGATGAATATTTGTCGTAAGTAAATTTCATTAAAATTATTAGACACTAATCCTCAATACCTGAGTGATTTGAGATTACTTGTTTGAGAACTGCTTACTTTGACGTTGTCAGCCGTCGCACCGTAAAAGGAGGCTATAAAGGCAACGCTCAGGTAATCACCTATCAAACGAAGTCTAATCTCAAGATCGCAAGATTGGGATTATCCTCCCATAAATCGGGATGAAATGCTGAAAGTTGTACAAGGCCACTCGGAGAGCTAGAAATTGTAAAATGCATGGTCGTGCTCAGATGAATCATAGGCTATGATTATCTGTTTATTTGATCAGTTGAACTCTGAAACCGAGAAACATCTCTGGACATAATAAGGATGACAACTCTTACCTTATGTTCAAGAGCAAGCATCGAGTGACAAAGGAATTAAGAAATGCACACTTGTCCCTAAGGACAAGTGGGAGACTGGAGGAAATAATGCCCTTGGTCCAAGTATGCATTTATTGATAAGTCTAATAAATGCGGTTCAGTATTAATTATGCAAGTTAATAATTCAGTGAGATCAAGTGAGCTGAATGCCTAGCTTGAGGCCGCTTTAGTTCAAGTGGATTAACGATATTAATCCACATCTTACTCTTGACTGAACCCGTAGGGTCACACAAATAGTACGTAAACGGATCAAGTATTTAATGGCATTGAATACTCTATATAATACATATTCGGAATCGACGGATCTTGGTTTCAGTGGGAGCTGAGATCGTCAAAGGCAAATAAATGAATACTCCGGAAACGATGATATTGCCGGAAACGGAAATATGGATCGTATCGGAAATATAAATATTATCCAAGTCGTAGATGTTGCCGGAAACGGAAACAGGGTACGTATCGGAAAAAATTATCCGAAATGGAAATATTGCCGGAATCGGAAATATTGCCGGAAACGGAAATATTGTGAGAATCGGAAATATTACGGAATCGGAAAATAATTCCGGAAACGGAAATATTAAATATTTGTTCGAGACAGAAATTAATTCCAGAATCGAAAATATTAAATATTGTTCGTATCGGAAATGAATTCCGGAATCGGGAAATTAATCGGAAAGCACGTCGTACGAATTAGCATCGGACGAGCTTGCTAGATGAAGGTCCAGTACGAAGCCAGGCCCACGTCCAGCAAGGGAAACGCGCGCCACAACACGCCAGCCCAAGGCTGCGCCAGGCCCACCGCAAGGCAGGCCCAACGCGCGCCCAAGGCTGCGGTAGCGTGTGGACTTCGTGGCAGTGGGCTGCGATTGCTCGGGCTGCGCGCGCGCGCATGGCGCCCCTCGTCGGCTGCTGTGCTTGCGTCATTGCGTGTGTGTTTGTGTTCACTTACGAAACCTAAAGCGTATAGGATTCGTTTGATGATTGAATTTCCTAATCCTAAAAGGATAGATTAATTAATTTAGAGTTCTACTAGGATTCTAATTTAATTAATTCGTACCCTAGTAGGATTCGATTGCTTATTCCATAGCCTATAAATATGAGTTCAGGGCTCATAATTTATAACGAGTTTCAAGTATTCAAAGGTAAGAATTTGAGCAAAAATTCAGCCAAAACACTTGCCCATATAGCCGAGTATTATTAGTACCTTAAGGACGATTCTAATTGGTCAATCTTAAGGCGGATCCGGACATGCTGTGGACTTTCTACGGAGGGACGACACTTGGAGTCCTAAAGACTTGTTCTTGTTCGGTTCGGACGCAGCAAGGGAGGGCAAACTACAAAGTGTATGCATCTAAATTATGCTAATTGTTATGTGGCAATTAATTTGGAATCCTGGCGTTTATGGTTTTTCCGCATGATTTATATTCGTTTATATGTATCATAAACTAACACCACCAATATATAATAATTAATTTTATATGCACGCGATTCATGCATAAAAAACATATAAGTTAGATAAAGTCGAACGCACATAAACATATTGATTAAAATGGTAAGAATTTATTTAAGGGGCTGGATTGATTAAAATGTTTATTTGGGATTTTCCTATTGGGTATCTTGTCATTATATTCTATATTCTATAAGTGTGGAGGATATTTTAGTAATCTAAAGAGGACACCAAAAGTGGATTTAATAAAATAACCTCACATTTTCACTTATATACTAGAGATTTACTTCACGCCCGTGAACCGCAGTTGCCAAGGCCCAAATGTTGTATGTTGTGTGTCCACCCATGCAACTCTCATACTTTCTTAAACAAATGTTTCTCTCAAGTCCCCAAATATAAACATTGAATGTGGTTTGTGTTTTTTTCCATTTGGGACTTTTTATATTTCCACAATTTTTCATTTCCCACTTATTTTCTTTTGTATTCTCACTAGGATTTCCAACCGTATGTACTACGTTTAAATGAAAAACTAAAAACGGTCCCATAGAGAGGTGGTCACTAACTCTAAGCATTGGGGGGCACATGCATGGTTTGTTGGGTGTAATAGTCGTCAATTGTTCTTCTAATTGTTAAAGTTCAACAATTTCAACAGTGCAAGCTTTACAGGGTGTTATTCCAGTACCCAGCTAAAATACTGTATTATTGCAAATCACTTGAAAGTAACATCTTGTACTTTGCATATAAGCTTAATTCATTATAGACTGCCTAATTAAGTATTTATTCTAAATGCCCTCAATAATTATCTTATTCTAATTAGTACAACCTTTGTATTATATCTTACGTGCCGTAATCAATTATTACTCTGTTCATTTTAATTAAGTTATTTTTTAATTCAATTGATCCCCTATTCCCTAACACCCATAAGTTATTACGTAGTAAAAGCGTAATTTTGTCATATAACCCAATAGAACATTGCACTACTTTCACTGTATAGCAGTTATTTTTCCTTCTCCTCTCGAGGGGATGGTAGTGGTATCCAAGAATTGGAATAAAATGAAATCTCGTCTACATCATTTATCGGCTTATCATAGATTCGTGTATAGCTCTTTCTACACCAAAGAAAATATATATATATATATATATATGAGATTTTAAATTTTAAAGAGTATAATTATTTTTTACTAAATTTTTTCTTTGGTAATAAATTAAACTCTATTTGCCATGATAAAGGTTTCTAATTGGGCAAATAATTATCTTATCTTATTAGACCTGAAATAAGTAAAAATAAGGCGAAGAAAACAGAGCCTTAAATCCTAACTCCTGTAATTAATACGAAGTAGTTGACTATAAGAAGTTCAAAGGAGAAACAGTAAGCATCTAACATTTTTTTTTTACTAAATTAATTGATTCATTGATAAAAAAAAAAAAAAAGCCATCATACATCATCTACACCTTATATAAAATAATTGATTACGTCATGTAAAATAGAAAGTTTTTACTAATTAACTTTGAAGATTTAATCTACATCTTATATGGATCAAATGGGTAAGCTCTGTATATGTCAAGGATGGGGAATGGTGGGAGTACCAGCCTAACAATTCTGCAAGCTGGTACTGGAGAAAGATTTGTGAAACAAAAGAAGTCCTGAAGCAATACTACACTATTGCTGAATTTAGTAGTATGTCCTGTTATTCTGTGAAAGATGTGTATCAAAAACTTACAGGTCCAAAACCCTTGGTGCACTGGGATCATATGGTTTGGAATAGATTGAATACACCCAAGCACAAGTTCATTTGTTGGATGGCTGTTCAGGATAGGTTACAGACAGCTGCAAGATTAGCCAGAATTGGTGTTTGCTCCTCCCCAAACTGTCTGTTGTGTGATCAGCAAGAAGAGGTCCATGACCATCTGTTTTTTGCTTGCCCCTATAGCAAGAGGTGTATTGAGGAGATCAAGAGTTGGGTTGGCTTTCACACTACTCACAGTGGGCTTCAGATTCTCATTAGCAGAATTGGTAATAGTCATCAAACCAAATTTCGAAGGCAAGTCTGGTATGCTGCTTTAGCAGCAACTGTGTATTCTGTATGGAGGAGTAGGAATGGCAGTTTATGGGATAAGTGTATCCCAACTGTGCATAGCACTGTTACTAGAATCAAGCAGATTGTGAGAGATCGAATTAGGAGTGTAATGCCTAGAAAAGTAAGTCGAAAGGATAGCTTATGGTTTTTAACTCTTTAAGAGTTGTTTAGTTGTTTTGCTTTCTCCTTTGTGAAAGGCTCCAACCTAGTTGGTTCGTTTCCTTTGGAGTTAGCCTAGCTTGTAATCTGTTTTGGTGATTAATATTATCCTTTCTTACTTAGCAAAAAAAAAAAAAAAATCTACACCTTATATTCTTATAATTAATTTCCTGAACTATTACAATTTTCAAAACTAATATTTTGAGTTACTTAGAGCTTGGTATGCTACATCAATTTTTCAAGCAACAACATTTTCTAGTTACAACATGTTCTAATGGTTAGCAAGTAGCTTGATTTTTGTTTAACTTTTTTTTTTAATCTTTTTTTATTCTCTTCTTACTTTTACATTCCTAATAATTAGGAAAAAAAGTTGTTGTTTTCCAAGCTAATTAGCTTGGTAGAGCTAATTTGCTTTGTTTAGCTAATTTAACAAAATTGCTCCAATGGTTTAGCTACTTGCTTGAAAGTCAAGCAAGTCCCTAAATACAACCTGTGGAGTTGCTCTTAGACGGATTAATATGTAAGAGACCGGAAAATTAGTAAAAAAAAACTTTAAATTATGAAGGAATGATATATAATTGATTGGTGTTATGGTCCTCAAGTATCTTAAAAATTTCCCACAGCTTTCAATCTAGAACTACATACTATGTATAAGTAGTGTTTTTCTTTATCTTCATGGCATGTAGTCCCCCCCAACTCCACCCTTTCCCCCTCCCAAAACAAACATCACTAAAGTAACAAGAAAAAATAAGGAAAAAAATAATATATGTAACTAGTGTTTTCCTTTATCTTCATGGTATGTAGTCCCCCCTAACCCAATTCCACCCTTCCCAAAACAACCATCAAAAGTAAGAAAAATAAGCAAAAAGTTAAGTATATATGGCCACCTTTCTAATCCTTACATGAACTAATTCAAGGTGAGGGGTCCTATATTTTCATATCCAACTTCACAAAAAAATCCCAATAAATAAATTAATGAATTAAAATGCACCTTCAATTCAATTATTATACATCCTTGGTACCTCCCCCCTTCTCCTCCCTACAAACAAACTTATAAATCTTAAATGATCCACAATTCCATATCCCTACATTATTCCTTCAAAAAAAAAACTCCATATCCTTAGCTTCATCAAAAATTCCAAAAAAAATGCCATCTATTTATTCAATCCCATTTAAAAAACTCCAAAATCCATCTACCTTAATTTCCCTTCTAAAAAACACAAACCCTAATTATGACAAAACCTCAAAAAAATCAACCTCAAAGAAGCCCTCCTCTTCCAAAGGTGGCCTTCTTAAAATGTTCAAGCTCTTCCCACTCCTGACATCCGGGTGTAAGGTGGTGGCACTACTTGCAAAATCCCACCACCTTCGCCGCCCCATGATACCGGACCACGCAACCATCATCACCCTCTTTGGTACACGTCGAGGGCGTATAACCCTAGCTATCCAAGAAAACCCTCATAGTATCCCTTTCTTCATGATTGAGCTACCCATCCTTTCTTCCTCCTTCTACAAAGAAATGGCTTGTGACATTTTAAGGGTTGCCCTAGAAAGTGAGACTAAAACACATAAAAAGAAAGTAATGGAAGAGTTTGTATGGGGTATTTATTGTAATGGTAGGAAAGTAGGGTACTCCATAAGAAGGTCACAATTGTCTGATGATGAAGTTCATGTTATGCAAATGCTTCATGGTGTTTCAATGGGTGCCGGAGTTTTGCCACCGTCACCAAATGATCATCCTCGCCGCCAGTCGCGCCATGATCATTGTTTTAACGATGAAGATGATGATGATGATGATAAGGAGGAGAAAGATGATGGTGATCAGTTTACGTATTTAAGGGCCAGATTTGAAAGGGTTGCAGGGTCTAAGGATTCGGAGGCGTTGTATATGATTAATCCTGATCATTCTGAAGGTCCTGAATTGAGTATTTTCTTTGTAAGAGGTTCATTTAAGTAGAGATTTTATGTTTATGTTAATTTGTATTTATTTGATATTGATCATAGAATATAATCTTTTTAAGATTTGTTATGACTTATATATGAGTATTTACAGAGAGAAATTAGTTGATTGTCTGCCTTCTAATCTTCTATACGGAGGAGTATATGAAATAGTTGTCACGTTGATAGTTGATTGTCTGCCTTCTAATCTTCTATACGGAACTAGTAATTAACGCCAATGCTAAATATGGATGAACGTGGTAAGTGGTAACATAGTATTTACAATGAGAAAAAGCTCAAATTTAAGGATATATAAATCATATATATCGCTTGTCCGCCTCATATGAATTGAAATTAGTTGTCACGTTGATACTGTATTGAACTATCTAGTAAATAACGTAAATGCTAAATAGGGACGAATGTAGTATCATCTGCATAATATTTATAGAGAAAAAAGGTGCAAATTAACAGGAAATATATAAATTCAGGTTTTTTTTCTTATAAAATTAAAGGATCAATCTTATATAATGCCCTTTCTTGCCACGTACAAAGTTAATTGTACTGTCACGTTTGATATTGCATTGAACTAGTGATAAATGTGAAAACCAAATTTGGATATATGAAAAAGGGGATTCGAACCTGTAACCTATGATATACAAGCGGTCAATTTTTGTCACTATGACAAGACCTCGTCAGTACCTTTTCTGTGTAATGCCAGATTTATTTTGCATTACTTGTTCTTTGGTTGGGTATGTTCGTTATGCATGTTCCTTATTTGGTCTTGTTTGAGCCAGAAAAAAACAAAGTTTAATTGTTAAAACATATGAAATTGGATGAAGGTCTAATCGACATTAAGTCCTAGCGTAATCTAATAGGGAACAATAATAGTTCCTATAAGTTAGGAGGCACAAGCTCTGTTTAGTTTATTGAAAACACAAATTCTTAATGTAAAAAACTAATCAACACTTATAAAAAGTTATCAAAATTAGGTAAAAGTTACCTCGATACTACAAAATAATCTTTTTATAGAGACGAGGAATTTCATCTCCAAATAGTTTAAATCTATCTCAAAGTGAAGATTGTAGACGGATTTCAGATGGTAATAGGGCGTCTTAAAATTTTTGAGACGAAATTTTGGCTAATCCGTTACAAATTTGAGACAAAAATTTGAAACTCTATATACAATTCCACCTCAATTTTGATTTAGAGACGAAGTTTTAGTAATATATCCGTCTAAATTTGAGATGCTTATAGTATCCGTTTCAAAATCCGTGTTTAATTATGCATGTTTGTAGTACGATCACCTGATGTATAATAAGTTTAATTTATTGTACACCTGGTACATGCAATTGTGCAAGAGCTTTCATATTAAATTAATTTGTAAGGTGAACTAGACATGGCCTCACTCTGCAAAAGATTTAGTAAAAGTTTTTAGTAACCTGGTCTATATGGGAAGTGATAAATTCAAGAAAAATTTTACTTCTTTCAAGGAAATCGATATTTTTTTAAAGGTGATTTCCTTGGAAGAAGTGAAATTATTCCTTGGATTTATCATTTTCCGGTCTGTACTTGTCGGTAATTTCTATCGTAATAGGTTGTATATTGTGATTTGTGCATAGTACATATAACTACGGAGCAATATTTTTTTTTCCCCATGACTAGCTCTAATTGAGCAAAAGAATGAATTAGGGAGGTTGTACAATCTTCATTAGTTATGTGACCGATCGAGAAATTAAATTAGGTAAGAGGCGAAATCAATAAGAACTGGCTGGTGTACGTTGAGATGTTAAGAGGGTGTGACATGTTTATGATTAAGGGAAGATAAATTCAAATACCTAAATATAAATAAAGGACAAATTATGAATTGTGGTCATATTATTGTTGGTGAGATTTCGTATTCTTCTTTACACAAAACTAACATTATTACAATTAGAGTACACCGATTGCATACAAGTCTGATAAATTGAATTTCATCTTAAAATTAGGACTGTAAATGAGTCGAGTCGAGGCGAGCCTAGCCGAATATTAAATTTATCGAACTAAGCTTGTTAAAAAAATACAATATTAGTGTTCGTACATGCTCGAGCTTGTACGAGATTTAACTTTTTTTGTTCGAGATGAACTCATTCAGCAAAATACTTGTAGTTCGGGCTCGACTTGAGTTAGTTCGTTTGTATTTCGAACGACCGTTAAACGAGCTTTGCAACTCATCCTGTTTTATTTAAGATAAAATAGAAATTTAAATAGTTAATCCGTAAAATTTTAGACTTTACAATTATTGGATAATAAATCCTATAAATTAATTATTACATTTTTAGATAAACACATGTTTTGCATATTATTCTATTAAAACATACGAGCTATTATGGTTTATAAACGAGTTATTCATGAACACTAACGAGTCAGACATGATGTTGTTCGAATAAAGCTCATTAAGTAAACAAGCCTTATAATATTTGCTCGAACTTGTTCATTTTCTTAATGAATGAGCTTTGACCGAGTTTGTTCACGAGTTGTTCAGAACGTATCGGCTCATTTGAACCCCTACTTTAAATCAATCGGCAACAAAAGAAATAATACTCCCTCTTACAACTCGCCCCGGTTTGACCGTCAAAGAGTTTTAGGCGATTTAATTGATTTATTAATTTATTAGGTGGTTGTTGGTAATGGGGTATTTTTTTTAATATAGTTAGGTTCAATTCTTTGACTTTTTAATGTCCACCTATGAAATATTTATTATATACTTCTACTTATGTGTTAAATTTGTCTATGTAACTACATATTTTGTATAATATAAGTTGGTGGAGTTGGTGGGGAACTCACCTTGTGACTTGGAGGTCACAAGTTCGAGCCCCATCAACTGCGAAATGCTTGGGAGTGGCTCAAGGGATGACCCGCGGAGCTGGACTGTTTAACCTGTGCTAGGTGCTGGTTCAGTTAGGGTCCCTTCTTCTAATTACCTATTAAAATATATATATATATATATATATAATATATATAAAATGTTGCGTACACAATATAATATTGTATAGCCCAGTACTAGCCAGTCTAGCTTATACTATATACTCCGTAGTCTTTAGGCAAATTTGTCAAAAATGACATTTTATAGCCCAAATTTTGCGATAAAAGACCTTATATGATTTTTTTTTTTTGTCAAAACACACCTTAATTTTATTTATTTTTTTTGCGAAAGACAACCAAAAGAAAGTTTCCAGCATTGACTGAGCTTTTTCGACCATTGACTTACATGTAAGCAGCACGTGTTGCTTCATTTTACATGTTAACTTGTGAAAACGACTTAATGAGCATGTTTAGTGGAAACGAAACAACTTCCCTTAAACACCACATAATATATCAAAATTAACCACTACAAAAAAAATTATATAAGATACTTTCTCGTAAAATTTGAATTATAAAAGATGTTTTTTTGGCAAATTTGCTTAATCCTTGTGATCTAACACTTGAGGAACTTATTGTCCATCTAAAGTACCTAAATACCGTTACTTTTCATACAAATTTTATATTTTCTTTTAAAAATGTTGTCATGCATGCATGGTTTTAAATTCTGAGTATACGTTACGTTCATTTTAATCTAGCTTAAGCGGACAACAATTTATTCATGTATGGATTGTTCAAAAGATCTCAACAAAATGACTTGCGTTTATAGAATAAACATGGCTCGTACGGGAGTTAGTTCCACAATTTAATTAGATGGTCGACATCGAGTATGGAGCGAGTATGGTGCCACCAAAGAATGTAATTGTTCCCAATTCTCATCCATGAGAATAAATATGTGCTTTAGGATGGAGAATAGTAATTGTTTTGATTGTAATAGTTGTGAATTTTTTTTGAATCTGTGGTATGCAGATCTATTTTGTCATTGTAAATGTCGTATGATTTATTATTAATGATATTGTTCTTCCCCTGTCAAAAAAAAAAGGTAATTGTTTCTGTAAAAGATAATGTTTTTATGTTAATAAAACATCATGAGTGTCCTTTTATTTATAAGTTTTAGTAAACTTAAAATAACATATTAGATGTTCTTTTTGCAAGGTAAGATGAATAGCCCTACCGGATCGGAACCCCGCACGGGTCAACCCGTCCGGGTTAACAGGCTAGACACTTTAAAAGTGGGGGGGGTGATAAGGGGAACCCTCCCTCAAAGTGCCCCTAGTAGGGATTGAACCCCCACTACTACAAAAATGGGCAAAGAGACCCTTTAGAAAAGACCCGTTGGTCGACGTAACGGGTCTCTTTAATTTAAGAGATCTAATATTATAGATAACGGCTCTCTTATGAGTTAAATGGCCCATTAAAATTAGAGGGGTGAAAAATAAAAGACCTGTTATCTGATTTAACGGGTCTCTAGCGTATAAAAGGGGCCATTTAAATGCCGTGCAAAATAAAATAAAAGAAGCAATAAACCCTTTATTTACTTAACGGGTCTCTTATGTATCAAGGGACCCACCACTTCTCGTAAAAAATAATTGGAAAATAGCAAAAGAGCCGTCATTTAACATAACGGGTCTCTATTTTCATTCATTTCCTGGCGCCAAGACTTTCGCAAAACCCAATTTCACCCTAGGTTTTTCTTTTCCCTCTTTCTTCTTCCCTGGACATACAACCCCTAGGTTTTTTCTTTGCCTCTTTCTTCTTCCCTGGACATACAACCTAAGGCAACCATCGACGAATTCATTGACGAACTCACCACTACCAACGGCTAATCGGAGAACTAAGTTACGATTGGCGACTTCACTCCCACTGGCGACCTCGACACAATCGCTAGCAAACTACAAATTTAGGTTTTTGTTCTCATCACTCTCTTCTTCTCTTTAATTATTTGTTTCAAATTTCTGAATTTCGTGTGGTTTTCGGTTTTGGAATTCGATTTGTAATTTCTGCTACAATTTAGGGTTTTTTTTTTCCTGAAATTGTTTTCCCCTCTGAATTTCTGAAATTTCAATTGATGCGATTTTGTGTTTAGATGTTCATGTAATAGCTTGTTTCAAATTTCTGAATTTCGTGTGGTTTTCGGTTTCAATTTGTAATTTCTGCTACAAGTTAGGTTTTTTTCCTGAAATTGTTTTTCCCCAAAAATTTGATATTTCAATTGTTGCGATTTGTAATTTTAATTTTGGGGTTAGGTTTTCCAGTTTCATGGGAAAGTGTTTCGCCATGGTTTGTTGGAATACTGTCTTTCTAGAGTTTCTTGGCATGAGTGAGACACTGAATATGTTTGATCTTTCAAAACCTCCACAACATATTTATGGTATCCAGATTTGGGTGTTTATGGGATGCGCCCAAGTATCAGACTCATCTTTTATTAAAATTTTCTTATTTTGTAGTTTGAAGTGTCAAGTATCAAGGCACACCTATGTTTGAGTATCATGTATCGAACAAGGGAACCCACTATTTTGCATCTAGATGGATACAAATCTGAATAAATATATGATGTAGACACTGGAAATGTCGAGTCCAATAGTCTAGTAACATAACAGAAGATGGGCTTTGACTCCCCCTTTCCAAAATAGAACCCTCGTAGATTCGCACATCTTCTTGTCATCAAATTGTTTCAAAGTGATGCATACATAGCCACCCTCGACTCAACTGGATTTAATTGAATAATATTTAAGTGTAAAGGGTAAAGCTAATTTATTCTTGTCCATCCCCTTTCGTCATATTTTACTTAATGTTCGCTCTAATAACTCGTTGTTTCTGACTGAAAGTAGTTTTAGAGATGATAATGTTGTTGAAGTCCAGACCCCAGAGTGGTACTTTTGTTCCTGCTCACTATTAAGTAGATATTTTATTTTATTTTGCCTAGATATAAGTTATATCTTATTTTTGCTCACTTTGGTAAGTTCATAATTTGAAACATGTCCTATTTGCCTCTTCACAGGTGTTTAATAGATACAATGGTGTGATTGATGGAGTCCAGTTCTCATCACATGACCCTGTAGGTGGCCTACTAGCTAGATCTACCCATTGATCCATCTGCTGGTATTCGTTGTGCAGAGGTATTGCTTGAAATTTTCCTATGCTTCTATGAGATGATTGGATCTTTATCACATCAATATCTTTCATTTGTATGAAGTGTTAAAACAATTCAAAAATTGTTTTATTTGTTCTTTTCTTGCTGATATATAATGGTATGTGCACAAGCTCCGCTACATCTGCTTGATATGTAGCTATACTTTCATATGTGGTTGTGTGTGTATAGTAAGCTGCTAAATTGCTTCTGTCAAGTTCTGAATCCGTGCTTCATTACTTTGAATGAATATTTTCAATCTTTCTCCATTTGACCAGTTAGTGAAAGGTTCTGAGATGTCCATTTATTTCTCCATTTAACCAGTTTAGTGAAAGGTTAATTGTGAGATTTATAGAATCATATCATTGAGAATACTAATCCAAAGATACTGCAGCTGTACCACTAGTAATGGGCATATAAATAACCAGTTATTTAAAAAAGTAGTAGTAACTGACACAAATAATGCCTGTTACAATTCCAAATAGATTAATTTTCTCAGTTTCAGTTTTAAGCTTTTAGCAATTACAGTTCTGAATGAGTTTCAAGATATGTTAGGCATTCAGATACTCTCCCGATTTTCCTGATTGTTCTAATTGTTGGTTCAAATCCTTCATTTCTACAATTTTTTGTTGGTATTCGCTTTTAATATTTCGATGTTCATAGATAATTTTGATCATTTAGAAATTTAATTTGAACAATCGTGTCTGATCCTAAATTTCTTTCATGGTTAATTCTGTTATTGTTTGCCATAATTCTTGGAAATATGATATATGGAAGTAATCAAATTGGAGTATACTTTCTTTGTATTACAGTGGCAGTCTCGTAGTGGTACTATATTGTGTAGGTGTGCTATTAATATGAGGGAATGTGGGTGAGTGTGGGTGTATCAAGGTGTTTGAATGTGTTTGGGGATGATGAGGATCTTTTTGGCTGGATTACTATTGGCAGGGGGCTGAATTATGTTGTGCAGGTGAGTGTTCATTTAAGGGAGGGAGTGTGCAGGTAGTTCTTAGGTTGTCGGGCTTGTTGGTTTGGTTGTGTGTGTGTGGTAGGGTCGGATTATAGTTTAGTTTTTGAGCTACTAGTCTTATATAGGGTATATCTGGTTCAAGTCACAACTTTAGTTAAGTGTCAAGATTTTCAGCTGACATATAAACCATTTTCTTAGTTGAGCTTTGCCTAAACCAGTTGGTACGAGTAGGATTTCTTCTAGATCCAAGAATCGTGTTTTAAGCACCAAGCCAAATCCTTTGCTTGCTGAAAATTTATATCATTCATCCCCTCAAGTGCCGAACACGTATGAAAAGCTTGTACGAACTGAAATTTTGTCTGGGCCTATCATCCTAAGCTCAAAGTCAATATTGAAAGAAAGCACTAATAACATACTGCCCCCACCTTTAACTGAGAGTATTTTAGCGCAGCAGCTTAAGCCTGAGATCGCATCAAGTAGCAAAAAACTCAATTTACTATTCTTTTCTGGTCCTTTGACTAGCAAGCCCTTGTCAAAAGCCTTCAATATCAACTTGAGTTCCAGTATGTGAGGAGTTTTGTTCAATAGAAAATACCAGAGCCAATGTTAAGTGAACAATATTATTGTGCTACGAAGACCCAAGCAACTTAATTATAGAGGTTATACGGTCAGTGAACAATGTTAAGTGAACAATATTATTGATTTCAAGATATGAAGCTTATAAACTCAGTTTGCTACCATCTCCTAATTTACAATGCCACACTAGAAATAGCAGTTAACTGCTACATAAAATCATTACTTGCAACTGGCATGACCTCAGTACATTAATTATAGAACAGTTATTAACATTATTAATTTATTATATTTACTTGTACAGAAGGAATAACGGGGCTTTTGTGATAGAGGGGATTGGATGGACTTTGTTGCCAATAGGTTGAGCAAAGGAGCCGAAGCTTTTGAAATGTGTATTGGTGGCAACATGAGCTCTCTATCAAACTTCCTTTTTTTTTTTGTGTTCTTTTATCAGAAGGCATGTTTAAACGTGTCATAGATTAACTACAACATTTTTTCCGTATAAGCTCAGATTTTCTCCGTCAAAGTTCCTGATGGTAACACCTTTAGTTTGCTGCACCTTCTAGAAAGGTAGACATATATTGTGAATAGATGTATGCTTTGAGTGTATTGCACTAACTTGCCAGAAAACTGCTTTGATGGTTTCTTACTTTCTTTTAACTAATAATGTGTAATTCTGCTTCGAGACATCCAACTGATATTACTTGTTTTCTAAATTTAATTTCGTTGTTAATGCAGGTTTGTTTCTTGTTGAAGGTAAGGTGTAAGGGAAGTTCACATTTGGAAACCAGCCAAACAGTGTTGGAGGAGAACATATGCTTGTGCCCGCATTGGCTAATAATTAGTATTGTCAATTTGTTGATGCTTGTCACAATTATGTAAACTTTTGAGCCTTATTTTATTTTGTTATTTTTATATTTTTGAAGATTACAATTGATGTAAAGTGGGAAATAATTTATTGGGTGATTGTAAGAATTAGTTTGAAATTAAAAATTTGGTTAAATGCTGATTTTTTATGCCGAAAAATGGTCGTTTATGCTATTTTTTTTTTTAATAAAAGTTAATGAAAAGAGACCCGTTAGGTATAAAAAGGGCTCTCTCGAGTATAATAATAAAAAATAGTAAAATATTCTAAGAGACCCTCTATCTAACATATGGGGTCTGAATTTGTTAATTATAATAATATTAAAAAATTCAAAGAGACCCTTTATCTTACATATGGGGTCTGAGTTTGATGGAAAAAATATTATTTAAAAATTCAAAGAGACCCCCTAGGTTAAATATTAGGTCTGAATATTTTTGCAAACATACCCCATATCTCTAATAAGGGGTCTCTTCTTCTTCTACATTATTTTTTACATGGTTAACGTAACATACCCCTTTTCTTAAATAACGGGTCTCTTGTTTTTAACAAACAGACCCCCTCTAGATGAGAGGTCTCTTTTATAAAGAGACCCCCCTATCTAGAGACCCCCTTAAATGGGGTCTCTTATGCCATTTTGAACGGGTCTCTTTGCCTATTTTTGTAGTAGTGCCCCAACCTTTTGGTTGGAAAGTGGAATCCTTTTAGATGTTCTTTTATTACAATGTCATGTTGTTTTCTTCCATTTTCTTGTGTCGTTTTCGTATATCATGTTCAATGTGCAGCTATATTATGGTAGCGAATTGATCTTGCTTCATGTTACGTGATTGGTTAAAAAGGCATATGCATACCTTGAGTGAGCACTACTTTTAAGTTTCCATGTGAAGCAACTTTTTCCTATAAATGTTTCAATCCTTCTTTTGTTCTGATGGGTAGCAATTGTCAAAGGAAATAGAGGGTTGTATATTATTACAAGAAAATTTTCAAATTCCTTAAAAAAATATTAATTACTTTAAAATATGATCAAGAATTAGTGAAGATGAAAAATGGGGCCGTAAAATAAGTGGTAATGGCAAGATAGATAGGGTCATAACATAATAAAGGTAGGTGTTTGACAAGATAGGGTTGCATCAAAAAAAAAAGGGAGATAGGGAATTAAAAGTGGAGTGTTAATGTCATGGGAGTGTTTAGTTGAGTATAAAAAATACTTTCTTGGAAAATAATATTTTTTAATCAATTTTTTTTTCAAAAAATTTCCGTTGTTTGTTTTGGTGGTAATGAAAAATAATTTTGAAAAAAAAAAAAAATATCCTCGATTTCAAGAGTATTAAACATTTTGCATTTGTAAAAAAGAAAAAAAAAAAAAACTCTACTATATTTTTACTTGCCTCCCTCTTCTCTCTTCTAATCAATCTTACCCGATTGACCTCATTGATTTGTGTTAGCATAAAAATTATAAAGAAAAAAAAACTTTAAAAGAAAGACCTATTAAGATTAATGTCTTAAAGAGGGCGTACACGGTACACATCCTTTTTCATTTATCTTTTCTCTGTGACTTTTTCTTGGTAATTAATTATGTTAGGAGTTTTATCAACCCTCCAAAAAGCAGACGAAACCAAACTAATACATTAGACAATTACACTCATAATTCCCAGGAAGAAAATTTTCCTGGCCTATAACAGCTCATACTAATGATGATAAGGCCATAGAATTGTGTTCTTTCTTGAAAAAACTAGCTTTTGGGCCCGTTCTTCGCACGGGCTTTTACTCATTTGATACTTCAAACTATTTTTTTAAGGGAGAAACTACAAATTTTCAAACAAATGATAAGTTACATGAAGCACAATTGCACAAGCTGCTATTATAATGCTTAAAATAAAAGATAACGGCAATCTACCTACGAATGCATATATTACAAAGAGAATGCCAATTTAAACCCGCAAAAGAATGGTTTCATCTAAGACGGATCAATAATTTTGCTGTCTAAAATTGTAGAAAATAGTCTCTCATAACTAAAAACATTTTCCAAAAATTAAAAACAGTCTCTCATCACCCCCTTGTTTAACATGGTCCATTTTCACCTTATAATCCAATCCTTTGATAGAATATCTTATTTCTGAATTCTGCACATTGATTTCAATAATAATTATGAACCAACAGTAAAAATATCAACTATCAACTGCTCATATATACATATAAAGGGAATTCAACTTAAAATAGAGTGAAAGAGATAGAAAGTCACCATAGGTCTTGAGGCAGCCGACAACGTTCAATTGTGCCTTGATAGTTTGGGATGAGAAATGCAATCCAAGTGAGTATCTGCAAATAAGGTACTTATAAGGGATGTTGAATTTGTAAGGGATGTTATGAGTTAAATGACAAACTCAATTCAGTTAAATTGGAAGGGGAGGTGGAGGGAGAAGAGGAGAAGATTAGGAATTGAAGAAATTAATTCATTACTTAATTGAATTAAATTTGGAGGTTATAGAAGCTGAAAGGGAGGATTGAAGGCCACGTGTCTTCAAAATGTTGTTGCTTACGTGTCCACCACATGTCATCAAAATGATGTTGTTTATGTGTCCTTCAAATGGAGATGGTTATGTTTTTTAAATACTACTAGGTATTGATTACTCCATAAACAATCAATTTTTATTAGAAATGTTTTCCGATAAACTAAACATAACCACACGCCTTAATGAAGATTAAATATGGGGTCGTAAAAGAAGGGGGTAATGGGAAGATAAGGTCATAATAACATGATAAAAGGTGTTTGAAAAGATTAAAAGTGGAGTGTTAATGTTATGGGAAGTGCATGTGCCTCTCTGGTTATTACATTGCACATCAACATCGATCATCCCATCACTTTGCTTTTTTTACACTTTACGATCGATCCCATTGCTAGACAATGTGAGTATGGGAGGGCGGCTTGACCCATATCAGAGATGTATTTAGCAAATATATCTCACCTTACTAAACGATAAAATAGGGATAAGACAAGCATTAAAACATGTGTCATTTCTCAAAGAATATATGCCGTTTTTAAAAAATAAATGCCATTTTGGAAAAATAGATGCTATTTTTAAAAAACATATGTCATTTTTAAAAAAATTGATTTTATCCTTAAACGTTTGTCTTTAACCTATTTTATCTTTTTATTAACTGATATATTTTTGTAAAAATATATCTGAAATGGATTTATACTTTGTCACGAGTATGGTACTTCTTCAATGCTTCAATTCCTCATTGCAATATTTCATCGACAGTGATTTATGTGGAAGAAAGTCATGCCAACTTTTTGTTATGGGGCCATTACAATTTACAAACTCAAAGTTGCGGCAGGACTTATAGTTGTTGCAGTGTGATAGAGCTGTCAAAACAGTTACTCGAATTTGGTCCGGGTCTGGTCATTATTTGGTCGGGTCGGGTCATTTTGTTACTCGGGTGTAGGACGGGTTCAGGCCGGGTTCGATTATGTTGAAAATTTGTCAGGTCATGTCGGGTTATTTTTTCATTTCGGTATAGGTCGGGTTTGGTTCGAGTTCGGTTCGGGTCTTTTTCTAGTCGGGTACGATTACGGGTTCGGGTCTTAACGAGGCGGATCAAGTTCGGATCGGATAATTATCGGGTCAGTTAAAATTCAGGTCGGGTTCACTATCGGACACGGGTTAAAACCGGGTACGATAGCTATCAGGTCTAGTCAAGTTTTAACCTTATAATCAACTTTTATAAATTTGGTTAAATTTGTTTTAACGCTTTTCACTTGTTCTCGATCAGGTAATTATAAAAAATAATATTAACTTGATTTAAGTTATTATTTAGTTAGGTCAATGACAAGTCGGGTTGTCAACAGGTCGCGTAAATCAGGTACGAGGTTGTCACGAATTGAGTCAATAACAAGTTTCATCTGGTTATAATCGGTTTTGGGTTGACATCGGGTCGGGTGTTAAATCGGGTTCGGTCATTTTTCGGTCGGGTAAGCTAACTCAGTTCTGTTATCGGTTATATTTCGGTGGAGTGCCAGGTTCGGGTCCGGGTCATGCATCAACGGGTCGAAATCGGTCGTCGGTTTTAACGGGTTGGATACGGTCGGGTTACAGGTTTCCTATTTTAACAAATTTTCGGGTCTCTAGTCGGGTCTGGGTCCTTAAAAATACAAGTCGGTTCAAGTCGGTTTCTCGGGTCGGGTCATTTTTTGACAGCTCTACAGTGTGAGGTTCCTACCATATGTGCGTAATTTTATTTATATGTACGTATGTTACTTTTGGGCAAACGCGTCGACTCGAATTCGAATTCAACCGAATTGTTGTCAATTCAATCCGATTTAATTTGATATTCGAATATAACTCAATTCGTTAAATGAAAGTTGATAAAGAAAAATATCCTTATTGTTGAACTAATATTCTAAAATCAATAATATATCTAAACCAATCAATAAGAATAATGGCTAGTAAGGGTGTGTTCTATTAACCTGATTTTCACTTATTTTTCCTAAACTTATCTGAACTTATTAAAACTTATTTTGGTTAAAATTATACTTGGCTAACCCTTATTTTTCCTGAAGTTATCTTATCTGAACTTAATTATCTAAACTTATATTTCCTGAAATAAGTGAAAATAAGGTGAACATAACAGAGCTTAAAGGTCAAATCCACTAGGAGTTACGAATTTTGGCCTTGTTCTCTTCAACCTATAACACCTTATTTTAAGGTTTATAAGTTCAGATAAGTTCATATAAGTTCATATAAGTTCAGATAAATTGAATAAGATCCTATAAGTTCCAATAAGGTCGTATAAGTTCCAATAAGTTCTTATAAGGTCGTATAAGTTCCAATAAGGTCTTTAATAAAATGTGTAATATTATGATTATTTGCGTTATATTAAATAAATCAATTTATATTATTATATTAAAATTATTTTTTGTTACTAATAGATGATAATAATTATCAATGATACGTAAATATGAATTAATATGTTATTATTAATTACTATAAATTTAATTAAAAGGGAAAAACTTAATAAACACTTTTAAAATTACGTGTACATCACAAATCAATGGGCGATTTTTTTGGTGAGACCCAAATAATCATAATATTACTTATTTTCATCAATGCATCAAGTAAATTTCTCGTATGGAATATCAAAAAGTTATTTTTCGTCCGTGATAAAGTTACATTACGGAGTATAAAGATGTTTATTAAAGAGTTAGTTAAAAATTGGTAGAATTTGTACTTGGATTTTATAAATTTTGGATAATTATTACAGAGTAATAATTATATTATTAAATAACATAAAAACATAATTATTAATTTAAGAACTACGTAGTAAATCATAATTGCTTTATTAATTTATATTTATTAATATTTACAATCTTCTATTATCAATATTCTAATGGTTAAAAATTTAATAATAATCTAATAAACTTTAAATAAAGTCTAATAACGTCTTATAAGGTCCTATAAGTTAAATAAGGTCCTACAAATTAAATAAAGTCTTATAACGTCCTATAAGATCCTATAAGTTCTAATAAGTTTAGATAAGATAAGTACATGTCCTATAAGTTGAAGAGAACACACCCTTTGTAATGATTAGCATTCAACATAAGCTAATTTGAAAAAAAGGGGTTTTGTTTTGGAAAAGACAACAAAAAATAACTAATCGGCTTAGAAGAGGAAAAAAAGATTAAAGACACTAGAGGATTGAGATTCACCAAGGGATACATGCATTAGGGGGCAAAAAGGGATTACGGAACGAATTAGAATTGCAAAGATAAATTGAAAGGGGAAATCGGTTTTTAAAGTCACTCCCAAAGTCTCCCGACTCCGAGTACTCCTCAACTAAGACGAATCATGCTCCCGCAATGACCCATTATTGGAGAGGCAACAAAAACCCTCAAACTGAAATCATACAACACAAATACGTACAATCCCTTGTTGAGTCAGTGTATTGCATTCCATCTCCAAGCGAGGTTACATCTAACCAAGCATGCATCGAAAAATCCCCCAACTTAAGATTTTAATTGCAAAAATTAGTAAATTTCTTACCTAAACCCCCAAACATGAAAACCCTTGACTACACCTAAACTCCTAGATGGAAAACTACACACTCATGATGTTGAAAACAAAATTCAACACAAGGTATTCAATAGGAGAGTTCATTCCCAAGAAATCAAAAGAAAAATCTCTAACTAAATAGTTTAGATTAACTTCATCATGGAAATCAAACCTATAGACAAAATTATCACCAGTGATGTAATCAATTATACCACATACTAAAACTTAGCTAAATTACCAATGAATTCAATCATAGGAGATTAGGGAAATCAAAATAAACAAGCAAATTGGAAGAAGAATAAAAAGTACCTATTTTTATGATTTTTTATTAATGAGAAAACAAAGAGAAACAACAAAATAAAATAAGAAATTAATGACAATAAAATGAAAATAAGGGTTGAGAAATTTTACACTGAAGCTTCCAATCCAAGTTTAGGGAGAATCTCAAGCATAAATGAGCAAGAAATGAAGGTTTCTTCTCTTTCTCTCTCTAAAATAAATTCAGATTGGTTTTGTTCAAAATCTAAGGTAATTCTAAAATGCCATTAAAACCTATAAATAGTCATAAAAAAGAAGTCAGCGCTGACAACAATTAAGTTCGGCCGAAGCTGCTGATAGGTTCGATCGAACTAGAGGGTAGGTGCGGACGAACCAGGGGGTAGGTTCGACAGAATACATAAGAGATCAAGAACTCCTCAAAAAATGAAGTTCGGCTGAACTGGACGGAGTTCAACCGAACCATTGGCTAACTTAGGTCGAACTTGATGGAGTTGGACTGAACCATTGGCTAAGTTCTGCCGAACGTCCTCAAAGTTCGACAGAACCTCTGCAATGCTTGCTTCACTGACTTTGATATGGTCCAGTCGAACTTCTTATGGGGTTCGGTTGAACCTCTTGACTTCCCTTGAGTTCTATGGTTCCATGACTTCTTCTTTGCTCCGACTCTTTCTTAATTGGGATGATGTTGACTTCCGTTGACTTTCTCGTCCATTTTACCTATTTTCCTACACATTAATACACCCATGAAAAGCAAAAGCTTGCAAAAAATAAAGAAAAACAAGGAAAATATATATGACGATAAATGCAAGTAATCGAGTCAACTAAACAAGGAGAGAACAAAAGAGACTAAAACGAGCGCAAAGGGTGAAAAACAAAACCAAAAGAAGAAAAGTGAACAAAATACTACCCTAGGAGCTGAGATAAAACATATCCGGTTAAACCCGAGTCTTATTCAATTATTTACTCGTTATTAATCTAACAAAAGTTAACCAAATTGAACTATTAATTATGTAAATCCAACTCGATATATAAAAATTTAATCTAAGGATCCAACTTCCCGGTTTTGAGGTCAAATATTGGGGGAGAAAAGTCTGAGTAAGATTGTTGGCCAGATTGGGAGAGTGATCAAGGTTGATCAGACCACTAATAATAGGGACAAGCTCATGTTTTCCAAGGTCATGGTGGAGGTTAACATTGATTAGCAGTTCCCATCAGTTATTCATTTCTTGAATGAAAATGGTACCAAAGTTTACCAAAAAGTCAACTACGACTGGCTGCCCATCTCCTGTACTTCCTATAAAGGAATGGGGCATGATCACACCAAAGCACCAGAAGGAATGGGGGCAAGAAAGTGTGGGTCAAGAAGCCAGTTCAGAGAGAAATTTCACCTAGGGTCACAGAGGTGATCCGACCTCCTAGGCAAGTTGATTCTCCTTCTTCTGAGGGATTTGTGCAGGCTGCCAGATTCAGCAACAGCAAGGGTCAACAGTTGAAGCCAGCTATTAATATTAACTCTTTTCAGGCTTTGAGCTGTGATGCTGATGCAGATGATAGGGTGGAGGTATCTCCTATGGATGGAGAGACTCAGGTGGTTTCATTGGGCAAGGGAGTGGCTTCCCCTACACCCAATGGATAGGATTATGTGCTAGAATGTAAGGGGGCTGAACTTATATGAGAAGCAGAAAGAGGTGAGATTCATGATTCATTCTCACCACATTAAACTGTTATGTCTCCTTGAAACAAAGGTGAAGGCTCCCAAGATGGGGGACCTTTACCTTAATATTTGTCCTAATTGGTGTTTCACCATTAATTTGAGCTTCCATAAAAGTGGAAGAATAGTCCTAGCTTGGGACTCTGATGTGTTCACTGTGAGTATTATTCATATGGGCTCTCAGATCATTCACTGTCTGATTACCTCAAGGAACACTGGTGATAAAAAAAATTCTTCTTTTGTATATGGTTTACACACTCCTCGTGAGAGAGGGAGAGAGCCTGTGGGTGTTAGGTTATGACAAATATAAAACATATATTTCATGCGGAAAAATCATAAAGCCAGGAATCCAAATTAATTGCCACATAACAATCAGCATAATTTAGGATGCATACATTTGTAGCGTGCCCTCCCTAGCAGCTCCCGAACTGAACAAGAACAAGTTTAGGACTCCAAGTGTAGTCCCTCCGTAGATAGTCCACAGCACGTTCGGATCCGCCTTAGATTCAATTAACTAGAATTTAGCCTAAGGTATTATGTTCTTCGGTTATAATTTTGTGGCAAATTATTAACTTTAGTTTTTAACTTAAAACTATATGAATACTTGAATTGATGTTTATAAATTGTGATTGCCATCACCTATTTATAGGGTGGGATTATCGGAACTAGAAACCTACTAGGATTCAATTTATCTAATCTTATTAGAATTAGATACTAATTAAATCTATTAATTTAGTGTTTAACTAAACAACTAATTCTAGTAGTTTTAGGAAAATAATCTTTAATCGAACTAATCCTAAACGCTTAAGGATTCGATGCATGCACGAACTCAACGCGCACACACGCACAGCCCACGAAGGGCGCTGGGCGCGCGCGCGCGGAGCTCGTCCCAACAGCGCTGGCTCGTAGCCCATGCTTGGGCGCGCCAGCCTGCTGGCCTTGCCTTACTCACTGGGCCTGGCCTTGATTGCTTCTTGGCTGGGCCTTGCTTGCCTTGGCGGGCTGCTGGCTCGGCTTGCTGTGCGCGGGCTTCGCTAGGCGCAGGCCTGGCTTCGTGCTGGCCTTGCGTCTAGCAAGCTCGTCCGATGTTTATTTCGTACGACGCGCTTCAGATTAATTTTCCGATTCCGGAATTCATTTTCGATTTGAACAATATTTAATATTTCCGATTCCGGAATTAATTTCCGTTTCGAACAAATATTTAATATTTCCTATTCCGGAATTATTTTTCCGATTTCGATAATATTTCCGATTCCGACATATTTCCGTTTCCGACAATATTTCCATTTCCGATAAGATTTTCCGTTACGTACCATGTTTCCGTTTCCGGCAACATCTACGACTTGGATAATATTTATATTTCCGATACGATCCATATTTTCGTTTCCGGCAATATCATCGTTTCCGCAGTATTCATAATTTTCCTTTTGACGATTTCAGCTCCCAGTGGAACCGAGATCCGTCGATTCCGAAAATCCATAAATGAAGTATTTAATTCACTTAAATACTTGATCCCTTCACGTACTATTTGTGTGACCCTACGGGTCTAGTCAAGAGTAAGCTGTGGATTAATATTATTAATTCCACTTGAACTGAAGCGGCCTCTAGCTATGCATACAGTTCACTTGATCTCACTGAATTATTAACTTGTATAATTAATTAATACTGAACCGCATTTATTAGACTTATCATTGAATGCATACTTGGACCAAGGGCATTATTTCCTTCAGTCTCCCACTTGTCCTTAGGGAAAAGTGTGCATTTCCTAATTCATTTGTCGCTTGATGCTTGCTCATGAACATAAGGTAAGAGTTGTCATCCTTATTATGTCCAGAGGTATTTCTCGGTTTCAGAGTTCAACTGATCAAATAAACAAATAATCATAGCCTATGATTCATCTGAGCACGGCCATGCATTTTACAGTTTCTAGCTCTCCGAGTGGCCTTGTACAACTTTCAGCAACTCATCCTGATTTATGGGAGGAAAATCCCAATCTTGCGATCTTGAGATTAGACTTCGTTTGATAGGTGATTACCCGAGCTGTAACACCCCGACAATTCTCTCTTTTCTAAAATAACTTTTTAATATACTACGTAGAGAATTATCAAGGCATTATCGCTCGTGTGAAAACGTAACGGCTTATTCAGAATTTTTGTAGCGGAAAACATAAAACTAACTTTAGGTTTATAAATAATCGATTACAGGTTTAATCCCAAAAACCAACCAATGAAAATAAGGAAATATAAATATACGACAAGTTTAACGTCCAAATTAACAAAACCCAAATAACATAGCAAGACAAAATCAATACAAGCTCTCTAATCCCGATCCCCATGATGCATCATCTTCAAACCTGTAGATAGACTGCTCACCAAAAATGGGTCATCACAGGATCAATAAGGCATAGCCATGATCAACACACACAAACAAAGCACGTAATCAGCAAAGCTGAGTACTACATACTGAAACAATAATAATCCTAACATGATACTATTGAACGAACAACCCTAACATGATACTAATAAAACACGAGTAAGGGTAGACAAAACATGTTAATTTGACGACCACACTTGACTAGACTAGGCTAGACTGGACTAGACTTTTATAACAATAATATTATTTTAAATTGAAATAGTCAATGGACCGAGTTGTCCAACCAGAAACTTCTTCACTAAGGAAGACGAGGTACGGGCACGACTCCGTAAACCCCAATGACCTGCGATATCGAGGGACTTTTGAATAAAAATAGAACACGGTGATCAATCCGGTCCCAGAAAAGGCCATGGGCTACCACCATGAACCCCAACTCCTGTTTGTCCGTGACTTCAGACGTGCACAGTCTAAAGCTATTGCTATTCAGTTTCACTTTACATGATTTACATATTAAAACTCTGTTATGAATCAACAATCACATAAGTCATACAATCAACAATTGTTCACAATTATTTTTATCTTGGAATTAAGTAAAGTGATCACAAAGGTATCAATCAAGACTAATTCCAATTAAATTCAACCTTTCCTTTAATACTGATCAACCCCTCTATATGGGTATAAGGTTTCAACTTACTAAACAAGGTCCTCGGCCCTCATAAAGTAGTGAAAAGCTAAAAGGGAACAACGATCAATCGATCTGAATCAATATATGTATAAAAATAAGCTAGTGTTCCCAACCAACATGATTGCATCAATCATCATACTAACATGTTATAATTCTCATAAAGAAATATATGTTCAACATGTCTATCCAACAATATTAAACATGTAAATTCAACATAACCAAGTTCATCAACAATCTCAACATGGTTTCAACAAATAGCACACATTCCAAGCACACAGGTATGTACGTACCTTGTGTAAACAACTAATAGGCCACTTTAACACTTTCAAAAGTCGCCTAAAGTGAATTCTCCGCCTAAAACAACCAACAAATAATCCCAATCAATTCATAATCATTCACGACTATAATAAAGCATTCTAAATACATCCTAAACATATTTAGAACCTTCCCCAATATCGAAAATTGAATATTTGATTTCCTAGCATCACATATATCGAATTAGTGATTGAAATTCGTTGAAAACTCTTTGCAAACATCGTAATTTAAATTTTGAGCAATATAAACTCGTTTAAAAACTTCACCAAGGCCAATTTACATTCCTTTCGAGATAATAAATTCAATAATCCACAATTGTCATGCCATGATTTACAACCATTTAAACCTTGAAATTCATACTTTAAATAATCAAAAATCAATATTTCAATGTATTTAGATAATCTGAAAATTAAATATATTATTTAAACATAATATATAAAACTGAAATTCCAATTAAGTCATAAAAATCACAAATTTATTAAATCAAAGCATAAATCAAATTAACAAAATATAATTAAAATAACTAGTTTACTTAGGGTTTAAGAAATAACCAAGAAGGATTCAAGGAGATGCTGGCCGGCGGAGCACAGGCGCGGCAGCGGTGGAACGGCGGCGAGGAGGGGCACGGCGGCGCACCGGTGGTGGTGTTTGGCTGCCGCAACAACAGAAACTGGTGAGAACTGAAAAAGGAGAACGAAAGAGAGCAAGACACGAAACAGAAAGACGAGAGGGCTACCGTACAAAGGTCACGGTCAGGCGACGGCAAGGTGGTTGTGCTGGCGGCGAGTACGGCGGAGGGCTGTACGAAAATAGAAAAGTAATTGAGGAGAGCAATATTCGAAGCAACGTGAGAAGAAGAACGAAAGGAAAAAAAAGAAGGAACAGTGAGGGAGGAGAATGACGAAGAAAAAGGTCAAAGAAGAGGGGGAACAAGCTTACCGGCGGCGAGTGGTCCGGCGGTGGTGGCGGCTGAGCTTGGAGGCAACGTGAGGGAGGAGGAGTTCTTGACGGTTTGCTGTTTACGTGAGATTGAAGGAGGGAGTTTGGTTGTTTCTTTTTTTTTGTTTTACGTATTGTTGAAAGAGAAGGGAGTAGGGTAGTTTGGGGTTATGGGTTTATAATATTGGGCTTTGTCCAATTGGGCTAGAATTAGGAACTTAGTTTAGGATTTCAATTCAAAATCGATTAGGAACGTTTTCTAATTTCAATCGTTTTCGTAATTCGATTTCTTTTCAACATGAAATTCTAAAATTATTTTAATTTCATAAATCGTTGAAATATTTAAAACGTATAAAAATAAATATTCGTTAATTACATTTTTATTTCTAAAATTCGTTAATTCTATTTAAATATAATTAACTATACGTTAAAATATACTAGTAAGATTTATAAAATTACGGGGGATTACACGAGCGTTACCGTTATAGCCTCCTTTTACGGTGCGACGGTTGACAACGTCAAAGTAACCAGTTCTCAAACAAGTAATCTCAAATCACTCAGGTATTGAGGATTAGTGTCTAATAATTTTAATGAAATTTACTTATGACAGATTTTCATCTCTTACAGTAAAGTTTCATAGGTCTTTCTGATACTAGTCTTCTCAAAGTAAGTATCTATTCAAATGATTGCGACATTGTCGTGTCCACATAGTTCAAGAAACAGAACTACTAGTCTTCTTGCATTCTAGTCGTCTAGCGTTTTCTATGCGTCCACCTTTATAGAAAACTTCCGACCAGGGACCATTCTCAACTTTTGACATTCAAGTTCACTTGATAGACATTTCTTAGTCACAGGACTGGTCCTGACAGTCTATCTTGAATATATTATCAAATTTGAGGGGACTCATCATTTAATACTAAACCAAGATTAAATGGAATATGAAAATACATTTCATATATGATAAATGTTCAACCCTAATGTTTTACAACCATGGGCCTCAAACCCATCTTTAAAACAGTTCGTGGAATTCAAAGCTATGCTTGATTTCCAGTGCTACAATGTGAGTGTTGTTTCTCACTTGTTGCATAGGTTTATTTATCATGCTTTGCCAATCTTAATATCTTTTTCATCGAATGTTCTTCGAGATAGGATGATAAGATCTTTTGAGTATGTTTATTTTGTGATCTAGTCTTTCTTGCTACAATAGTGGTTCTACACATTTCGCAATGAAGAACCATATCAAGTCAGCAGACATGAGATTCACCCAAGTTCAATGAAGAACTCTTAACGTAAAAATCCTGTTTTATTGCTTCTTAGGCAATAAGTACTTTTAATTCAACTATTTAGGTTGCTAGTGATGCTTTATTTGGATTTACTTATCCAAGCAGTTCACGGATATGTGGAAGACTTCCCAGCTGTATCTTAGAACATAGAAATTAATATTTAATTTCCCAAGCAACAACTCATGGTCTTTAATCCATGTTTCCATTTCAAAACACGATGCTCTATAGCTTGTCATTGCCAATGGTTAACTCCAAAGGGGTCTTGCTTGATCCTTTGCCAGTGTTTATGCGTGTGGCATCAATTATTTAGCATATCTTTATTTCCTTGAATCAAGAACTATTCTTATGTACCTTTTCAAGTACTATAAGTTTTTCTTGATCTCAATATAGTTGATCTTCACTTAGATCAATAGAGATTGGTATATGTTCGTCATGCCTAAAGCCATACGATACATTTTTGGCGATCCTCATATTATATCATACATGATAAATTCTTTTGCAGAATAATTCCCAATTGAATTCTATTCATGTAACTTTTAGCTCATCTAGTTTCAGTATATACTAAATCCAGCTAAATTCTTTGACATATAATATAGGTTAAGAATCTCACTTAGATCCTTTCATGTTTAACTTAGTAAATGATTATACATAGTTCAAACATTCTTTACTTAGATTTATTCATATGGGTCGAATGTCTCCAATGGAGTCTTTCGTGTTTGATTTAGTAAATGCCATTACTTAATCTAAAACAATATTATAAGATCTTTGTAAATAGATCTTGATACCCAGTATGTACTAAGTTTCTCCTTGGTCCATCATTGATGAATAATTTCAAATCTAAGTCATTAGCATTTGAATTTTATTTCACAATAGAGAAATATGTGTGTAATACACATAGGACCAATTAAGTTTTATGTACTCCCACTAAACTTCTTATATATCTATAAGAATCATGTACATTTTATGAAACTAAAATACTTTTTAGCTTCACTAATATACAATTCCGATTCCCAATTCCTTGCTTAAATTTGTACTTAGATTTCATAAGCTAGCTTTCCTTTTCAAGCATTTATTTGGATCCACAAATCCTATGACATACCATTTACATAGTTTATTCCAACATTTGATTGAGGAATATGTTTTGTCATCTAATTGCCATATGTACCAATATGCAATCATTGCTTGATTTATAGACTTGAGCATTACGATTATGCATGAGGTTTCAACACAATTCACGCCATGAATTTGCTTGTAACCTTTAGCAACTAATCTAGCTTTATGTGTGAACACAATTCCATGTTTGATGGTTTTTATCCTTGAAACCAATTTGCAACCAATAGATGTAAATCATTCTTGCAAATCAACAAAATTTCAATTTTGTCATCAGAACATTGAGTATGTTTTATGGCCTTTAACCATCTAAAACATTTGAGTCTATATATGGTTTCAAACCATTTTAGGGAATATGGGTTTCGTCATAGATTTCTTACAAGTCACAAACTCATTAATCTACATGATAATAGTTTGACTGCAAGTTCTAGGTTTCTTCACCATCTAATAGAAGAATCTCATAGTTTCAGTGACCCGAACTCTATGTTTCTTCACTATCTAATAGAAGAATCTCATAGTTTCAGTGACTTGAACTCTATGTCTACTTGGGCATAGAACATCAAACAATAGAATATCAACAGGATTTTTGAGAGTCCTTTGAATATTTTGTTCTCCTTGAAGCACTTGTAAAGTCTTCTAAGGGATGTCTATTCTTTAAAGCCACTTCTAAAGTCCTTAAAGAATACGTGTTCGGATTTTCTAAAGAACTTCGAAAAGCCTCCGGAAAGTCCGTTCCGTTTATGTTTGTTGTTCGCCTCGAATACTTTCGAGGTCTATATCCTCCCACTTGTCATTTTGAAAGCGAATCTCCAAAAGGACATTATTTCGAGCAAACAAACATTATGTTCTCAAAAATTCGGGGTAGAAACAATACCCTTGTGTCTCATTTAAATAAATCACAATGAAACATATATCTATTCTTGGGCATTAGTTTGTTAAATAACAAACACTAAGTTCCCACTGAGTTTTGCAACTCTTTAGATATATTATATATATTATTGAAAAGATATTATGAAATTACTTTTCAATAGCTTTGACGAATTTGGTTTAGTTTGGTGGTAGTTGAGCATTTTGTTTTAGAAATTATAGGAAAGGTCTTTATGATTCATCATTGATCGAATCAAGTACTAATTGAATTCGATCATTCCAACTTAGATATGCCATATCTTATGGAGCTAGATCGTGAAATTACAACACACAATCATTGATGATCATTTTTGGTCTTAAAGTAATCATCGTCATGATCTAACCTAGATCTTTATGATTTCTTGCCAAGTGGTGATTTCATACTTTTTCTATGAATCTTTGAACTAGCCAAACAAATTCAAACTTATATCACTTTGAGTAAATAAACCTATATTCACTCAAATCCATGTGAAATAATAAAGTCATAAAATCTTTCTTTAGCTTTGAACTCTATTGTCTAGGCATTCTAACAATAGTTCATATCTTTTGTTACTTTCAACAAGTAAGACTAACTTGTCTTGAATGATCTAAAATAAATCAACTTTTAAAAGTCCATCAAAATAGAGCTTTAGAACGTTAACTTGCTGATATGGTCTAAGAAACAATGCCAAAGATTATTGGAACTCAAATCAAAGGATTGATTTGAACCTAGTAAAGTTCTTATTGTTAAATAGTTGTTTGTTTTAATCAAGCATATTGACTCAACCCGTAAATGACCATTTCATCCAAATAAACAAACAAACATTGTTTTTGTTTTTCTTGAATGTGAGTCTTCATGTGTTTGGAAAACAGAAATTAAGGTATGTTGAGTATGGGACATAATAGCCATTACGTTCCAGCCTTGAAAGGACTTAAAACAAACTAGATGACCCTACAACTAATGTAGCATTGCCATGCTTCATTTCCCACTTGTAGGCCATTTTTTGAGTTATTACCGAAGTAAGAACCTCAAGCGGTATATGATACCAAGGAAGTTTGATTGCTAGGTTACTTTTTCTTTAAACATAAACTTATAGGTAGAAACGGAATTGTAAGTTCCTTTCACTTGTTCCTTGTTTTCGTATTTCTTGTACCCTTTCTTATAGCCTTAAGAATTGAATTCTCTAGTGTTGACTTTTATACTTTTTTTAGACATGTCCAATGTCACTCCAACAAGGTTCTTACTATTTTATTTATGTTGAATATTCTGTTTCAACTAGATGATCTTACCAGAAGCTTCTAAAGTTCTCTAAGCATCAATCTATTCGAATGTCTAGGGACTAGACTCATTCGAGAATTTAAATGGACAAAGATATTAGGTTGTTAACCATTGGTAAGGCTGAGCGTTTAAACTCAATGCTTTATGATCTCAAAACTACATTGTATTTTGAATTCACAACCACCAATCGGTTTGCCATTCGACTTTGATACTCGAAAACAACCATAAAAGTCGCTAAAAGAAACGTACATTTTAAATTTCTCACTTTCTCTCATTTCCGTGAATCGTTCATAGATTCACTACCAATCGAGGAAATTAACTGTTACCTTTCTAAAAGGATTTACTGCAGTGCAAGATATTCAATTATAAACAATAATTAAAACATAAATTGAAGCATGAAAAGTCTAAACATTTATCATGAGTAATAACTTGAAATAGGAATGATGCAATTTAAACAAGTTATTGGCATTTTATTCGAATTTATTGTTCCGGTAGGTGTGAATAAAATGATTCCAAGACCCTTAAATCATTGAAGAATTAAGCCAATTATGTATTTAGACTCAATTCTAAAATATTTTAGGTAAGCAAAGCCTTTGCTAATAGTCTAGAAACTACTCTTGGTTGATAGGTACATCTAAGAACTTATTGTTGCGATTAAAGCGAAAATTAGAACAAACTTATCTGATTCGATGAACTGAACGAAGAACAATTGTTGCGTCGTGGACACCCACTGTCCTAAAAGACGATTCCGCGCTACCTCCCGGTGCAGTAGAACAGAATGCGGTCGCCCTCCAGGATTAGCGCAACTCCGACGTTGTGTGCACTCACAAAGCCGGATGGAGTCAGAACGTATGCCCAAAACCGAGAGCAATTTTGTGTGAGAGTAAGAATGTGTTTTCGTATTTTGTGTGTATGATTTATTTTGTGAAGGGAACTGAAACTCTGATTTAAATAATTAGAAGGAAAGCATTGCAACAGACAAAAACGGCTGAGGGAATGAATGTTGCAACAGCCAAAAACGGTCAGAGACATTGAATGTAGTAACGGACGTAATTAATGGTAATTAATCCAACGGTTACGTAATCAACACAGATTCCCGTAACAATGACTTAAGCAAAACGGTCCAGTTACCAAAAAGAATAGGGTTGACCCACAAAACCCACCCCACGCCCGCGAACCGCATTCCCAAGTACCAAGTACCAAGGCCCAAGGCCCAAGGCCCAAGGCCCAAGGCCCAAGGCCCACGGCCCACGGCCCACGGCCCACGGCCCGCGCCCGGCCCGGCGCGCGCGCGCGTGTGATGTGTCCACCCATACCATTCTCACACTTTCTTAAACAAGAGTTACACTCATTCCCCAATTAATAAACAAGAGGAATATGAAGAGTTTTTCCAATGTGGGACTCTTGAATTTTCACTCACCCTTTTTTCCTTTGTGTTTCCCAATGAGAATTTCCAACAATCCCCCACAGGTTCGAATATGCGGAAAAGAAAGAAAAGAAAGGAGAAGGATATTGGTTTTGGGCAAACAAAACAATTGAATAGGTGTCAATGTCTTTCGACTTGAATTAACACTTAGTGACATTTAAGCTATGATCTCTTTCCTACCAAGTGACTTTCGTATTGAACTTGATAGGGAGATAGAAACCCGTCACTTAAAGCACGCAACTGAATATGTATGACATTCTGACTCCGCGAATAAAGTGACGCCTTATACTGGCCATACGTCCGACCTGGATATGCTCATAGGTGCTCTAGAGAATAGCCCACATCGCAATTCTCATAGGAAGCGGCCACACTTCCACACCTACGTAGGTGAATCCCATCAAGTGTGAGCTACATTCACACCACCAAACATATGGTATGGGTTCATTAAGAGCCGTATGCTCAACCTCTTTCCTATTGTAGCAAGCACATTATAACATCTAGGGGATGGACAAAAAATAAAATTTTGTGCTTCCGAATTATAACAATAATGTCGTCCTTTGAACTCTGTGAGTAGGAGTTCATTATTTTACAATTCATTCAACGGGCTTCAGGCCCATCCCTTCCGATGTTTCCAAAACTAGTTTTCTACATAGGCCTTTCGTTAACGGATCCGCAATGTTCATTTCAGACTTTACATAGTCTAGTGATATCACCCCACTTGACAACAATTCTTTGATGGCCTTGTGCCTCAAACGAATGTGCCTTTTCTTCCCATTGTAGGCATGGTTGTTTGCCACAGCAATAGCCGCTTGCGAATCACAATGAAGTGCAACTGAAGGAGCTGGCTTCCCCCACAGCGGAATATCTGCAAGCACATTTCTCAACCATTCTGCCTCATGACCTGCCAATTCAAGAGCAATAAACTCAGATTCCATAGTAGACATAGCAGTACAAGATTGTTTACAAGATTTCCAAGACACAGCTCCACCCCCTAGGGTGAAAACATAACCACTGGTAGAGTTAATTTCATCATTGCCAGAAACCCAGTTAGCATCACAATAGCCTTCCAAAACTCCTGGAAACTTGGAGTAGTGCAAACTCCAATCCATGGTACCCTTAAGGTACCTGAGCAATCTCTTCAAAGCATCCCAATGTTCATGACTTGGGTTATGAGTATACCTGCTTAATCTACTCACAGAATAAGCAATGTCAGGTCTAGTGTAGTTCATCAGAAACATAACACTACCAATAATCTTAGCATATTCAGATTGGCTAACAGGATCACCATTATTTTTCCTTAAGTGGATGCTTGGATCATAGGGAGTCCTAACTGGATCGACGTCAAAAGAGTTAAATTTTTTAAGTAACTTTTCAACATAGTGAGCTTGGCTAAGACAAATGCCATTTGGAGTTCTCTTGATTTTCACTCCTAAAATCACATCTGCCTCACCCATATCTTTCATTTCAAACTTAGAACTTAGAAAACTTTTTGTCTCATTTACTCGATCCAAATTAGTCCCAAAAATTAACATATCATCCACATAAAGACAAATAATCACACAACCATCAGAATCATGCTTAGAGTAAACACAAGAATCACCTTCATTTACATGGAACCCATTACCTGTCATAGTCTTGTCAAATTTGTCATGCCATTGCTTTGGAGCTTGCTTAAGCCCATACAAGGACTTGACTAATTTACAAACCTTATTCTCTTGACCAGGAACAACAAACCCTTCCGGTTGAACCATGTAAATTTCCTCATCCAAATCACCATTTAAGAATGCAGTTTTAACATCCATTTGATGCACAACAAGATCATGAATGCAAGCAAGAGCAATCAAAGTTCTAATAGTAGCAATTTTAGTGACAGGAGAATAAGTATCAAAATAATCAATACCATGCCTTTGGGTGAATCCCCTTACCACAATTCTAGCCTTATACTTGTCAATGGATCCAGTGGATTTCAATTTTTTCCTAAAGATCCATTTACAAGTAATGGGCTTGCAACCCCTAGGCAGATCAACCAACTCCCAAGTATTGTTACTTAGGATTGACTGAAGTTCACTATCTATTGCCTCTTTCCAAAACACTGCATCAACAGATTTCATAGCCTCTTCATAGGTCCTAGGATCATCTTCCAAAATAAAGACATAAACAAAGTCATCATCAATCAAGTAAGGTTCAGTTAAGAAAGCAGTAATAAAATCATCACCATAACTGGTTTCCTTTCTTGCCCTCTTGCTCCTCCTTGGCTCCAATTCAGAATTCACATCAGAGGTGGGAGGAGCAACAACAGGCATACTAGAAGAAGTGCTAGAAGAAGGCACATCATTGATACAAGATATTTTCAAAGGAAATACTGTTTCAAAAAACTCGGCATCTCTTGCCTCAATGATGTTACCACCTGCATAAGAATTGTTAGCACCTTTAACAAGAAAACGATATGCAGCACTTTGGTAAGCATAACCAATAAAAATACAATCAACCGTTTTAGGACCAATCTTGTCCCTTTTGAAGCTGGGTATAGCCACCTTTGCTAGACACCCCCACACTTTCAAATAACTTAGGTTAGGTGCACGACCCTTCCATATTTCGTATGGAGTCTTGTCTAGCTTCTTGTGAGGTACCCTGTTTAAAACATGACAAGCAGATAATATAGCTTCCCCCCACATGTTATCAGAAAACCCAGAACTAATAAGCATAGAATTCATCATGTTCTTCAATGTTCTGTTCTTCCTTTCAGCAATCCCGTTCTGCTCGGGTGTGTAGGGAGCCGTTGTCTCATGAATGATCCCATTCTGCTCACAAAATGCCTTAAGAGTGTTAGGGTCATATTCACCACCCCTATCACTCCTAAGTCTCTTGATCTTCCTATCAAGTTGGTTCTCCACTTCGGCCTTGTATTTGAGGAACATTTCCTCAGCCTCATCTTTTGACCTGAGAAGATAAACCATGGTGAATCTTGAGCAGTCATCAACAAAAGTAATATAATACCTTTTACCACCCCTGCTCTCATAATTTTTAAAATCCCCCAAGTCACTATGAACAAGCTCTAGTACTTTAGTTTGTCTATCTATTGATTTAAATGGCTTCTTTGCAAACTTGGCCTCAACACATACTTCACATTTTGCAAAATCAGTTTTAGAAAAACTGGGAATCAAGTTAAGTTGTTTAAGCCTTTTAATTGAAGCAATGTTAAGATGACCCAACCTTGCATGCCATAAATCAATAGACTCAGCAATATAAACAGAAGAAGTACTAGCATTCTTATTCATAATTTCAAGTTTGACATCAAGAGTAAATAAACCCCCATTACAGAAACCCTTTCCCACAAACTCCCCATTATGAGTAATAACAAGCCTATCAGAATCAAATGAAAGCTTCAATCCAGCCTTCATTAGCAAGCTACCAGAAATCAGGTTCCTACGCATTTCTGGAACATGCAACACATTGGTAAGAGTAATAAGTTTTCCAGAGGTAAGAGTGAGAACGATCTTCCCTTTGCCTTGAACAGTTGCAGAAGCTGAATTACCCATGAAGACATTTTCACCATCAGTTTTTTCGTAGGTAGTGAACATGTCTTTGTTGGTGCAGATATGTCTCGTTGCTCCAGTATCAACGATCCATTCAGCAACATTACCTGTCAAGTTAGCTTCTGAAACAACAGCAACAAAATGGTTAGGATTAGAAACTTCATTAGCTTCAGCAAGGTTGGCTTGGTTCTGATCTGACTTCTTCTTGGATCTGCAATCTACAGACTTGTGACCAGTTTTCCCACATTCAAAACACTTGCCCTTGAACTTATACTTCATTGGTTTCCCTTGAGGCTTGAAAGGACTTCCCTTTCCCTTAAACTTTTCAGAATATGCATGAGGCTTAGGTTCTACAAGGTTAGCCTTAGCAGACCCGGAAAACACAGATTGACCCTTATCCTTAATACGATTTTCCTCCTCAATTTTCAGGTGACCTACAAGCTCCTCTAAGGTAAGGTCCTTTTTCTTATGCATTAACTGATTACGAAAATCTTTCCAAGAGGGTGGGAGTTTCTCAATTAAAACTATAGCAAGGGTAATATCACAAATACTCAAACCCTCGGCAGCCATAGCAATGCAAATATTTTCATAAGCATGAATCTGATCAATAATTGGTTTATCATCTTGGACTTGAAAAGCTAACCACTTACTGACACAATAACGCTTAGTACCAGCATCATCAGTTCCATATTTCTTTTCTAATGCATCCCAAATATCCCTAGCATGATTAAACCCCATATAGATATCAAGCAAAGTATTCGACATATGATGCAGCAACATGCCCTTACATGTCCTATCATCTTTAGCAAATTTCAACTCAAAAGCATGCAATTCAGTTTCATCATCAGGTTCGACAACGTCATCAAGCACATAAGCAATCTCAATTTGTTCTAAATAGAATCGCATCCTAACAGCCCAACGTTTATAATTCTTGCCATCAAGAGGTTCTAACTTAGACATATCAGGAATCATGAATTTGGAAGTCAAAGCCATAATAATCGTCTTTTAGATTGTTTCGATTAAAGCGAAAATTAGAACAAACTTATCTGATTCGATGAACTGAACGAAGAACAATTGTTGCGTCGTGGACACCCACTGTCCTAAAAGACGATTCCGCGCTACCTCCCGGTGCAGTAGAACAGAATGCGGTCGCCCTCCAGGATTAGCGCAACTCCGACGTTGTGTGCACTCACAAAGCCGGATGGAGTCAGAACGTATGCCCAAAACCGAGAGCAATTTTGTGTGAGAGTAAGAATGTATTTTCGTATTTTGTGTGTATGATTTATTTTGTGAAGGGAACTGAAACTCTGATTTAAATAATTAGAAGGAAAGCATTGCAACAGACAAAAACGGCTGAGGGAATGAATGTTGCAACAGCCAAAAACGGTCAGAGACATTGAATGTAGTAACGGACGTAATTAATGGTAATTAATCCAACGGTTACGTAATCAACACAGATTCCCGTAACAATGACTTAAGCAAAACGGTCCAGTTACCAAAAAGAATAGGGTTGACCCACAAAACCCACCCCACACCCGCGAACCGCATTCCCAAGTACCAAGGCCCAAGGCCCAAGGCCCAAGGCCCAAGGCCCAAGGCCCACGGCCCACGGCCCACGGCCCACGGCCCACGGCCCACGGCCCACGGCCCACGGCCCGCGGCCCACGGCCCGCGCCCGGCCCGGCGCGCGCGCGCGTGTGATGTGTCCACCCATACCATTCTCACACTTTCTTAAACAAGAGTTACACTCATTCCCCAATTAATAAACAAGAGGAATATGAAGAGTTTTTCCAATGTGGGACTCTTGAATTTTCACTCACCCTTTTTTCCTTTGTGTTTCCCAATGAGAATTTCCAACACTTATTAGGTAAACCTATCTCATTTGCCACGACATAAAATGACTCCTTACTTATATCGTTGAGTTTCACCAAAACTAACATGTACTCACAATTATTTGTGTACCTTACCCCTTTAGGATCAATAAGTAACACCTCGCTATGGCGGAAAACTATTACTAAGATTGATGTAAAGGTTATCCAAGTAAGTGTTATTTTGGCATGGCACCTTTTAACTCAATTTTTAAAGTTTGGAACTTAAGGCTTTTACTATGTTGGTTAGATTTTAAGTGAACTAAAATCCTTAATCATGCAACATAATCAAGCCACAATCTCATGCATAATTAAGACATATTTAAAGAAATAAATAACTTAAAGCATGCATAAGATATAAATGTGATCTAGTATGGCCCGACTTCATCTTGAAGCTTCGACTTCAAATTCCGTCTTGAAAATGGATTGGAAACTCCTTCTTGAATTTCACCATGGGAGGCGCCATTTTCTTCAAATAGGATAAGCTATAATTGAAACTAATTACAACTATTTGATGGTACGCAGACCATATTTAAATTAAAAACTTTGGTGCATTAGACCAATTTTACATTCAAATTAATGGTACGCAGACCATATTTTCTATCCTATTTGGGCCATACTAGTCACTTTTCCATAACTTGCAAAACAATACATTTACAATATACCATTCATCCATTCATTTATCAATGAATGACCCACATAGCTGGTTAGTAGAACATATTATGCATCACATAAATATTTGCATCAATTTATCAAGGCTTCCAATAATATACAAATTATTCAATCCTTATTAATTCTAATCGAGTTGTTTTAACCTTTAAATGAATGTAGACCTAATCAAGAGTTTATGACTAAAACGCTCCCACTAAAACTAAGAAATTTACATGCTTTACGAATTTTAAACATAAAATTGTATTTCCTAGTCCAACCGGAAACTTACAAATTTAATTAAAATTTAAAGCTCATATAAATTATTATTTGAATCCTTTCATTTATTTTCAGTTTATTAAATTAATTAATTAAATTTAATCAAGGTTTTAATTTTAGTAAAATAATTAGTATAAATAAAATTTATAATAATTAAATTATTCAAAACTAAATTCCGAGAAAAAATTAAATTACGAATTTTAAATTTAATTAAAATCGTTTTTCAAACTGAAAATCAAAATTAAATTAAAACGAACCAATTGGGTCAAGACGAGGCCATTGGCTCGCGCCCATGCCTCGTCGAGTCCACGTAGCAGCAACGCCCCATGGGCTGCCCTACTCGACTGATCGCATAGCAAGGCACGAGCAGCCATGCGTAGACGCAGCAAGCCGAGCCAGCCACGCCTACGCACAGCAGCAGCTCGCTCGCTGTGGCGAGGCATCCCTCGTTGGGCGAGGCAGCGCTCGCTGCTGCAAAGCATCGCTCGTTGCCCGCGCGCGCAGCCATTGCTTGCTTGCCTTGCTCCTTCGCCCCACCCGCCCACTATTCACAGCACTCGACGCAAGGCAGGCTGCTGCCTTGCACTCTCGTGCCACGCCCTTGCTCGCTGCATTCGTACCGCATGGGCGACGAGCTCCCTTGCTCGTCGTTGCATGCCCGCACTATACAACACCCCTTAAGGGTAACATTTAGCGTCCATTGCTTTGTGCGTACAAGATTCGTGAATAGATTTTATAAAAATCAAAACTTTATTATTTAAATTTATAGACGAATTAATAAATCTTATTAATTTCATAAATTTAGGTCGAAAAATCGAAAATTATTATTCAAATTAATTTCAGATCATATTTATTTTCATGGATTCAAATCTAGGTCATAAAATTTTAAAACTTTTCAATTTTAACAAATTTTGTGGTGGTTTTTATTCATGTATTCCTAGTTAAATTTCTAATTAATTATGAAAATCAAATCAAATTCTAAATTATTCGAATTTCAACAAATTAATTACAATTATAAATTAGGTTGTATAATTAACAAGCTTAGGCATTAAAATTGTTAAACATATACAGTATGTCAATCATAGATTCAAGATTTACAAACAAGAATCGCAAATATTTAATTTAACATCCTAAAAATTATAAATTTTGCGTTCGAAAAACTAAAACCTCCGAAAAGTCATAGTTAGGCATAGAATTTGGGAATTCTGGGCATCAAAAACTAAAACCTCCGAAAAGTCATAGTTAGGCATAGTTTACATGCGAAATTCACTATAAAATTATACGATTCCGACCATTATTGACTAAACTGCCGAATATCCTGCGAACATATAATTAAATAATCGCACGAATTTGCAATTAATTACAAAAATCGAAATTAATCACCCCTTTAATTCATTTAAAATTTATAAAATTTAACAATGTTAACTATAATTGATTATGGAATTAATTAGAGGCTCGTGATACCATTGTTAGGTTATGACAAATATAAAACATATATTTCATGCGGAAAAACCATAAAGCCAGGAATCCAAATTAATTGTGACATAACAATTAGCATAATTTAGGATGCATACATTTGTAGTGTGCCCTCCCTAGTTGCTCCCGAACCGAACAAGAACAAGTTTAGGACTCCAAGTGTAGTCCCTCCGTAGATAGTCCACAGCACGTTCGATTCCGCCTTAGATTCAATTAACTAGAATTTAGCCTAAGGTATTATGTTATTCGGCTATAATTTTGTGGCAAATTATTAACGTTAGTTTTTAACTTAAAACTATATGAATACTTGAATTGATGTTTATAAATTGTGATTGCCATCACCCATTTATAGGGTGGGATTATCGGAACTAGAAACCTACTAGGATTCAATTTATCTAATCTTATTAGAATTAGATACTAATTAAATCTATTAATTTAGTGTTTAACTAAACAACTAATTCTAGTAGTTTTAGGAAAATAATCTTTAATCGAACTAATCCTAAACGCTTAAGGATTCGATGCATGCACGAACTCAACGCACACACACGCACAGCCCACGAAGGGCGCTGGGCGCGCGCGCGCGGAGCTCGGCCCAGCAGCGCTGGCTCGCATCCCATGCTTGAGCCGCCAGCCTGCTGGCCTTGCCTTGCTCGCTGGGCCTGGCCTTGCGTGCTTCTTGGCTGGGCCTTGCTTGCCTTGGCGGGCTGCTGGCTCGGCTTGCTGTGCGCGGGCTTCGCTAGGCGCAGGCCTGGCTTCGTGCTGGCCTTGCGTCTAGCAAGCTCGTCCGATGTTTATTTCGTACGACGCGCTTCCGATTAATTTTCCGATTCCGGAATTCATTTTCGATTCGAACAATATTTAATATTTCCGATTCCGGAATTAATTTCCGTTTCGAAAATATATTTAATATTTCCGATTCCAGAACTATTTTTCCGATTCCGATAATATTTCCGATTCCGACAATATTTCCGTTTCCTGCAATATTTCCATTTCCGATAATATTTTCCGATACGTACCATGTTTCCGTTTCCGGCAACATCTACCACTTGGATAATATTTATATTTCTGATGCGATCCATATTTCCGTTTCCGGCAATATCATCGTTTCCGCAGTATTCATAATTTTCCTTTAGACGATTTCAGCTCCCACGGGAACCGAGATCCGTCGATTCTGAATATCCATAAATGGAGTATTTAATTCACTTAAATACTTGATCCGTTCACGTACTATATGTGTGACCCTACGGGTTCAGTCAAGAGTAAGCTGTGGATTAATATTATTAATTCCACTTGAACGGAAGCGCCCTCTAGCTAGGCAAACAGTTCATTTGATCTCACTGAATTATTAACTTGTATAATTAATTAATACTGAACCGCATTTATTAGACTTATCATTGAATGAATACTTGGACCAAGGGCATTATTTCCTTCAGTGGGCTTCTCTTGTTGGCTTGTCCTGTAATTCTGCCTGGGTTGTAATGGGGGATTTTAATGCCATTATGAACATGGATGATAGAATTGGGTCAGGTGTTAGATTTTCAGAAATCCAGCCAATGAGCAAGTGCATGGAAAGTTGTAAGCTTACCGAATTCAAAACAGTAGGCAGATACTTTACTTGGACCAACAAACAAGAGGGGGAATATAGAGTTTTCTCTAGAATTGATAGGGTGTTAGCCAATAAGGTTTGGGATGACCTGTTTGGGGGTTCTAAGGCTACCTTCCTTCCTGAAGGGACATTTCATCATTGCCCAATGATCTTGAGTACCTTTGTTTCTTAAATTCAGAAGAAACCTTTCAAATTTTACAACATGTTGACTTCATCTCCTGAGTTTCTTCCTATTGTTGAAAAGAACTAGAGCCAGTATGTGTATGGCTATCATATGTTCAGAATCATTACCAAGCTCAGGTGGATCATGCTGGATTTGAAACATCTAAATAGGGAGGGGTTCAGTTCAGTGGAAGCTGATCAACTCAAGCTCCAGAAAAAGTTAGCTGAGGTGTAGGGGAGGATGAATGATAATCCATTAGATACACTACTTGCCTCGGAAGAAAAGGAGGTGGCTACAGCTTACATGGCTGCTCATCAGAAGTATATATCCTGTCTCCATCAAACTGAAGGAAATAATGCCCTTGGTCCAAGTATGCATTCTATGTTAAGTCTAATAAATGCGGTTCAGTATTAATTAACAAGTTAACAATTCAGTGAGATCAAGTGAGCTGAATGCCTAGCTAGAGGCCGCTTCAGTTCAAGTGGAATTAATGATATTAATCCACAGCTTACTCTTGACTGAACCCGTAGGGTCACACAAATAGTACGTAAACGGATCAAGTATTTAATGGCATTAGATACTCCATCTATGGATATTCGGAATCGACGGATCTTGGTTTCAGTGGGAGCTGAGATCGTCACAGGCAAGAAATGAATACTCCGGAAACGATGATATTGCCGGAAACGGAAATATGGATCGTATCGGAAATATAAATATTATCCAAGTCGTAGATGTTGCCGGAAACGGAAACATGGTACGTATCGGAAAATATTATCGGAAATGGAAATATTGCCAGAATCGGAAATATTGCCGGAAACGGAAATATTGTCAGAATCGGAAATATTATCGGAATCGGAAAATAATTCCGGAAACGGAAATATTAATTATTTGTTCGAAACGGAAATTGATTCCGGAATCGGAAATATTAAATATTGTTCGTATCGGAAATGAATTCCGGAATCGGGAATTTAATCGGAAGCGTATCGTACGAATTAGCATCGGACGAGGCCCACTAGACGAAGGCCCAGCACGAAGCCAGGCCGTCGCCCAGCGAGCCAACGCACACCAGCGCACGCCAAGCCTCGACCAGGCCCAGCGCAAGGCCAGGCCCAGCCAAGGCCTTGGGCGCGCGCGCGCGGAGCGTAGCAATGGGCCGAGCGCTGTGCGCCTAGCGTGGGCCGCAAGGCTTGCGCGGGTGTACGGTGCTCGTGCATTGCTTGTGCGGGAATCCTGAAGCAATCAGGATTCGAAGTGTGATTAAATCCTAAAACTATTAGATAATGATTATTTAATTAGAGTCCTAGTAGGGTTATAATTAAATAAATTAGTATCCTAATAGGATTCCAAAACCCTTTCCATAACTCTATAAATAAGTGCCTAGGGTCACATATTTTAAAAGATTATTCAAGTATTCAAAGTGAGTTTTTGAGAAAAAATTCAGACACATTTCTTACCTAAGAGTGCCGAAAATCTTTAGTACCTTAAGGGCGATTCTAGTTGGTCAATCTTAAGGCGGATCCGGACGTGCTGTGGACTATCTACGGAGGGACGACACTTGGAGTCCTAAAGACTTGTTCTTGTTCGGTTCGGGCGCAGCTAGGGAAGGCACGCAACAAAGAGTATGCATCTAAACTATGCTATATGATTATGTGTAAATAATATGTATTCCTGGCTAAATGGTTTTTCCGCATGATTTATGAATTGTCATATGTATCATAACCTAATAGTGGTATCACGAGCCCCTTATTATTTTCATAATCTAAATTGCATGAACATGGTTAAATATTACAAATTTGCATGAATTAAAAGGGGTGATTAATTTTCGTAATTGTTAATTAATTGCAAATTGCGTTTATTTAATTATACGTACGCAGTTTTTCGGCAGTTTCTTCGTTACTCATCCAAATCGAGTGATTTTTGTGTCAATTCCGCATGTAAAAGGCATTCTAAAATTTTGACAAAAATAGTAATTTTCTGCCGAACCCAGAATTCTCAAATTCGAAGCCTAACTATGACTTTTCGAAGGTTTTAGTTTTTCGAATGCAAAATTTCGTAAATTTAAGATGTTAAATTAAATATTTGCGATTCTTGTTGATAAATCTTGAATTTTTGATTGACCTACTGTATATGTTTAACAAGTTTGAATGCCTAGCCTTGTTAATTATGCAATCTAATTTGTAATTATGATTAATTTGTTGAAAATTAGAATAATTTAGAATTAATTTGATTTTCATAATTAATTATAATTTAATTAGAAACCTATGATTAAAAACCACCATAAAAATTGTAAATTTATGATAAATTTTAAATTTTTATGACCTAGGCTTGAATCCATAATAATCAGAAATCAATTGAATAATAAATTTTCGATTTTTCGCCCTAAAATTATGAAATTAATATTATTTATTAATTTGTCATTAATTTTAAATATAAATTTTAAATTTCTTATGCGATTCGTTCATATAACTTGCACGCACAAAGTAATGGACACTTCGTGTTACCCTTAAGGGGTGTTGTATAGTGCGGGCATGCGACGACGAGCAAGGGAGCTCGTCGCCCGTGCGGCACGAATGCAATGAGCAGGGGCATGGTGCACGAGCACAAGGCAGTAGCCCTGCCTTGTGCCGTGGGCCACGAGCTATGGACGAATGGGCATGGGCGAAGGCAAGGCACGACAGTCGCGTGTGGGCAGCAAGCGAGCTGCGCCACAACGCGCACTGCCTCGCGCAAGCGCGCGCAGCCTCGCGCGCAGCGAGCGCAAGCTCGCGTGCCACGAGCGCTGCGCCCAGCGTCGATCGCGCGCAGCGAGCAATTGCTCGCGCACAGCGAGCGATGGCTCGCGCACAGAGAGCGATGGCTCGCGCACAGCGAGCGATGGCTCGCGTGCATCGAGCGCTGGAGCGCGCGCAGCGAGCGCTGGCGAGCGCGCACAGCGAGCGATGGCTCGCGTGCATCGAGCGCTGGCGCGCGCGCAGCGAGCACCACTTGTGCGATGGCTTGCGATGGAAGATGCAGCAGCTATGCAACGAGCGCATGGGCTGCGCGCACACGGCCAGCGATGGCTGTGTGCGTGTGGCCCATGGGCGTGCGATGCGTAGGGTGTTTGCGTTACGATTAGATCGTTTTGAATGTTTAATTTGAAATTTTTCAGTTTACGTAATTTTAATTAATTTTAAAATTAATAATTTAAATTATTTTCTTGGATTTTAATTTTGAATATTGTAATTATAATAAATTTTATTTATTCTAATTATTTTACTAAAATTAAAATCATGAATTAATTTAAATACGACTGAAATTAAATTAAACTTTTTGGATTCAATTATAAATTCATATGAGCTTTAAATTTTAATTAAATTTGTATGTTTCCGGTTAGACTAGAAATACATTTTTATGTTTAAAATTAGTAAAGCATATAAATTTATTGGTTTAAGTGGGAGCGCTTTTTAGTCATAAACTCTTGATTAGGTCTACGAATCCTTAAGGTTAAAACAACTTGATTAGAATTAATAAGGACTGAATAATTGGTAGATTATTGGTGCCCTTGATTAATTGCTGCAAATGTTTACGTGATGCATAATGTGTTTTACTAACCAGCTATGTGGGCCATTCATGATAATGAATGGGTGAATGGTATATATTGTATATGTACTGTTTTGCAGGTTATGAAGTGACTAGTATGGCCCAAATAGGATAGAAAATATGGTCTGCGTACCTTTAATTTGAATGTAATTGGTCTAAAGTACCAAAGTTGTTTTTCAATTCAAATATGGTCTGCGTACCATCAAATAGTTGTAATTAGTTTTAATTATAGCTTATCCTATTTGAAGAAAATGGTGCCTCCCACGGAGATTTTCAAGACGGACTTTGAAGTCAAAGCTTCAAGATGAAGTCGGGCCATACTAGATCACCTTTATCTTATGCATGCTTTAAGTTATTTATTGCTTTAAATATGTCTTAATTGTGCATAAGATTATGGCTTGATTATGTTGCATGATTAAGGATTTTAGTTCACTTAAAATCTAACCAACATAGTAAGAGCCTTAAGTTCCAAACTTAAAAATTGAGTTAAAAGGTGCCATGCCAAAATATACACTTGCTTGGATATCCTTTACATCAATCTAGTAATAGTTTTCGCTCAGCGAGGTGTTACTTATTGGTCCTAAAGGGGCAAGGTACACAAATAATTGTGAGTACATGTTAGTTTTGGTGAAACTCAACGATATAAGTAAGGAGTCCTTTTATGTCGTGGCAAAATCGATAGGTTTACCTAATAAGTTCTTAGACGTACCTATCAACCAAGAATAGTTTCTAGACTATTAGCAAAAGGCTTTTGCTTACCTAAGATGTTCTAGGATTAAGTCGACAAACTGTTCTTAGTTCTTCAATGATTTTAGGATCTTGGAATCATTTTATTCACACCTGCCGGAACAAATAACTTGAATAAAATGCTTAATAAACATTGAATTATGCATGTATGCTAGGATTTAAGTTTATTAAGAGAAACTGTGAATGGTTATTTATTTGTTTATTCTTTTCAATTGTAGTTTTTAATATGGCAAACAACAATTCATTCAACATTCGATCAATTCTCGAAAAGGAGAAGTTGAACGGGAAAAACTTCCTTGAATGGCAAAGGAACTTGCAAATAGTTCTTATGCAGGAAGAAAAGGAGTATGTCCTAGATGAGGCGATGCCCGAAGCCGCAGGCGACGGGGTCACTCAGGCAGCCCTCAATCGTTGGATTGATGCCAACAAGGATGTGAAATGTCTAATGCTCGCCACCATGAGTGCGGATCTGCAGAAAACGTTCATCAACTCAGATGCTTTCACAATCATCAGTGAGTTGAAGAATATGTTCCAAGATCTGGCTCGAGTCGAAAGATTCGAGACTCATAGGCAAATTCTTGAGACCAAGCTTAAGAAAGGCGAGCCCGTAAGTCCACATGTTCTCAAAATGATTGGACTCATTGAGAATATGAGTCGGCTGGATCAGCAATTTTCTCAGGAAATGGCTATAGACACCATCATCCATTCTCTTCATAGCGGGTATGATCAGTTCAAACTGAACTACAGTATGAATAGTCTGGACAAAACGCTCACTGAGCTTCACGGTATGCTGAAAACCGCTGAAAAGACACTCAAAAGTGATAAGCAGGATGTGCTTATGGTGCGTGGGGGCAAGTTCAAGAAATCTGGAAAGAAGAGGAATGCTAAGAAAGGTGGCAACAAGGCCAGCCCAACTAAGCAAACTGGCGCCAAATCTGTAAAGAGGAAGGTCAGTCAACCCACTTCTGAATCCGAATGCTTCTACTGCAAGAAGAAGGGGCATTGGAAGAGAGATTGCTTGAAGCTAAAGGAAGATCAGAAGAACGGAACAGTCGTTCCATCTTCAGGTATTTTCGTTATAGACTGTATACTTGCTAATTCAACTTCTTGGGTATTAGATACAGGTTGTGGCTCACACTTATGTTCCAATCCACAGGGACTAAGAAGAAGTAGAAAGTTAAGGAAGGGTGAAGTCGACCTACGAGTGGGAAATGGAGCACGGATTGCTGCATTAGCTGTAGGAACTTACTATTTGTCGTTGCCCTCCGGGCTAGTTTTGGAACTGGAAGAATGTTTCCATGTTCCAAGTTTTACTAAAAACATCATTTCAGTTTCTTGCTTAGATGCTAAGGGATTTTCCTTTTTAATAAAAGACAATAGTTGTTCGTTTTATTTTAAAGAGATGTTTTATGGATCTGCTAGATTAGTCAATGGACTTTATTTATTAGATCACGACAAACAAGTATATAACATAAATACCAAAAAGGCCAAAAAGGATGATTCAGATCTCACCTATCTGTGGCATTGTCGATTAGGCCATATAAACTTGAAACGCTTAGAAAGACTTCAAAAGGAAGGAATTCTAGAACCATTTGACTTAGAGGATTATGGTAAATGCGAATCATGTTTACTTGGCAAAATGACAAAGCAACCTTTCTCTAAAGTTGGAGAAAGAGCAAATGAACTATTGGGTTTAATCCATACAGATGTATGTGGACCAATGAGTACAAATGCTAGAGGTGGTTTCAGCTACTTTATCACTTTTACTGATGACTTCAGTAGGTATGGTTATGTCTACCTAATGAAGCATAAGTCTGAATCCTTTGACAAATTCAAGGAATTTCAGAGTGAAGTAGAAAATCAATTAGGCAAGAAGATTAAGGCACTGCGGTCTGATAGAGGCGGTGAATATCTGAGCTATGAATTTGATGACCATCTGAAAGAATGTGGAATTCTATCAGAATTGACTCCTCCTGGAACACCACAATGGAACGGTGTGTCAGAACGGAGGAACAGAACCTTGCTAGACATGGTCAGGTCAATGATGGGTCAGGCCGAACTTCCATTAGAATTTTGGGGACATGCAATAAATACAGCTGCACTCACTATAAATAGAGCTCCGTCTAAAGCTGTCGAAAAGACTCCATACGAATTATGGTTTGGAAAGCCTCCAAATGTGTCTTTTCTTAAGATTTGGGGATGTGAAGTATACGTCAAACGATTAATTTCAGACAAACTTCATCCAAAATCTGACAAATGTATCCTTGTGGGCTATCCAAAGGAAACAAAGGGGTATTACTTCTACAATACATCTGAGAACAAGGTGTTTGTTGCTCGAGATGGTGTCTTTTTGGAGAAAGATCACATTTCCAAAATGACAAGTGGGAGAAAAGTAGACCTCGAAGAAATTCGAGTCGAACAACAAACTCTAGAGAATGCTCAAGATGACATTCAGGATGAAACTCAGAGATCTTTAGAAGAATCTGGTGAGAATCATGGTCAAACTAGAAATGTTACCCCGCGTAGATCGCAAAGATATAGATCTCAACCGGAAAGGTACTTAGGTATTTTGACGAACGAGAGCTATGACGTTCTATTACTTGAAAGTGATGAACCTGCGACTTACAAACAAGCTATGACGAGCCCTAGCTCCAAGCAATGGCAAGAAGCCATGCAATCTGAATTAGACTCCATGTCTGAAAACCAAGTATGGGATTTGGTCGATTTGCCAGATGGCTACCAAGCCATTGGAAGCAAATGGGTTTTCAAACTGAAAAAAGGACAAGGATGGGAAACTTGAAGTTTTCAAAGCTAGATTGGTTGCAAAAGGTTACAGGCAAGTCCACGGTGTGGATTATGATGAAACCTTTTCACCAGTTGCAATGCTAAAGTCTATTCGGATAATGTTAGCAATCGCTGCATATTACGATTACGAAATATGGCAGATGGATGTCAAAACTGCTTTCTTAAACGGCGTTTTAACAGAAACTGTGTTTATGACACAGCCTGAAGGTTTTGAGGATCCAAAGAATGCTAAAAAGGTATGCAAGCTAAAGAAGTCAATCTACGGATTGAAGCAGGCATCCAGGAGCTGGAATATACGTTTTGATGAAGCAGTCAGTGACTTTGGTTTCATCAAGAACGCAGACGAATCTTGTGTATACAAGAAAATCAGTGGGAGCAAAATTTCTTTCCTAGTATTATATGTCGACGACATATTACTTATCGGAAATGACATTCCTATGTTGAACTCTGTCAAGATTTGGCTTGGGAAATGTTTTTCGATGAAGGATCTAGGAGAAGCACAGTACATATTGGGCATCAAGATTTACAGAGATAGATCTAAAAGGATTATTGGACTTAGTCAAAGCACTTATATCAATAAGGTGCTTGATAGGTTCAAGATGGCAGACTCCAAGCAAGGCTACCTACCCATGTCTCATGGAATGACTCTAAGCAAGACTCAGTGCCCAAAAACACTTGATGAGCGTAGACGAATGAATGGGATTCCATATGCATCATTGATTGGTTCAATAATGTATGTTATGATATGTACACGCCCGGATGTTGCGTACGCACTCAGTGCTACGAACAGATACCAGTCAGACCCAGGAGAGGCGCATTGGACTGCTGTCAAGAACATTCTGAAGTACCTGAAAAGGCACAAAGATGACTTCCTGGTCTATGGTGGAGATGATTGTTAAAGGCTATACGGACGCAAGTTTCCAAACCGACAAAGATGATTTCAGATCACAGTCTGGGTTTGTCTTCTGCCTCAACAGAGGAGCAGTAAGCTGGAAAAGTGCTAAGCAAAGCACCATTGCGGATTCTACAACTGAAGCGGAGTACGTTGTTGCACATGAAGCAGCAAAGGAAGCTATATGGATAAGGAAGTTCATAGGTCAACTTGGTGTAGTCCCCTCCATTAAAGGACCAATAGCCCTGTATTGTGACAATAACGGAGCTATTGCACAGGCAAAGGAGCCTAGACACCACCAGAGAGTCAAGCATGTACTTCGTAGATTTCACCTTCTACGAGAGTTCGTTGAAAGAAAAGAAGTCGAGATAAGCAAAATTGGAACTGATGACAACATATCAGATCCATTGACTAAACGTCTGCCGCAGGCGAAGCACAACTCGCACACTGCAGCTATGGGAATCAAGCATATTGGAGAATGGCTTTGATGTCTCTGTTTAATGTTTTAAAGTTTTAGAGTTTAAATCTTTGTAAAACATTATTGGTTAATCATTCACAATAAATGAAAAGAATTCATTTTTTCCATTTAATTTGTGGTTTATTAAATGATGAGTCCCTTCAATTTGACGATATATTCAAGATAGACTGTCAGGACCAGTCCTGTGACTAAGAAATGTCTATCAAGTGAACTTGAATGTCAAAGGTTGAAAATGGTCCCTAGTCGGAGTTTTCTATAAAATTGGACGCATAGAAAACGTTAGACGATTAGAATGCAAGATGACCAGTAGTTCTGTTTCTTGAACTATGTGGACATGGCAATGTCATAATCATTTGCATAGATACTTACTTTGGGAAGACTAGTATCGGACAAGACCTATGAAACTTTACTGTAAGAGATGAAAATATGTCATAAGTAAATTTCATTAAAATTATTAGACACTAAATCCTCAATACCTGAGTGATTTGAGATTACTTGTTTGAGAACTGGTTGCTTTGACGTTGACCAACCGTCGCACCGTAAAAGGAGGCTATAAAGGCAACGCTCAGGTAATCACCTATCAAACGAAGTCTAATCTCAAGATCGCAAGATTGGGATTGTCCTCCCATAAATCGGGATGAGATGCTTAAAAGTTGTACAAGGCCACTCGGAGAGCTAGAAACTGTGAAATGCATGGCCGTGCTCGGATGAATCATAGGTTATGATTATCTGTTTATTTGATCAGTTGAACTCTGAAACCGAGAAACACCTCTGGACATAATAAGGATGACAACTCTTACCTTATGTTCAAGAGCAAGCATCGAGCGACAAAGGAATTAGGAAATGCACACTTGTCCCTAAGGACAAGTGGGAGACTGAAGGAAATAATGCCCTTGGTCCAAGTATGCATTCTATGTTAAGTCTAATAAATGCGGTTCAGTATTAATTAACAAGTTAATAATTCAGTGAGATCAAGTGAGCTGAATGCCTAGCTAGAGGCCGCTTCAGTTCAAGTGGAATTAATGATATTAATCCACAGCTTACTCTTGACTGAACCCGTAGGGTCACACAAATAGTACGTAAACGGATCAAGTATTTAATGGCATTAGATACTCCATCTATGGATATTCGGAATCGACGGATCTTGGTTTCAGTGGGAGCTGAGATCGTCACAGGCAAGAAATGAATACTCCGGAAACGATGATATTGCCGGAAACGGAAATATGGATCGTATCGGAAATATAAATATTATCCAAGTCGTAGATGTTGCCGGAAACGGAAACATGGTACGTATCGGAAAATATTATCGGAAATGGAAATATTGCCAGAATCGGAAATATTGCCGGAAACGGAAATATTGTCAGAATCGGAAATATTATCGGAATCGGAAAATAATTCCGGAAACGGAAATATTAAATATTTGTTCGAAACGGAAATTGATTCCGGAATCGGAAATATTAAATATTGTTCGTATCGGAAATGAATTCCGGAATCAAGAATTTAATCGGAAGCGTATCGTGTTAGGTTATGATACATATGATATTACATGAATCATGCGGAAACAACCATTAACCCAGGATTACATATTATTTACACATAGTCATATAGCATAATTTAGATGCATACTCTTTGTTGCGTGCCTTCCCTAGCTGCGCCCGAACCGAACAAGAACAAGTCTTTAGGACTCCAAGTGTCGTCCCTCCGTAGATAGTCCACAGCACGTCCAGATCCGCCTTAAGATTGACCAACTAGAATCGCCCTTAAGGTACTAGAATTTTCGGCACTTTTGAGCAAGATGTGTGATTGAATTTTTCTCTCAAAAACTCACTTTGAATACTTTGAAACTCGTTATAAATTGTGAGCCCAAGCCACATATTTATAGGGGTATGGAAAGGGAATTGGAATCCTATTCAGATACAAATTAATTAAACCTAGAATCCTAAAAGAACTCTAATTAATTAATTTATCAAATAGAATTAGGAATTTAATCATTAACCGAACTCTGCATGTTCTAGGAATCGTGCAAGAACACAAACACTCACGCACACACACACGGCAGCCACGATGGGCCGCCCATGCGCGTGCGTGCGAGCAGCAGCCCACGCAACGAGGCCTACGCGAGCTACAAGCCCACGTAGCTCCTGCGTGCGCTGTGCGCACTGCCACGGCCTGCTGGGCCTGGCCTTGCGCTGGGCCTGGCGTGGCCTTGGCTGTTCGTGTGGCGCGCTTGGCTTGCTGGGCGATGGCCTGGCTTCGTGCTGGGCCCTCGTCCGGCAGGCCTCGTCCGATGCTTATTCGTACGATACGCTTCCGATTAAATTTCCAATTCCGGAATTCATTTCCGATACGAACAATATTTAACATTTCCGATTCCGGAATTAATTTCCGTTTCGAACAAATATTTAATATTTCCGTTTCCGGAATTATTTTCCGATTCCGATAATATTTCCGATTCTGACAATATTTCCGTTTCCGGCAATATTTCCGATTCTGGCAATATTTCCATTTCCGATAATATTTTCCGATACGTACCATGTTTCCGTTTCCGGCAACATCTACGACTTGGATAATATTCATATTTCCGATACGATCCATATTTCCGTTTCCGGCAATATCATCGTTTCCGGAGTATTCATTTCTTGCTTGTGACGATCTCAGCTCCCACTGAAACCAAGATCCGTCGATTCCGAATATTCATAGATGGAGTATTTAATGCCATTAAATACTTGATCCGTTTACGTACTATTTGTGTGACCCTACGGGTTCAGTCAAGAGTAAGCTGTGGATTAATATCATTAATTCCACTTGAACTGAAGCGGCCTCTAGCTAGGCATTCAGCTCACTTGATCTCACTGAATTATTAACTTGTTAATTAATACTGAACCGCATTTATTAGACTTATCATAGAATGCATACTTGGACCAAGGGCATTATTTCCTTCAGTCTCCCACTTGTCCTTAGGGACAAGTGTACATTTCCTAATTCCTTTGTCGTTCGATGCTTGCTCTTGAACATAAGGTAAGAGTTGTCATCCTTATTATGTCCAGAGGTGTTCCTCAGTTTCAGAGTTCAACTGATCAAATAAACAGATAATCATAGCCTATGATTCATCCGAGCACGGCCATGCATTTCACAGTTTCTAGCTCTCCGAGTGGCCTTGTACAACTTTTAAGCATCTCATCCCGATTTATGGGAGGACAATCCCAATCTTGCGATCTTGAGATTAGACTTCGTTTGATAGGTGATTACCTGAGCGTTGCCTTTATAGCCTCCTTTTACGGTGCGACGGTTGGTCAACGTCAAAGCAACCAGTTCTCAAACAAGTAATCTCAAATCACTCAGGTATTGAGGATTTAGTGTCTAATAATTTTAATGAAATTTACTTATGACAGATTTTCATCTCTTACAGTAAAGTTTCATAGGTCTTGTCCGATACTAGTCTTCCCAAAGTAAGTATCTATGCAAATGATTATGACATTGCCATGTCCACATAGTTCAAGAAACAGAACTACTAGTCATCTTGCATTCTAGTCGTCTAACGTTTTCTATGCGTCCAATTTTATAGAAAACTCCGACTAGGGACCATTTTCAACCTTTGACATTCAAGTTCACTTGATAGACATTTCTTAGTCACAGGACTGGTCCTGACAGTCTATCTTGAATATTTCGTCAAATTTGAAGGGACTCATCATTTAATACTAAACCAAGATTAAATGGAATATGAAAATACATTTCATATATGATAAATGTTCAACCCCAATATTTTACAACCATGGGCCTCAAACCCATTTTCTAAAACAATTCATGGAATTCAAAGCTATGCTTGATTTCCAGTGCGACAATGTGAGTGTTGCTTCTCACTTGTTGCATAGGTTTAGTTATCATGCTTTGCCAATCTTAACATCCTTTTCATCGAATGTTCTTTGAGATATGATGATAAGATCTTTTCGAGTTTGTTTATTATGTGATCTAGTCTTTCTTACTACATTAGTGGTTCTACGCATTTTGCAATGAAGAACCATTAAGTTAGCAGACGTTTTTCTTGCTTCAAGAGTGGTTCCACGCATTTTTCAATGAAGAACCATCAAGCCAGCAGATAGGTGATCTACCCAAGTTCAGTGAAGAACTTTAAACAACCCTGTTTTATTGCTTCTTAGGCAATAATTACTTTTACTTCAACTGTATAGGTTGCTAGTGATGCTTTGTTTGGATTTACCTATCCAAGCAGTTCATAGATATGTGGAAGACTCTCCAACTATATCTTAGAACATAGAAATTATTATTTTAATTTCCCACGCAACAACTCATGGTCTCCAATCCATGTTGCCATTTCAAAACCCGATGCTCTATAGCTCGTCCTTATCAATGGTTAACTCCAAAGGGTCTTGCTTGATCTTTTGCCAGTGTTTATGCGTGTAGCATCAATATTTAGCATATCTTTATTTCCTTGAATCAAGAACTATTCCTATGTACCTTTTCAAGTACCATAAGTATTCTTGATCTCAATCTAGTTGATCTTCACTTAGATCAATAGAGATTGGTATATGTTCGTCATGCCCAAAGTCATACGATACGTTTTTGGCGATCCTCATATTATATCATACATGATAAATTCTTTTGCAGAATAATTCCCAATTGAATTCTATTCATGTAACTTTAGCTTATCTAGTTTCAGTAGATACTAAATTTAGCTAAATTCTTTGACATATAATATAGGTTAAGAATCTCATTTAGACTCTTTGATGTTTAACTTAGTAAATGCTTATACATAGTTCAAACATCCTTTACTTAGATTTATTCACATGGGTCGAATATCTCCAATGGAGACTTTCGTGTTTGATTTAGTAAATGCCATTACTTAATCCAAAACAATATCATAAGATCTTTGTAAATAGATCTTAATACCCAGTATGTACTAAGTTTCGCCATGGTCCATTATTGATGAATAATCTCAAATCTAAGTCATTAGCATTTGAATGTTATTTTACAATAGAGAGATATGTGTGTCATACACATAGGACCAATTAAGTTTTTATGTACTCCCACTAAACTTCTTATATATCTATAAGAATCATGTATATTTTATGAAACTAAAATGCTTATTAGCTTCACTAAAATACAGTTCCAATTCCCAATTGCTTGCTTAAATCTGTACTTAGATTTCATAAGTTAGTATTCCTTTTCAAGCATTTATTTGGATCCACAAATCCTATGACATACCATGTACATAGTTTATTCCAACATTTGATTGAGGAATACGTTTTGTCATTCAATTGCTATATGTACCAATATGCAATCATTGCTTGAATTATAGACTTGAGCATTACGATTATGCATGAGGTTTCAACACAATTCACACCATGAATTTGCTTGTAACCTTTAGCAACTAATCTCGCTTTGTGTGTGAACACAATTTCATGTTTGATGGTTTTTATCCTTAAAACAAACTTGCAACCAATAGGTGTGAACCTATTCTTGCAAATCAACAAAATTTCAATTTTGTCATCAAAACATTGAGTATGTTTTATGGCCTCTAACCATTTAAAACATTTGAGTCTATATATGGCCTCTAACCATTTTAGGGAATCTGGGTTTCGTCATAGCTTTCTTACAAGTCACAAACTCATTAATCTACATGATAATAGTTTGACTGCAAGTTGTAGGTTTCTTCACTATTTAATAGAAGATTCTCATAGTTTCATTGACCTGATCTCTATGTTTCTTCACTATCTAATAGAAGAATCTCATAGTTTCAGTGACTTGAATTCTATGCCTACTTGGGTATAGAACATCAAACAATAGAATATCAATAGCCACTTGAAAGTCCTTTGAATATTCTGTTCTCCTTGAAGCACTTTGTAAAGTCTTCTAAGAGATGTCTATTCTTTAAAGCCACTTCTAAAGTCCTTAAAGAATAAGTTCTGATTTTCTGAAGCACTTCGAAAAAGCCTCCGGAATGTCCGTTTATGTTTGTTGTTCGTCTCAAAGACTTTCGAGGTCTATTTTCTCCCACTTGTCATTTTGGAAACGAATCTCCAAAAGGACATTATTTCGAGCAAACAAACATTATGTTCTCAAAAATTCGTGGTAGAAACAATACCCTTGTGTCTCATTTGAATAAATCACAATGAAACATATATCTATACTTGGGCCTTAGTTTGTTGAATAACAAACACTAAGCTCCCACTGAGTTTAGCAACTCTCTAGATATATATTATCGAAAAGATATTCTGAAATTACTTTTCAATAGCTTTGACGAATTTGGTTTAGTTTGGTGGTAGTTGAGCATTTTGTTTTAGAAATTATAGGAAAATTCTTTATGATTCATCATTGATCGAATCAAGTACTAATTGACTTCGATTATTCAAACTAAGATATGCCATATCTTATGGACCTAGATTGTGAAATTACAACACACAATCATTGATGATCATATTTGGTCTCAAGTAATCATCAACATGATCTAACCTAGATCTTTATGATTTCTTGCCAAGTGGATTTTATACTTCTGAATCTTTGAACTAGCCAAACAGATTCAAACTTATATCACATTGAGTAAATAAACCTATATTCACTCAAATCTGTGTGAAATAATAAAGTCATAAAATCTTTCTTTAGCTTTGAACTCTATTGTCTAGGCGTTCTAACAATAGTTCATATCTTTTGTTACTTTCAACAAGTAAGACTAGTTGTCTTAAAATGATCTAGAAATCAATCAACTTTCAAAAGTCCATCAAAATAGAGCTTTTTGAATGTTAACTTGTTGATATGGTCTAAGCAACAATGCCAAAGATTAGTGGAACTCAAATCAAGGGGTTGATTTGAACCTAGTAAAGTTCTTTAAAGAGTTGTTTGTTTTAATCAAGCATATTGACTCAACCTGTAATTGACCATTTCATTCAAATAAACAAACAAACATTGTCTTTGTTTTTCTTGAATGTGAGTCTTTCTGTGTTTGAAAACAGAAATTTAGGTATGTTGATTATGGAACAAAATAGCCATTAAGTTCCAGCCTTTGAAAGGACTTAAAACAAACTAGATGACCCTACAACTAATGTAGCATTGCCATGCTTCATTTCCCACTTGTAGGTCATTAGTGTATCCTAGCTTCCATTGTTTGAGTTATTACCGAAGTAAGAACCTCAAGCGGTATATGATACCAAGGAAGTTTGATTGCTAGGTCACTCCTCTTTAAACATAAACTTATAGGTAGAAACGGAATCGTAAATTCCTTTCATATGTTCCTTTGTTTTCCTATTTCTTGTACCCTTTCTTATAGTCTTAAGAATTGAATTCTTTAGTTTGACTTTTATACTTTGTTAGACATGTCCAATGTCACCAACAAGGTTCTTTATCATTTTAATTTATGTTGAATATTTTGTTTCAACTAGATGATCTTACCAGAAGCTTCTAAAGTTCTCTAAGTATCGATCTATTCGAATGTCTAGTGACTAGACTCATTCGAGAATTAAATGGACAAAGATATTAGGTTGTTAACCATTGGTAAGGCTGAGCGTTTAAACTCAATGCTTTATGATCTCAAAACTACATTGTATTTTGAATTCACAAGCACCAATTGGTTTGCCATTCGATTTTGATATTCGAAAACAACCATAAAAGTCGATATAAGAAACGTACATTGTAAATTGCTCACTTTCTCTCTTTTCCGTGAATCGTTCTTGGATTCACTACCAATCGAGGAAATTTACTGTTACCTTTCTTAAAGGATTTATTGCAGTGCAAGATATTTAATTATAAACAATAATTAAAACATACATTGAAGCATGCAAAGTCTAAACATTTATCATGAATAATAACTTGAAATTAAAGCAACCATGCAATTCAAACAAGTTATTAGCATTTGATTCGATTTTATTGTTCCGGCAGGTGTGAATAAAATGATTCCAAGATCCTAAAATCATTGAAGAACTAAGCACAGTTTGTCGACTCAATTCTAAAATATTTTAGGTAAGCAAAAGCCTTTTGCTAATAGTCTAGAAACTACTCTTGGTTGATAGGTACGTCTAAGAACTTATTAGGTAAACCTATCGATTTTGCCACGACATAAAAGGACTCCTTACTTATATCGTTGAGTTTCACCAAAACTAACATGTACTCACAATTATTTGTGTACCTTGCCCCTTTAGGACCAATAAGTAACACCTCGCTGAGCGAAAACTATTACTAGATTGATGTAAAGGATATCCAAGCAAGTGTATATTTTGGCATGGCACCTTTTAACTCAATTTTTAAGTTTGGAACTTAAGGCTCTTACTATGTTGGTTAGATTTTAAGTGAACTAAAATCCTTAATCATGCAACATAATCAAGCTTTTGATCTTATGCATTTTAAGACATATTTAAAAGCAATAAATAACTTAAACATGCATAAGATAAATGTGACCTAGTATGGCCCGACTTCATCTTGAAGCTTTGACTTCAAAGTCCGTCTTGAAAATCTCCGTGGGAGGCACCATTTTCTTCAAATAGGATAAGCTATAACTAATTACAACTATTTGATGGTTCGCAGACCATATTTGAATTGAAAAATAACTTTGGTACTTTAGACCAATTACATTCAAATTAATGGTACGCAGACCATATTTTCTATCCTATTTGGGCCATACTAGTCACTTCATAACCTGCAAAACAGTACATATACAATATATACCATTCACCCATTCATTATCATGAATGGCGCACATAGCTGGTTAGTAAAACACATTATGCATCACATAAACATTTGCAGCAATTAATCAAGTGCACCAATAATCTACCAATTATTCAGTCCTTATTAATTCTAATCAAGTTGTTTTAACCTTAAGGATTTGTAGACCTAATCAAGAGTTTATGACTAAAAAGCGCTCCCACTTAAACCAATAAATTCATATGCTTTACTAATTTTAAACATAAAAATGTATTTCTAGTCTAACCGGAAACATACAAATTTAATTAAAATTTAAAGCTCATATAAATTTATAATTGAATCCAAAAAGTTTAATTTAATTTCAGTCGTTATTTAAATTAATTCATGATTTTAATTTCAGTAAAATAATTATAATAAATAAAATTTATTATAATTACAATATTCAAAATTAAAATCCAAGAAAATAATTTAAATTATTAATTTTAAAATTAATTAAAATTACGTGAACTGAAATTTTCAAATTAAACATTCAAAACGATCTAATCGTAACGCAAACACCCTACGCATTGCACGCCCATGGGCCGCACGCACACAGCCATTGCTGGCCATGTGCGCGCAGCCCATGCGCTCGTCGCATAGCTGCTGCATCTCCCATCGCAAGCCATCGCACGCTGTGGTGCTTGCTGCGCGCGCGCCAGCGCTCATCGCACGCGAGCCATCGCTCGCAGTGCGCGCTCGCCAGCGCTCGCTGTGCGCGCGGGCCATCGCTCGCTGGGCGCGCGACATCGCTCGCTGGGCGCGCGACATCGCTCGCTGTGCGCGCGAGCCATCGCTCGCTGGGCGCGCGACATCGCTCGCTGGGCGCGCGACATCGCTCGCTGGGCGCGCGACATCGCTCGCTGTGTGCGCGAGCCACGCTGGGCGCAGCGCTCGTGGCACGCGAGCTTGCGCTCGCTGCGCGTGAGGCTGCGCGCTCTTGCGCGAGGCAGTGCGCGTTGTGGCGCAGCTCGCTTGCTGCCCACACGCGACTGCCATTGCTTGCGTTTCGCCCATGCCCATTTGTTCATAGCTCGTGGCACACGACACAAGGCAGGGCTGCTGCCTTGTGCTCGTGCACTACGCCCTTGCTCATTGCATTCGTGCCGCACGGGCGACGAGCTCCCTTGCTCGTCGTCGCATGCCCGCACTATACAACACCCCTTAAGGGTAACACGAAGCGTCCATTGCTTTGTGCGTGCAAGTTTTATGAACGAATCGCATAAAAATTTAAAATTTATATTTAAAATTAATGACAAATTAATAAATAATATTAATTTCATAATTTTAGGGCGAAAAATCGAAAATTTATTATCCAATTGATTTCCGATTGTCATGGATTCAAGTCTAGGTCATAAAAATTTAAAATTTATCATAAATTTACAATTTTTATGGTGGTTTTTAATCATAGGTTTCTAATTAAATTATAATTAATTATGAAAATCAAATTAATTCTAAATTATTCTAATTTTCAACAAATTAATCATAATTACAAATTAGATTGCATAATTAACAAGGCTAGGCATTCAAACTTGTTAAACATATACAGTAGGTCAATCAAAAATTCAAGATTTATCAACAAGAATCGCAAATATTTAATTTAACATCTTAAATTTACGAAATTTTGCATTCGAAAAACTAAAACCTTCGAAAAGTCATAGTTAGGCTTCGAATTTGAGAATTCTGGGTTCGGCAGAAAAATACTAATTTTATCAAAATTTTAGAATGCCTTTTACATGCGGAATTGACACAAAAATCACTCGATTTGGATGAGTAACGAAGAAACTGCCGAAAAACTGCGTACGTATAATTAAATAAACGCAATTTGCAACTAATTAACAATTACGAAAATTAATCACCCCTTTTAATTCTTGCAAATTTGTAATATTTAACCATGTTCATGCAATTAGATTATGAAAATAATAAGGGGCTCTGATACCACTGTTAGGTTATGATACATATGATATTACATGAATCATGCGGAAGCAACCATTAACCCAGGATTACATATTATTTACACATAATCATATAGCATAATTTAGATGCATACTCTTTGTTGCGTGCCTTCCCTAGCTGCGCCCGAACCGAACAAGAACAAGTCTTTAGGACTCCAAGTGTCGTCCCTCCGTAGATAGTCCACAGCACGTCCGGATCCGCCTTAAGATTGACCAACTAGAACCGCCCTTAAGGTACTAGAATTTTCGGCACTTTTGAGCAAGATGTGTGATTGAATTTTTCTCTCAAAAACTCACTTTGAATACTTTGAAACTCGTTATAAATTGTGAGCCCAAGCCACATATTTATAGGGGTATGGAAAGGGAATTGGAATCCTATTCAGATACAAATTAATTAAACCTAGAATCCTACAAGAACTCTAATTAATTAATTTATCAATTAGAATTAGGAATTTAATCATTAACCGAACTCTGCATGTTCTAGGAATCGTGCATGAACACAAACACTCACGCACACACACACGGCAGCCACGATGGGCCGCCCATGCGCGTGCGTGCGAGCAGCAGCCCACGCAGCGAGGCCTACGCGAGCTACAAGCCCACGTAGCTCCTGCGCGCGCTGCGCGCGCTGTGCGCACTGCCACGGCCTGCTGGGCCTGGCCTTGCGCTGGGCCTGGCGTGGCCTTGGCTGTTCGTGTGGCGCGATTGGCTTGCTGGGCGATGGCCTGGCTTCGTGCTGGGCCCTCGTCCGGCAGGCCTCGTCCGATGCTTATTCGTACGATACGCTTCCGATTAAATTTCCAATTCCGGAATTCATTTCCGATACGAACAATATTTAACATTTCCGATTCCGGAATTAATTTCTGTTTCGAACAAATATTTAATATTTCCGTTTCCGGAATTATTTTCCGATTCCGATAATATTTCCGATTCTGACAATATTTCCGTTTCCGGCAATATTTTCGATTCTGGCAATATTTCCATTTCCGATAATATTTTCCGATACGTACCATGTTTCCGTTTCCGGCAACATCTACGACTTGGATAATATTCATATTTCCGATACGATCCATATTTCCGTTTCCGGCAATATCATCGTTTCCGGAGTATTCATTTCTTGCTTGTGACGATCTCAGCTCCCACTGAAACCAAGATCCGTCGATTCCGAATATTCATAGATGGAGTATTTAATGCCATTAAATACTTGATCCGTTTACGTACTATTTGTGTGACCCTACGGGTTCAGTCAAGAGTAAGCTGTGGATTAATATCATTAATTCCACTTGAACTGAAGCGGCCTCTAGCTAGGCATTCAGCTCACTTGATCTCACTGAATTATTAACTTGTTAATTAATACTGAACCGCATTTATTAGACTTATCATAGAATGCATACTTGGACCAAGGGCATTATTTCCTTCATATCGTACGAATTAGCATCGGACGAGGCCCGCTAGACGAAGGCCCAGCACGAAGCCAGGCCGTCGCCCAGCGAGCCAACGCACACCAGCGCACGCCAAGCCTCGACCAGGCCCAGCGCAAGGCCAGGCCCAGCCAAGGCCTTGGGCGCGCGCGCGCGGAGCGTAGCAATGGGCCGAGCGCTGTGCGCCTAGCGTGGGCCGCAAGGCTTGTGCGGGTGTACGGTGCTCGTGCATTGCTTGTGCGGGAATCCTGAAGCAATCAGGATTCGAAGTGTGATTAAATCCTAAAACTATTAGATAATGATTATTTAATTAGAGTCCTAGTAGGGTTATAATTAAATAAATTAGTATCCTAATAGGATTCCAAAACCCTTTCCATAACTCTATAAATAAGTGCCTAGGGTCACATATTTTAAAAGATTATTCAAGTATTCAAAGTGAGTTTTTGAGAGAAAATTCAGACACATTTCTTACCTAAGAGTGCCGAAAATCTTTAGTACCTTAAGGGCGATTCTAGTTGGTCAATCTTAAGGCGGATCCGGACGTGCTGTGGACTATCTACGGAGGGACGACACTTGGAGTCCTAAAGACTTGTTCTTGTTCGGTTCGGGCGCAGCTAGGGAAGGCACGCAACAAAGAGTATGCATCTAAACTATGCTATATGATTATGTGTAAATAATATGTATTCCTGGCTAAATGGTTTTTCCGCATGATTTATGAATTGTCATATGTATCATAACCTAACACAAACTACTAAGCTGCACTGGTTAGAGAATGGTGATGAAAACTCCAAGGCTTTTCACCAAAGCATCAAACAGAGGAGGAAACACAACCAAATCCACTCAATTCAAACAGTCAATGGTGATTGGGTTAGCTCTCCATCAGAGGTCCAGGCTGCTTTCTATGAATTTTATGGGGACTTATTTGGCTCAAAGATCGATAACACATCTCCTGTTAAGCCTTCTATTATGGATAGAGGGCCAAGACTCAATAAGGAGCATATGAAGATCTTGGATTGCAACTTTTGTCTTGATGATGTTAAGAGAGTGCTACATTCCATCCCAAACAACAAATCACCTGGAATGGATGGATTTAGTAGTCACCTTTTCAAAGCTTCATGAGATATCCTGAAAGGTGACTTATATGCAGCCATCATGGATTTCTTCAACACTGGGAAGATCTTGAAGGAAATTAATGTTACCTCCATCACTCTCATTCCCAAAGTAAGTGTGCTAGCTTCAGTTAATGATTTTAGACCCATACCCTGTTGTAGTGTGATTTACATATGCATTTCCAAACTGCTTTGTGAAAAATTAGGGTCTGTGCTACCTGATATAATCTCCCACAACCAGGGGGCTTTTGTTTCTGGAAGATATATTCTTCACAATGTGATGGTGTGTCAAGAAATTATTAAGATTTACAAAAAGAGCCAAAAACAAGTTGTAGACGCCTACATTTGTCCTTAGGCCCGAAGCGGTGTGTTCGATGATGAAACTATAACCCACTTGTCAACAATGCACTCTGACTAGCTGAAAAACGACCCTTGGCTGACTGAAAAGACCATCCGGAGAAGAACTTATTAAATATAGTAACTTCAATAGAAAGCTTCCTAAAATAGACTGGACACATACTTAGTCTCATTCGCATCCCGATACGGCTTAATATGTGGTTGCATCGATAGAAAGATAGAATACAATTGTCCGCATTACAACACACCTTTATGCGCCACAATATCCTAATGCTTGCCTTCAGGCTCTAGAATAACATAGCCTGGACAATAACACATCCAAAACTCATACTTATTGGGCACAATACATGTAAATGTTAACCCAAGTTACTTAAACAAGCTTACGAGTGCCTAGAATACGCTCGTTATCCCGTTTTACAAATGATACGTCCTTACGAAGTCAAAGGTTTGTCTTATAAATTATGATTTGGATCATGCACATCACATGATTGTATAATCCTTGGAATAAGCTTTCCATGGAATTATCATAAGCCCAAAACCGATTTAAAACGAATAAGTTATAAGGCTTTTACTTGGGCTTCACCAAAACGGACCGACCTCCACTCGTTGGGCCATAACTTGAGATTTAGAAGGCCCATTGATGCGAGAATGGCGGCATTGGAAAGCTGGATTCCTTAGCTTTCCAACAATATTATTTGCAAGAATTCGAGTTTATATGAAGAAGTTATAAGCTATTAAAGATCAAATTTTCTGGAAATCCGCAGATCTGCCTGCACTGGAATTTTCTAGCGCTGGCAGAACCTGCGCTAGAAAATTTCCAGCGCTCACAAGGGCAGCGCCACTTTTTCCGGGCGCTGCTATTTGATTCTGACTAAAATTCAAAATCTTCAAATTCTATCTTATGTGCGTTAGGTATTTCTAGCGCTACAGTGGCAAGCGCGACTTTATTCTAGCGCAAGCATGGCCAGCGCCACTTTTTTCTGGCGATGACATTCCTATAAATACAGCCCTTCTACACCCCGATTTCAGGGATCAATTCAGTCTCACTCCTCTGATATTCTAAATTCTCACTTCCCTCTCTGGTATACTAAATTTATGTTGATGTTCCGTCCCGTATTCGTAATAGTTCTGCCGTATTAACTCTTGTTAAGAAGAACTCTGTTCATACAAGTATTCAAACCATCCTAATTATTACCAAAGTTCTAGCCAATTCATAAGCCAAAACCAAGGAATCTAATCGAAAACTCTGTCGGAATTGAAGAAAGGATAAGGATCTGAAAGTCAGTATAATGGTTGTTCTAAAGCTAAAAGGCGGCTCTGCTAAGTCAAGTGGTAAGTTTTCCTGAGAACCGCAGTATAGCCTACGCTATACTGTAACTTGAAATCTACATTTATTACAGCTTTCATCACCATATAAATCTGCTCACTTAATCTGTTTATAATCACGCCTAATAAGATAATCTCTGGACAAATCAGATTATTGCTAAGCTCCTTAAATCAATCTAAATCACCATTTTGATGGTTGTTTAGTAAATATATGTGCGTTAAAATCAACTCAGCTTAGTAATGTAGCATAACGCATGTCCCTTTCGTCTTCACATTGAACTAGTAAGGACCACCGCGTGGGCTAATGCTGGGCACTCCCTGTATTTGTAAACGTCCCCCGAACTCTCAATCTCTGCTCAGCTGGATGTACATTGAGGGATCTCCACATCAGGGATCACAAGGGAACCTATGGCCGTTGTGAGTCAAATATGTATGCATTTCAGGCATATCACGATAACCGAGTTTTTTCAGTTTTCTTAAACTGAATGGCGACTCCTACAGACTAGTAAAAAAGAGGATAACACCCACATTTAGTTCCTATTTACTTAATATGATTTCCACATCCAGAGGGGAAAAGTCGTGCAGGCCGTATACTCTTCTAGAGGCGCCCCGTCGTGTTTTTTTGACCCCTCATAGTGGCAACTCCACTAGGAACAATATTGAAGTAATTTTTGCAAGTAGTGCGTCGGTGAGTAAGCCGTGTAGCAGAACTCGAACGCTACGCCACAATTATTTCCTTATTAAGTTGGGACGACCTGAAGTATTCAATGTGACGAATGATCGCGACAGAACCGCATACCTAATCTCAGCTTCCTTGGCATATTTCATCTCGGAAGCTCGGAATAAGCACACCTATCAGCCCGAGGGTGCACGCGCTTCGGATGTTGTCCACTAGGCACGTTCGCAATGTAGAACATCCACCAAACCAAACCGCTTAATTATCTCCTATGTCCATTCACAGTATATGCCACTCTAGCACGTACCGGATAGGCCTTGATAAAATTCGGCATAAACCTGGCTACTCTTACAAGGGCCTGTTAGGGAATTGGCGATAGGTTTGGTACACTTTGACACCCAAGCCTATTATACCTTAGAGACTAGCATAAAACTAAATACGCATTAATTATACCTGAATTCATGCTCGTTGTTAGTTTCGTGTAGATATTTTACGTGCTATGTGAAACTAACCAACTGTAGGGGTTTACAGTTAAATACATAACATGATAGCGGAATAACCCCAAAGCCAGGAAGCATGTATACAAAGTACAGATTAAGCAATACTTACGTTTGTAGCATTTTTTCCCTAGTTCAACGAATCACGAACACAAACAAGAATCCAGATGTCGTTACTCTACTTGGTTCACCGACACGTTCAGATCCGTCTTGAGATCGATGGCTTAGAAGTCACTCAAGATAGTTTTCTTTAGGGAAGAACAATTCTAATGGAGGCACGGAGAGAGTTTAGGGTTTCTCTTGCCTTAGGTTAGAATCTGATTAGGGTAGTGTGTTATATATGGAAACACATGTGTGGAATAATGTTATAACCTTTCGGTTATAACACTAACCGACCAAGCCACAAAGGGCAAGAACCGGCCAGCAATCACGGAAACCCATACGCGCACAGCCACATAGGCGTTGTGCCTTGCGCCGTGCTGTGTGCGCTGCTGCTGCTGCTCCTTGCATGCGCGTGCTCCCAGCTGAAAGTATGGGCCTGTGCGCGCTGGCTCTCTGCTGCGCCTAGTGGGCCTTCCGCGCTTGCGCGCCTTGGCTCGTTGGGCTGACAGCGTTGCCTTCTCGTATTTGCGTCGAATGCCTTACAGCGATTATTTATCGTAAGCACTTGTTGATCCAATGTCGAACTATAGGATTATACGTTTCGCCTAGCTTAGGAACATACACAATACGATATACGATTTCGATCCAATGTCATATCGTATATTTATGTTTTCCAAACTAATTTCCCGAAAAGCTATTAAATGAATTTCTGATTCATTTAATCCGGTGATCTATTACATGCCAATGGTGTGACCTTATAGGTTCAGTCAAGAGTAAGCTGTGAGCCTAATATAGATTAGAACTCACTGATCGGAAGCATTGCTCCAGCCAACTGTTCAGATCACTTGATCTCACTGAATTAATTGTTCGTAATTAATCTGAACCTTTGGTATTGGACTAACGCACCTTGGGTGAAGGACATATTTTCTTCACCAACCAAACACTTAGTTTAAGGTCAACAACGTTGTCAAAATTCAAAAAATGCTTCAAAACGTCGAAATAAATAAATAAAGTTAAGAATCGAAATTAAGGAATTGCAAGTTCTGCAGCCAGGGTCAAAGCGCTAGAAAAATCCAGCGCTACCCTAGGCAGCGTTAGAATTTTCCAGCACGCATCTTAGGAGCGCCAGAATATTATAACGCCTGCATCAAGGAAATATATAAGCCAATATGCATGGGCAGCGCCCGAAACTAACACACGCTGACCAAGCAAGCGCTAGAAATTTTAGGCGCTTTGCTATTGTACGCTATTTTATTACAGCGCACACCCTGCTTATTCCTCACATTTAAGTCAGTAAATTAGAGTTTAAAAGTTGAAAGTAGAACCTTTGTGCAACTAATTCAAAAGACTAAAATACACATTTGCTTTAAGCACTACATAAGTTTGGCTGAAAATACCCCTTGTGGAACGCATATTCAAAATTGCGCTGAAGGTATTCTCATGGAATTGAGCCTAATCAAGTCGAAAATCAATAACTATTCCGAATTAGCTTTTACCGATCCAACCCAAAGGCCAGTATGCGCGGATTTTATCCTTCGCGTCGTAATGTTGAACGTTTGAGTGCACGATCGCTCAAACGAGGGGCTTAAAATTAGTAAAAATTCGAGCTACGAAAAAATTGACTAAAAGGCCAACTGCACAAACGAATCATGAAAAGCGCCTGCAAGCGCTGGGAAATAACAGCGCATCACAGGCCTGCGCAAGAATTTCAAGCGCTGCAAATCCTAGCGCTAGAAATTTCTGGCACCCACTGGTTCAACCCTCGACAACTTTTACGTATTCTTGACTTAAAAAAACGATTTGTAAAGTAGTTATTGGTCCTCTAATAACACTAATGTCCGGCATAATATTGTTCATGCTAAAATAGCCTTTGACGTTCACTAAAAGCAAATATTTCCAAGAAATTAAAGGAAAAGAATTTGTTTTCAAAAATCAGTTAAAAAATGAATTTATACTAAATTTCTCGTTATAACCGCTTAATAATATTCGAGGCAAAGGACAAGTCAAGTCGAGTCAAAAAGCCCTAGCCGAGTATGTCACCCTTTATGTGAGTCATCCCTTGAGCCCATCATGTCCATTAAAGCCTAAATTTACCTAGCCTAAATCCACCTAAAGTCTTAACCAAAAATATTTCCTAAGAGTCTAAAAAAGCCTACCATTAGAGTCATCGTTCACCTAGAATTACCTTCTATGGAGTCTTCACACACTTAGATTCCTTCCCCTAAAGTCCACTTACACTTAGGATAGTTCCCTTAATCCTCATCCTGTAACTTAAAGTGCAACCCGTATAGCTAAATATAAAAACACTAAAACGGTCATAAAAGGAGTTTTACAAAGAACTGTGAGGCCCATAACCTGTCAATCCGTAGGTCTAACCTTAGTACATCATCCAGAATTAGTTTCAGCCAAAAACAGTTAGCAAATTGAAAGTTATAGCTGCTACAGTCCAACAGTTTTGTCAAAATCCATTTTTTGTGTTTTGAGTCAAACCGGTGTCCAACATATTCCAAATAATCAGTACGTTTGTTATAGATGGCATTCACCATATAAAAGGATTATTAAGTCAGTCCATACCTCGAAATTAATAAATTAATACTCTTACTTTATAATCGATTATTGCATTCCGTTGAAAATCACCTAGACTTTTTTAAAAAAAGACCATGAGAGCACTATAACTCTCACTTGACTAATAAACATAGAATTATTGCCCAAATACAAGTTTGACACTTACTCATTTTGATTAAATCTCGAGACGATCATGATAATCCAATTTCTAATCGTCCAGATTTAGAGCAACTAATTTCTTAAGTCTAATATTTAGTCAAAGACAAAATAAACTACCTTTAAACTGGCAACCCAAACTTCTAAAGTACTTAGTTTGCCGCTCAGGTTGATCAAGCATTCCTTATCACCTGAACTGTCTGGTAGTGTTAATCTGTCAACATTAATCAAGAACTAGGTGATCATATCCAACTTTTCAAAATCAGTTTTACTATCTTCCTAGCTTTCAAAAACAATTCATTAATTCTTCTCTAAGGGTCCTAACTAATTCGAGAATATTTTAAGAAACGATTGCTCGACAACATAAACTCTAATCATTCAGGAAAGTCTTCAGCAAATTCGCACTCTTTTAACTCCCAGTCCAAACATGAGTAGCATCCAAGAGCCGATCCATCTAATAAAGATTACTCTTGAAGAGCTTACTTCTCGCCTCATCGCCTTAGAAGAAACACGCAAGCAAATTCATCAATTCGAGCACGGTCCAAGTGATCATCTCAATTTCCTAATTCGCCGAATAGGTTACAACGCTTCGGAGGACCCTACTCTCGAGACATTTGGCCGTCAAAGGATAAATGAACTAACCTCTTTAATGAGACAGAGTTCCCTCTTCGAAAAACCAAGGACAATTAATGAATTTTCTTGTCGACCGAAAAGGGTTAAAAGATGGATTAGAGACAGAAAATTCACTCCGGTAGGCGAGTCGTACACAAAAATGCTTGCTTAACTCACAACTCGAGGAATTCTATGTACGTTCAATAGGTCCCACCCCGGACCCTCCTGTTAAAGGCAAGTATTGGGACCCTAGCTCATATTGTGAGTATCATCAGGAAAAGGCCATCTTATCCAACAGTGTTGGCACCTAAAGAACGCAATACAAGATCTAATTGAGGACGGGGTCTTGACCCTTCCCATGTAAGATATGAAGTTGAGAGAATTATACTCCACTTAAGATTAAACATTCACCTTAAATGTTTAAAACTTAATTGATATCTAATAGCATTCCTTTAGCACCAAACAACATTTGGGACAACTATGGCATACTTACCCTCTACCATATCGAACATTCCACCACCAGAATGTTCAGAATGATATACTCACAAACATATCTCTTACGGACTGGAAACGCAAAGCTACAAACTAGACTGTTGGTTGCACTAAAGACTAAAGATTATCCAAAGCTCGAAGATGCAGAATCAAAGTTCAAAGAAGCTCAGACTTAGAATATAGCACTACAAATTAATTCTATGTCATTTCTCCCTTCCATTTTCGTTCCTAAAATAGAATGAGAGGCTAAATTGTTGTCAATCCTTCTTATCATATACTTTTATCCAAGATCAATAAAATTTCTCTTTAAAGTACATCCTTGATTGTCTTACCATAACAGTTTTAAAAGCAATGAACAAACAAAAAGGCAAATTATTCGATGCACGAAACAAATGGAAAAAACTTAATCTGCGCTTTACATAAAAGAGTTCGCAAATAATCACTCGCCTGGGCCCAACATAGCCCATTAACTTCCAAACAAAAAGGATCCATCTCTGGACCAGCAACTGGGGGATCATTCAGTCCACCTTAACGATTTCTGAAAGATATAATTCACCAACACAAGAGGCAACTTGCAACCTTTAAAAATGTCCTTTCCCTTGACCATGAGACGACAATCCACTTTATTATTAACCATGTTGAACCTCGTATAAAGGAGCCTTTTTATTCGACCCACACTAATCCGAACCTGGGGATGGGAAGGCATTATGATAATAAAATGGACAAGAAGAAGGATTAATCAAGTGAAAAGGACTACACATCAAAGACCATTAAAAAGAACGAATACAAATGATGTGAAGTAACCGGTCAAGCCAAAAGTCCAAAAAACTAAAATGTGAAAATAAACAGTGATGGAATTCTGCCAAGATCGAACAAGGTTAAACACTAAGTCCAATTTTCAATTTCACTAAGGGTATAATGGGGGAATTTTGGTCCTTAACCATTTCTTCCACCCGAATCTTAACCACGTTACAATCTCTGAAAATCCCTCCTTGAGGTGAAGTAATAAACATAAGTCTTTCGTAAATCACAAAAAAATCCCACTCGGGGATACCTGAAAACTGAGCACCAATTACTCGGCAATAAGAAGTTAATTAACTTTGCAAAATTAACTAGAAAACGAAACGTGAAAGTAAATCGAATCTTGTGGAAACCGCGCATACCAACCGCTTGGCGCTAGAAATTACCAGCGATTACCATGTAAGCGCTAATATATTATAGCGCATGCAAGCTGTGCGCTGGATTTTCCAAACGCCTGTGCTTAAGTGTTCGGAATTTTTCCTGCACTTCTACAGAAAAATCCCAACAGTTGGGGGGTACATCCATGCACAATCCAATTATTTTTATGCAATTTCGCGCAAATAAAAATGAATTTATAATAAAAGAATGACTCATAATAATAAAAAAATAAAAACTAGAACTACATAAGGCATGAGTCCAACCTGGATATGTATGCAACCCCTAAAGGCGCGGCCACTTTAGTCCAAATTCATTATGGACGTCTATTCTGAACAAAACGAACTTCGCCAACTCCGGCTAAAAGTGACTTCATGGATCCATAACATTCAACCCAAGTCATTATATGCAAAAGTGCTAAAAGTCTTGTTAATTAGGCACAAGATTCTGTTATCAACCTAATTACTTTGCAGAAAATAGAAGCAACTCGCCTCTTTAGGCACAACTTCCAAAAGGAAGCATAACTTCCTTAAATAACTTGTTTCCTACTATTCGAATACATAAATAATTTCCTTAAATTAAAGACGCATCTACACCTTCTTAAACATTGCTCAAAAAACTAAGTAAGACAATCAAGCATTCTTTATAAACAACAAAGGGTAGCACTTACTATCCTTATCATCCCTTGACATCTCTCCATGCAAGAATGTCTTTCACCTTCTTGAACTTTGAGCATCTAAAACTTCATCCTAAATCGAGCAATCGATAAGTAATCTGCAAGTACTAAAACCAACAGGCCAAGTGACACCTTCTGAATCTAATACAATAAAAAGAGACGATTGACATTAGATTTATATCGAATAATGCGACCTCACTGTCATGTGACCTCATTGTCAAATGACTTCCTTGAAAATTAATGTTCTCAGTATGCATTTGAATATGGACTCTACTTCATCTTTTCTATCTTCAAAACGTTTTCTAAAAAAAAAAAAATTGGATGTGAACTCTATCTTAGTCAGTTCGATCATTTCATTGTAAAGCAATCAAGTCTGGACACACCTTCCCATAATTCAAAAGAAGCAAAACCTTTGCTTTACTTGTAATGGGGGCTAATCTAGCCAACATGCACATCCATTCTTCTCCTTAAAAAATGATCGAACATACAAGACTTTCCCATTGCGAATAATTTGGAATTAAATCCGCAATTTTTAACTGATATCTTTCTACAAACTTATAACCACTAAAGCTGCAAAAAAGACGTTGTTGACCCTAAACCTAAATTCATGTTGTCATTTTATGTCCGTTTCTTCAAATACAGGTTGGAGCCTCACTCTGGCTAAAAAGAGTCCCTTGAGCCTTGGTCCGGGCAGACTTCAACTTATTGACCACCTTGACCATGGCTCTGTCGCCTAATACGACACTTGCAAAGAAAAACGACAAGTAGAAATTACTACTCGTTCCTTGGACATACCTTGCATTAAACAAGTGTGTTTCAAGCTATTCATGAATTTGGTAGTCAGATGATTTTGTTAGGTTATGATACATATGACAAAACATAAATCATGCGGAAAAACCTTAATGCCAGGAAACATATTATTTACACATAATCATTTAGCATAATTTAGGAGCATACACTTTGTAGCGTGCCCTCCCTAGCTGCGCCCGAACCGAACAAGAACAAGTCTTTAGGACTCCAAATGTCGTCCCTCCGTAGATAGTCCACAGTACGTCTGGATCCGCCTCAAGTTAGACCAACTAGAATCGCCCTTAAGGTTACTAGGAATTTCGGCTATTGTGTTTGCAAGTGTATGGCTAATTTTTCTTTCAAAAACTTACCCTTTGAATACTTCAATCCCATGTACATAAATTATGACCCTAGGCCCTTATTTATAGAGGTTTGGAAAGGGAATTGGAATCCTAGTAGGATACGATTTAATTAAACTTAGAATCCTACAAGGACTCTAATTAATTAAATAATCCTTTTAGGAATAGGATTTAATCATACACCAAATCCTAATAGATTTAGGAATTGTGCATGGACACAAACACACACACGCACGGAGCCACGAGGGCGCCCACGCGTGCGTGCGCTTGGCCCACGCTACGCAGCCCACGCTACGCAGCCACGCCTTGGCGCGCTGGGCCTGCCTTGCGGTGGGCCTGGTGCTGCCATGGGTTGTGCGTGTTGGCGTGCGTCTTGCTTGCTGGGCGATGGTCCGGCTTCGTGCTGGGCCTTCGTCCGTCAGGTCTCGTCCGATGCTAATTCGTACGATACGCTTCCGATTAAATTCCCGGTTCCGGAATTCATTTCCGATACGAACAATATTTAATATTTCCGATTCCGGAATTAATTTCCGTTTCGAACAAATATTTAATATTTCCGTTTCCGGAATTATTTTCCGATTCCGATAATATTTCCGGTTATGACAATATTTCCGATATTTCCGATTCCGGCAATATTTCCATTTCCGATAATATTTTCCGATACGTACCACGTTTCCGTTTCCGGCAACATCTACGACTTGGATAACATTTATATTTCCGATGCGATCCATATTTCCGTTTCCGGCAATATCATCGTTTCCGGAGTATTCACTTGCTTGTGACGATCTCATCTCCCACTGAAACCAAGATCCATCGATTCCGAATATCCATAGATAGAGTATTTAATGCCATTAAATACTTGATCCATTTACGTACTATTTGTGTGACCCTACGGGTTCAGTCAAGAGTAAGCTGTTGATTAATATCATTAATTCCACTTGAACTGAAGCGGCCTCTAGCTAGGCATTCAGCTCACTTGATCTCACTGAATTATTAACTGGTTAATTAATACTGAACCGCATTTATTAGACTTATCATTGAATGCATACTTGGATTAAGGGCATTATTTCCTTCAGATTTATGTTCATCCTGGACATCACGAACATGCAAAACATATGCCAAGCATTATAGCACAAAGCCAATCTCGTAGCTATGCTTGGGGGATTGAAGAAAGCACCTCAAAACTACTCTGAATGTCGATTTTATCGCAAATTCTCGATGTTAATGCTGCCAATATGTCATAGGGAGAAAATCCTAGTGTTCAGTTGCATAAAATGAACCTTAATTTACTAATCCCTCATCGCAGCTCTAAGCAAAGTTAACTACTTAGAAATTGAAAGTCGCTCCAAACTAATAGGGCAATAAAACATCGCAAGTTTATGAGAACTTCGATCATCTAGCTGCAACAAACACGCATGATAATCACTCTGCACATATCTGTTTATTGACTCAACTTCAATCCAAAATAATTTATGACCCGACTTCATCCGAACCAAAACCAAGTTCAAACTGAAACAATTTATAACCCGACTTCAAAAGTAAGGGCAATTTGGTAACTTTGACTGCATGAATAATTACCTCTTCTTTCCCTTTTTCTCCTTCTTTCATTTTTTTTCTTTCTCTCTATTCCTCCTGTTTTCTCTCTCTTACCCTCTCTCCTTCTAACTTCAACTATATTGAACATCTTTGATCTATCTTCATTCTACCTTTGTTTTTGGGTTTTAATTTTCGATTGCATCGGTTGTCTAGGTAATTTTCCTTCTAACTTTTGTTTTTGAACACGTATGTTAAGAGAATTTATATATAACAACATACATATTATTATGAAAATGCATATCAAACATAATATTATAAACCTTTTAGGTCAACGTTCACATACGTCATTATATTATTTTGTATATAACTTTACATTTTAATTTATATGGATATACACATAATATTAATCTACTTGTATTGAAGTCAATATATCAGATTTTTTGTGGTATATTCATAAATAAGAAAGAGTTTTGACAAGAACATTTAACTCATTAATTTTGAATATGTTAATTTATATGACATGTTAAGTACAATTTACAACAATAATTATTACTCCCTCCATATTTTAAAAAGAGATACACTTTTAATGACATGTAATTTTGGGGGAGTGAGTTGAATTTATTATTGATAAAAACATAGTTTTTATTCAAAATAAGTGGGATCAACCATTGATAAAAACATAGTTTTTTTTATGGTATGATGAAAACATAGTTAATCATACATGCTACTACGTATATTACATAAACATTATGCCAATAGAGGATCTTCTATGCCTCGAATTAAAACTAAATACTTCGTATATCATAAACCATAAAATCTTAAATGAAAACTGTGACGTTTTGGTCACAAAAAGAAGTTGATGCTCATATTTTCCACCTGCTGTAAAATCTTGCTTTTGCCATTAGAATTTAGATGCACCTCAAATCTATAAAAGAGGTTATATTGTCCCGTTCTCAAAGTCATAAAACCCGACTTATAATCCAACTTCTTTATGTCACTCCGTGTATTCCAATTTTACGCTTAAAATGGTTGTTTACATCATGTCCATAAAATATTTGATGAAATGCTTGAACGAAATGTAGACTCTTAATGACTTAATTTCATGACGTCATTATGCCCACTTAAAGTCGTATTAATATTAAAGACAAATGACATTCCCATCTCGCAGAACATAAAAATACTCTTGGTTGCACCTAATAATTTTCACCACCTCGAGTCATTAGCATTATTATGTTCATGCTACTCACCGTGTATCCATTATATAGAATCAAATTTGTCAAATTTATCCCGTCCAAACAAATTATCTATTTCACCATCAAATATGTCGATTGTCATGGACTTCCCAAATTTAGCAGAACATGATATTGAGCTTAATTGAACAAAATTCAGAAATAATAGTCTATTGGCTTTAATAACTACTACTTAATAATTAGAAAGATCATAGTAGGAAAACAACAAACCTGCAAACAAACTCAATAAACTCCTTAGTTTTAATTTATTTTTTTCAAGACATGTGTCACAACACTATTATTTTTCGTGAAAGAATCTAAATTAACAGATAAAAGAAAAAACTAAAAACCTTAATTCAAATCAGAACCATAGAAAAAATGGGTAGATAGCATGAATCTGGAAACAAATTAGAGCGAAAGATATCATTATGCTTAAAATGGATTTTAAAAAAAAGATAAATATAGGGAAGACAAATTCACCTCAACTAAAATAAGAATACATAAAATCAATTAAGAGAACCCTTGTACCGATTTCGATTAATTTTAGATTTGAAGACAAAAATGCACCCAACTTGTAAATTTCCTAGAAAAAAATTATGAACATAAGATTAAGATTGTTGCAATGGAGGAACCCGAATGAAAATTGATTGTGGGTATAAAAACTTATTATATCCATAAACTCCTACCTTTTCAAATTCATCCATTTATAAATTGATTAGTTATTTAATTAATGATTTTAAAATTACTAAAAACCTTTCAATGAAGGAATGAATGAATTTGAATGAAACCGTATGAATTAACTTTGTCATTGATTTTGAATGTTGAAGGAAGTTAGAGAAATAATGAAGGTGAAACATTTTCCATAAATCTTTGTAGCATCATACAATTTTTATTTTTTTTATATAAAAAAGGAAAGGATGATGCCACGTGCCATAAGTGGATTTTAAAAATAAAAAGAGGAACAAAGGGAGGAGATGCCAAATGTCACCATGTCATGAGTGGTTTGGGTTTTTAAATACTAGGTATTGAGGTATTGACTAGGTATTGAGGTATTGATTGATGGTAGAGGGAAATTACACTACTCGTAGTTGCTTGGAATAGGCCAAACAACAATAATTAATGTGTACAATAAATATTGTACATCGGAGTAAAAGTTAAATCAAAATGTTTAAAAATTAAATTTATATATGTAAAAGTTATCTACTTTTAGTGATAAAAAAATTCATTTTAATAACAATTTTTTTTTCATAAATGACTAATAATGTACAAAATTAATCATTTAACCCTCTAAAATAGTTATCTATTAACTTTTTTTTATATAATATAAAAGTAAATAAAAACATATTAAAAGTTACAAAAAAAAAAAGTTATTAATAGAGGATACTAAGGTATACTCGTAATTATACTAGTGTACGCTATTATTATATTATATGAGTCCCATGCACCCGTGACCCGTATTAGGGTAAGCCGTATCATTATATTCACATGAAAGAGTTGCCCGGCCCAGAGACATCCAGAAAATTACGACTATATTGAGTCCCTATTTATATTCACAGTTTGGAATTCTATTTATATTCACAGTTTTCTTACCTTGTATGTACAAGATCTTTTGCAAGAGTGAATAAGAGAAACATATATATGGAAAACACAAATTCTTGTTTACAAGGGTTGTACAATAAATATTGTACACCAGAGTAAAAGTTAACTCAAAATGTTTAAAAGTTAAGCTTATATATGTAAAAGTTATCCATTTTTTAGTGATAAATTTTTTCATTTTAATAAAAATTATTTCTTCAAAATCATTAATAATGTATAAAATTAATCATTTAACTATTTAAAATGTTTATCTATCAACGTGTTTTTTTATGAATATAAAAGTTAATCCAAACTATGTTAAAGTTACAAAAAAATGGGTAAAAATTATTTTGGTGTACAATAAATTTATTGTACACCTAGTACGCGCAAGACCTTTTGTATAGAAAAAGGGAGAGAAAGCGAAGAAAACGAATGTTACGATTTTACAAATAAGACTATAAGAGGATGTGTGGTATTTCAAATTGCCGAAGTTTAAACTATTATAGATTCAAATCATCTAATTTCAAGGATTTTTAGTGACATCGTGTTAATGTAAGCAAGAATGTAGGAAAAATGTTGAAGAGATCAAATTGATGTTTGGTCCGTTGAGTCAAGACGTCAAGTCATGGAAACTTGTATCGGATTTTAACTAGGTATCGGCCTTTGCTAAATCATGTAATTAAGGGTTTTGTTCGATTTCCTAATTATCAAGTTTTAGTAATCCCAAAATCTCAAGTCACATTAATATTAGCTTAATTCAAGACAAGTTCAAATAACCACTTGCTTAAATTTAATTGGACCATAATCATATTTAATTTCGGTTTACGGATTACCATTTATCAAGGTCGGGTTAGTTTTCGACAGCTCTATCGGAAAATATATATTTTATATATAACGGTAATACACAAAAGACCGTCATATAAGTTAATTAGTGGAACCAATTAGTTAAACAGTGAAACCAATTAGTTAATCACTGGAACTAATTAGTTAAATACGGTAAATAATTAGTTAAACAATTGAACCAATTAGTTAAATAATGAAACCAATTAGTTAAGCACTGGAACTAATTAGTTAAACACAGTAAATAATTAGTTAAAAACTGGAATCAATTAGTTAAACATTAAACCCTTAAGCAATCAAATCAATTACAATTAATTAAACAATTAAAACGATCTTTTCGATAAAGCGATCTTACGTTGAGTTGCCCATCCGAAAAACGCACGACTCCAAAATGTTCCTTTAATTGAACTGCCAACATCATATTCTTGTGGCTGATATTCTGTGCAACGAACTCACTTGAACTGCCACAGGCTAGGATTCAGGGGGCCTCTCTTCTCATTTTCCTCCTTTCATCTCACTCTTCCTCTCTCCATTTCAAGCCCGAGAGGAGTGTGAGAGAGAGAGAAAGAGTCTGCAATGGAGTCCGCAATTACCATCAGTAATCACGTTAATCTCGCCTTTTCTCTCTCCAGAAACCCCAGTTTATCCACCAAGAATTCTGCTGGTAACTCATTTCTTATCATTTTTTTTTGTTTTTTTGCTTTGAATTTCGTGCATTGTTAGGAAATTTAGAAAAGGGTTTGGGTTAGAATGTTTAAAGGGTGATTGGGTGTATTTTTTATTAATTAAATTGATTAATTTTGATGGTAGAATGAGGATTATTGCTGTTTAGGAGTTGATTAAGGTTACTAATTTAATTTTGGGATGGTGATAAATTATTTTGCAAATTTTGATGGTAGATACGTAAATTTGTATTTCGACAAAAAAATGTGATTAGGCTTCCTATGAGCCCATTAATTAAGGGGTCGTCTTCTTACAAGAGTGTAAGTAGAATGCCAAAATATAGTTCCCTCTTAAGAAGGCTAATAATTCTGAAACAATGGCATCGAATTCACAGTAATGTTTCTTTGATGATGATTCATCTTTGTTGAATGGGGACGATTTGTTAGGAAGCTCAATACTACAATAGTCATAGTCATTATACTTTTTGGGGGTGGAAATAAGGTGGGATAGGGAGTTATTTTATTTTTTTTATTTTTTTTTTGAGGGAAAAGGTGTGATAGGAGTTACATAATTGTGTTGACAATAAGGAAGGGGGTGGGATGGAGAATTAAACCTCTACATTTGTTGGCCAACCAATCCACAAGCTTGTTTGATTCCCGCTTGAAAAGTTGAATTTCACTTCTTGGGAGCCAAAGCAAAGTCCCCCACAATCATTTAACACATCAGAATATAACTCTTGATGTATCAAGTGAAATCATTTTGACATCTGGAGTAGATGATTAGACAAAGATTCTTTCTCTTCGCTCAAATATTAGTCCTCGTTTGATGCCATTAGAGTTTTGCAAGAAGGGGGCTTGACGTGTAGAACAGCTTGGAAAGACCCTTTAACCACTTTCCTGTACTGCTGTACGGTCTCGGAGAACTCCTGCTATGCCAATTTTGATCAAGGCAGTGACATAGGGAGCATGGATGTGTATGCATATATGGCCTACATAGAGGCGGAGCGATAGACCTGGCGGGTGAGGAAGGGTTGGGAAAAATACTTTTGGAGGAAATAAAATCCCAGGCATTGACACAATGACACATGGTTTATGAGTGGAGAATCGGTGATGCTAGGAGGATCAATGTCACAGCTCTTAAAAATGAATATCTTCATTGTTTCAAACTTTAAAGCAAACAAAAGGGAACAAGGTCTTCCATAGAGTTACCCTCCTTATTTGTTTCTAGGGATACCGTATTTATCTTAACCCAAGACGCCAAGACTTTACCCCACCCACTAGTAATTTAGTAGGAAATGTAGAAGGTTCCACACCTCCATGACTTTTAGGAAATCTCTAATAGCATGGACAAGTAATCCACACTAGCTTGACATCTTGGGCTGTGGGCATTGGGAAACATGGATTCATGGTATAAAAGGTCAGGTCACAATGAGAAATTGTGATTTCTACCCCTTCAAAAGTTCCACAGGAAAACTTTGGATTCGGAAGGGAGATTGCTCCCATAGTAATCATACTTTTTCCTCAACAAAACAAAAGTAAATGGGCTTAAGGTCTGATGATCAACTTTATTAACTAAAGTACAACAATTCATTGGATGTTAAGCAAACAATTAACCGCTGATTATTGTATATAAGAAAGGTATTCCTAACCGGATGTAAGTTATATTGTTGTATATCTAACCGGATGTAAGTTATGTTGATATGATGAAGGGAAAGAAAAAAAGTGCATATAAGAAAGGTGTTCCTTGGAAATTCTTAATATACATTGATTACGGAGCAGAACTTCAGGAAAGGTTGCATTCTCTGCACTTATTTATATATCCATAGAAAACTTCATATGCACTTTTAGGCATTAGCTTAGAGAAATACCATAGGCAGTCGAAGTGAAGGGAAGAAGAAGTAACATAACAGGTGATGAGACAATAATTAATACTTCCTGTTCCTCCGTCCCATATTAGCTGCAACACAATATTGTCTTGAAGCGATGCATGAAAGGAACGTAACAACTGATATGCTCATCTAAACTCCTATAGCTTCTTCTATACCACATGGATTGCTTATAGCCTCCATCACCACATGAAGTTTGCACTTAAAACGGAATTTCCATCATATCAGTAGAGTTCTTGTTGCTATTTGACTAGTAGTGGTTTTGTTCAGTGATTTCTCTATCTAAAAACACAATACCCTCTATATTTGACTATACTTTCAGTTTGTTATAGTGCTTGAACGGTTTGATTGTGAATTTGTGATGGAGTTGAGGCATATTTCTTGCTGCTGGCTGTTGGGTAATATAAAGGCAATCAAGTGTTATATACAAAGACTAACATTATCATATTGGAAGACACTTTTTGGAAAGTTGACTATATGTTTTGGGACTACGAGAACATACGTTGGAACATGTTTTTTCATGATATTTTTCAGAGATGTTAAAGGGAAATATATTGCTATTTAAGTAATTAGTGCCTACTAATATTTCCTTTATCCTTTAAATACACCTGTAGCGCCTTTACTTTTACAAATTGTCCATGTCCAACTTTCTTTAGAAAAAAATCCCTTCTCAAATTTGTAACTTATCGGAATTTATATGAACTTATCCTTAAGCTTATTGGAATTTATCTCAAATTTTCGAACTTTATTTAGTAGTGATTAAACTTGGTAGCCCTTATCTAAACTTATTAGAACTTATATGCGCTTATTTTCTTGTAACTTTTTTTTTAAGGTGAAACGATTTAAGCCTTAGTCCGTTTTTATTCACCCTCCAATTCTTTGAGATCAAAAGTTTAAAACCTTTAAATGTGGGTTTTTTATTTTTTATGCGTTAGATAATTGGGGTAATCTTATGACGTTCTAATAGTTTTTGTGATTTAGATCATTGAAATTATTAATATTCATTTCTCTTTCAACTTATTGGTACCATGATATTGGGTGTCATGATTTTTGTTATTAAATGTGTTTATGTCATGGTTAGTATAACCTGTTTTATATTGCCAGGTGAGAATTGTTTTGAAATTGAAGTAATATGAATACGATTTGATGAAATTTACCAAGTAAATTTCAGAATGATTAGAATTTTTTTAGTAATGAGTTATGAATCTTATGATTTGAATTTTTTTGACTTGTTGAATGTAATGTGCAATGAATCATTAATATAAAAAAAAAAAAAAAAAAAAAAAAAAGAACTGTCCCGGATATGATGCCATTTGTTAGAAATTACATCTGTGTGTTGTTTCATGTGCCTGTGACGAATTGATTGAGCCGGCACTGCTTGCTTTGTTGCACTTGGCAGGCATATCTTGCATAAAATGGCAGAGACCATGCCTAAGAAATTTAGGCCATGTGAGACTCAACCAGCAAAGGAAGGGTACAAGAAGAAAGTCAACCTTAGTGCAGGCTGTAGCAGTCCCAGTTGCACAACCTTCCGCCTTCCCCCCGACAGATAACACAGAACACCTTAAACAGCTAGCAGAGAGATACGGTTTCCAACAAATTGGTGAGCCACTTCCTGATGATGTTACAATGAGGGACATAATTACCTCACTTCCTAAGCAGGTAATGATATCATTTGCTTCTGTGGTTAAAATTAGAGTGTTAACTTGTAGACTCATTCCAGAGAATCAAATTTTGCTTAGGTGTTTGAGATAAATGACACAAAAGCATGGGGAACAGTTCTAATAAGTGTGACTTCATATGCTTTGGGTATCTTTATGATTGCCAAAGCCCCTTGGTATTTGCTTCCTCTTGCCTGGGCATGGACAGGCACTGCAATCACAGGGGTCAGTTCCTTTTTCTCAACTCTTTGAGTTTTTGTGTAAATTCTCATACCGTCTATTACTTTACTTGCCTAATTATTTTCTAATATGACTCTGGATCCCTGTTTTTCTTTTGGATTTCAGTTTTTCGTGATAGGGCATGATTGTGCTCACAAGTCCTTTTCAAAGAATAAGCTAGTTGAAGACATTGTTGGGACTCTTGCATTTATGCCGCTTATTTATCCTTATGAACCATGGCGCTTCAAGCATGATCAGCATCATGCAAAAACTAATATGTAAGCAGTCATCATTAACCTCGAAGATATCACGGGTTAATATGAGCCATCTCTTGCTTTGTCTAGAGTGTTCCTAATAGTTTACTGCACGTGTTCCTTTCCTAGTTATTTCATTATTCTCCTCTACCTGTTAAGTTTTTATGTTGTTGATATAATGACCTATTAAATTATTGTAACATGGATACTTCAAGATAGCCTTACAATCTGATATTGTAGGCCAGGATTATACTGCTAGTCAGCTTAATGCTGCAGCATAGAGCTTAGACAAGCATGATGCAACTTTGAGACGATTAGCTTCTCATGTTTCACAAAGGGATTGACAGCCCCTTCGGCTCTTTTAACCAGGTTGCGTGAAGATACAGCTTGGCTTCCGATCATGAAAGAAGATATAGAGTCATCTCCGGGCTTGCGTAAAGCTCTAATATACGCTTATGGTCCTCTTCGAACTTGGATGTCAATAGCTCACTGGTATGACCATAAAATCTAATCCTCATCTACTTGCGAAAGATCTTGTCCATATTACTTGATTGAAGTACAATATTTATGTCATTTTCTGCGAGCAGGTTAAAGGTTCACTTCAATTTGAAGAATTTCAGACAGAGTGAAGTGAAGCGTGCTACGATAAGCTTAGCTGCTGTTTTCGCATTTATGGTTATAGGTTGGCCCCTGATAATATATAAAACCGGAATAGTTGGATGGATCAAGTTCTGGCTAATGCCATGGTTGGGCTACCATTTTTGGGTAATCAAACTTCTTTTTATCTATTTTTTTACTGACTCTTTAAGTTTTGAGTAATGAGTATCATCTCTTTAACCATCATTAATCTGTCTCTGGACTTTCTTGAAGTTCTCTACCTTTACTTCTATGTGGGCTCATTGTTGTAATATTTATTTTCTCCGGAGATATAGATGAGTACTTTCACAATAGTTCATCATACAGCGCCTCATATCCCTTTTAAAAGTTCAAAGGAGTGGAATGCAGCACAGGCACAGCTTAGCGGAACTGTACACTGTGACTATCCCCGTTGGTAATGCATCCCATCTTTGTATTGAAAGTCATATCTTGATTTGTTATAGATCTAATTTCTAACATCTTCCATTTTTTTTATACAGGATAGAGATCTTGTGTCATGATATCAGTGTGCATATTCCTCATCATATCTCTCCTAAAATTCCAAGTTACAATTTGCGAGCAGCTAATCAGTCCCTAAATGAGAACTGGGGAAAGGTATGCATCCTTGTGTAGAGTTTATGTGCTTGATTGTCATTTTTGTTGTTATGGTTGTGGCGACTTGTACGTGGTAGCTGTTATGACATAAATTTTCCGTTGCTTATGGCAGTACCTAAACAAGGCAAAATGGAATTGGCGTTTGATGAGAACAATAATGACAACATGTCATATATACGATAAAGATGAAAATTACGTCTCTTTTGAGAAAGCTGTCCCTGAAGAATCACAGCCGATATCATTCCTTAAAAGAGTGATGCCTGATTATGCTTGATAACATATCATTGCGCTACATTTGGTGCAGTCAAGTTTTTACTTTCAACTTGGCCATTTTGTATCGGTAGGGTTAAAGGCAGAGGCAAGCTAGGGACAACAAAAAACTATCACGTCGCATCTCAGGAATGAAGCATTTAGCTAGCTGTACGGATTATAATAATTTTGTAAGAAATCTGAATGTTTCACAATAATTTTGTGCTTTCTTTACTGAATATATCTCTTTCTCGATTGCTCTCAAGATAATGTATCATCACTACTTGGGATTCCATCTTTTAGTTTTCCTTAATTTGTTTCTATCTCTTGCTCTTCTGTGGTGTATTTAGTTTGGTTACTAACCTCGATCAACAGACGGACATGAACAGCATAAGCTGGAAATGTAACATTGTATACAGTGGAGTTTGTTCCACAAGTTAACATTGATCTCTTTCACAAACGTAAATTTCTGAATAACCACCAATATAAACACAAATTGGGCAGAATGTCGGTTGTACCATGTATAAGGTACAACTGGTTGTATATATTAATTTGACAATTTTGCAAAAGAATTATAGGAGTTGTGATTTCATCATCTATGATTTCACAGCGGTTTTATTCACAATAGTGGTTATAATTTGGAAATTATATTGCAAGTCCAAATTTAGGCTTTCCTTCTATGTTGGGGTTATGATGAAATTGCATATTGCACTTTTGGAAAACTGGAGATGATACAAAAATATAACGATTTTTTCACCAAATACCCTCAAAATTTAACTAATTTCACTATATATATACTTCCTGAGGTTTACATTTTTTTCACATCTTGCCCTTAATGACAACGATGTCAAATTTCCATTAGTTTCTCTTTCTCCTTCCCTCCTTTGTCGTCTCTCCCTGGTCCCTGTCTCCCAGATATCACCCTCCCACTGCAATATCCCTTCTCTCCCACCACCCAGTCACCAAACTAGAGGAAGAGGAGGGTGCTAGTTTTAGATACATCAAGAAATGTTTGTTTGGCTACGCAGTTGAGCACTGGAACTTGCTCTCGCTCCGCTCGTTCCCACCTTATCTTCTACCCGGAAAGAAAGGAATTATAACCGAGGCTGAAGCAGTAAAAAAAGTCAGGAACAATAAATAAAGAATGAAAAACAGGAAGTCGCATTTTGAGTCAAAAGTGACCATTGATTACACACTATAATCGAATTAGTATATTTACATGAAGAAAGAACGAACGAACTACTTTTGCCTAACTACTTTACAAAATGGTGTGACTCTGGACCAAGTAGTTTCCAAAGAATGCCGATACCGATACCGATACCGGGCTAGTTTACATACCTATTATCATAGCCTCATCTGGAAAAATGTGTCACCAACACAGATCACTTCTACTTTGCATATTCAGTGGCTTATCTCCTCTTCTTCTTCGCAGGCTAGTCTGGTAAGCCCTGTGTATACAGTGGCTCAGCTGTGTCTGAACTGTGTCTGAACTGTGTGGTGTGGTTCAAAGGTGCATTCGAGTGCACAATCAGTTAGTCGCAAAACTGCCAGGGTGCCAGCCAACCAGCCAGCATGGTTAGGTTATTCTTCCATGCTGGGGCTCAATTGCCAAGCTTAGAGCCTAAACACTAAACCAAAATCAACACATTACCAACATTGAATATTGGTTCCTAATTACCCAATATCATCTGTATATTCATCCAATGAACAGACATCAAGTCCTGAAATGAAGCTGGGACTATAACAATGAGGAAACAACTCGTTATTCTTTGAACATGAAGAGTCATCCTCTGCACCATATAGAGGGTCAGGGTCGATAATATGATCCTCGAAAGAGCTGTCTGGGATTCCAGAACCAGAAGTGGTACTTGGAGTGTCAGGTACGGTGGTGGGCAGTAATGCTTCTGCAAATGGGTTATGATGTGTAGCTTCTGCAACTTTTCTGACCTTCGATTTGGAAGGTCTGCTCGTTTCACCGGGACCCAGCTTGTGTTTCCCTGATAAAGGTGATTTTAGTGACAACCGGTTACGAGATTCAATTATGGGAAAAGCAGAGGATGCCCAACCAAAAGACCCATCAACACATGCACTTGAGGATGCCCTGCAAAAACAGTCATATTTAATCAAATATGTATTAATTTGCATTTTCTGGAAACACTAATTAAGGGTTATGTTATGATTATGGGGAAAAACATCTGAAATTGCCAAAATAAAGAACAGTTCCCTTCTTTGGATAAGGGGTTGGAGTACTACTATGTTTCTTAATTCAACAAGATAAGGTGCCAAGGTGGCCAAAAAACTACAACTTGCAGCAAACAATGCCCACGGATTTGAACACATACCTGAAACGGCTCTCAGCCACTTGTTGAGTGGACTTAAGTTGATTTTCTTTAGGAGGTATTACAGGAGGTATTGGATCCAAGCCAGGTATCGACAATGACACCATGGACGGAAAACCAACAGTTTCAGCTCTCTCTCTTTCAAACTCCAATGTGATGTCTAACTTCTCTATAGCAGGTACATCCTCTTCCATCTGGTTGGATAGAGAGGTTTTGTTATTCCAGACCACACTTTCCACATCACGCAATGCTTTAGTTATAAGTTTCCCACTCTGACCCAAATCAAACTTTTTTTGGGAAAGCCCTGTGGTTGAATTTTGAGCATTCGGATTGACAGATGTACCAAACAACCTTATGCTTGGATACAAATTGTTATGATGATTTGAACGACTTCTTTGCTGATCAAGAGAGGATGTCATCCTCCAAACTGAAATGAGAAGAGCAGTGAAATGCCGTTGCAAAAGTAACTCATCATCTGGTTGTTCCGTAACAGCATCCAACAGTACTCGACAGTTATCCTGCCACATAAAATATAATGTAAGCAGTTACAAAAAGAAAGGTTGTTATGCCCCAGAACATACTCCAATATAGTAGTAAAACAAGTTCTATTCTCTGTAAATTCTGAATGAATGGTTAGATAGCCATGAACTCTTCTTGCTAGTTTGCAGGTAGCCCCCCCAGATGAGATTAGCTCAAAATCTAGCTCTTACTCTTTGACCTTATGAGAAGAAAATTGTGATTTTCGAGGAGAGGATCACCGTAATTTTACAGCGCAATTTTTTTTTTCTTACTGGGTCAGTTGCCGGAGAATTCTTCTTTCTCTTGTTAGCAGTTTTACTTTTACTCTCTTCATAAGAACACGAAAAGACTGCCAAGTGCCAACGCATTCCGTTTTCACTTTTCAGTCCATTTCGCGAGACACAAATTTCAATAAGGACTAAAAAGGGAAGGAAAACAATCAATAAAGGGATCATAAGTACGCTCGATTCTCCGCGAGAGGAATTACAAATAAGGATCTAGGTGATCCCTTTTTAGGGTGCGTTCTCTTCGCCAGATGAAACATAAATTTATCTGAACTATCTGAACTTATTGACATGACAGGACCTGATTGCAGTTAATCTGAACTTATCGACCTGAAATTTTTTTAAGGTGGAGGACAGCACACCCTCGGTTAACTTTCGCAGAAAAAACAATGTTTATAAAAAGATGGAATCTATAAAGCTTTTCTTAAGACTCTGGATGTGTTCTGACGTTTGTATTTAGGAATTTCGAATATGATTTAATGGTGGACGGGTTTAAAGTGATTTATTAAGGAAAAATCATAACAAACTCTGAATATCCAATGGAGGAGAGACTAAACTCTATTTCTGAAATCAGTCCTGAATCAAGGATCTTAAGGCTTATGCTTAAAGTTAAACACAAAAGTTTATTCAATAATGTCTATCATACTAGTTAGGATATGAAGCCTTACTTATATACGGAAATCAGGATGTTTCCTACTCCAAAGAGGACTAAAAAACCTACTCACAGAAGGTACTACATGTCTATTTTATCTATATAACTAAGACTAAGCAAATCAGCCCAACTATCTACTTAGTTTAACTAAGAACCAAAACAGCCCATTAAGTTAGCTAAACTACCTGGCAGCTTGCAAGGCAATAACGCAAAGTTATTGAACTAATTGTTGGAATTAAACAACATATTTCTCCCATGTGCAAAATCCGCACAATAATTAGTAAGGGTAAACCACATAGGTAACTGGACAAGCTACTAACAGAATAAAGGATGAGTAACAAGCCTAACTATGTATCTTCAACCAAAGTGATGGAAATATACAAACAAAGACTTCACAATAGAAACGAGACAAAGATCTAAGGCATCTAAAAATATGTTTACAGATTCTTATCCTTAAACAATATCAGCCACTATGCTAAGGTAAACTCTACTGCACCTTGTAGGCGTTGTAGCTCTATCAGCTCTAAACTTCAAAAGTCTTCACCTTGATTCTGACCAGTTACTCAAGTTGTGGTTAGGCCCGTTGCTAACGGAATGGAAACTAACTCCTACAAGTGTCCTAAAGGGAACAAAGTATTTAAAGTTACACTTACAAAACATAAATCTACCTAAATAATTTTAAATGTGCTAGCCCCAGAGCTCGTGCATGCTTGTGAATTGTAACTAAGCAAACTAATGTGAGTCTCTAGGTGGGTGGTGGTGGGAGAGTTCTACTTCACATCACTTTTAAGTGGAGAAGTAACTCACTTGAGTGGTAACTTCTTGTAAAAAAAAGACTTACCTCAGTAACTTTCAGTAACCCCTTTGCAGGTCCAGTTGTGCTTGTTTTTTCATTATTGGGAGTGTCTGCGACAGCGTGAACATATTTTTGGAAGAGTTCCCTATATCTTTCACAACACAGAGTGGGGTGTCGAAACCTTCCCCTGTACAAACCACCAGCAGACATCCCATAAAGAGAATCACTAACCAAGCTCCAATTTGGACCATACTCTTGTACAAGAGCACACAAAACTGCATCCTCTTGTGGCATCCAGGAATCAGGCGAAGGGAAACAGTCACTTGACCACATGTTCCCTTTTTTCTTCAATTTTTCAGGCCTTATAGTATAAATCCTCTTCATTGGCATAGTCGTGATTGAAATTCTCCCTCCCGTCTTACCCCTACTAGTAGGCTTTAGCTCTAAATCAAGTGTGCCATCCTCACATGACTTTGAATCTTTTGTATCTTCATGTAACAAGCTTAATACGTTTGATTCCCTAGATGGCAATGTCGTTACAAGAGCAGTCTTCTTGCCCTTTTTTAGCTTGATCTTTAAGGACATCTCTTCTTCAGCAATATCAGTTTGGTTCTTCTTCCGTTTCTTTTTTAACAGGATACAAGGTGGGCTTACATCTACACAAGCAGCCTCTTCATGAGATGGATCTTCGTCCGACGACATATGTTCTACCACGTAGTCCTCTTTCACAGCTTTCGATGCAGAGGACAAAGAGTGCTTCTTTAGAGATTTGAATTTTGTTTTCTTTGGTTTCTTTTTCTTTGCCTTCAATTTACCAGCACCAGATGCTTCATTCCTGCATCCCAAAAAATTAACAAAACAGGAACATATCAAGAGTAAAATATAAAGTAAATTCGTGATTTTATCTCCATAAAACAAATATTGTTGATAATATATTTTGGAAACCCCAAAGACTGTGCTCTCTTACTTGATAAAATCATCATTCACATCCTCGCCAATTTCCTTCTCTTTGGCCTTGCTTTCTAGTTCTTCCATCAACTACAGTAAAGGCATAATGTTAAATCAACAACAGGACAAAATAATACTTCGTTTTGTTACTGTAGAAAATAATACTTGACTTTTAGATCTTTCAGCTGTTCTGAATATACAGTAGATGACTGACCTGATGCTGAGCTAAAGCCTCAACTTGCTGGTGATAAGCTTGGGTAGCAAATTCCGCATCCCATTCTGGTAAAAGGGTTCAAAAGAAAATTATTTAAAAATGATGATGATACCTGGAGCACGACTCTATAGGCAACGAGATATTATGCATGCACTAGGCAACTAAAAGACATGTCACAAGCTAACTACAGAAGTGAAGCTAAGAAATATACCAGTCCCATGAAACATTTCGTTCAACAAAATAGCACGAGAAAGCCAAATATCAAACTTTATTCTCACCTTCTAGCGTACGAGTTAAGAAAGCAAATTCCTTTCCTGATTTTTTCTAGTTAATATCCAAGTTAAATCTAAACATCTCACAGCCTATTTCTACAACATGGCAAACAAAAAATGATACACGAATAATAATTCTATTCAGAGTGGCTGTGAAGCAATGACATTGAAGACAATCTACACAAAAGTGGCTCTGAATCTATGACCTCTGCCTTCATATAGACCACCTCCTACCGAGTATTTAGTTTATCCGTTTTTGTTGTCTTCTTAGGTTAATAAGTGTATATTCATCCAAGCAACTTTCTCTATCCTTGCTACTTTAACATACTATTTGTTAATAACAACTCATTAATTGTTTGTTAATAATTTATAAAGGTTGACATGAGCAATATCATAGGGAACGAGCATTTCAAAAGAGAAAAAATGTGCTTTATCTTGATCAATAGATTTCGCCATTTTGCAGTATTGGGGAACATTTGAAATGATTATAGAGAACCTAGTGACTAATTTTACTGGTTGCTATGAATAGCATAAAATCAAGAGCAACATATTACTTGAAGTAATCCCAACAAAACCCAAAGAAAATAATTGATCCCACTTAAAACCTTGACAACAAATGTAACAGTTTTGCCAGTATGAGGTGGGCCATGATTCATAGTTCCCTGATAATTAGTTAATTAGTAACCCAGCCCAGCAAGTAGTAGCAGAAGTACTAATTTGAAGAGAAATGCAGGAATCAGTGGGAAGAGAAATGATAGTATGTAGCAGAAAACTGCTTAAATTTCAATATCATAATTGTGAAAATCTTACTCTCATATACAAGAGGCTCATCATCATCATCAAGCTCTGCCTCCATATCCTCTTTCAACTTCTCGATACGCTCTAACTCCCACTCTCTCTCCTCGAACTGAACTTGATAATTTATTGCCTCCTTGTTTATTATGGGGTCCCAAACCTCCAAGAAATGCATTGCATACCTATCGATTGGACGTAATTGATTTTCGAAAGATAAGACTTCTTGTCCAGCAGCTGCAGCTGCAGCTGCCATTTGTTTGACATCAGCAATCATATCAACGTCGTCTTCATCGCATGCTAAAGTGAGAGCCTTCTCTCCACCCAGATCATTCCCATCTGCAACAACCATAGCCTCTATATTTGAAGCAGTAACCAATGCATTATGGTCTGCAGATTCATCAGCTTTAATAATATCCTCATTTCCCAAGTCCTCATCTTCTAGCTTCCCGGTCGCCTCCTCAGTAAATTCCTGGTTATCTACAGCCTCTTCCTCTTCAACCTTCTTCAGCGCCATATAATCTGCCTCATCTTCAGCATTTTTCAAAGCAGCCTCTATATCAGCATTAGAAACAAGAACCTCAGCCTCCTTATCTGAGTTGTTCTCTTTGCCTGTCTCTTTTAAGGGAGCTAATCTATGACCTGAAAACAACTCCATTGGGTCAAGCTTCTTGAAAAACTCAGTATTGTAGCCACCACTTTGTATTACTAGGTTATCAAGAGCTCGTTTCTGGTTTGCTTTCTTTAAGATATTCTCTTCAATGGTACTCTCGCTTATTAAGCGGTAGATATGGACTTCACGGGTTTGTCCAATGCGATGACAACGATCTTGAGCTTGTTGATCCATGGCAGGGTTCCAGTCACTGTCATAAAATATCACTGTATCTGCTCCAACAAGATTTATTCCTACACCTCCACTACGTGTAGACAGAATAAACAAAAATATCTTGGGATTTGTGTTAAATCTCTGCATCAAAGTTTGTCTCTGCTCCGGTTGGGTTGATCCGTCCAAACGCATGTAAGTATAACCATACAAACTTATAAAAGCTTCCAAAATATCAAGCATTTTTGTCATTTGAGTGAAGATTAATGCTCTATGACCCCCACTTTTCAATCTTCGCAACAAACTAGCAAGTTGCTGGAGCTTTCCACAATCAAATTGTATCAAACGTCTGTCAGGGAAATACAGCTGCCTTCGAACAAGGGCAGGACGTATAGGAGTCAAGAGAGGCAGCAAATTTTGGGAGCATTCTTCCCTGTAGGCTGCATCAATAAAAACGGAAGTCCCAGATTTATTGCACCAACAAGCAGGTGGAGGAGCTCGTGCAGCTGGAATAACAAACATGAAAGATTCAACCTGATCTATCATCTTCTGGAATCTTTCCACAGGTGACAAAACAATGTCCGCAAGCTTTGAGGAATAGTTGTAAGACACAGGATTTTTCTTACAGTACTGTATGTCGTAAACTGGATGCTTTACCGTCAGAAGTTCGCGTAGAGTTGTTGAATATACTGGCTTCTTCTGACACCTTAATGAATTCCACCATGCAATTGCAGTTGCCCGCTGTTTAGCTTCTTTTAATCTCTCCTCGAAAATTGCCTTCCGAATCTCTTCAAAAATGTTTGTTCCATAACCTTTCTTTCCGTATTTAAATCCAGGCTTAACAACTTCCAGATTATTATGACTAACACGATGCTCAATTAATCTAGAAGGAGTGGCAATAGATTGAACTACATCAAACTCCCAAGATGTCATTCTAAAATCTAGATATGTAAATAAGAGCCCCAAACCAGAAAGATTTGTGGAAGAAAATAGACCAGGCGAAAGAATTGAGCACACTGAAGAGCTCAATTGCATCTCAATCCCCTCCATATCAAAAGAACTTATGATAGAACGTCCCTCAAATAAGTCAGGATGATTACAAACTTTACGTAGCTGCATTATAACATTTAACATACCGATGAAATTGGCACTAGCCAGAGTGGTTTGGGTTTCTGAACTAGCAATGAAATCTTCATACAAATTCCTTTGCCTCTTGGAGAGTCTGCAGTATATGACATGCTCATGTTTCATAGGGAGCTGTTTTTCAACATCCCTTTTTAGACGGCGCAGAATAAACGGCCGCAAAACATTATGCAGGCGATCAATCACTTCTTTGTTCACCTTTTCTTGTCCTTCCACCATGCCTGCTATTGGATTGCAAAACCAGTCCTTAAATTCTTGGTGAGACTGAAAGATATGGGGCATCAAAAAATGCATTAAAGACCACAACTCCATTAGATCATTCTGCAATGGTGTACCCGTCAACAAGATACGCCGCTTTGAATTGAAGTTCAAAAGAGTTTGCCACCGCTGAGATTTCCAGTTCTTTATCAAATGAGCCTCGTCTAAAATCAAATACTTCCACTTCTTGCGTTTAAAAATTTTTGAATCTTGAATAACAAGTCTGTAAGTAGTGATGCAAACATGGAAAGAGTTGGGTTTCATCCAACCTTGCCTCTTATTTTTGCGCTCCTTTGCACTCCCAAAGTAAGTTAAGATCTTAAATGCAGGGCACCACTTCATAAACTCAGTTTCCCAGTTAAGCATGACACTAGTTGGCACCACAATGAGATGAGGCCCCCATATTCCCTTCTCACAAGCCAAGTGAGCGAGTAATGCAATCGTCATAATTGTCTTTCCTAGACCCATCTCATCAGCAAGAATCCCATTAAGTCTTTTCTCATACATTGTAACCAGCCAGTCAAGCCCAATGTGCTGATACTCACGAAGAGGGTGTTTAATAAGAAAGGGGAAATTTGTTCGTACATTAGTCGTGGAGAAAGTATTCCCTGTCGGTTGTGCAGACCTGGCAGCAGCTGCTGCATCAGCAATTCTAGCATCTCTTTGACTATCCTCTTCGGAATCCAGCACATGACTAGCATCAGCTTCTTCTCCAGGAGCAGGTGAATTTTTTTTAATCTCCTCAGATACATCATCTTCAACTGTAGAATTACACCGGTCTTCTTTGTCAAACACTTGCTCAACTGGATAACTCTCTATATCAGAGTGAGCAGAACAAGAATCTGAGTCGTCATCAGCAGAGCCGACCTCGGAAATTTCCTGGAAAAGCACAATGATTCAAAGATCATAACCATTAACAAGCGTATCAAACCACTTGAGTGAAAAGGAAATAGCACATCTAACCAACCATTTTATATTTTGCAAGCAATTCTTCCAAGGGAATCTCACTTTCTTGCTGCAATAATGCAATCTGCTCTTCGTCAACACACACACCAAAGAAAAGGTTAACACACAAAACCAGCTAAACATAAACAACAATTACACAAAATCTAAGCTTGGAATTATTTGCAATTACCTCATCTTCAGGCCTCTTCGACTCTGCTATTGCCAACTCCTCCTCCTCAGCCAAGGTTGTTTCATCATCCTACCAATACAAATCAGAATTATTACTTTTATAACCACATAAAATAAGTTAAACTACATACATATTGGGTTCTTTTAACCCCTGGCAACCAGAACAAGAGCACAGAAAAGGAAAATGATTATTGATTCTTCACCTGAGGACAGTATAGACTTAACTCACACACGCGCATATGTCCTATGTCCCAAGACATTTCAGAAAAGAAAAATAAAAAATCACACTTACAAAATAGACCAGCTATATAGGAGGAGACTTGTTTCTTGGAAACATCAGATTTTACAAACTTACCATCCCAAATTCCCAACTCAGGGGTAGATAATGGGGGAAAGAAGAAAAATAATTATAGGAGTAAAGATTCTGGAAGCCTTCAAGGGGAGATGGAGGGTAATTTGAGATGGTTATATGTTCCCTATGTGGGAGCAATCTATTTTCTAACACCCCCCCATGTGTCTCTTTACCCTAAATCCCTAACGTTCTAACCTCTCGGCCACTCCCTCCATCATCCAACCACCACCATCCTCTCCCGCTCTAAGGAGTAAGGACTAAGGACTAGTAAATTTGTCAGTGATAATATCAACTTCATATCTCTCCTCATTTCCCAACATCGACATAGGGCTCATTATTGTATCTTACGATGCCGGAAACCGCCTTCTCCTTCTCCCTAAAATTCATGGCTTCCATACTTCCATTCAATCTAGTCGTACTCATAACTATTGTAGGCAGAATAAGGAGGTCAGTGAGACAGGCATCTCAACAGACGATGAGCATTGACACCTTTAAGAAAGCTGTAGCAGACTGTTGGTGGTTTGCAGACTTAGGGAGGCAGCCGCCAGTGAGAAAATGTCAGATCTGTCTACCAATCTCACTCATCTCTCTCTCTTCTCCCTTCAACATCCAGTGAGGATGATAAGTACACCAGCAATCATGTAATAAAAGAGATATATCCAAAAGATACCAACAGGTGTCACCCTTGTACACTACAGACAAGAAAACTCATGCCTTCGAAATATCGCTCTAGCATGAAGTAATTTAGCTGCAATAGAAACACTATTGCCCAGAAGGCTCAAAAAAGGAAATTAAACCTTGACAAGAGAAATTGCACCCCAAAAATCTGTGAAGTTCGTTTTTTCCAAGTGCACCACCAAAAATTTCCGTAATCATCTTCATAACACTACACTTCCTAGTCACTCTAAATTGGCATAAATTAATGAGCAGTTGAATGGTCGGAGCTAAACTTACTGGCGGTTGTAATGGTTCCAGTTACCTACAAGGCTACAAGTATCAGACACAGCTATGGATCCGAGTGCCCAATAAGGAAACTATAATAACTTAAGATATTGGAACTCTGTCCTAATTTGGACATAGGCAGTAGGTTACGACGATTTTGAGAAAAAAAAATATTTATCTTTAAATTATGTTATATCGTATTGTGTTTGTGAAGTGTAGACACAGCCGCAGCTCCCAGACAACCCACAAACAATTCTTTACTTTTTTACGCCTAGCTGCCTAATCCAAAGCCCAAAATAATGATAACTGATATCAGACCCCCTAGCAGTCAGCCAGTCAGTCGAGGTAATCAGCCCAAAAAAATGAGAGAATGAAAGCAAAGAATATTCCCTCAAAAAGGAGACTGAAAAATAGCGGAGAGGGAAAAAAATTAAGCACATGCACCAGATAAGACAACCAGGGCTCCAGCAATCACAATCGACACAATTTTTCCCGTCAGACAAGACCCCTGTCTACTTGCTTCTAATTCTTATGGTGGATTTTCATCTTCAATAGACAGATCTAAAGACTTTCTCTCAAACTCGAGATTTGAAAAGCTTCAATGTCTTAGTGGAAGTCTTGAAGACCAAATTTCACCCAGATTTCCTTCCCTTCTTTGACTTCAGGTTGGTTGGAGTTGTATCACAGTGCAAACTACAGTGCACGATGTATATTTTACCCAAATCTTTGTTGAATCATATCGATACAAGTAATCATTCGGATCCTTAAGTTGATTACAAGCTGGTAATTTGGCCTCATCGCCAATACACTCCCACTTATTTCCTAACATACCCCCCCCCCCCCATTCCATTTTCTCTACCAAAAGAAACAATACAAATCCAGTTTATTCACTGATGCATAGTCCATGTTCAATCGAACAGATTCTAATTAAAAACAAAATAAACCTTTTGGCATAGCAATGTACCTTCTCTTCTCCAGTGGCAATGACAAACTCATCATCTGCCTGAACAGCGCAGAACACATCAGCAAAGCTTCATGAGCAAAAGCAAATAAGGTAATAGCAGCAGAAAGATATGCAAAACAGACATTAAATCAGACTTCAAGCTTCATCTCTAAACCACCAAAATGAGTAATTATTCAAAAAACAATAACCCAAGCACTCCAGCTCAATCAAAAGACTCACAAAAGTTGCAACTCTCTTCAGACTCAAAGCCTCATTTCATATAACTTCTTATACCATAGGGACAACTGGATACAGCTGTGTGCATCTGGAGTCCCTTAGACTCTACCTCCGCACAATACTGGGTAGTGGTTGTTCTAATCCTAGGAGAGGTGTCAAGTACTCAAGCAGTGGGGAAGAACATTGAAATGATGTACTTTTCACATTATTAATTATTTTAAGCAAGAAAAAATCAGAACCCAAACAGCATTGGCATACAACACAATCTCTTTATTTAGTTTTTTCCCTTTTGGCTGCTTCAGTGGAGGAGTCACTAGTCAGTCTTATATTTCCTGCTCCATTTCCACAGCCTATTGTGGTCAACAGAAAACATCCTCAGTTAAAGCTGGCAAAACTGACCCAACCAAATAATAAAGGCTTGGGTCAACATTTTTAACCCGTTTAATTAAATAGGTTGGGTCATGTTGAAATTTTCAACCCGAAAACAACCCGCCTAACCCGATTAAGTTCAAGCAAATATGTAATATAAATCTGTAGAATGTTACTTGAAAGATTTTATTTCATTTTTTCCTTTAAAATTGGATAATTATTTGACGTTTTGATTCATGTCAAATTCATATTGGAGTATTAGGTTTTTCTATGAGATTTGCCTCAAAAAAATAACCCATCAATTATATAGTCAAGGCAATATACACTTGAAAGAGAGAAAAAATGTCTTTGTCTTTCAACAACCCGCCTAACCCGTTTAAGTTCAAGCAAATATGTAATATAAATCTGTAGAATGTTACTTGAAAGATTTTATTTCATTTTTTCCTTTAACATTGGATAATTATTTGACGTTTTGATTCATGTCAAATTCATATTGGAGTATTAGGTGTTTCTATGAGATTTGCCTCAAAAAAATAACCCCGCAATTATATTGTCAAGGCAGTTTACACTTGAAAAAGAGAAAAAAACTTAAACGGGTCAACTCGTTTAAGTAAACAGGTGGGGTTGAGTTGGAAAAATCTCAACCAGTTTATAAATGGGTCGACCTGATTCCGATCCAATCCAACCCATTCCCAACTCTACTCTCAGTCTCCCACCCCTATACCCTTGCTAAATCAGACCAGCCTCCTGCAACTTCCGCCTGCCTATCAACTCCATCTTGTGAATTATAGAACATATAAAAACTTTCGTGAACAACAAGCACAATAATAATGTGATTTTTTTTTTTGGGGAGGACGTATTCTTATATTTCATGCTCCATTTCCACCCCAAAATCCATGCTAACTCAGCCGGCCTATGACTTCCATCTCTCTTTCAACTCCATCTTGTGAGTCATAAAACTTAGGGGGCGTTTGGTTCGAATGGGGTAAACGGAATGAAATCTAACAAAAGGAATGAGGGGGAAAAGAAAGAAAAACCTTTGATTTGATGTGATTTCCACCCCAAAATCCATGCTAACTCAGCCAGCCTATGACTTCCATCTCTCTTTCACTTCGTCATAAAACTTAGGGGGCGTTTGGTTCGAATGGGGTAAACGGAATGAAATCAACAAAAGGAATGAGGGGGAAAAGAAAGAAAAAACCTTTGATTTGATGTGTTGTTTGGTTAACATAAGTTTTATCAACTCTATTCCTTCTCTCACCAGTCACCACTGCTCCTTCAAAATCTCCCTCTCTCATACATCACCTCTACCGTCCTTCCCCCTTTGTCGCCACCACCTATGACCCCTACCTAGCATCGCATCGTTGTCGCCCTTGCCCACTGCCGCCGCCGGCTCTATTTCTCTCTCTTCCTTCTCTTATGTTTCATCACCACCATTAGAGGTGAAATTTGAGGTTTTAAAGGTCAAATTCGACCATGAAGCCTCTAAATCTGGAGCTTACATGGCCGAATTTCACTATCTAAAACCATCATTATTGATAAGAGAGGTATTTTCATTTAATTTTTACTCTAACTTATCCCCCAAATTTGATGGTTTTTTACTTTCCAGTAGGTGTTGTTGATATACGAGGTGGTTGTGGTGTTTTCGGGTGTATAGGGGTAGCTTTCGGAGAGGTTAGGTTTTTCCAGTTTGGTGAGGGGTGGTATCGGTGGGTGCCGGGAATGGTTTTGAGTTCTTGGGGGTGATTCAGGCGGTTGAAGGGGTGGTTTGTGGAAGTGGTGGGGAGCTATGCGGGTCCGACAAAGGTGGTAGTATGGTGGAGCAGTTGTAGTAGGGAGGTGTGGTGGGGCAATGTTAGTGGACGTGGTGGAATAGTGTTGTAGAAAAGGGAGTGGAAATACCATGGGGTGTGGGGAATAAAGAGGGTAAAGGGAATGATTAAAATGCAATAACAAAGGGAATGAGCCTTGTTCATTCCCTTTCCCTTTCCTAAATACCACATACCAAATGCCCCCTTACAAGAACTTTCCTAAACAACAAGCCCAGGATTATTGTAATTGCATCTATTAGATGAAAAAATGACGCGTATAATTTTGTTAATAAAATACTTGAGCATAAATTTAAACCAACAAGATTGAAACCAGGAAAATTCAACTACTGTCAGTAGCCAATTTGTCCCTCATCCAAAGGAATAAAAGAAGATACAAGTCAACTGCATCAAAGAATCTACGTACCAGTTCATCGTCGAAATCATAATCCACGTCTACGAGGTCAGAATGGGACATGCCCTCAGATGATTTTTTGGAGAAACGGGCCTCAACTTCAGATACGTTGTTCGATGTCATTGGACCATTGCGTTTTCGCTGGAAATAAAAAAAATTGATCACACAGATCTCTAAACCTCAAAGACAATAGAACAACCTAATAAACACATACAACTTACACAACGACGACTGGCAAAATCTGATGAGCAGTCAGCATCTACCTTAGCTACAGCAAGAAAATTGGTTTCACCATCTGTAAAAAGTCACAATCCCAACATTAATGCCTTTACATATTAATCACAAAAACCTACAAAGAAAATATTAAGGTTTAATAACTTCCAGAACTTGGCCAGTACACAACTCATACTCTTACCTGCACCAACATCATCAGGGCTTTCTACAGAAGCACGGAGTTTTTCTGGAAAACGCTCGCCATTGACTAGAATCAAGAACAGAATCCACGATGGAAGATACACAAACAGACAAGATAAAAAATAAAATTAATTAATATGATGGTTGAGATTTTTTTAAGAAAATAGGGTAAAATGAAGGGAACCTTAAAAAAAAAAAAAAAAGCAACTCAGCATTCCAGTATAAATGCATACAAGCAAAGATATTGACTTACCCTGAGCTAGGCCAACCTCAACACAGGACTCTCTTACAGCCTCAGCATTACTTTCTTCAGTAACTAAACAAAGGGACATCAATAATAGTTCACTTTAATAGCACGGTCAGAACAATAAAATTGGAATGCCCCAAAGAGGTAAGTATAACTTATAATCATGCCACAAAAGACATTCCAGCAGTCCAGTTTTCATATTAGATACCTTCAATCATTGAATAGCGCTTGAGTAGTTCTTCGAGAGGCAACTCTACTTCATTTTGCAGAGCAGCCAATTCTTCTTGTCTTTCTTCCTCTGTTATTAGAGCTTCATCTTCCTCAATAGTCTGCTCGTCATCTTCCTAAATATATCGTGGAAGATAAGACATGAGAGCATAAACAAGAAAGGGAGACGCAGTGCTTGAAGAAGACAGATTTAAGAACAATGGATAAGCCCCCAGCCTTAACGTGAGGCTATTCATAAATAGTTAGATAGTAAAGTGGGATCTGAACACCTCCGTGACAACACAATTAGGTTAACTGGTTAAGCCCTAGGCCCAGAAGATCGAGAGGAGGAGGGAATTTATGAAGGGAACTGAACTGAAGAGTAGCACGAAGCCAAAGAGACTAGTCACACACATTATTTAACAAATAGATCAACATGAGAACAAGGAAAAACCTAAGAAGAAATTTATCAAGGAAGGACTACTTCAGCTAAACAATCAGAAGAAGTTTTTGGAGCTAAATTCTTTTTCCAAACTGAAACTAAAATGGTTTTTCTTTTCCTTCTCCTCCACCCAGTACCTTCCCACTCGCTATCTCAATTATAGAACTACATCTACATTCACTTGTTCATTTAGGTACACATCTAACATTCCAGAGCAATCAAAACATTTATTCGAATCAAGTATCCATCAAGTGCATAAACTCTACTTATTATATGGACATCAACAGCAGGACCTTTTCCTTATGATCACACATTCACACCCTCTAAAAGAACATTTAATCACAAATTAAGATCAATAACAGCACATTAGTTCTCATTATTTTAATTCAATAACACGTTCTCCAAAAGTATGAACACCTTATGAAGACTATACCACATTTCAAAACAACAGGAGACAGAAAAAAAAATTGTAAACTCACTGCTTCATCCTCAGAGGACAGATCAAAATCATCATCAGCATCCATTTCGTCCATTTTAATCTCTGTATCCGATTTTGCCTCTGAAGAAAATGCATCAATGCCAATATAGTTAAGGCACCTTTCTTCTTCGCAATTCAAACATCTTCTTCGCAATTCAAAAAAGCACAACATGACACTTACCAGCAAGCAATTCCATAGATCCTCCATCCACTGTCTTTTCACCAGTCTGCTTAGAGTAACAAGTATTCTCCTGAATAGATGGCTGTCCAGAAGGACAGGAGGTTGACGGGCCCATGAGATTTTCTGCCAGCATAGTCGAATACCTGTGAATTCCACCAAGTTGTTCATTCCTCATCATTCCATATGCTCAACTGTAACACCATATAATCTTAACATATTGAGACAAGAAAAGATGATTCAGGTCATGCAAAGGTCAATTCGAGGCCACCTTTCAGTTTGATCCAGGAGATACTCTAACTGCTTGTCAAGTGCCGCCTTCTTTTTACAATCAAGCTCTAACTGATGCTTGTAATGCACCTGCAGAAGTGATATTCAAACAGATGCAGAGTAAGACAACTTCATGCATCAAGGAATATATCCTAAGAGAAAATATCAAGTCAATATATTTTTAACTTGCCAGCTTCTCGATTTTAGTCCAGAATTTTTTGACATCCTTTGAAATATTAAGTGCAACTTTTCTCATTCTCTGCTCTTCTTCCTGTTTCATCAAGAACGACCAGCATAAGAGATCAACGCATGAGACAATAAATAAAACCCCTAACAGGAACAACAATATGCGACAACAGAAAAGGATTGCCTTTCTTTTCGAATAAGATAGTACATTTAATTGGCTTCACCCTATAACATGCAACAACAAAACCATCTAAACAATTATACAGTTGTGCATGAGTACTTCATTCTTTTCGAATAAGATAGTACATTTAATTGGTTTCACCCTATAACATGCAACAACAAAACTATCTAAACAATGTTACAGTTGTTCATGAGTACTTCATTCTTTAGTCAACTAAAAACGAAAGTTTGATGAGCTAAACCTTCATTCTTTTTTCCCCCCTCGTAACTGGATCTAACATGCCCCTACTTGCTCGTAAGGCTACTTTCTTTGCCTGCGCTAACTTCCATTTCCTCTCAGCCTCAAAGTCCTGTGGCAATCAGATTTGTTAGCTTGGCAGTCTTTCTCTAAATTAGTGAAGCTAAAGAACACTTCAAACAAAAGCAACTATAAAGCTGAAACGGGCTCTGACCTTTGATAACCAAATCATCTCCTCTAAAACATGATCCCAATGTGTTTTAGGGCGGCGAGGTTCTCTAGGAGCTTCAAGCGCCTGCACCAATATTAGCAACAACACAACAAAAATAAGAACATTAAAAAGCCTATCACAGCAGAAGGTAAAAGGTAATAACATAATTTTAAGAGTCTGGAACCAATTTTTGAGAGACAGTGATAAATGATAATGACATCTCAAACAACATAATCACTTCTAATCAATGAGTGCTTAATTGACTATTAGTATGATTTCTGGGAGACAATGACAATGCCATCTGATACTCTTCACTTAATAGGTAACAAAGGCAGAATTGACAAGCTTGCTCATGCACGTGTTATCAATGCATTGACTTTTTAAGTGATAGTGAAAGTTACTATAGCCCTCTCTATGATATTCTTCCTCCGTTCCATATTATCGAGTATTTGATTCGCATTAATTGCTACATACCTAAAAATGGTAACTTCTTTCAAATAAAAAGACATTATACCCTCACATTTTTCAAATTTAACTAGTTTCCTTGCATTCTTTCTCGTCCATTGCAAATAGTCTCCCCTCCCCCCCCCCCCCCCCCCCCCCACACAACAATTCAATTTCTGCACTTCCTTAATCTATGTGCCTCCCCTATATGTAGCAATTAAAATAGCACGGAGGAACTAGAAATTATTTCTTTAAATAACTATCACATACTGGTGTAACCACTTACCTTTTGTAAGCCTATAGTACTAAAATGAAACCATTATTAAGTTACATGGCATCTCCATGACTCCGTGGAACTATTGAAGAACACACAAATTATTAAGCAATATGTCAAGCCGTCAAGGTAACTCTATGGAACTTTTCCTAAATATTAACTCTTCCAAACACTTCATGTATTCTAGCGAGCCAAAAGGATTTTGTGCAATGGAAAGAATGCTCGAATGTACTTGCTTTTCTTTGTTGAACCTTAGGTGTAAAGGGAATAGATCCATGGTTGGCTTATAACTTTTACGCTTCAGTAATCCCTATACACCTCCTTGTTTAGCTAGCTCGCTCTAAGTTAACATAGAGCAGTTGGATTATGGAATTTATGGTTGGTATGTATCTAGCTCATACCAACTATCCTATTCAGTTAATGCCTTATGTTACAGTGTTATACTCTCATATAGTTTGTACTCTATTTACTTCAGCCCGTCAGGCCAGCATCACCGAGTGGGTTTTCAACTTGCCCTCTACAAATGTAGGTTATTTAGTGCATGTAACTGCAAAGTTCATCAAGTTCAACATTATTCACACATAGCCTTTATATTTTGAAACTTTCCCTTCCTAAAATCGCCAATAAAAGAAGCATAGTTTGTGCATGTATTCTGTGAATTCTGTCGTAGTTCAACATTCTACGACTCAGTTTTTGTATATAGCAGTATATAGCACTATACATTATCAATTAGGTGTTTGCAATTGCAACAAACGATCCAAATAAAGAGAAGTCCTTGAAATTGAAGAGAACTATCAACAAAATATGAAAACCAACCAACCTTTTGACGTCGAGCTCTCGAATCATGATCAAGTTTAGACCTGGGACCTTTAGAAGCCATAATTTCCGAAAGTACCGCAAATCTTTAGCTGAACCAACAACAACAAAACAACCCTCTTAAAATACGCAAAGCATCAAAAGTAATTTTGTAACAAACACAATTAATGCAAATTTAACAAATTCACCCTTTATCTCTCCACTTACACTCGTTTCTTTCACACAAACAAAAAAATTAAGCAAGCCGAATTCTTTCAAAAAACACAGTTCATACCCACTAACACACCAAGCACTAATTCCTACAAATTGCTGAAATCAACCAAAAAAGAGATAAATTTGTTACAAATAAATCAAAAAAGAGATAAATTTGCTACAAATAAATCAAAAAAGTAAGCATTTACCGAAAAATACCGCGAAAAATCTGAAAAATGGAATTTTCAAGAAAACAAAAATGAGCTTCAAATTTCCTCACCTTCTTTCTTTTATGGGTTTTTCTTTTTTTGCGAATTCTGAAAAAGTTAAATGGTAGATCTTGGTTGAACTCAATCTCCGATTTTCATGGCTAGGGTTTTTCTGAATTCGCAACACCAATCTCCATTAAACCTCGAAGCAAGCTGCTTAATTTTCACCTGCCGTAATTAATTACGCAACGTTTCTTTTGTTTATTTTTCTGGATTTTTTTGTTGGGAAAAGTAAAAAGAAATAAATATAGGTGGGATAAAATAATTAAATTAATTAATTAAAAGGAAAGGGAGAAAATAATGGTTTTGAAGAGGGGGAAAAAGAAAAAAGAAAAAAAAAAGCTTAAGAAAATGAAAGAAATGGTAGATGAAAGTTGAGAAAGATCTTCCCACCTTTGTTCTGTTCTTCAAGGTTTGTGTTGTTGTCTCCTAGAGTACGTCATCATTCTAGCATACACTACAAACCTCAAGGTTAAAGTGGTTGTTGGAAATTGGAATTGTTGTTTTAGTTTCATAACCCAAATATTGGCCCACTTATAGTGGGCTTTGTTAATCCAATAAAAGGCCCAATTGAAGTTGATTACAACTGTTTATGTTTCTTAATACGGAGGCCATTGCAAATGGAGGTGAGAGCTCGAACCTATACTTATCGCATACATGTTGACCTGTCAAACATGTTGGTCGGGTCGGGTCGGGTTGTAAAAAAATATTTTTGGGTTTGGGATGAATCGGGTCTATCACTTTGGTTTATAAATGCTTGTTCAAGATCCAGAATTTTCGGATTTGGGTCGGTCCAACGGGTTGAGAGATTTTAAAACGCGTATTATATTTTCATTAATTTAGGTGTTAAATATACAAAATATGGGACAAAATTAACCAATTTTCCTACACAAGTTTATATTTAGTCAAATTCAACCATAAAATGGCGTATAATTCAAACTAAAATCGTATTATATTACACACAACAATAGTAAAAACAACGTGCTTATTATGCTTAAATTTTCTCATAATCTCATTTATTACTATAAATACAATGATTTTCAATCGGTCAGGTCCAAAACGGGTTCGGTCGAATTTTGACCCATTTTTTCGGGTTGCTCGGGTTCGGATAAAATTGGGTTACGAGTCATAAAATCTTGTTCAAAATCATCGGGTCGGTTTTTGATAGGTCTACACACATGCCTCCAGTATTAAATTTTAACCACTAGCTAAAACTTCATTGGTACAAATTGTTTATCTCTTCCGTTTTCGTTTCTTAATGCGAGCAACATTATTGACCTTTGGCACTATTTATATATGATTATTAGAGTATCAGATTTTAAAGGTATTATGGAGCAATAGATAAGAAATATGTTAATGCGCAAGGGTGTAGGTTTGGGTGTGGGTGTGTTAAACGTGAAAGCAAGAAAAGGATTTTCTCTTCACTTGCTATTCACATTTTAGAATCCACGATTTGCAGGGTATGTTTAGTCGTTTTGCTCCTTCTACAAATCTTGGCATAATTCTACTCCTTTCAACATTCACTCATGGATGAAGATGTGAGATGATATGTAGTTTTGAACCTAGGTGTAATATGAACATTATTCATTTTAAATCGTTGAATTGTTTATGGTTTGTTAGTCAGTTTTTGGTTTTTGGTTTATAATTTTCAAATTTATACATGTTGTAAGTTGAATTAAGACTTAAAATTTGTTATCCATAATAAACAAATTGATTTTAAAAATTTATAACAAAAAACTAGAAGCTACTTTTGCGGCTATACTTTTGTTTTTAATTTTGAACGAAACGGAAAATAGGAAGAAAATAAACGATAATGAATGGGGCCTTAGATTTGTTAGATCCAAAGAATATATTTTGGTTTGATCTAGTTTGAGTGGTTGGCGGCTAGATGAGTTGTTTAGCCCATATTAATCTAGCCTATGGGGCTATGGTACATAAGAGCATCTCCAATGGTTGTAGCTAGGGACTAGCTTGAAATTTATAAAAGTTTCAAGCTAATAGCTAGACCATTGGAGTGAAAATAACAAATTAGCTTTGCCAAACAAATTAGCTTAAACAAGCTAATTTGCTTGACAACTAGCTCTCAAAATTGCCAAATAATTAATTGACAAGTGGACAAGTGGAATAAATTTAAATAACAAGCTAGTTGCTAGCCATTGGGGCACAAATTAGCTAGACAATAAAATAGCTTGAAATCTTATATGGCATAATAAGCTAATTGTAAAATTAGCTTACCATTGTGGATGCTCTAAGCACATAACTACTAACCCCTAACTGTTGTACACGGGTACAGTCAGCTCTGGTTGTACCCCTGCCAAAAAACGACGCGCCTGTATTGTTTGTTCTTTCTTGTTGTAATGTTTGTTTTTTCATGTTGTTTTTTAAATTCATCATAAAATTGGTCATAATTGTTGTATTGTTTGATCTTTCTTCTAGAATTTTATGTTCTTTTTTATATTGTTTGTTCTTTTTTGTTGAATTATTTGTTCCTTGAATTATTTGTTCTTTCTTGTTTATTTGTTTGTTCATGATCATCATTTGGTTAATGTTCGTAATGAAATTAAACTCTTCATTGATCTTTTATGTTTTTACAAACGCCTGTATTGTTTATTCTTTCTTTTTGTATTGTTTGTTCTTTCTTGTTGCATTGTTTGTTCTCTCATGTTGTTTTTTTAAAATTCATCATAAAATTGTTCATAATTGTTGTATTGTTTGTTCTTTAGCAAGGAGTACGCCCGCGTGTTTCAACGAGAACACCGAAAAAACCTTCTGGAATTTTATGTTCTTTTTTATATTGTTTGTTGATCTTTTTTGTTTAATTGTTTGTTCTGTCTTGTTTATTTGTATGTTCGTAATAATCATCTGGTTAATGCTTATAATGAATTTGTTCATACTTTTTGTTTTATTTTTTCATACATTTTGTATTCTTTGTTCTTTCTTGTTCTATTACTGAGCATCTTATAGACCCTTGTATCTTTTTAACCTATTTGTTTTCTTTGCACGCTCATCATTTTCAAATCAGTAAATGTTCATTTTTAAATTAGTTGTGATCATCATATCAAATTACTTACTATTTTCATTTTCAGCCTACAACAATGAGGAAATTGAAACCGTAAAAGTCAAATATTGTGATCAAATCACACTTCATACACACATTCAAAAATATAAAAACTCGAGACTACATCAAAAGCAAGACTCAAGATTGAAGATATAGAAAAATAAGTGGAGATATCTACCAATATCTTGTAATTTAAGTACAAATTTACATGAGTGATTTCCTTCAATATTGCATAAAGATCCAATAATTCCCAAAATACGTTACTTTCTAAGTTAATTCCCACCATACCGTCCACGTCAGCAAGGGAGAAAGAATTTTTTTTTTTCCGGTTCAGCAATGAACCGCCATTTGAGAGCGGTTTTGTTTTAAAACAAACCGCCATCTCAGATGGCGGTTTTGTTTTAAAGCAAAAAAAAATTGCGCTTTATGTAATCTGATAATAACACCATCAAACAAAACAAATATAATCTTCATCAAACAAACGAAAACCGCAACAGGTGGTTTTCATTCAATCAATAAGAACGCTTTCAATCCCCTTGTGGTTTTCATTCAATCAAACGAAAACCCCTTGTGGTTTTCATTCAATCTTCATCAAACAAACGAAAAACCCTTGTGGTTTTCATTCAATCAAACGAAAACACAGCTCCCTTCCAATACTTGTATCAATTTTTCATTCAATTAACAATTAATTACATAAATAAAATTTAAAAAAGAATTAAGGATTTACCTGGTTGCAGTGTAATATTTTCTATAATTATAAATATATTTTATTTTATTTATAAAGCATTTCGTCGTATTTATAAAGTATTTTTATAAATTAATTTCATTTAATGAGAATTAAATGCGCTTTTATTTTTAATTAATTTAATTATTAATTATTACGAAAACCGGATTTTATTAAATAGATTCAACGAATTTATTTAATCGGGAATTGTTGGGTCGCTTTTCGAAAACGAATTTAATAAACTTAAAGCCCGGTTGTTTTGTCTTAATCAAACCCAACAAAGCTTGCAAGGAGTAAACTTAAATGAGCCCGGTAATAAGCCCAACTCAAAATTACCCTAACCTAGCCCACAAGGGAGAGAAAACCTATAAATAGACCTCATACCAAACCCTCTCAACCAAAAATTCAGAAATCTCTCTCTCTCCTCTTTTTCTCCCCTTGCGGCACACTCCACACCCACACCCCTCTCTTCGTGCGCCCTTGCTTGCGGCGCAAGGCATCCTCACCCGTCTCTCCCTCTCGCCTTCCCGCAGCCGCAGCGTAGCACGTTGTGCATGCGTGTTGTGTGGTTGTGCCTTGCTGCGCTGCCCACTCGTCCCTCACCTCGTCTCGCGTCACGTCGCAGCACAACAGCAGAGCTGTGTGCGCGCGTTGTGCCTCGCCTGTGCCCAGCGCCCCGCTCGCCTGCCCTGTCCCTTGCGCGCGCGCCCGTGTTGTGGTGCGTTGCGTCGCTGCTGCTATTGTGTGCTTGTCGTGTGTGTTGGTTGGCACACACACACACGATTAATTAATCGATGTGTGTGTGTGTGTTGATCAATTGTTTAACCAAAAATTTATTTTCAAAAATATTAATTTTCAGTTTTAAATTGATTTAATTATTGTGATTAGTTTAAATTAATTAAAACGGTTATGAACACCGTATTGGGTTAGTATTGTGCTTTAATTAAAGAATTTCGTTTTGATGATTGAGGTTATAATTTTCAGATTTTATAAGTTTATAAAGTGTCGATTTTTGAAGTCAAAACATGTTTTGAAATAAACTATTGTTAGGGTTTTTGGTTTCAAATTAATTAAGCGATTGATTCACATAATTTAATGACAATTTAAATTATGGGAATCAAATTAAATTTTCAGATTGTTTATAAGCTTTAAAAAGTTGGTTTTTAAGGGTTTTAAAGCTAAAAAGTCAATGTTTTTATGTTAGGACTTGAGTTGACTATTTGAGACTATTAAATTAATGATTAATGATTGAGTTCTATTTAAACTAAGAGTTTTAGAATCTTAAATAGTTGCTGGAAATTTAGTAAACATGGATAATAATTTAGTTCTCTTATTTTGTTTTATAGGAGTTGATTTCTAGTGAGTCGTGATTCGCATAGTGGCCCCCGCACTTAGGTATTTCAGGTACGTACAAGACTAGGGTGACCACCCATCCCTTGAGGACTTTGTGAAGTGTATTGAATGCGAATCATGTGAACTTATATGTTGTTATGAATTCATGTTTGATGATTGGGAATGAATATGCTATTATGAATTCATGTTTCATGTTGAGAACAAGCATGTTATTATTATTGTTGAATCTATGTGAACGAGCATGTTATGAATTGAATTATGCTTTATAGATTCTATTGAACTATCATGTTATCGACTTTTATAATCGTTGAATTATGTCAAGCATGTTGTTCAAGTTGGTTTGCATGTATGAGTATTGCGCATGCAAGTTGTTATTATTATTATGCTATAGTACAGGATGTCTAGCATAATTACTGAGCCAGTCGAATATTGCCAGTGAGAAATATATATTCTACCAAAGGGGTAGAATATGTTAGAGAGTCTATATGAATTGAATTAAGGACAATTCGTGCTAAGGGCACACCCCGCTTGTTAATAGGCAATGTCGGGTTATCTCAAACAGTGTTTTTGAGAAGGAACAATGGGAGTAATTTCACTTGAGTCTTGTTTGATCACAAGTCCTAAAGAAGTAAAATAATGAAGTGTCATTGTTGAATTGTTTAATTGTTCAATTGTTTGTACGTTGTGTCTTGAGTAGAGTCTTGAGTCGCCTTGAACATAATATACTAATTAACGTAAAGTGTAACCCAAAGAGTTTCAAAACTCTTGGAACGTATATACCTTGAGTATGAACAATGGGGGGAGTCTTGCCGGAAAACTTGTACTCCTAGAATGATACAAGACGTTGTTTCATTCTCTTTTATGCCGTTGTGCATTGGAATTCCTGTCGGTATGGCCCGACTGTCGGTAGTAGCCCGACTTATTTTGGTGTATGGTTGGCTCCCATCACCCTTTTCTTTCCTTTTGAGGATACTTACTTTACCCGTTCGAAGCTACTTTTTATTAATCTGTGAGTCAAGAGTAGTGTTAAGTGTCGAGTCTTGTCTCCATGTTTACTTGTTTATTATATGGCTTTTGCATGTGGATTATTTAAATTGTCGAGTGAAGCATGTTAGGATAGAATGTTATTCTAGCTTGTTCGTACTCAGCTTTCGCTGACTCCGTGCTTCATGTCTTCTGGTCATGACCTTTGCCTTAATGACCCTATGATGATCAATCAATTGCATTTGCGTTGTTAGGGAGTAGATTTTTAATAAAGCAGGTTTGTAGAGATAACTTGCGGGAGAAGTTATCATGGGATTCGTGTTGAGAGTTTATTCTTCCGTAATTTATAAACTCTTTATTCTATTTAAAGTCATGACTACTATTTTCAGTTAATTTATTTCAAATGGTTTAATACTTTGGATTTGGGCCTCAGTGGTTCCAACTTGTTTTAATAACCATTAACTACTTATTTAATATGTTTTGAAAGTTAGTTAATTCCGCTGCGTAATTCTGGTAAATAGCCTTAGCCGTTATCACGGTGGCGGTAATATCTTGGTAATTCCTGTGTTTTAAGTCGGAAAATGTTTTATAAAAAGCAAGGAATTATTAGGGTGTTACAAAGTGGTATTTGCAGAGCTCTAGTTTGAGAGCTTCTTTGCATTAATTAATAGTGCAAAGTGGTAAATCCTTGAACTACAATTGCGGAACTTTAGGATTTCCGAAAACTATTTTCCTAAAGTCAAAATGTTGTTTTTGAGTACTCAAAATTTTGAAAAGCCAAATACCAATTATTTCAAGAATTTGAAAATCGTTTTAATTATTCGATTTTTATTTCGAATTAATTATTTTCCGAAATAATTTCGGATTTTTCAAAAAAAAAAAAAAATTAAAGAAATAAATTTTAATTTTATTTTCGGATTTTCCGAATTTCAAAAAAAAAAAATATTTTTTTGAAATAATTAATTAATTATTTATTTAATTACTTATTTATTCCTTTTAATTATTTTCGAAAATAATCGAATTAATTTCTTAAATTATTCGATTACTTATTTTGAATTTTCGATTTTAATTTTAATAATTTCGTATATATTTGAATTTATTTATTAAATTAATTTCGAAATTTTTTATTTACTCTAAGTGAGGAAAGGGTAGAATAAGAAGGGTATAATTAGACTAAGTATGTGTTTAAGTTAAGTATGCATTGGTAATCAAGTGTTTATGTGATTATGCCTTGACTATGTGATCTTTTGTTTCAAGTTTGATCATGTCTTGTTGCTTTATGTGATTAATTGCATCAAGATTCATGATTAAGCATGTACTTGTGCATTGAAATTGTATGGCTCAACGAACTTACTTTGTTTTGGAACATTTTAGTAAGACTTTGTAGTTGTTAACTTTCAGGATTAAGATGTTGATTTCAAAGTACGCAAATCTAGGAAACCTAGAGAAGCTAGATTGTGAAACCCCACACATTTATGTGAAAAAGATCGAATTTGCTTGCAACTATTTTGCTACAGTGAAGAACCTACCTGAACTAAGGAAGAAAGATGTTATGGCAGAGATGGTTATTCATTTCTTACCTGCTAGGAAACCATACATAGAGCTTAAGAACCGATTTTGGGATATGCATATGGAAAATGGTATTCCTAATTACTACAAGTATGGTACTCCAGATGGTAGATGGAGATATGATTTGGAGATTATGACTATGATTATAGAGCTTGCAGAGGAATGTTTCGATGATGGTAAGACAGTGAAAAACATCAACCTTACATGATTAGATCATGATACAGAGACTCAGATGAATGAGGATAGTGATGATGATGTTGTTGAGATTGAGAACCCTAATCCTATCATTCCTGAACCTACTATTGAGATCTCCAGTGATACAGAAATCGAGCCTGAAACCAACAATGATGAAGTAAACAGTGTGCTACAACAGAACAATGAGGATATGGAGTATGAGTATGATCCGGAGGAAGACTTTGATGACTTTGAAGACCATGAGCACTCTTCACCAGTTTGTAGAGGTGGTTGGATAGTAGATTAGCAATTTAAAGACTTTTCTAATGTAATAGATAGTGCTTAAATTTTAGTGAAGTAATAAAGTAGTAAACTACTATTTATGGTTTTAGTAGTTCAGTTTTGTGGTTTTTCCAAATAAAGTACGATCCAAAGGATGTATTATTTTCCCATTGAAGTAAAAAAGATTAGAATTCTTTCTTTTACCTTTAATTCTAAAGTTTATGTTCTCTTTGAGCGATTATCGCAAAAGAATTTCATGTATTTCTTCAATGAAATTATACTTGCAAGGTGGTTCAATTTTCACCACTTGAACTCTGTGATGCGGACTAAGAGAGAAAGCGGCCCATAATAGGCGCCTATCTTGCTTAGGGTCCGAAACTTCCATGTATGTGTACTAATTATGTGGCTAGTTAGTGCAATGTTTTAGCAAGGCAGTGTCCAAACTCAGTTGTTAAAGTTAGTCTTTTGTCTTATTCAGGAGAAGGGAAATGACTACCCAAGGAATTGCCGATGTGGTTAGGCAACTAGCTGAAGTAGTGCATAACTAATCACAGAATAGGAATAACTAGGGAGTTGATCCAGCTGGTGAAATGTTTAAGAAGGTGGCCCAAAGTAAGCCTCCTTTGTATCAAGGGGAGATAGACCCAACTGTACTTGAGAATTGGCTAAGGGAGTTCGATAAGCTTATCGTGGCTGTCAATTGTCCAGAGAACCTTAGGGTTAATAGTGTTGTTTATTACCTTAGGGGAGAAGCCGATTTATGGTGGCAGAGGTGTGAGAATGCTTTGAGAGCTGCACCTAGATTTGGATGGGAATCATTCAAGGTAGCCTTAAGGAACAAGTTTTACCCACCATACCTGAAGAAGCAGAAAGCCCAAGAGTTCATCGAGTTGAAAATGGATGGTATGTCTATGACAGAGTACTATTCTAAGTTTATAGAGCTGTCTAGATTTGAACCGGAAGTGGTGGCAACGGAGGAGCTTAGAGCCCAAAGATTTGAGAGCGGATTGACTATGGATTTGCAACTGATGCTTGCTGGAGAGACCTTTAAATCTCTTGACACCCTATATGGAAAAGCTGCCCATTTGTATGGTCTGCAGCAAAGGAAGAATGGAATTGGTGAAAAGAGAAAGAATGCTGGTAACCAAAACCAAGGTGGTGGCCAGCAGAATCAGGGGAACTTTAAGAAAAACAAGGGAAACAACCATTTCCAGTTCAAGGGAAACCAGGGTGGAAACAGGAACAATTTCCACGATAACAATGGAGATAAGAATCAGTCTGCAGGGAATGGAACGAGAGTCTATGAGTGTCGACGTTGCCATACTAATCACCCAGGTCGAGACTGTAATGGAAACCAAGTTGTCTGTAGGTTTTGTGAGAAGCTAGGCCATAGAGAATTTGAGTGTTGGGCCAAGAATGGGAAACCCAACCAAGTCAACCAAGGCAACCGCCAAAACAACAACCGGAATAACCAAAACCGGAATGGAGGGAACAATGGTGGAAACCAAAGGGGTAACCAGAATGGTAACAATGGTAATAATGGCCAGGGTAGTGGAAAGCCTGGAGGGAACTATCAGCAGAATGGGAACCGAAATGCCAATGGAAATGCCAATGGAGGTGGCTATAACAAGGGAGTTGCCCAAGGAAAGCTGAATGTGATCACTAGGCAGGAAGCCGAAAACTCGTCTGACGTCATAGGTGGTACTTTTTCTATTTACTCCATTTTAGTTAAAGTACTATTTGATTCTGGTGCGACTTATTCGCTTATATCAAAGGGTATCTTAGAGAAGTTAGGATTGAAAGAACCTAAAGACATTGAAGTACCCATAATGATACCAACCGGTGAGATCGTGAAATGCACTAAGATCCATAGGAATGTACCGTTGACCATAGCCAAGACCATATTCTTGTCTAGCCTAATTGAGTTCGAGTTAGGAGATTTATATGTGATTTTGGGAATGGACAGGTTGGCCATGTTCAAAGCTAAGATTGACTGTGAGAAGCAGAAGATTCACTTGAAGTCTAGTCTAGGAAAGGTTGTATCATATCGACGTTTTGGGAAGCCTAGGAGTGTAGGAATCGTCACGGCAATGGAACTCGTGAAGTTAATACATAAAGGGAACCCTATTTTCTTATGCAATGTAAGAGACCTAGACCATGTGGTGAAAGAGCAACCAGAGGATATTGCAGTGGTGAGTGAATTCCTGGATGTGTTTCCGGAAGAGATCCCGGGAATGCCGCCCAATCGACCAATCGATTTTACCATAGATTTAGCACCCGGAACTGCACCTATCTCGAAAGCCCCATACCGGATGGCTCCACCAGAAATGAGTGAGTTAAAAGGTCAACTTGAGGAATTGCTAGGGAAAGGTTATATCAGACCAAGTGCATCGCCTTGGGGAGCGCCAGTCTTGTTTGTGAAGAAGAAGGACGATAGTATGAGACTCTGTATAGACTACAAGGAGCTCAATAAGGTCACAATCAAGAATAAGTATCCTTTGCCTGAGGTAGATGATCTATTCGACCAGTTAAAAGGAGCGGGAATGTTTTCAAAGATTGACTTGAGGTCAGGTTATCATCATTTGAGAATCGCAGAGCACAATATACCAAAGACTGCATTTAGGACTAGATACGGTCATTATGAGTTCACAGTTATGCCTTTTGGGTTAACCAATGCACCTGCAATCTTTATGGACTCAATGAACCGAGTATTCCATGCATTCTTGGACAAGTTTGTAGTGGTTTTCATAGATGATATTCTGGTCTACTCTAAGAATGAGGAGGATCATGCAGAACACTTAAGGTCGGTGTTGAGTACCCTGAGAGACAACCAGTTGTATGCCAAAATCTCGAAGTGTGAATTCTAGCTGGAGAGAGTTGCGTTCTTAGGACACTTTGTATCCAAGGAAGGAGTTGCAGTGGATCCTACGAAGATAAAAGCCGTTAGTGAGTGGCCTACACCTAAGAGTGTAACCGATATTCGGAGTTTTCTTTGTTTAGCGGGTTATTATAGACGCTCTGTGCAAGACTTTTCTAGAATCTCCAAACCAATGACAACCTTGATGAAGAAGGAAGCGAAGTTTGAGTGGAATGACCAGTGTGAGGAGGCATTCCAAGCCTTAAAGACGCGATTAACAACCGCGCCGGTGTTAACTTTGCCAGATGAGAGCGGTACTTATGATGTGTATAGTGATGCCTCTAAGAATGGTTTAGGGTGTGTGTTGATGCAGAACGGGAAAGTAATTGCGTATGCATAGAGGCAGTTGAAGCCATATGAATCCAATTACCCTACCCATGATTTAGAATTATCCTCCATAGTGTTTGCATTGAAGATATGGAGACACTATCTGTATGGTGTGAAATGTAGGATATTCACGAATCATAAGAGTTTGAAGTACATTTTCACACAGAAGGACTTAAATATGCGCCAACGAAGGAGATTGGAGTTAATCAAGGACTATGATCTGGATATTCAATACCACGAGGGAAAAGCCAATGTAGTTGCAGATGCCTTGAGTAGGAAATCAAGTCATGGTGTGAATGCGTTAGTAGTTGCTAACGAGCTGTGTAAGGACATGCAGCGATCGAATCTAGAAATAGTGAGTGGAGAATGCCTTGAGGGTATGATGAATTCCTTAACCATCAAGTTGTCGGTATTTGACGAAATCAGGGAGAATCAGGCTGGTGATGTTAAGTTAGAGCGGATCAAGGAAAAGATTTCGCAAGGAAAGGGGATTGATTTTAAGGTCCACGAGGATGGAAGTTTGAGGTATAAAGGACGATGGTGCGTACCTCAAAAGCGTGGCGAACTAAAGGAAAAATTGATGAGAGAAGGTCACAATACGCCATATTCCGTTAACCCGGGAGGTGACAAGCTGTATAAGGATCCGAAGAAGGTCTATTGGTGGCCAAGGATGAAAAATGAAGTGGTTGAATTCTTGGTAAGGTGTTTGACTTGTCAGAAGGTTAAGATTTAGCATAGAAGACCTTAGGGAAAGGTCCAACCTCTAGAGATTCCGAGTTGGAAGTGGGACTGTATCTCAATGGACTTTGTCACTTGTTTACCCAAGTCGAAATGTGGAAATGACACCATTTGGGTGGTGGTGGATAGGTTGACTAAGTCGGCAGTGTTCATACCAATGAAAGAAACCTGGAAAATGGAACAACTTGCCAAAGCTTACATCAAACATGTAGTGAGATTACATGGAGTTCCTAAGGATATCGTATCAGATAGAGATTCTAGGTTCCTTTCGAATTTCTGGAAGAGTGTGCAGAAGAACTTTGGTACAATATTGAAGATGAGTACATCGTTCCACCCAGCCACACATGGACAAACTGAAAGAACTATTCAAACCTTAGAGGATATGCTAAGAGCTTGTGTGATTGACTTTCAAGGTGGATGGGAAGATAGCCTAGATTTAATTGAGTTCTCATACAACAATAGCTATCATGCCAGTATTGGAATGGCACCATTCGAAGCCCTGTATGGACGAAAATGCAGAAGTCCACTATGTTGGAGTGACATTAGTGAAACCGTCGTACTAGGTCCCCAATTAATAGAGGACACTATGAATCAGGTTAGGACTATTCAATCCAAAATCCAAGCCGCGCAAGATCGCCAAAAGAGCTACGCAGATTTAATGCGTAGGGATGAAGAGTTCCAAATAGGTGACAAAGTGTTGCTTAAGAGCATCTCCAATGGTTGTAGCTAGGGACTTGCTTGCAATTTTTAGAAATTCTAAGCTACTAGCTTGACCATTGGAGTTCAAATGATAAATTAGCTTGACCAAGCTAATTTGCTTGAAAAAACTTGGCCAATGAAATAATATTAAATTAAATTAAAATATTAATTGACAAATATGACTACATTAAATATTAAGCTAGTAGCTAACCACTAGGGCACTAACTAGCTAGAAATGAAAGTAGCTTAAAATATTATGTGGCATTACTGCAACCGTAGACCATAGAGTTAGACCAAAGTTTGACATTTGAGGAAAGACCTGTCAAAATACTTGATAGCAAAGTGCGTAGCACTCGAACTAATTAAGGATGTTAAGATCGTTAAAGTGTTGTGGTCAAACCAAGAGTCTGAGGAAGCTACCTGGGAGCGGAGGAGGAAATGAGAAAGACATATCCCGAGCTTTTTCCCGAGGTTAGTTGAGTTACGGGGCCGTAACTCGTTTTCTTTAAGGGGGGTAGAGTGCGGTAGAATTTCGCGCTTTTTACCTTATTTACCCAATTTATCCTTTAAGATATGCTTGAATCGTTGTTTCCAGTGAAGTTTCACTGTTTATTGTCATGTTGAATTACTTAAAGAGTACAACAACTAAAACTTTTTGCAAAGAGAACGCACTAAAGTCTCAAAATAGTCTCAAGTCTAGTTTTAAAGTTGTGATTTCCGTGCCCAAGTTTCGGGACGAAACTTCTTTTAAGGAGGGTAGACTGTAATACCTCGTATTTTTCTATAATTATAAATATATTTTATTATATTTATAAAGAAATTCGTCGTATTTATAAAGTATTTTTATAAATTAATTTCATTTAATGAGAATTAAATGCGCTTTTATTTTTAATTAATTTAATTATTAATTATTACGAAAACCGGATTTTATTAAATAGATTCAACGAATTTATTTAATCGGGAATTGTTGGGTCGCTTTTCGAAAACGAATTTAATAAACTTAAAGCCCGGTTGTTTTGTCTTAATCAAACCCAACAAAGCTTGCAAGGAGTAAACTTAAATGAGCCCGGTAATAAGCCCAACTCAAAATTACCCTAACCTAGCCCACAAGGGAGAGAAAACCTATAAATAGACCTCATACCAAACCCTCTCAACCAAAAATTCAGAAATCTCTCTCTCTCCTCTTTTTCTCTCCTTGCGGCACACTCCACACCCACACCCTCTCTTCGTGTGCCCTTGCTTGCGGCGCAAGGCAGCCTCGCCCGTCTCTCCCTCTCGCCTTCCCGCAGCCGCAGTGTAGCACGTTGTGCATGCGTGTTGTGTGGTTGTGCCTTGCTGCGCTGCCCACTCGTCCCTCACCTCGTCCCGCGTCACGTCGCAGCACAACAGCAGAGCTATGTGTGCGCGTTGTGCCTCGCCTGTGCCCAACGCCTCGCTCGCCTGCCCTGTCCCTTGCGCGCGCGCCCGTGCTGTGGTGCGTTGCGTCGCTGCTGCTATTGTGTGCTTATCGTGTGTGTTGGTCGGCACACACACACACGATTAATTAATCATTGTGTGTGTGTGTGTGTTGATCAATTGTTTAATCAAAAATTTATTTTCAAAAATATTAATTTTCAGTTTTAAATTGATTTAGTTATTGTGATTAGTTTAAATATTTGAGTTGTTTAAATTAATTAAAACGGTTATGAACACCGTATTGGGTTAGTATTGTGCTTTAATTAAAGAATTTCGTTTTGATGATTGAGGTTATAATTTTCAGATTTTATAAGTTTATAAAGTGTCGATTTTTGAAGTCAAAACATGTTTTGAAATAAACTATTGTTAGGGTTTTTGGTGTCAAATTAATTAAGCGATTGATTCACATAATTTAATGACAATTTAAATTATGGGAATCAAATTAAATTTTCAGATTGTTTATAAGCTTTAAAAAGTTGGTTTTTAAGGGTTTTAAAGCTAAAAAGTCAATGTTTTTAATGTTAGGACTTGAGTTGACTATTTGAGACTATTAAATTAACGATTAATGATTGAGTTCTATTTAAACTAAGAGTTTTAGAATCTTAAATAGTTGCTGGAAATTTAGTAAACATGGATAATAATTTAGTTCACTTATTTTGTTTTATAGGAGTTGATTTCTAGTGAGTCGTGATTCGCACTGTGGCCCCCGTACTTAGGTATTTCAGGTACGTACAAGACTAGGGTGACCACCCATCCCTTGAGGACTTTGTGAAGTGTATTGAATGCGAATCATGTGAACTTATATGTTGTTATGAATTCATGTTTGATGATTGGGAATGAATATGCTATTATGAATTCATGTTTAATGTTGAGAACAAGCATGTTATTATTATTGTTGAATCTATGTGAACGAGCATGTTATGAATTGAATTATGCTTTATAGATTCTATTGAACTATCATGTTATGGACTTTTATAATCGTTGAATTATGTCAAGCATGTTGTTCAAGTTGGTTTGCATGTATGAGTATTGCGCATGCAAGTTGTTATTATTATTATGCTATAGTACAGGATGTCTAGCATAATTATTGAGCCAGTCGAATATTGCCAGTGAGCAATATATATTCTACCAAAGGGGTAGAATATGTTAGAGAGTCTATATGAATTGAATTAAGGACAATTCGTGCTAAGGGCACACCCCGCTTGTTAATAGGCAATGTCGGGTTATCTCAAACAGTGTTTTTGAGAAGGAACAATGGGAGTAATTTCACTTGAGTCTTGCTTGATCACAAGTCCTAAAGAAGTAAAATAATGAAGTGTCATTGTTGAATTGTTTGTACGTTGTGTCTTGAGTAGAGTCTTGAGTCGCCTTGAACATAATATACTAATTAACGTAAAGTGTAACCCAAAGAGCTTCAAAACTATTGGAACATATATACCTTGAGTATGAAAAATGGGGGGAGTCTTGCCGGAAAACTTGTACACCTAGAATGATACAAGACGATGTTTCATTCTCTTTTATGCCGTTGTGCATTGGAATTCCTGTCGGTATGGCCAGTGGCGGATCTTGAAAGCTTTTTTCTTTCGGGGGCCAATGGATACTAAACATGCCACAATAAATAAAATTATACACTAGTTCTCCGTAAGCCTTATATATAAGTGGCACAATTTCATCTCTAGTTAACACAATTATATTACTCCGTAATGCTATCGGAAATTGTAAAGCATTGAAGCTTACCTGATGGTCTATAAGGGTAGAATAATGTAGAGATGTATACAAACATGGCCCAAATCAACAAACTGACAAAAAATTAAACCAATTCAATTTTGAAACCTAAATTAACTATATAGCATATACGTACCGTACAACGAAAAAAAAAGAGTAAAAAGAAGAAGTAAAGGATAACTAGAAATAGGTCATCTAGAAAATAAAAAGTAAAAGGGTAAAAAAGTGGGTCACAAACTCACGTGATCCATAATATAGTGGGCTACACGGAAATTGGGTTTGGGTAAAAACAAGTCCATTTTTTAGTACATTAAGTTTGGGCTTTATTTACTTTTTTTATTTTTCTGGGCTATTTAACTCAAGTGATCAGGTCAGCTCTTAATATTGTTTTTTGGGCCAGTACCAGGGGCTAGGCCCCATATGGCCCCCCTGGATGGTCCGCCCCTGGGTATGGTCCGACTGTCGGTAGTAGCCCGACTTATTTTGGTGTATGGTTGGCTCCCATCACCCTTTTCTTTCCTTTTGAGGATACTTTACTTTACCCGTTCGAAGCTACTTTTTATTAATCTGTGAGTCAAGAGTCGTGTTAAGTGTCGAGTCTTGTCTCCATGTTTACTTGTTTATTATATGGCTTTTGCATGTGGATTATTTAAATTGTCGAGTGAAGCATGTTAGGATAGAATGTTATTCTAGCTTGTTCGTACTCAGCTTTCGCTGACTCCGTGCTTCATGTCTTCTGGTCATGGCCTTTTCCTTAATGACCCTATGATGATCCATCAATTGCATTTGCGTTGTTAGGGAGTAGATTTTTGATAAAGCAGGTTTGTAGAGATAACTTGCGGGAGAAGTTATCATGGGATTCGTGTTGAGAGTTTATTCTTCCGTAATTTATAAACTCTTTATTCTATTTAAAGTCATGACTACTATTTTCAGTTAATGGATTTCAAATGGTTTAACACTTTGGATTTGGGCCTCAGTGGTTCCAACTTGTTTTAATAACCATTAACTACTTATTTAATATGTTTTGAAAGTTAGTTAATTCCGCTGCGTAATTCTGGTAAATAGCCTTAGCCGTTATCACAGTGGCGGTAATATCTTGGTAATTCCTGTGTTTTAAGTCGGAAAATATTTTATAAAAAGCAAGGAATTATTAGGGTGTTACATGCAGCCACCGCAACAGGTGGTTATACAGCAGACGAGTAGCGTCGGTGGGTGACTGGTCTGGCCGCGACGTCGGTGGGTGACTGGTCAGGCAATCCGGGATTTGACGGCCGGCGATTGAGAGGCAAGGTGGGGGGCAGCGTTGTTCGCAGCAACATGGAAGGAGATGTGTTTTTCTATTATTTTGAAATCAATAAGAACGCTCTAACCCCTGACTTGATTTTGGTGTGTTATTTCAACCGCTATCTGAAATAGCGGTTCATTAAATACATAAACCTCAATTTCAGGTAGCGGCTTAGCCCTATAAATCGTTGTTTGAGATAGCGGTTTACTGTAAATTTTATAAAAAAAATAGATCGGCTCTTTTTTGCTGACGTGGACGGTATTGTGGGAATTAACTTAGAAAGTAACGTATTTTGGGAATTATTGGATCTTTATGCAATATTGATGGAAAATACTCAATTTAGCAATACCTAAAATATTCAATTTTCTGGTAAAAGATGTTATTTGACATGTTTTAATTGCTCAATATATGTAAATATATGTTCAAAGTAATAACATAGTAATGTAATAACTAAGTTCATTTTAAAATTAGTAACTACTCATTTCACAATCAGTAGATAAATGTTCATTTCTAAATTGGTTGAATAAATGAGGATTGCCAAATAATTAGATAAATGTTCATATTCGAATGAGTAGATAAATGTTCATTTCTAAATAAGTAAATAAATGTTCATTTACAAAATAGTAAATGTTCATTTTCGAAATAGTAAATGTTCATTTGCGAAATAGTAAATGTTCATTTCCAAATAAATAAATAAACGTTCATTTCCGAAATAGTAAATGTTCGCTTCGGATGGGGTACAACCAACTCTGGATGTACCCGAGTACAACAAAAAATTTGCGCATAACTACATATTGATACAAACCAGTAGAAAGCTCATTGCTAGAGAAAGCTTTGTTTTCTTGGCCCAATTCCATTTATTTATTTTCTTGACTTATTTGTTGGTTCAATAAACAAAATATCACAACAAAAAATCAATCATATCTTTATTTATTATTTATTTAATTGATACTTCTGACAATAGGGATGTCAGTGGGAGGTTTTGTGGGAGACCCACCCCGCATCCGCCCCAAGTATGCGGGGATGGAGGTAGGTTTGACGGGTGATGGGGCGGGGATGAGTATAAAAATCATACCCGTTATAGGTGATGAGGCGAGTGTGAATTTTGTGTTGAACCCTCCCCATCCCCGCCCCACCCCATCCCCATTATCCCCGCCCCGCCCCGCCTCATCCCCACTCGCCCCACTTCATACCCACCATGGGTGATTGGGTGAGTGTGGATTTATTTGCATGTATAGGTGATATTATGAATTTAGGTGAGATTTTTAACTTTTTTGTTTGGATTTTTTTTATTATGACGGGTATTTTTCGATTATATATGTTATTTTAGTCATAAGTTTTTTTTTTTTTCTAAAGTTAACTTTCATTACTTCGTATATAAGGCAAATTGTCAAATGTTTGCTAAATAAGAAAAATTAGGAAGATATTGGCTCGGGTATTGGGCGGGGATAAGAAGGAGATGGATACCCGGTAGGGTGGTGGTGGGGGGGGGGGGGGGATGGATTTTTGTTTATACCCGTTGGGCCGGGAATGGGGATAAATTTTGTACCCACCATGCGTGATGGGGCGGGGATAGGGATAAAAATTTTAGGTGGGGATGGGGATGGAGGGACCTACATCCGCATTCCCCGCCCCATTGTCATCCCAATTTGTGTAATCCCCCGTAATTTTATAAATTTTATTAATATATTTTAACGTATAGTTAATTATATTTAAATAGAATTCACGAATTTTAGAAATAAATATAGTAAATATATTATTAAACGTATATTTATTTTATTACATTTGAAATATTTTAACGATTTATGCAATCTAAAATAATTTTAGAATTCTATGTCGAAAAGAATTTGGATTATGAAAACACAATTGAATTTAGAAAACAATCCTAACCATTTTTTGATTCAAACAAACTCAATTCTAATCCTAGCCCATTTGACAAAGCCCAAACACTAAAACCCAAAACTCAATCCTCTATTTTCTATCTCACGTGAAACAAAAATCACAGCAAACCCTCTTCTCCATCACTATTCACGTGAACACCCTCAACCCTCTCCCGTACTTGCTGCTCTCTGCCGCCCTTGCTGCCGCCCAGACGCCGTCGTCGACCACCGTCGACGTGCTCCCCCTCTTCCGGTACTCTCTCCTCCTCCCTCTTCTCTTTAGTTTTTCTTTTTCTTTCTTATTGTTCGCTCCTCCTCACCGTGTTTTTCTTGGTTGTTCTATTTACTCGGCAGCCACCACCGAGCCGCAACCGCCACCTGCGCAGTCCGCCGCTTAGTCGAGACCACCTCGCGCTGCACCACTGGTGTCGCGGCTGTTGCCTTGCCCAGCCGGCTCCCCGCCCTCTCTTCCCTTTCTTCTTTGCGTGCTATCACCACTAACGCACGCCGCCCACCAATGCAACCACCACTCCGCAACCTCCGTGCTCGCTGCCGCGTGGTCTGCCGCCGACCAACCTCCTCTTTATCTCCTTTTTGGTTATTTCTTAAACCCTAAGTAATTAAATGTTTTAATTATACTTTATCAATTTAATTTATGTTTTGATTGAATAAATTTATGATTTTATGACTTAGTCACGAATTTCAGATTTTAATATTTGCTTAATTAATAATTTAATTTTCAGATTATGTAATTGAATTCAAATAAGGATTTTAATTATTAAAGTATGAACTTTTAAGGTTTTAATGATTTTAAATCATGGTAGGATGTTTATGAATTATTAAAGTTATGATTTTTATGATTTTAACCATGTTGAATATAGTTTGGAGTAGTTTAAATCACCTTATATTGCTGGAAATTTGCAAAGGGCATGTTAAATTGGAGTTCATGATAAATTGTGATTATTAGTGAAGAAATCACTATGCTAGGAGGTTTAGTAGTTAAGTTTAGATGTTGGGAAATGTCTAGGACGTATTTAGAATGCTTGATTATGGATGTGAATTATTAGAAGTTGATTGGGAATCTTTATTGGTTGTTTTAGGCGGAGGATTCTCTGTAGACGACTTTTGAATTATTAAAGTGGCCTCGCAGTTTGTTTACACAAGGTACGCACATACCTGTGTGCTTGGAGATGTGTGTTATTTTTTGAAACCATGTTGAAATTGTTGATGAACTTGGTTATGTTGAAATTACATGTTTAATATTGTTGGATGGACGTGTTGAACATATATTTCGTTATGAGAATTATAACATGTTAGTATGGATGATTGATGCAAACATGTTGGTTGGGAACACTAGATTATTTTATACATATATTGATTCAGATCGATTGATCGTTGTTCCCTTTTAGCTTTTCACTACTTTATGAGGGCCGAGGACCTTGTTTAGTAAGTTGAAACCTTATACCCATACAGAGGGGTTGATCAGTATTAAAGGAAAGTTTGAATTTAATTGGAATGAGTCTTGATTGATACCTTTGTGATCACTTACTTAATTCCAAGATAAAAATAGTTGTGAATAATTGTTGATTGTATGCCTTATGTGATTGTTGAGTCACACCAGAGTTTTAATCTGTAAATCATGTAAAGTGAAACTGAGTAGCAATAGCTTTAGACTGTGCACGTCTAAAGTGACGGACAAACAGGAGTTGGGGTTCATGGTGGTAGCCCATGGCCTTTTCTGGGACCGGATTGATCATCGTGTCCTATTTTTTATTCAAAAGTTCTTCGATATCGCAGGTCATTGAGGTTACGGAGTCGCGCCCGTACCTCGTCTTCCTTAGTGAAGACTTCTGGTTGGACAACTCGGTCCATTGACTATTTCAACTAAAATAATATTATTGTTATAAAGTCTAGCCTAGTCTAGTCAAGTGTGGTCGTCAAATTAACATGTTTTGTCTGCCCTTATTTATGTTTTATTAGTTTCATGTTAGGGTTGTTCGTTTAATAGAATCATGTTAGGATTATTATTGATTTAGTATGTAGTACTCAGCTTTGCTGATTACGTGCTTTTGCTTGTGCATGTTGATCATGGCTATGCCTTATTGATCCTGTGATGACCCAATCTTTGGTGAGCAGTCTCTAAGGATCAATAAGCATTGTCCATCTGCAAGTTTGAAAATGTTGCATCATTGGGATCGGGAATAGAGAGCTTGTATTTAGTTTTGATTTGCTAAGTTGACTTGGGTTTGTTTATTTGGACTTTAAACTTGTTAATTGATCTTATTTTCGTTGATTGGTTTTGGGATTAACTATGTAATCGATTATTTATAAACCTAAAGTTAGTTTTATGTTTTCCGCTGCAAAATTCTGAATAAGCCGTTACGTTTTCACACGGGCGATAATTCCTTGATAATTCTCCATGTTTTATATTAAAAGAGTACTTTAGAAAAGGGAGAATTGTCAGGGTGTTACAATTTGGCAAACAAACTTTGATTTCATACGAGCCACAATAATTTGGACTGTAGCCCGACAAATTCAGCCCTATACTCCCCCAAAAGCTTTCTAGTATGGTCCACGAAAAAGGTCGGCCAATGCGTTTAGGCTCCGTTTGATTTACAATAAAATTTCTTAGTAAAAAAAAAATATCCTTACAAAATATTTTCAAGGAAAAATATATTTATAAACTAGTTTTTTTTTTGGTAACTTACAGGAAAATCCTATATAATAATAAGAATGTCATTGGTTATTGTGATACCTCTAAATCCCCAACAGAGCAATTCTATACGCTCCAGCCAAAATTACTTAAATCCCTCCTAAACAACAGTTACAAAATTTAAAAATTGAATAAATAAACACCCATTTAATAACTTCCCAAATGAAACTTACGTAAAAAAAAAAAAAACTCCACCTTTAAACCCATTTAATAAACAAAACTTCCCTAATAAACTTAATGCAACGCAACACACCTATGTCATCTTCCTCCACGAAAAAACGAAAGAAACTCAGAGCTTTGTTTGACCATCAACATGGCGATGGATCACTATAGAGTACTAGGAATCACGAAAAACGCTTCAAAATCAGAAATCAAAGAAGCTTTTCGTAAATTGGCGGTCCAATTTCACCCCGATAAACACGCGCAATCCTCCAAGCCTGTCAGAGATGCTGCAACTGTCAAATTCATCATTAAAATCCTAACCCTAATTCATCAATTAATCATATGAGTTTATTAAAACCCCAACCCTAATTCATCATTAAAATCAATTAAAACTCATAAAAATCAAAGCATTACTTTATAATTTAAATATGAAAATTACAAACTCCATAATTAAATTCAACACCAACAGTCCAACATCAATGGGGAAGTGGCTGCAGATCAAAGCATCTTGTACCTGAAGCCTATCATAGTATCATATGCTCTACAATCACAAATTAGAAGGTGCACCAGATTGGGGTTCAAACACCAACTTGGAAATGAAACAAAGAAACAACACAAGCACCATAAAGAAGGAACATATTTAGTTCTAACACCCTCAATTATCTAAGCCACTAATTTACTTATTGTTGGATTGACGGGTGCCATGGAATAAATTTGATAAGCTCAAGTCCAAGATATCTACAGTGAGGTGCAAAGATTCTAAGATGAAGCTGAGACGGTGGTGAATAAGCTCAGTGTCAAAATAATTAAATATCAGTCTTAGTACTTTGGTCTTAACTACCATTATTAGTTGTCTGGTTATACCTTAGAAAAGGAATCACTTGTAACAAATTGGGGGTTGAGGAGGGTAACCATTTAGTTACAATAGGATTGGGAGAGGTAACAAATGGTGGTAATAGTTACCGTTAGAAAATGGATTGTGTTACCACTCATCTCATACCAAACTTTAGGTAATGGAAATAGTTAATAGATTCCAATTCCATCACCTAAAAACTCTATACCAGACATGCTCTAAGATACGTCACGAAAATGAATCCCCTCATATGGAGCCTCAAAAACACTTATAGGATCTACACTTGAACTAACCATAGTACAATATAAGCTCCATGGTCAAGAAAACGCTACAATTGAGTAAACTCTTCCATAGGATTCTCCCCGTATCCCATAATCTAGCTTTGTAAATATTGGTTATGCCACTCCGACTCGGCTAAATTTTGAACTTTTTTAATGACTTTAGTCCAAATGAAGTGTCGGCATGTCCATACACAGGTACTTTAGGTAAAACAAAGAGTTCAAGTAAATATAAAATATTGGTATAAGTTCATTTAATCATTGGCAAGCACTCCAAACCAAATATGAAACTACAATTACTGTTTCAGGCATATTCAAAGAAACATAAATATCGTCCTTAAGCGTAAGTATTAGTCTTCCGTCATCATAAACAGTTCATCTAAATGAAAATGAGTCAGGGCTTGCAGTGTATGCAGACATTTAGCAGTAAATAAGAAAAACAACCATCATTTTTCAAGAGGTCTTTCACAAGATGACTGCTTGTATCCAGGTTGTGCTTCTTTTTAGATATCCTATAAAGTGAAATTCAAGAACTGCTTTCAATTCTACAACTAATACTTTGTATATTCTGTCATAAACTAAGCATTTTTTCTAATAAAGTAAAATTCACAACAAACTATGTTTTTCATCGATAGCAAGGTCTGCACAGAACAAAACTAGAAGAGCGCAGTACAAAGCACATACAACCTTCTCAGGCAGAAAGCATCAACTACAGATCATGACATTTACCAATTGCAAACAGTAATGTACGAAGTACTAGCTAAATAAAATCATCAATATAAAATGCTTGAAGATATAAAAATTTAAACTTCTATAATAATGTCTCTATTTGTCAACATGGAACCTACCCCACCATTTACAAACCCCCTAATAATAAGGTAACAAACTGTTGCATTGCATGATGAGGCAGGTAAAAAACAGGCTCGAGAGTAATTAACAAGCATGAGTACTGCCAAGCTATCAACAGTTCAGCACGTAAAGGATATAGAAGAATTATGCAAAAACAACCACGCTTCATAGAATATAGAGCAATTAAAACATAACATTAAAAAAAAGCATTCAACAGAACAATATCAGAGCCAATTCAGCTGCTGAAGAGGGATGGTTGTTAAGGATGTTGATGACCTCAACTTTTGCTAGTTGGTAGTCTTTGGATTTCTCTATAAACTCATTAACACTTTCTCTAGTCTGATCACAAGCAGGACTCTGAACCAAATAATCATAAACCTGAATCACAAATTGTAAAACAGAAACTGTGATATAATTATTTCCTTAAACGTAAATGAAAACAGAACATTCAGCTTTAAAAGGAAATTATCATAGCTATTAAACAAGTAACCTGATATAGGTGAAAACTAGGTCGTTACTAGTTTCTCCTAATCAAACAAATTACCTAAACTAACCACTTGTAGACACCTACTTTTGTCCCCATTCCCGAAAGGGAAGGTTCAATGATGAAACCGTAAATCTCCACTTGACAACACATCTCCTATAAAATAACGAATCTCAATTCCCCTTTCATTTCACCCGAAACCTGCTATTTATAAGAACCTGCTATTTATGGAAACCTGCTGAAAATAGTAACTGCCGTAATGGGTAGTTGTTAAAAGTGGCAAGTCATAAAAGATAGAAACCTGTCAGAATTAGGTGTTGCACTCCAACATAAATCCTAAATGAGATAGAAATTGCGAGAGAATCCTATTCCTAATACGATTAGAAAATAAGAGTTACGTATTAATTAAAATCCTAACGAGCCTAGAGTCCATAACGGGCCCAGATGCATTCCATCATAAAATTAATACGCACTAAAAGACTCGATTAAATTCTCATACACTCCGGATTCTAAGAGTCCGAATCTGACAAAGAAACGGCCCAAAACATCAATTTCAACGCCCAGCCCTGGGCGCTGAAATTGCATGGATCCTATTTTCAACGCCCAGAGCTGGGCACCGAAATCTTTGACGCTCAGGCCTGGGCGCTGAAAATACCTGGTACGGGTTTTTTCCTAATTCCTCGTGGATTAGAGTTCTGCAATTCTATCTTTCCACGAACTCTTTTCTATAAATAGGGCCCTAAGTTCGACGTGAAACACACAACAATGACACACAACACAAAATTCATATTCTGAGTATTGACTCCAACCCCTAGTCTAAGCCTCACGCTGCGAAATTGTTCACGCGTTCTGTCGCAATCGATCCATAAATCGAACAGAACGTATCCTGTCCCATAATTTGAGATTCGTTAAATAAAAAGGAGAAATAGCAAAGTCAAAGTGGTTAGTTTTCTGAGAACCGTGACGCACCTCTCAAGGGTGCGTCGTAATGTGTCCCTTTTCGATGATTTAATTGCTTTCCTCCCCCTTTTTATGAACTGTTAAACTAACTAAATCTGATTGTTCTATCACGCCTAACAAATATAATATTTTTGGGAAATTGGATTATCATGCTAGGTCCCTTAATGCTATTTAAATCAGATAATCGCGATCGATCTAGTATTATATGTTGCATATTGCTAAAATCAACTCAGATTAGTTTAATAGTTAACGCATGTCCCTTCAATTATATATGCTGAGCTAGTAAGGATATCCTGCCTCTGGAGTTATCGAAGAGCGAATACTCCTCTCGGTAGTTACAGTCCCCCGAACCCTCAATCTCTACCTTGCGGGTGTATGTTGAGAGATCCCCACACCAGGGATCACAAGGGAACCTACGGCCGTCGTGGTCAAACATAATTGCACTCCCTTTATGTCACGATAACCGGGTTTTGTCAGTTTTTCTCATTGTTGTTCAAAACTGAATGGCGACTCCTATATTACTAGTCAATTGGGTGTAAACTCACAGGAAATCCAATTACACTTGATTGAACAAAAAAGAATCGTCACACCCACGAGGGACGAGGTCACGCATTAGCCTCGTGCTTTTTCGACCCCCTCACACCACTAAACACAAGTAAAGCGGTAAGCAAGGGTCGGAATCCACAAGGACTAAGGTGCGCTAATTTATGCTAATCGAACAATAAGCTAGGTCGAAACGGGGTTTCAGAAAAATCCTAATAAACTAAAACTAATTAAACTAAACTAATAAACCAAAAGTAAACGAGATTAGGGAATGGGTCAAACAATAACAAATCATGAAATGCATATAAAAGAGCTAAAAACGGGGAAGATTCACAAGCATTACATGAATAGGCGTTGAATTCACAAATAGCTCCAACTATCTCCCGACGTGCGAGCAATTTCCCTAAGAATCAAACATGAACTCCCGTTCTACACTATCATCACGGGGTAAGTTAAAGTCCAATTCAATCAAATAGTCAAGTTTAGGTCTTTAATCCCTTTCCAACCCAACTAGACTACTCCAATCAATTATGGAACACTTAATTGATCAAGTTAAATGCAACATGTATCGGAAATGCTTAAACATGTAATAATTTAATCATGAAAATCCATAATTTCCAATCACAAACACCCAAGCCAATAAATGTTGAGTTTTCACCAAACCCTAACCAATAAACTACTCCATCAACATAAAAATATGAAATTTATAGAAATTAATAACTAAAAACATGATTCTAAACAATAACAACAACTAATCTAAACATGAATCATTAAACTAAACAAAAACAATTAAACTAATTAAAACGATAAATAAATAAGCCAATAAATGAAGAGAGAGATAGAAATTTCTCATTGAATGATTGTTGGTTCTTCAAACCAAATTGCCACACTTAAATTCAAAAGCCCAAATTTTTCATTGATTTTCCTCACTTTATCTCTCTAAAAAAACTAAGCATAAACCCTCAACCCTAAGAGAAAAGAAGAGCTAAGACTAATTATGTACATGGTCTAAGTTGATAGAAAATGAAGTATTTAAACAATAAGTTAATAAAAGAAAGGAAATTTTGTGAAACACTACCTTAATGTTTGGACGTTTTGTGAATTACTACCTTATAAAAGATTTTTTATATTTTCCTACCTTATAAGTTTAATATGTGTTAGTAACACTATCTTGTAACAGAAAACGTTAAATCTCTCCGTTTGTGGGTCCAATCCCAACGACTTATTCCAATTCTCTTTCATATTTCTCGATGGTCCTCGATCTCCCGTCTTTTTCCAACCTCAAATTACACCAAGAAATACACCCAGATAACTTCACTGCTGTCCCATATGGCATTTTTTTAGGCCTTGACCGCTTCTAAAATCTATCTTTAGAAAATAATCCGCATCTCAGTCCTTGGAACTTCCCAGTTGAGTTGACGGGCTATACTGCTTTGGTATCTCTCTATGCTAGCAAATCCAATCTTATGGGACCTATACCAGATATTTTTGGCTCCCTCGTTAGTTTCCATAACCTTAGGCTATCATACAACAATTTGATAGGTCACTACCAGGTTCCCTAAATAAACCTAGATGCAGAATTTGAGGCATGAAAATCAACAAATAAGTCTGTTTGGCTCCCTTGGTGTTCTTGCTGGAATGAGCTTATTAAAGCAGGTGTTGCTGCAAGGAAACAATTTTACTGGCCCAATTCTTGACCTTACAAAAAGCTAGCAAGGGTATTTTTTATCCATAATTTCAACACAATCGATTGGCTTAGACCCACAATCCTTGATAACATTGCCCAGATTAGTCAATATCTCATTGCAGAATAACAAGCTCCAAGGCCCATTCCCAAGTTTCCCGGACACCGTCACAATGGTGACACTTGGGACAATCCTATTCTGCAACGATGTTTAAGGAGTTTGTGATGACAATTTTCTCAAGTGGGTCTTCTTTTACAAAGATTGAAAAATGAGAATACAAAGAGGAGTAAAGAACAGAGACTGAGAAAGAGTAAAGAGAAATGAAATAAAGTTGTTGGGATGGGCCCACAAACGGAGAGATTTAACGTTTTCTGTTAAATGTCAGTGTTACTAAATCATATCAAACTTATAAGGTAGGAAAATATAAAAAAGTTTTTATAAGGTAGTAATTCACAAAACGTACAAACATTAAGGTAGTGTTTCACAAAATTTCCTAAAAGAAAATAAAATAAAATAAAGAAAAAATGAAAAAGAATAAAAGAGAAAAGATTAAAAGGGGGAAAGAAAATGAAGAAAATGGAAATTAAAAATGTAAGGGGATCCCAGTAGTAGCAGACCCCGTAGCTTTTGTTTTCCCCCAAAACAAATGAGACCCTCCTCTCCTCTTTTGCCTTTTTTTTCGTCCCCTTCCTCTTCGTCCATTTTACCCTAAATTAATTGGGTTTTTGCTCCCTCCTTCGCACTTACTCTCCACCTTCGCGGCCCCTTCTTCTTCTTCGCTGCTCCATCTTTTCCCTCATCACCACTGTTCATCGTCCATCATCATCAGCATCATCACCGTGCATCTTCCATCATCAACGATTGATCTTCATCATCAATCCATCATCACCTCACCGCCGATCGATCAACATCATCCATCACCGTCGAATTAAATTCGAAGGACCAAATTTGTTGCTCAATTTTCAATTAATCGTAGCCGTCAAGCTTCATTAATTCCGTACAACCAAACCGTTCAAATGTTCGGACGAACCTGAAAAAGAACCGGTCGAACTTAGTTGTGGTTTAGGCGAACTTCATTCGGGTTCTACCGAACCTCCTACAATCAGGAACTCTAAATTTTCTGAGATGGAGTGAAGGATAAGGTAGTGGTGTGGTGTAGGCTAGGAGGAGGTGGTGTGGAGGTGTTGGGCTTTAAGTTTGGCCTTTGACTACACATAGTTCACAAATTCATGTTATGCTTCAAACTTCGGGAACATTGACACCTACACACATAACCAAAACACGAGGGGAGAATAACATAATAATAGCAAATAAAAGTAAATAAATAAATAAATCAAAAATAATAATAATAATAATAATAATAATAATAAATAATAATAATAGTGATAATAATAATAATAATAATAATAATAATAATAATAATAATAATAATAAAATAATAATAATAATAATAATAGAGAATAATAGGAAATAGAAACAACTAAATAGAAATTAATAGAAATAAAATAGAAAATTAATAACAAAAACTAACATAATTAAACTATAAAAATATAAAACAAATAAAATAAATAAACTACGAAACTAAGACCTAAAAACTAACAAAAATAGCTAAAAACGCTAAACTAAGCTATAAATAATGAAAATAAGAAATTAAGGAAAATAAAGATTAAAGATAGAATAAATAGAATAAAATGACTCAAATTATGCCTAAATTACTACCCTATGAGCGACATAAATGCCACTCATCATAACCTTAAACTCAGAAGGTGTTAACAAAGACATAACACGAGTAGGATCCGTTGAAGCCCCTTTCGGTCGTAGTAGGTCAAGCACTTCAAAATTAGTAAGAGGACCAGCATTGGTCTTTAGGCTGCAATATTAACATGTAATTATTTCACAAACAAATAAATAAAGATAAAATTAACCAAGGAGAATTGATTAATGAAGAGTGGAAGAATGTACATCTTCATTAGGACGGACAATTAGTGTGCTTTGCCTACAAGTACAGAAGAAACTAAAGACTTCTGCACATGTAATTCACACATTGTAAGCAATGTTGATCCATGATTTGAAAGAGAGATAGCACCAATATTCAAGACAAGATAAAACCAAAAAAAAAAAAAACTTATTCGATTAAAAGTACTTTAACAAGAATCACAAATATTTTTCTCGCTGAGTTTGCATATTTTGGGAAACAATTTACAATTTCCATTTAGAAACAAATCTCTTTCTAGAAAAGTTACTAAAGTATCATCTCCATCTTCTTCACATAATGAAGAAGAATGACAAGAATCATGGGGATGGAGAAGAATTTTGTTCATTGTGATCAAAGAGTTATGTTCAATAATTATAATCAATCAAATATTTATTCATTGTCTAATGATGACATCAACGGTCTTATGCGCGTATGCTAGTTTCATAGGACACTTGGTCAAGATAGTGAAAAAGTTTGACAATGATCAAAACTGATACAAACTTCTTGAAAGTTTGAAGCTAAACAATAAATACATAACTAGATTATTACTCCACAAAAATTCTTTGGTACCACCAAAACTGCCACTTAGGGCCAATTGTAAAATGTTCATCTTCTTTGATAAGATCACCTCTTGATAACCTAAACAATTCAATTGCTATTGTACTCATTTGAGGACATCCATTCATATGCAAAACATTAAGCTTCTTGCAACCATTCTTCAAAGCTGCCAACCCACGATCACACAAGTTCCTACATCGATTCACATGGAGTCTTTCCAAATTGTTACAATTCAAGTCAATCGACTCCCACCCTAAAACTCGAATCTCATGACATGATGCCAAATTCCACTCCACTAATGATGGACAACCTCGAGCAATTAGTCCGACACCCTCATCCCTAATTTTCCTACATAGTCTCATATTCAAAACCCTAATCATTTTTCCAAATCCTCCCCCAATTGCTGATAATCCATCTCCAAGAATCGACCAACTAAGATTCGAAATGTTTAGATATTTCAATCCTCCTCCGCTTACCATACTTGTTATCCCTTCATGGTCGAGTTTACAAGATTCAGCTTCCAAATTACCCAAAGTTCGAGAACACCCACGAAACCCAACACCCTTTATGTTCCTACAATTGCTAATTCTAATCCCATATAGATGAACACAATTCCGAACAAGAGAGTTTATACCACTATCAGTAATACCCAAACAATAGGTAAGATTAACATCTTCCTATCCCAAACAAGACTTAGCCAAGCTTTCTAAACCTACATCAGTAATATTGCAACGATATAGGCTGATAAACTTCAACAAAGGGCAACCACTTGCTGCAAACGAAACACCATTATCACCGATCTTAAAACAACAATCCAAATGTAAGGCTCGAAGATTTGAACCAAAGTACTATAACAGCTTTAGACCTGAATCTGGTAGTGTACTGCACCCAGATAAGGATAGTGATCGTAGGTGTTGATAACGTGACAGTGTTTTATAAAGGTCATATGTGTCTATCATGTATGGGTTTCTGAAGAGATGTTTAGTGTAGGTGAGTGA